>NC_044985.1:122950881-124150881 GCF_008728515.1 Papio anubis
TTTTTTTTTTGTATTTTTAGTAGAGACGGGGCTTCACCGTGTTCGTCAGGATGGTCTCAATCTCCTGACCTTGTGATCCACCTGCCTCAGCCTCCCAAAGTGCTGGGATTACAGGCATGAACCACAGCGCCTGGCCGAGGGAAATCCTTTTAAGTATTCCATTATCGCTGACCACTGCATACCCCGCTTTTTGAAGTCTTTTTTCTACAAAGGAACTTCCATCAGTATACAAGTTGAGGTCGGGATCAGTCAAGGGAACCTATAGAAAGTCCCCTTAAGCGGTGTAGGTTTGAGCAATCACCTGTTGACCGTTATGTTTTATCTTTTCTTCATTGTCTGGAAGAAATGTGGCTGGGTTAAGAGTTGCACAAGTGTGCAGTCGCAGCACTGGCCCTTCGAGTAATAGAGCCTGATATTTAAGCAAATGGTTGTCTGACAGCCACAAGTCCCCTTTAGCAGTGAGTATGTCATTTACATCATGAGATGTCCACAAGTAAGATCTCTTCCCTGTATTATTTTAACTGCTTCAGATACTAAGACTCCTACTGCAGCCACTACCTGTAAACAATAAGGCCAAGCTTTGTGATTATTTTTCAAAAATGGCTTAATTCTTCTTGGCCCTTTGTGTTTTCATATACATTCTAGTGTCATTTGGTGTCAAATTCCACCCTACCCCTTGCCTTCCCCCTGAAAAAAAAAAATCAAAACTATGGACATTTTGTTTTTTGGGGTTTTATATAGTTTTTTTTTAAAAAAACTTCTATTTTAAGTACAGGGTGCATGTGTAGGCTTGCTACATAAGTAAGTTTGTGTCCTAGGGTTTGTTATACAGATATTTTATCACCCAAGTATTAAGCTTAGTACTCATTAATTATTTTTCCTGATCCTCTCCCTCCTTCCACCCTCCACCCTCCGATGGACCCCAATGTGTGTTGTTCCCCTCTATGTGTCCATGTGTTCTCATCATTTAGCTCCCACTTATAAGTGAGAACTTGTGGTATTTGTTTTTTTGTTCCTGTGTTAGTTTGCTAAGGATAATGGCCTCCAGCTCTCTCCGTATTGCTGCAAAGGACATGATCTCGTTCTTTTTTATGACTACATAATTCCATGGTGTATATGTATCATATTTTCTTCATCCAGTCTATCACTGATGGGCATTTAGGTTGATTCCATGTCTTTGCTGTTGTGAATAGTGTTGCAATGAACATACGCATGCATGTGTCTTTATAACAGATTGATTTCTGTTCCTTTGAGTATATACCTGTGGGATTGCTGGGTGGAATGGTATCTCTGTCTTCAGGTCTTTGAGGAATTACCATGCTGTCTTCCACAACTATTGAACTAATTTATACTCCCACCAACAATGTATAAGCACTAAAAACTATGGACATTTTGACTGGGATTACATGAAATCTACATACCTATTTGGGAAGAATTTACATCTTCATATATTAGCTGTTTCTCATCCATGAACTTAATGTATTCTTCCATTTCGGAGGCTGAGGCAGAAGAATCGCTTGAACCCAGGAGGTGGAGGTCGCAGTGAGCTGAGATCATGCCACTGCACTCCAGCCTGAGGTACAGGGCAAGATCGTCTCAATAAGTAAATAAATAATATCTTTATTAAAAGTTCTCCTTTTCCATCATAGAATTCTTATGCATTTTGTTCAAGCTTATTTCCAGGGACTTCATTTTTTTAAAAATGATTTGTTTTTCTGGTGTTTTTTCCTAGTTGTTTCTGGAATTTAAAATGTAATTGATCTTTGTATATTGATTTTGTACCCAGCAACTGTGTTACATTCTTATTAATTCTAATAAATTTAACTTAGATTCTTCATGTACTTTTAGGCACACAATCATAGTATCTGTGAATAGTCAGAGAGCTGAACACAGCTCACTAAAAGTGGGATACCCATGTGGGTGCTTACGGGTGTATTTGGCTTTCTCTAGTTGGTCCTATGTTAGAAACAGGGACATAAATTAGGGAAGATGTCAGCTGTTCATTGAATCCTGGCCACTTGGGGTCAGTTGTTACAAAGGCTCTTGTTTGGCTTCCTGGACAGGTTGCTGGAGATGGTGGCCTGCCTTCCTCCACATCTGGCTTATCGACAGCAAGCTGGTCTTGGGGCTGGCCACTGTAGGAAAGGGATGGATTTCCGGGGCTGGTTGCCACAGGTTGCAGGTCAGAGCTCTGTTTTTGTTTGTTTGTTTGTTTGTTTTGAGACGAAGTCTCGCTTTTGTCACCCAGGCTGGAGTGCAATGGTGCAATCTTGGCTCCCTGCAAGCTCTGCCTCCTGGGTTCAAGCAATTCTCCTGCCTCAGTCTCCCCAGTAAATGGGATTACAGGTGCCTGCCACCATGCCTGTCTACTTCTTTTGTACTTTTAGTAGAGATGAGGTTTTACCATGTTGGCCAGGCTGGTCTCGAACTCCTGACCTCAAGAGATCCGCCTGCCTCGGCCTCCCAAAGCGCTGGGATTACAGGTGTGAGCCACCACGCCCGGCCGCTCTGTTTCTATACACGGTCTGACCACTGTCCATTTGTGTAGTCAGCTTCTCACTCTGCAGCAGGTAACTAAAGGAAGCATGGAGATCACTCAGCTTCCAACCTGGCTTCTCTGTTCTCAGCTGTAAGACTAAATCAGGATCCACCATCTAACTCTGCTGTGAGCAGGGTCAATATTAAATGATCCTGTTCAGTGTTTTACCTGGTTTCCAAGAAAGAGTCTGAATGATTTGAAGAGTAAATATTTCTGTTTAGAAATAAGCTATTGTTAAATAATATATATCAAAATTTGAGGAAAAAATAAGCATTCAAGTTCTCTGACTTGATTGAAGAAAGCTTCAACATGTGCATCTGTATCGCGACGCAGTCATTTTTGTCGTTGGTGGGGTGATGCTTTTCCTACAGAAGTACAGGAACCATGCATGACGCTGGCAGAATCCAGGTAAATGAGCATGTGCTTAACCATAATTTTAAAAAATACATATTTTGATTAGTACCAAAGAGCTTTCATCTTCTCTTTTGTAAACATCACACAGCTTTTCAGTCCGTTTGTGTTGGCTTTCATTGAACTGTCCTGGGTTTTATCAGCCCAGAGACGTCCCCTCCAGGACTCCTCCGGGTGCCACCTCCAGAGCGGTAATCAGGGCTAAGCTTAATTAGAGAGAAAAACTTCCAGAAAGGGCAACTCCATCCCTTTTTAGGGTAAAATAAACACACTTCCAAAAGGGGCCTTTCCTTTAATTAAATTCTCTGCAATGTGGCAGCTGCTTGGGAGGTATTTTTGCATATTTGAGTTTAAGAAGATGTATGTACATAGAGGTGATGTCACATTTGGAATGATGAGTGTTTATAAGACCAAGTTTATAAGTTTACTAATTCGCAAGCCAGCTATCTTCGTACCAGAAAGAGACAAAGCCAGCATCCAAGCATGGGCCTTCCCACGTCCAGTCACCTCCTAAAAACAGGCGAGGTGGGCCTCGGGAGAGGCACACATGTCAGGGAGGCAACACGCAAACTGAACAGGAATGTGGGGATGGGAGCTGCTGGCCCCTGGGGCTCAGCGGGAGGCCCCACCATAGAGTTGAGGCCCGGGGAGTTTGAGTATTTACCCCAGAGGTTACCCAGGATGGACGTGTTCAGTCTGAGCACGCCAAAGGCCACGCGGGCCCCTCAGGGAGGGTCTTTCCCCTCCTGCTGGGAGGCAGGGTCCCCAGCGCCCCCTGACCTCGGCCAGGCTACACCCTGGCTGGCAGAGCCCCGGTGCTTCTTGCGGGGCAGCCGTAGGCCTGCGGAGGGAAGGCTGCACTCCAGCCCGTCGGGGCCGCTGGACAGCTCTCCTGGGGTGCTTCAGGCCCTCGCACCATCACAGCCTGGCACACTGCGGCCCTTGCTACCCTCTCCATCGCCCTCTAACCTTCCTTCAGCTCCCAGCCAGCCGCTTCCCAGTGGGAACAAAGGCACTAGCGATGTCCTCGCTGCCCCTCCTTCCTCCAAGCCAAGTCCCCTCCCTGTGGTCCGGGCCCCCTGCCTCTCCACGCGGGCTGCCTCTTTCTGCTCCCTGTGCCAGCGCGTCCTCTCAGATCCACAGCAAGGAGGGAACGTGCGAGGGAGGAGTCGGCTGGCTAAAACCCAGGCTCGCACACAGAATGGTGGGACCCTGCCGCAGGCGATGGGGGATGTGTGCAGGGCCCCAGCCCCAGGGTAGGCGCCTCAGCCTCTGCGCGGGGCCGCCCTGCTCTTCCCTGGCTCGCTGGGATCCAGGCCCTGGTCTAAGCCCCTGGCCGCACCTGCCCTGCGCAACCAACGGCCCCAAGGTCCAAATGCAGGTACCGGGACCCTCTCGGTGACCCAGGACCCTCGCGGTGACCCAGGACGTGTACAAGTTACCTTCTTCCTGGCACACACACACACACACACACACACACACACACACACCCGACACCTAAATTCAAAACTATCCCCGACCATTTGGGGAGCAAGGCTCGCTCTCCCCCGGGGCTGTCTCCTTGCGCGGAGGGCTCCAAGCTCAGCTGGTCGGGTCAGGCAGGGTCTGGGGGTGCGGCGGGGCTCGGGACCAGGCAGGCCCGGGGGGCAGGGGCATGGGGCGACCGCAGAACTCCAGGACACACCGTCCGGGTCACTGTTCCCTAGAGACCCCTCTAAGAGCCCCTGCTGGACACCTGTGCCGCCGCGCAGCTACATGTGTCCTCTTCAGGTGGGAACAGGGCCAGTCCGACACTTCCTAGTCCACGCCCTGCACACTCCCAGACCCTCCACCAGTGGAGGTGGACGCCGCCCTGAGAAACCCTCTCTTCTTCCTCGGGCAGCATCACCTGCCATCTGCACTGGCACCTGCCGCCGTTCTCTAAGCGCACCTGGGGACGCTCACTTGTGGTCTCAGGAGAAGGATCTGGAGGACCAGGAAGACGGAGGCAGGGCCATTTTCTGATACATCAGAGGCCCGTGCCTCCTGCTTTAGCCCCCAGTAGAGACAGCCCTGGATTTTAGATCCGGTAAGGCCTTGGGTCACTGTGGAAGGCTCTGTCCCGCTCCTGAGGAGACCCCCCCTCTTCCGCCTGCTTCAGGCTTGGAGATCAGAGGGCAGGCAAGGACCAGAGCATCTGACTCCCGGGAAGCCTCACAACCCCGAGAGAGGAGCATAATGTGGCCTAACAAGAATGCCCTTCTCACCCGCTAGCATCCTCCCCTCCCGCAAGCATCCCTGGTGAGGGGACAGGCAGGGCACACTATTGAAACATAATCTGAGAACACACAAAAACAATATGAGGCTGATTTCTTAGCATGTTGAATGGAGAGAGGGTCAAAACAAAACAAAACAAAAAGCAAACTAAATAGATTTCGCAACTGGAAAAGGAAGGAGCTTTGTAAGAGCCCAAGGAGAATCTAATTAGAGACTTCAACTAGAGTTTTGCAAATGAATTATTTACAATTCTTCAGAGGGAAATGATTATAATAATAACCTTTACAATGTTGAAATTAAGCTTATTATGCTCTTTTCCTCTGCCCCAGAAATTCTCTGAGGTCTGTCATCAGGCAGGATGCAAGGCGTGAGCTCTACCTCCTGCTCTGGGCAGTGCCTGGGGCCAGCCTGGGGCCCTGGCTCAGCCCAGAGAGTCAGGGATGTGGTGAGCCAGGCGTTTAAAAGAGAAAGCTAGCAAGCGTCCTCTGTGTCTTTCCCTCCTTTATTTCTCTCTTGTGACTTGAGGATGCTCTAAGTCAGGCTTGAGGAGTTGTAGGGGTTCAAAGAAGAAATCACAGCATCTACTCCAGGGGCGGGCAGTCCCCGGAACTGCCAAATTTAAAATGAACTATGTGAACTGGATGAGAAGAGGGGTAGAGGTGTTATGAAAAAGTAACTCAAAACAGGAGATTCCTTATGGCCTCCTTGGCAGGTGCTGCTTGGATTGGGAACTGAGTGTCAATCTGTTTAGAAGTCAGTGCAACCCAGGGGCTAAGCAGCTGATGCTGGTCTTCACAGATTCCCTGACAGCGGGGCAAAGGGGGTAAATGCCACACCTCACCATCCCTCTTCAGGCCCTGCACAGCTGTCCTTCGATTTTACTAACTTTCTCCTTGACATAGGCCAGGCATCCTCCCAGCCCTTCCTTGCCTCAGGTCCCCCAGGGCACGGCCGCAGCTGGGGCTGACTCTGCAGGTTGTCAGGCACTGCAGTGGGCGCGTCTAGTCACTGTACCTAAGTCCCCATCCCGACTCCACACGACACCTGTAGCGGGTTGAATGGTGACCTCCACCAAAGATAGGCCCGTGTCCCAGAACCTGTGACTGTTTCCTTATTTGGAACAAGGACCTTTACAGATGTGATTAAATTAAGGATCTCCAGACCAGATGACCCTGGGTGATCTGGGTAGATCCTAAGTAGCCAATGACAGATGTCCTCCTAAGAGACAGAGGAGAAGACACAGGGAGAGGAAAGGGCTGTGCCCATGTGGAGATGGAGGCAAAGATGGAGGAGAGGTTGGAGCCGCCAGAAGGTGGAAGAGACGAGAGTATTCTCCACAATACCCTTTGGGGAAGCACAGACCTGACACACCTTGATTTTAGACTTCTGGTTCCCAGAGCTGGGAGAGAGTAAGTTCCTGTTGTTGAAGGCACCCAGGTCATGGTCCTCTGTGGCAGCCCCAGTGCTGTCAGCCTTCCCCAGTGATTCCTCTCCATCTGTCTCTGCCACCGCCCTCCCTCCCCGAGGAGGCAGTGGTGGGCAGTTGTGCCCTGTCCCATCTGCTCACTCACACAGGCCTTATTCTTGGCCCATCTGTAAACAGGCACCTGCTTGGGCAGGACCCTGGTGGCAAGTGCTGGAGTCCAAGTGCACTCAGTGTCAGCCAGAGCAGCCTTATAGGATCATGGGCCCACCAAGGGCAGGGAGGCCCCTAGCTGGAGATGTGGGGCCCTCTCACCAGTGGCAGCCAGAAAACGCAGGAGGGTCTGTGATGAGCCCTACCCAGGTCAGGCATGCAGCTACATCTCATCCCTGGGGGAGTCCCTGGGATGATACAGATGGCTCAGTCTTGGACCAGTTTGTGCAGACAGCTTTGGGCTGCCAGCAGGAGGGAGTAGCAAAGACATGGAGGTTGGCTATGCTAGTGAGGGCTCTCCAGAGGGACATAACCAATAGAATAAATGTAAGGGAGTTTAATTGGGAGAATTGGCTCATACGATTATAAGGCAAAGCCGCACAATAGGCTGTCTGCAAGCTGGGAAAAGAGAGAAGCGAGTGGTGTGCTCAGTCTAAGCCCAAAAGCCTCAAAGCCATGGAAGCTGACAGTGCAGCCCTCAGTCTGCAGTCAAAGGCCCGAGAGCCCCCAAGAGACTGCTAGTGCAAGCCCCAGAGTCCAAAGGCTGGAGAACCTGGAGTCTGATGTCCAAAGGCAGGAGGAGAAGATGCAAGCATCAGGCATGGGAAGAGACTCAGATGCAGACTCAGCAAGCTGCTTATCCCCATTCTTCTGCCTGCTTTGTACCAGCTGCACTGGCAGCCAATTGGATGGTGCTCACCCACACTGAGGGTGGGCTTTCCTCTCCCAGTCTGCCAACTAGAATGTCAGTTCCCTCTGGCAACACCCTCACAGATACACCCAGGAACAATGCTTCCCTCACCTCTAGGCATCCCTCAATCCAGTCAAGTTGACACTGAGTATTAACCATCATGTTGATGAAAAAAATCCAAATCCTGTAAAATATTTGAAGAGATTTATTCTGAGCCACATGTGAGGACCATGACCCATGACACAGCCACAGAAGGTCCTGAGAACCTGTGTCCAAGGTGGTTCGTTTACAACTTAGTTTTATATGTTTCAGGGAGATGTAAGACATCAACCCATGTATGTGAGACATCAACCCATGTATGTGAGGTGTGCACTGGTTCAGTCCAGAAAGGCAGAACAACTTGGAGTAAAGTGGAGGCTTACAGATCATAGGTGGAGTCAAAGATTTACTGATTGGCAATTGGTTAAAAGGGTTAAGTTATTATCTAGAGACCTGGAATCAATAGAAAGAAATGTCTAGGTTAAGATAAGGGGGTGTGGAATCCAAGGTTTTTATTATATAGATGAAGTCTCTTTGGTGGCTACCCTTAGAGGAAATAGAAACTTTTAGAAGGTGTTAGACTATCAGTTGATCTCTTCAGGAGCAGAAAAAAGACCTGAAAAGGGAAGAGAATTCTCCATACAATACAAATTTCCATCACAAGAGATACTTTTGCAGGGCCATTTCAAAATATGTCACAAAAATACATTTTGGGACAAAATACTTTGATATTTCTTCGGGGTCTGCTATGTGTCATGTGATGCTATGGTAGAGTCATGCCGGAATTTGATATCTTATTGCTACCAAGAGTTTGCGCTTTTTTTTCTTTTCTTTTCTTTTCTTTCTTTTTTTTTTTTTTTTTTTTTTGAGACAGAGTCTTGTTCTGTCACCCAGGCTGGAGTTCAGTAGCGCAATCTCAGCTCACTGCAACCTCCGCCTCCTGGGCTCAAGCAATTCTCCTGCCTCAACCTCCTGAATAACTGGGACTACAGGCAAGCACCACCACACCCAGTGAATTTTTTGTATTTTTAATAGAGACGGGGTTTCACCACACTGGCCAGGTGGGTCTCAAACTCTGGACCTCAGGTGATCTGCCCACCTCAGCCTCCCACAGTGCTGGGATTACAGGCATGAACCACTACACCTGGCCAAGAGTCTGCTTTGTCAGTCTTCAGATTTCTGTTTTGATGCTAATGCTGGTCAGCTGTGCCTGAACTCCATAGGGACAAAGGCATGAGTCATGTCTGACCGCTTCTTGGCCATTGTGGCCTGAATTAATTTTTTAGGTTTCTTTAGAATCCCCTTAACTGAGAATGGGGTCCATTCATTCAGCTGCAGAGCTTAGGATTTTATTTTTGGTTTACCATCACACAGGGAACCTGCAAGCCAATGGCTCCTTGGTGTGTGTCCACCTCCAGATACAGGCCTCAGGCCAGTCCTCCTCCCCTCTTCCTTGCTCTTTTCCTGTCTCTCCCTGTGGAGTTGACACCACACAGCAAACTCCTCCAAGACCCCAGCCATCAACCCTCCACTGACCTCACATCCTTGGGCTTCCCCGACTCCATTAACCTGGATGGGACCCAGGGTTAACCTTGTTTGGATCAAACTAAATCATTTCTCTCTCTCCTCCTCCACACTTGGATCTTCCTCTTCAGCAAAAGTGTCGGACACTCTGACTTTTGGGGGTTGAGTTTATCTGGCCCCCACCATTCCACCTCTCTTCCCTGGATTGTCCCACTGCCCAAGAGGGAAGGATATACCCACCTCATCTTCTCCCATCATCTCCTTGACCTGCTCTTGCTAGACTGCAATCTCTTTCCATTTCTCTTTGCAGCTATGTTCCCTTGTGGGGCTGGATTGCAGCCCACGTGTTAGAGAAACCTGGCTGGAAATGTAGGTTGCCCTGCCCAGAAGCCATGAGAGTAACGGGGAGGTGATAGATGTGAAGGATGGAAGACCCTGTAGCAATCTGGACAGAGACTGTATGACGCTGCCCAGAGAGACGATGTTCCCTACCAAGTGGTATTTATTTATAGGATGGCCGTGACTACGTAAAGGTTATGAACCCATGTGGATTGGTAGAAAACAGGAAAACCCTGAAGGGAGGGCTTTCCATTTTTAATGCTTATTATTGTTACAATGCTCTTTGCACAAAAAGAAACACAAGGTTTAGCTCATTTGCCACTCGGCTGTCATTCTGTGGCTGGGGGCGTCGTTCTCCCACATAGCAGCACTGAGCAGCTTGGCACTAGTGGGTTGTTTTGTGTTTTTTGTTTTGTAAATACAAACCTCAGGCTTGTCGGAGAATAACCCAGAAAACTGGCACTAATGCCAAAACCATAGAGGCCGGAAGAGTGGAATCCGCAGCTACAACTGGCCCCGTGTCTGCAGGGAAGAAGCACGGGACGCCTCAGTTACTGTGAAGTCCTCTGCGTGGAGATGGGCTTGAAGCAGCCGAGCAGCCACCACTTTCAGCATCAAACCCTCAAAGCATTTCTGTAGAAGTCTTTTTTTTTTGGTGGGGTGGGGGGGTAGTTAACCACTTCTCCAACCTCTTAAGAGAACCACACTAAACAGTATTCTTTTCTCTACAAACTCAAGGTCATTGACATGAACAGAGACCTCTCTTGAACTGAGATGGGCCACAGTGAGGATCCCAGGACTCGACGGGTGCGGGTTTGCAGGAGACCTCAGAGACTATGCCTCTATATGAGAGCTTTGTAAATTCTTTGTAAATTCTTTTATTTCTGAAACAGTGCAGCCAAGTGCTAATGTTCGTTGAAGCTGGGTGATAGGTACACAGAGGTTTCTGGTAATCTCTACTTTTATGTAAGTAGAGGATGGAAATTATATGTGGAAATTACTACCATAAAATCTTGAAAATTATTTCCCCTGTTTTGTACAGTTTTTCTTGTCTTCCAAGAAAAATCTTGGTGTCAGGCTGGACAGATGTCATTCCCTGCTATTTCCAGCATGCCCACCTCTAACCTGCTGCTGCTCATCAACTAGGATCCCACAATCTAGAAACTCCTAACTCCTGTTAGCACTTCAGGTAAAGCACAGGTCCCCAGGCTCTGCCTGAAGGAATTTTTTTTCCTAGGAATTTACTCCAAAGATATACCCCATTATACAAAAATACCTGTATATAAAGTTATCCAGCTGGGCGCCGTGGCCCACGCCTGCAATCTCAGCACTTTGGGAGGCTGAGGTGGGTGGATCAGTTGAGGTCAGGAGTTCAAGACCAGCCTGGCCAACATGGTGAAACCCCGTCTCTACTAAAAAATACAGAAATTAGCTGGGCGCGTGGTAGCGGGCGCCTAAAATCCCAGCTACTTGGGAGGCTGAGGCAGGGAGAATTGCTTGAACCCGGAAAGTAGAGGTTGCAGTGAGCGGAGATCGTGCTGCGGCACTCCAACCTGGGTGACAGAGCAAGACTCCATCTTAGTAAAATAAATAAATAAAGGTATCCAATATAGCAGGGATTTTTTTTTTTTTTTTTGAGACGGAGTCTCGCTCTGTCACCCAGGCTGGAGTGCAGTGGCGCGATCTTGGCTCACTGCAAGCTCCGCCTCCCGGGTTCACGCCATTCTCCTGCCTCAGCCTCCTGAGTAGCTGGGACTACAGGCGCCCACCATGGCGCCCGGCTAATTTTTTTGTATTTTTAGTAGAGATGGGGTTTCACTGTGGTCTCGATCTCCTGACCTTGTGATCCGCCTGCCTCGGCCTCCCAAAGTGCTGGGATTACAGGTGTGAGCCACCGCGCCCAGCCTAGGGATTTTTTATAATTAAAAAATATTGAATGCCCACACACAGGAAATGTGTTGAATTAATGGTGGCACAGAGTGGGGCACTATGCAGCTGTGGAAAGAGAGAGAAAGACTGTTACGAACTCACGTGGCATGTCAAGACACCATATTAAGTGATACAAGCAAATGCACACAAGTATATATACAGTGTTAACTTTTGTTTAAGGAAGGAAAGGAAGTAAGTACATACACTTATTCTTAAAAAAAGAAACTAAAATAAACCAGACACGAAATAGGTTTGGAGGAATTAGTAGGAATGGTATGGATGGGATAGGAAGGGATTGGTACTTCTCTGAGTACACCATATCTCTTTTGTATAGTTTTTGATTCCTGGAACCAAGTTAATATTTTACATATTCAAAAAAATTGAGTCAACAAGGAAGAAAGGGAAAAACATAAAGCTATATATACACAGAAACAAACGAACCCAGCTGCATCTTACAGGGCTGACGTAACTGCTGTAATTCCCAAACACAACTGTGCCCACAGCCCCCACCCCACTAACTCTTCTGCAACGTGACCTTGGTATACCTTTGGAAAAGGGCACCTTTTTCTTCTTTCCCTCAACTTGAGGAAGTCCCTGTGCCTCGTTGGATGAACGGAATATGGTGGAAATAAATGATTTGGGGCCAGCTTCAGGAACATGCCTTCACTGGCCCAGCAGCCTTCACTGCCTCTCTTGAAGCCTTGAGTTTCTGTACAAGAAGTTCAGGCTCCTCTGCTGGAAAGGGAGTCGTGGAGGGGGCGCTGAGGCCCCACATGAGTGATGAAGCCATCTCGGACATCCATCCAGGCTGAGTCCTCGCCTGACTTCACACTATCTGCTACACCCACATGAGACATCCCAAATAAGAACCAACCAGCTGAACACAGTCAACCACAAAATTGTGAGGATAATGAAATGTTTTTACACCTCTAAGTGTTGGGCAGTGTGTTATAAGGCAACAGATGACCAGAACAGTAACCACATAGAAGGGGAAAAAACATATTAAAGTAACATTTGAGGATAACCTCAGTCTAGAGAGAAAAGGATCCTTTTGCTGGGTATAAATCTTGAACTGTACTCAGTATGGTGATTTTTGAAACTATTTTGTGTGTGTGCTATGATTGTGTAAATGAGTAATTATAAAGATGTAGGAAACGGAGAAACAAATGTGGAATAGTGGAAGGCAAGTTAGGACTTTGCAGCATTAGGCTAACCTGAGAACAGTTTTGATGAACTCATAGCCAAGATACCTATATAAATATGAATACCACACAAAAAGCTTGAAAATGTTTGTGCATGTGGTATTCATATTTATATAGGTATCCTGGCTCTGTCCATGGAAAGGGCTCTGAAACCATGATACCCATCAACAGTGAGCACACTAGTGGCCAGACTTGGTCCCTAAATCCCATTCTTCACTAAGAGAGAGCAGAGTTCTTTGGAGAAGTGGTTGAGTCCAGGACTGAAGCAAGTGAGAGAAGCCTAGAATGTCTTGTTTCTGCCACAAAGTTAAAAAAAAAAAAAAAAAACTGTGGCCAGGCACAGTGGCTCATGCCTGTAATCCCAGCACTTTGGGAGCCTGAGGCAGGCAGATCAAGAGGTCAGGAGATTGAGACCATCCTGGCAAACACGGTGAAACCCCATCTCTACTAAAAATACAAAAGAAAAATTAGCCAGGCGTGGTAGTGGGCACCTGTAGTCCCAGCTACTCGGGAGGTTGAGGCAGGAGAATGGCATGAACCCAGGGGGCGGAGCTTGCAGTCAGCAGACATCGCGCTGCTGCACTCCAGCCCGGGTGACAAAGCGAGACTCCATCTCAAAAAAAAAAAAAAAAATGCTCAAAATATGATGTAAGCATATGAAAAGAAGGGGCTCCCACTGGCCAAACCAAAGGCAATGTGAGGATCAAGATGAATAGTAAGACCAATGGGCTAGAATGCATTAAATTTGTTTAAAAGAGAGAAAGACCATGGGTCCATATTTATTTTAGAAAGAAACAGAAGAGAAGGAAATGTCTTCTACTGTAAGTAGAATATCAACTAATAAATGTGAAAGGAATGATAAGACTTAGAAAATAATAATTTTGCAACCAATACAGTAATAAATGATTCATGCAAGAATCATCAACAGATGCTAAAACCAATGAGTCAAAGTATATTAGGAAACAGCTTGTTTCTACAGTTTCAAAGTTTCAAACAAATGTATATTGACAGTGGAGGACTCTGCAACATCACCTTAACCAAGCGATCAAAGTAACATCTCTAATCATGGGACAAAGGGACTTTGTGTGCCTCCTGATATGGTACACTGAGAAGGACACAACATCAGTTGTTTTGCGTCCTTGCCAAAAATGCAACCATAAATAAAATCATAAGGCAACCATGAGACATATCCAAATTGAGGGGCATTGTACCAAACAAGTGGGCTGTACTCTTCAAAAATGTGCTAAAACACAAAAGACACACAATGTTCATACTGGCATTATTCACAACAGTCAAAAGGCTGAAGCAACACAAGTGTCCATTGACAGGTAAATGGATAAAATCTGGTATACACCTACAATGCTGTATTATTCAGCCTTAAAAAGGAAAGAGCTCTGACACATGCTACAACATGGATGAACACTGAGGACATTATTTGAGTGAAATAAGCCAATCACAAAAGATTATATGATTCCATTTTAATGAGGCACCTAGAGTTGTCAAAGTCCTAGAGACAGAAAGTAGAATGTTGGTTGCCAGAGGCTGGGGAGAGGAGGAATGGGGAGTTAGTGTCTGATAAGTATAGAGGTTCAGTTTGGGAAGATGAAAAAGTTCTGGAGATGAATGGAGGTGATGGTTGCATGGCAATGTGAATCAACATGACTAACACTACTGGAATGTACATGGTTAAGATGGCAAATGTTAAATTATGTGTTTTTTACCACAATTAAAGAAGCTTTTTTAACAAGACCAAAGGAAGCTCAAGAATATTAATAGACACGACAAACAAAAGCGTTGTGTAATCCTGGATTGGGAGTTGGGGGTGGAGATGCTACCAAGCACATTATTAGGATAATGGGCAAGATGTGGTTGCAAACTGCATTTTTCGATAATAGTATTATATCAATGTTACATTTTCTGAATTTGATAACTTTATCGTGCCATGCTAGAGAATGTATTATTATTTTTATTATGTATTCTTTTTAGGAGATGGGCACTGAACTTTTCGAGCTGAAAGGTGATGATGTCTGTGACTTAGTTTTGTATGTTCCAGGCAACCCAGGCCCTGGATCTGCTTGGTCTTGCCCAGCTTTTTAGGCACTCAGAGGCTAGGCAGCTGAGCTGGGAGAGGGGCATCCACCAGCCTCAGAGCCACCACGTGGCTCTCAGCTCCTTCCATCCCTGAGGAGCACGGGTGCCTCCATCTGGAACTTCGCGTCCTTGAACTCCAGGACTCCTCAGCCACCAGGAAGGACCGGGAGCTCTGAGGCTGGTCTCTGCAGGAGTTGGCCCGAGCTGGAGACATCTGACCAGTGGTGATGGAGCCAGCTCCGCTCCCTCCATCCCACCAGGCCATGCGAGGTAGATGCCAGAGAGGGCATCTGAGCGGCAGGCAGGGCCCCTTCATAGTGTGGCCCCTGGTTCCCCTGTCCCTGAGGGTTAGGAGGGTCTGGGGGCAGCCAGGAGCAGAGCCCAGGGCTGCAGGAGGAGCAACTTCGGCTGCCCTTTCCTCGGGCCTCTGGCCAAACGCCAGCCTCTGCAAGAGACCTGACCCAGCTTTGCCCAGGTTGCCTGCGGAGAGTGGGCTGCTCACACCCGTGCGTCCCCACAGAGGGGCCAGAGTCCCACTTCCATGGGGGCAGGGAGTGCCCCGTGCATCCTTTTCCCTAGAACGCCTCACCTCTGGGACAGCTGTCACTGACTTCGAGCCAGCTGGTCGCCTGGAACTGTATCCCCTTCACCATGTTGGGCAGGCTCAGCGTGGGCTCGGCCATGCCGTGGGACAAGGTAAGCCCGTGGGCTCCTGGCTGCCCAGGCCTCTGCCTCGGCCCGCCTTCACACACGGCCCAGCAAGAGCTTGTTCTGGGCACTAAGCTGAATTCCTTTAAAAGGGGGAAAAGGGAAAAATGTAATCTAAAAATACAATATGACAAAGTGCTGGCCTCCAGCTTGTGTGGGCCACTGGTGAAAACTGTGCCAGCTTCCTGGCTGGCTCGGGAGGGCAGGGAGATGTGGGTTCCCACAGCTCACAGTAAAGTGTTGTGAACCCACGAAGGACCGCTCCAGGCCTGCACTCCAGCACCAGCCACCGCCATCCACCCCACACAACAGAGGTTTCATCACATTCTTAGTGCTTTGGAAAGGCCTGCTTGACCTTTCTATGACCTAAAATTAACGCTCAGAAAGCTCGAAAGCTCCTTAAAATATTACCTTTCTCCTCCCTCCTGAAAATCTTAAGTTTGTCTCTCTGCCAAGGACTGGGGGTTAGATCTGGAGCAAACCAAGGGCCGGCTTTCCTGGAGAGGCCCTGGGGGCCAGTGTGGCCTCGGTGCTGGACCTCTTGTTCCTCTTGGCGAAAAAGGGCAATGGGAAAGCACGACCCTTGGCCCGTTCAGTGCCCTTCACGCTCCCTGGTAACACCATAAAGAGGAAAACTTTTAATCCCACCCTGGACCCAGAAGTGTTGCTCTTGGCTCCAGAACAACAAAGTAAGAGTAATTAATAGAGAGCCAGAGACTTAGGAAAACAGCAACTGATTTCATGAGGCTACGAGGACCCTTTATGAGAGCCTGTGGCACCCCACCCTGCTCGCTCCCTGGCAGAAAGGCTGCAGCTCCTGAGAATGGACAGCAGAGGGATGCACCTTTATGCCAGAGACGCACGGCACTCCCTAAACGCCCATCATTCAACAGCAAAGCCTCCCATGAAGGCAGGATGGGAAAGAACTGCAGCTCTGTGAGTTAGGGGAGGAGGTGATGTGAACCACGCTCCCTCGGCATGATGCAGGGGACCGGCAGGTGCCTGGGTCACCTTCCTGTCTTGATTGTACCAGGTCTAGACCCATCTACTGGGAGGAGAGGTAGACCCAGCAGTCCTGGGGGGGTCTCTCCCCCAAAGCAAGACCAGTCTCTGTATGCATCTGCAGATTCCCCAGCAAAGGCAGCAAAACATACCCCCAAGTCCCCCTGAGGACCCACCCTGAATATTTCCTACCCATAGGAAATACTCAGATTTACGTTTTTAACTAGGTATTTCAAAATTATAGATGATTTACATTTAAATAGTGTACCCTTCCTTCCTTTCTTGCTTCCTTTTTCCTTCCTTTCTTTCCCTCTCTCTTTCCTTCCTTCCTTCCTCCCTCCCTCCCTTTCTCTTTCTTTCTTTCTTCCTTTTCTTTCTTTCTTTTTTCTTTCTTTCTTTTTTCTTTCTTTCTTTTTCTCTTTCTTTCTTTCTTTTCTTCCTTCCTTCTTTCCTTCCTTCCTTCCTTCCCTTCCTTCCTTTCTTTCTTCCTTTTTCCTTCCTTCTTTCTTTCCCTCTCTCTTTCCTTCCTTCCTTCCTTCCTCCCTCCCTCCCTTTCTCTCTTTCCCTTTCTTTCTTTCTTTCTCTCTTTCTTTTCTTTCTTTCTTTCCTTCATTTCCCTCTTTCCTTCCTTCCTTTCTTTCCTTCTTTCTCTTTTCTTTCTTTCTTTCTCTCTCCTTCCTTCCTTCCTTCCTTTCTTTCTTTCTTTCTTTCTTTCTTTCTTTCTTTCTTTCTTTCTTTCTTTCTTTCTTTCTTTTCTTTTCTTTCCTTTCTTTCTTAATCTCAACCTGTCACCCAGGCTGGAGCACAGTGGCATGGTCCCAGTTCACTACAGCCTGGACCTCCCAGGCTCAAGTGATCCTCCCGCCTCAGCCTCCTGAGCAGCTGGGACTATATGCACATGCCACCATACCTGGCTATTTTTTTGTAGCATTGACGTCTTGTTATACTGCCCAGGCTGGACTCGAACCCCTGGGTTCAAGTAATCCTCCTGCCTTGGCCTCCCAAAGCACTGGGATTACAGGTGTGAACCACCATGCCTGGCTATACACCTTTTAAATGTTGTTTCTGCTCACATCTGGTGGGGAAGAAGCCTCTATCTGAGGTTTGTAGCTGTTTTCTGAGAAGCACGTGGGGTGTGGAAGGAGGGGCCCAGGGAGAAAGAACGTCACCATTTGACAGCCACGCACAGGAAAGGTGGGTGAACCTGGGCACATCTCTGGAACCATCTCAGCTTCCCAATTAAAAAGTCAGCCCCACAGGACTGGCGTCTGCTTAGTGCGTGCACACATATGAACTCATCAAGTAGGCAGGGAAGATATTCGCATTCCAAGAAGAAAATAAAGCCCAGAGAGTGTAAATCTCATTCAAGGTCACAGGCTGAACACTGACCGAGCCAGGAATAAAAGTCAAGTCCTCCACCTCCAAGCCCTGGGCTCTTTCTGCTGCAGCACTTGGGCTTCCAGAAATCTTAAGTATCTCAAATACAGCCATGAAATGGAGAATAAATTTTAAAGTCCCTCTGAGCGGCAGTAAAAATATCTACCGGAGAGGCAGCCCCACCCCAAGATCCCACGGGTTATGTTAAATCTAATATGAAGATTATGAGTGCGACAGACTTGTTTGTCAGATCGGTCCTGTTCTAAGGAACAGAGATGTACTCAAGTTGCTGGGGTTAACGAGGTGAGGGCTGGAGAGACGCAGGAAGCTGGGAGAAACGTTGCCAGCTCAGAGCAGGCCTTTGGGAGGGCGGGAATGTTACCCAGGACACGTTTGTTTGTCACTGCTCAGCCACGAAGTCCATCACTGACTCTCAGGTACTCCACTTCCAGGCCCCGGCCAGGCCAGCTGGCCCTTTTCCCTTCTCTCCAGTCTCAGCATTCGGTTTTCCTCCTGCCCCTCTTGGCTTCTGCCTCGCATCCCCACGCTGGACTCACCAGACCCGATCACTCTGTCCTGAGCTGCTTTAGAGTGGGCTTCTGGAGCAGAGCTTTCCTGCCAGGCCAGGCCACAGGCCACTGGGCAGTCTGCCAAAAGTGGCCTGGGGTCAGTTTCCTGACCTGGTCCATCCAGTTGGCTGTGGCCAGCATGACTCAATTACAGAGGCAGCCTCCTCAGAAGGCAGAGTGGGGCTGTGGTAGGAACAGAGACAAAAGCAATGGATGCCAAGTTCCCCCAATAGTCTCTCTCTTTTTTTTTTTTTTTTTTTTAATTGAGACAGGGCCTCACTCTGCCACCCAGGCTGGAGTACAGTGGTGCAATCAAGACACACTACAGCCTGGACCTCCCAGGCCTAAGCAATTCTCCTGCCTCAGTCTTCTAAGGAGCTGGGACCACAAGCATAACAAATAAAAATATGTTTATTTTTATAGAGATGGGGGTCTCACCATGTTGCCCAGGCTGGTCTCGAACTCCTGAGTTCAGACAATCCTCCTGACTCTGCCTTCCAAAGTGCTGGGATTACAGGCTTGAGCTACGGAGCCCTACCACCCCTGATAATTTTTGATGAGTCCCCATCTTGTCCCAAATGACCCTCAGTGTCAGCAGAAGGAACAGGTGTCAGTCCGTTCAGGCTGCTGTAACAAAATGCCATGAACCAGGCGGTTCCTAGACAGTAAGATCTGTCTCTCACAGCTGTGGAGACTGGGAAGCCCAAGAGCCAGGCAGATGCAGTGTCTGGCGGGGGCTACTTCCTGGTTCACAGACAGTGCCTTCTTGCTGTGCCCTCACACAGTGGAAGGGCTGAGGGAGTTCTCTGGGGCCTCTTTTTTAAGGGCACTGATCCCATTTATGGGGACTCCGCCCCCATGACCTCATTACTTCCTAAAGGCCCCGCCTCCTAATACCATCAACCTGGAGGTGAGGATTTTAACCTGTCAGTTTTGGAGGGACACAAATGTTCGACCCATAGCAAATAGAAATTGCAGACAACCTCCCGAGGTGCTGAGTCCACACTGGTGAAAAAGCTTCCTTGTGCATAAAATGTTTGTTTCTTACATGCACGCAAGCTTACTGCGATGGCCTGGCCTGTTTGTTACGGCGTGGCATTTCTGCGCAGCATGGGGCGGGCTGTCGCTGTTTGCCCTGATTTGCATTCCCCTCCCCATGGTGAGAAGATCCAGTCCTCACCACTGAGCTCGGGAGGGTTTCTCGGCCAGGGAAGTGTGGGCCAAGTGATGTGGGACACTTCCCATCAGAAGCACTGAGAGCCAGCCTGTGGTTCTGGAAGTCTCCCTGCCCTCTCTGCATGAGCCCAGCAATGTCCCAGGTGGAGCCGCTCCTGGCCAGGACGTTAGGGAGCAGAGCCACGGCCCATGGGCGGCGGAGTGAGAAGTCGCCCTGTAGTTGTAAGCCCTGAGAATCGGATCGTTCCTGCCGCATGACTTAGCCCAGTCAGTCCTTAGAGCCTGTGAAGGTTTTTGCAATAAATGTAACTAGTTTCTTACTGATACATCCTCTTCCTTGTATCTGTATTTGCTGCATGTTTCTGGTTTTCATCCTTTAAAAAAAAAAGGAAAAAAAGCAACTGGCAGGATGAGGTAGCTCATACCATTAATTCCAGCACTTTGGGAAGCTGAGGTGGGCAGATCACCTGAGGTCAGGAGTTCGAGACCAGCCTGGTCAACGGTGAAACCCCATCTCTACTAAAAATATAAAAATTAGCCGGGTGTGATGGCGCATGCCTGTAATCCCAGCTACTCAGGAGGCTGAGGTACGAGAATCACTTGAGCCCTGGAGGTGGAGATGGTAGTGAGCCAAGATCGTGCCACTGGACTCCAACCTGGGTGACAGGGCGAGACTCTCTCAGAAAAACAAAACAAAACAAAACAAACAAAGTCTCTGCCTTGTTTTATGTGTATATTTATGAGCAGCATCTAGCTGAATTTGGGGGATGTTGGTTTAATCCTGTAGTCTCCAGGTTTTGTACATGAGCTTAATCCCTTTACAGTTATGGTTAATACTAAAGTAATTAAAATTATTTCTATTATTGTATGTGACATTTCATTTACCATGATTTTCCTTTGCTTTATCTTTTCTGCGTTTTCTAAGTATGATAACATTTTTGGATTTTTCTTTCCCCCCGAGATGATTTGGCGGCTGTGGATTTTTGTTTCTATTCTTGGCAGTGACTATCCTTCATTTTTAATCTATATTCGGAACTCTGGGTTTTTTCTGATGAAGTCTAAAGTATCTACATCCTTTTTCTGAACAAGGAACGTTATTTCCTGTATCTTGTCCTATCTTTGTTATTGTTATTGTTTATAAATGCACAAAGGTGAATAGTGTTTTTACAGCGAGTGGGTACTTTATGGACGCATTTGACCAGCGACATGCAGAGATGGGGTTTACGTTTGGTCGACTTGCTCACAGTGGCTTCCGGCCTGACGGTTGTGTCTTTGCTGGGCTTGGGACCCTTCTTGGCATTGTCTGTTCAATCTCATTCTCCCACCTGCTGCTCCTCTTTCCCAGACCTCCTCCAAGACGAGCCAGAGCTGCCCAGGCAACTCTGCCGGTCTCTTGCCTGCTCCTTTGGGGCGATTTTCTTTTTAAATCTCAGTTGCTGTGGGATGCGTTCTTGGAGAATTCCTTATGTCCGTCTTCCAATTCACCCATTTGTTGAGGATTTGATTGCATTTGCTGGTTTCTTTTTTATTTCAATGAGCATCTTTTTAATTTTCAGGTTTACTAATTAGATATTTTCCATTTCCATCAGTTCTGACCTTTTTCATTTCTGCCAAGTTTTGTGTATAGCTAATTACCCTTTTTAGGCTATTTCTTGTCTTTCCTCTTTAAGATGCTAAAAAACTTACTTTAAGGTCATTTTCCTATTGCTCTGGTTCTCTCCCGTGTCCCTCTCCACCCTCCTTCTTCTCTCCCTGTCCACACCCCTCACACACACTCAACCCTGTCTGCCCTGAGGGTTTGCATCAGTCTTTGCCCAGCCTCCAGGGATGCCCTCCGTGAACCAGGTTTCATGTCCCACAGAGCATCGGCTAAATCACAAATGGAGTAATGGCATTGGTGGTGCCTTACCTGGGTCCCAGACAGGAGGCTGCTTCCTCCCACCTCCTCGTCCTCGAATCTTTGGAAGCTGAAGCCCAGGAAGCACTCAGCTGGAATTTTCTTTCCGTCCCCTCTCCGGGGTGGGGGTCTCTCTATGCAGTCAGCTGGCCTCTGCTCCCAACCCTGCGTGCTGCACCAGGTGCCAGCGCTTCCTCCACATTGGTTCCGGACCGGAAGCCCCATCTCAGACCCCACCCACGGGTTTTGTTCTGTCTGTTTTTGGTGTCTGTGATGCTTGGCTTGTTTTGTTGAAATATGTTTTCTCTAATGCTGCCGCGTATTCGGAGCAGAGAAGAGGCCTCAGAGCGTGAACGTGTAGGGCCGTGCTGTCCAGAAATCCAGAAGGTTCATTTCTTTGTTTATTTAATTCAACTTAAACCCAACTTGGAGCCCCACCCTGTGGGGCTGGCAGAAAATGCAACTCTCTCCCGTCCTAGAGTCCCTCCAGGATCCAGAAGCTTCCATGGTGCCCAGAAGAGCTGCAGGGCTGGGAGCTGGGAGCTGTCACCACCGCCTCAGCAGCCACTCTCACCCACGTCCTGCTGCCCTCAGGCTGGCAGCCGTTCCTGCATCCTGCCCGGTGCCTGGGGATCCTTGCCAGGGATGAGAGCCTCGGGGCACAACATGGGCAGTCCAGTGTGCTCCACCCTCCCAGGCTGTGCCTTGGAGCTGTGCTCAGACCTTAGGCCCTTGGGGACACCAGCCTCCTCCTCTTCCCAGCCTCAGTGAGTCTTGCCCTCTCCCTCCCACTCGCCTCCTGGGTTTGGGTTTTTATGAAATGGGTTTAGGTTTTTACAAAAGACAGAAAGAGCCTTTGGCTTTGAGCTGCTTTGGCTTTCTGCCTGGAAAAAAAATCCCCGAGGCAAAAAAATTACAAAGAGCCGGGTGATCTGCTTGAAATGGGATGAGGGGGAGAAATAAGAAAAGCAAAACAAAGATTAATATCTCCACCCACCCCCTCAAAGTGTATTCCGTCACACATCCCATTAAGGGCTGGCGAATGAATGGGCTGCCATTCTGAGAAGGGCCAATTCTTGGGGGGAAACAGCTGGCAGTCACCGCGTCCAGAAGCCAGCGATGCGGGGGCACCTGAGGCAGGGGCCACAGCCCAGCCAGTCAGGCAGAACCGGAAGGATCACAGCCCAGCCCCAGCTCGGAAGGGCCCCTCGGCAATCACCCTGAGTTACCAACAAAATGCCGACGGACTTTTTCAAACTTGCATTCTCTTAAGTACATTGGGAGAGTATGTTTCTATGGTTTAGAACGCTTACCATCAAAAGAGCATTTTAAACATGATTTTGTCCTCAAAGAGGTAAGCTTCAATTACTTGAGAACTTCATGGAAGCCTCGCATTTTGCAGCAATGCCGGGTCAGTGTGTGCCGCCGTCTGTCCTGTTGTCTCTGTGTTCTCTGTGTGAGAGGGTGGGGAGGGCAGACCTGGGGTGCTAAGGCTCGGGTTCCTCACGAACTCTGCAGGGGCTCCTGGGCACGCCACTCCCCTTTTGCCCCCCATGGCATTTATCTGTAAAGTAAGAGTTCTGCTGGGTTAAATGGTGCCACCTCCTTCCAACAGGAACATCAGAGTGTGCCCCTAGTTGGCCCAAGGGCCTTTGTGCATGTAATTAGGATAAGAATCTCGAGATAAGATCATTCTGGTTTAGGGTAAGCCCTAAATACAATGCCAAGAGTCCTTAGAAGAGAAGAGAAGGGGAGAAGACACAGAGCCACGGGGAGGGAGCCCACGTGGAGACAGAGGCAGAGGTTGGAGTGATGCATCCAGCAGCCAGGCTTCCCCACACCTGCCAGAAGCTGCAGAGATTCCCGGAGAGACTCCCACTCACAGCCACAGAAGAAACCAGCCCTGCCACCATGATGTAGGACTTCGGGCCTCCAGAACTGTGGAGGACACACTTCTGTTGTTTGAAGCCACACAGTTTGGGGTCGTTTGTTATAACGCCCCTAGGAAACTAACTCAGGAGGTTAAACTAAATCGTTTTGAAGCCTCTTCAGATATCTCCAGGCTACAGCTAGGAAGTGGGGTCCTGGATGTGGAATCCCTCCGAAGAACGTAGCACACATATTCCCGTCTCCATCGTCTCCCTTCTTTCTGGATTCCGGGCCAGCCGAGAGGAGGCCGCCCTTCCCAGGCTGCTGCACCAGAGGACTGGGGTCCTACCAGTGAAGCTTACAAGATAAATGGCTGTGGGATGCGAGGATAGTTAGCCCAGGAAAGAGGAGATGTCCAGGGCCGTAGTAAGTGGCCCCACATAGTTGAAAGCTTCTCATTTGGAAAAGAGATTAATCTTATTTTCGGTAGTTCCAGAGGCAGCCCTGCAAGGGGGGTCAGATCTCCTTTCTTCATTATCTATTTATTTAGAGATAGAGTCTTGCTCTGTCACCTAGGCTGGAGTGCAGTGGCACAATCTTAACTCACTGCAACCTCTGCCTCCCAGGTTCAAGTGATTCTCCTGCCGCAGCCCACTGAGTAGCTGGGATGACCGGTGCCCACCACTATGCTCGGCTACTTTTTGTATTTTTAGTAAAGACAGGGTTTCACCATGTTGGCCAGGCTGGTCTCGAACTCCTAACTTCAAGTGATCCGCCTGCTTCAGCCTCCCAAAGTGCTGAGATTACAGGCGTGAGCTACCACTCCCGGCACAGATTTCCTTTCAATACAATTCCCTACAGGGAGAAGACTGAAGCCCTGGAATGGCAGAACCTGCCTCTGCTGGCAGCTGTGCAGGCAGGTAAAGGTGAGAGGCGGTCACAGCCCTGTGGGTGTTTGGGCCGGACCACCTGAAACCCCTTTTCAATCTGAGTTTTTGAAAGTTCATTATTCCTCGGGCTTTTTAGATCTCACCAATACAATTTAATTCCACAAAATCAGAAATCTCCAATGAGCAGGGCCCAGGAATCTGCATTCATGCAAAAAGCCGTTGTGTCCCAGGCAGTCTGGAGACTCAGGCTAGTGACTGAGTGTTCCCTGAGCTGGATGCAACCCGACGGCAGCCAGCTACAGCCCCAGGGCTTGACCCACTGAGGACACCCCAGGACCACCTGCCCAGGCGTGGGAGGAGCTCCCTTCCCTGCTGCGGGGTTGGGTCCTTGCCCTGTACAAATGCCCTTGTCGGCTGCAGATGGATCAGCCTCTCTCTTCCCATTTCTGAATTTTGGCCAAGATTAATAATAGGAGACAATTTCTTATAATGCACTTTACTCCTCTTTCTACCTTTCCCTAAAACCCGCCTCCTTCAGAAGCCCTTTCTAGCTGCTATTTGCTGTCTGTCTCCATTATTCTCTAACTTAGCAAGCCAGCCATTTCCTTAGTTTATTGAATTTATCAGCTTGGGTGAATGTGTTCATTAGCTTACTTTTTAAAAAAAATTTTGTTTTGAATTGACGCATAACAATTGTACATGTTTCTGGGGTTCGCCATGATGTTTCCATGTGTGCACATGTGGCATAATAATCAAATTAGGGTAGTTAGCATGTCAGCCTCCTCAGACCTTTATCATTTCTGTGTTGTGATAACACTGAGATCCTCTTTGCCAGCTTTCTTGAAATATATAGTATGTTCTTATTAATCCACTGTGTCATAGCGCACCAGACCTGTCCTTCCCGTCTCACTGGAACTTTGCACCCATTGACCAAGCTCCTACCCGAACCCCTCCAGCCTCTAGGAACCACTGTTCCACTCTCTATTTCTATGAGATCAGAGTTTTGGATTCTATATGTGGGTGAGATCATGCAGAATGTGTCTTTCAGTGCCTGGTTTATTTCAGGTAACATGATGTCTTTGATCTGTCTCTCTCCCTCTCTCGACTCTAAGCTCCCTGGGAGCACGCGCTGTCTTTCTCTTATCCACTCTCGAAGTCCCAGTCTTCAGCACAGGGTCCTGAAGCACAGCAGGCGCTTATATCCACCAGGAGTAGGTTCAGCAGCAAAGAACAGAGACCCTGAATTACCATTGACCCAACCACACAAGATTTTGTTCCCTCAAGCAGAAACTGCAAAGGTGGACAGTGCAAGTGGTGTGGGCAGCTCGGCTCCACACAGCCAGCAGGGATCCAGGCCCCTTCCATTCTCTGCTCCACTGTATCCCGGTGTTCTCGTAGTCTGAGATGGCTGCTTAAATCTAACCTGTATATCCATAAGTCAGACAGCAGGAAGGAGGAGGGTTGATTCGGGGCACAGCTACTTCCCTTTAGGGAAGTAGCACACAACACTTCCAGTTACATCCCACGAAGCGGATGCTAGTTATGTGGCCAAACATAGATACGGGAGAGTCTGGGAGGTGTCGTTTTATTCCAGACAGTCATACACGCTGCTAGAAAGAGTTCCATTTCTAGGAAATAAGGGTGTGGCCAGCAGCCTCTGCAGTGGAGCTCAGTAATTATAACTTGAATAAATAGGTGACTCGGAGCCCAGCCTGAACCAGTAGAATCTTAGATCACCTTTGACAGGGAGGATTTATGGGCATTGATCTTTCTGCCCATAAAAATGCTGCTGGCATTGCTTCAGTGACTCAGGGACATCAGACCAGCACCCAGGTGGATGACAAATCCCTGGAGAACAGAGACGTCCTTCCTTTCTCTTCTGTCATGTTCTTTTGTCCTTCATTCCTTTTTCTGTCCCTGCAGCACCGGGCCCTCTGCCTTGCACACCGTGGGTTGCAGCAAATGTTTGTTGCTGGTGATGATAGTGGAGGGAAGGGTGGTGCTCTCCACAGGGTGTGTGAGGGGCACTCATCTGCCTTGACTGGTTTCCAGATGGGCTTTCACAGTTCTCTGAAGTCCAGTATAAATACGGCGGGGAAATGGGGCAGGGCTGTTACCATCTTCCAGTCAGGAAAGAACTGCCACCTCATGGCAATGGTGCGCCATTCATCACCAAATCAACACGCAGACGCCCAGGGTGCAGACACAATCATCACCCTTCTTACTTATTTTTGGTTAATAAGGAAAACATGGGTCCCTGGGCCCTAGACAGACCCTCTTGAGTTACAGAATAATTAATCTTTCATGGCTGTGCCTTCATCTTCATCACAGTCACTTCTTCCTGCTTTGGATGAGGCAAATCCTGTTTTCAACCAGACTTATCAATGTGCCCTTAAGAGGATTTGAAATCCTGTCTCTACTAAAAAAAAAAAAAAAAAAATTAGCCGGGCATGGTGATGGGCACTTGTAATCCCAGCTACTCAGGAGGCTGAGACAGGAAGAATTGCTTGAACCCAGGTGGAGGTTGCAGTGAACCTAGATTGCACTCCAACCTGGGTGGCAGAGTGAGAAAAAAAAGAAAAAGACAATTACTTATGCGCACCAAACACACACTGTCTCTCTCATCCCATAACCCACTGCAACCAGGTTCCCACTCACACCGTGGCCTCAGTTTCTCTTATGCTTCTGCCATCCCCTGTGGAGACCAGACCCAGCCACCCTGCAGGGTTTGCGCCACTCCGCTGCTCCCAAACGCTGAGCCCCTCAGGATGCCTCCGAGCAGATGAAGCTTCCTAATGCCACTGCTTCCTTCCTCTCCATCCTCCTTCATCCGGAGGTCTCTGCTATGTCGTTGCTGGGTTTGTCATTTCATTAGAACTATTTCTCTGGTGTTTTCCTAGATGAGGCACTTAGGCGATAAACTCACTGAGTTTTTAATGTATCTTCAAACACCTTCTGCTCCTAACACTTCAACGATCTATTGGGAACAGGGGCTCCTGGGTTGCAGTCTTTGCTCTTCCACTGTTTTTGGCTTGCAGTGTTGTAGACGAGAAGCCTGAGACCATTCCGATTGTTTTGCTTTTTTAGGTAACATATTCCTTTTGATTGAAAAATGATTGGCTTTCTTTTTCTCGATGCAGAAAGTACAGCACTTATAATTTTCCATTCAAAGTTATTTAGTAACATTTGCATATAATAAAATGGATCCATTTTAAAAAGTACATGTTTTGACATGTTTATACATCTATGTATTCATTAAAATTTCCATCACTGTCCCAGTCAACTCGGTGGCCCCTGACAACCACTGGTCTGATTTCCATCACTGTGGATGCAATTTGTTGTTTCTAGAGTTTCATATGAAGGGAAGAATACCGTGTGTATGCAGAGTTCGGAAGCTGTTCCCATGACATAGTGCAGAGTACATCTTTTCTCATCAGCTGAACCTGGAACTCCCTGAGCCCTTCCTCTGCCGGCGTCCCCCAGCTCAGGGGAGAGTTCCAATATTTAATGGCTGCCCTTCCCCCATCTGTGATTTTCCGCGCTCCTGTAACTTGTTACTCTCAGATCAGGTCTCCTGGGCCCGACCCCCAAGCCTCCTGCTTTCCGTCCGCATCTGCCTCTTTCCCACTCTGCTATGTCTGCCTATTTCTCACCCTTTTCCTTCCTCGGGTCAGGGTCTGCACCAGGATCGCGTCTTTAATCGTCCGCTGGATGTTTTCATGATGCGGGCGCGTTTGGAAGCGCCTGGAGTTCCTTTGCGCGCTGGAATTGGATCTTCTCACGTGCCCTGTGGGTTCTGATCTCAGGTGTTCCTGGGCCTCCTCCCACGCTCCGTTCCGCTGGCCACGTGGGTGGACGGCTCCCTCTGACATTCCTCACCTGACATACCCAGGTGCTCCCTCCACCCTGTTCTGTCCCCACCCAGCCAGATGGGATGTTCTTTTCTTCCCCCCTTTGTCAGTAATTTGGCGCACAGGTCTATTGCTGCCATGTCCTTAATGCCCAACAGATTAAAAACAACAATAACAACAAAGGAATCCGCCCCCACCCCCTTAAAGGTTCTCCAGCCCCTCCGAGGCCCCTAAGGAACTCTCGTTGCCCTCCTCCCCTCAAGGATGGAGACACTCGATCTGCCCACTCGCCTCCCTCCGGGAGGTCATGTGGCCCTCACATCCCCTTCCTCAGACCAGCTTCCCACTCACAGGGTTGGAGGCAGTGGCCCCTGAACCATCCCACCACAGGGCCGGAGGTCTGGTGTCCACTCAGCCAGTGGCTGCAGCGGTACCATGGCTCTGTAGAGGAGCTGGAGAAGAGATGGGGACTCTCCAGGCCCAGGCACGTCCTGGACACCCTCCCAATCTTCCTCTCCACCACTGGGAGGACGTGGCACTCTCTTCCCTTACAATATACACATGGTTTCTGTTTGCAGACTTTTCTAAGTGGCCGGTGACTGACAGTCTATGCTATTTACAGATATTTTATGGAAAAATAAACACAGTCTGCTCCTCAAGGTAAAGTTGGCATTTGAATAAAGAATGAGAAAATGGAGGGGGGGGGGGCAGTGGTGTTAAATAAAACAATTCAATGGAGATTGCACTTTAAAAACAGAGGGCTTAAAAAATTTTCCACTGTTATATAATTTTGTGGCTTAAAAAAATTTGTCTTCTACAAAAATTCTCATATATGGACACTTTAAAAATTTAAGGACAGAATTTTTTTCAGTCTGTTTGAAAATCTTCCAAATAAAGGATCCTAGTGAGTTTTAAATATGCTTGTTAAAAACCTTTAAATACAACTCCCAATTAATTTGCAAGAGCAAATTATTAACATCAGGGAAGATGGGCACTGACTAGACAAAATTTGAACAAAATCCTTTGTGTAATTGGTGGAAGTGAAAGGGTAAAGCATATTTAATAAGCGCAGCCTTCTTTCATTTGGATCTACGTGACTTTGTAAGCAGTTCCTTTCCAGCAATGATTGTCATTAAAACCAAGTTACAAATAAAATGAACGTAGAAACAGACCTTTGGATTTTGGGGGTTTTTTTGTTTTTTTATTTTATTTTATCATTTATTTTGAGACGGGATCTTGCTCTGTCGCCCAGGCTGTAGTG
This sequence comes from Papio anubis, assembly GCF_008728515.1. Lineage (NCBI taxonomy): Eukaryota > Metazoa > Chordata > Mammalia > Primates > Cercopithecidae > Papio > Papio anubis. The sequence goes on from NC_044985.1 coordinate 122,980,139, forward strand.
CAGTGGTGTGATCACAGCTCACTGCAGCCTCAACTTTCTGGGCTCAAGCAATGCTCCCACCTCAGCCTCCAAGTAGCTAGGACCACCGGCGTGTGCCACCATGCTCAGCTAATTTTTTAATTTTTTGTAGAGACGGGGTTTCGCCGTGTTGCCCAGTCTAGTCTTGAACTCCTGGGCTCAAGCGATCCTCCCACCTCTGCCTCCCAAAGTGCTGGGATTACAGGCGTGAGCTACCGTGCCCAGCCAGAAACAAACCTTTGCACACTATGTCACAAAGAATTAAAACAGTCATAATTAACAAAACTGCTCACACTAATGGTAAATTTCTCTGGTTCGTGTTTTTGTTTGTTTGATTTTTGGTGTATTTTGTTGTTTTGTTTTTTGAGACGGAGTCTCGCTCTCACCCGGGCTGGAGTGCAGTGACGTGGGCTCGACTCACAGCAACCTCCATCTCCCAGGTTCAAGCAATTGTCCTGCCTGAGCCTCCCAAGTAGCTGGGACCACAGGTGCAAAAATTAGCCACCACACCTGGCTAATTTTTGTATTTTTAGTAGAGATGGAGTTTCTCCATGTTGGCCAGGCTAGTCTTGAACTCCTGACCTCAAATGATCTGCCTGTCTCTGCCTCCCAAACTGCTGGGACTACAGGCATGAGCCATGGCACCCGGCCCTTGGGTTTGTGTTTTTCTAAGGCGCATTAGTACAGTAGTGCAGTAGTATACATATATCATAAACAAACACTGTGTGCTAGTATCCCTTTATTACCATTCAGCTCCAACTCTGCCCTCCTTGGACCTTCCCTGTGATGCGGGGAGCTGGGCTGTGAACGTGGCTCCTTTGCAAGCTGGCAGCACCAGGCTTCATCCATGGAGGGTACCACCAGGCATGGCAGAGGAAGGGGCCTATCTCTAGGTTCCATGTCCCTCCCAGCTTGTTCCAACAGCATGGCCGCCATCAAGGCATGGGACGCCCAGGACGCTCACCCCAGTGGACATCACGGGCACTGCCATGTGGGCGGCTCCCCAGCAAATTCCACTGGCCCCCACAGGACAGCTTCCAGTGGGTTCCATTGGCACCCAGAGGGTATCTTCCACAGGGATTCCAGCAGCCCCACTCCTGTGAGCTCTGCAGTCACCCTGGTCCTGCTGCTGACCTGGCAAGCGCTTCCCAGCGGAATTTCAAGGTACCCTAGTAGACAGGCGCTCAGCTTCTGCCTGAGAGGTTGTAGCTGCTGCCTGTATCTCAGATTCCTGTGCTCTCTAGGGTCCCATATAACCAGATACGAGTTCCTTAGGGCAAACTTTACCCTTTCAAATGACTCTGAGGCTCCTGTTGGAGCAGCTGCTTTGGAGGGACGTGGATTTGTCTGGTTGCTTACTGGTGGGTTTCCTTAAGAAGGGTTTCTTTTTTGTGCAATGTGTGATTTTTGTGTCAGAAAGTGGCTGGCCTCTTGCAGCGATTTTGCCTTTAAACTGACATTCGTTATTATACCTTCAGCTCAGGAAAATGATCCTCAGTCATTTCTGAGTATTCCTTGGGCCCAGCTGTTGCTCGCACTTCCCCACGATTCCCCTTTCAGTGCTGCTTTAGCAGGAGGCGTGTGAGAGAGGGGCAGGCACAGGTGCAGGGGATGGAGCCACGGACCGACTAGCCCGTGGGCTCTTCCAAGGTCCAGGTGCACTGACCTGGGCAGCCGGAGGGGAGTCGGGTTTAGGAGGAGTGGATGGGGCTCAAGCAGCAAAGTCTCAGGGAAGACAACGCTGCCGACCTGCCCCGGGGCAGCCAAAATCCAGGACCAACTTGGGAGGCAGCTACTCACCAGCCCCCACCCAACAGCCACGGGCACCAGGCCTCCCACACCCACGCATAGGTCCCTCCAGGGCTTGAGAAGCAGCCAGAATGGAGGGGGCCACAAAGAAAGCGGCAACCGCCTCCAAAGACCACGCCAGGAACACCAGGAACCACTGTGGACCTAGTGCCCCGGCTGCTCCACGGCCATCCTCCCTCCCAGCTGTAGAGAAAAATAGGAAGACATAGACCAGCCACTCCTGGCAGACTAAGCAAGGGTGAGTCGGATGCTGCTGGGTGCTGGTGGGTGCTGCTGGGTACTATCATGTGCTGATGAATACTATTGGTGCTGCTAGGTACTGTTGAGTGCTAATGGGTTCTGCTGGATACTGCTGGGTATATTGGGTACTTCTGGGTATGACTGGATACTATTGGGTACTGATGAGTACTGATGGGTGCTACTGGCTACTGATGGGTACTGCCAGGTGCTGCTGGAGTCTGATGGGTACTGATGAGTATTGGTGGATACTGCCAGGTGCTACTGGGTACTGATGGGTACTGGTGAGTACTGCTAGGTACTCCCAGGTGCTGCTGGGTACTGATGGGTATGGCTGAGTGCAGCCAAGTACTGTCAGCTGTCATTTTCTTTTGGTTCACAAGGTGATTTAAAAAAGTAACACACCTGCAGGGTGTTAAGCTTGGCCCCAATAAAAGCAGCTCCGTTCCATTGGCTGGGACCTGTCCTCTGCCGGCGTCTGGGTTGTCAGGCCCTGCATGCAGTGTCTTCTCAAGGTGGCACATCTGAGACATTAGCAAACGCACTGTAGACAATTCTCTCCTAGGCCAAGACCCATGGCATGCTGCTCTGGGAGGTGCTGGCGGATGTTGCCCCAAAAGTGCGGAGGGTGGTAGGGGAGGCCAGAGCCTTGGCCAAAAAAGTTTAGGAGACCCCTCAAGCTATGTCCCTGGGGACTCACCCAGGCTCAGCCCAGCACACCAAATGTTCAGAGAAGCCTGCCTTGCTGCAGAGCCTGGGCTCAACTTCAGGAGCCATGCTCAGCCACAGTCAGATCCAGGAATAGAGAGTGATCCATAGAGGCCTCTCCCAGGGAGACAAGCTTGTGTTGGGCACCTCTGGGTGAACTGGAGGCCAGGACAGAAATTCTGTGTGCTATCCACCAGGCCACCCTGCCTGCCCTGGGGACGAGATGGCTCAGTTGCAGACACAGTTCTGAGACAGCCCCTTATGCACCACCCCTTCCTAGGAGCACTCGTCCCAGCCAACACGCATCGTTAATCTCAAGTCATTGTAAGCTGCTCAGTGAAGGGTTTCCACCTTTGGGATTCGGATGATTCATAAAAGTGACAGGACTCTCCCTTCCGAAGGAGAGCAACGCATTAAGAACTTGACTCATGGAAGCAAATCCAAACGTACATAATTTTTCTGCTAAAATTGGGATGGGGGAGGATTAGATGTGACCTCAAAGTTGCTTCATTTTATTCCTCAAAAACAGACATTTATATGACTGATTTTAAAGCCCCTTTTTAAAAATAATGGGAAACTTAGATGTATATAAAGTTCCAATGAAAAGCTAAAAGAAAAAAAAAGGAAACTATAAACAATTTAAATTTTCATTGCTGCAGGGATAGTAATACAAATTGTGGGATCTCTGTGCAAAAAAAATGCTAGGCAGTCCTTAAAAATAAATATATTTACTAGACCCAGGTAAAAAGCACTGTGAATGTGTTAAACACAAACAGCACCAATATCTCACATTTGCTGGGGAGTCAGGAGCTCCAGCCACAAAGGCAGGCAGCCCAGTGTGGATTCAGGCTCAGGCACCTTCCACCTTATTATCTTGGGGTGCTGTTTAGATGGTGAGATTCTGAGTGAAACCTGCTTTAATTTATTTTTATAATGTCTTAAATTTGATTTAATACCAAATGAGTGAATGAAGTAGGGTTTTTTGTTTTGTTTTGTTTTGTTTAAGAAATGGGAGATCAATTGCTATCAAATCTGTAATCAAAGTTGCTTCTGATTCTGCAGTAAAACGGGCTCTTCTAAGTCATTTTCCCCAAGGTCCACCCATGGGGGAGCTCCTGGAGGGATCCAGCTGTGCCCATTCCTCCCCAGGGAAGCCTGCGCTGGCTTTGTTAGGTGACCCCCCAGCTCCCATACCAATGGGTGCACCCTGCAGGGTCCTGGGAGGGGTAGCAATGGGATTCACAGGCTTTTCCAGCCCAACCAAGGCAGCTGCCTACCTGCTCCACCCTCACACCCCCGGGGGTTTCAGTCCATGTTCCATGGGCCCTTACCCAGCCCACACCTACCTCAGGGAGGACAATCCTAGTGGGGCAGGGGCGAGGCAAGGGCCTGTGGCTGCCAGTGCCCCATCCCCCTTAGCAGCCTGTGCCCGTCATGCTTTTGTTCAAAGGCTCCTTTTTATGGAATGGTTCCACCACTGGGACGAAATAATTTTTGACATCTGTTGGTGTGGCTGGAAAGGCACTGAGCTTGGAGTCCAGGGACCCAGGTACAGTGTGGCAGGACCACACGTGGCAGTGTGGCCAGGGCCTTGGCCCCTGCTGCCTGGAGCTTGTGTTCTTCAGGAGGCAGGAGAGGGAGTTGTTGAGTGCTACGAGCACAGGCTCAAGTGTGTGGGGACACTTGGCTAGAATTTAATGAGGCACTCGGTGTGGGGGCAGCTTGGAGAAGTGGATATGGGAAGGGCATCTTTGAACAGGAGTGGCAGATCTCTGGGAGGGAAAAGCTCTTGCTGTGTGGGGTGCGAAGGGACAACGCTGGTGGACAGTGCCAGAGAGGGGCCTTGTTTCATATTAAACCGGGACTTCTGGCAACTGAGAGGTACCTTGGGGAGCTGCAAGGTCCCCGCCAACAGGAGTTGGAATCAGGGGTTCGCATTAGGAAGGCAGAGGGGACCTGCGGGACTTGCCTCCTCCTGTGATGGGGGCACACTCCAAAGCCCTGTCACTCTGCCTGTGTCACTGTGACAACCATGGACGCAAATGGAGGAAAGATCTCCGATGATTCGGGGCTGTGCTGGGTGCTTGCCACATACTGAGCAGACATCGAGGATGCTCTGTTGCTTCTTCAAAGGAAAATAGAGCTGGGAGCGTGGTGCCCCAAGGAGGGGTGCAGCTCACACGCACAAGAGGACCCAACGGGGAGCACCATCCCCCCTTGCCTTCTGGCTCATGGCCCTGCAGGACCTGGCTGGGAAGCCACGCCGGCCACCCTGTGTGGGGCCAGTGCATGACCCTCTCCCTGGCATGCAGCTGCAGCACACTCCCAAGTTGATGAGGATTTGTTAAAGTCACACTAAATTTCTTTCCACCCACTTTCTTCCCATGGACCTCGCTCTCCTCCTCAAAGTGAAAGAGTCCAGGGCCAGCGGGCTGAGCCCCTGCAGCCTTCTACACAGCTGCCTCCAAGAGCCCCGCGTACACACCACATTGGTTCCACCACATTTGGCCTCCCGTGCCTTCCCTCGCCTCTCCCCCGCCTTCCCTCGCCTCTCCCCCATCCTCTCTCTCCTAGGAGGAAATTTGGCCGTTGTCTTGATTGTCGCTTTTTTGCAAGGATGTCAGAAATCTGGCTGGAAATCCCGGCAACCTCCCCCATCCCCGTCCCTGCCCACGCCAGCATTCCATCGCACCCCTGCATCTGGCTTTATCTCCGATGCTGAGCCCTGCGACCTCGTGTTCTGGGCACCAGTGTCTGCCGGACCTAACAGCCCACAAAGGAGAATCCTGGCCACAGATATGTGACTTGACCCTGAACTTTGGCCACAGGAGGCATCCCTGCTCCCAACACCCCCCTCTTCCCATCTATCCACAGCCGTGCAAGATTCCTGTCTAATCAGATACTGCCCTTTATCCCTCTAGAGCCATTGCACAGGATGGGACGCTGGAATCTGTTCTTGCTGTGGCGTCATTGCTTGGTCAGCAGGCTCGGAGCCTGATAATTGCCGGTATTGATCCTGTAAACACTTCAGGACATCACAAAGGATTGAGGGAAGACCTTTTTAAATAGGTCAAGCGGTCCTTCTGCAAGAGGACCACCTCTGCAGGGCAGCTCCCAGAGGACAGGGGACAGCAGTGAGGGCCCTGCCACAGGCAGGGTGGCAGGGATGCCCACCACCCTCCACACAGGCCCCTGAGCCTTTCAGAAGAGCCCTCAGATGGCTCCTACAAGCCCTGCAGGGAAGTCCTGGCCCTCTGTAGCCCACGATGGGCTATCTGCCCCTGGCCCCACCAGTCCCACCTGCAGAACCTTTGCACAACTCAAAGGTCACCTTTGGTCACACTTCACCGCATTGTCTCCACCTGCCCAGTTGCCTCAGGATGTCCCCAGTTGCCCTGTTCCCATGGGGCAGAGTCTTTATTCAGCTCTTTGCTGTGCACTCTACTACCCTGACATCAAGATTGGTTGCAGGAACCATGAAGGATTTGAATGAATCCCATTGACCTTAAAGAAGAACCAGAGATCCCACTGCCCCAGCATCACTTAGCCTGGCCATTCCCTTGTATGATCTTCGGGCTAATTTTCTTATACCACCGAGTGAGGAAGAACTTGGCCCAGGATGGGTCCATTTGCATTCAGGGAGGTAAAATAAATGGATTGGACTTTCCAGGAAAGCAAACAGAACAGTTTTGGAAGCATGGGGAAAGTTCTAATTCCAGATCTGCAGGTATTCATTTATAAGTTTGTTGTTCTGATCACTTAAGATCCCAGCCCTTTAGAACATCTTTGACTGAAATACAAGGGATCCCTGTGTGTGTGCCTGTGTGTGCAAGTGTGTGTGTATGAGCATGTGAGCATGCACGTGTATTTGTGTGAGCAGGTGGATTTTTGTGTCTATGAGCATGTGAGCACACATGTATTTGTGTGAGCAAGTGGGTTTGTGTATGTGTGTATGAGCATGTGAGCATGCAAGTGTATTTGAGCAGGTGGGTTTGTGTGTATGTATGAGCATGTGAGCACATGTGTATTTGAGCAGATGGGTGTGCATGTATGAGCATGTGAGCACACATGTGTATTTGTGTGAGCAAGTGGATTTGTGTGTGTGTATGAGCATGTGAGCATGCACATGTATGTGAGCAGGTGGGTTTGTATGCATGTATGAGCATGTGAGCACACATATGTATTTGAGCAGGTGGGTTTCTGTGTGTGAGCATGTGAGCACACACGTATATTTGTGTGAGCAGGTGGGTTTGTGTGTGTGTGTGTGAGCATGTGAGCACACACAGGAATTTGAGCAGGTGGGTTTGTGTGTATGTGTGTATGAGCATGTGAGCATGCACATGTATTTGTGAGCAGATGGGTTTGTGTGTGTGTACGAGCATGTGAGCACATACGTGTATTACGTGTATTTGAGCAGGTGGGTTTGTGTGTGAGCATGTGAGTGCGCACATGTATTTGAGCAGGTGGGTTCGTGTGTGTGAGCATGTGAGCACACACATGTATTTGTGTCAGCAGGTGGGTTTGTGTGTGTGTATTTGTGTATGAGCATGTGAGCATGCATGTGTATTTGAGCAGATGGGTTTGTATGAGCATGTGAGCACAAACGTGTATTTGAGCAGGTGGGTTTGTGTGTGTGAGCATGTGAGCACACGTGTGAGCAGCTGGGTTTGTGTATGTATGTATGAGCATGTGAGCATGCATGTGTATTTGTGTGAGGAGGTGGGTGTGTGTATGAGCATGTGAGCACACACGTGTATTTGAGCAGATGAGTTTGTGTGTGTGTATGAGCATGTGAGCACACACGTGTATTTGAGAAAGTGCATTTGTGTGTATGAGCATGTGAGCACACACATGTATTTGAGCAGGTGGGTTTGTGTGTGTATGAGTATGTGAGCACACACGTGTATTTATGTGAGCAGGTGTGTGTGTATGTGTATGTGTGTATGATCATGTGAGCATGTACATGTATTTGTGTGAGCAGGTGGGTTTGTGTGTATGTGTGTATGAGCATGTACATGTATTTGTGTGAGCAGGTGGGTTTGTGTGTGTATGTATGAGCATGTGAGCATGTACATGTATTTGTGTGAGCAGGTGGGTTTGTGTGTGTGTATGTGTGTATGAGCATGTGAGCATGTACATGTATTTGTGTGAGCAGATGGGTTTCTGTGTGTGTATGAGCATGTGAGCACATATGTGTATTTGTGTAAGCAGGTGGGTTTGTGTGTGTATGAGCATCTGAGTGCACACATGTTTTTGAGCAGGTGGGTTTGTGTATTTGTGTATGAGCATGTGAGCATGCATGTGTATTTGAGCAGGTGGGTTTCTGTGTGTATGAGCATGTGAGCACACACGTGTATTTGAGCACTTGGGTTTGTGTGTGTATGAGCATGTGAGCACATGTGTGAGCACTTGGGTTTGTGTGTATATGTGTATGTGTATCTGTGTGAGCAGGTGGGTTTGTGTGTATGAGCATGTAAGCATGTGCATGTGTGTATTTCTGTGAGCAGGTATGTGTGTGTGTGTGAGAGCAGGTGGACATGTGTATGTGTAAGCATGTGGGGGTGTATGTATGTGAGCATGTGAACATGCATGTGAGTGTATGTGTGTCTGAGCATGTGAGTGTGCACGTATGACTGCCTTCTCTATCACCAGAGAGCAAATTCCTTGGGCCCCTGTCTAGGGCTCCTGGCTGCAGGTGTGAGGCCCCATGCGGTGCCCATCAAGGGTGACCCAGGCTGCTCTTGAGCACAGGTCTGCAGCACCCACACCGACAGCCTAGAGGAGCTGAGCTGCCTTTTGGGGATGTCCCCACTCTCCCAGCTGCAAGAGCCTTGAGGCAAACCTACCTCTCCTGCAGGCGAGTGAAAGAAGTCACAACTGCATGCACACATGCAAGTGCACACCTGAACATATGCACACATGCACTTACATACGTGCAGACACACACACTTATGCACATGTGCACCTATGCATACATACGCATACGTGCACATCCATATACTCACACACACTGTTCAGAACACCAGCATTCCCAGACAGTAAAGCGTTTTAAGTCAAAGCCCCCACGCCCACTCTGCCCTCCCCACCTGCTGCCTCCTTCCCACGCTGATTTACCGCCCCCAAGACATCCCGCAGAGAGTGAAGAATCCCAGACTCCCCGAATTTCCTCGCAGATTTTACTTCCTTGCCAGAAAAGTTCAAGGTTGGGTCAGATCTTCCCCTTTCCACCATGGGTTGTGCTTTCCCAGCTCCTTGCCAAGCCACATCTGGGGGGTCCCTCTTGGGGAAGGAGGCCTCATGAGAGAGGGTCCCAAGGAGCTGAGGGTGGCTCTGCACACACCTAGCAAGGGGACTCCAGGGACCATGGGCACTGTGCCCTGCCACGTTCCCCTGCACACACCCTCAATGAGCCCTGTCCCCTTCCTGTGCATGCCGCACCTGGGCAGGCACCCATGTGGGGGCAGGAAGGGGCAGGGGACTGTTGGTACGTGAGGTGGCAAACCTGGCCAGAGCCCCTTCTGCTCAGCCTGGATGCTAGGCCTGGAGATCAACGTGGCCCTGACCTCTTCAGGCATCTGGTCTCCATCTGGGAGTGCCCTTGGCCCCTGCCTACTCCTCTCCCACAGGGTGGCCACCCTAAACTTTGCTCCAGGTTGGGCCCTCCTGTCTGTCCCTCACTGGACCGGAAGCATCCTGCAGGCAGGCACTGCCTCTGTCCCTTCATAGCTGCTGCTGAGCACCCATCACTCAAAAGCACCATCACCTGGTGGGAAACTTTCTGGGAAACGTCCCTAGGGTTTCTCCCCAAAGCCACTTGGAGATGCAGATGCTCAGCCCTGGTCATGCGCTGCTGTGGATTGTGCACATGCACTTGGTCTAGCCTCGGCTCTGCCATCACCTTGTCTTAACATGGGTTGTTATATTTAAATTAATAACCTTTTTTCTTATTAAAAAACAATATGCATTTTTTTGTTGAAAACTTAAGAAGCACAATTTTAAATAAGCAAAAATGAAAATATTTAAGTATAATTTTCATCTCACCACACAGAGATAAGTGCTGGTAACATTTTGCTGATTAAACTTTCAGACGTAGTCAATACACAAATCACTAACTTTTTAGTCCCGCCTCGTGGAGACATTCTGATTGTATAAACTGACCTTTTTGGAGAGCATTTAACCTGCCTCCATTCTTTAACTATTAGAAACACAGAGTCCATCAATATCCTTGGGAGGCGTTGTGCACCTCGTTAATGATCTCCAACCTTTTCTAAGTGTAGAAATTGCCACGCCCTCCATCTTCCTTCCAAAAAAGTTCTAGGCTTGGACCACTTTCTCCAGTCCTTCTGCCTCAAAAAAAAACACTCTCCTATTCATGAGATAAGATTGGAACACCTTAATAGGGTGGGAAGTTTGGGTTTTTTTCTTGCTTTCTTAAGAGTTAGGAGTCTTGTATTTTCACTGTACAGCCTCAGGGTGAGGGTCCTGCTGAGGGGGAAACTCAGGAAGAGAGCACCCTTTGAGCCCTCACGGGTAAAAACAGGGACATCCCTTCAAAATGTTAGCCAAGTTGATGTCCTTCCTCCCTGAGCCCCAGTGAAATGACAGAAGAAGAAGAAGAAACGTAAGAACCAGAACCTGACTGTGCTGGAAAACAGACCCGGCTCTCCCCATCTCAGGGACGATGAGGAATTTCTGGAAACAAGAGTGGAAGTGATCAGCTTGGCAGCATCCCATCATGGTTGACCAGCTATGGGTGCAAGGAGGGCAGCCTCCACATGAGACAGAAGAGCCCTGGGAAACCCAAGCTCCGAGGCCACACTGAGGGTGGGAGGTGGCGGTCACTGGCCGGCAACCCGCACAGACTAGAACAAGGCTCTAAGGCAGGGTGCATCAGGGAGGCCAGTTCGTGCCCAAGGAAAGGACTGAAGCTAGGGGTGAAGGGGAGCGGAGCCCCAGGGACCTGAGGGCCACCAAACAAAAGGAAAATCTGGGCCCCTAGAGCAGCCTCCTGGAGACCGTCCTCCTCCTGCCTCCCTCTGGGGCAGCCTGTTCCTGGCCTCCGACAGCTGCATCAGTCAGACGTGCATTTTCTATCCAGTCTGCGGAGCTGCTTGTGAAGACAAAGAGGTGCAGAAAACCACTGGGCAGTGACGGTGACCAGCAGGTGTTGGGAGTCTGCTCTGCCACTCACTGACCAAGCAACTCACCCATGCTGGCTCTGACCACATGCCAGGCCTCTGCATCACAGAAGTGACAGTTCCTGCTCATGGTGGGCCTCTGGGATTGTCTAGGAGGGATGATGCTCCCAAGGCGGAACCCGCAGCACCCAGGTTTTTCCTCTATGAAGGCGTCTAGGGAACTGGGGCAAAAATATTTGTTGTTATCTTAAGATCAAGCTGGTTTCCCTCTTTGCTCTGACTGCTGGGAAGCTCAGAGCCTAATTTGTAACCCACCCCTAGCAACTGCACAGGATCACTTGGTGTGCATTTGGGGTTCTCTTTTGATTCTTGGCTTCATCTTGATTTCTTTTCCTCTTATTTTTTTTCTTCACCTCAATTTCATTCATAGTGTCCGTCTTGTTGGCCAGTAGTGCCATAAAGTCTGGGGCTGGGGGTGGGGAGATTGCTCAGGATCCAGGGGCTGCCTTGGCTTCCATCTCCCACCACAAGCCTCTCTGGTGCTGAGTTCAATTCAAGGACTGGGGATGCTCAGTGTTTGTAAACATCCCCTCAGATGGAAACCGAAATGGTGAAACTGGCTGCATGCAGAGGTCTTTCCTCAGGGACACGCCCAGAGCCCTGGAGGGTATTCCTGCTGTCCCTTTGTTCTCTCTCCCTGGAGAATATTCTCAATGCAAATGTTTCTACCTTTGCTTGTGTGCATCACAAAGGTGAAAAGCAGTCAAACTTGGGAAGAAAAAATGGCTGAAATGCTACCATTTACGGCTTGAGCCATGCTTCCTGGCTGACACTGGCTGATGCATGGTCAGAGTTGGTGCCACCTGCTTGATTTCAACTATTGTGGCCAATGACATCACCACAAAATGACCCAAGTGTCGGGAAGCATGGTGTGTCCAGGCATCCACCAGCAGGAAGGGTTGGTGAAGACTCGACAGCCACATCCACTTCTGAGCAGTGACCCCGTGGCCTTCAGTGGCTGGGAGGGGAGTGAGGAGGATGGTCCGCCAGGCACAAGCCCCACTGCAGCTCATCTGGGTCAAGAACACTCCACCCAAGCCCCCAGCACTGCAGGCCATGGCTGTTGGAACTACCCCTTGAGTCTGGGCAGAAACTGAGAGCAAGCATGTAGATACTTTGCTGTCCTTTGGTGTGGCCAGGGCATTTTTGCTTGAATTTTATGAAAGTATCAATCCACAGTGGATTGGACATTGTAAAAAGCTGGTTCTTCATCACAGAGAGTTTGAGAAGCTCATATCTGAAATACTGTAAGAAACACCAGTATCAAATCCAATAATAACCATATTCACTGCCCTCACCCTGCTTGTCCTCCCACAGGACAGCTCTCTTGGATGAGTGTCACGGCAAAAGTCTTGTCCAGATCATCTCTCGCTGATCCAGCCTCTAGGAGACTTAGCCCTGTAGGCACTGATTCAAATTACACAATGCCTTTCTCTTAGTTTTTGCCATCATTATTTATAAAGACACTGGAAACTTGGATTAAAAAATGTGAATATTTCAGGGACTCAGAAGACGACAAGTCAATGGCTGTTGTACCCCGCCGTGCACCAGGCTGTGCTGTGCTTCCTGGATGCGTGAGCCCAGGATCGTCCCTTCCGGGAGGCAGATCCTCACACCTCTCACTGCTTCCCCAAACCTTATGGCAAAACAGCTGTGACAAGCCGTCAGAGGGGCCTACCATGTCTGACAGTTTGGAGTAACTTGGCCATTGGCGATTGAGTCAATCATCAAATTGGCTGTTGGCAAAGGGACTCAGGATGAAGCAACCCAGAACATGTGCCTGGCACTGGCCACCAGGAACTCGCCTCAGGCAGACTCTGTCCCAGCAAGATCAGTTCCTAGTGGAGGGGGATAAACAGAACAAGCAAACAGCCAGAAAAATACATGGGGGGAGCTTGGGGAAGGGGGATTTGAGCTGAGGCCTGGGTGGAAAAAGGCCAGAGCCACTCGCTGTTTGTGGGTAGTGAGGTTCCCGTTGGGGATGTAACTCCTGGGGCTGGAGAAGGGTCAGAAGGCAGCAGACATGGGGCCGGTGGGGAGTCCGTACAGACACACACACAGCCGATGGGTGATGCTGGCCCTGATGAGGTGTGATGGAGGAGATAGAAGAGATTTACTTCTAGAAATACTGTGAATCACTCCCTGTTTGTGCAACACAGTGCTGTGACTCTATGGGGTACAAAATTATTATAAAATGCTGTCCTTTCCCAGCCTGTTAGCTTATTTTAAAGTTAAGTAATTTCTCCCCTCCCTGTCCTTTATTTTAAACCCCAAACCTTAAAACAATGAGCTAAAACCCCGAGGCTTCCACAGGTTGTTTTGGAGGCTTCTAGGGAACTGGGGCAAAAATATTTGTTGTTATGTTAAGGTCAGGCTGGTTTCCCTCTTTGCTCTGACTGCTAGGAAACTCAGAGCCTAATTTGCAACCCACCCCTAGCAACTGTACAGCATCATTTGGTGTGCATTTGGGGTTCTCTTCTGATTCTTGGCTTCATCTTGATTTCTTTTTTCTTTACCCCAATTTCACTCATGGCGTCTACCTCATTGATGGATAGTGCCATTAAGTCTGGGGCCGGGGGTGGGGGGATTGCTCAGAACCCAGGGGCTGCCTTGGTTTCCCTCCCCCACTGCACGAGGATGGGGCCTTTCTGGAGCCGAGTTCAATTCAAGGACGGAGGATGCTCAGTGTTTGTGAACGTTCCCACAGACAGAAACCCAAAGGGTGATGCTGGCTGCATGCAGAGGGCAGTGGCGAGGCAGGAACTCCACCCTTTCCTCCACTCCAACAGCTCTTGCCACAGCAGCCGTGGGCCCTATGGGCAGCCCGGATCCTGCATGTGCTCCCTGTCCTCCCTAGAAGAATCGAAACTTTAGAACAGGAGCCGGACCATGTCCTCTTCCCCCAAGCCCCATGCCCTGCAGGGGGGCTGTGGGAAGTCTGGCAGCCACCTCCGCTGTTCTGTGGGTGGTGACCCTTAGCTCTCCTCTCTCAGCTGACTTGGAGCAGGGTCCCCAGGTGAGCCTCTGCATTAGTTCATTCTCACGCTGCTATAAAGAACTACCTGAGACCAGGTAATTTATAAAGGAAAGAGGTTTAATTGACTCACGGTTCCACAGGGCTGGGGAAGCCTCAGGAAACTTACAATCGTGGCTGAACAGGAGGCAGATGAATCCTACTTCATATGGCGGCAGGAAGGAGAATGAGTGCCCAGTGAAGGAGGGGAACCATCAGCTCCCCTGAGAACTCATTCACTTTCATGAGAACAGGATGGAGGAAACCGCCCCTATGATTCGATTACCTCCACCTGGTCCCTCCCATGACACGTGGGGATCTCAAGAGGAGATTTGGGTGGGGACACAGCCAACCCATACCAGCCCCACATTCCAGGTGAGGCAGCCTCCCTCACTAACGCGGTTCACGACTCCGCCATCCCCGGAAAGTTGACCAGGTCACGCTGAAGGGCACTGAGGCCACAGGAGGGTGTGCAGACGCTCACTGCCCTTGGTGGCCATGATTAGGGTGTCAGCTGCTCTCCTGGTTCTGACTCCCTCTTGTTCTTCATGTTTCCAGCTGCTTTCTGGTGACTGGGGAGCTCAGGACGCCGAGGGTTTCCATAAAGTTGTCCTGCAGAGTGAGAACTCCAGGCTCAGAATATTTGCTTTTTCATGTGTTGTTTGGAAACCAAAGCTTTTGAATTGTCCATGAATTCCTTGGGATCCTCCTGCAGTGGGGGGTCTGCATGCCCAGTGGTCCTCTCTCCCTTGCTGCAGATACACACCTTGCAGTCATCAGTCTCCAGGCCCACAGGGTACTCTGTCAAAGAAGAAATCTGTCCTTAACTTGGGTACAAATCTGTAATCCATAGAGTAGAAGGAAACCCATATCTCTGATCATCCCCGGTCATAAAATCTCATCCTAATCTTCTCTGGACCTGAGAATCGTGGTCAGGACCCACACTCAGGGTCTCCCCAGGTTTGCTGTGAATAAGTGGGATGTTTGCACTGAGAAATTTTGTGATTGTCCCCTCCATGGTAGACAGTGAGTCATGTGGTGAAAACCGAGTCAGGAGGAATTTTGCTGAATCAAGACTTTACTCAGATAGCATTAATCATGAGACAGACCTGCTAACACTTTTGGGCGTTCCCAAGACAGAAACTCACAGGCAATGGGAAAGGCAGCCAGGAAACTCAGCCTCCTGCACCCAGACTCCTCTATGGTCGCATTCTGCAGGGTTTGCTGGTCCCCTCTGCCAACCTTGTGGCTCAGCCACCCCCAGCAGCAAAGCCAAGGGTGTGTCTGCTCCAGGGAGACGCTGGCCTGGAGGTGCTGTCTAGGGCAGGAGACACTGGCCTGGGTGCTGTCTCCCATGGAGACGCAGCTCTGCCCGCCTGGCTCCCTCTGTGTCTGGTCCTGCCCAAGACGTGGTCCCTGCCACACCCAGGGTCCTGGTGTGGCAGGGATCCGGGGGTGGGGACTGCATCCACGCTTCTGCTGTTCCACCAGGACCAGGGCCCCTCACGTTGTCCCCGCTGGCATGGCTTCACCTTCACTATGGCTGTGTTGGGGAGAGGAAGGGTCCGCAGCAGCCCCACTCGGGCCACCTGCCACTCCCACCCCAACCCCCCCCCAACTCCACTCAGGCCAGGTCGTCCTGGGGGCTCAGCACCAAGTGGGTTCTGGAAGTTTCTAAGTGCATCTGGGTGGGAGCGGGAGCTGCTCGGCAGCTCTGTGCTGCTTCCTGCACTTTTCAGAAGAAAAAAATCATCTCCATCCCCATCTGTTTTCTTTTTGAGATAAAATCTATTTTAGGACAGAAGTATGCTCCCCGCTTTGCCCATGCTCGCCTCCCCCACAGCTGGGACGTGGCTGCCTCTGTGGGTGGCTGCAGCTGCGCCCTGGCCGTCCCTCCAGTGCAGAGCCGGGCAGGGGGTCAGACCCTAGGAGTGCCTCTCACTCTAGCAGCCCCAGGAAGACTCATAAATAACAGTGTGCAAGCCCCCACAGGTGGCCCACCCTGTCCAGGGCCCCGTCTCCCTCAGGCTCCAGGCTGCCAGGGAGGCCCTGGCCTGAGGAGTCACCTTGCAGAGATCTCCCGGGGCAGCGTGTGGACCCCGGGACTCAGAGTGAACATTCAGAGATCCTCCCACCTGCACAGGCATTTTTCTCTCTTCAATGTAGAGAGGGGTTAGGGTCCCAGTGACATGGAGAGGGGACCATGGTCACGGCTACACAGAGAGGGGGTTGGGTCCAGGTGACACTGAGAGGGCACTCGGGTCCCAGTGACATGGAGAGGGGACCATGGTCACAGCTACACAGAGAGGGGGTCGGGTCCAGGTGACGCTGAGAGGGCACTCGGGTCCCAGCTACACAGGAGGGGATTGGGTCCCAGTGATGCAAAGAGGGCGTTCGGGTCCCAGTGATAGAGAGGCTCAGATCCTAGTGGCACAGAAGCTGTTGTAGCTGAAATAACTTGGCCTTAAAGCCTTCCCGGGGAGATAATGGATGTCCTCGTAGTTCCAAGCATGAGTTCTTCTGGTCCTTTTTGGAACGCGTTTCTCAGAAACAGGCCAGGTGAGAGGTGAGGCAGCACCGGGACCGTGTCTGCCTACAGTGGAGCCACCAGCACATTCTGGGGGCAGAGAGGGATGAGATCTGTGTCTATGCAACCAGAGCGTCAGCGTCATCCGTCCACACAGGGTGCTCTTCCCTGAGCACGTCTTCCCCACCACAGCTCTGGAGCACCCGCAGCACAGCCAGCTGCATTCAGTATGCTAGCACCACCCCAGCCAGCGCAGCCCTGCAGGTCGCCTGGCCTAATCCTCAGCCTCCCTGAGTGGAACGGTCCAGAGCGCACGTTACTAGACGTGCGTTACAGGAAGAGTGAGTGGATAGCTCAGTAGATGATGAGAGAAGATTCCTCGCAGCCCACACTCAGCGTGTTTCCCCCGTCAGCACACTCGGTGCATTCCCGGGGGTGGTTCCTGGAAGTTGTCAGCAACAGGAACGTGGCACTGGAGGCAGGAAGGGCCCGGATTCCAGAGAACCAAGGCAGGAGAATGTCATGCGTGGAGCCTCAGACGCAGCCCACCCTGGGCCAGCACTCCCAGCCGGTTTTATTGTCCCCAGGACACAGAGCTGAGCTTGACGGGAGCTGCAGGGTGAGTTTGGATCTGATTCAAGGTGATGTTTTCTAAAATATTGGCAGGGTTTTTAGGACACTGAGAAAAGTAGGAAAAAATAAAAGCAACAGAGGGTTTAGACAACAAATAATAGAAAAATAAAGAACTGGTCTGAGCCACCCAGGATCGCTGTCCCTCCCTCGCTGTCCCTCCCTGGTGCTGCGTGAGGACCGGATGCCACAGCAGAGCCCCTGACGATCCTGGCCTCGTCCGCCCAAGTACCCAGGGTGAGCACGGCGCCGGGGAACGCTCGGGGTGAGAAGAGGACGTTCTCCCCACAGCTCATGAAACGGAAGGAGTTACGGACCCGCTTCCAGGCCTGCGTGTCTATGCCATGCGTCAGCCCTGCTGTCCGTCAAGTCAGCACCATTTCAGCTCCTGGCCTCGGGTGCGAATCTGGCATTTCTCAGTTTCTCAGCAAATCTCCCACAGGGCCCTCAGCAGTGGCCGCTGCACTCCAGGAGGTCCTGCCGAGCAAGTGGCCGGGATGATGGGTCCCTGCAGGTGGCCTTCAGCAGCTCCTGAGGGCCGGCACGCCTATGGAGGGGACGCCATAACTCCAGGCCACCAAGCCCGTCCCCTCACTGCCCCAGAAGAGTTTTCATCTTTAGGACGACACAATCAGAACCAGATGTTCCCCCAAACAGGGGCCAGGCCAGGGCGTGTCCTACACACAGCACCGCTGAGCCAACCGAGCTGCGTCTTTTGTCTGGCGCAGTGGCCCACATTGCCCGCACAACCAGGCCCCACTGCCGACGCCTCGTTCTCCCCCCGGGGAATGTTGACTGCGAGGCACAGAGCCACACTCAGGTGGGCCCAGGCGCAGCATGGGGCTTGAATCCTGCTGGCGGGCCAGGGGACCAGCGGCTTCATCCTCGGGATTCTTCTCCTGGCTTCTGGGCTCTGTCCCTCCTCTCGCCCTGCCCCCTCCCTGTCCCGCGCCCTGCCCAGTGGCCACGGGAGCCTCCCAACCCCAAACTGGCCTCATGATTTTCATCTCAGCTTTCCCAGGGACTGACTCAGCCCTTGGTCTGCCACTGTCAAATTCCCAACCCAGGTTGTTGCTGGGAGCCAGGCCCTGAGGGTCAGAGGGTCAGGGTTGCTGGCCAGCCCATCAGAAGGCTGTCCTTGGGGTATGGGCCCACCTGGGACACAGGTGCCACAGAAGGGGCAGTCCATGGTAAAAAAAAATCCACAGCAGAGGTTCCCTGGGGCGGCAGCAGGCTGCACTGACAGAGCAAGTGCGTCCTGCCCATCCCAGCTGCCCCCCTTTTCTCGTCAAATCCCAACTTCATCCTTCTCTCCAGCTCCAGTTGCTGCCTGCTGCCACAGAGCCCTCTCACACACGTCGGCAACTTTTTTTTTTTTTTTTTTTTTGAGATGGAGTACCACTCTTGTTGCCTAGGCTGGAGTGCAGTGGCGTGATCTCGGCTCACTGCAACCTCCACCTCCTGGGTTCAAGCGATCCTCCTGCCTGAGCCTCCTGAGGAGCTGGGACTACAGGCACCTGCCATCACGCCCAGTGAATTTTTGTATTTTTAGTAGAGACAGGGTTTCACCATGTTGGCCAGGTTGGTCTCGAACTTCTGACCTCAGGTGATCCATTTGCCTCGGCCTCCCAAAGTGATTACAGGCGTGAGCCACCGCACCCAGCCTGACGTTGGCAACTTTCAAGGCCCTGCCCTCCTCCGTGCGAGGGCCCTTGGGTCATCCCTTCCTTTGGGAATCGGTGACAAGTACCTGCTCCAAACCCACCAAGGTAAGACACACTCGCCTCAGAAGTCACTTCTCAAAGGGAAACGGACAAGGAACTGCAGAGGAGTCATGGTTGCTGCTGTGAGCCCGTGTGCGAGGTGCCAGGCATCTTCTGCGGTGGTGGATGTGTCCTGTCTCTGAGTTGTGTGCTCCGGCAGCCACAAGCCACACTGGCTATCAAATCGTCGAGATGTGGCTGGGGGACTGAGGAACCGGACTTCTCATTGAATTTCACTTTAGTGAATTTGGGTCTCATCTGAATAGCCACCTGCAGCCAGCAGGACTGTGTGGGACAAAGCCAGCCCTAGAGGACCCAGGGGGGCCTCGTACTTGGGGTGCCAGAAACGGCACGAGAAGGTCAGGGCCAAGACATCTTTGAATATGGAGCTAAAAAATGTGAACACCTGGTAAATCTCTGAAAATAAAGTTTATATCCTACTGGAAAATGTCAGTAGCACCAGTGCCCTGTCCATACAGTATGACAGCATCAATAACCAGCCAAACGTAGCCCCACGCCAGGGAAACAGGCCCTGAGAGGCGAGTGATACATACAAGTGAACATTTGACCCAAACAGACAATGTTCCGGTTGGCCAGTAATTAAAGCCTTGAACACAATACAATACTAGGGAAGCACTGACTGGACATACCTTCTCAAAGTCCGCATTTGAAAACCTAAATGCAGACATGAAGCCCCAGCATTACGAGGGGCGTGCAGCGAGGCCCTCTTCGCGGATGTCTCAGAGAACAGACTGAGTGAATGTCGCTCACACCTTCCCTGGCCGCTCCATTCTAGAAGGTGCCAAAGGGATTTGGGGGTGCAGGGGTGGTGATGCACAGAGACCATTTCTTTCCACAGAAAAGCAAGTATTTAATGAGTAAATGAACACTCTGTTGATGTTTCCAGGAATTAATTTTTCCCAAATAAAATGACTTTATCCATAAACTCTCATCACCATTCCCCAATTCCTGAGTGAGGTCCCACAGCACAGAGGCTAAGGGTGACGCTGTGGCAGCCACCCTGGGCTCAGGAGGGGCCACCAGGTACCGGCGTCACTCCAGGGCTGTCTCTGAGGTGAGCATGAGGTCCAGCTGGGCACCTGTGACTTCAGCCCTTTCAACAATGACAAGCACCTGATTCCATGCACTGACATTCTTCTTCCTCAAAATACCTTGAGTGATTTTGGTTTCCCGCCTTCAACTGTGACAGACTTGGTAAAGCGGAATCCCACGGAGCCATGAACAATAAAATCAGATCTGCTAATGAACCCATTTGAGTATTCACTCAGACTATGACAGAGCCTAGAAAAGCTAAGGCAGTGATTTTTGTTTGAATGCTGATCTTATAGAGATTTATTTCTAACATAATTTATTCTTATTGAGGTTCATTTAGGTACCGTGCAATCCACCTGTTGTGGCAATTCAATGATTTTTAGTAATTTTCTAGCATTGTGCAACTGTCACCACAGTTTTATTTTCACGTTTCAAGCCTTTCCATCACCCCAAACCAAAAAGTTCCCTTGCGCCCATTTGCAGTTAATCCCTGCTCCCGTACCCAGCCCTATCAGGCACCTGCAGAAATGCCTTCTGTCTCCATAGATTTGCCTTTTCTAAGCGTTTCAAATCAGTGGAATCTCACAATGTGAAGTCTTTTGCATCTGACTTCTTTCATTAAGCATGATGTTCTTCACACACATCCATGTTGTAACATGTATCTGTGCTTTGTAATTGATGAGTCATGTTCTACTGTATATGTAGACCACAGTTTGTTTACCCATTCACCAGCCAGTGGGCATTTGAGTCGGCTGTCTGTTGTGAATCATGCCGTTGTGAGCATTCTTGTACAAGTCCTTGGATATGTTTCATTTCTCTTGGGTATGTACCCAGGCATGGGATGCTGGCTAACAAGATAACTCTATGTTTAGCATTTTGAAGAAAAAAGGCGAAATTATTTTCCAAAGTGGCTGCACCATGTCAAATTCCTACCAGCAGTGAACGAGGGTTCTGATTGCTTCATGTCCTCACCAACACTTGTGATTGTCTCTTTCACGACAGCCATTTCAGTGGGGTGAGATGGTGTCTTTGATTTGCATTAACCCTAAGACTAATGATACCAGGCATATTTTTGGCTTATTAGCCATTTGTACGTCTTTGGTGAAATAGCTGTTTATATTTTTATTCATTTTTAATTAGGCTGTTGATCTTGTTATTGAATGGTGAAAGTTCTTTATATATCCTGGATTCAAATATTTCACCAGATATATAATTTGTAAAACATTTTCCCATGTATGAAGCTTGTCTTTCATTGTCTTAATCATGTCTTATGATGTATATATAAAAGCTTTCAATCTCAATGAAGTCCAATTTATCATTTTTATGGATTATGTTTTTAGTATCAAATCTAAGAACTCGTTTCCTAACCCCAGGTCCCAAAGATTGTCCCCTATGTTTTCTTTCTCAGAGTTTTATAGTTTTAAGTCAGGTCTATGCGTCACTTTGAGTGAATTTTTGTGTATTACATGCAGTAAAGGTCTAATTCATCTTTTGTCTGGGTATCTAACTGCTCCAGTACCATTTGTTGAAAGGACCATCTTTTCTTTACTGTCCTAGAAGCTTTGTTGAAAATCAGGAGACCATAGATGTGTTTATTTCTGAACTCTCAATCGTCTCCCATTGACCTGTGTGCCATGATTACCATAGCTTTACAGAATGTTTTAAAATCTGGTGGTGGAAGTGCTCGCATTTTGTTCTTTTTCAAAATTGTTTTGGCTATTTGGATTTCTTTGCATTTCTAAGCAAATTTTATGGTCAGTTTGCCTATTTCTACCACAAAAATCCTGCTGGATTTTAGTAAGATTTCATTGACTCTATACATCAATTTTGGAAGAATTACAATCTTGACAACATTAAGTCTTTCAATCCATAAACACAGAATGTCCCCCCCGTTATCTAGATCTCTAATTTCTCTCAGCAGTGTTTTCTAGCTTTTAATTTTAAAGTCTTGCACTTCCTTTGTTGGTGTCATTCCTAAATATTTTTATTCTTTATTAATACTATTGCAAATGGAAGTGTTTTCTTAATTCCATTTTTTGATCATTCATTGCTAGTATGTAGAAGTACACTTGATTTTTATATGTTGATTTTGGTCTTGTATCCAGTAATCTTGCTAAACTCATTTACTAAATTTATTAGTTTTGTGGGTTCTTTAGGGTTTTCTATTATATCTGTCAATAAAGAGGGTTTTACTTCTTTTTCAGTCTACATGCCTTAGTTTTTCCTTGCCTTATTTCATTAGCTAGCATCTCCAGTAAATGTTAAATGAATGTGAAGAGGGTGGACCTCCTTGCCTTTTTCTCAATCCTAAGTGGAAGGCATTCAGTCTCTTACCATTAAGTATAATGTTAGCTGCAGGATTTTTATAGATGTCTTTAATAGAAATGAAGGCATTCCAGTTGATTTCTAGTTTGGTGAAAATTCTTTTCATGAATGGGTGTTGGATTTTGTTAAGTGTTTTTTTTTTTTTTTTTTCTTTTGGTGTCTATCAAGATGACCACCTGGGATTTTACCTCTATTCTATCAACATGATGTATTAAATTAATTGATATTAAAATGTTAAACCAACCTTGCATTCCTGGGATAAATCCCACTTGGTTGTGGTGTATCATTCTCCTTACATGTTGCTGGATTCAGTGTGCTAATATTTGATAAGGGTCTTGGGGTCTAAGTTCATGCATGATATTAGTCTGTAGTTTTCTGGTCGTAACTTTTTTTTTGTATTGGAGTAATACTGGCCTCAGAGAATAAATGTTGCCTCTTTATTTATTTCCTGTGTTTGTGAAGAATTGGTACTGTTTTGTTAAATATTTTATAGAATTCACTAGTGAATATTCTGAGCCTGGGCTTTTTTGTGGCAAGATCTTCAATTACGAATTCATTTTTTGTACTTGTTATTGGTCTATTTCTATAATGAGTCAATTTTAACTTTTTTGGTAATTTCCTTTAATGTTATAATATTGGTGGTATAAAGTAGGTTTTTAAAATAAATTCTAAGTCTATAGTAAGTAAATAAATATAACAAACACTCTTTCTCACCACTAAGAATATTCAGCTGTCAACATTTATTCATGTTTGTTGCCAATATTTTCTCAAAATACTTTATTGTATTTACAAAAATAATAACCAGGGCCAGGCACGGTGGCTCATGCATGTAATCCCAGCACTTTGGGAGGCCAAGGCTGGCAGATCACCTGAGGTCAGGAGTTCGATACCAGCCCTGCCAACATGATGAAACCCCATCTCTACTAAAAATACAAAAATTAGCTGGGTATGGTGGCACACGCCTGTGGTCCCAGCTACTCAGGAGGCTGAGGCAGGAGAATTGCTTGAACCCAGGAGGCGGAGGTTGCAGTAAGCCTAGTTCACATCATTGCACTCCATCCTGGGTGACAGAGTGAGACTCCCTCTTAAAAAAAAAAAAAAAAAAAAAAAAAAAAATCCTGAGCTTAACATCTACAGAGACACATTCACAAGTTCCAGAGAATAGAACACGGACCTATCTTTTTGGGGGGCGCCCCTCAACTTACTACAGGGAGTTTAGACAATAGAACCTGTGGTTGCAGAAGAACACGTGGATATGCCCAGAACAGTAAATACCTGTTGGTATGTTCCTGCCCCAGGCTCTTCAACGCCACACATTTGGGTCCCTATTTGGGAGGCACCAGTGACCTAAAGTTCTATGATTCCATTTGAAGTCCTTACTAATAATCCATGTGAAAATGTCCTGAGCATTTTTCAGGTCTTCTAGCTTGAAAGAAGGTGCTAATGAGGTGCAAATATGCAAACAGGAATATGGCTGGGGCTGGAGGCCACCTGGCAGGTACCTACCTGGGGCTTTGGAATCAGGAGGCAAGCCTGGCACCAATGGTGGCACTCCTACTGAAAACCAGTTGCTGAAACTTGGTCAAGTTTCTGGGCCTCTATGAGCCTCGGTTTATTCTTCCATAAAGAGTGACGCCTACTTCTCAAGGCAGGCTGTTGTCAGTTTGAATGGAGTCAATATCTAAATACGTAGCATAGTTCCGGGAAATCATAAAAGCCCCAATAAACAGCAGGTCTTACTACAATCATGAGGGTGAAATAGACACAAAGTTCTGACCAGTGAGGCCTGCCCATTGCTCTGGGGAACCACATCCTGACAGTTGTGTCCCGTTCCCAGTGTTGTGCTCACGGTGGAACACCAGGTCGGCAGGTGCCCAGATGTGCCCGGAGGGCATGTGTGCAGCACGGAGGGGCTGGGGTGTTAGAGGATGCGTGCTCATGGTGCTCAATCTCCCAGCTCCGTGCAACAGCTGTTCCTTGGTCAATGGATGGCGCCTTCCCCTCTGCTGATGCCTTGATCGCTGGAGCCCCACACTCTGTGGGTTTCCCCAGCCCTACACACTGCTCACCCTGCCTGGCCTCCTCTGCTGGTTCCTCTTCTCTCCAGCCTCTTTTATCTGGGACTCGGTTTTTCCTCTCTCCTGTGTTATTGTGCTCCCTCGTTATTTTCTCCATGTTGCAGCCATAAATGCCACCTAACTGCTGACAGGCTCAGGTTTCTATTTCCAGCTAAGCTTCTTTCTCTCAAGCTCAAGGCTTAACTATCCAAGGGTCTAAATAA
This sequence comes from Papio anubis, assembly GCF_008728515.1. Lineage (NCBI taxonomy): Eukaryota > Metazoa > Chordata > Mammalia > Primates > Cercopithecidae > Papio > Papio anubis. The sequence goes on from NC_044985.1 coordinate 123,004,701, forward strand.
ACTAACAGAGAACTTGGCTCATCCTGTCCAAAACTGAGGCCCTCCTGCCCTGCTCCACACCCCCCAGCCTCCTGCCTCCTCTGCACCATCTGGCCTGTCCCCAGCAGCCCTTCCCTGCATTCCCTGGGCCACCCACCTGCCACCTCCTGCCCTGCCCCACCCCTCCGTCTCCCCCAACCTCCCTGTCCTACCTTCCTAGTTGGCGCATCTCCCAGCACCCTGACGTATGGCATTGTATGTCTGCTCTCTGTCCCACCATGAAAGCCCCTGGAGAAGCTGGCAGTGCCTGGCAGCTCATGTAGACAGTGAGGAGTGAAGCAGGTGTGTAGGGCCACGTGGGAGCTGCGAGTGCAGGGCAGCCATGCCAGCCCAGCACGAGGCAGGACATCCCAGGTCCTCACTGCCCAGAAAGCAACGGGCTGCTCCAAGGGGCGATGGGCTGTGCCCTGGGGATCTTCTGGCAGAGGAGACCGCAGAGGAGGTCCACCAAAGTGCCCTGTGCCTCCCGTGGGGCTGGGGGGAAGTCTCACTTCGTCAGTTTTATGTCTCCACAGAATATTGGGGAATGGTTTGAGGCGCCTGGCTTCTGCAGGCCACACCACTGTCACCTCCATCATTGGCAGGGGTCAGGGTTTGGGACCAGGGCTGGCGGGCACCGGGTGGAGTGGGGCCTCCGGATGAGGCCGCGGTTCCGGGCAGTACCACCAGGTGGCGATGGAGTCCACAGGCCTCCCCAGCGGGGCCTGGGCGTGGGAGCGGCCTGGTGGGGTGGGGTGGAGCAGGGCAGGTGGGGGTTCTCGTCTGGCGTGCCCACCCCCAGCCTAGCAGCCCCGCTCCCCTGCGGGCTCCCCCGTGGGCCAAGTCTCCTACACTGGGCCAGCCTGGCGTCCGGCACGTGCGGCCCTGGCTGCGGCCTCGTGCCCCTCTCCCTCCTTGTGGCAGGGTCTGGAGGGCATTCCACGCGTGGGCACTGCGGCCTTGGGAGGCCTCCAGAGTCGGCCTCAGTGGGCGCGTCCTCCTGCCTGGTGGAGGGGACTGGACACCGTTAATGACAGTGAAAATCGCCTGGAGTTGATGACATTAATCTCCACTAGGTCTAATGAGCAACTCAGTTCCCCACAACAGCTGTGGGAGGGGCCTTGGGTGGGGGCAGAGATGAGCAGAGGGGCTCGGTGCCAGTGATGCCAAAACTCAGGGGAGGCAGCCAGGGGTTAGGGTCAGGGGTCAGGGGAGGTGGGGTCCCCAGGCAAGAGGCAGCCAGGGGTCAGGGGCTCCCAGTCAATCAGTTGTGAAACGCGTGGTGTGTGCCACGCTGAGTCTTAGCTCCTTTGTCAATCGGCCCGAACATTTTAGAGGTGCAAGAGGGCAGAGTGCCACTCCCTGATTGCCCCTGCCTGGCCAGGCGTCACCGTCGCTGTGGTGATGGGTGGGATGCAGCTGGCTTTTGGCCAGAAAGAATCTCTGGACAGGGTCAGGCAGGCATCCTTGGTGAATGGGCAGTCCCAGCTCTGCCTGGCGCCCCCGCGGGCTGGGGCAAGAGGATTTTCCTGCTGCGACCCACAGCAGAGGCTCACAGGCACCACAGTGGGGACGGGGGCAAACACCGCAGCCACAGGAAGGATCCAGGGACTCAGGCCAGGCTGCTTAGGAATCCCCAACCTGCTCTTGCCCTGCCCTGCTCTGCCCCGCCCCCCTCCTGCTTTCTGCCTGGTTGCATCTGGCACACAGGCCCGGGGAGGGTGCCCAGCCCTCCTCTGGGGGGCTTTCTCCTTGGCTTCCCTTTTGCCTTTGTGCTCCAAGGCTGGCAGGAGGACCCTGCCTCCTCCACCCATCAGTCTCCCAGGCTGGGCTGCTGGGCACAGTCCCAACTGTGCAGGTTTGGCACAGGGCAGAGCGTCGTCCCTGAAGCAGCAGCACAGGGCCTTCCCAGGCCAGGTGGGGTCTATCCAAGACCCTGCACTTGTTCTTCTGTGTTGACCTTGGTAACTCGGCCCTGACCTTGGGAGTACCCCGAACACTCCATGAGCACCTCCGACCGCCCCAGGTAACAAGACCTGTCCCTGAACCCAGGTGCCCTGCAGGTGAGAGGGGAAACCCACTGAGTGGTGGCAGCCCCAACAGCCAGCCCCACTGAGGGCAGAGCAGGGGGCTCAGGACATCGAGGATGGGCTGGGGCTTCAGAATCATCCTGAGATGCAGGGATCTGACCTCCTTGGGATCAGATGAAGACCCCATGCCCTCCCCCTAGAGAACTTTGCACACAGTGTTCAGGGTGTCCCAGAGCTCCAAAGCCCCCCCAGACTGTCGGGGCACCCCAGATGCAGAGCCCCTGGCATGATGGGCCACCTGCTGGCAGGCGGAGGGTGCCCTCTGGGGTGCTCGCCTAGGCCGTGTGTATTCTCTGTCTTTCCTGTTCACTGCATTTGTGCTGCCCTGGCATCCGGGGTCTCACTGACCGGAGGAACTGCCTCACAGGGCTGGCCGATTCCTAGGGATAAACATTGATTCCCTCAGAGCATGTGCGTGGTACGTGTGCAAGCCATCCAGATCCCCAGCCGCCTCCTCTCTCCGACCCTCCCTTCGGGCCCTAATCACCCCCTGCCCTGATCAGCCTGGGCCAGGCTCTGACAATGTAGAGCAGCCCCAGCCCCCGGGACCTGCTAATCCTGCCTCGCCTGGGTGGACCACGAGAATGGCTCTTCCCACACCTCCCACTCACTCCTTCGGCCTCTGACCACCCAGGGTTCCCCGGCCCTGTGCAGCGTGCCACGCCTCCTCCTGGGAACGGTGGGCCATGAACTGTCTTCTCAAGGCCAGTGTTCTGCCCCGTCAGCCTCACCACACCTGAATAGCAGCAAGACACCGCACCAGGGCTGCCTGGCTCACGGGCACCCAGGACCACGCACTGGGGGATTCAAACAGCAAGTCTGTTCTCTCACAGTTCCGGAAGCCAGAAGGCCGCGGTCCAAGTGCACGGGGGGCCATGACCCCTACAGAGGCTCTAGGGGGGCCCTTCCTGCCTCCCCCAGCGTCTGTGGCCCCGAGCACCATGGCACATGGCGGCATCCCCGCCAGGCCCCTCCATCTCCCAAGAACCCCTTCCCTTCTCCCTGCGTCTCCTCTTCTGTCTCCAGTAAGGACCCTCGTGCTGGATTCAGGGTCCCCCTGGAAAACCCAGGCTGAGCCCATCCGGAGAGCCCTTCACCTGTAACTACCTCCGCACAGGTGCTTTCCCGGATCAATTCTCTTACCAGGTTCCCACAGTAGGATGTGAACACAGCTTTTGGACAGAGGCTGCCATTCAGTGAGAAGTGCCCGTCTCAGTGAGAAGGGGCTGGATGGCAGGAAGGAGACGGGGCTCTGGACACACGGTGGCAATGCCCACCCCCTGCTCAGCCCTGGAAGAGGCCTTGGCAGGACAAGGATGTTGCTAACTTTGGGGAACATCAGGCTGAGCCTCAGGCCTCGAAGCACCTGCCCGTCCATCACCCTCCCAGTTACTCCCTTACAGACTCGGAGCACCGGGAGCCATCTCTGGTCATTGGGGGAACAGAGCCTCCTGGACCCATAGCTGATCTCCCCCTGCTGAGAAGTGAACTGGCCATGAGGCCTCATGAACGTCCATACTCAAGTCTACCCTGAGAGAGTCCAGCACGCAGCTTGCAGAGGAAAACGGAGGGCGGGACTTGGGCTGGAGGTCACTGTCTGGAGGAGGCACAGGCCGCGCTGAGACTCTGCAGACAGGCCAGGCCTCCCTGGCCACCTCTGTGTCTCTTGAGGCCGAGAAAGCCTTTCCTCCTCCTCCCCATATGCTGCTGATGGGAGATGAGAGAGTCTGGGGGAGGGAGGCTTAGAAGGGAGGCCCCATTGACTTTTAGGCTCACAGGATGAAGGGGAGGTCGCCAGGTGGGGAAGGGCATTCCAGGTGGGGGAACAGCCTGTGCAACGGCCTGGAGGCAGCAGCTGGTTTGTGCGTTCAAGGAGCCCAGCAGGCAGAACGGAGCTGGCTTTCCCACGCTGGGGGTCAGCGTGCTGCTGGTCTCTAAGACAGCCACGGGTCCACTTGTGGGAAGCACGTGTTCTGTGTCTGCATGGGCTGAGAGCTGAACAGATGCCAGTCGGATTCTCTTTTGAGGGCAGAAGGCATGAGGCAGGACTCGCAGTTTGGTGGCAGTGGGCATGTGGGCAAGGGAAACAGTTTCTGCCGGGTTCTGAGGGGAACACAGGAGCCCGGGGCAGAGGAGCGGGAGGGCTGGCAGAGGCAGGGGGAGCCGGGCGAGGGGCAGCCTGGCGTGACCACAGGGCGCTTCCAGCGCCCCGTCCTCCTTGGCCCCAGCCATAGGGGGTTTCTGTCCTTGTAAATGAAGAGGCTTGACTGAGCTGAGAACTCATAATTCTGCTCTTCTGTCCACAATGTGAACTTTTCTTGTTTTCACCTTTCTGAAATTTATCTTGGAACTTGTGGCACTGAAAGGACAGGGGTGTCCTCTGTTCCCCCCTCTCGTGGTGCAGTTTAGGTCTTAGGCGGCTCTGAGACCCCGGGTTCACTGGGGGTACTGGTGAGCCCCTCCCATGCGAAGGAAGGGAGGTGGCAGGGCCGGGCAGAGGTGCTGAGCTGTGACGCAGTCTCAACAGAGGCCTCAGCCAGCCCCGTGGACTCAGCCCTGCCCTCTGTAATCCCACGTGGACTGCTCCTAAAGTATGGGCTACCCTGAAGGCACCCCTCTCTCTCAGGCTGAGGGCGGTTTCTGGAAAGGGCTGGAGGCTGAGTCTGAGGCTGAGCTGGGAAGTAGAAAGTGGCTTCAGTTCAGCAGGGGCGCTGGGGGTGCATCTCAGCGGCCCCTGGGGCTCCCCCAAGAGCTACTGTTAACTGTCTTCCAAACAAGGACTTTGTGGAACAGAGCAGACATTGTGGTGTCCATAACAACATTGATAATAGCCATTTGTGGCCAGAAACTGAGCTAAGTGCCTTTATTGGCACTTAGTCTGATGCCATTCTCAGGACAGTCCCATCTGGAAGAGTGGCAGGTCAGGTGACACAGTCCCACCTGCGTCACCCTCATGCCTGGGGCCTGGCATTCTTACTGTGGAGGACTGGAAGCTCCAAGTGGCTTTACGGACTCTCTGGTGACAAGGGCTGCCCTGGCCCAAGTGGCTTTACGGACTCTCTGGTGGCAAGGGCTGCCCTGGCCCAAGTGGCTTTACGGACTCTGGTGACAAGGGCTGCCCTGGCCCAAGTGGCTTTACGGACTCTGGTGACAAGGGCTGCCCTGGGCCCAAGTGGCTTTACGGACTCTCTGGTGGCAAGGGCTGCCCTGGCCCAAGTGGCTTTAATGGACTCTGGTGGCAAGGGCTGCCCTGGACCCAAGTGGCTTTACGGACTCTCTGGTGACAAGGGCTGCCCTGCCTGGCCAGACAGACACACCCCCCAGGGAGAGGGACGCTTTGCCCACCTGACTGAGGCCAAGGCCTCCTCTGGGCATGTTCTGCACATGGGGGAATGGGGACCGAATGTCCTTTGGGATTGGGGTTGAGAGAGCTCAGAGGAATGTGCTAGAAAATACTGTCCCTGCATTTTACCTTTCTTTGGGGCAGCTATTAATTCCTTGAGGAAACTGTGTTCTGTGGCCGAGGCAGGAAGGGCAGCTTTAAAGCCGATTCTCACAAATGTAAATACCATGAATTAAGGGTGGTGTGTACTCCTACATCAGAAAAGGGGAAACTTAGGGATCCACAGTCTAGAACTCAAAGAGGATCCTGCAAAAATTTCAGCCCCCATCCCCGCAGCCTCCTCGGAAGGCATGGATGGGTTTTTGGTTGCTTTTCCCTCACACTGTCTTAACACAGGCAAGGTCTGTGGGCGGCCGGCCCTCCGTGAGTCTCGCCTCACAGGGCAGCCTTGGTCAGTCGTCCGCTGCAGATGCTGCCCACTCACCGAGCACCTAAGCACCACCCAGTTCCCAGCTGTTAAATATTCCCAGGTGTTTCCAGTTGTTCATTAAATAATGCTGAAATGAGCATCTTTGGACATAAGAGGTTTTCCGTAATGTTTATGTCCTGGGCACAGATGCCCAGAAGTATCATCAGGTTAGGGCACAGTCGTTGGTGAGGCTCTGAAGGGCTCTGCAGCCTCTCATGGTGATGGTCTCCCGGCTGTGGCCCTGAGGGCCATTCATGTCCACACACCCTCCCCAGCATTTAACAGGATAGATCGTTGAAATATACACAGGCCCCAAATCATCTTTCTCTTTTACCTCTGCTTGTAAATTTTATTTTATTTATTTTTTGAGACAGGGTCTCACTCTGTTGCCCGGGCTGCAGTGCAGTGGTGTGATCACAGCTCATTGCAGCCTTGACTTTCTAGGCTCAAGCAATCCTCCCACCTCAGTCTCCCGAGTAGCTGGGACCACAGGTGTGCACCACCATGCCTGGCTCATTTTTTTTTTTTTCCAAGTTTTTTTGTAAGACAGAGTCTCACCATGTTGCCCAGGCTGGTCTTGAACTCCTGGACTAAAGCAATCCTCCCGGTTTGGCCTCCCAAAGCGCTGGGATTATAGGCGTGAGCCACCGCGCCCGGCTACTTGTAATGTTAAAAACTACAGACAGGGCTTGTTAGTTTTCTGTATGTTTATCGCACAGTTGTGTCTCGTCTTTTGGGATCTGTCCATGGTTTTTAAAACATTTCTACGAGCTGTGCACAGATTGTCAACACTGGCCCTGGCTGTCTTGCTTCCTGGTTGGTGTGGTAAGTTCCATTCATCGAGACTGGGGTTATTAAATCGCCTTAGAAGTTTTCACATTTCTACTTAGTCACATTTATCAATGTTCTTCTTTTGTGATTTCTTATTTCTGTTGCTTCTTTTTAACTTTTCATTATGGAAAATCTCGAACATACCCAGAAGGAGACAGAATCCTATAAAGTCAACCGCCCTCCCCACCTCCACCAGCCTCAGGGCACCCACTCCCACCAGTGTCATGTCAACCTGGGAAGCTTTACCTTTGAGTCATGTTGACGCCAGGCCCCACACGTGAGCACTCACCGAAGGTAGTGGTAAGACCGCCCCTGTCACCATACGGGCCCTGCGTTGGGCCTGTCACTAGCCTCATCTCCAGGTGTAGTGATTCTGGAGGGCGCTCTCTGCTAGAAAAAAATATATCTCAATTTAATCACTCCATTAACCTTGATTTTAAACTTTTTCATGAAAGCTGTCTGGGTGGGATAGTGGAAGCCAACAGGCTCGTGAGGACATTCTCACTCAAACGGGTCGCAGGTATAGCGGCTCAAAGCTGTCTACAAAGTCGACTTCTATGTGTGCTTTAAACAGAATCAAATGGGCCCCACATTTTCCTTGGAAATACACTTTTCATGGCAAAAGAATGCCCTTGGCCTTGTTCCTTTTCAAAATCAGTGTGCCGGGCTGTTTGGATGTGAGGAGTTCGTTAGCACCAAATCAGATGTTCCGTCTTCATGATCATTGCTGGAAAGGGGGGAGCCACCCGCCAGTACCTGCAGAGCTTACACTTTGCACGAAGACGTATCTTCCTAAAACAGACGATATAACAAACCTGTTTTCCTGTCGCAGCTTTTTTGATTTGCACGGTTCTTGGAACTACTGGAACAAACTTCCTAGTATCATGGGAGCCTCCTCCACCTGCCCACCAAACTTGGCTTTGACTAAAACTCGGTTTTGTGATGGTAAGACAGAGAGGAAGTCTAGATTTAGAACGAATTTCCTGGTAACTGGTTTGTGAATAGAATACGGTTTGCATCTGTGCCCTACCAAATCTCATGTTGAATTGTCATCTCCAGGGTTGGAGCTGGGACCTGGTGGGAGGTGACCAGATCGCAGGGGCGGAGTTCCATGAATGGCTTAGCTCCGCCCCCTCGGTACTGTGGAGTGAATGAGTGAGCTCTCATGGACCTGGTTGTTTAAAAGTGTGGGGCCCCTTCCCCCTCTCTTGCTCCTGCTCCAGTCGTGGAAGACATACCTGCTTCCCCTTCCGCCATGACTGGACATTTCCTGAGGCTTCCCCAGAGGCTGAACAGATGCCAGCCTCATGCTTCTTATACAGCCTGGGGAACGTGAGTCAATTAAACCGCTTTTCTTTATCAATTGCCGAGTCTCAGGTATTTCTTTATAGCAGTGTGAGAACGGACTCGTACGGAATATCTGTCATTTCTTCTTGCCTTTCTAACGAGGCATGAGGGCCTCTGGGTTTGGCTGGCTGAAGCTCTCCGGTTTCGTGCGGCACACCTGGTGCCTCCTGCCACGTTGCTGCCAGCTGGGACCGAGTCAGAGAGGTGCCGCCTAGAGAGCTGCCCACTGTGGCGCTTCATCCGTTCCCTCTTCAGCAGCCCTTCCCACCTGGAGCTTGCGGGAGAATCCGTGATGTTCATCCTTGAGATTATTTTTTATTTCTGCTGTATGCTCCTGTATGCACCCGGCCTAACATCTCTTGGAAATGTCTTTTTGTATTTCTAGTGATTGCTCGAACAGCATCTCATCAGCTTCGTGGCTGTGCCATTACTTGTAGAACTGTCCTGGTACCTGTGCAAATTTTATCCTTAGTCCCCCAGTAATTCACTAGCCAGACAGCACAGTGCCAGTTCCTGTTCTGATACCGTTTGATGACTTCCTTCCTGTCATGATACTCACCTTGGACCTGTGTGTACCACCTTCGTCTCTGGAGAAGACTCGCACGATTGATTCTAGGAAAGAAGAGAGCCTCCGACTGGCCGGAATGTGGTTGTAAGGCCTGGCCACCTTCGCTGGTATCATTAGTTGGTTGTGCCCACCCGGAGAGTCCAGGCGGCACCATCCCTGACCTTCTGCCTTCCCACTGGCACAGATATCTTTTGGGTAGAGCGTGGACCTCATAGGAAGGCCCTGGGGTTGTGGGGTACTGGGTGCAGTGGCTCCTCGTGTGTTGGTGAGGTTTGCAGCTGTTCTTGGTTCTGTGGCAGAGACTCTGGTGTCTCTCAGTGCCCACCCTCCCTTTCTTCTCTAACAATAGAGCTGCCGTTTCCACCTGGACACATGGGCACCTGTGGAGGACTGCACATCCCAGCCTTGCTTGCAGCTGCTGTGGCCATGAGCCCCAGGGGCTCTTAGGCAGAAATGCTGTGTGCAGCATCTGGGGAGAACCCTTAAGGAGCCATTCTGAGTTCTGGTGCCAGGTGAGAAGGCCCGAGAAGCAGCTAGGCAGGGGGTGGACTGTGGTCTCCCCAGCAGGAGTAGGAAGAGGGAGGCGGTGGCAGAGGCTACCAAGGGCCCCTGGGAGGCTGAGAGCCGCAGCTCCAGCCTGGCCTCCTGCGTCTTTAGGGAGGTGGATTTGTCAAGGTGGCGAGGAGCCCGTATTTCTGTACAACACTTTTGGAGCTTGATCTGTGTCTACGTACTTGGGCATATGGTTGTCTCCGCTTGAACCCTTGCCCCAGGCCCTGCGAATATCTGTGGTGGGCTCGGTAGATGTGTGTCACCCACGCAGACATTAGCTTTGCCATCCTCTGTCATTTTGTCATATATTTAACTGCCCATTACTGGGAGTTGTTTACTTTCCAAAGCGGCTTTATTAATAACTTCAACATTATAACACATTAGTCTGAGGCCCCAAGTACCCATTAGGGATTCAGTGTGACTTCAAAGAGCAACTGAATCCAGACTGAAATTAAGAGTATGTCAGGGACATACAACTCCCTAAAACTGCACCCAAAAAGTTTAAGTGGAACCACTTCCTGGGTCCTCCTACGCTGCATTATGACCTGCGCTTCCATATGTGTTGAAATTATAGCACAATTTAGTTGCAAACCTGAGTTTCCATTTTTTGTACACTCAGATTATCAGACAAAAACTTTTAAGCAGCGTAAGAAACTGAGAACACGGCAGCATTTTAGTTTTTGTGCATAAATCCCAAGACTTGCATGAATTACAATGCCACACTTCTTTTTCCCCACATTTTCATATGAATTTATTTTCCATCACTATCAGAGAAATAAAATGTTATTGCATTTGAAATCAAATCAACAAAACAGTTTAATTGGCCAGGGAGTTCCTTTTAAATAGAAATTTTAAGTGCATTTAAAAATAAAACTTCAAGTCTCATATATTATTCAAGTCTCATATATATAGTATAAGTATATATATATTAAAGTCTCATATATATAGTACCATATAATATTACCATCCTTGGCTGGGTGCAGTGGTTCATGCCTATAATCCCAGCACTTTGGGGGGCCAAGACGGGCAGATCACCTGAGGTAAGGAGTTTGAGACCAGCCTTGCCAACATGGTGGAATACCGTCTCTACTAAAAATACAAAAAAGCCGGGCATGGTGGCAGGCGCCTGTAATCCCAGCTACTTGCGAGGCTGAGGCAGGAGAATCACTTGAACCTAGGAGGTGGAGGTCGCAGTGAGCCAAGACTGTGCCATTGCACTCCAGCCTGGGCGACAGGGTGAGACTCTGTCTAAAATAATAATAATAATAATAATAATAATAATAATAATACCATCCATAAATTATTGACTAAAAGATCTCGAATCAATGGGGCGCTGAGTCAACTTGTAATTGTAACCTTTACGTGTTTACTTCTTTCTAAACAAAGGTGTTGGGCCTAGAGACTTGATATAACAGTTGCTTGCTTGTTGTGAATGTGAATGCATTTAAGTATCTCATTTGTGAAAATGGAATGGCAAGAAAGCATCACCGCCTTCAAACCCCCAATGAAATAATGGGCCCAGTGGCCACGTCAAAGAAGGGTGGGCCCCACCTCTGAGGGGCTTCTGCTAGGGGTGTGAGCCTGAATTGGCCAGTGCTCTAGCCCCACCTGCCTCCTATACTTGTCAGGGGAAAGGGCTAGGGCACAGTGGATGTACAAATGCATAAATGGCTGAATTTCTTCTGCAAATACATTGCAAGAAAACAAAACAAAACAAAACCACAGTAACAACAACAACAACGAAAAAAAACCCAAGACAATCTGAAACAACGGGGAAATCTCAACATGGGCTGAATATGATCATGATATGAAACTGCCTACTTTGGCAGCGTGATAAGATACTGTGTTGTCTAAGAAAAGAGTCTTTATCTTTGAGAGAAATCTACTGAGATATTTACAGATGAAATGATAAGATGTCTGGGATTTGCTGCTGCCTCCTAACAATCCTGTTTGGGGTGAGGAGGGGGTAGACTAAACACATTTGGAAGTGTTTACAGCTGTTGAGGCAGGTTGATGAGCACACAGGGCCTCAACTAGTCCCCCACTTCTGTATGTGTCTGACTTTTTCAGAGACAGAGAGAGGAGAATCTAAAGACCAGAAGATACTATAAATTTATGATGGATAAAGGATTAGCATCCCAAAATAGATAAAGCTTTCTAGTTCACAGCCCCAGTAATGAAACAAATGGGTGGAGAAGACAACCCTGGAACCCTTCATTCCACCTGTTTATTGGGGAGCGATGATGTCTTCATCTCTTGGGCTGGAGGAGTAGACCAGTTTCCAAATCTCTACTCTGGCATGTGAGACGGACGAACCCAGGGAAGCGCAGTGGGATCTGAGTCTGAGGGTCCTTGGGCCTTGAGCAGAGAAAGCCTCACCCATGAGTGTGGGCTGGCCTCCTGGACTGGTTTCTATGCCCACGGAGATGAGGCTATTTAAAAGACTGGCTGTGTCTCCTGGTGCGTCCTCCACTTGCTCCTAGATCACGTGCCGTGGGGGACGCCGATGGCCAGGCCTCGAGGCGGCCCTGTGGAGAGGCCCGTCAGGCAGCGAAGGTGGCCACCCACAGCCACAGGGATGTGCCTGGAGGCCAACCCCCAGCCTGGTCCCCCTGCAGCTGGGCCCCCAGAGGAACCCTGGCTGAGCATTTGACTAGACCCCCAGGGAAGATGAGACAGGGACTCTGCTGAGATGTACCCGGACTCGGACCTTCAGAAACTCCAAGGTAATAAATGTCTGCTATTTGAAGCTGTTAAATTTCGAGGGAATCTATTGCAAGCAATAGATAACTAACATACTATAGCCAGTAAACACGCCAATTGAATCAGTAACAATAACAAAATCACTCCAGCCTCAGTGGCTTCAGGCTCCAAGTACCTCTTCTTGTACTGGGGCCGACTGAGCCCCACTTGCCACACGGCTGTGCCTGGGGACCAGCAGGGCCCTCTGTTCCAGAGGCCTCTTTTGGGGGCTCAGGGGCAACCTGGGTGCCTGGGCTGGGTTTCTGGGAAGCAGACTGGGTGGGCTTCGGTGTGCAAGGTGGTTAAGGTGTCCTTGGATTGGCAGCTGTGACAGGGGAGGAGGGAAGGCAATCAGCCTAGGGAGGGGCTCAGGTACCTTCCGGGAAGCCAGCAGGTCTTGAGTTGTCTTAAGTTGGGCCAAGATGGCCTGGTGCTTACACTGCTCTGCACCCAACTGATTAGTCACTGGATGCGGGAGCCTGGGAAGGGGCGCTGCCGAGGGTCAGGAGCTGTGGCTGGTGTTTGGACTCCGGTCTCAGAAGTGTGTTTGCCCGGCTGTGGGCAGGTGGCTAGGTGTGGGTCCTGGGCCTCTCTCTTTGGCCTTGTTCTCTCCAAGATTATTTCCAGCTCACCATGGCTTGGTAAGTGTTTTGGGGGAGAAGATAATGTAAAGATTTAAATTACTGGACATTTAAAACGAAGACACTCCTATGGGACCTGATTATATAGGCAGAGGGGGTCGGGTCTGCCGCTGGTCTGGGCCTAGGGGCCGTCCCCATGGGGTCCAGTGATTCCCAGGCAACCATCTGGATGGGACCCAGGGCACTGGCCATTCGGCCCACAGGGTCCCAGACATGCGAGAGCCAATGAGGAAGAGAGTGCACGGGCAGAAACCAGAGCTGGGAGGGCAAGTAACGCAGTCTTTATTTACACCACAAGAGTAACACATTGCGTGATGTGGTACAGAATACTGGACTCCAGTGAAGTGGAAAGAAGTTGACCATCAGAAGAGGATATCATTGGTCAGTGAAAATCCACCCACACAAAACAAGACAAGAATGAGAAAACCAAACACAAAACCTCCAACTCCACTGAGCAAAAGAAAGAACCGTCGGGCACGTCCAGACAATCCAAGAGAAACGGATTAAATTACAGAGGCGAATGGTGGCCACGGCCAGTGCGGAGCTCACGCCGGGCGCGAACAGGCATCAAGTAGGTTACAGTGTCGTTACAACTTGGTTTTCTACCACATTCCGTAAGAAGCTCTTGGGTGAGTAAGGTTCAAGCCCCCTTTATAGATAGATAGATAGATAGATAGATAGATAGATAGATAGATAGATTATATATGTTTGTCATTCTCATCAATTGGAAAATAGCGCCTCCACTATGGAGCACACACAGCAAAAAAAACCAAACAAACAAAAACTGTTCGCTTTCTTTTTCTTTCAATAGGAGACTTTTAATCAATGCCAGAGACAAAGTGAGGCCGAGCTAAGAACAAGCTCAGCTTCGTTACAATGAAGAAATGGTTTCCTTTCGATGCAAAGTATAATTTTAAACCACAGTGCTCGCACAGTTCACGACTGCTTAAAGTGAAATCTTAGCCATAAATCACCTAAAAGTAATTAAAAAGTCAACACAGCTGTGCGGAAAAGGGGACTCTTTCGAGTCCGCCCAGTTCTCAATCAGAATAAACCGTCACAAGGCCAGTGAGGGCGGGCGGTGCTCGCCTGGCCCGTGGAAGGAGATAAAAGGAGACAAACAAAACAAAACAGAACAAAATTCCTCCAAATCAACTCAAGAGAGAGACAGGCAGTTCACTCTGAATTCTGAGTAGTTTCCCTAAAACACTGTTTCCACATAAATACAATAAACTCTATTATTGGTATGTCACAAGTGCTAGATAAACTTTTTTCTTAATATGACAAATGTTTAAGTAGTCCTTTTTATTTTTCTTACAATAAAAAGTACAATTTCTTAAGAATAAGTTCAATAAGACGCAAACTTCCCCCCCCTCTCCTTCAAGGTTTTGTTTTACAGAAAAATTTCCATCTTTTGTATCTGCAAATGTCATGAGAGGGGAACAAAAAGGCATTTTTCTTCTTCCCCAAAGCTGCCGAGTTTGGCGTGCAAAATCTGTATACAATATAAAGACATGCCGGTCGTACAGTCCATGCAACCTCCAGGTGTAGGAAACTTAAAAAAATATATTCATATATATTTATATCTATATATTTATATATGTATCAATGCCCATAAAACATGTGGGCCCAAAGTCTACAAAAAGAAGAATGGAATGAGCACATGGCTGTGACCAGTAAAGAAGGAATGTTCTGATCAAAAAGAAAAACAACAAAGTCCATTGCTAGTGCTGCAAAAATCAAACTCGCTTTGTGTCAGACCATTATGAAATGGTCCTTCCCCTTGCAAACAGATTTTCAAAAGAAGTAAAGAAAACTGAAACACCTTGACAAAGTGGCCCTCCAGAACCGAAGCCCTGGGACGCTGGGGAGGGGCGGCCAGTCCCAGCGGGCCACGGCCTCCGGGACAGCCGCCTGCTGGTGGGGCGTGGGCACGTGGGCACGCTGCAGCACGGCAGGAAGCCGCGAGGGCAGGGCAGACGCCAAGAGGCCCAGTGGCGTCATTGGGGTTTCCCTCAAAGGGATATAAAGTGCTCGCTTGCTGACTCCCAGCCAGTGCCCCCAAGGCCTTTGCAAAGGAAGAAAAAGGCTAAAGGTCCAAGGACCCACAGGGAGAGCACACGAAAGAACCCTCCCTGATGGGGTCCTGCCCGCAGATGCCGAGGCAGATCCTCTGCCATCTGCCCAGACACTTGCTGTGGAGAAGGGCCAAGTGCGTCTTCAAAGAAAAGGCTACACAGTAATGCTCTCAGCACATTTGTGAAGCTGGAGTGAGCTGACAGATGAAACGTGCCTCCCCCTGCCAGGTCTTTGCACAGAGGATGTCTCCATTTGAATGAGATTAGAATTTAGTCTCCCCATTGATAACCTAGCCACTAAGCAGTCCATGTTATCCCATCATCTGCTTAAAACAAAAAAAGTGAGATGATGCATTCCTCCCCATAAGCCATGGCGGGGTAAGAGGGCAGGTGGTAGGATCCCCAGAGGGCTGTGCAGAGAATGAGGCCAAGGAGGCCAGAAGAGCCGGCTAGCTGGGCCCTGCCACTGCTCTATGCCATGAATGGGGAATGGACCAGCTCCTCTTGCCAATCTGGGCTTCAGAGCAAAGAGTGGCCACTAGGGAGGGGAAAGTCAAACAAGTCCCAAGACCGTTCTGCCTGCTCTCAAACCACTGTCTCAGAGCTGACTGTCAGCAGCCCAATGACCAAGTGAATTCAAGAATCTGCACTCATTTGGTCAAAAGTTTGAGTTAATTTCAGAAGCTACCCTGTAAACTTTACCAAACTCCGAAACTCGGCTCTGGGTCCCTCCTGAGCACGGTGTGTCTGAACTTCTGCCCACAAGTCTGAACCCGATACGCTTTGGAATGAAACTGGTGGCTTCATGTGCTGGAAAATAAGTTATCAGTAAAACGTGACTGTCAGTTACTGTAAGAGAAAAAGAGTAAAGACTGGCTGTCCTGGTCAGGAAATCATACCCTCCCTGCAGGTTCACCAGGCAACAAGGGTCCTTGGGCTCCTTGCAGCCACAGGCTCCAAAATCCAGGGCTGGCCATGTGGCTGCAGTGGAAAAACCCAAACGGGTAAAGAGCCCCACGTGTGCCCCATGCATTGCTGACATGCTTAAAAGGTCTTTGGAAAACTGAAGTTAGAATTCTATCCTGACGATGTGGTCAGAAAAGTTTAAACATGAGTTTCATTAATGCTGACTGCCCCCGGCATCTGGCAAGCCTCCCAGGGTGGCCGGGCATCCTAAGCGACCCTCCCTGCCCCTGCCACAGAGGGGAAAAATACACCACCCCTCGTAATACTACTAGTGTTGAAGGTTAAAAAGAGCCCCGGGCTTCTTTATACAGCTCCTAGGACAGACTAGGAAAGACACAATCGTTGGTGTCACTCCAAAAAGACCTACGGTCCCTCCTCTCACTTTCTGAAAATAAACTCTGACGGCAACAATTCCATATGCTGCAGAAAACTCATTGTACAAAAATAAAAACAAATAATTAAAAACCTTTGAAAGTTAAAAAAATGTACAAGCAAGAATTCAGAAAGGAAAAAGATTTAGACATTATTACCATTCAGAAAATCGCTAAATGGTGAGAAAAAATGTAAAATTCATAAAACAATGCTTATTCAGGATCTTTTTGTGAAAAATTCATACAAAAATCAACAGCAAATTTATATTCTTTGCTATAAAAACTCATTAGGTACATATGTGCATGAAGGCTTGGAGACGGGAGGGGTTCTGTTAGAAAATAATTAAAATGAAAGTACAAACTTGTAGGGTAGTTGCCCAGTGGCGAATGTGTTGGCGATCTGAAATCAAGCCAATCTGGAGCTTGAAAATACATGAATTTCAATCAGGATCCCTTTCCATAAGCACCTTGAGAGCCATCCATTCGCAGGGACCTCGGCAATCTGCATCCACTTTATATATATATATACTTTTTCTATAAATGCATTATAAATATTTTATCAAGATTTCATAAGAATCAAGTTTCTTAGCTTGGAATACATTGGAATATATATTATACATATATATATTTATTTATACCTAAAATTTAAGCAATACTTCATGCTACTTGCTTTTAATAAAAAGCATTCCGATCGTAACACTGCAAGTGTGCCTACCACATGCTTCACGACCAGATGGAGATGTTCAATCGTTATGTGACGTGTGAGAAGAGAACACTTTGGATTCGTTTAAAATTTGTTGGACTTCAAAACCTCCAACGGGATTTGCCACTTTTTTGGAACTACCTCCATTTTTCTTAAACAGCGATAAAGCAAAACAGGGACCGCCGGGCTGCAGCCCCTGGCCCCGGAGATGACGGCTGGTGCCCATGCTTGGGGCGTCAGGCCAGCTCGCGGTGCCAGCACTGCCAGACTCGGCTGGCCACAGGAAACTGTCCCACCAATTCCTGCTGTTTGTTTTTTCTTAAGGCATTGTTCCTCAGACTTCAGAAAACCCAGCCACAAAAATCCACCAGAGCAATAAAAAAAAGGCACAAACTCGCATCTTCCGATGGCTTTGAGAAACTCAAGCCAGCTCCCCCAGGCTCACATTCCTGTTTCTGTCCAGTTTTGTTTTCTTTAAAGGTCACTCCATCCCCCACCCGGGTGCAGACCCCCCACCGCACACCGCTATGGTTCACAGAGGCAGGCCACAGCCGTAGAAAACGTCCTCTTAAAAAAAAAATAAGCTACAAGATGAGTCGAGTGGTTTACACAGAGACTGTGGAGTTGTGGGTAATAATCAAACTTTAAGCACCAGTTTTAATCAAGTTTGTTTTGTATTATTAGATCTTTGATATTCGTTTTCTGTGCCTCGTGTCAACTGAATTCGGCAGCTCGGCCGCCTGTCGCCACAGGCTTCTTTCCTCCACGGCGCCCCTCGCGGGACCCACCAGAGTGTGCTTGGCTTGCGCGTGTCCGTGTGTCTGCGCGTCGCCGGCGTCTGTCCCGTGTTCCCTGTGAGGCTGCCACGCCCAGGTGTGCATGTGCGTCTTGAGACCTGTGGGCCTGGGTGGCAGAAAGGCTTCCCGTGGCTGTTGTACGCCGGGTGTCCCTGGATGCTCCAAGAGAGCCCCACGGTGGGACGCAGGCGTGACACGGGAAAGTTTCTTGGCTGAGCTTCAAGACAGAGACAGACAGACAAGAGAACAGCAGCTTCGAGGGAGTGCTACAGGGGCGGCTCCTCTTCCATGGGCTCCTCGTCTGGTCTGTGGATCCCGCAAGAGAAAGAGACGGGGGTGTGGGGCAGGTGGACCACAGAGAGGAGAGAACAGAACGTGGGTTAAAGGCTGTGCGCTGCCCCACCCGCCAGCCTACCCAGGCCCGGGGGCACCGGGTCCATCTGTTCAGTATCTAACGTTCCTCATGCGTCTCTAAGGGGCTTTGGCACTAGAAGGAGGGGGCCCCGCTGGCCTGTCTCTAGTCTGTTTGGCGTGGCACGTGCCGTAAATGTTCTGACCCTGAACAGAGTGTCCCTGGACACAGTGGGGCTGGGTGAGCCTGCAGGTGGGCAGCAGGGCAGGTGGCCGGCAGGGCAGGTGCTCACCTCTTCTCGGCGGGCTTCACGCCCACGGACAGCGAGGCCATGGCGGTGACCGTCTCGGCTTCTTCGTTCTCACAGGTCTGAGCCTCGATCAGAGAACGCCCTGCCGTGGAGGTTGCACGCTGCAGGCAGCGCCAGTACTTGCCTGGGGTGGGGTGAGGAAGGTCGCTCAGTGACTACACCTTAGCAGGACGCACGGCGGCCCGGGAGGGTCCTGCGGGACCCTGAGCCTCAAACGAGATTGATCCCTTATGATTTTAAAAGCACCCGTCTTTGAAGAGATGCGAAGCAGAGGACTGCATGGCTACAAACTCGCGAAGACCGAGAATCTCTGGAAATGTTTCCCCATCGTGAGTGTCTCGAGTCCCTCCAGGAGCAGGCCTGCCTAGGACTGCAGACAGAGGCTCCTGTGGGCCTGGCTTTCCACGCTCCTTTCTGCCCTGGGAGCTCAGGAGTGGGGGCTGCCAGCCTGCTGGGTTGAGCCTTCCTATCTCTGGGAGATGAGCTGGTGGACTGTTGCTGGGGCTGAGGGATCTTCTGCCTGGGCCCTCACAGAGGCTGGGGGTGGAGGAGTCCTGCATCAGGTACAAGCAGGTGTATGTGGAGGGCTGGGCCTGGTCCAGGGTCAGCTTCAGGGCTCTGAGGCCAGGACTCCCCCACACAGGGAAATGGAGAGTCAAGCTCTGGACTACACCTGCTTGTGTAGACAGGCAACCATCTGGGTCATCTCAAAGGCAAGACAAGCTGGGCTTGCGACAATGACAGGGTGTGGGAGGTGCCTCTGAGACAGGCTGCGTGCCACGCCCTTGCACCCAGGACCCACTCCTTGAGGGTCGGTGCCAGAACGCGGAGGGCCTACATCCTGCCTCTTTGCAGGGCCAAAGGTTTGATCTAAGGACGTGGGCTTCTCTGGTCCAGGGAAGAGGCCGGAGTCCCCAGGGTACAGGTTCATAGCCATGGCTCCCACTGCTAGCTGGGGACCTAGAGCAAGTGACTTCACACTGAGACTGTCTGGGCCTTGATTCTCTAGACCTACAAAATGGGCTGATGGAACCATCCCAGTAGGCCGGGGAAAATCCAGTGGGAGTTAAATGTGAGTCTCTACCAGCTCAAGAAATGCGGCTGAAAGCAAGGCCTCCTGCTGCAGGCCTGGGGAAGCAGCTGGCAGTGGGATGGAGAGGATCTGGGGGCATAGGGGGACAGGGATGTGGGGCAGTGGGGTCCCGCCACCAGGAGCGTGTCCCCTGTGAGCACCCGGCCAGGCAACTTACTGTGGATTTCCATGACTTTCTCCATGGAGCGGACAGCGTTTGCATTGGGTCTTTGCTGTAAAACCTTTTCTGGGAGAGGATCAAGCTGGAAGAAAATACGTAAGAATATCAAGACTGCCAATATAATCCACACGTGCATTAGATGGGGTGTACCGAGACTGCAACTGTTTCCTGAGCACAGAGTCCCTTGTGGGGTGCATTTGCCCACAGAGTAGAAAAAAAAACTTTAAAAAGTCAAATGTGCTGTGGTATTTATTATATAACTTTTTTGTAAAAGTGGATTTATGTAGGTATTTTTTTAGGGCACTATAAGGTATATTTGTGGGTTCCTACAAGTAGCAGGAAGAAAGACGGCCCCCAGGAATGGGTTGGCACCAGCACGTGAGCTTGGTATCCACCATCGATGCCACAGGGTTACATTAGGGGGAGGGATGCTTACTTCATCACTTTCCTTTTCCTTGTCTTTTATTAATAAATAAAAATGTTTGCATATCCCCTGATCTTGGTTTTCTTTCAGGGCAGTGGAAGGTGGGGTTGGGGGAGATGAAATGGAAGAAGAAGTCAGATCTCTCAGAGGGAATCCTGCACACCAAGTTTTTCCCTAAGTACTGGCAGCAGATAAAAGCAGGGAAGAAGTTTATAGGTAAATGACGGGGCAACAGGGCAAAGCATTTGCAATACAACAATTAAAAATGGTTGACGGGCCAGGTGCGGTGGCTCATGCCTGTAATCCCAGTACTTTGGGAGGCCAAGGCAGGTGGATCACTTGAGGTCAGGAGTTCCAGACCAGCCTGGGCAACGTGGTGAAACTCCCTCTGTACTAAAAATACAAAACTTAGCCAGGCGTGGTGGTGTGCACCTGTAGTCCCAGCTACTCGGGAGGCTGAGGCATGAGAATCCCTTGAATCTAGGAGGTGGAGGCTGCAGTGAGCCGAGATTGTGCCACAGCACTCTTGTCTGGGCAACAGAGTGAGACCCTGTCTCAAAATAAAAATTTAAAAAAAGGTTGATTGAAATAGATTATAAAAATATAGAAATACAACAGTTCAAGGACATTTAAATAACTGGAAAAGCCCACAAAACCAGGGAAAACCTGCTGGGTCTGGAACAAAGCTGGACCTGATCCAGGGGGCCATAGCACCCATGTCCCCAGGTGTCCTGGAGCCAGCCTTGGGCTGTGCAGGCTGGGCCTGGAAAGACCACTGTCAGGAAAGGATGGGTGAGCGAGGACAGACACACAACAGCTTGTCCCACAGAGGCCATCGGAAGGAGCGTTTGGGTTTTAACTCTGGCTTCTGGGTAGAGGAGAAAAGACAAAGTGGCCCTGAGAATCTGCCTGGCTCTAGACACTGTGAATGGACAGCTACTATCAACAGTGTCAGCTCCGCCAGGGCAGGGCGCCAGGCAGCAACCACTGCAGGGCCTCTTTGGAGGCACACATCCCCACAGCAGGCTTCAAATGAGTGCAGCCGGTTAACTTCCAGGACGCATGAGTTCCCAAACACAAAAACCCCAAACAACACAGAAGCGAGCCAGCACGAGCCTGGGTCGGCAGAGACCAGTGAGGTTCCCAATCCCATTCTCCAATGAAGGGAAGTGGGCTCCTTGGACAACGGCTCGGTCCAAGGCTGGGGCAGGGAAAATACAAGGAGAGCCTGGACCACCTTGTGGAGCTGGGAAATCAGGACATGCCTGAAGGTCAAGGGACGGGTCCATCACAGGACACGCAGGGCCAGTCTGAAAGGTGCCCCAGGGCCAGAGCAGGAACCAGCTGAGCAGCCAAATAAACACCTCGGTATTGAAGCATGACCCAAAGTGTAAGATACCCAGGAGTTCACCGGGATAAGAACAAGTAACTAAATACACGGGGAGCAGAGACAAATCCTTGACATTTCAAGTAACACACGTACCTACTCCCCTCTCCAGGAGATGGAGCTAAAGGCCTCCCCAACTCTGTCCCCGAGTGTGTGCTGCGCTGAGTGTGACTTTCTTCCAGAGAATACATTTGGAAAGGCAGTAAAAGTGTAACCCAATGCTGGAAGGACCCGGCAAACATCACTCTCAGCAAATGACCAAGGTCAGTGAGCCATGTTGGCAGCACATCCGACAGGCAAACGGCATTGTGGTTCTGTGATCTTCCTCCCCAAGGCACAGAACCAGGAGAAAAAACTCAAACACAAACTGAGGGACAGTCTGCAAAACCCCTGGCCAGTGCTCCTTGAAAAGCCATGGAAGACTGAGACAAAAGACACGAAATGACTAAATGTGATGTGTGATCCCGGACAGGACCCTAGAATAGAAAAGGGGCAGCTGCGGTAAAGCTGGTGACATCGAATACACTTTGGAGTTAATAGTCATGGCCCAGCGTTGGTTTCTAAGTTGTGACGAATGACTCGTATCGAGGTAAGAGGTTCGCAGTAGAAGACGTTTTCCAAGGGGGATATGAGGAACTTGTACATAATCTCTACAATGTTTCTGTAAATCTTAAACTACCTAAAAATTAAGTTTATTAAGAATGTTGATTAGATCCTTAAAGACTGCAGTTATTGAAATTATCAGTTATAAATTATAAAAAGTAAATATGCTGAGTATGTATTAAAAATAAATGACATTTCTGTATGATGAAACAACCAGAGATTTATGAACCTAACATGGAAGATTTGAGACCCAAGCAGGGGGGAAAAAAAAACCCAGGAATGCACACCTAGTCATATCAGAGTAAAACTGCAGAACATCAAAAGCAAAAATAAAATTATAAAAGCTGCTAGAGAAAACAGAATCTTCAGAGGGGTAGCCATTAGCCACACACCAACTCCTTAACAGCAATGGAGACAAGCAGACAGTGGCTTAAGATCTTCAATGTGTCAAGAGCAAATCCTTGTCAACCCAGAATTGTTTATCTAGTGAAACTATCATCCAAGAACAAGGGTGAGATAAAGAACTTCCTCCTCACAAACATGAGCTGGGGAAGTTGACCACATGAGTGTTTTCCCAAGGGACACTCTAGTGGATGTATTACAGTTAAGGCCGTATGAAAATAATCCTAGAAGACAGTGTGAGAAATGAGAAGGAACGATGAGCCAAGAAAATGATGTAAGTGCAGGAGAGAGAGCCTGGATGAAGACGGATGACACAGAGCAATAATAATGGTGTCTTATCAGTGAAATCAAACAAAAGAAAGAAGGAAATGAAATACCAGTCAGTGATAGAACCTGGGATGGGGCACTGGAGCTAGGGCTGCCGGATTTAGTGAAACAAAAACAAACAAAACCACTCACGGCCCTGGTTCAATTTCAATGTCTGATAAGCAAGTAGTTTTGCAGTGGAAGGATATCCACCTGGGTGCTCTGTGTCTACTCTGGCACCCTGGCACCCTAATTGGGGCTGGCCCAGTCCCGGCTTTGGTTTGCACAGAGGCGGGAGTCAGGACGCTGACTGTGTTGAGAATACATGCTCCAATTGTTGAAAATGACGAATGAAAAACAAGAAAATAGGTTGCATATCTTTGGACTCAGTAGAGGAAAAAACGGAATGCAGGAAACCCTCAACTACCCCAAGAGAAGGTGAGAAAAGAGAAAAAGGAAAGAGCTCCAGGAAATGGGGACAAACAAAGAATAAAGTAAGATGGTACAAAGGCATCTGAAAAAAGGGATCAAACTAACGGCAAATGACCCACGTTTCCACTTAAAGCACGGACCACTGGACAGGACATGAAAATAATACACTGGCTGGGCGCGGTGGCTCAAGCCTGTAATCCCAGCACTTTGGGAGGCCGAGACGGGCGGATCACGAGGTCAGGAGATCGAGACCATCCTGGCTAACCCGGTGAAACCCCGTCTCTACTAAAAAAATACAAAAAACTAGCCGGGCGAGGTGGCGGGCGCCTGTAGTCCCAGCTGCTCGGGAGGCTGAGGCAGGAGAATGGCGGGAACCCGGGAGGCGGAGCTTGCAGTGAGCTGAGATCCGGCCACTGCACTCCAGCCTGGGTGACAGAGCGAGACTCCGTCTCAAAAAAAAAAAAAAAAAAAAGAAAATAATACACTGCCCAGGCTTTTGCTGTTTATAGGAGACACATCTGAAACTTCCGGGGAAGGCTGAAAGTCACACAGGAAAACCGATGCTAGGCAGGCAAACCTGGCCAAAGGGCAGCTGGGGTCATAGCTCCAGTATCTGGCACAAAAGATGTAAGGGAAAGGCCATTACTGGATACACAGAAGGTTACTGTGATAAAACTTCAATTCATCACAAAAGGGCAAAATGATGTTAAATGTCTACATTTAGTAAAGCAGCTTTAAAATGTCTAAAAAGGGTGCAATGGAAAGAAGACAAGGGAGACTTCGTCATGTCTTTCTCAGACCCAGCAGACAATCGTCAGTCAGGAAAACCAAAACGTGAACAATACAATTAGCAAGCTCTGCTTAATGAACACAAATAGAACTCTGTGAAACAGACGGAGAAGACACATGATCCCAAACACATGTGGAATGTCTGGGCTGACCACGCACTGGCCCGTAAAGCGTGTCTCCACAAAAAAGTGAAGGCCAACCACGCTTCCTTTTCTTACCACAGTGCCATTTGTTAGAAATTGATAGCAAAAAGAGAACCATGAGTCCTTATGTTTGGAAATTAGAAAACACACCAACTCGTGGCTCAAAGAAGAACTCATAATAGAAATCAGGAAATGCTGAGAACCAAAAAATAATGAAAAGCGCTACCTATCATGATGCGAGACGTGGCTGAATGCCATGCTGGAGCCATTTACAGCCCTAACTGCACACATCAGGAAAGACTGAAACTAAATATTCAATGTAAGAAGTTAGCAAGAGAACACAGTGGTCCTAAAGCAAGAAGTAAAGAAAATAGATGGAAAAGCAGACAAATAAATTCTGAGAAGAAAAAAGGATGCTGCAGCTGAAGATGGATTCTCGGAAGTGCCTGATTAAACTGACAAGCTCCGGCAGGACTGACGGAGGAAACCCAAGTTCGGGGGGCACACAGGGATGACCCCAGGGATGAAAGGGGGCCCCGGCTGCAGGCAGAGCAGAGATGTAAAAGGCAGGAAACTGGGGACACTTAACTCTTGCCAAGAAATCTGAAGAAATTTTGGTTGAAATGGAGACATTTCTGGTAAAATGTAACTAACTTCTCAAAATTAAGAAGGAATAGGAAACTTAAATGGACCTATTAAAGTCACTGAATCTGTAATTTAAAATTTTCACCCGAAGTAAACCTGTGGCCTAGGAGAGTCCTCCCAGTCAAGGAACAGATTACTCTGATCCTACCTCCACTCCTCCAGAGGACAGGGAGGAGAACACTCGTCCGGACCCAGCTATCACCCACCAGTCTGGAGGACAGTTCTCCAGGGGGCCTTGGACCCACCCACCGGCCTGCAGGACAGTTCTCCAGGGGGCCTTGGACCCACCCAACAGCCTGCAGGACAGTTCTCCGGGGGGCCTTGGACCCACCCACCCGCCTGCAGGACAGTTCTCCGGGGGGCCTTGGACCCACCCACAGGCCTGCAGGACAGTTCTCCAAAGGGCCTTGGACCCACCCACCCGCCTGCAGGACAGTTCTCCGGGGGGCCTTTGGACCCACCCACCCGCCTGCAGGACAGTTCTCCGGGGGGCCTTGGACCCACCCAGGTCCCTCACACTCGTAGTTCTCGAGAGTGACTGTGGACTGTGCTGGGGAACACAGCCTGAGATGCGGAGGACACAGGCCAGCCAGCCTGGCTCTGTCCCAGTCCTCCACCAGTGGAAACAGGCTACCCTTCAGTGCTTCAGCTCAGCGTGTCACACGGCACTTGGGGTACAAAATTCAGGACAGGCTGTTTCCTAGAGGAGCGTGCAGACAGGACTCCATCCACGGGGGCATTTTCTGAGCCTTGGGGGACCAGCTCGTGGTGCCCCGGGCTTCTGCCATCCCCCGCTGCCTGTCTGTCAGTAGTAAATCCGCTGCACAGAACGTGTGGGTGGGTGTTCTGTCTCCCTGGACTCAGAAAAGCTGGTCACCAATGTGCGGAGAACCTGCTTCACACCACTGCTCCCTCCCTCCCTCCCTCTCTGTCTCCTTCCCTCTCTCTGTCCATCTGTCTAATTCACCCCACTAGGAACAAATAGGGAAAAAACAATCCAAGAGAAAAACAGGCAAAAGAAATGAACTTCACAAGAGGGGAAAGCCCAAGTGGCCAAGAGGCAGATGCCGGGCTGCCCAGCTGTGGCGGCCACGAGGGACCCTGCAGCCCTGCAGGGGGGCCAGTTTTACCCCCGTCCAGCTGGCAAAGGTCAAGGGCAACAATGCCAAGTGCTGCTGAGGTCTGGTCACGCCACTGCTGAAGACAGTTTCAACCCTTAAAAAGCCTCTTCATGTTATCTCCTAAAGGTGAACAAACACATCCTGGGCCCGTCACTTCCCCTCCTGGACATTTACCAGAGACACGGTCACCTAGGTGTCCTGGGGACTTGCCCGGAAGTTCAGCACAACTCTGTCTATCACAAGCAAACCCGGAGCAGCCCACACCTGCCCCGGTCCGGGCCCGTGCGGGATACGCGCAGGCTCCTTTACAGAGGGGCCCCAAGGAAGGAGGAGCGTTGAGATGTCCCTCATATCCCAACACCCAGGTAACGGGGCCCAGAGGGACGGCCCCGCTGCATGTGGCCACAGCTCCTTCAACTCTGAAGGCCACAAGGCTGGGCTCCGCCTTGCTGAAAGTTGGCCAGGAAGGCTTAGGCAGCCCAGATGGAAAGAGGAGCAAGCCGGACACACGACATGGATCCTGTGTGTGCCACACGTGGCTGTGCGCAGATAAAACGTTTGCTGTTGGCATGGGGGGAGTGTGACTGAGTGTGAGAGTGTGGTGTGTGTGAGCATTCATGTGTATGAATGTGCGTGTGTGACAGCTTGTGGGGTATGTGAGAGTGCACGTGTGTGGTGTGTGTGAGACTGTAGTGCCTGTGTATGTGCGCATGAGACTGTGTTGTGTGCATTTATGAGGGTATGAATGTGCAGACATGTGAGACTGTGGTGCTTGTGTGGGTGTGCCTACATGTGGTTTGTGCATGTACAAGACAGCATGCGTGTGTGGTGCATGTGATGTGTGTGTGGTGCCTGTGTGTGCATGTGTGGGGTGTGTGCGTGCACGAGAGGGTGTGTATGTCGTGTGTGTGCATGTGTGACTGTGGTGCTTGCGTGGGTGTGCATGTGTGGTGTGCACGTGTGCGAGGATGCGCGTGTGGTGTGTGCACGTGAGACTGGTGCCTGTGTGTGCATATGTGTGGTGTGTGCATGCACGAGAGGGTGTGTGTATGTGCACATGTGAGACTGGCATCTGTGTGGGTGTGCGCGTGTGGTGTGTGCACATCTGAGACTGTGTGGTGCCTGTGTGGGTGTGCATATGTGTGGTGTGTGTGTGCATGAGAGGGTGTGTGTGTGTGGTGTGTGCACATGTGAGACTGTGGTGCCTGTGTGTGCATATCTGCAGTGTGTGTGTGCACAAGAGGGTGTGCGTGTGGTGTGTGCATGTGACTGTGGTGCTTGTGTGGTGTGCGTGAGGATGTGCGTGTGGTGCGTGAGACTTTGGTATGTGTGTGTGCGCTTATGTGTGGTGTGTGTGTACAAGAGGGTGCCCATGTGGGGTGTGAGTGTGATGAGGAAGAGTGACTGGAAGCAGCAGGCAGCCAGCTCTCAGGTGGATCCAACTCAGTCGCTCACACACACTTGGTTTTTGTTACTCTGTTAGAGCTGCTTCAGGTCCACACGTTTCACAAAGCATCAGGACATAACTAATGAGCTAAACTCCGGGGGAAAACCTTTTCCTCACAACACCCCCTACTGCTCCACGAATGTCCTCCACGAATCCTGGAGTGGGATAAATGAGATGGTGGCATTTTAACTCTGAAATGCCCCATGACTAAAGTAGAAAATTGGGCCAAGCAAAAACCTGCCTGGGGCACGGTCTCCGACCGGAGAGATGGCCCTTCCCCAACCTCCCGGGGGCACGGGCCTGGGCCACAGATCCCCGTGGCCGTCTGGTGCAGGGTCTTTGACGGAAGTTGGCTCGAGGCCCGACTCGGTGCTGCTCCCACACGACTCCATGGCCCGTCTACACTGCAACATGCGACACTCGTAGGGAACTTTTCACTGTCCACGGTCACTGGCGGTTGCAGAAAACTGAACATGGAAACCATTAAATAAAATAGTTGCTGGGAGCAGCACCGGCCTCCAGACGTGCGAGCTGAAGACAGAGGGGTCGCTCTGATAGGGAGCGGGGACACCGAGGCCCCTCTGCGCTTCCTGTCCTGCACACCCTATAACTCAGCCACTTCTGCTGCAGCAGCGTCCCCGCAGGCCACTGCCGTCACAGCTGGCGGCCCCGCCTGTGTGTGCCAGATTGCCCGGCACACTGTATATCAACCTTCATCAAAGGCCGCCGGGCAGAGGAGCGGGGCCCAGGCCAACTCTTGTGCATTAAAGAGACTTTTAAAGAGACCTTGATAAAATGAGTGCTTCCTGCTTTCTGATGTGTTTAAGTAAAAGAACATTTTCTTGTTAGAAGACCAAACGTGCATCAGGAAGCAAGAACAGGCCGTGGCTGAGAGCGAAGTTCCCTATTGTTATTTAAAATAACCAGCCAGAGAACCATAAGGCTTCGCTATGGTAGAATATATACGTCAGTTGCCTTTTAACTGGAGCAAAAAGGAGGAAAAGACTGTTTAATGTGAAGAAAGCATCTGTAAAGTGCTTTGGACGTTTTAAACAGCAGCCTGGTATTTTATCCAGCCTGTCGCTGGCCAGCTTGCCGGCTGCAGGGATGCCACCTGGTTCTTTGATCTACTTGTGATTTATGTTAACGTGAACACCATCTCTGACCAGCAAAGACGGCCAGGAGAAGGAAGGGCATGTCCTGGTACCTGCAGCCACTGCCCATGTCCCCTCTCAGCACCCCTCTGGCTGGCACTCTGATGGCCTTGGCTGCAGGTCCCATGGGGTTCCCCTTGGCAATGCCAGGTCCTGATCCTCCCCCTCAAGGCCCTGCCCTTGGCCATCACCTGCTGTCGCTCCCCTGGCTAAGTCTTGTGCACTTGGGGTTTGGCACCCAGGGGGTCTCACATATGCCAGGTCTGCTGTGCCCGGGGTCACGCACCCAGGGGTCTCGCTCTGTAGTGGGTCATGGCACCGTTCCCATCCTCCCAGGCCAGGCCGTGGTCCTGCAGTCTTTAAGGCAGCACTGTCAGCT
Source organism: Papio anubis (assembly GCF_008728515.1). Lineage (NCBI taxonomy): Eukaryota > Metazoa > Chordata > Mammalia > Primates > Cercopithecidae > Papio > Papio anubis. Next base: position 123,033,364 of record NC_044985.1, read on the forward strand.
GTCGGTGGAGCGGTGCAAGGGGACATATGTGCCCACCCCTCAGAAGATCCAGGGGTTCCAGTGGGGCCCAACAGACCACCTCCGGCCCGGCCCCTCTGCCTCGGGCTCTTGGTTTGGCCAGTCCAGCCTCCCCCACGCCCTCTGTGAGAGCCCAACTGTCCTCCCGTGAGGTGCCTGCACCTCTGGGCTCTCACTGACCCCCAAGGTCACCCTGCCCTTGGCGTCCTCTACTTCCTCAAGCCACCGAACCTCCCTCCTGTCTGGGAGACTGCTGGCCAGTGCTCACTTCCCTGACCGCCAGCTTCCTGGCTGCCCAAGTCTGGGTCCAGGCCCCATGGCAGCCTTTGGGTGAGCCAAGGCTCAGCGCTGCCAGTCCTGGCCCTCCCTCAGCGGCTTCGCATGGTCACCGGGGCAAGGCACTGAGCCCCGCCAACCATCTGCAGGCCTCACCCACGGCCCTTAGATCAGGAGTCACTGCAGAGAGACAGCACCTTGCAGGTTCTAAGGAAGCTGCCCCTCTCTCTCGGATAGACCCTCTAAGGCAAGGGCTGGAGGAACACACAGCTGACGTGCACCACCCTGGCTGCCCCGGTCCGGAAAGGCCCCCTTGCTGGGCTGGGCAGTTTCTGTCACCTGGAGATATTTCTGGTGTGCCTGGCCTTCAGGCCTGTGTCTGAATGAGACCTTTCCTGAAAATAAAGCAGGTTTGTCTCAGAGCGAATCTTTCAATATTTAGGATTACAAAACTGGCCTTTCTGGGAAAGCCATGGCAGCAGGCCTGCTAGGGGCGGGGGGCGGGGGGCGGAGGATGCTCTGTGCTGCTCCCGCTTCCAGCACAGGCTGCTGAGGGGGTGGGGAGGGGCCCGGAGGATGTCCTCTGCTGCTCCCACTTCTGATGCAGGGGGAGACCCCTGACTGAGGAGGCCCTGGCTGGAGGTAGGACTTGCAGCCCCAGGTCCCCTCTCCACTGTTTCTGATGCTGCCCCTCACACTGGCCTCGACAGAAAGGGAGGGAGGAAGGTTCTGGTGCTGCGGTGGCCTGGGGCGCTAGGAAGGTGGGGGTCTTGACTGCTCACAATAAGACCCTGCTCTCACAAGCAGACCCAGGTCAGGAATGCGCGGCTTCCTCTGCTAAAGCGGCCCCCAGTTAGCAGCAAGCCACCAATCATTTGGAAAGCAACCTGCTTCCCAGGGACAGAGGGCAGAGGTTGTGGAGGTGGGAACTGACTGTGACCACCGGGGTTCCTCTCATAATGGGGTTTGCACTGGGGAAGAAGACCCCTTTTTGTTCTAACACAATGAGAATGCCAGCACCCATGCCCACGTGCATGAGGCATCCTCTGCAAGGTGCCCTGTGTGCTGGCCACCTCGAGGCCCAGCACACGCTGAGGCCACCCACAGACAGTGGGCCAGAGAGCAGACCCTGCCTCTGCATTTTCCAGAACCAGGCGAACGATGCCTGCACACCAGACCTCACGAGAGCTGTGCTTAACTACAGGGGTCCGTGGCCTCCTGTGCGGCCTGACATTTCCCCCCCTGCTTGTGACCTCGAGTGCCTCTGGGTGCTGCCCCGAGCTGCACGGCACCCGGATCGTCCTGGAGTGAGCAGGGCCGGCTTTCCATTGGGGGAGGCTTGTGCAGAGTGTCCTGGGATGGCTGAGTTCCTGTCGTCCCTCTGCCCCCCCGCATAATGCCAGGCCAGAGCACCTGTCAGTAGGAGCCATCAGACACCAGAGCCCAGGGTGCAGGGCACCTGTGACTCTGTGACCGCCCATCTGATGAACAGAGGGCCTGGGACCAGCACCTCGGTCTGGGGCACCCACGGGCAGGCAAAAGCCAGCACTGACCCGAGGGCGTCTGAGTGGCTGCTGCCCCACTGGTTCCCCAAACAGAAGGGGCAGGGGAGATTTTTTATAAAGACAGGTGAGGTCGGATGGCAGAGTGCTGCCCTTTCCTTGAGCTGAAAATGAGGATGCTGCTTCCCGAGAAGCCCCCCAGAGTAGGGGCTGAGCATCCGAAGGGGGTGAAAACCACTGAGCACCAGGACACCCCCACTAAGTGCCCTGTCATCCTGACTCTTCTGAGACTGTCCTCAGGACTGCCAGGCTGGGGACAGCAGTCCCAGAGGGCACGGGAGGCAGACTCCCACCAGGCCCCCCAGCAAGGCTTCTGCATCTGGCGTGCTGGAGCCTCAGCACTGCCCTGCTCTACACTTCCTGTGGTCAAGTGATGCGGACACATGGCCCTTGAGTCCCCCACACTTCGGGTGGCTGTTCTCAGGACCTGCCCTGGAGCAGGGAGGCCCGGGCCCCAACGTCACGCTGGAATGGAACGCTGCAGGTGGTGCTCTCACCCCGAGCCCCAGGAACGTTCTTTTTCTCTGCCCAGGCCTCGGAGGCCCGGCTGTACAGACCACAGCGTCTCTGACCCCCTCCGGCGGTGTTGGGAGGGACACAGCAGGGAGCCATGTTCCTGGGGGCTCAGAGCAGCAGACAGGCCTGCTGGGCAGAAGAGCCCCAGCCCGCCTCGGGGCCACTGACCGAAACCCACATGAGGATTCCCTAGAGAAGCTGACTGTCCACAGAGGACATGAAGAGAGAAACAGAAAACCTCTGGTCACAACGTGCTCCCTGTAACGGACAGAGGGACCCTGAACCGGAAGGGTGCAGCTGCACTGCAGAGGACCCTGAGCCATCTTCTCACGACAAAAGGGCTCCTTCCAGTCCTGCCCCACCCACCTCTTCCAGCCATCATCACAGTTCTGCCACATGTAGAGCTACGCGGGGGTGGGGGGCAGGTGCAAGGCAGAGCAGTGGCATCCACGTGGTCAGAGACCCACTGGCTTTCACACTCTGGGGCTCTCGGGCAGCCAGGCCACAACCCCAAGCCTGTCAGTGTGGAGTGTCCCGTGGGGGTCTCTGGGGTCTTCGTACCTCATTTCCCAGCAAGGCAGAAACGCATGCTTCGGAGGCGTCGCAAATGGCGGTCAGGTCGTGGCCTCCCTCGAGGGCCAGGACAATCCGGCCGCCAGCCAGGCCCATCAGCTGCTTCGTCAGGTACCCAAAGCCTGCAACGGGAAACGGGAGACTGCAGTGTGAACGGGGAAGGGCCGCGGCCAGTGCTGCCCAGAAACGTATCTCACGGCATTGTAAGAAGACTGGGGGCTGGGGTGGCGAGACACACGGCCGGGCCGGGTTTGGTTTAATAAATTTGCTGAGGAGTTTCGGCTTTGGATTTCCTCTTTGATCTGTTTGAGAATAGGAATTATGGCTTCAATGCTTTGATTTTTAATCAGCAAATCATCTGCTCTAGGGGATGAGGGCAGCCAGCCCCACTCAGAGGCCGCAGGCCACCTGCCCTTTGGCCCCCTCAGAGGGGCTATGGCCATGCTCTCGTGGCCATGGCCCAGTGGGCTCTGGTTATCTGACATGCTCTGAACATGTATGTGTACACATGTGCACAGGCTGCATATCCTCCTGGAGGGTTCTCCCACGTCCAGGTCTGAGCGTCTGGCTTTGATCAGGAGCCACAGTCCCGCCACTGCACCCACATCACTCACCCCGGGAGGGAATGCCTGCTGGATGAGGGTAATCACCACCCTCAGCCAGGCCAGGCTGGTGCTGATTAGAGAGCCGGGAACCACGCGTCGCTGATTAGTGGCCCCGATCATGGGCTGGCGAGGCTGTAACTTCCCAAAGCCTCGGTTCATCCCGTCTGATAGGAACAGTGACGGGGCTTCGAGGCAGCTGTGAGGACTGAGGAGGAAGCTGAGGATGTGGTGGCCGCGGTGCTCCGGGCCGGGTGCTGTGGGGTGTTGGGCACAGTGGAAGCTCTTTGCCCTCCGTCTGGTCACTTTGCTGGCCACTAGGCCACACAGCCTGGGGACAGGTAGATTGTGCAAGGCCCCACAGAAGCTTGGCCACCAAGGGCCGCCTCAGGTCTCCTGGGTGAGCCACACCCTCCTCATGCAAGGACCTGAGAGATGGGCCCCTCCTTGGCCGCCTGTGCCAACAGGAGTGGGGAGGGCCGCACACGATGGATGCCGGGGCCTTGAGGGCGTCACCAGGGCTAGGACCAAGGCCCCAGGAAGCCTGGGCCTCAGGAGGTTCTCCAGGTTCCTCGGGGACTCCGGGGTGGGGGAGGCGGCCAGGCCTTTGTATGTGCCGAGTGCTGATGCCAGGAGGTTTTCATCTCCTTGTGAGTTACGAAGGCACAGTGGGAGCACTGCTGAGGCACAGCGGGAGCACTGCTGAGGCACAGTGGGAGCACTGCTGGGCAGTCCCTCCTCCCACCCTGACAGCACGCCCCCTAACGCTGATCCCGAGAGGACCCCCACATCCTGGGCTTCCTCATCCAACTCTGAACTTGGCTGTGCTCCCAGCAACTTCCCTTTACGTTTCTAAGGAGCGCTGCCTGCCAGAGAAGCAGCACAGGGCGCATCTCAGCTCTCGGTGGGACCAGGACCTGCCCCTGGAGGTGGCCTGCAGGTTCCTGGGCACCTGCATCCCAGAGAGGGAGCCTTGTGTGCCCTAGGCCCCTCCTGGGCAAAGAATGCCTGAGGTGCCTGGGTCTGAGCTCCCGCTGCCCACTCTGAGTTCTTTGGGGCCTACCAAATGGACTGGTTCCCAGTATGGTCAGGACCTTGGTCATTAGTAAAAAGGTGCCTTTCCTTATCTTGTTATTGAAAAGGAGACCTGACACGTGGAACACAGCGGATCATGGACATGAGCAGAGCCGGCTCCTCGGTCATGCGCAGAACCACTTACATCTGGCGGAGAGGTTGTAGCCCCCGAGAGGTGTGGGGTGGCCCTCCACAGCGTCGAAGCCCGATGACACCAACACCACGTCCGGGGCAAACTCGCTGGCGATCGGCATGACCACCGTTCTGCAAAGGGCAGGAGAAGGTGTCACTGGGTCAGCTCAGAGAAGGACGGGACAGTCACGAAACCCCAAGGTTCCCTCTGGCACTGATCACGCCTGCCCCGCACCCCCTCAGCCATTGGCGACCTGAGGGCTCCACACAGCAGGCTGGAATCTGGCGACCCACGCTTAATTAGAAGGGAATCAACCTGCGTGTGATCCAGGCTCATTTCACACACATCTTCACAATGCAGGCCAACAAGCCCCACTATACTTGCTTAGTGAGAGTACTGCTGTTTCTTGATATGCTGTTTTCTGCATATTTCTGTAACCCCCATGGCACAAGCTGCATTAACCTGGAGGAGTGAAGCCAGCTCCCTGTCCCACCAACACCCCTCCCTGGCCCTGCCTCGTCCTCCCTGCCCAGTCCTCCCAGGCCAGGTCCTCCCTGCTCATCCTCTCTTCTGAGATGGGGTTAGCTCCACTCGCCCCATCAGGCTGCCCTTGCTGCTACAATGCACTTTCCACAGCTCTCACTGAAGACACGTGCAGTCACCCACTGCCCCCAGTGCTGGGACTGTGTGTGGCCGAAAGGGCCGAGAGCCCTTGCCAGCCCTGCTGGGGGAGCCCACGTGTTCCTTAGTCACCCTAGAACACCAACACACACAGGTGTAACAGGAATTACAACGCAATTAAGACGCTTAAGAATCTTTAAAGGGAAAACTGATGACAAATGTAAGAGAATTCACTGGAAAAGACAGAACCACTGAGAAATTCTTTAAGTTATATTAGGGAAATAAGGAAAATATTCTATTTGGAAAGGGGAAAAAGCACTCCTTAACACAAAAGAACTTATCAATCCATAGTCTACTGATCTTATCAGCATTTGCTACGAATCCATATGTGTGCTATGAATGCATGTGTGTGCTATGAATCCATGTGTGTGCTATGAGTGCATGTGTGCCATGAATGCATGCATGTGGCATGAATGTATGCGTGTGCTATGAGTGCATTTTTGTGCTATGAATCCATGCATGTGCCATGAGTGCATGTGTGTGCTATGAATGGAAGGAAGGAACGAAGGAAGGACAGTGAGGTGGTATTCATGGAAGGAATCCATGGGGAAGGAATGGAAGGAAGGGGAAGGAAGGAATGGACAGATGGAAGAGGGACAAGGAATGAAGGGACAGGGTGGAAGGGAAGGAATCTTATGAAACGCATGTGTGTGCTATGAATGCATGTGTGTGCTATGAATGCATGCATGTGCCATGAATCCATGCATGTGCTATGAATTACGTGTGCGCTGGCGCGCATGTGTGTGCTATGGATCCATGTGTGTGCTATGAAATTTACCGTGTGCGCTATGAGTGCATGTGCGCTATGCGTACGTGTGTACATGGACCATGCGCTATGAACGCATGTGCGCTATGCGCAGACAGGCGCTATGGATCCGCAGCGCGAACGCATGTGCGCTTGGCGCGGCATGCAGGTGCCATGGATCCATGGGTGTGCGCTTATGAACGCATGTGGTACATCAGTGAGTGGGGGAAGTCCAGCAGTTCTTGATCGTCTCATCTAATGTCACCCATCCTGAGTTAATAATCACCGGGCTTCGATCCTCTCGAGTCTCCCAGAACTCCCTCTGTGGGCGAGGGGAGCAGAAATATGGCCTCTCTTTCCTGGGGGACAGCAAGGACCCCATGAGAAAGGTGGTCTGGTGTCTTCCTGCAATGGTCCAGGTGCAAGGGGCCTGTGCAGGTGAGGACAGTGGAACAGAAGTGGAGCCTTTAAAAAGGGACTTCAAAAAGTTTGTGGAAAAACTGAATTAAAAGACAAAAAATATAAACTTTATTTCTCAACTTAAGCTCCATCAAGTCCAAGACACTTTTGTAACGGTGACAGCAGCCATTTAGTTCCTCCCGAAAGGACTGAGGGTCCTGGGAATCTGGGAATTTAACCATGTCAATGCAGTCTTTTTGTTTGTTTGTTTGTTTACATTAAATGAAGAAAAATAAGTGCCCTTTACAGATTTTTCTAAGATTAGGAAACAAGAAGAAGCCAGAAGGAGCCAATTCAGGACTGGAAGGTGGATGCCTAACAGTTTTTCTTCAAAGCTCTTGCAAAGGTTTCCTAGTTTAATGAGGAGTGAGCAGAAGCACTGTTGCGGAGAAGGACTCTTGGTGGCAGGGGAGGGTGGGGTGCTGGGCATGGTGGCTCACGCCGGTAATCCCAGCACTTTGGGAGGCTGAGATGGGTGGATCACCCGAGGTCAGGAGTTTGAGACCAGTTTGGCCAACATGGTGAAACCCCATCTCTACTAAAAATACAAAAATTAGCCGGGTGTGGTGGTGTGTGCCTATAATCCCAGCTACTCAGGAGGCTGAGGTGAGAGAATCGCTTGAACCCCGGAGGCAGAGGTTGCAGTGAGTTGAGATCATGCCATTGTACTCCAGCCTGGGTGATAAGAGCGAAACTCCACCTCAGGAAAAAAAAAAAAAAAAAAAAAAAAAAAGGCCTGTCAGGGGACGCTCTCCCAGCGATTTTCTGCGAAAGTGCTGAGGAACTTTCTCAAAACACTCTCACGATAAGTAGACGTTCTCATTCTTTGGTCCTCCAGAACAGGCACAATGCCTTGGGCATTCCCCAAACCCGCTGTAGTGACCTTTACTCCTGCTTGACCAGCCTGCTTCTACTGTGACTAGGCCACCTCTTGGCTCTCGGTAGCCAGTACTGCGGTTGTGCCTTGTCTTCAGGATGGTCCTGGGAAAGCCGTGTTCCATCTCCTGTTGTGACTCTCAGGACTCTGAGTCCACTTGTTGAACATTTCCACCGAAAGCTCTGCTCCTGTCGGCAGCTGATCTGGACGCGATGGTTTTGGCGCCCACTGAGTGGAAAGGCTGCTCAACTTCAATTTTCCAGGCGGAGCTGCGTAAGCTGAGCTGGTTGAGACGCCCATGGTGTCAACTGTTGCTCCTGCTGTTAACTGTGGGTACTCTACAATTACAGCACGAACAGGATGAATTTTTTCCCCACTAATTGATGTGGATGGTCTGTAGCTGTGGGCTTCGTCTTCCACACCGTTGCATTCCTTCTTAAAATGAGTCGTCCATTTGTAAACCGCTGATTTCTTTGGGGCATTGTCCCCATAAACTTTTCATAAAGTATCAGTGATTTCACCATTCTTCCACCCAAGCTTCACTGTAAACCTGCTGTTTGTTCTGGCTTCAATTTTAGCAGAATTCAAGTTGCTCTTTTCATGAGAAGGGCTCTTTTCAAACTGATGTTTTATCCTTAGTGCCTCAATCTAGATCCTGTCCAGATATAACAAGTTAGTGCGAATTTATTTTGGTGCAAAAACATTTTGAAACCTATGCACAGTTTTTTTCAAAACACGCATTTTCTATGAATTTTTACAAGTCTCCTGGTATTTTCACCACGAAGCCTAGTTTGCACAATTCCCACGTGTGCTGTGAGCTCTGGGGGACCCCTCACCATGCCCTTGTGGGAGAAGGTCCATGTTTTTAGGGGTTCACCAACACCTACTTTCTGGAGCTGCTCAGCCCAGCCTGTCCTGCACCGAAGCACACTTCTGTGTCCCTACGGCCTCCCCAGCACACGTGTGTGGGCCAAGGGCATCACCCGATGGGCGCCTCCCTTTGTATGGATTTTCAGAGGCCCCTCCCTGGGGGCAGCCAAAAATGCACTCACTGGGCCCAGGGTCCCTTCCCACCACCAAGGACCTTCCAGAAACATCATGGCAGAGGGCAGCAGGGCTGGCCCTAAAACTTTTTCATTCAGCTTTTATTACAAAATGAAATCCCCCACTAATGTCAGTGAAAGTATCAACTTTGACCGGAAGAAACAAAAATGATGAAAATTCAATGTGACCCCTTTTCAGGGATGACCGCAGAGCAGAATGTTGTTGAAAAGTTCCTCTGATTTCTGATGGTGGAGGTGACACAACCCCCAAGGGCTTAAACACCAGGTGAAGATCCCGCAGGTTACTCTCTAGAGGGCCAGGGGTCATGATTACCGTCAGGGACACTAAGGCAGCGGGAGGGCCCATCTCAATGTCGGGGGCACGAGGTGCCTGATCCTGGTGCCCCGCGTCCCACGACCGAGCTCAGACAGAAGAGTGATGCGCAGGACTGTGTGGCTTCGGCCTGCTCAAGTCAGTGCTGACAAACTCTGCCCTCCAAACACGCATCAAATCCACACCTAGGCAGTTTGCCCACCAAGAAACTCACTCCTGGAACTCAGATGGGAGTCACAGGAGACCCTGGGTGGCTTCTGAGCAGTCTACTTCTGTTCTTTCTTCTGAAGAGACCCAGTCCACACAATTTCCCCTAGAACTGCCTCTGCAGCAGCTGTAGAAAGTGCTTTCCGAGGACACAGGAACTGTGCCCCGAGGGCCATCGTTAGGGGCCGAAGAAACAATGTGTGAATCTAGACTGGGGGCAGCAAGCTTCCTGCCATGGGTCAGACAGGAGGCACCTGACCTCAGTCGGTGGGCCATACGGTCTCCGCCGGGACCACGTGACGCGGCCCTTGTGGTGTCCAAGACACAACAGACAGTGCGTCGGTGTGCGAGCGTCGCTGTGTCCTGATAACATCGTACCAAGAGCACAGGCGGCAGGACTAGGCCCACCAGCTGGAGTTGCCCGAACCTCTGCTCTGGTCCTGTCCACACAACTTCCGTAACATTCTTCCATGCGCGATTCCATTCCCAGACTGAGAGGTTTCTTCTCACCTACCCAGACCTCACCACAAAGCACGGCGATTTCGCAAACATGGTGTACGACACAGGAAACACGGCGCTGGCCTCAGAGTGGGCGTGGAGTTGGTGTCTGGCACTCCCGCCGCAGGGCTGGGAGGGGAGAAATCAGTCTAGTCAGTGGTGGGATGGAGAGAATGCCTTGGAATCCAGGAGTCCTGTGACTCTTGCCAGACCCAGGGCCCTGCCCGGGACGCTGGAAGGCACTGGCCCCACAGTCCTTTCTGACCGACATTCCGAGGCTTCCTCCACGGCTCTGACCAACCTGACCAACGGGCAGCAGGACTCAGGGGGGCCGCCCTCTGCTTTCAACTGTCCACATCATCCCAAGGAGACTGGCTTCTAATTATTTTAATAAAGTTCTTGTCATAAAACCTTTTTCTTTGGACAGAAAAACACATTTCCAGCCATGCTTTTGGTGTAGACGTTTTTCAATGAAAACCACGGACGTTTCGTGCAGGTGCCACGTCCTTCGCGAAGCACTCTGGCTGCTGCTTTGCAGCAAGCGCACGTGGAGGGCTTTACTTCCCCGCTTTTAAGTGCTGCGGAGCCATTTTACTTCTAATCCCCGTCCAAAAAGAAGTCCTGTGAAAATCACCGTTAAATGACGTTCAGACCAAGAGAGTCTCTGGTGTCTAGGCTTGGTGTGTGGCGTTGCCTCAGAGCCAATCAAAACAAAATGTGAAAGATGAACCCAGGCTCACGGGCACTGGCACGTCGGCCACGCGTGAGGCTGCATGGGGCACAGTCGGATGCACATGCCCACGCTTATTTTCGTTTTCCTGGGCTTAGCACCCTCTAGGCTGTGATCCCAAGCACTTGCTAGACAAAAGAAGGTCAGAATGTGAGGTGCAGGAGTGCAGCTTCAGCATCTGTTTGTGGAAAGACTAAGAAATGTCCCTTCTCCTCCATGGGACGTGACTTCTTTGCCTGTAAAAAGGAAGCTGAGCACGGCGCTCCCTGTGTCTTCGGGGCTGTGCTGCGCCCTCCGTGACCCTCCTACAGGAGGAAGCTGAAGGAATGTCCCTGTTTAACAGATGCTGCAAAAAATGGGAAACTGGACTCACATTTTATTCCCAGAATTAAACTTTTAATAAACAACTCAGTCTCGGCTGGGCGCGGTGGCTCACGCCTGTAGTCCCAGCACTTTGGGAGGCTGAGGCAGGTGGATCACGAGGTCAGGAGATCGAGACCATCCTGGCTGACACGGTGAAACCCCGTCTCTACTAAAAATACAAAAAACTAGCCGGGCGTGGTGGCGGCGCCTGTAGTCCCAGCTCCTCGGGAGGCTGAGGCAGGAGAATGGCGTGAACCCGGGAGGCGGAGCTTGCAGTGAGCCGAGATCACACCACTGCACTGCAGCCTGGGCGACAGAGCCAGACTCCGTCTCAAAAAAAAAGAACTCAGTCTCTAAAACAATCACGCTGAGGTATCTGCCGCTGGCCTCTCAGGCCATCACTTTATGGAGAGTATTTCCATTTCCATGAGGTCACTCCCGGCCTCAGGGGCCACCTGAGGGCAGACAGGGGCGGGCTTGAAGTTTCCCGAGGCGGCAGGCCCACTGACCACGGGCTCAAGAGGCAGGAGAAATGGGTGGAAAGAGGGGATCTTTAGAGAAGGTTGGCAAATGCCTGTAAGGTGCACCCCCGGGGCCGGCAAGCCCAGGGAAGCCACGACTGTGGTGCCCAGAGGATGCCTATGCCCATGAGGCACGTACAGAGGGGAGCGTGGTGCTAAGGGGAGAGGGCAGCTTCTCTGTGTGGTGGCCTCTGCATTTAGGGAGGTCCCGTGTGAAGCCATGGGGTGCTACGAATCGCCTTCCCACGGCCTCAGTGTGGCTTCTCCGGCGCCTTCGTTACCGACACAGCACTGCACCCTTCGCTCAGTCATCAGCCAACCTGCACCTGCAGGCTGAAGACGACGTCTCCCCTCGGCTTCCTGGGGAACAGAGCTGGGTCGGGACAGCAGTAGCAGGCGGGTGCCGGCCACTCTCCTCGGCTTCCCAAGGGGACAGAGCTGGGTCATGACAGCAGGCGGGTGCCGGCCACTCCCCTTGGCTTCCCGGGAAACAGGGTTGGGCTGGCATAGCAGTAGTAGGCAGGTGCGGCCACTCTCCTCGGCTTCCCAGTGGGACAGAGCTGGGTTGGGACAGCAGGCGGGTGCAGCTACTCTCCTCAGCTTCCCAGGGGGACACAGCTGGGTTGGGACAGCAGGCGGGTGTTGGCCACTCCCCTTGGCTTCCCAGGGGAACAGAGCTGGATTGGGACAGCAGGCGGGGTGCTGGCCATTCTCCTCAGCTTCCTGAGGAACACAGCTGGGCTGGGAAGGCAGGCGGGGTGCCAGCCACTCTCCTCAGCTTCCTGAGGAACAGAGCTGGGCCAGGACAGCAGGCGGGGTGCCGGCCACTCTCCTCAGCTTCCCGGGGAACAGAGCTGGGCTGGGACAGCAGGCGGGGTGCTGGCCATTCTGCTTCCTTGCAGGGCCATCGCTCGAGCAGCCTCCCAGCTGCGCTCTGTGCAAGGGGCTATGTCACGGGGCATGTCTAGCTCTAAACCACCGCATACCATCAAATTACGGCCTGTACATACCATCCTCAAAAGCCACAACGGCATCTAAATGCAACATTTCACTTAACAGCTGGGTTTCAACATCTGGAAAGAAATGACCTTCCAGTTCATTCCCCCACTAGGACCCTATACAACACTCACCACACCCTCCGTCAACACAAGCCTCAGAGCAAACCGAGCTTATGGGGCCAACAGGCTGCAGCCCTGCGGCCACCCACAGCCGGCACCCCTCTGGGGACTCTGTGGGAACTGGGCTCAGGGCTGGCACACCATGCTGGAGTCTCTGGCTGCCTTTCTGCCCCCAATAAATGCCCTGGCGCATCGTCCATACAAACTGGCCCTCGCTGGCTCTCCCCACGAAGGGGCCTCCGGGGGAGATGCTCCCAGCCGCTTTCTCACCTCTTCCTGAAAAGCAAAAGCGACCCCACTCAACCCTCATCCACCCCCACCCAGAACGAACCTTCTCCCGCTGGGTCTCTGCCCAGCACCCGTCAGCCTCCTCCAAGCCAGCACCTTGAGACCTCGCCACGTGCCCTCTCCGCCAAAATTAGCTGTTACTCCCCTCGATCCCATCTCACTTCAGTCTCTTTGAGATGGCCCTACGTCTCCAGCCTGTGGCCCTGTCATGATCTCTGTTGCTGTTTTCTGGGCTTGTCCACTGGTGCCCAGCTTCTACCCTGGCCTGCTGTTTGCCAGGTCCAAGTCTGTCACTTAAGCTGCCACAAGATGGGCCTGGCCAACATGCAGAGCTGGCCGTGACGCTTCATTCCAGTCAGAGGCCCTGACAGAGCCCCCGCCATCAGGACCAAGCCTGGCTCTGTGGATGGGCGGGTTTGCGCCATCGGGCTCTGTTCCCTCAGGAAGGCCCTTCTCCCGTAATGTCCCGTGCCAGGCTCGTTCCTCCAGGACTCAGCCGGGGGCGTGCCTCCTCCAGAAACTTCCTGGGCCCCCCAGGTGGGCAGGTCCCCTGCGGTCTTACCGGGCCTGCCTAGAGTTTGTCCTCCCGGTCCCCTGCTACTCTCCAGGGCAGGCACTGTGCTGACTCACTGTTCCATCTCACAGGGCCGGCCCCGCAGGCACAGCGAAGGCTGGGTCAGGACGAGCTCTCTCAGCTCCAAGGCTGTACCTTGTATGCTTTTGCTTCTTTGTGCTTCTCAGATAAATTTCTACATAGGAAAATACTTGGATGCATTTAAGAGACAAAATTGCTTTTAGAAAAGAACGTGGCACGGTCTGTATGAAACCTCTTCATAGCCTTGATTTCCTTAGGCAAGGAACCCAGGGACCAGCGTGGTGAGTGCAGTGGGTGCCACTCGGCAATGGTGAAAACAGCAGTCGTTAGGTGCTGTGACTCCTAAAACACACCTGTCTACAAAAGGCAGCAACACAGCAACACAGCTTATGGAAGGAACAAACACTGAGAGCCTCGGCCTTCCCGTCTCACTTGAAAAGTTGGAGAAAGTGAAACGGCTTTGCCCAGTTGCTCAATTTCAAGACTACTGCCAGTTTGTTAGGATATTACAGGAACTGCTTGAGAAGATCCAGTTTCAGAGACTTCTCTGATAAATGTCGTAATATCACAGTGGAATCTAAGCTACGAAGCACGAGCATCTGGATGTGGCGCTCATCCCTGACAGAAGAGTCCCCCGTGTCCCCGCACACAGGTGAGGGAGGGGATACGGAGCTCTGTCACCATCGCCATCCTCTCCCTACACGCCCCCCCCGTGTCCCCGCACACAGGTGAGGGAGGGGATATGGAGCTCCGTCACCATTGTCATCCTCTCCCTACACGCCCCCCCCGTGTCCCCGCGCACAGGTGAGGGAGGGGATACAGAGCTCCGTCACCATCGTCCTCTCCCTACACGCCCCCCCCGCGTCCCCGCACACAGGTGAGGGAGGGGATACGGAGCTCCGTCACCATCGTCATCCTCTCCCTACACGCCCCTCCCCCGGCGGCTCCGACTTTACTCAGCAACTTCAAAGCCACGTCTGGCACTGGGACTGGTTTGAATTAAGATTCCGTTTTCTCCTGTGAGTCTCTGGGCCTGAGGAGAAAGTGCCGGCTGCTTCTGGATTTCATTAGGGGCAATTTTCTTATCTTTTCTTTGTCTTAGGCTTGATCCCCTGAAAACGCAACGTGGCAGGCAATGGGTCTGAATAACAAGGTGCTGCCTGGAAGGCATGCATTGTCCCCGGGGGCCCCGGCGGGGGAGAGGAGCAGAAGAAAGGGTAGAACCAATCTCTGACCCTTCTTCCCCATCATCGGATGCCCAGGGAACCATAAATTGTAAACTTCAAAGTGCTATTTTACATTAAAATCAATAAAAAAAAAACCCTGAAACAATTTTCCTTTTCAAAGACGCTATTTAAGCTTTAAAAAGTTCACTTGATAAGGTATTATCATGTACACACTTGGCAGGAGATTAAAGCACATGTCAAGAGCAACTCAGAAAGGCACGTTCATCCTAAAGGCTGGCCAGGCCGGCTGGGGCCTGGGGAGGGGAAGTGACCCTGAGGGCAGATGCCCATTGCTGCTTTGGGCCTGGGCTTGCCCACCAGCAGGGATGCCATGGGGTAAGGGTTTCACCCCAGGATCCAAGAGCCGAAGGCACCACTGAGAAATGCCCATGGGGTGAGGGTGGTCCATCAAAACCGGGCCTGGGACCACTGACCGGAAAGAAGGCACCACCTCCTTTCTCTCTGCAAACCAGGAAACCCTGCCTTCTCTCTCTGCACGGGAATTTGGCCACAGTGGGCCCTGGGTTCCCCGGGTGGCGCCAGTGTTCACTCAGGCAGGAAGTCGACCAGGCAGCATCTATACCTGTCATGGTGGCCAGAGACTTTACTTTCAGAGAAGCCTCCGAGGGAGCCCAGTTCTCTGGGGCGACAACCAAGCGAGGGGCAGCGGGAGCGCATTCCATGAGCAGACGGCGACACGCCCACGCCAGGGGTCCGATTTCATATGAGCTCATTTTCAGATGTGGCACACATTGGGGGAAGTCCTTCTCTTTTAAATTAGGCAGGACAACTGTCAACATTACATTAAATCTTGATCAAGAGTAAGAAGAGACATCAAAATCCAACCGATGAGATCGGGAAAAAGTGGTCAGGTACAGATCAGAGCAGGTCTGCTGAGGCGCTCCTGAATTCCCTCCTGCACAGCCCGGGCTCACCGCTGGAGCAGCTGAGCAGCTTGGGCGCCGTCAGGCGGGGTCTGTTCCTTCTAGGAGACACTGAGTGCCTGGGGAGGGGGCCCACATGTCCTGGGCCAGGCCTGTATGTCACCAGATCTCAACAACCTTTCCAAGGGGAGCAATGGACCCCAGTTAGAGAAGAATAGCAGACACTGAGAGAGGCCTCGTGACTTATTCACCATCTCCAGAAAGCATGTGGCAGAGTCCACACAAAACGTTTACAGATGTATCCTTGTGTAGGGCCTCACCTGCCAGAGACGTGCACACACAGTTGCACACAAAGACATGGGCATGCAAAGACACACAAGCACACATGTGTATACTCATACACAGACGTGCACACACAGATATACACACAAAAAGACATGTGCATGCGAAGACACACAGGCACACGGGTGTATACTCATACCTAGATGTGCACACAGAGATATACACACACAGATACATGCATGCAAAGACACACAAGCACATGGGTGTGTACTCAGAGATGTGCACACACACATGCATACCTGCATGCACACAGACATGCATCCACACCCACACAGATGTGTGTAATGTACATAGGCATGGACACACACCTGAAGACATGTGCATGGCTACAGATGCCCGCACAAGCATGGAGAAACATGCACACAGATGAACACCCACCCACCCACCCACACACACACGCAGGTGGACACGCACATATGCAGACATGCACTCACATCCATACAGACACACACGCACACACGTCACAAAGACACACCTGCACACATGTGGTTTATATGTACGTAAATCAGGACAAAGCCAGGGAGTTAGAGAAAGAGAAAAACGCTGAAGACTGTATGGGGCTTTGATGCCACATGGACAGTGTCTTCTAACAGAGGCACCATCTGTCAGGTTCAGCCACACTAATACAACCCTTCTCCCCACGTGGCTCTGGGAAGCGATGCAGGCCGGGGGCTGCTCCCCCGGAGCCCGTCACTGCACCGCGGCAGGCGAAGCCGCCATTTTAAAACGAGGACAAGAAAACCTGTGCTGCTCAGCAGCCCGTTCTGGGTCACAGGAATGACTCCAGTCTGGCCTAGATCAACGGAGAAGCAACCACTTGATGACAAAAGCAAACACTGCGCCTTTAAACAGCTCCCTGAGGCTAAATTCTGAAGGCTCAGAGTCCCACGAAGGAAGTGGGAGGAAGGGCGACAACTGCCTCTTGATATTTAGGAATAAACAAGAAATACTTATTTCCATTGGACATCGCATCACAAGAGGTTTGCGGAAGAAGAATGAGGAGATCATGAGACCCTGAAGATCTTCGCCTTCGTTTCTCATGAACACACTCCACTCTGCACAGAAGTCCCTGCCACCGTCTCCATCACTCTCACCATCGGGACCTAGAGTGGGCTCCTGCCACCGTCTCCATCACTCTCACCATCGGGACCTGGAGTGGGCTCCTGGTTTTACTTCATGCACAGAAGGGAGCACTAAGAGCCGATGGTAAGAAGACAGTCTCCAAGATTCCACGCTTGGCACTGAAGAATGAACTGAGACAGCCCCAACAGCCCCTGCAGCCCCGTTCAGCCACAGACCAGTTTCAGACACGCTCATCTCCAACAAGTGCTTCCCGGAGTGTGTGCACAGAGGAAAAGCTGCTATTTCAGGTGTCACGTGAAGCCAGGAGACTCACCTGAAGGCCGCCAAGTACTCAGCATCTCCCATGGGAGGGTCCAGGCCGCCAGTGAAAGCCATGTTGACGTTGAAACCCACGCCGGGCCCTGTGCCCACCTGTTGCCACAAGGAGAGAAACACACGTCACAGACCCTGAGCAGGACCTGTCTGACAGGAACGCCTGACACAGGTGGCACCGGGATGGGCTCAGCCTTGGTGGGCCTCTGGGGAGAGCCCACGTGTCCCGATCTCCTGCTGCATATTCATTAAAACGTGCGTGAAGGAGTCCCCCACTCACACCGGTGCACTGACATCAACAAGGGGGCCCTTTTCCTGGCTGCTGAGGGCTCTCGCTGACCCTGCCCTCGGCACACCAAGGCCCCGTACTGACATTTCTGTGGACCCGCCGCCCTGTGTCGTGTGCCGTATGTGACATCGGGGAATCAGACCTGGGTCTCTCTGGGCAGAAAGTGTCTCTGATGAGCCTGTCATTTTCTATTTCCTCTAAAAAAATAAGATCCAGAGGCAGACGGAGCGTCTTGCCTGGATGAAAGCCCTGCTGTTGGGGCCTCTGTTCAGAGTGGGCAGGCTCTGAAGGGGGACCTGGGGCGTTGTCAAGGAGCCGCTGGGCCTGCCGTTCCTGGGGCCGCCACGCATCCCTGCGCCGGGCAAAGGACAGTGGACAGAGCCCCTTGCCGGAGGGTGTCCTGTGGAAGACAGTGGGCTGGGCCCTGCCTGGAGGAAAATGGGCACCGCTCACCTCTTCCTTCACAAACACCTCGGTCTGCCTGGATGGGAACCAGAAACAATATCCAGCCTCTCACTTGTACTTTAGACCAAACACAGGCCACCTGTGCACAGCGGCGCAACGCACGCTGACGTCTGACTGAAGTTACTGTCTGGGCTTACGCGAGCGTGAAGGCCTCACTCGCTGCTGCCAGGCAGCTGTGGACCGTCTGCCCTGTGCCCCCACAGCGGCTCCCTGCAGCCCCCCTTACACACCCCACCTACCTCGTCAGGAGCCCCGCTGCCCGGGAAGAAGTTCCCATCGTCGTAGCGGTGGAGGGACACGTACAGGACGCTGGGGTCGCTGTAGAAAGCCTGCTGGGTCCCGTTTCCATGGTGCACGTCCTGAAAGAGCAGGAACAGCCAACTCAGGGCTGAGACGGGTCCTGGAGCGTGGCCTCCCCTCAGGGCCGTCTCCCACCCCAGCTGTGCTTAGTGAACAACGGCTCCTGCTCAGGAATGACATTACCCTCCAGCTGGGCCGCACCCAGCGGACGCGAGTCTGGGGCTGTTTGGGTCAGGGCTATGTGGTGCAGGGTTGCAGGGGTTCTAAGGCCCAGTGTTCGCATCTGCAGCACTGTTTCCCTCGCCCTGAGAGCCTTGGCACAATCCTGACTCCAGCAGCGGAGGGGCTGGAGTTCAGCCGGGCCTGGAGGCCACCATTTCCCAAACGAAGCCATCTGATCAATTTCCTGCACCTGCTGTGTCTCTGACAAGTGAGCAATTTCCTCAGCCTCTGTCGGGAAGGAGGTCACCGGCTGTGGCCTGCGCGCTTGCAGGCACACGGGAGGTGCCAATCCCATGCCAGGCAGGGGGTTTGGCAGGAGACAAGTCCCAGGTGTCTGTGAGTGACAGGCACACACAGTACGGGGTCCAGGCCCCTGTGCCCAAATGGCAAGCACCGTTTCTTAATCACAAAACCCACAGGTCAAATGCACCAGAGGGCAACACAAGAGGCAGCCTGGGGCTTTACTGACCATGGCTCTTCTGCCCTGGGCCACACGGCAGGTGGTCACCAGGATGGGCGGGCGAGGGGGTGGCCCTGCTGAGAACAGCTGTGTGCCTGAGAAGAGAGCAGGCAGCCCTGATGTCCCCAGCGCGAGAGCTTGCTGCTCCGTTATCTGTGCTCATCACAGTAAAAGTGGAAGGGCAGCCACAGGTGAGGAGCGATGGAACAGGTGCCTTCGGTCCCACAGAGTAGGTAATCACCATGAAAATGCACACGGAGGCTTTCCCGACACGCAGCTTCCCACTGAGATGCCCCTGTCCGCGTGGTGTGTACATGGGCAACATCACAGCTCAGCGTGCAGGGAGCACACCACACAGGGTCTACACAGCCTGTCTGCGTGCCCTAGCGCTTCACTCTGTGTTGGGGACGGGTCCCCGGTCTTTAGCCGTCAGCAGCCTCACATTGCTCTCTTCTTGGGCACTCCTACCGGCTCCCTCAGGAGGATCTGAGGGAGGGCTCCCGGCTCGCAGGTCCTTGGGTGTGGAGGACCCGCTGCTCTGCCGCATCCCCTGACCTGCCTCTCCGAAAGCGCACGGCCGGCTGGGGGCTGTCTGGCCGTCCTGGCTGCGCCACATTGTTTCTTTACCCAAACTCAGAAGGACTTTTCCAATTCAAATCATAACCATACCTGACAGGCCCTGCTTTTCTCCTTAAAATTATGAAACAAATCATAAATACCAAAGAGAACACTAAATATGTATATATCTGGCTTTAAAAAGAGTAGTAAGATGAACACCTTGAACATTAATTTCCGGTATAAGAATGAGTATACCTATTCGTGGAATGTAGATTCAGACACCATATAGCATTATTTAAAAAGAGATGACTCTTTTGGGGCAGTGGCAGCCCCCATTCCAGCAGGACCAGGTGCCCACACAGCAGCAGGAAGGCACGGGTTTCACTGCGGTGACTGAGAGGAGAGTGCCGCCTTCGGCCAGGTCAGGGCCCTCCCAGGCTCCCAGGCCACACACAAAGTCGATGTGGACACAGCCTCCTCCCCAACGCCTGCCTTCCAAGAAGATCTCGCCAAGGGTGGCCCTGGCTGCTGCCCTCACCCACAGGCACATTTCTGGACACGCCAGGACCCCATTTGCCGGGGTCGGCTGATGGAAGCTATAGAATGACTTGTAGCAGGTTTGGGGCTTTAATTCTCCGCATCTTTGAGACCGTTTCCAGAAACCTAAGCTTCCCAAATCCAAGAGCCCCCCTCCTCTCTCCACATGCTGCTGTCTGGTCGGGGAGGACACAGCAGCAACCTGAGCCGTGCTTGAGGCGGCGGCTCTGCTTACCCAGTCCACGATGAGGATCTTGCTCACGCTCAACCTCTGCTGCAGAAGCTTGGCTGCCACGGCCACGGAGTTGAAGTAGCAAAAGCCCCTGTGGGAGAGAACCGATGCTGGAGACAAAGCACAGGTGGGCGGTGGCCAGTTTTTTCACAACCCGCCAGAGCGCCACTCGGGGTCCGCGCAGACCTAAGAGGTCTCTGTGAGTGCACAGCTCCTGAATATGCCGCAGGGAACCTCCAGTGATGCCGGAGAATCGGTTAACAGAGAGACACATACACATCCCCCCACACACACACACACGGGCTCCCAAACAAGCCACTGGGGAATCTTAGCTGCTGCCATAGGGTAGGTTAACCGACATGGACATGCACACACCCCACACAGACACACACCCCACAGACATACACACCCCACACAGACACACACCCCACACAGAGACACACACATATCATGCAACACGCCCTACACACATACATGCCCCACAGATACACCCATACACCACACACACACCCCACCACAGACACACACCCCACACAGACACACATCCCACAGAGACACACACACACACATCATGCAACACGCCCTACACACATACATGCCCCACAGATACACCCATACACCACAGACACCCCACACAGACACACACCCCACACAGACACACACCCCACAGAGACACACACATATCATGCAACACACATACATGCGCCACAGATACACCCATACACCACAGACACACACCCCACACAGACACACACACCCCACACAGACACACATCCCACAGAGACACACACACATCATGCAACACGCCCTACACACATACATGCCCCACAGATACACCCATACACCACACACACCCCACACAGACACACACTCCACACAGACACACACCCCACACAGATACACACCCCACACAGAGACACACACACCCCACACACACACTCCACAAAAACACACCCCACACAGATACCCCACACAGACACACACACCCCACACAGACACACACCCCACACAGACACACACACCCCACAGACACACACCCCCCACACACACACACTCCACAAAACACACACCCCACACAGACACACACCCCACAGACACACACACCCCACACAGACACACACATACCATGCAACACGCCCTACACACATACATGCCCCACAGATACGCCCATACACCACAGACACACACCTCACAAAACACATACACCCATACACCACAGACACCCCACACAGACACACACCCCACACAGACACACACCCCACACACACATGCAGATACACATGAACATCCCACACAGAAACACACACATACAGAAACCACAGATACATACAAGCACACACATACATATACACATAAGCATATACATATCACACATATCCACAGTTCCATACAGACACACACACACACACACACACTCTCCTGCTTGGAGGTCCGCCATGCTCCTCTGGTAGGGAAGCCTATTTCGCATGTGACCAGCATGTCCCTCATCTTTGCCCAGAACCCTTCCTCTCAGGAGCTGCCGCCCCGGCACACGGACACGGCACACGGACACGGCAGCTGCTCATCTCAGTTGCTTACTGCTGACCTTTCTATATTCCAATACGCAAATTACCCTTAATTTTAGAGACTCTTACTCAAGAGACCGAGAAAACAAGCTATGGAAGTGACTCAAATAACAATGAAAACCTTCTCAATCTCCATTTCCCTTTGTCTGAATGGCCACAGACACGGAGAAACACTCGTCGTTTTGTTTTCGGAATCTGGGCTGGCATGGGGAAGCGCACACACCCCGGAACATCCTAGATGCTGGGCTCCTGCAGCGGCTCACAGGGAGCACAGCGAAGAGCTGCAACCTAAGATAACTCGTTTGTCTCCTCTGAGGTTTATTATTCGGAATATCCAACGACTCAGGTTCAAATTAGAAAAGAAACTTCAGAGAAGTGAAACGAACACGAAGCCTGGTGCCCAAGTGACATGTTCTGGGACGTGGAGCAACCACGTGGTTTTCAGGTAAAGCCACAAAGGTTCCAACAAGCGTCCCTCCCTGGAGGTTACAATCTCCTCTCTGTACATGAAGGAGATTCTGCTCTATCATGTGGATCTGACTCTCTCACCTCCTGATGTGAAACAGGGCACTGCTGGCCCCTCCGCTGACGCCCGACTTCCCGGGGTGGCAGGGAGGCCCTTTCCTGGGCCCCTGCGGTTCCGTCTCGCTCTGACTGCTTCCTGGCCACGCCCTGATAATGAACTTGTATCTGCACTTGTTCTTGGTTGCCCATCTGACAAACTGCTGCTCAAATTCTCCAAGGCAGAGCCCCACGCCACCGTCTCCTCACCAAAGCTGGCAAGATCAGGCACCCCTTCTCCATCTCCAGAGCATGGGAGCCGCTCTTCCTAGCACCAACCCTCCTCACTAGAGTGGCTACCGTCCCACGAGACAGCATGCTCTTTGACGGGATAGCTCACTCATTTACCACCCACGCCGCAAGGCACTCCACACACAGCTGCCGGTCTGCCCTGCCACTGGCTCTGCACACACAGGGATGGGTCGCCACTCTGCCCAGATCCTCAGCTGTGTGGGACTGTCAGCAGTCTCTGAAAGACCCGAAACAGCACCTGGATAGCTGCCTGCATGGACATGGCTCTGCGACTTGCTGCGTCGGTACCAGGCGGTCAGCAGGCAGTTAAAGGCCATGCGCAAAATGACCTGAGTCCTCTAGACAACAAGGGCTGCAGTGACTGACTTGAGGGGGAGTGGTGTTTCCTCTCCCAAGTGTTGACAACTACTCAACCACCAGAGGCTTCTCTGGACTAACCTCCACACACCCTTTCCCATCCTTTCCTCTGATCTGTCTCCGTCACGACCAAGCAGTGATGCTCACAGACCTCGGCATCTGCACTCGACACCCAGGAGCTGAAGCCGGCATGCGGCATATCTTGGGTGGTCAGCAAACGGCAGCCCAGCTCCCCGAGGTCACTCAGGCACCCACCCAGCCCTAAGGGAGGGAAGGGAGACCCGGATTCCCTTGCAGTGCACAGCTGCGGTGTGTACTCACATGGGTGTGCTCTCCTCCGCGTGGTGTCCAGGGGGGCGGACCACAGCAAAGCCATTCTGCAGGTGACACCAGACAGCCGGGAGAGAGTGACAAAAGACACGCTTTGTAGCCATGGGAAAATGGTGGCACACTCAACTTTTAGCAGAGTTGGGCTACATGGGAGGACAGTTTCTCGCTGCACCCTGGCCACAATGATGGGGAGAGGATGCAGGGCCAGTGATGAGCCTTTCCGAGATACCTGGGCCCTTTTCCTACAGAGGTCTGGGGGCTACTAATTGTTCCCCCGAAATGCAGTCACTGGGATAACGGGTGGGTGCCCTGCCCCACTCTCAGCTCTGTCGGTGAGGCGTGGTGCCCTCGGCGCAGGGGTTGGGGTGAGGTGGAAGGGGTGCGCTCGCTCCCCATTGGCTCGGGACCAGGACCCGCTAGGTGGCCACTGGAGGAAGACGAAGCAGAAGGGGCCCCACGCAGGGACTTGGCCGCGGGGCAGAGGCTTTGTGCCCCAGCTTGGCCTTCATGTGACTGCCTCTGTCCTTACTGTGCTTCAGCTCCCAGGACGGCGGGCAAGTGGGCAGCCCACAAAGCAGCTCCTCTCAGGCTGGGCAGAAAAGCTGTCCTCTGCCCCGTCACTTCTGCGTCAAAAATCCATCTGCAAACCACTCTGTAGCTGCCGCCATAAAAATGGATTACAGTCCTCTCTTGGTCTCAGCAGCAACAGGACATTGTGTGGTCAAGGTCTGTAACAGAGCCTCAAAAGTGCCGGCCAACCATGAGTGACCAGGCCGTGGGCGGGGTGAGCCGGACGCCGCAGGGACCAGGCCCAGGACGGCGCGAGGGCAGCCAGTGAGGTGCAGGCAAAAATGCTCTCAAGAGGCCCTGGTCTCCCTGCGTTTCTGCACTCAGTGCTTCCATGTGCAGGCTGCAGACCCCTGCAGTCCCAACCCCTGCTGAGGGTCTGTAGTCGGCATAGACCCGAGGCTCTATGTACTCTTTTCACTGCCCTGACACCTGTGCAGGTGCTGCTGAAGCACCGGAGGGTAGATGGCGGGCAGGGAACAGCACGAGGGCGTGTGTGTGTGTGAGCAGCTTCTCTTAACAATGTGCTCGATGAAGCAGTATTCAGACATTTTATTAGATCTCCGCCCTCAAACACGTCCTTTTAACATCCCGAGTAGAGAGACGGGAAGGAAGTGTGAGAAAATTTGAGCTTTCAAGTGAAAATTACAAGTTTGGAACGCATGGCTCTGCCTCTGTAAGCCTGCCGGCTCTCCCACTACTTACAAGACGGATGGGAGTGATATTAATGGTTTCAAAAATTAATGACTTTTTGATACTGTAGGAGTCAGAATACGGAAGATCCGTGTAACTCCATGAAGTTAAATTTCCAAATGACCAATGCATGGTGCTACCAACCACCCATGAACGAGGGATTGATCTGACCTCCAAGAAGGGCTAATGGTTCGGTTAAACAAGACGGAGGAGGAGGTGGCCATGATTTGAGTTCAGACCCACGCTGCAGCTAATTTTCAAGACACTACCACTTGTTGAATTTCTGGTATACTGTCAAAGAATACCCACAATTAGAATACCTCTGAAAAGTCTATTAAAATCCTCCCATTTCCAATTACGTATCTGTGTGGGGCCAGGATTCCTTCATGTACTTCGACATGGCCCAAGAATGATGCCAGGCAGGTGTGAGAACCCGGTTGCTGTCCACAGGGCCAGATGTTAGTGCTATTTTTATTTTTTTTATTACTTTTAAATTTTTTTTTTTTTTTTAATTTTTTGAGACAGAGTTTCGCTCTGTCACCCAGGCTGGAGTGCAATGGCGCAACTTGGCTCACTGCAATCTCCACCTCCCAGGTTCAAGCGATTCGCTGGCCTCAGCCTCCCAAGTAGCTGAGATTACAGGCACCCGCCACCATGCCCAGCTAATTTTTGTATTTTCAGTAGAGATGGAGTTTCGCCATGTTGGCCAGGCTGCTCTTGAACTCCTGACCTCAGGTGATCCCCCCGCCTTGGCCTCCCAAAGTGTTGGGATTACAGGCATGAGCTGCCGTGCCCGGTCGCTATTTTTAAATTAATAAACATTTTGAAAATTTCTCAGTTGTAATCTCTAATGCAGTCAATATTGCGGATATAATTCATGTAAACAGAAGTTCTTTGGAGCTTCTGTTTATTTTATTTTTTTTGAGACGGAGTCTCGCTCTGTCGCCCATGCTGGAGTGCAGTGGCGTGATCTCCACTCACTGCAAGCTCCGCCTCCCGGGTTCACCCCATTCTCCTGCCTCAGCTTCCGGAGTAATGGAGACTACAGGTGCCCGCCACCATGCAGGGCGAATTTTTTGTATTTTTAGTAGAGATGGGGTTTCACCATGTTAGCCAGGATGGTCTTGATCTCCTGACCTCGTGATCTGCCCGCCTCGGCCTCCCAAAGTGCTGGGATTACAGGCGTGAGCCACCACACCCAGCCATATATATAGTTTTTTAAGAGTATAAATTTTTAAGAGTATAAAGGGTTCTTACGACCCAAATCATTGAGAACCTCTGCACTATGCACACACCCTGTCACGAGTGTGGGCTATGTCTCTCTGATTCAACAGCGAGGCTATGCTGACAGAGTGGGGTCCACGCCTCCCCATTGCAGCTGCCTCCTGGCCTGATGAGAGGGAGATACGGAGGGCAGCCCTTCCCCATACCGGGAATCTGTGGCAGGCCTCCTGGAGGGCCACCGCTGCCCAGGCCCCGACTGACCTTCAGCTCCCCCGTGGCCACCTTGAAGACCAGCTCCACCACGCAGCCTACGGCCAGGCGGGCCGCCCCCGCCGAGTGCACCTCGTTCCATATGGTGTCGCTGTCCACCTGTGGAAACAACACCCCACAGTGAGGTCACCCTCCCCGGTCACCGTCATCGCCAGCCCTGGCTGGACAGAGCAGCTCAGGCTCTGTGGGCTCCGCTTCTAAAACCCCAGGGACTACCAGAGCCGGGGCAGCCTCAGCCCACGTTCGGGCTTCAATCTTTTTAAGACATGCCAAAAAATTTAAACAGGAAAATACAAGAGAAAATACAAGAGAAGTTAAGATGAAATGAGGTGCATGTGTCCTGACCTGTTCGGAGGCATCCTCTGTTCCCTCAATTGCTCCAATATACTTGGATCTAAAAGTAATGATGCCAAGGTGATCTAGTTCTTTTTTTTTTTTTTTTTTTAAACTGGAACTGTAGTTAAGAGAGTTATTCAGGTTGAGTATCTCTAATCTGAGAATCTGAACTCCGAAATGCTACAAAAGCATTTTGTAGGCTGAGGCGGGAAGATCACTGGAGCTCAGGAGGTCGAGGCTACAGTGCACCATGAATGCACCACTGCACTCCAGTCTGGGTAACACAGTGAGGCTCTGTCTCCAAAAACGAAAAAATAATTTTTGAGTGCCTATGTGATGCTCAAAGAAAATGCACTCTGGAGCATTTTGGATTTCAGATTTTTGGATTAGGGATACTGAACTGGTAAGTATAATGCAAATATTCCAAAATCTGAAAAACATCAAACTCTGAAATACTTCTGGCCCCAAGCATTTCAGATAAGGGATAGTCAACCTGTCTAACAATTAGCAGCAAAATGAAATGTCAGGGGAATCAGGACCAGTCTCTTCCAACTGTGACCTTCTCCTGTGCCGAGTTTAACTGGAAGCTCCACATGTTGACCAGTGTAGTTAAGCGGGACTGGGAGTGTGGGCGAATGAGGAGGGCTGCCCTGCTCTGCCCTGCTGATGGCACACGGCTCTGCCCAGGCACCCTGCCCTGCTGATGGCACACGGCTCTGCCCAGGCACCAGCAAGTCAGCCCGCTGGCCTTTCCCACTTCAGACAGAAAACGTGTTTCACACAAACATGTCAACAATCCCCAATTGTGTGTTGGCTCATTTATTTATTTAGGCACACTAGAAATTTCTTACAGCCCTGGCTTACTTCGGGAGGAAAGTCAACAGAGACCTGGACAGCCAATTCTGCACAAAGCAGTCTCCTATAGGAGTCTGGCCAGGGGAGGGAGGCGTTAAGATGAAATACACAGCCCTTGGGCTGGCCCCAGGGCACCCGAGCAGCCATCCCCAAGTGTGTCCTTTGCCTGCAAGACGCTGTGGGGTAACACACCGGGGACTTGGGTGTGCCCAGCCCGGTAGAGGTCTTAGAAGCTGCATCATCAGAGTTGCTCATCTTCAACACGTTGCTGACCAGGTCGACTGCAGGTCCATTGCAGGGTGCCTCCTTCTCAAACTGAGCCCCTCTGAGCGCCGAGGGCTGTGGGGATCCTCAGCAGGAGCCAGGCGTGTCTACCCCGCCTCTCCCTTCCCCAGACCAGGCCCACGAGGGCTCCTGTCCACCACCAGGCAGACTTGCCACTTGACAGACACCGCTCACTATGTGGGGAGGGAGGATTTCTTTCCAAGCTGTCTTAAAGCTTCGTCATCAAAGCAAGGTGAGTTAAAATGCGTTTTCAAGGGGCTGAAGACATTTCCTGAAGCATATTCAGTGATGGTTTTCTTTTCAATGACCAAACTTCTACATTCTTTAAATGGTTTCCCCATGTCAAAATAACTCTACTTCACTGACCCTCCTTTAATCTTTAACCTGCAATGAATGGCTTCTCCTCTAAGTAATGCTATATTGTTTTTCATGGAAGCAGCCACATAAATAGGACTATTCTGGGTTGATGACTTCAGCTGGAGAATCAATTCATTAAAATTAAAGGTGGCAGGGGTGTGGCAGCTCATGTCTATAATACCAACACTTTGGGAGGCCGAGGTGGGAGGATCACTTGAGGCCAGGAGTTAGAGACCAGCCTGGGCAACATAGTGAGACCCCATCTCTGCAAAAAATTAAAAAAAAAAATTAGCCAGATGTGGTGGCCTGGGCCTGTAGTCCCCACAACTCAGGACGCTGAGGTGGGAAGATCACTTGAGCCCAGGATGTCGAGGCTGCAGTTAGCCATGAACGCACCACTGCACTCCAGTCTGGGTAACAGACTGAAGCTCTGTCTGCAAAGAGGAAAAAAAAAAATCCAAGGTGACATTCCAGGAGTGAGAGCTGGGCACGGCAAGATTCTGCCAGTGGCTCTGTGTCAGCCAGGGGAGGCAGGGTCCCAGGCAGGACAGGCCCTGAGGCTGCCCCTGTGGGGACAGTACCCAGAGATGGTTTCTCTCCAACATACAATGAACTGGGCTTTAGGGTTAGGCCAACACTGCAGGGAGCGGAGGGTGGACTCCTCCCATGTTCTGAAGGGTCTTCTGGGGATTCTGCACACCTGGGGTGCGAAGGAGCTGCTCGGTCTACCAGGTGCCTGTGTCTGTGCCCCCTCCCATGGGACCCTGGGGTTCAGAAGCTTCTGGAATGTCTTGCACAGAGTGAAGGATAGAGCCCCAGCCAAACTGCAGGACCCCAGTCCCCAGAGAACTCAAGAGACCCTCCTTCGTCTGCTTCAGGACCACGGCTCCAGCTCCCAGGGACCAGCCCAGAGTTCCAGGAGCTCCAGGGCTCTTGCAGGGAGCCTGGCTCAGGCATGCGGCGCCACCGCTGAGCAACAGCCTGGCTCAGGGCATGCGGCCGCAACTACTAATGCAGGAAGGAGCAAATGGCTCACTCTGCATTTCGTTTAGTTTTTTCTTCCTCTCTCTGCTTTTGACGGAGTCTCGCTTCTGTCAGCCTAGGCTGGAGGTGTAGTGGCCGGATCTCAGCTCACTGTAAGCTCCGGCCTCCGGTTTTTCCTCGCTTATTCTCCTGCCTCTTTAGCCTCCGAAGTGGGATCACAGGCTGCCACTCCTGCCCGCTAATTTTTTTTGTGCTTTTAGTAGAGATCTGCTTCACAGAAAGCCAGGATGGTCTCGATCTCCTGACCTTGTGATCCGCCCGCCTCGGCCTCCCAAAGTGCTGGGATTACAGGCTTGAGCCACCGCGCCCGGCCTCTCTCTCGCTTTCTTTTTTCCTCTCTCCTCCTCTCCTCTCCCCTCCCCTCCCCTCCCCTCCCTTCCTCTCCTCTCTCTTCTCTTTCTCTCTTTCTTTCTCTTTCACAATAAAGACAGGAAAATGGCGGGGGGAAACATGGAGAAAGGTTCCCATGGAGAATCCTATGGAGTCTAGAACAGACACACCGAGGGCTGGCAGGGCTGGGAGGCCTTTGGGAAGCTCAGAGGAGCCGTGGGGAGCCGGGCGCACAAGAGGAGGCCGGGACTGTGCCGGGCGAGGCCGAGCAAGGACACCAGCTCCTCACCTAGTTGAAACTTGTGGTCACTGGAGAGGAACAATGCAGAAGCTGATCTGGTTTGAAAAAGAGGTCAAAGCACTTTACAGCCCACATTTCCCAGCGTTGAGGAAGGGTGAGTTTTCGGTGTTCCAAGCCCCACTGCTCCGTCTCCAGCAGAGTTTGCAGCTGCTTCTGGGAAAGGCGGCCGGCTCTGCTCACCCGCTCTGCCCTCCCTGACAAGAGCACCTCCCGTGCGCCCACACTGTGGCTCCTGAGGTCTACTTTGCTCCTCCTGACACTCCAAGAGGCTGGCCCCTCACAGATCTGGAGACATGAGGCTCAGGAGAATTGCATCTGTGCCAGCGACAGCAAGTGCACCCCACAGCCAGGGCAGGGGCCTGCACAGGCCTCCTGTCTGTCTTCTTCCTTTTAGAAAACAGTGGGAAGTAAAACGCATCCTGCCGATGGCTGCACCTGAGGACGCCCCACGGCCCACACTGTTCCCTGCCCATGCCAACAGGTTACCCTCTCTGCCCTCCCTGCTCACGTCCACGTGGAGAGCTTTTCCATCAGCATCTGTGCACGAGTGCCTGTCTGTGCCCAGATGTGAGGGTGCAGCTCTCATCTGCTGTGCCTCAGATCTGGATTTAACACTTGGGAGGGGCTGCTGGGCTCACCCCCTCAGCTCTGAGTCTGCACTTAGCTTTCATTTGCAAATGATAAATTCTTCCTTGCACAGGCGTGCTGGCTGCAGGGCAGTGCAAATTCAATTCTTTTCAAGTCTGGCCAAAAACTTGCCCCAAATTAAGAGATTGCAGCCTATTTACAATACAAAATAAAATAACTCTAGGAGGGCTTGGTGGTGGTATGAATAAATGCCATTTATTCTCTTTCTGACGGGATAATTTTCAAAGCAGTGATTTTTATAAAAACTCAGGAAGAAAACAATTTTGTTTCATTTCCATAACAGAATCCAGACCTTGAGCTTCACCCTGCGATCTGTGATTACACACACACCGCACTGTTTCGGCTGCAGCGGCTCCTGCTGTACACTAGCTCCCATCCTCCCTGCCTGTAACCGTCTGCGGTGATTCGTGGCGCTGCAGGACCATGATGGCCCAGATCTGCTCGGAGGCTCTGCCTCAGCTTCTCATGGCCGCCCTCGCTGTTGCCACCCCTGCCCAGGCTGCATCAAGGAGGTCAGGGGCCAGGGGAGAACCCTTTTGTTATTGAGAAATTTGATTGCAAGACCTGACCCTTCCTGTGTGGACGGATGGGCAGATGCCCAGACTGGAAAGTCCTTGTGAACCCATGCACCCAGGCCAGGCCCTTATCATCAGCTCGTAGAAGCCGGCACAGCCCAGTGATTCATATGCCCAGGCCAGGTCCATATGATCAGCTCGCAGAAGCCAGCACAGCCCAGCAAGCAGCCCTACAGACTCCACTTGGCCCATGAGTATCACGGTCACTGCACTGGGAGCCCTGCCTGTAGCTTCGAGTGGAAACTGGGTACAGAATAAAGCAGCATGCATTCTACCCACACCATACTCGTGGCCTGCTGTGAGCAGATTACTGCCGCAGACTTAGAAGGGGATGAGACACTGGCTGCACACAGGATCCTGTTTCTTAAAGCAAGAGCCGCTGCACCCCAGAGCCCCAGCCGCAAGCTCTTAAGGCGAGAGCCACTGCACCCCAGAGACCCAGCCGCAAGCACCAGACGACCTTCCCCAGAGAAAGGTGCCCGAGTCGGTGATCAAAACGCTCTCGGCTCACACGGCCTTTGAAGCCGCACATGGGCAGCCCCTGCCCGCCAGGCCCTGTGTGTGGAAAACACCTGGCAGCAATTATTCACTTTGAGGGAAGCAAGGCTGCGATTTCTGTGACCACTGGGACTCGAGAAGAAACAGGACATTATTTACACATTAAAGGAACACTTACCCCAACACCACCGCAGGGGAGCCGGACGAACACGGAGGCGAGCGAGCCTGTAGAGGGGAGGGAGACAGTCAGAGAGGCCAAGGGCATGAGGCCGAGGCCCTGGGAGCACTCCGGGGTCTTCAGTGGTGCTTGGGCATTTGTGGGACACCGAGGGGCCACTGCTCCCCCATGTGACACCCTGTGGCCCTGCTGCGGGGTCAGCGTCTGGCCCTTTGAGGTGCCTTGGCTCCTGTGAGGGCTGAGCTGGGTCACAGATCCTGGTGGGGACACCCCAAATTGTTGTGGCATCAGCCCATCAGGGGCCCAGGAGAGGCATTAAGCCACTGGGGAGCATGAGGTATCCCTGGCGAGCATCTGCCTGCAGCCCATGCCCCTGCCCGTCTGTATCTAACAGCAACTCCTGCTCCAGGACCCCGAGCCTGGCTCCTCAGTGAGCTCCTAGGGCTTGTCTAGCAGCCCCCTCCCACGGCAAACAGGATAGGTCCCGGATTAAACATGGGTGATGAGGACTCTTAGACCCTGAGATCCTCGGGAACATATCCAGCGACAGCCCCTCCCTGCGACACAGGCGGAAAATGTACAGCTGACTGAGGGCTCCAAGGACATCGCAGCTGCACGCCAGGCCTCCTCCCATGGAAATCGGGGCCCTCGAAACCCTCACCCCACTGCTCTGGCGCCCACGCCTGCTCCAGCAGTGAAAGTGCTCCCAGGACAGGGGTGCTGTCTTTTTCCTGTTTCACCCCAGTGCTGGCTGAAAGCATGTCACCAGCTTAAAACCCATCTGTGGAGGACAAGAGACCCCCACTAACCAGGGGCGGGGCCTGCCATTCCTAGCGGCTGCCTGGGCCCCAACCCCTTGCTCTCCGCAGCCCCAGGCCCTTTCCTGGACTGGAGCTGGGGTGGCATTTCACATGCTCCCGGGAGACTGGCTGGATGTAACAGGCTCCTTTATCCAGCGTGGGACCCCGCTTTCTGGCCTCAGCTGGGCTGTGCCCCCCACTGTGGGGCTCCTCTCCCATTCTCAGCCTACTCCAGAACAGCAGCCCCCACTCTGTGTGCTCTGGTCCACGCTTCTAGGGTCGGCTGCCGGGGGCCATAGGAAGGAGTTGGCCGTGGGTCCATCAGGGCCTGCCTGCCTCTTGCCTGGAGGGCTTGCCGGCCTGGTGAGCTGGGTGTGCATGAGAGGAACCCTTCCTCGGGGCACAGCATGCCTGGCTGGGAGCAACCGCGATGGCCCCAAGCCGCAGGGGAGTGGCTGGCACAGACAAGAAGCGAAACAGAGGCCTGCCTGCCTTAGCCCACGGACGCCCGCACCCCCCACAGATGCCCGGACCCCCACAGATGCCTGCACCCCTATCACACCACCACAGATGACTGCACCCTCCCTATGGATGCCCGCCCCCCATCCCCACCCCCATGGACACATACACTCCCCACGGACACCCGCACCCCCTACCGATGCCCACATGTCCACAGACGGCCACAGCCAGGCCCTAGTGTGAGGCCCGACCTGCAGAGCTGACCCAGGCTCTCGCCACTCTGTGGAGGTGGCAGATCTGCATCAAGGCCAGAGGCTTGTAGAATGGACATGTCCACATCCCGGGGCTGGGAGGCTGCCACGCCAACAGGGAGCAGGGCAGGAGGCAGGAGGCAGGGGGCAGCAGCTGCAGCTGCTTTCAGAAGGGGCTCAGAGGCTCCTGAGCCCCCCAGGCAAAGGAAGGAGAGGCCCGGCCCCCACCTGCTACGAAGGCCCGGCCAGCTGTGGGGCGCAGGCGCCATGCAGATGCTGTGACGTTTTCCAGACAAAGCCCTTTGTGTTGGGAGGGGCCAGTCTGCGTCAGAGGAAGCCCGTGCTCCTCTCCACCTGGCCTGGCTCTGAGGGCAGGGTCTGTGCCCACCTCGTCCCTCCTCCCTGCCTAGGCCGTACAAGGCACTGAGCCAGCAGGGGCTTTGGTCAGCCCTGGCTCTCCCTGCAGCGCTCAGCAGGCACACCTCAGCCTCTGGGTCCGGGCCCTCACGCCCACTGCGGGCAGCAGCACCAGCACCAGCATGCCTCCCCTTCCTGGGCATTGTCCCGGGCCTACTTCCTCCGCGTCCATGGCTCACGGACCCGCCGCTGCGTGGCTCGTGGCTCCTGACCCTGGTTCCCGTGTCCACGTGTTAGTGTGGGACGTGGGACATCAGCTAACACTTCTCACCTGAGCCTCATGAGAGCCAGCCCTCATCCCCACAGGCATGTTGGCCCTGCTCTCCTCTGTGCCTTGGTGGCAGCAAATAGTGGACATGAGGTTGACCACGTAGGGAAGCGGCCTGCATGCCTGACCCCTTTGAGAAGCGATGGGGCTGGGCAGGAGCTGGCGGGATGTGGTGGGCGAGAGAGCTGATGGGCAGGTGGAATGAGACTGAAAAAGGAGGAGGGCATGGGTGCCAGGGTGCCAAGCCACCTGCTGCCCTGCTCACTGCCCGTCATCTGTAGTGGAGTCACTTAATGCCAACCTCACCACAGTGGGCGGGTGCTGCCTCGGAAGGGTGGTCATGGCCTTGGTGAGTGGCTGAGTAGCTGGGGCTGGCAGTGGCTCCGTGGGCCACCCCCTTCCAACACTGACTACTCCAACACATGGGAAAGACACTGCCAGAAGCTAGGGAGCTCGTTTTCCAAATAATGCACGCGCTCAGCTCTACGAATTCACAGTAGACAGACGTGTCCAGGTATCTGCAAAAGACTGAATCTCTTTGAAATCATAGCCAACCATGCCCACATTAAAACCACAAGTCACCAACTGTTTTGAGTTTGCTCATTATCCAGCAAAGACCAAAACAACAAAGAAAAAGCACACAATCATGCATCCAAATGCACGTGTATAGGAATGGAGCAACAGGCAGAGTTTTGGTGACAGTTGTGAGGAGCCCAGCAGCCTCTTGTGGTTTGAAGTCACAATCACCAAGCCCAGGCCACGAAATGTTCCAGCCTAGTGACAGGGCCCGAAGCTCTGCAAACGACCAGGCTTACTACTTGTCTGTTTACCGCAGGCTGGCAGACAGGTGTTCTGTGCCTGGGGTAGGGAAGGGAAGGCTCCAGCCGTCCTCTCGCCACTGCTCCCGCTCCCTGGCTGGGAGGAGGCCCTCGCTGTGCCAAGTCATTTTCCCGCCGCACCCTGCCCTGAGCATCACCGGTGTCCACTCGCCAGGGGCCCAGCTCTGCCTGGATGCAGCGCCCTGCCAGCTGACATGAGCCGATGAGCCACATGACTTTCAGTGACATGTATGGCAGCGGCCAGCCTGCCTCAGGCTCATGATCCAATTTAGCCAAGCCTGATGTGTGGCATCTCACCACATCAGAAAGGACATATGAAGGCCCTTGCACACGGCTTAGCGGCTTGTGGATTCCATTAAAAGAGGAAAGAAAAAATCACACAGTAGTGTTTAAACACCTTATTAGGGCTATGTTAGCAAAACTCAAAATAATCATCAGCTATTACCATGTCTGAAATACTTAGACTGATGATAATGAAGTTTCTGGGTTAGGACAATCGTCGGAAATTCAAAAATCGATCTCGAGTTGTACGAAGGTAATGGGGGAGGTATCCTCATAGGAATGTGAACAGATTTTAAAGCACAAAGCTTTGCAGGAAAGAACAGGAAATAGAATGATCAACCTTCCTGTAAACAAAAGAAGCTGGCTAGAAGGGTTACCTTCAGAGGACAGAAACGGGGCAAAGGGATGCTGCAGATACTTCAATAAAGAAACCAGCAATCAAAAAGGGGTCTTCAAGGGCCTAATGCGGGCTATGAACTGAGGACCAGGGGCCCATTGGGTAACCAGCAATCGCAGGAAAGAGAGCTCCAAGCTCGCTCGGTCCATGACTTTCTCACCAAGGATGCCACACCTCCAACTTTCTGCTTTCCTTTTTGATCATCTCTCTTAAACTTTGTTTGAAACTAGCTTAGAAACCTAAGCAAGGTGGAGGCGCTAAGCCTGCCTTCATCCTCCTGCCAGTGGAGCTGGTCCTGCCTCCATCCTCCGTCCACTGAATTCCACAGGTTTGGAAGACTGAAGGTGGCAGGGGATGGACCGACAGCTGGTCCTGTGAAAACGGACGAAGGTGTCAGGAGCAGCCGCCATTCTGAAAGGCGTGGAGGTGGGTGCACGGAGCTGCATGTGCAGGACACAGCCTGATGAGCTGATGCCTTGAGGCCACCCAGCAACTCCCACGCCTACTGAAAGCCCCTGCTGTGGCAGCCCCGGCGACATTGAGGCAAAGGTCTTGTTCCCTCACGGGGCCCACAGGCCGCCTCTCCCGTGCTGGAGAACCTGGCCAGAAGCTGAGGTACCACACGGGGAGGCAGTGACGTTGCCTGTTAAGGACTGGAGAATCCTGAGGGACAGCACACTCCAGCCTCAGTGCCTCGATTCCCAGCCTTTGCCCACCCAGCTCCCGGACACAAGGCTGCCTGCCCTCTCCGCCGTCCACACCGCCCTCGCCCTTTAGGGCTCCCTTCCCTGGCACCAGCGGTGCTCCCTGCCTCTGCTAGGTACTCCACCAGCCATGCGCCATCTTCTCCCCGAGGAGCACGTGCCCCTTCCTCGGGAGTAGCTGCATCAGCTTCACTCTCTGCAGGGCGATCTCAGGCTTCCTGGCCACCACCCTCTCACAGTACAGGCCGGCCTCCATGATGGGCCTCCCAGTGTTCTTTTGCCCTAGGACAGCATGTCCTCTGGTGGCTTCCTGAGAAAGAAGAGCTGGAAGGTGAAAGCTCTGGCCCTTGCATGCCTGGAATGGCTGTGCCACCTTCCTCCTCACCCGGCAGTTTGGCAGGACACAGACTTCAGGAGGGCAATGACGCGCCCTTAGAACTGGCATGGCCACAGGCCCTGTGGAGTCCGCAGGTGCCCTGGCTGTCTCTAGCGCCCTGGCTCTCACCTCTGTCCCTGCATTTTGAGGCTCTGCTGGTTCTCCCAAAGAGGGTCTTTCTTACCCCTGGTGGGTCCTTGCAGCCCCGCCTTTGGCCTGGGGCCTTCTGAATTCCACAGACACCTCCTCCTGGCCTCTGCCTTCCCTGGAACTCCTGCTGTTTGGACCCTGCACAGTGGAGTGAGCTCTGGCCTTCTTCTCCATCACCTCACTTCCCAGTTGCCCAGCGCTGTCATGGTTTTCTCTGGTTTCTGGGAGATGACATCACCACATCTTCCGGTCTGAGGATTTTCTTTTTCTGCAGTCAGGTGTTTAATTTTTGTCTTCTCTGAACGTCCTGTGCGTTCCCCTTTTCCACTGAACTTGTCCACGTCATGTGGACGCAGCGTCTTCTCTCTGAGGGCGCTAATGGCAGCTGGGTTAGCGCCCTGCACTGTCTGCCCCCAGCCACCTTCCCCTGCACGGCCCCGGCTCCAGGTCCCTACCGAGCCGTTCTTCGGGCCCTGGGTCCTCCTTGGTTGTCCTCTCCTAAGGGGGAAGTGCCAAGACTTCCTGGGTGGAAGCTCTGGGCACAGAGCGGGTGATTAACCATGAGCACCAGTATAAGGGATCTCAGGGGCTATTTGTTGGAAACCCTGATGTCAGCTTTTTTGGGGCGGGTCAAATCCACAGAGGGGCCTCCTGTCTTCTGCTCGGAGGGTAAAGGTCAGCTTGCTGGCAGCCCAGTGGGGAGGGGTGGGGGCTTGGCATCCATGCCCTCATCTAGAGCAGCTGTCCCCAGTCCAGGAAGCCCCTGTTGTACCCCTTCTAGAGCAGCAGCAGGCGAAGCAGCTGTGTAGGGAGGCGGGGCCCAGAGGCCTTTCCACCAGCTCTGGCCCAGGCCCTTGACTGAGCGCCTCCCTGAGTCCATTGTCTCTGCAGTTGCTGACCCTGAGCTGTTGTGGTCTGTGGGGTGGGTTGGTGGCCCTTGTCCCCGGCGCTAGCTCAGGACCCACCTCATGAACCTGCTCAGCCACATCCCGGCCCACCTGCTTCCTACTGCTGTTCACTCCCTTCCCACTTCCCCTCAACTTAAGGCTTCTGTCCTTTGAGAAGCCTCCATACCACAGGGCAGGGGGGACTCCGGAAGCAGCATGACTGCCACCCCAGGCCAGAGCCCATGCATGTCCTCACGGCCCCACTGGCTCCATGGTCTGCGACCCCGTCGGTACCTACAGGGCATCCAGTACGGAAGGTGCCCTCGGCGAGCGGGTAAAGGCGTGAGCGAGTGAATGAGAGAACACATGAAGGACTAGGCGTGCAGGTCTCTGTGAGGCTGAGTCTGCTGGGCACAGGCCCGGCATGGAGGATACCTCCCACGATGTGTGCCCCACCAAACGCAGTCAACGAGCCAGGCACAGCCCACCCTCTCCTTGCCCTTGCAACCCCTGCGTTCATGGTTCCTAGTTCTCCCTCCCTGCCTTCCTAGGGTCCCGCTCGGGGAAGAGCATATGGGCAAAGGCACAAAAGATGGGGAAGAAAACCAGTGGGCAGTGACTGTCCTGGTTCACGGTGGCTGGGAGGCAGGGAAGGACGTTATCGAGGAACAAAGACAGCCCTGGGAGCCCCTGGCCCCGGGTCTGGGTTCTGTGTTCTGGGAGCCCCTGGCCCCGGGTCTGGGTTCTATGTCCTGGGAGTCCCCATGCCCGGGTCTGGGTTCTGTGTCCTGGGAGCCCCTGGCTTTAGGTCTGGGTTCTGTGTCCTGGAAGCCGCCGGCCCCGGATGTGGGTTCTGTGTCCTGGGAGCCCCCGGCCTCGGGTCTGGGTTCTGTGCCCTGGAAGCCCCCGGCCTCGGGTCTGGGTTCTGTGCCCTGGAAGCCCCCGGCCCTGGGTATAGGTTCTGTGTCCTGGGAGCCCCCGGCCTCGGGTCTGGGTTCTGTGTCCTGGAAGCCGCCAGCCCCGGGTCTGGGTTCTGTGCCCTGGGAACTCTGGGAGCCCCATGGAGCTGGCTGGGAGTTCACCTGCCTCTGCTGAAGATCCCTGTAGAAAGCCTCTCACCAGTTTCCCGGGCAGAGGATGCCCATTAGAAAGTTCTCTCCATGAGGCCAAAATTCCCCTCCACCACATTTGCAGGTGCTTTCAGCCAGAGCTAAGACACCAGCAGCCTTTCACCCCTAAGTGGTGGACACTCCTGCGTCTCCTCTTGGTCTTGCCCTGATGGGCCTTCAAGTGGAGTGCAGGGCAGGGCAGGCAGGGGCGCTGGGAGTGTTCCTAATAAGCCTCTCGAACCGAAACCCTGGGATTCAAGATGCTTCTAAACCAGCGGCTCTCAGCCCAGTTTTTACACAAACACACCTGCTACCTGGCACATTCATCAACAACTAGTGGCTTGTGAACAGAGGGTGAAAGGTTCCCTTCCAGGCCCTTTACCTTATAACCTGGCAGGTGACACCCACAGGCACCCCAGACACAAGGGGCTGAGAGCTGGAAACACAACCTCAGGGGACTTCAAACCCAATATGGGAGGAAAGGAAGGTCCTGAAATACCTAGAAGTTTCTTACTGTCCAGTTTCTGCCGGTTGAGGGGGTTTGTGCCGTACAGGAGGGTGTGGGCTTCCGAGTGCACCGTCTGCAGCTCCTCCAGGGTGGCCTTGCGTCCGCGGATGCACTGTGGGGACAGGCGAGAGGACACTCATACGTTCTGCAGAAGCTGCTGCTTCAGCTCCACAGACAGAAACTCCAACTGAAACCACTGCCCACAAGGAAACTTAATTTGATACACAAACAAGCACGTTATTTGGTTATTGCAAAATAAGAAGCAACATCACCCAACATGATATTTTAAAATATTTAAGAAATAT
Source organism: Papio anubis (assembly GCF_008728515.1). NCBI lineage: Eukaryota > Metazoa > Chordata > Mammalia > Primates > Cercopithecidae > Papio > Papio anubis. The sequence continues at coordinate 123,072,465 of NC_044985.1, forward strand.
TTTAGAGGGCTTACACTTAATTATAGCTTTGAAAAAACATTTTAAAAGATAATTCCAGCCTTCAACGCATTACCCTTCACTGTCGCACAAATGACTTGGCATCAAATTATTACTTTGCTTTCCAACTGCCAGGGTCTGGTCTTAAAATAGAGGTGAGCTGCCGCGCTTCCCTCACGTTCAAGGGAAACCCCAGCCGTGCTCCCGGAGTCTCTGAGCCCCAGGATGAAGCAGCCTTCCTTGGACCGCCTGGGGCCACAGCCGCCAGGGTCTGGCATCTGCCCTGCATGGCTAGCTGGCATCCGGCTGCGTCTCTCTGTGGTTTGGAAATTCCTCAGATCGAGATCCCTGGGCTAATTCAGATTTTCTCCAGAAAGTCACAGGAAAATGAGAGTTCTTCAGTTGAGCTACATTCATTTAGCCTTTTAAAGGGGACGATGGCTTCGGACATGAGATTCGAGTTAACATTTCACATGGAAATGGCTCTCAGAGGGTTAGGCCACCACAGGATGAGTCAGATGCCACACAGGTGGCCCTGATTGTGGCCATCACCTGCTTCCCTCAGGCTGGAGCAGGATCTGCTCTCTGCCTCCCGACCGCAGCCCTGCCCCGGCATCCACTGAGCTCCTGCAGGCCTCGCTGCCCACCCTGTGTGTGAGACTTGGGGCGGGCAAAGCTCGGGGGCTCTCTATGCCAGCCCAGCACCTGGGGCTCCTCTCAGACCACCAGGAGCCATGGCACACAGCCTTCCTGCAGGACGCAGTGCACCTGGGAGTCCTGTCCATGCAGGGCGGAGAAGGAAGGGGTGGAGCCAGGAGAGCTCAGCCCCTGCCCACAGGGGAGGGACCTCCAGAGGGCAGGTGCCCTGGGCAGGGGAGGCTGGTCTGCGGGTTCGCTCTTCATGAACAACAATTTCACAAAACCGGGCTTTCTCTATGAAGGTCCCTGGTTTAACAAAGACAACATGTGACACAGCTTCCAATGGTAAAAAACGACTCTACGGTCCCACCACGACCTAGCGCTGCTTCTACTCTGGGGACATAAGCCGAACGTCCCTGGAAAGCCAGGCAGGAGGGACGCACTCCCTGGGTAGGGGTCAGGGTGCAGTTGGGGCCCTGGGCAGCTACAGGGGCTTCTAATTTATTTTATTTTATTTTCTTTGAGACGGAGTTCGCTCTTGTCGCCCAGGCTGGAGTGCAGTGGTGCGATGTTGACTCACTACAACCTCCATCTCCCGGGTTCAAGCGATTCTCCTGCCTCAGCCTCCTGAGTAGATGGGATTACAGGTGTCTGCCACCACGCCTGGCTAATTTTTGTATTTTCAGCAGACATGGAGTTTCACCATGTTGACCAGGCTGGTCTTGAACTCCTGACCTCAGGTGATCTGCCCGCCACGGCCTCCCAAAGTGCTGGTGTTACAGGAGTGAGCCACCATGCCCCGGCTGGGGCTTCTCATTTCCAATGATTTCCGGAAGCCCCCATGTGTGCACAGGCATAGGCAGCTGTGGCCAGGGCCAAGTTCCCTCTGGACAGACAGGCCTGGGCAGCCCACGCTTGGGAAGGCCCCTGTAGGGGACCAGGGTTGTGCCTTGTGGTGCTAAGAGGCAGGTCATGCAGTGTGGACTTCAGGTGAAAGAACGGCAGGGCCCCGGCAGCCATGCGTGTCCTCCTCACTCAAAAGCGACCCACTGGATGAGAACCTGAACTGCAGCAAGAGAGACTTGACGTTAGACCACAAATTAAATTCACAAATTAAAGGTGATGTTAGAATAAGGCAAAGAAGAAAAGTAGAAGAACCCCCTGCCTACAAACACAAGAAATGGGGACAGAAAAGACACAGAATCAAAGCCCAAAAGCCCTGCGACACCGCGGTGGCTCAGGCTGCAGGCCCACGACACTGAGATGGCTCAGCCTGCGTGGCAGCACTTGAGAGGCTTTTCCAGAGCCGCTCTCGGAGCGGTGGTGATGGTGTCCCCTTCCCACTTTCTTGGGAGGCCGACCTCGTCATTTCCATCTCCCTTTAATTCCTGGGATAAAACAGGAGGAGTCTTTGTTCCTCACAGAAAACAGGCTTGGGGCAGGGTGCAAACCCCAGTTGGGACCCTGGTCTCTGTGACATCTGACTTCCAGCCTACTCCCTTCTCCTCTCCTTCCCGGACGCCATGCCTGGAGGCAGGACAAACCAAGCTGGGCCCGCGAATTGGCCAGGAGCTGCTCTGGCTCCCAGGAAGCCTCTGCAGGAGGGTGGGGCTCGCACACACACGTGGCTGTACTCAGAGGACCCCCCGACTGCTCAGAATGTGTGAGGCAGCTTCCCGAGGCCTGCCCGGCTGCTCTGGAGTGAGGCAGCGAGCGAGACAGCTGGACCGGGGGCCACGTCTTGCTGGGCTGGCCTGCCAGCATCGACATGGTCCCAAGCTCACAGAGATCTTCCAGCCCACTCCCATCCCTCCTCACCACACGAAGCAGTGTGAGGGGAGGGCCTCACTACCCAGGCCTCCAGGCAGTCATCCACCCACAGGAGGGATGCTGACCGTGAGGCCCTGCCCTGCGAGGCCCTGCCCTCCGGCCTGGGCTTCAGTCTTGCTGTGGCCTCCACGTGGTCTGTGGACTGGGGAAGTCACAGCCCCATCCACCCCATCTTCTTCTATCAGGTACCCACTTAGCGAACCATGTCCCATACCCATGGCCTCTCTGCTCAGCCATCTCAGGAGGCCAGTGACCCCCGGCTGGCTGGCACTGAAAGCCTGGTGGGTGACGTCACGTCCCCCTAGGCTGAGTTAGCACATCGCTTGCTCTGAACCTGGGGGGCACCCGCACTGGAGAGCTGCCCCACGTGTGGGAACAAGGCACCACCGTCCAGGGAGCACGGCCTCCACGGCCTCTGTGGCTGTTCCCCAGTCACCCGTCTTCCCCCAGCTCTCCTCTCCCTGAGATCCTGCCAGGCTCAGGTCTTGTCCCACAGCCCCAACACCTGGGGACCCTCTGCCAGCCCTTGGCCCAGTTGTGGCTGGCACCTTCACCCACGGTGCCGAGGGCAAGCAGAGGAGCCGAGGGCGGGCAGAGGAGCCGAGGGCGGGCAGAGGAGCCGAGGGTGGGCAGAGGAGCCGAGGGCGGGTGGAGGAGTGGGCTGTTTCTTTCAAGGTCTTTGCTTTCTCACTCCTCCCTTGCTCACATTTGCTTTGCTTTTCTGGCCGAGAGACCCTCTCCCAATCCCCTGGCCTCAGGGGACCCCCCCTGAGGGTGGGGGCACACGTAGGGGAGGGACAGGGAAGCAGATCATGGAGCTCTGGAAGCCTCAGGAGGCCTTGGTCAGTCCCCGGAAGGGGCAGCAGGACAACTGTCTGGTCCTGTGGAGGGAATGGACGTGGGGAAGGAGGAGTTTCCCGAAGCCAGTGTCCGCTGGGCAATGCTGCCCTCCAGTGGCACAGCCATCCCGACCGGATCCCTGAAGCAGGTGCCAAGAGCCTCTGCAGTGGCTCCTCCCCGCCTCCCTCCTCCCAGAGGGCACTGCAGGAGAGGGTCCTGGGCCTGACTTTTGGAGAACTCCCCCGAGAATCATGTATCACCAATAAAACTGGTAAAGGAAACGGGGGTAAGATGAAGCACAGATTGGCTTAAGTTCCCAAATATCCCAGCTTCTAAAGGAGGGGCAGGTGAACCTGCAGAGCGGAATCCTGCAGAAACTAAGCCAGGAGACTGGAGGCTCTCCATGCCCACGTAGAAAGGCCACGCCACGCCAGCTCCATGTGCTCACTCATCTCTGCCACGGCCACTTGGGCCCTGGGCTGTTGGGTGCCCAGGGCTGCTGAAGGAGTGGGTGTGGAGGTTCCTGTCCACCCTGTGAGCTATTGTAGGGTGGTGGGAATCCTGGTGTGGGGAGGGGACACAGCAGGTCCCTACTGGTGGGTCCTGGCAGGGGTGGCGCCTTGTGTGATCCTGCACAGTGTCGCCAGCCCCTCTCTACAGACAAAGAAATGGAAATTTGTCCAAGGTCACCAGTTCCCAGACGGGAGTCCCTTCTCTTCCTGCCTGCACTATCAGCAGGGCCTGGCCACACCCTCCTCCCGGTCGAAGAGCTTGAGATCCCCTGTGACAGCTGCCTCCAGGGTAAAGCGCACCAGCTGGGACAGCCTCACCGTCCTGTCCTCCAGCGTTAATTGGCTGATCCTTCTCACCTCCTTGGGCGTGGGAGTCCACTGCAGCCAGGTTCAGGGCAGGGCTCTGGCTCCTATCAGGAGGTGGGGCTGGGCCCTGCTTGTATGAGAACAAGTGAGGCCGCTGCCAACCCCTGGTGGCCAGGGAAACTGAGGCCCAGCCAGAGCTGCAGCGTCCCTTAAGCCTCCTCATGTGACTCAGCTGTGTAAGGGAGCTGAATTCAAACCAGGCCAGGCCCAGCCTGCAGCTCCATTCCCTTCACGACCTACTGCCTCGCCAGCACCTTAACTCTGAGGAGGGCCCCAAGGGCCTGAGGTCTCCCTATGTTCTTGAAGAAGCTTTCAAAATCTTAAAAAAAGAGAAAATTATTTTAACAAAAAGCCAACAGGCCTGATCTGAGATACAATCGGATCTCCCCGTGGCTCCTTCCTGGCTGCCCAGGGGGAGCGTGGTGGGAACTGGCTTCCTCGGGGAAGTGACCCGGAGGCAGGGAGCGGCAGCCCTGGACCTCGGGAGGAGCCTGCTAGGTGAGAGGTGGGAGTGAAACGTCAGAAAAGGGCACAGACAGAGGCAGCAGCTTCCTGCCCGGGACTCCACGGAGACAGCCCCAGGCTTCTCAGCAGATGGCTGCCTGCCCAAGAGGCAGACAGTGAAGATGCTCATGGCCCTTCCCCTGGGTCTGTAAGCCCAAAGAACCACCTGCAAAGCCAATGCCCTCAATCAAGCAGGTCCATGAGGGTCCCCTCTAGTGGTGTCCAAAGCCGCAGCTGCCCAGCTGCCCCGGCTGCCATTACCTCGCATTTGCCCCGGAGGCCTGTCTCCTGCAGGCGGGACCAGATGCTCTGGATCCTCCCGGCGTGCTCGGGGTGGCTGCTGCTGCTCCCGCAGGTGCACTGGTGCTTCAGCATCAGCGTGTCATACACGAGGCCTGGGGCAAGGCAGAAGGGCCAAGATCAGCGCACATCCAGGGGCAAGCCAGCCACCCACTAGCTGGCTGCCCCGGGCGGTGGCAGGACCACACTTCCCTAGAAGGAGACGGAGGCTGGGATGGTCCTTTAGAAAAATACCATGTTCGCCAAGACCCCTTGACTGGCCAGGCCCAGAGGACGTGGACGAATGCAGAGGCCAGGCAGGCGGGAAGGCCTGCCTGTCACTCATGCTCACAGTAGTGCCCCAGGACCTGGGCAGGGACGCACGCAGCTGCCCTGCTGCAGCAGGCTGAGGAGAGAACAGTGACGAGAAGGCCCGCCCTGGGTGGCTGCACCTTGCAGGGGTGAGCGCCATGCGGGAATTGTGCTGGGGAGGATGGTGGTGACTTCCAGAAGGAGGTGACTCTCGCCCCTACCCTCAAAGTCTGCCTGGTCCTGGACCAACCTCTAACTCCAGTTCTGCTGGGCAGAGAACTGTCCAAGGTACTTGAGATTCCAAAGAAACACCAGATTCAGGCCCTGCTTTTAGAAACTTCCAGAGCGACTGGAACACGTGTGCTAGAAAACACACGCAAAACCTGTGTACACAGGTCTACTTAGCCTCTGACTGTGAACAGAGGCCAGCCATGTGCTCCCCACAGCACTGAGCTCAGCACGGACGGGCCCCCGGGTGCAGCAGCCACAGGAGAGGCTCCTGGTGGGAGCCCCAGAACCAAGTGGGCCGGCAGCCTGGGGCTCTGCAGTAGGAAAAGCGACGTGCCTGAACCCGTGTTGGATGCCACCCTGTCTCACTACACGTGGGGCTGCCGTGAAGGGGAGAGTACCTGGCCTGTCTCCAGAGGCTACAAATGGGAGGGAAGGCCAGGCGGCCCTCCGGGACACAGCTCTGCCACGGCCCCTTTTCACAAGGCCTAGTGACATCCGGCAGGAGGGCTGCCCCGAGGCCCTGCTGGGATGTGTCTGTGCCTCACACACCTGGTCTTCCAGGACTTAACAAAGGGAAGGCCAGGCTAGGTGAATGGATGCCTTCAGCAGGCAGGTCACTACCCAGGGGCACCTATGCTAATGTGGGTTCACCCAGGTGGATAAGGGCGGGGCACATGGTGAAGAGCCTGGGCAAGCTGTCCAGACGGACCCGCTCCAGCGCTTCAGTGTGCTGGCCCAGGATGCGGTCCTCCCCACATATGTTCCCATTACTGGGAACAGAGGCAGCATCCCCAGCCAAGGGGAGCTGAGATTCAAGGTGGTCCAGTGTTTGCAGGGTCCAGCTACAGGATACTCTTGGTGCATATTAGTTCCCATACTTCCTGGCTCAGCCTCTTGTGAGTCAGACTAACAGGAGTCAGTCTCCTGCACTTGAGGAATTTTGGGGGTACTTGCAAAACAGTGCTGGGGGACGGGACTTCTGGTTAAAAAAAAAAAAAAGCAACAGGGTAGGTGCAGGCTTATAGGAGTCAACGAATCTAGGACTCACAATCAGTACACCGTGTGTGGGCATGAGTGTGCTCGGGAGTTTGTAATGGCAACATAGACACATAGGCAATGACGGACACAGTGCCATGAAATACACAGGTGTGTGTGCAGAAACAACCAGTTGCTCATGGATACGAGGAATGGGGACGGCCCCTTTCAGTGGAATCATGATGATAAGGTCACATGTGCTAATATTTACTAAGCACACGGCTGGAACCTATGAGGCAGACACCCGCTTTACTGCCTTTACAGACAGAAAAGCTGGAGCGCAGAGAGATGGAGAAGCGGCAAAACCCACACAGCTGAGGGTGGCAGAGCCAGCCAGGAGACCACGTGGCTAAAGGAACGTGCTGCGTCGCTGTGCACGGACACAGGAAGATGGCTGAGAGTGTGAGGTACTAACAGAAAGCATCAGACACAACAGAGTCCCGTCTCTGTGAAACAAATTATGTTTGTGTCTATCTGTCCATCTGGCTATGCACAGAAATAGATCTGGAAGATTTAAACCAAATACTAACAACCTGCCACCACTGGGGAGTGGGATTACGGGCAAATGGTATTTCCTGTGGGTTTCTATCATGTTTGTTTCTTTACAATGAACACGTACTGTTTTACAAATTTGTTTAAAAAGTAATGAAGACAAACTAAGAAAGGACAACAATGAAGTGGGACTCCCTGGAATTCTCCTGGGACCAGTCACGGTGGGCCAGCTTAGTGGGCGAATTCCCGCCTTGGTGGCGGTGACTGGGGTCCCCCTTGTCTGAGCTGCATTCTTTCAAGAACACGCTTATTGCAGTCACCTGCTGAGGACTTGTGGAGTGGGCCATCTGGCTGCTTCTGTGGCCTTCCACAGTTTTCTTTCTGAGAAGCAGCATTTTACTTGCTGGATTACTACTACGGAAATTTTTCTCTGAATATGAATAGCATCCTTCTAAGACCTCAGAGTGAGAACTTTGCAGACTGCAGAACACTAAGCCATGTGATGAGAATTATCTGAAGAATGAAGCCATGCTGTATTTACAGAACTTTTTTCTTAGTGCGTCATTAACAAGAAATATTAGATCAAAACAATATGAAGAGCTCTCCTGCCTCCGTGCTTGTCTCAGAGGCAAGCCCTGCCAGAAGCCAGCCCTCCTTCTCGCCTCTCCCCTGCAGGGGTGGCTGGGCGGCGGGGCGGCCCGGGACAGCAGTCTCCCCCCTGGCTCTGGGCAGCTCCAGGCAGACGAGTCCAGGGCCCAGCCCCGCCTGCCTCCTCAGCCGTGGTGGACACCTCGCTTGCTTCCTGACTTCTGGTGAGGTACCGTGCAGGGAAAACCAAGGACCCCTGCTGGCAGGTTGCCTCCCCGGGGTGAGGATGGTACGAGGGGTGGCACAGACAGAAGATGTGTGGCTCCCGCAGCATGTCCCAGGAGTCCCGGGCTCTGCTCTCGTGTAATCATGGCCCCCCACCAGCCATTCACAGTCCTGCCACTGGAGCCTCAGAGTCAACGTTGTGGACGTGGGTGAAGTATGAGGGAGTAAGTGGAGAAGTGTGGGCTCGTGATTCCTAAGCCGGACCAGAAGCTGTAGGCTCTCATGGTCCCACGGGCATGGGCTGTGGACTGTTCTTGGAGGAGACCACGGGTCTCTGGGACAGGAAAGGCGGGCAAGTGAGCCCATGACAGGCCCCCAGAATAAAAGAACTGAGGGTGTAGGGTGTGGGGCGGGGAGAGGGCCTCCATGAGAGGCCTGTGTGGTTCCTGCCCTCGTGCCCGCCCAGCCCCTCAGCCTCTGCAGAGCTGGGCCCAGAGTACCCCCCGCCCCGGTCTGTGCCCACTGTGGCCCGCGTCACATCCTCAGGCTGCACAAAGGCCATCTGTTACCTGTCGTGAACCTCGGCTTGGTGGGGGGCTCCTGCACAGACACGGGAAAGGTGGCAGATGCCGGTGAGGACTGCGCCCGGGACAGAGGCCTGTGGCTGCCGAAGGACACGGGGATGCCAGCAGCCTCCATGGACGCCTGGTAGTTCCTCAGCTGGTGGATCCGCTGCTGCTCCAGCAGGAGGGCTTGCTGCGGGGAAGAAATGGCCATGTTGGCGGCTGCAGGCACCTCCCACCGCTGGGCTGCAGGGCTAGGGGCTGCCCTCTCTTGCAAGTCTCCCGTCCATGCACAAGCCATACACGGGCCACAAGGATGCTGGGAGGCCAGCTGCGTGGAGAGGACTTCCCTGTGAGTGCCCTGAAGCCTGAGTGGGCCCAGAGCCGAGAATGAGGCCAGCACGGGCTCTGTCACCCAGGATGTGGCTCTTTCTAGGGAAAGCAGGTTGTCCACATGGGATCCTGCCATGGGCTTCATCAACAGGATAACACAGGCTGAGTCACGGGGTCCCAGGGAGGCCTGGACAGTATGGGGTATCAACGAGGGCTTCTCTGAGGAGGTACTGAGCCAGGAGCAGCCTGGACCAGGTGCAGGGGAGTGGGGCCTGGCAGGTGTGGAGAGAGGCTCTTGCTGGGGCGGCAGCCTGACCCTCGCTGGTTCCACTGGGAGATACGCGAAGGCCATGCAGATGTGGGGACCAGAGCACCCACTCTGCCACACCACACACGTACAGTGAGTGGGCATGAAGCCTCGCCCCCTTGTTGGGTTTGTGGGTCTTAGTTTTGACCAACAGCACTGAATCTGCACACTGAACTTGGGTGAGAAAGCACCCTTGATTCTCAGACTTGGAAGTGCTAGCTGGGCTTCATTTGCAGCCGCTCCCCTCCCTGGTCTCACATTCCACACATCCTCATGCAGGCTAAAAGCAGAAACAGCCCATCAGCTTCCAGGCACCCAGGACCCTTGGAGCCTGGAGCAGGCCTGCTGGTGGGGATGTGCCTCTCTGATGAGATGGGGCTGGGCTGGGCTCTGTGTAGGGAGGCCACTTAGTCAGGGGCCTGGGACACCCCAAGGGATTCTGGGAACAGGCTGAGGTGCACACCCTCATACGAGGCAGAGTGGAGTGGAGGAAGCAGGGCAGAGATGAGGCCACAGCTGCCCAGCCTCTCCCCAGACAGCAGCTGAGGGAGAGCACAGCGACCTGCCACCCAGGCCGAGGCACAAAGAAAGCCGGGCGCCTCCTTGCTGGGAGCTCTGTGCCAATCCTGTCTTAGTTTTGATGAACAAATCCTGTGAATGTGGAAAACCAGGTACCTACATCTCAGCTCCTGTATGAGAGGCGGAGTCCAGCCCTGTGCTGCCAGCACTGGGGGAAGCCAGAGCTGCCTGGCCAGGCTCTGATCTGTCCTGTCTTTAGGAATCAGGCCGGGTGGCTCACGCCTATAATCCCAGCACTTTGGGAGGCCGAGGTGGGTAGATCACCTGAAGTAAGGAGTTCGAGACCAGCCTGGCCAAAAAAAAAAAAAAAAAAATTAGCCAGGCATGATGGCAGGTGCCTGTAGTCCCAGCTACTCGGGAGGCTGAGGGGGAAGAATCACTTGAACCCAGAAGGTGGAGGCTGCAGTGAGCCGAGATGGCACCACTGCACTCTAGCCTGGGCAACAGAGTGAGACTACGTCTCAAAAAAAGAAAAAAATAGGAATCAGAGCCAGGAGGGAGCAGAGAAGAGGGGAGCCCCGAGACAGGTGGAGGAGCTGGAGCACGAGCTGGAGTAGGAGCCAGCACCCACAGGCCCCCAGTCTGCGGCTAACCAAATTCAGCTGGGATTGCCGTGGGCCCCACGTGGTTAAGCGGTTAATAAGCGATCCTCCCGGACGCCGGCTGGAAGGTGCCCCACCTTAGGTTTACCTCGGCAAATTGCTCCGTGTACTACCAAGTTTCCCTGATAAGGAGTTCTGCCCATTACTCTCCAGGGAGAACAGAAATTAAGTGTTTCTAATCATCGTCTCACGCTTGGAATATAACAAGCCTCTTTTTTCAAAGTAAATGCCGATCTATGAGAAACTAGTCCTAAAAATTATTAATGTAAATAGTTTCCCACTTCTTATCCGCATAATAATAGCACACTGAATTTCAGACCTTCATCGACTTTCAAGGCCCGACCACAGGAAGAGGCCCCCACCCCGGGCCTGTCAGACGGGACCTGTGGACGAGTGTTCGCCACGAAGCACCGTGTGTGCGCCAGAGAGGCCCGGGGCTTTCTCTCTCTGTCTTTGCCAGGCTGCTGGGCTGTGTAGTGTTTAGCGCCCGGGGTGCTAATTAAGACGGCCCACAAATTAGAGAGAGGCCGCCCTCTGAACAAAAAGGAGAAATAGCACCCAATGCCAGCCGCCGGGGGAAGCTTGGTAGAGAAGGGTTCCTGGCCCAGAAGCCTCTGGAGACCACTGAGACCTGACCCCCCTTGCGGCAGGCTTGGGTCCACGTGCTCCAGGTACAAGGCCCCACACTGATTCATTCGGTGCCAAGATCTGCAGCTGAGAATTAAAGGGAACAGTTTACTGCAGGGCGTCCTGCTCCTGGCTTCCTGGGTGCTGCTGGGGGTAGAGATGCAGCTCTGGCCACACAGCTGGCAGTCAGGAAGCTGGGGAGGTGCTCAGTGACACGGCCAACATGGAGTCCAGAGACAAGGGAGGGAATGATCCAGTGGCTCCTGCAGCCGAGGCAGCAGCTCTGCTGCTGGAGGACAGAATCAAATCCTACAGCTGTGGTTCCTCAGGCTCGCTTCCTGCCTATAGGGAGGAAGCCACCTTTCTGAGGACACTCTGGCTGCAGATACGGGGCTCCAGCTGGCTGCCCAAATGCCTCAGGTATTTCTGTTGACTCAGAAGTTTTATGTTTCACTGGAAATTAACCAATCATTCACTGGCCTTCTTCATCAGGCTCCTGTGCATTTGGTTACTGGGTGTCAGTGCCCTGAAGCCTTACTGGCTCTGGATGCCACAATCGTACCCGTCTTGTCTGGATCTGCAGGGCTGCTCATTAGCACCACTGGGCCACAAAAGGTCTTGACTTCTGATCAGACCCTGCCTGTCTTTTTGATCAATTAATACCTCTATTTCCTTCACTTCTTTAAAAAGCATGCTGTATCTCACTAACACGTGGATGCTGTGATCATTTACAGCCTACAAACAGGAAGGAAACCCATTCTCTGGGGCCTGTGCATGGCTGGAAAGCAGTTAGGTAACCACCCGCAGTGGGCAAACATCTCGAATCCCTAGGAACAGCTGGGACAAAACAGAAGCCACATCAACCTCCCTCACTGGCCAGGACAAGACGGGTGAGACACTGGACAGCGACAGCGCAAGGATGCCCTGCAGCTCCCATGATCATCACACAGAAGATGCCGCCCGGGGACTGAGGGTGGCTGTGCGTGCCAGCCTGCTGGTGCCCTCCCTGCCTGTAGTCACCTGTCTGAAGAGCAGCTCCTGCTCACTGGGCTGGCGCTGGCCCGGCTCCACCTCCCGAGGGGGCTCTGCCTCTTCGTCATCGCTCTCAATGGGCTCCTGCTTCACCTGCACGCCAGCTGGTGCGTGCGCCTCCTTCTGCGCCGGCAGCCGGTCCAGGTAGGGCTCGTCCAGCAGAGCCTGGTGCTCACGGAGCTCCTCCTCCGTCTCCTCTGGGTGACTCTCTGGCTGCCGGGCCGGCTCGCTTGGTTTCGGGATGATCTGCAAGGCAGAGGAAATACATGAAGCACAGAGAGCCGGGGCCTCTGAGCTCATCAGACAGGAGGAGGGATGCTGCCAACCACCCCCCTCTGGGGCAGACAATCAGGGACTCAAGGCATCTTATCGCCCTGCCACAGGCCAGCAGGCGCCTTCATCTTCCAGCACAACAGGCACTTGGGCGCTATCCACGGTGCTGAGAAAATAATGCCCATCAGGACCCCAGCCCGGGGTCAAGGTGACCTGGCCCAGGGAAGGAGGCTGACTAACATTTGGGGTTTACTAAGCACCTCTTCTGCGTCAGGCACCGAGAAACAGAAAAGAAGCCGCAGGTGTCAACCGAGTCTGCAGAGGGGAGCTTGAGTGTGAAGGGCAGAGGCCAATGCTGACCTCATAGCCACAACTGCTGAGAGAAAGAGCCACCACCCACCCAGCGGAAGACATCGACGTCCACAATGCTCACTGCCCGAGCCCACTGACACGCCACGGCCTCCCCTCCTGCAGGGTCCCACCGATGTGCCATGACCTCCCTCCTGCCGGATCCTGGAAACACTCCAGGACCTCCCTTCCTGCTGAATCCTAGGGATGTCATGGCCTCCCTCCTGGAATACTATGGACGCTCTGTGACCTCCCTTCTTATGGGATCCCATTGACGTGCCATGACCTCCTCTCCTGCTGAATCCCAGGGATGCCACGGCCTCCCTCCTGGGATACCATGGACGCTCTGTGACCTCCCTTCCTGTGGGATCCCACTGACGTGCCATGAGCTCCCCTCCTGCTGAATCCCAGGGATGCCATGGCCTCCCCTTCTGCAGGATCTCAGGGACACCATGACCTCCCTTCTTGCAGGATTCCACGGGTCCTGCATGACCTGCCCCACTATGGGGCCCCAAGAACCGTGGCATCCTCCCTCCTGTGGGACTCCCTAGATGCTCCCTGACCTCTTTTCCTGTCAGACCTCACAGGCCAGCACAGCAGGCCCAATGCCGAACGCAGAGAGCTTCTTCCAAGCCTCTCCCTTCTCTAGGACCCACTCTTGGCTATTGGAACCTCTCTCTGGCCAGCTGTCCAGTCACACCCCAAACTCCCACTTCCGTCCGCCAAGCACTGCCCGCGCACTGCTCATGAGAAACGCCTCTGGACGGTGCTGCTTCTCTCCAGCCTCGACCTCCTGCCTTTCCTGCTTTGGTCCCACCTGGCCTCTCCTGCCTGGATGGCAGCATGGCCCCCGGGAAGCCCCCACCTCCAGCATCAACTCTCTGCAATTTTCTTCATGTAGCAGTGAGGGTGCTTTTTCACACGGGCCAGTGGACCTGGTCACTCCCCTGCTGAAGGTCCCCCAAGTGCTCTTCCGCCATCCTGCCTCTGCTGCAGAGCCCTTCCATCAATTGACCATGTCGCCCCTGCAGCCTCCCTCTCTCTCCCCCTGCCACCCTGCTCCCCACCGCACTGCCGGCTCCGCGTCCCTCGTGCCACACTCGCCTCCAGCCCACTGCCTCCCTTCCTTCCTCGGCCTCCGGCCACTGCGAGAGGCTCTGTGGGCCTCCTGTGCATGCCACCTTTTCCAGGAAGGGTCAGCTGATCATCCTGATAGTGCAATGTGCCCTCCTCCAGCCCCCCGCCATCCTCTGGCTTTCCTGTGGTTGCCATTCATGTATCCATCTTTCCTGCAGTCTGCAGTTGCCAGGGGGGTAGGGACCACTTCTGACTCATCCATGTGGCACAGGCATTACTCATTGCACATTCACTAAAAGGACGGGGCAAATGCAAGGGGCGTCCAGGTAGTGGGGCAAAGTGGAACGGGGTGTAAGGCTGACTTCAGTGCTCTCCGGGAGCTGTGAGGAGTCAGCAGGGCTACAGCGTGGAAGGCCAGAGAGCAGGGACGCAGGGTGCCGGAGACGAGGTGGGGCTGTGGGAAGGGCACTCTGGGCTGAAGACAAGCAGGTGCATGTTCTAGACACATGCCCTGCGGCAGGCAGGCGGGCCAGAGGTTGAAAGGGTGAGGCCAGCTCCACGTCTGGCTAAGGCATGGGAGAAAGGACAGGTTTCTGTGACAGCAAAAAGGAAGCAGCTCCAGGCCCAGGGACAGATTGCATATGGAGAGGGAAGAGAGGGTGGCCAGGACAACTCCTTGGTTTTGGGCAATGGAGCTGCTTGGGCAAGGGAGCCAGAAGAGGGATGAATGTGAGCAGAGCAAAGGCTGGAGATGAGAGCAAGAGGGGAGAGAGGGAGGTGGGAACTGGCATAAAAAGGCTCAGGAGAGGAGGTGGGGGTCTGGAGTTAGACTAGGAAGGGCGCAGTTTCTCAGAAGAAGGCACTGACTGAGCTGCGTTCCTTTGCAGACTGTGAAAGAACGTCCCACAATCCCAAAGCCCCAAATCGAGGGGTCTCTCTGGATGCGCAATTCATCTGTCCCTGCGGGGAACAGGCTGAAGGGCAGATTTGAGGGACGGTGGGACAAGCCGAGTTCCTGGCAGAGAGAGGAGCTGCAGTGCATGGAGGATGGATCTCAGCACCACATCTGACTGTTTCCAGAAGGAAACTGAGCTGCGCAAGGAAGCCTGACACCTGAAATCCCCCAAGCCCTTGTATTTAAACACCCTCACAACACTGCGTGCTGCCCCACACTCACTTGAGGCGGCCTCTCCGGCTGCCTGAACTACGGGGGACAGATCGGTGGGCACTCAGTGTCCGCTTGCTTCCAGGGGTCAGCCGTATCAGACAACACCGGTCCCCACGCAGCAGGTCTGAGATGCAGACACACACACACAACATAGTGAGTTTTCAGCCTCCGGAGCCCCTGCTGTGCCTCACTGTGGAACATCAGAGCCTTTAGATTAGGTGGGGGGGGGGGTTTGTTTTACGTGATCATCCCTTAACTTTCTTTATAAGAGCAGTTCAAAGTATGGCAGTAAGAGCCAAGTGAAGAAAACATGGATCCATTGTTTATCTCTAAACCGAAGGCAGCTTGTCTTCAGAAGAGGTTTCGACCTGGTACAGGGAAAGGGAGCCAGGTCCAGCCAGGGTGCAGGCAGTGCAGTGTCAGGGAGGGCCGGACATCGGCAGTGCGGGAACCGGTGGGCGGCGTGGCACGTAAGGAACTCAGTTTCAGAAAGCCAGACCCGCAGGGACGAGCGTGGAGCAGTGGGTGGCCGCGCGTCAGGAACAGGAACGTGCTGTCCACTGGTGAGGGTGCCGTTGGGAGAGGAATAAGTTCTAGGGCCTGATGCCCAGCTTGGTGGCCCTGATACTCACGGACCTCACCACAGACACAATGAGAGCCCCGTGAGGGCACGGGGGCATGAATGAGGTCCCGTGTGGCAATCATTTCACAACGCATACAAGAATCAAATCACGCCATATGCTGTAAATACAGGCGATTGTTTTCAGTTAGCTTCATAAAGCTGCGGAGAAACAAGTAAGGAATCTGCCAACATTGTCCCCATTTGCTCTGACAGGTTTCTCAGTGGTTTACAAAAAAAGCCTGTGTTTCAACACTCGTTTCACTTGATGATTTTGAGGTCTGGGATTGCTTGTAATTTCTCAATCCCATCTTCTTCCTGCACACTGAGAGCCTCAGAGGCCCTGTGAGGGCAGGGAGAACAGGGAGCCCGGTGGGACCGTGGTCATTGTGAGCAGGGGCACCAGGTGTGCTGGGTGAAGCTGCGCTGTTTCACAGGGGACCTCAAAGATGGCATCCAAGGCTTGGCTTTCAGGACACTCATCAAGAGGTCACCCATGCGCTCAGTTCCCGCAGCTCCCCCAGGGCCCGGCGCCGTCTGATGGGTAATGAGATGAGACTGACTGAGTGGCGCATGGGAGGTTTCTTGAGAGTGGGGCCCTTATTACTCCGTGCACTGGAGGGAGAGCAAAGAACAAAGAATCTGAACGCAGAACAATTCCCTAAGAAGGTGGCACAGAGCACTGAGGACAATACCCTGGATGAGGAGCAGGAGGGATTAGGGAGGAGGGAGAGCAGTAGCCAGGACGGGCCTTCAGGAAGCAAGAATGTCCTGGAGGCTGCAGGTGTGGAAGGAAAAGCAACAGTCTAAGGATGAGGAGACAGGGCCTCAGACCCAGGGCTGAGGACGCGGGGACGGGAGCTCAGGGCTGAGGGCATGGGGACAGGAGCTCAGGGCTGAGGACGTGGGAACCAGAGCTCATGACTGAGGGCGCAGGGATGGGAGCTCAGGGCTGAGGAGGTGTTTAGGGCCTCAGAGAGCTCCTCACAATGTGGGCTTTGCTCATCAGTGGACGGGCAGGAGAGGCTGTGGGTCTCTCCGAGGGGTGCATGGTCCTGCCTGCGACACAGGAAGGTGCTAATGAGTCAGCACAAGGGCAGGGGAATGCCTGCAGAGAAGCGACTGCACAGGGGCAGCAGGGCTGGGCAGAGGCTGGCACAGAGGCTGAGTCCAGCGTCAGTGGGGACAGGAGAGTGAGCAGGAGGCACCAGGACTCCTGGCCAAGCACCAGAGAAGGGTCACCACAGAGGACACGCTTGCCTGGGGAGGGAAGGTGGGTAGACGGCAGCCCAGAGAGGCTGAATCCCATCATCCAGTGGGGCCCGTAGAAATCCAGCAAGAAAGTGCAGATTCAAGTCTGTGATTTGGGAGACAGATCAGGACTGGAGCAGTAAGAAGGTGGAACAAAGTCAAAGCTGGGAGCACAGAGGTGCTACGCAGAGCTGGGGAGCCAAAGAAACAGGGATGAGGCCTCAGGGGACCAGTGTTAGGGTGTCGGGAGGCAGGGAGGTCATAGAGGCTCACACGCAGATACATATGCACACAGATACACATACATGCAGAGGCACACACAGACACACACACAGAGACACAGGGACACAGAAACAGAGACACACACACACACACAGAACCATAGACAGGTGCACAGATACACACACAGACATACAGATACATATACACATGAAGAGAGAGATATACAGATACATAAATACACACAGGCATAGACACACACAGACAAGGAGAGGAGACCAGAGGACCAGCAGAAGAGTGCGTGCCACGCCAGGAAAGGGCAAAGGGAGAAGGAGGAAGGGTGGGGGAGGAAGGTGGGGGAGGGGGGGGGGGGGGGGGGGGGGGATGCAGAAGGGAAATGGGGGGAGGGGTGGGGGAGGAAGGCTAGGACCTTAGAGGGGACCCTGTGGGGCTGCCCCATCCCAGCAATGACCGGAAATGGTGTGCCTGCCTTTCTTTAGCAGCCCAGGGGCCATTCTAAAGTGGATAAAAGTGATGGAGGGCAGCAACCCTGTGGGGGACACAGAGGCAGGTCCCTTCTTTAGGGTGGGGTGGGGGACAAAGCAGCTGAGGGTGGAGGGGAGGGGTTCCTGCAGCAAATGGCCACTCCCAGGAAGCCAGGCTGAGAGAGGAAAAGGGTTTGCCTGTTTGCTTTTTAAAGGAGGCGGCCCAGGGAGGACTCAGTGGACAGAGAAGCTCCAGGACTACTTCTGATGCTTTCCTTTAAATTTCTTTTCTTTTTTTTTTTTTTTGAGACAGGGTCTTGCTCTGTTGCTCAGGCTGGAGTGCAGTCATGCAATCTGGGCTCACTGAAACCTCTGTCACCAGGGCTTAGGCAATCCTCCCACCCCAGCCTCCCGAGTAGCTGGGACTACAAGCACGCACCACCTTGCCTGGCTAATTTTTGTAGAGAAGGGATTTCACCACGTTGCCCAGGCTGGTCTTGAACTCCTGAGTCAAAGTGATCCACCCACCTTGGCCTCCCAAAGTGCTGGGATTACAGGTGTGAGCCACCACGTCCAGCTTTAAATTCCAAACCTAAAGAAAAACTTCAAGAACTTTGTAAGAAAATCTCAAACGTCCTTTTCTTATGCACAGATGAATGGCGGTGGAGGTAGCGGGGGTCAGCCTCTTTTCCTGGGGGGCTGTTTCAGGGCCCCCGGGGCCACTGCAACCTACTCGCCGGAGGCTTTTGGCAGCCGTGTCTCCCGTGCTGTGTATCACCAGACCTCCCCACTGTTTCGAGGGCTCCTGGACGGCCCTTCTCCGGGCTGGCTGCAGATGGCGTGTGCTGCCAGGGGCCACGTCTCTTTAGTGTCCTTTAGTGACAACATTCCCAGGTCTTTTTCCTTCCTTTCACGAGGATGAAGCCTCTCAAGTGTCCACCGCTGCAGAATGCCCCTCGGCCTGGAGAAGGGATCATCTCCACACCGTGGGGCTCGGGCTCGGGTTCTCAGGCGGGGCATGAGGAGGACGTCACTTTGGCAGTGGCGCCACGTCAGAGCCCTCTGTGATGCAGGCCAGGCCCCGTGCCTCGGCACTGACGCAGGCGCCTGTGGGTCACCTCCCTGGGCCACGGCCGCAAACAAAGCCTCCTTCTCTCTCTCCCTCTCCTTTGACATTCAGTTCTGAGTCTCACTGGCTGGGCTGTGGGCTGGGGCCGCACTGCAGAGCTGCCTTTGGGAGGCGAGCTGGACGCAGGCAAATAACTGAAGCAGCTCTGTGCAGTCTGAAGGCCTTGGGGACACTGAGAGCCCCCTTTCATCAATTCAGGAAGAACAAATGCACCTCCATATTTGGAATTACATTTTTAAAAAGTCAGGTGGGAGTTCAGGGTCAAAATCGAACTGGTCAACTGCCAGTATTTTAAAACAATTGGACACATTCATAATTAGACCACCCAAAATATGAGTCCTGGTTTTCATATTCAAAACTGAGGATGTCAAGTTAAAGGGAGACACCCCTGAGCCCTCCACTCTGCAGGAGGCAGGTTCTTGCGTGGAGTCCAGAAACCACTGGAAGAAACACCTTCAGCAGTAAGGCTTCTCGCTCTAGGGGTGGAGGACGCCTTCCGATGTCCTCTTTTAACAGAAAGACGTACTTCACCTGGACACACATCACCCACTGCTCGCAAACCACACATAACTCAGGCCAGGTCCAGACATGGCCAGTGAACATGGAGGGCCAGTTTCACCTGCAGAGTTTCTGTTCCACTTGCCCTCTGATGGCGTGCGTTCTCCAGAAAGTTCCTTTATGCAGCAAACCAGTATTGAACACCACTGTGTACAAGGCACGGGCAATAGCAGCTGACGCAGTTGGAAATCACCTGCCACCATCCCGACCACAGGCCAGGGAGAGGAGAGCAGAGCCAGCTCGGGGTCGATCCTGTCCACCTGGTGGAGTTTTCTCAGGCAAAATGGGCAGCTCTGCAGGCTGCGGGCCTCGGGAAAACTAGAGTGGCTGCATATGGCTGCGGGGAACACCACGGCTAGGCACAGGCTGCCTCTCTTTCTCTCTTTTTTATTCAGAGTGATGTTTCCAAAGCACCTCTCTCTAAGGTACAGGCTGAAGGAGGGGCAGACCAACCCGGGCCCAGTTGCAACCCTGATGTAGGCTGGAGCAGCGCCGTGGGACAGGAGGGCTCACAGCTGCCAGAGCTGGGCAGATGCCCTCAGGGAACAAGCCCCTGGGGACATCATCCTCCAAGAGGAAGGGTGGGGACGTCAGTGTTAGGCAGCCTGGGTAAGATCCTTGTCTTCCTGGGCGTCCCGGGAAAACACTGTCTAAACGTTTCAATCAACTGTCATTCACTCCCAGAAATCAATCACAGAACAAACTTCAGTGAGAGCACCCGGTTTCTGAATCCTTCAAGAGTATAAGGCATGTCAACAGGTGCTTCCTGTCTTCCTCAAACCTCCTACCCCATCGCTCAGATAATGACATAATAAAATTAACAAACCTAGGTTGGCATTAGGAAGACGGATGTGAAAGTGCTTTTGACACCTGGGAGTAAAGATGCCTAGCAGGCGCCCGGCACGCCCACAGCCTGTGCCCTTCCCGTCCCAGTGAGGGGATTTGCTGGGTGTCCCACCCATTTCTGATGTGTTCCCTGCTGTCCAGTGATGAGGGCTTGGCGGGGGAGGGGCATGTGGGGTGGGGGTGGCGAGCCTATTTTGTGATGCCCAGTGGGCAGCAGGGGCCAGGCTGCGGCCTGTGCTGGGCATCTGGTCTGACGCGGCTGCCACCCTGGAGCAAGGCCCCAAGGGGCCCGTCTCCTCAATCCTGAGCCTGCAGCCCCATGATGGCTCACACACTGGGATGGATTTGGGCCACAGCCAGCTGCCATCTCCCAGAGGCCTTCCCCACATCAGCCCCGCTGGACTGGACACCACGCAATCAAAGCCTTCGACCACTGCCAGGGCTGAGCTGACTCTTCTTCTAGGCTGGAACCGTGGGGCTTGAGAGAAGGAAATTGGGACGAGGCAGGCGGGAGGGGTTAATGATATCAGGAGGTCAGGGCTGCCGGAAGAGGCAGCAGTGTTGGCGGTGGAGGGCTCGCTCCCCACAGCTTTGCCTCTGCACTTGCTGGGGATCCTGGTACTTCACCTTCCAACTCCTGTCTACCTGTGCTAGAAAGTCTGTCTCCTCCCCAATCCTAACCCCAATTTTTCACCCTCAGGGAAACCACAGAAGACCCTGAGCCTCTGGACAGGCGGACAACCCAGGACTGGTCCTGAAATCCAGGGAAGCAACAGGGGCGGGGTGGAGTCGGGGCCGCACTTTTACAGGAGAGACAATAAACCGAGAAACGATTCCGTCTCTCCAAATCTGCCACAGGTTTCTCAACGTTTCTTCTGAAAATCACCCCAGACGTTCCCCTCGCATCAACTCATCCTCTTTCTTCCTTGTAACAGCTTTATTGGGATATAATTCACATACCATCCAATTCATGCTTTTAAATGATATCACTTGTTGTTTTTAGTATATTTACAGAGTTGCACCATAGTCCAATTTTGGAATATTTTCAACATCCCTAAAAAAGAGATGCTGTTCCCCTGGCAATGCTCCCCCACATGCCATGGCATCCAGGCCAGCACCACACAAATCTGCATCTGTCCTCTGTGGGTCACAGCCTTGCTGTGGACGTTTTATGTGCATGAAATCACACCACACGCGGCCTCTTGTGCCTGCACCCTGCTTCCTCACACCACACGCGGCCTCTTGTGCCTGCACCCTGCTTCCTCACGCCACACGCGGCCTCTTGTGCCCGCACCCTGCTTCCAAGGCTTTTCCGTGCTGCAGCATGTCAGTGTCATTCCGCTTTATGGCTGACATTCTGGTGTGCCGGCGTGTGGCCGCGGATCACAGGATGGACACCTGGGCTATTGCCATGTAATGTGGCTATTGCGACTGATAGTTATTACAGCTGATACAGTTTGGATCTGTGTCCCTGCCCACATCTCCTGCTGAATCGTAGCCCCCAATACTGGAGGTGGGACCACAAAGTGGGAGAGTGGGACCTGGTAGCGGGGAGGTGGCCAGATCACGTGGGTGGATTTGGCATGAACGGTTGAACACTGTCCGCTGGTGCTGTCCTCACTGGTGAGTGGGTTCTGGTGGGGTCTGGTCGGTTAGAAGTGTGTGGCCCCTCTCCCCACCCCTTGCTCCGGCTCTTGCCAAGTGATGCGCCTGCTCCCCCTTTGCCTACTGCTACGACTGAGGCCTCCCCAGAAACAGATGCCAGCACCATGCTTCCTCTACAGCCTGCACAACGAGGAGCCAATCAGACCTCTTTTCTTATGAATCACACAGTCTGAGGTGTTTCTCTACAGCAGTGCGGGAACGGCCTGACACAGGGACTCAGGCTGCTGTGAACGTCTGAGTGAGTTCACGTGTAGATGTGTGCTTTCACCTCTGGCAGCAGAGCTGTGGGGCCATGTGGTGGCTGTGTCCAACCTTTTGAGGAACTGCTGGACTATATCGACAGCAGCTCATCTCATCTCCTATCTTAAAGTTGCTCTATTTCAAATGCCAGCATTTGATCAACACATTTTCAGCACGTTAGTTTTCCTCTTCACCAGCATTGCAACGCTAGCCTTGCCTACTAACTCCTCCTGAAAATGGACTTATCTGAGTGACTTTCAAGATGTCTGTAGGTTACGTAAACCTCTGTGGGCTGGCCCGGGCCCAGAACCAGCTCTGACAGTGTCCCTTCAACTTCCTGCTGGAGTTCTGCACCTGTACAACTCCACCCGGGCCCCCCTGGCCCTGTACACGCTGCTTATGCACTCAGGCAGTCTGCAAGTGCTGGATGGCCTGGAAGATGGGCACTGTGGGTTGCTGGTTTATTTAAAGATATGTTTAGTAAATGGCCTTAGGAAACCCAAGAAAACAGTGTTGCCCAAGTAGACTATTCCATTCGCTGGCACTGATGCGCCACCATGGGCAGGACGTGGTCTAACTGAACTCATGTGGGCTGTTGGGAGAGGGCACTGGCCCTGCGCGTCCCGCTGCAGGTGATCTGTTCCTGAGCCCAAGCTCCCAGCAGCATCCCTTCTGCCCCTGCCCAGCTCTGTGCCGTGGGCCAGAGCATGTGCCTCCCCAGTTCCCTCTTTCTGCCTCATGCCCCCCCTCAAGGTCAGAAAGGGGCCAGTGCTGAAGACTGAGGCTGAAGCGTGCAGCACACAGCCACCCTGGGGCCCGGAAGCACTTAGCCGGCAAACCCACCTTGTTCATGTGCAGTTGCTGCTGCTGGAACTGCTGCTTGTGTTTCTCCAGAAACTGCTGATGCTGCTGCTGGATGACCAGGTGCTGCAGAGCCTGGGCGTTCTGGGGCAGCGGGGCCGACTGGGTTCGCCCCAGCGGGCGGTGCTGCCGCAGCTTGTGGATGGAGGGGGACACCCGGTCCGCACCAACCAAGGACTGTGCATGGAGGGGCAGTGCTCCCAGGCCTGAAAGATACCAGTCTGAAGATAATTGGAGGAAGAAACAGCAGAGGGGAAGAGGAAGAAGAGAGGAGGGAGAGAGGGCTATTGAGTAAGTGATGGAGACAACTGCACCCTGTGCCCGCCAGCCCAGGCGCTCTGCCCTGGTGCCCCAGAGCTGGCTCACTAACTGGGCCCCTTCCAGCTGAGGCTGGGGCCATGAGCTGGTGCTTTGGAACTACAGGAACCGTAATTTGGAGGCAATTTTCTATGGAAAATCAGGTCGACACAGGAAACGTCAGGAGTCCCGTGTGGCAGGTTTCAAAGAGGAAGCTGTTCCCAGGAGTGGCTACCACACAATTGTTCCTGGGGGCCACAGGCCCTAGAAAGGTGGGGTTTGGCCAGAACAGCACAGTGGGAGGGGAGAGAGGGCCACCAGTGTGCTGAGGAAGGCTGCCACGGTTCTGGAGCCTCCAGGTATTTCCAAAGACAGCCTGAGTTGTGAGAAAAATAATTGTCCTTAGGGTTGACATCATTTTAAGGTCTCTCTGAACACTGGTTTTAGACACAAAGATGGCATGAACACTTTGAAAAGTCCTGACGCATATTGTCAAAACCCCTTTCTGAAAAGATGTGGCTAATCCCTGCCAGCTGAGTGGAGGGTACCCACTTCACCACACCGTCACCAACCCTGTATTTTTTTGATTAAAAGAATCCATTTTGATAAGAGATGATCTTGCTTTAATTGGCATCTGTATCTTGATTTAAAACGCGACCTAGTCAAGTACACTTTTTCCTTCTGCATGCTTTTCATCGAGAGAGAGATATATGTATATACTGCAAATTGTTGGTTTAGGTAGTTTAACATTTTTCCATGGTTTTGTGGGCAAAAGGACCTAATGAACCCTCTGCCCGGCTCCGTGAAGTGTTCCCCTGGTAACCTGAGGGGAGTAAACACTAAACAATGCTGCTCAGGGTAAAAATGACCCTGACCCACTCAAGGGCACATGACCGGGTGAAATGACAAAGGAAGTGACCAAACCAGCTCTTGGAGGCCCTGGTGGGGGACTCTTTGGAACTCGGCATCTGCCTGAGGGCGGCTCTTCCTGCCCCCAGGTGGGGCTACGTGCCAGCTGCAAGGGCTACGGGATCTCCAGGGATACAAGGTAGCCTGCCAGCAAGTGGCAGCTCCTGTCATGTCCCTCCCCCAGGACACTGATGTCGGCGCTCACCAGGCAGCTGGGTGTGTCATCAGGTTTAGGGAGCCCAGGCTTCCCAGTGAGAGCCATGCATGCAGCTTAGTGCTTCTCAAGTCCCTTTGCAGGGGCTATCTAAATTTAAGAAATACTATGTGATACGCAAACACAAAGGACACATCCAGACTAAACCCAGCCAGACCCCCAGCAGACCCCAGCCAGACCCCAGCAAGACCCCCAGCAAGACCCCAGCAAGACCCCCAACAAGACCCCAGCAAGACCCCAGCAGACCCCCAAGAGACCCCCAGCAAGACCCCAGCAAGACCCCAGCAAGCCTGCTCTTCGCTACCTTTTCAAAAGTTATTCACCAGTGTTCTCTAACCCACCATCCCTTTTCACCCAACCCCACAACTTTCCGGAAAGATACATTATCTTAAATTTTATTATCAATGCCTGGCTACTAAATTAAAGTGAATGACTAAAAATCCATTCAGAATCATTCCCTGAAAACGTTAAAAAAAGAAAAAGGTAAACCATCCTAAAAAAGGTATTTCAGAATTATCAGTTGTTGACGTGGGTATTATGTCAGAACCATTCCCTGAAAAGGTTAAAAAAAGAAAAAAGTTAAGCACCATAAAGAGGGCATGTCAGGCTGGGCGCGGTGGCTGTAATCCTAGCACTTCGGGAGGCCGAGGTAGGTGGATCACCTGAGGTCAGCCTGGCCAACATGGCGAAACCCCGTCTCTACTAAAAATACAAAAATTAGCTGCTCATGGTGGCACACGCCTGTAATCCCAGCTACTCAGGAGGCTGAGGCAGGAGAATCGCTTCAACCTGGAAGGCAAGGTTGCAGTGAGCCCAGATCATGCCAATGCACTACAGCCTGGGTGACAGAACGAGACTCGGTCTTAAAAAAAAAGAAAAAAGAAAAAAAAAAGGCATTTCAGAATTTATCAATTGTTGATGTGGGTATTACGTGGGATTGAACTATTTCATGGAAGAAATAAGGAAGTCAGTCACACGAAGCTGCCTTCAGGGGATGCAAGGCTACGTAGTTGCTAAAAAGGTCTCTTCTCAGAAAGCAATAGGAAGCTGAAAGACATTTTCCTTAGCATTGTTTTCCCCCAAAGCCTTAGTGTGCATACCATTCAGGGCTGGAGGCGGTGATGAGCTACACAGTCCCCTGCCCAGGCCTGACGCTCTGCAGAGGAGGAGAAGGACATGCCAATTTCATAGGATTCAGCTTTCCGGCGTGACACATGATAAGGAACAAGTGACTCAAGCCAGCAGTGTGAGTGGGGGCTGCACAGCGCTCCCCAGCTCCTTTTCATCCAGGTCTCTGCCTCCCGCCACCCTCTGCATGGGCCCAGGGATTTCCCAGGCCACCAGCTTCACTCTGGGACACAGGCCTATGCCCCATGGGAACAGGGCTTCACTTTCAGAACTGGCGTGAGCAGAGACCCCTGTGCAGACTGGCCCTGTTCCTTTTCCAGTTGCACTCCCCAGGGGCCAGCCCCTCACTCTCTCTCAGCCTATCTCGCCCACTCAGAATTTCACTCCGCTGCCTCCAGGGTGCAAACCCCAGGGCCGCCACACACGGGGACACCTTACCCGTGGGTGTCCTGAAAAGCGGTGCCCTGGCCTCTGCAGAGCAATGTGATTTGCTGGCTTGGTGGTTTCCAATTTGGATCCCTGAGATCATTAACAAGAGCTTCTGATGACAGACCATGATGTGGTCTTCAGGATACACTGTCAGGGACTTTTGAGCATAAAATCCTAGTCCATCAGGATACAATTCTGTGGTCGGTGACCCAACTGCAGGGGCTGGCTGTGTGGTGCTGGGTGGGGTGTGGGGCAGAGCCTGGCTCTTGTGGTCCCAGTGGCCCCTTGCTCTGGGCTCCTCCACTGGGCACCTTAGCCAGGGTTTTCCCAGCTTCTGCTCCTTCTGCCCAGAGCACTGGCAGAAGCCCCTCCCTGTGTCCAGTGCAGGAGCAACAGCTGACCCTGGTTCTTGGCGCTGGACGGCTGTGTCCCTACGGCTGCTGGCTCCTGCTCCTCCTGGAGGGACTTGGTGCTGAGCCTGAACTGTGCTCGGTGGCCAGCTCCCCTGCAAGTGCACACTCTAACACGCAATCACAGTAACTGCAATGACAGTTCCTGAGGGGGCACCCTGGAATGCACCCAGCCAACCAGGGTCTAAGTTTTAGCACACCCTGCTCAGCAATACCCAAACTAATGAGTGAGTTTGCAAACGCATCACTCAGACACACCCCACCAGGTATGGGGATTTAAGAAAAAAGAAGGCGAAAGACTGGGTTGCTCTCAAGTTCCAGACCCAGATTTGAAGAGTTGGTCTTCACACACTGGGAATCTGTTTAAGCGATGAATTCACATGAGATGAACAATTCAGGGTGCCTGAGTCCTTAAAAGTCCATCTGGTGTATTTCCATTGCTTTTTTTCTGTGAAATTCTTTAAAATCCTTCCATTGAGAAGTACACCAAGCAAGAGTTAGATCCGACTCACCGTTTGTAATCCTGGCCGCCCAAGGAATAATCTGCATGCTCTGGACCCACTTGGACCAATCAGCGTCTGTCTGAGCTTCTGGGGATGGAGCTGAGGCCAGGCCAGGGCTGAGGACCACAGCCTCGCGTGCCAGTTATGGGACATGAACCACTGCCAGCTGTGCTCAAGCCCTTCCTGGGACTCGCTGTTTTCGGGGGAAATCAGGTCTAAACGGTAGCACGCAATTGCTAACAAAGAAGCCAGGGGCACCCTCGACTCAGCGTGTGACCACGGGACAGTGGATGTCCACTGCCAGTTCAGGAAGGCAGTAGCCTTAAGACGCTGGTGGCATGCTCTGAGTGTGTGGCCAGGATACTAGAAAGATCTGTGACAAGGTCACCTCCAGCAGGCACACACATCTCCCCCTACCTGGGCCCTTCCCTCTCCACCTGCAGGCTCCTACTGAGATCTCAGCTCTGATGCCACTTCTCTGGGAAACCTTCCCTAGGCCCACCTGTGGCACAGCCCTGGTCTCCAGCCTTCTCCTCCACATGCTGCACTACCAAGATCCTCCTGGGTCTCTTGGGTCCTGACAGCAGGTTACACGGTTACACAGTTCTCAAAGTCCTGCTTCTCAGCCACACGGGCACCACAGAGGACTTAGCTGGGCTGCCCAGGCAATGATCATGCCCACAGTTTTGTGTCCAACTAAAGCAGCAGCATAGGGCTCTGCACACTCTCCTCACCCAGGAATGGGCTCCTGAGCTCCACTCCCCGCCTCAGCTGGTTATGCAGAGACTAACCTCCGAGAATATACCAGCCACTCTGCAAAGATCTGAGTCCACAGTGACCATGGGAGCAGCACATAAACAGGGATATAGAAGAGGCACGCCAAGCCTGTGACTGGCAAGCAGCTGCCTGGAGCGGTGTGGAAAGGGGCTGACTGGAGGTACGTGGCATGTAGGAGGCAGCTCCGGGAGACCCTGGACCATGGCTCACCCCTCTGGTTTCCACTGGTGACCTCACCCACAGAGGCCTCTGTTTCAAAGCATTTGTGACTGGAGGGCTGTTCTAGCTTTGATATCCTATTCACCTATGCACCATGATTACCCGCGAGAAGGTGGGTCTGTCTGTGGGCCAGGAAAACACAGGCACTGCTGTCCAGAGACCAACTCAAGCAGGAGTTCATCAACAACTGCAGGAAAGGGCAGAACACGGAGACGAAGATGCAGCGTGGTCCAGGGAAGGAGCAACAAGGCAGGGCTGGGGCAGGGCTGGAGGCCTGGGACGAGGGGGCAGATGAACCATGCCTGATGGAGAAAAGGGCCCTGGGAAAGAGCCTTGGCTCTGGGGGCTGGCTGCGGCCTGGTCCAGCACTGAGCTGGCTGGCCTGGCTGCTGTGCCGGACTAGGGAAGAGAAACGAGGCTTGTAGAACAAGGCTGGAGTTCCTGCTCCCAAGCTGGGACTTCACTCCAGGCCAGTGCCACCCTGCCAGGACCCTCTGTGACAATGAGAACACTCGCAGGCACCTGCGGCCATGCACTGGATGTGGTGCACATGTGACTGAGAAACTGAATTCTAATTCTTTTTTTTTTTTTTTTTTTTGAGATGGAGTCTCGCTCTGTCACCCAGGCTGGAGTGCAGTGGCGTGATCTTGGCTCACTGCAACCTCTGCCTCCCGGGTTCAGGCCATTTTCCTACCTCAGCCTCCGGTGTAGCTGGGACTTACAGGCACCTGCCACCACGCCCGGGTTTTTTTTTTTTTTTTTTAAATTTTTAGTAGAGACAGAGTTTCACCGTGTTAGCCAGGATGGTCTTGATCTCCTGACCCTTGTGATCCGCCCGCCTCCGCCTCCCAAATTCCTGGAATTATAGGCGTGAGCCACCGCGCCCGGCCAACTGAATTCTACTCTGACTTTCTATTGGCCAACTGAATTCTAACTCTGACTTTCTACTGGCAGCTCCCCGTGGCTGGTGGCTCCTGACCTGGCCAGTACTGCTCTAGACGGCATGGGGGCCTCCAGGCCTTCAAGGAGAGTCTGGTGGCTGCAGAAGGACAGACTGGAGGGGCAGAAACCTGTGCAGGAGGCTTCTTCCCACAAGAGGATGGGGCAATCCCAGCGGGTTCCAAATGAGGGCCTTACTCATGGCAGGGCTAGGGGAGGGTCCTGAGGCACTGAGGACAGACGGGGCCGGCTGGGGCAGTGAGAGAGTATGGGAGGTGGCAGGTTAAGAAGAACAAAGCAACGACGCCAACACCTGCAGAGGCATATGAGTGCACAGCCCGCTTCCCCTCATCGGGCGCACGGGGGCAGACCATGAGTGTCCCCGCTTCCCAGATGGGAAAACAAGGCGCACAGAGCACAAGTGGCTTCCCAGGGTCACGGAGCAGGAGGAAGCTGGGACAGAGGCAGCTGTGTGGCTGCACTACGCTGCACACGTGACACTGGCTCGGAGGCTCCCAGCCAGGGGGTTTGCAGGATGAGCCGCTGGCAACCTGGGGAGGCCATGCAGGAGGAAGGGGCTTGCAGTTTTGGAGGTGGCGGCATGGGACTGGAGGGGCTTGCTGGGCACAGGTGTAAAGCAAAGCCAGAGCAAGCTGGGCAGCCATGCATGGGCCCCCTGGCACTACAGAGCCTGGGGAGGGCACCGTGGGCAGGTCCCCATGCCAATGAGCAAGCTGCACCTGGGAGGAAAAGAGGACTGACTGTACACAGGGAAGAAGCAATGCCGGGTTCAGCACGTTTCTCAGAGAGGTGAGATCCATGCAAACTCAATATTCAGGTTCTATCAAAAAGGCTGTTTTCCAAACATCTGATACACAAGATTACGCATGTTACTTAATCGTGCATCATAAACTGATTTAGAGAAGGAAAGAAGATGAGTGACAAACAGAAACATCTCTGACGAAGTGAATCCCAGGAATCCTGAAGGATCAGGCATATTTTACGTTTTTAAAAGATACGAGAGAGGAACTCAGGTGTCCTTCCCTACCCACCCTCGTGCTAGCTGCTCTACAGCATCTAAGAGACTCAGACGCAGTCTCAGATACATTCCTCCAGAGAGATCCCCGTGCCTGCCACTGTGGCCGGAGCTCAGAGAGGCACTGTGAGGGCTGCCCCCTCCCTCGTCACACCACGGGCTCCTTTGTTCTACAGAGGCAGGGACACGAATTCAAGCTTCTGGAGAAACAAACAGAAAGGGGCTCAGACACAAAACAAAGATTGCCCCATGTGGCTTCTGGGCAAAGGAGGAATAAGAAAGAATCCTCTCTGTCTAAACAGAGACACATGGGCAGCGCAAAACAAGAAAACACCAAAATCCACCAGACTAGTCAAGCCAGAGGCCCAAGCCCACCCAAGCCAGCCCCCAGTCCCACGCATCCTGCAGCACAGCCTCCTACAACATGCCACACCCGAGTTTTCACCAAGTTCCCTGCCAGAGTTTCACAGGGGCAGCTCTGAGGGTATTTCAGCTTTTCATTGGCAACAACAGATTTCCAGGAAGCCAAACCCAAAGCTATGAAGATGTATAATCATGACCCGCATGGCAAGGGGGTAGGTAGAGGCTCCCTCGTTTATTTATTTATTTGTTTCTTTGTTTATTTATTTATTTATTTTTGAGACGGAGTCTCGCTCTGTCGCCCAGGCTGGAGTGCAGTGGCACCATCTTGGCTCACTGCAACCTCTGCCTTCCGGTTTCAAGCAATTCTCCTGCCTCAGACTCCCGAGTAGCTGGGATTACAGGTGTGCACCACCACGCCCGGCTAATTTTTGTATTTTTAGTAGAGACAGGGTTTCACCATGTTAGTCAGCTGGTCTTGAACTCCTGACCTCAGGTGATCCACCTGCCTCGGCCTCCCAAACTGCTGGGGTTACAGGTGTGAGTCACCACGCCCGGCCGGTGCTCCCTCATTTCTGAAGTTATACTTTCACATTGCTGTTGCTATGTAATTTCATAAGGAAGTTCCCATTTTTCTCTAAATCGTATTTTTCTAAATGTAACCACACCCCCAGACAGTGCACATTTGTAAAAGTTCTGCTAACATCAACTGACCACAAGAGTCAGTTCTGGGCTTCCAGTGCTGGCTCAGCTTGGTCCAGACAGAAACCCAAACTGCAAGAGCCAGTGGCCTCTCCCAAAAGGTGAGAAAGGGAAGTGACTTCCGCTTCCACTCCATCTACCTGACTCTGGGAGTGAGGCGTGGATTTTCACTGCAGTCACGGCAGCTACATTACGTGAGGGGGATGTGAGTTTGGGAACTGTGGGGGTGGGACAGGCGTGCCTTCGTCTCCTCCAAAGGCAGGGGAGGGCCGGGCACCGTCCAGAGCACGGGTAGCCTCAGAGCCTGGCTGCACCCAGGCCCAACTGTGCTCACCTGTGACGAGGGGCGCTTGTGCCGGCGGCTGCTCCAGTAAGACCATGTGCTGCAGAAGAGGGCTGTGCGCTGCCCCTCCGTCCCGCTCCAAGGGCGAGGTGCTCAGGTAGGGAGTGAGGTGGGTGCCGGGGAAAAGGGAGAGCCGCTGCTGGAGGGCGGGAAGGGTGAGTCTCTCGGCATCCTGCTGGCCCGCCGTGCCCTGGAAAGCACAGCCAGCGATGCTGGGGTGGAAGGGCCCATCACCGCCACCCCATGCCGCACGGACCCACGGGGGCTGACTTACAGCAGCAGGGCCGGTGGCAGGCAGGCCCAGCGTGATGTTGGGCAGGGACGGCGACGTGTAGAGGGGAAGTGGAGCGGCCGAGCCTTCTCGCGCCACAAGTCTGTGCGCCAAACTCGTCTGGGGACAGAACACATGATGACTGTCACAGTCTGTTATGGCCAAACATCAGCAATATACACCAAGAAAAACAACGATGAAAACACCTGTGGCAGCCTGCACTGAATTCTGATATATGAGTGCAAACATACATGTAGCAAATGATACAGCAACGAGAGCATGAGATTTCAACACGCACCACAACATGAAAGCCCAATGCACGGCTCCAGTTTCCTCCCCGCGATACGAGTTCTTCTGTCACCTTGTCCAGCATCATCGTGTTGATTTCAATTCAGTGTGATTATTTACCACAGACTAGTCAGAAGGAAATCTAGGATAATACAGTTTGCAATGCCGTTTTGCAGTTTCTAGGATAATACACTTTACAATGCCTTTTTGTAGTTGGCGTTGGCCATGTCTTTCCAGACAACAAGAAAAGCAGAAACCAAAAAGGAAATAAAATTTAATTGTACATTGAAAAATAACTATAAGGGTATGATTGGATTGTTACACAAAGGATAAATGCTTGAGAGGATGGGCACCCCACACTCTGCATGACGTGACAACTACGCATTGCAGGCCTGTATCAAAACATCTCACGTACCCCATAAATACATACATTATGTACCCACACAAATTAAAAATAAAAAGAAAATCATAAAACAAGTGCTTCTATGAAAGGCAGGCAATGATGACAACAATACTAACCACGTATGAGGCAGGTGAGGGTCAGCACAGAGCGCTTGCGAATCAAACAACTAACAGTGAGAAAAGCATGCGGTGAAGACCAGTGACGGCAGAGCTCAGGAAGCGGAAGACGTTCAGGAAAACACATTATGGTCATCTGGAAACGTATTTTGAAACCCAAAAAATTGGCAAACATTTTTGAAAAATGATAATACCACCTTGGCCTAGAGGAACCGCAAACGCTGTTGAGAGCGCTGCAAATCACTTAGTGGCATCCTTTCTGCAGGACAATATGGCAGTCTATGGCAAACGCCTTCAAAATCAGTCTAACCTTTGATCCTAGAGCTCCACTCTTGGGATGCAACGTTAAGAAATAAGGAGAAGGCCTGATGCCAATGAAGCCTCGGCTGTGGGGCTGAGCACCCAGCAGGCAGGGCAGAGCAATGTGGCTTCCCCAGCACCTCGGTGTTAACAGAACGGAGGGGCATTGCACATCAGGACACTCTGGGGGTTAGGAACAATCTTGGGTGATTACTTGGACACTTGTTTATGATACATTAAGTTAGAAAAACAGGTTATAGGTCATGTAACTTTTAAAGAATGGGCTTGGATAAAGCAAACATAAGCCAGGAGTACAGATTAGAAGGCCACACAGGAAGGGTCAGCAGCAACAGTCTCCAAGAACTTGAACTACTGTGATACTTAACATCTTTTTGCTTGTAGAATCAATGTGTTTTGCTAAAAAGGACAATAGTTTATCACCACTATATCCCCTACACAGTAGCTACTCAAGGAATGTCTGCTGAATGAATGGGCAAACAGAGAATGAATAAATGTTGTAATCACGCTAGTTAGTGGGGTTTGGCAGATAGAAATCCCCTTGCCAGAAACTAACATTAACAATGAATAAACAGATTCCATTATACTCTCTACCTCCACGACAGCAACTTTTTTAGCTCCCCCAGATGAATAAGAAAATGCGATGTTTGTCTTTCTGTCCCTGGCTTAGTTCACTTAACATGAACGCCTCTAGTTCCATCTGTGTTGCTGCAAATGTCAGGATTCCATCCTTTTTGATGGCTGCATAGTACTCCACTGTGTACAGCACCACATTTTCTCTGACTGTTCATCCACTGAAGGACACTGAGGTTGATTCTGCCTCTTGCCTATTGTGGAAGATTTATGACTAAGGCCTCAAAAGCACAGGCAACAAAAACGAAAACAGACAACCGGGACTCTGCTCAACTAAAAAGCTTCTGCACAGCAAAGGAAAAAAATCACCAGAGTGAAGAGACGACCTGCGGAAGGGGGAAACGTGCAAGTTATTCATCCGACAAGGGAAGAGTATCCAGAATATGCAGGGAACTCCAGCAACTCACCAGCAAAACCCAAAGCAGCCCATATAAAAGTGGGCAAAGGATCTGAAGAGATATTTTCCAAAAGACACATGAGTGGCCCGTGGGGACATGAAGAAACACTTCTCCTGATAAACACTTACACTCAGGCTGTTCCTACAGAACAGAAAGTCCAGCCTTCTCACTTAGGAGCAAATTCACAGCGCACCTCGCCCCAGAGGAAACCCTGCAACTCACTTTAGATTTGCTCACACATTACACTGTGTAAGTAATGATTAAAGAGCTACCGAGAAAAACATTTTTCCTAGACAATTTTTTTTTTGTCAAAAGTTAAAGAATTATCAGTAAGTTATGCTGTAGAGAAAATGCTTGTGATTTCCAGGAAAGCACAACTGTGCTTGTGTTATTATCATTTGGGAACAAAATAAGGAGACGTTCTAATGTTTGCAAAGTTTCTATTTCCTTTGTAAGCAAGGTTTTTTTTTTGTTTGTTTGTTTGTTTGTTTGTTTGTAAGCCCATTTCTGGAACTAAAGGAGCCTTCTGAGAATTTGTTCCTTGGAGATGCTGACTGGTCCACTTGAGAAATCGCAGGGCGCTCTGCCATCTTCTGTCTCGGGGCCGAGCCCTGCGGGAGGCTGGAGCCCCCTGGACCTCACCTTAGGATGTGTTCAGAGGCAAAGTCCGCGGGCCTGAAGTCAGAGCATCGAGGCACGCATGTAAATAACAGCAGCAGCAGCCACAGAGGAGCTGTCCCTTTAAGTACCTGGATGACACACTGGGCTTCCCTGGCCCTGTAGAGGAGGAGGTGCCCGGCACACTGGGGCTTCCGTGGCCCTGGAAAGGAGGAGATGCCTGGCACACTGGGCTTCCGTGGCCCTGGAAAGGAGGAGGTGCCCGGCACACTGGGCTTCCCTGGCCCTGGAAAGGAGGAGATGCCTGGCACACTGGGCTTCCCTGGCCCTGGAAAGGAGGAGGTGCCCAGCACACTGGGCTTCCGTGGCCCTGGAAAGGAGGAGGTGCCCGGCACACTGGGCTTCCGTGGCCCTGGAAAGGAGGAGGTGCCTGGCACACTGGGGCTTCCCTGGGTCCGGGGGGCCTTCAAGGTACAGTAGTGTTTCTGGGGGCCTCAGGGTGAACAGAAAAGGCAGTGCCGAGAGCCAGGCTGGCAGGCCCCTGCTCCCGCCATGCCCCCATCCACTCAAGATGCCCCTTCTGATGGGCAGGCTCACTAGCCTCTGCACCAGGTGGGAATGGAGAACCAGCCCCTGGCTGTGAAGCTCGGGCATTCTCAGAGACCTGTCCAACTCTAGCGATGCTGAAACCCAGAAAGGGCGCCTGGGTGTGGCCCAACATGCAAAGGCTGCCCCTGCCCCTCTAATGAACATCTGATGCGGGACATGGACAATGGCACCTCTCGGCATTTCCTGCAACTCCTTCTACACGGTCTATTAATTTCCAGTAGTTTCATTTACATATCACGATTTGTAAAAATTAACACAGAACTGGAATGACGCAGACCCACCCAAACAAGGTTCTGTTCCAATAGTAACTACCATGTACGCAAGTGCCCCATTTTAAATAAAAACCTGTATCTAGGACCACAATTAACAAGATGCAACCAGTGTTAACCTCACAGGGCAGGAAGTAATTTCTAGGTTGCATTATAAGGCTTATTACTGGTAGACCTCAGCTATGACCACAGCCATACAGAGGACTGTTAAAACTTCTAATCATCTAAATAAGTACTGAAGCTGGCAGGCTGAAGACAGGTAATAAAAGAAATCGATGTATGAAGTAAAAAGAATAAGAGAAAATGGGGATTAAGCAGCCTGCAGGCAAAGTGCAAAATTCGTTCCTAGCAGTAATTCTAGTCTCTAAAAATGTTTATACATAAACGGTCTTGAAATTTGAAATGAAAATGTTAAACACTCATGCCTCTGTATCCCAGCTAAGATTTGCCAGTCCTCTGGAAGGGCAGGATTCATTTCTAAATATTTAAGAAGGAAAGTCAATAACTATATTTAATAAATTACAGCCTTCTGTAAGTTGGAGAGAATTCAGAAGGAACCTCCCACTCAGTAGACTGTGCCCCGTGAAGCAGACAGCATTTCCAGCTCAACTCATCAGAAAACTCTGCCAAAGTGTCCCCCTCCCACCCTGCCCCATGGTCAGGTTGACCCAGGCCCAGGGCACCACTCAGCCCACAGACTGCCTCTCTCTGCCTCTCTCTTCTCCCCTGTGCTCTGGAGGTGGCCTCTCCTCCTCAGTGGGGCATTGTGTGGAGTGAGGGGCGGGTCCTTGCTGCCTGCCTGGCTCCGTCCCTGGGCCTGGCACAAGGCGCTCCAGACACGTGTGGGATAAAGACAGAGGGCGCAAAGGAGCTCAAGATACACGGAGTGAGGTCCTGGGACCTGCTGTCCTGGAAAACCTCTGGGTGTGGTCAGGGCGTGACTCTGTCAGCCTGGGCACCACTCCTCCCCGCCTTGCCGCTCAGCTCCTGCGTCTCTGACATCCTTCCCACCCGGGGACTCCAGGCGTCCCCTGACTCCTCTAGCTTGCCAACGTGCTTCCCAGAACCACTTGGGGTCTGATGAAGGCAGGGGATCAGGGGTGCTGAGCTCTGCGGTCTGAGATGCCTGGTTCCCATGATGCCTGGAAAAGCTCCCCGCTCTGTGGCTTTGGCCGGCCCTGCCGTGCTGACCATGAGTGACGCTCCAGTCGACCCTGACACATGGTTTGTTGGCCAACATTGCGTTGTGTATTTCTCAATACGAAATAAAAAATTTTAAGTCTCACTTAGCAACTATGCCCACGTGCCCATGGCCTCTCAGCCACCCTCAGACACTGGCGACTACAGTGAGCCGGGCAGTAGGGTCCTGTCTACCTAGAGCACCTGCCACGTGTGGGCTTGTGCTGCGACACCATCTAGGGACATCTGCTCTGGAAGAGGTCAGGAGAAAGGACCAGGCTCAGGGCTGTCCCCGACGTGCCTGGAATGAGTGTGTTCATAATGCAAGGAGATGTCTGTGATGAGAGGAAGGCAGGAGGGTTAAGCAACCTCCAACTGCGTCCTTTTCAGGATGGTTCATAGGCCACTTTCCCTCACCCCAA
This sequence comes from Papio anubis, assembly GCF_008728515.1. NCBI lineage: Eukaryota > Metazoa > Chordata > Mammalia > Primates > Cercopithecidae > Papio > Papio anubis. Next base: position 123,108,887 of record NC_044985.1, read on the forward strand.
ACTGGAAGGTGAAGAGTGAAGGGCAAGTGCAAAGTGGGATCATTTCGAGCCCATCTGTCCCGAGTCCGACTCTCTCCATGGGACACAGGACAAATGCTTGGCACTGACCTCCGCCGGGATGCTGGGGACGGCGGGCGTGATGCCGTTCTCTGCGCTGACGCTCCCGGAGCTGTTGTTGGGTGAGCTGGGTCCGGAGCCTGGGGCGCTGCTGCACGCGGAATCTGCAGAGGCAGAAATACCCTGGTGAGTGTTACTCCACGTGGAGGGAGGGCCACGCGGAGGGAGGGACGCGCTGACCTGTGGCCCGAATGCCCGGTGCCTTCCACGGACCCGCTTGTTAGCTTGCGACAGGCAGAGGTCCCAACAAAAAGAACATGGCCATGGTTTCAAAAAAGAAAGTATGATGCTGATTTCTGATTTTCCAGTTTGGCCACTGACTTCACTTTTTCTAGGACATGCACGTTACCAATTTTATACCTCGTTTGATTTTCAAGACCATTTTACACACCAAAAAGATAAATCCTTAAACACTTATTAGTAACCTAACAACAGAAGACCAGGAAATGCAGAAGCTAAGTGACTTTGAAAAGCAAAAGGTCAGCTTTCCTGTGCTCACTATAAAAAGCTTCGTTCAAAATAAAGCAACCTACCATTAGTGTTGACTCTGGGCTGAATCCTCTCATTTTCCCTACATAGCAGCCAGCATCCAGGGGAAAATATAGCCAGTGTCTCCTGAGATCTATCAGTGCTACTGAAAAACACACGCTCAGACAGTCTTAGAGGATCTTTAACCATCTGCGTGGCTTGACCCTGGTTAATGAGACCAGATTCCGCTCTGACTGAATGTGACTTCCAAAAGGAGCCACGTCCAATCCAAAGATCCCTTCACCTCTGAAGGGGCCTGCTGTTATTTCGGGCACACACACCCACCGTGGGAGGCCACTACAGCTCTTGATATTCATGCAAGGATTTGTTTGGCTTGTCATATGATGTTTAGTTTAATGGCATTTTAACAATGGCATCATCTGGTTAAACCTTTCCAAAGAAAACACAACGTGACCTATTTGCCTCGAGAACTCCAGGCGTCTGCTGTCCAGCAATGACTCCGGGTGCTCCGAATCTCGCCCCAACCCATACGCGCAGCGCATACAGGTCAGAAGGAAGGGGCATGGTGGGGGTCGTGGAGGGGAGGTTAACGGACATTTTCCCCAAGTAGCCCCTCAAAGGAGCCGTCCCCAGCAAAGCCTCCTCCACGGTCTGCTTGCTGCCCGGGTCCTCCTGGAGCCCACGAGGATGCAGGTGCCCACTCATGCTGACTCACATGGTATCCACGCCTGCTGGAGGTGGTGACTCTGCAAATATAGCCCTGAGCCACAGTGAGGATGAGGAGGAGGGTGGGGGGACAGGAAAAGACACCCACTGCTCCCCCAACCTGGCAGACCTGATTCCAAACATAGCTCATCCATCTCTCAGTCACTGTTTGAGGAAGGTGCCATTATGACCCTGTTTCACAGAAGAGGAGATTGAGGCACGGAGCAGTGACATCACTTGTCCCAGGCCACAAGGCTTGAGGGAGCCGTCAAGGGCGTCTGCATACCAGAGTTAACCCAGCTAGACGGTGAAGGTGCGCCTCCTCTGTTGACCATGCTGCCCACCCAGGAACACACTGGGTACATCTTGCCCTTGACAGCAGGGCAGTCTAAACCTCTCCAGGGCAAACCACTATGTCCACCCAGAAGCCCTACACCAGCTGCTCCCCATGGCTCCTGGAGCTCAAATGAGTGTGGGGTCAGCTCACGGTCCCGGGCACTGAGCATGAATACAGGACCGGGTCCCGACCCTGTCCCCTCCTCTTTCTCTCCCTGGTCCTCCCACCCCCTCACTTCCACCAGACACTAACTCCAGAGGTAGGCCTCTCCGGCTGCCGAGGCCATGTTATTTGCACTGTGAGTGGGCATTCTGAGAATGCCAACCGGGCTGAGCCAGTGTTTGCATTTCACTCAAGAAAGCAGGACCCGCCTTCTCTAGTCCCCTCCAACTCTCCCACCTCTGCCCTACCTGAAGCCCATTATGGCCCGCCCTAGACCCCTGCTCTCTGATGTTAACCTGTCTCCAGCTACACACCAAGATCCAGCAGATCTTCCTTGAAATGGGCGCCTCCCAACTGTGTCATCAGATAAACACCCTCCCACATGTGCCTGGGGAGTCCGGACAACTTTTGGGGATGGTAAAAATTATACGTGTAACTTTCCACCCACTTTTAACTCAATGAGGTTAATTTTGTTTTTTTTTGCATTCTACTTCCCGAATAGGTCTAAGAAAATTCATATAAACGCATAATCTTCATAGTATTATTTAGATCAGCAAAACAGGAACACCACTGGAGGTGCACAAAATGCGTGTGGCTGAAATTGAGTGGAGGATGCAGGATGGGGCAGGAAGATGGTGAGAACTCAGTGGTGAGGAAGGCACAGAACACGGGCTGCGGGAAGGCGTGCAGGGTGAGAGAACTCAGCTCTGAGGATGGCGCAGAACACGGGCTGCGGGAAGGCGTGCAGGGTGAGCAGGATTCACTCTGGACAGAGTGCGTATGGGAATGCATTTTCTTCTTTGTGCTCTACAATAGACACCCATTTAATTAGTGACTGAGAAAAAGCAGAGTATCCACCTGGCTCTCTATCTGCCAAGAACCGCGACTGCCTCCACCGCTCCGTGTGGGACCACCCTGCCTAATACCTGTCTTCTGAAAATCGGCTCCACTCAGAGCAGCCTCCCCACGGTGGCAGCTCCCTGGTGCCAGTGCTGGCCAGGAGATGCACAACCCTCTGCCTCTCTCCCCAGCCCCACTCACCCGCCAAGTCCCAGTGAAAATGCCACCTTCTGCAGAGCTCTGCTGGCTCAGGGTGGCTTGTGCTGATCTCCTAGCCCCTAGGTCCCTCGGCATGGGCTCTCTCTATGCCACAGCTCAGCAATGATCACGCCCTGCCACGCATGGCTCCTGGGTGAGCTCAGCACTGATCACGCCCTGCCACGCATGACTCCTGGGTGAGCTCAGCACTGAACACGCCCTGCCACGCATGACTCCTGGTTGAGTTCAGCACTGAACACGCCCTGTCACTCCTTGACTCCTGGAGGTGAGGCTCAGCACTGGGTAAGCCTGTCACCGCGTGGCTCCTGGGTGAGGCTCCCAGCCACTGGTCACTTCCCTGTCACACACATGACTCTGGGGTGAGGTCAAGCACTGATCCGTCCTATCGCGCGCGGCTCCTGGGTGGTCAGCACTGATCCGGCCCCGCCGCGCCTGACTCCTGGGTGAGCTCAGCACTGATCACGCCCTGTCACATGACTCCTGGGTGAGCTCAGCACTGATCACGTCCTGTCGCGCCGGCCTCTGGGTGGGCTCAGCGCACGATGCGTCCTGTCCGCGCGCTGGCTCCTGGGTAGGCTCAGCGCTGATCCAGCCCTGCCCGCGCGCTGACTCCTGGGTGAGCTCAGCAGTGATCAGGCCCTGTCACTCACGGCTCCTGGACGGTCTCACATGTGATGTGCTGCTTGCTCAAATTAGATCACAAGCTCCTTCCAAGCAAGGACTCTGTCTCACTATTTTTGTGCCAAGCCCAGTGCTGACTCAAAAACAGTTCTCAGTAGTCACTGGGTGACAACAGGAACACCAGCTTTAACACTCAGAAGAAGCTTGCTGAAGACTCTGTCTCACCCACTGCACGCTTAAAACAAAAAACAAAATGCAACGGTTCACGGGTCCATGAGAGCTGGCCAAGCAAGGCACTGCTCACAGAAAAAAGGCTGCATTGGAGTTTGCAAGCTTTTAACTCACATGATTCCTCATTTGAACTGAATCTTCCCCAGTCAGTTAGACATAGTGAAACTTTAGATTATAACATTTCTTGATGGCTGTAGACAAGGTCTGTGTGTACTACAATGGCCAGAGAAAAGAAACCTACATCAGAAATGACAAATATGGAGTTCCCCCTGGGCATGAAGGTGTCAGATACTTTTTAATAGAAATCCACAAATATCCAGACCCAGACCCTTAGACTGGGGCTAAGAGCTCCTAAAGTAGACAGGGGACAGGGCACGAGAAACAGGCAGAGCCCTGTGTTTAGCAGGGAGGTCTGGCTCTCAGCTCACTGCAGAAGCAGAGTCCATGTGCAATGCCAACGCTCACAGCACAGGGCATGGCACCAGGAGCCCCCTCCCAGCCTTCCCTAGGCCAACAGCCTACTCAATGGAACTATGCCTTTCACAGACCAGCTACCATGAGCCTCGGCCTTCAAATCGAACGCTTTCTGTTGTGCAAACATGTCCACTGCCTCCCCTCTATCCAGGCTGTCCCCAAGCAGCCCCTTTATCCTGGTGCTGTGATTTCAGGAGCAGTGGGTGAGGGGGTGTCCCCTGGTGGTGGTTGGGGGTGGGTGGTCCTCTGGATGGGGATATGCCCTCGAGAGGGACGGCTGAGCCTTCAGGATGGGGCTCTGCCCAGTCTTGTCCTTCCGCGTGTCCACCACTAGGTGGGGCCAACCGCGACACGTCACGAGGGCCAAGCTGAAGCAACTTCACTCCTTGCTTCCCCCTCCTGCTCAGCGGATGGGTGCTCCGGTGTGGGAAGACGTTAACATGACCCGGTGGTTCAGACACTGCTCAGGGACAGCGGAGAGCAGGGCAGGGAACACGATTCAGCACTACTAGGATGGCATTGGTTAAGATCCACCTTCAGAGAAGCCTCAACTCAAGCTCCTGAACGGATCCTCCCGCAGTGCCAAGCTGGGGCACCCTCGTGTACCTGAGCCCAACTTGAACCAGCTCTGAGTCACTAACGCCGAGAGCGGGGCCTGGCTTAGACACGCTAGAGTCATCAAGCCTGGTCCCCTGGGCCTGGCACTTCCAGCGTCACGGGAACAGGACCACACTGGGGGTTGACAGCATCAGGCAGACACGTGAGTTTTCACAGGCTCCCGAGAGAAACCGCCTAGGGCAGGAAGGCCTGGTAGAGAGGGCAGTGGGGCAGGTGTACCTGCTCAGCTGACATACCTGTGACATCCAACGGACGCTTTTTTAGAGCAGTGACCACTGGCCCGTCTTTCCTGCGTAGCAGAGGGCTGCTCCGTCTTTCGGCCACTTTCTGCTTTAGCCTGGACCGTAATTTCAGATTCGGTTCAGAAGCTGCACGGAAAGGAGATGTCATTACAGCCAGGCAGATACCACTGGGCTCAAGGTTATCCTGTTGGTGGTTTTTTAAAAATATGCACTCTGGGGAATACATATTCGCTCAACACTGCCGTGTTGCTGCAGGGGATAGCGATGGGAACTCACGAAGCAGGGGATTCTAACCCCATTCATCAGTCCCAAATAATGAATAAAAGGTATCTGGTGCTTTGGATAAATTTCTGTGACCACAGCATTATGCAAGCGCTGGCAGTATCTTCACAGAATCAGGCCACGACTGCGGTTTCCAGCAGATGGGAAACAGGACTGACAAGCTGATTCTCTGGGCGTGGCGGGGGTTGCTGAGGTGTGAAGTCACTTAATGGCGATGTCTCGTAACTAATGCTCTTCTAGATAATACACCCCTATCTTTATAGCTGTGTTGCTCTAAAATCAGAGAAAGACCGACAAACAGGGATGTGACACCGGGCCCAGGGATGTGAGGATGGTGTCCACGTTGCACACTTTTTGCTCACCTGTGCATCGCCCCAGCTATGTCAGTGAGGCCTCCAGAGCGTGAGGCCGCTATCCCTACTCCCACCTGGTGAGGCTCAGCAAAGCCCATCCCAGCACCTGTGCCAGCTTCACCTCTCATCTGACCACAGGGTGAAGGTACTGGGCGTGGGTCGGTTTCTGTGAACACCTCTGCCTGTGCGGACAGAGCCATTTGCGAATCTGCATCTTCCAGCCCACGATGGTTCCCAAGTCATCTGCATCTGGAACCCAAACCCCTGGGGCAGGGCCTGCCTTGGGAAGCACCAGGGATCTAAAGGCAGCAACCGGAGGCAAAGAAATCCCCAAACCCACCCGGGAGAGGTTATTGGCTTTCAGAGTCCAGAACAGCGCCAAGAATGCTGCCGTGGAGACGTGTGTCACACAAGCCTTTGAGTTCTGAGGTTTTACTTGGCTACTTGCAAGGTTCTACCACTTGTAGATTTGCAAATTGGGAGATTTTACCTCTTTTTAAAGAATCAGCACTCCTGCTGTTCTTAATCTTTCTGGAACAGGAAGTGCACTGCTTCCGGAGCAACCAGGAATGAGAGGGAGTTTCTCCTGGAAGCAGGACTGATGTGGCTGGGCGACGGGGACCCGGCCCCATGTGACTTCACTCTTTGGGACACGCGGGCAGCCCAGGACCTTCCCACTCTGGAAAAGGCTTTGAGTCAGGGACAGTTTTTCTGCAGGTCTTAGAAGGATGTGGGAGAAGCAAGCTCCCTAAAACAGGCTTCCCAGAGAAACCAGAGGCGCTGTGAGCAGGTGCCAGACTCTGAGCCTCAGCCTGCTCTGCAGGGAGCGGGGCCTCTGTGCTGTGGCTCGGAGGACCTAGATGACGACAGACGATGGGTTCAGCCACAAGCCGGCCTCTCCATGGGTTACTGACCAGGGCACGCTCCTGTGCCTAACACAACCGACTGAGGCAAACGTAGATTCACATGTTCCACTTCTATTTCCACGCTGGGTTTCTTGCCATTATTCGAAAAACAAAACACAACAAAACAAGCCAAGCCAAAACACCCAGCTGATGACTAGGCAAGAAAACAGCACCTCCTCTCCCACCATCACATCTCCCCTGAAACCCACATGGGCTCTGCAGGGATTCCCCGGGCCAGGGACAGGAGCCGCTGATGGTGGGCAGGAGCCACTTCTGAAAGGCAGGGGCTGTGTGTGCCCACAGAAGGGCACAGGGTCCTGTGTCAAAGGCCTTCCTTGGTGGCTGCCCTGCCACGTGGAGTGGGACATGTGGCATCGGGAGGCAGGCATGACGTGGTCACTCCAGGCCACCATGGACTGGCTGGGCTACTGCAGCCCAGTGCACGGCCTCCCCCAGGCCCTGTGGGGTCACCACGCTGCTCCCAGGTCATCAGTCGGGCGGCAGATCCTCCGCAGCCCTGCCGGGCACTCCAGACTCCTTGTGCAAGAGACTCTCGAGGACAGCCCCATGGTGGCTGCCTCGCCCTACCCCTCCCCTCCCCTCCCCTTCCTCAGGCCTCTGCTCCACACCCCTCCCAAGGCTGCCCTGATCCCCCACAGCCCCACTGCCCCCATCACAGCCCCACTGCCCTGTTTTCCTCCCAGCTGCCTTCTCAGCACCTGAAATTCTTCTGTCCCCTCACCTGTTTATCCTCTGCCTCCCAGCCTGCACACCTGCCTGGCTTCCCTGATTCTAGCTGACTGCACGTCCCTGGTTGGCTCTGCCTGCAGGGTGGCTGTAGCTGACCAGGAGGCTCCAGGACACCACGCCAGCACTGCCAAGGGCAGCATGGCGTGAGGCTGGGGCCCTTCACTCGTCCCTGCCCCGTGGGCTATTCAGCACTCTGACTTGCCCCCAGAACCTATCAGACAAGCAGGGCTTCGGATGCAGGGCTGGGGGAGGGGACTGAGCAGCAGCACATGGACCAGGAGAGAAGGGGGACGCTGGAGCCTGCCCAGGGCACATGAAGTGGCCTTTCTGGGGAGAACAGAGAAGGCCTAGGGGGCAGAAGGCAGCGGGGGAAGCTGCACACCACAAGGACCAGCTCGCTGCCTGCTTTCAGGGTGACCAGCCTTCCTGCTTCCTGTCCTCCCTCATTACTTCCAGGCCGGGCGTCTCATAGATTGACTTAAGACATAGTGACCTACAATTTCAGTCCTTCAAATGCATGTGTCTTAAAGCTTGCACAATGCCTGTAACTCCAATAATTCTGCCAAAGGCAGCCAAAGTGGAAGATGCAGGTAAGCCGGTACCTGGTGACGGTGAGGGTGGAGGCTGCACATGCACCGGCTCAGGGCAGCAGCCCCTTCACCACCCTCGTGGGCCTTCCACTCATTCCAGGCACGACGTGGCCAGGCAGAGGAACTGCAGGAACTGGATCCCACCCCTAAGAGGGCTGCAGGTACACTGACAGAACCAAAGTATCAGGCCAGAGGCCTCATGGAAAAGTCGCTCCCACCAAGTATGGGTGAGGGCAGGAAGGATGCCAACTGTACTTCCAAATGCAGTGTCTGCTCCTTAGGGAACGGGGAGCAGGTGAGATTGTTTCTCCTGAAGCCAATCAAGTAAATGACTAATTAAGGCGGCACAACATTCTAATCACAACCTTAAAATTCAACACAGTGCCCAATGCCTAGCAGGTGCCTTCATCCTTCTGCCAGAAGTAATTCTGATGGAGACACAGGCTCGCTCCTCCCAACTTAAACATCCTGAGAGTCAGCTGCAGGTGAAGCGGCTCTCAGAGCCGGAATGCTTTAACTGTTTAGCGGCCGGGTTTACAGAGGGGATATGCGTGCACGTGGCACGAGTGTGGAGGGCGGTATCTTTGTGGGCCTGATGCAATGTCCAGCAGCCAGCGAGGAAAGAACCCATTGATTTAGCAGCAGAGAATGCACAGAACATCGCCGTGGGACAGGGCGTGCAGGCAGAGCTGCAGAGAGGAGGTAACTGCTTCCAGCTGCTCTGCCTTGAAATCCTAAGGTGACACCAAAGGAAGTATTAAAGAGGATAAACACAAGAGGACAAAAACGCAAGTGCCGAAGGAAGGGGCTGGAGAAAAACTTGAGAATTGTCAGAAGGGGGAATAAAAGGATAAAAAGATGAAAAATGGGAGTGCAAAGATCCTACAACAAATTGCTGAAAACGCCAGGAGAGGAGAGAATCAGCTGGGTGGAGAGAATCATGAGCAGAAACTCCAGACCTACTTCTCCAGCTGAAGAGGAGCTGGACACGGAGGCCAAGAATCCCCCACCTGCGGGATCCCAAACTGCTTCAGAGCTCTGGGGACAAAGGCTCGGCCTTGAGAACAGTTTTGTACTCGGCAACAGCCACACCGAGGGCAAGACGAGGACCTGAAAACCCTGCAGGAAATGACTTCCATCCCCAACCAACTGATCAACCAACGGTGTAACAGGATAACGGTATTTACCAGTAACGAGGACTCCAAAAACACATGCTCCATGCACGACTGCTCCAGGAGCCACTGGAAGACGTGCATGACCAAGATGGCAGAGGAAAGCAAGCACAAAGGAGGCCGCAGAAAGGAGGTTGCGGGGCCCGGGAGAGGAGGCGGGGGCCAGGCCGGGAGAGCAGACCATTCAGACACACCGGGCAGTGGGGCCAGACGCACCAGGTGGCCTGCTGTGCGGAGGAGAGTCTCCTAGGTATGCTGAAATGTGGGCCTGAATAACAGGCAGGTGTGAAACTAAGCAAATGAAAAAAAAGATCAACTTCCGGACAAATTTCTACAAGGTGAATGCAGCCCAGGTGGACTCTGGTTCTGCTGTGAACGTGACACAAGCTGTAATAACGCAGGCTGGACAGGCAGTCAGGGACGGCCGTTCTCCCGTCATGAACATCATGGGGGTCTATGTGAATGTACATTTATTTACTTTGGTAAAAATAAAAAGATAATTCTGGCCGGGCTTGGTGGCTCACGCCTGTAATCCTAGCACTTTGGGAGGCTGAGGTGGGCAGAGGTCAGGAGTTCGAGACCAGCCTGACCAACATGGTGAAACCCCATCTCTACTAAAAATACAAAACTTAACCAGATGTGGTGGTGGCACCGGTAGTCCCAGCTACTCGGGAGGCTGAAGCGGGAGAATCGCTTGAACCTAGGAGGCAGAGGTTGTCCAGCCTGGGCAACAGAGCGATGTTCCGTTTCAAAAAATAAAATAAATAAAATAAATAAAAAGATAATTCTAAGAAGACAAATGCCAGACTGGAATCTAACTTCTATAATACATGAAAACACAGGATTGAAAACAACATATAAACAGTACTTACAAAGGAACAAGAAAAGACAACGCCTGATAGAAAAACAGGTAAACGAACTGCCACTAAACGACATCTATTCAGCATGGATGGAGCTGCCTCGTGTGCCCTGCATGGTTCCAGATGCTGGGCACAGGGTGGCTCTGAAGACAGGGCCTGCTCGGGGTGGTCCCGCCGCCCAGCTCCGGGGCACCAGCCACCCTCAACCTTGAAGCACGTTGCTCACGTAATCCTGGGGAGGGCGAAGCACACAGGCATGCCCGCCCTTGACTGATGGTGACGGCACTGCTCACTCAAACACCAACAGGCTCGCCATCTTCGTCACCGGCCAAATCGGTAGAATGAACTGCAGCACCATCCCGTCCTGCTCGTGGAGAGGGTGGGGACAATGGACTCTCCGGCTGCTGGGGAGGGGGTATCATTTGCTCAGTGTTTTAGGATATACATACTCTCTGAACCAGCAGTTCCATTTTCAGAACGTTTCCTACAGAAATACTAGTACGGTGAGGAAAGGTGCTCAAAGTTGCTGGCAAAATGGTAACTAGAAACACAAGATACACAGAAACATCTACATCTTAGATATACATGAAAGCACAGGCATACAGCACCAAACGTACACAGAAACACACAGCACACAGATACACACCCCTCACACAGAAACACACACGCACACAGATACATACACAGATATACACACAGACACACAGAAACCCAGATACACACAGAAGCAGATACACAGAAACACAGATACACAGACATACAGATACAGATACACAGAAACACACACACACAGAAACACAGACATACACAGACACACACAAACACAGATACACACACAGACACACACATACACAGAAACACAGACACATACACAGAGAACACAGACACACACACACACAGAAACACAGATACACACACAGATATACACACATACACACAGACACACACACAGAAACCCAGATACACACCCCACACAGAAACACAGACACACACACTGAAACACAGATACACACCCCACACATGGGCAGAGAAAGATTTCTGGACAGATACATATCAAACGAATAACAGCAGCTATCTCTGGGAAGTATGATTCAGAGTGTGTGGAATGAATTTGTTCTAATTTATTACACGCATGCATTACTTCTGTGGTTCTTTTAAAGAAGGTACCGTGTGTGATGTGTGCAGGTGGCGTGCTTTCCTCCACACTCTTTCTTCCTCAATCCTCTCAATGAAAATATTTCATTTGCTGTCAGTCTCAGTGTAGTTTTACCATTGAACAGTGGAAAAAAATATGTATTTGAAAACGATTAGTTCAAGAGCTCCTGGAGTACTGTCCACATTAGGAAGAGTTCAGGCTTGACGGATGTCAAAGTTGGAAGGATGGGGCACAGAGCGCTTGGTGGCCCACTGTTCCTGACACAGAAACTGCCTAATATTTAACCAAACTCACCATTCCTCTAACTTTTTTTGGAAAGGCACAACAAAGCCTATTTCAGAACCTTCGGAATACACTCACGCTCACTTTTTAAGAACATGAAACTGATGGAGGACCCAGCCTGGCACAAGAGCCCCTGAATCTCTGTGGGAGGCTGCCTACCTGGTAGCAGGAAGCTTGGCTGAGTTGGCTCTGGCGGGCATTACACACATTAACCCTCTTCCTGTCTGCTCAAAGGTAGCTCGAGGAACAAGAGATTCCACCAGCCACCGCCTGAGCGGCAGCTGAAGGGATACTCACCACGCTGTGCCTCCTGAGGTATACACCACACCTTTACACACAGCACTGAGAAGTCTCACCACGCTGCACCTCCTGAAGTATATACCACACCTTTACACACAGCAGCAAGAAGTGTGGGCACTGCCCATTTCTGCCTGGTCCCACCCATCTCTCCAGCAGTTTCTGCAAACTGCATTAGAACAAGAGACGGCAAGCAATGGTCAGAGGCTCTGCATGAAACAGAGAGCCCCTTCCCAAACTCAGGGATGTTTGTCAGGGTGGAAAACGCACTCTGGTCCTATTTCACAGTACCCTGAGCCTACTCTACACATGGATAAGAACAAAGTACCTGTAACTTTATTCAGGTCACTAGTACACAGAAGAAAGCCATGAGCAGCCTATTGATGAGCTGTAGGGCTTGACTGATGAAAGAGCCATGAAGTTATGAAGGGGACGCCCACCGCCCCACCTTGCAGACCGGTGGACACAACAGTAGGTCGTCTCATCTGCCCAGGACACAGCGTTGTGGGCGCCAGCCTGGCCACAGGCCCTGTGCTCTTCCTCACCAAGCAGGACAGCTTCCCCCCGAAAAAGGAGGAAAATGCACCCTTATCTGCACATCTAAGCAACGGATGGATGTTTCCCATGGGCAGCCGTGACCTCGAGCGACTGGTTTCAGAAGGCCCCGGGTGAGGAGGGCAGAGCTACACGAACACTCTCCAAGGCTGACGATGGAGGCAAGTGCAGGGGGAGCCCAGGACCTTTGGCTGACTGCCCAGATCCATGGTCCATACAGGGGTCATCAGAACTCCGTCCCTAGGACCAGCCCAGCCCCCTCCCAATTCACACCTAACTGCGGGCACCAACCCCACCAGGCAGGCTAGCGAATGCCAGAACAAGGCTGAGGTCGCCAAAGTCTCACTGAACGTGAGCTCTGGCGTTTTGCTTCCTTAAAAGAGCCAGGATGATCCACGGCAGTGCCACAGCCCAGGCCGGCAGCCGGGTCCTGACACGTGCTGGGGAGAGTGTTTGCTGCTAGGACCATGTGCCCAGGGACATATGAGGATGCTGGACAAGGCGTTCTGTGGAGTGCACGGTTTTCAGTGCTCAGGTCCAAGAAGCTGCTGACAAATGGGAAAGAACTGTGCTGGCTGGACAACAGTTAGTTGTTTTGGCCTTGTTTCATCTATCAGAAGTCACATGAGGGGAAAATTTAAGAGTCATTATAAAAAATACACGATGACTAATATCTTTAAGACAATGAAGATGTTACTGGGGAAAAATAAGATCCTTCAACATCATCCAAATGACAAAACGCTGCTTGTTTGTAAAAGTGGAAAAGCCTCCATTCCTCAGTGTGAACATGGACTCGAAGGCTCTGCTTAAATGCAGTTTCTGGTGAAGCCGTCTAACACCCACACAGTGCAGGAAAGATCCAGCATCCTATGTCCGTGACAGTGATCCACACAGTTCTGTCTCTTACGACTACATTTAAAAATACACATTTGGCAGCTTCACGAGTCTGCAGAAACCCAAAGTCAGGGTGACCCTTGAGGCTGCACAGACATGGGAAGGGACCAGGCACCACCTCACCCTGGGCCGAAATCTGGCAGGAGGTGAAGAGCTCTGAAGTGGAGACACCCCTGCTGCCAATCTTCCAGGAAAGGGGCGGGGCCTCTGGCAGGAAGAGCTGGACCTGAGGCCCTGGGTAGAGGGGTCTGACTCTCGAGCCCAGCCTAGTTCTGAGCTCCTGGGAGATGGCACTCAGGTGAAGGCAAGCCAGGAACGAGGAGATGAGCCCTGAAAAGCCAACAGAGCAAGATGGGCCCTTCTGGCCAGATTTTTGGTACAAATCTTGGTGTTCCCATCCTTGTGGTCCTTCTCTAAGTGGAGGAAGTGGCTCCTGCTGGCTTCTACCTGAACTTGGGTACGGAGGGAAGGAGGTGGGGGGATGCTGGGTCCGGAAGTTACCAGTCATTGGATGGAGAAAAAAATCAAAATCACCCTAAGAGTGTAGAGAAACAAGAGCAGAAACCACCCTGATCTGGTCCTACTCGAAAGACTTTGCAAATATTAATTCATTCACGTCTCATGACAGCCCCAGGAGAGAAGCAAATTAAAGGTACATTTCACAGATGATGAAACTGAGGCACAGAGAGGTTCAAGAGCTCCCCTAAGTCCCAAGGTGGCGAGTGAAGGAGCTGGGCAGAAACTCAGGCACCTGGTCCTGCCCACAGGCACAGGCGACGTGAATGCCCGGAATATGCCCAAGCTCAGAATAGGAGTCACTGCATTGCTTTCACCAGGGAGGTTAGACATTTGAGCTGGTACAGATGTGACCTGTCAGCAGAGCCAGCAAAGGACATGCAAAAAATGCATGGGGTGATGACAAAATTCACAAGACAGGGGCAAAGCTTTTCACATGCTCACAGGTCATACAATAGCCCTTTAGAGATGGAGAAGTGGGCAAACTGTGTGCCAGGTCAGTATAAGGTAATGTAAAGTCAAAATCATGTAATTATTTAAGTGTACATCACAATTATTAAAGATTATCATTTCAATTCATTCAAGGAACTTCGTAACTAAAATGTAATGAGGTATTTCATATTACCAATTACTGCAGAAAAGCACAGATGTAAATCACTTAGAATGAGTGACGTCACGTGTTTGAAAGTAGACAGATATGTCAAGGGTAATACAGGGTGTGTAACTACACACTATTCTCTTAAGTGGTTTAAACATTTTCTCTGAAATCTTTATGTTATTAATGTTATGAATGTGGTAGTGATGTCTTTTTAAAAAACTGATAATGCAATCAAATCTTAATTAAGTTCTTCTGGAGCACTATGTATTCTAGATAACATTTCCCGAAGTGTGAGAAGAGAATTTTCTCTTCTGTTCTCAAGGAAGCGGGGAGGTGGAGGGTGGTGCTATCACAAGGTTAGAAGCACAGTAGACGGTGTGGGAGACTTTGCTTCCAATCATCCCCAGAGAAACACAAGGCAGCACAGGAAGCCAAGGGCCACGGAAACTGAGAGAGATGGCGGGGGCCCTGCTTATGGGAGAAAGGCCTCTAGTGGCGAACAGCAGGGCAGGGCTGTGACAGGGTGCCATCTCCCATGCTGCTAGCCTTCCTTGCTACGAAGTATTCATGCCGGGTTCTGTTTCTTAGAACAGGAGGCTGGTCCCCAGGTAGTGCTGATGTTTGGGATGGGGGAGGAGCCAGTGCAAACAGCTCCTAGGGCTCCCCCAGCCCTGCTGCTCTACTACGAACTGGGGTGTGGAGGTGCTGGGGAACTGCTCTGGGGTCCTTGGTGGGAAGGCACCAGATGGGGCATTTCTGGGAAAGCACGTCCCCACGTGAGGCCGACTTGCTCGGCTTGGCGGCCAAGCTCTCGCCGGACGCTCCCTCCTGGGTCTGTGGCTCTGGAGTCAGTGCCACAGCCATCACTCCCAGGACAAGAGGAGACACTGGGGCTGGGTGCATACCACAGCCGTGAGGATGTGGGTGTGGACAGACCCGCTGCGCTGAGGGGGAAACGGAGGCCAGGGGAACGGAGGGCATTTGCTTCAGGGCACACAGAACCATCACGTGAGTGCGCACAGATCCAACCCACAGTGCTTGACAGCAGCACCTCCGGGTTCCCGCCCTCCGCCCTCGGTGTCGCTCCAGTTCCTGGCGCAGGGTTCTTCCAGGCAGGCACGTTCCTCGCCTCCCCATTCCCCAGTCTCTCTCCCAGCACAGGGCCCACCACTCACTGTGGACTTTGGTTTTGTTGATGGAATTTGATTAATAATAGCATCGGTCCCCAGAAAGGGAACCTGGAGGGCGATCTGCGAGAGTCGGCTCAGATTCTCTCCTGATATTACTGGGCACATCTTTCTGGAAAAAATACGGATCTCTAAAGCGGTTCCTTCTGTCGAGCTTTAGGGCGCTCTCCAGGTGAAATCCAGGACCATTGTCAGTAGAAGTATCAGTAAGAACCACAGGCTCACACCCATGAAACTCAAAGAAGCAGCAGCTCTAGGTTCACTTTTCCCAATAAAGGCTTATGGCCCAAATGGAAATGCACCCATGTTTGCAGGATTCTTGTGCCTCTGACTTGGAGAGGACATGGCCATCCTGAGGTGGCCTTCTCCAGCAGGGTCTCCACCATCCCAATGCAGCCCCTCCTCTGAGGTCATGGCTGGCCTGTTATGGCCCACTCCTCCAGGGACATGGCCAGCCCAATATGACCCACTCCACCCGGATCATGGCCGGCCTGATATGACCCACTCCACCTGGGACACAGCTGGCCTGATACGGCCCACGGCTCCAGGGACACCACCGTCTAAATACACCCTAGCAGGGCCCACTCCACCAGGAACATGGCTAGCCCGATACGGCCCACTCCACCTGGGACATGGCCAACCTGATATAACTCACTCCTCTAGGGTCACAGCTGGCCCAATACAGCCCACTGCACCTGGGACGTGGCTGGCCCGATATGGCCTACTCCCCTAGGGTCACAGCTGGCCTGATACGACCCACTGCTCCACGGATGTGGCTGGCCTGATACGGCCCCCAGCAGCCCCTCGCAAAGCCTCACTGCTCCAGTGAAGAAGCCCTTGTGTGACTGAGTGCGTTGTTTCGGCCCAGAATTGGCCACAACCTTTGGATAACACAGAATCTGTTTAGCAAGAAAAAGTGGTGCCCCTAGGATTTCATCTCCAAGAGCCGCCCCCTGGGGAGGATGCCTTGGGATTTCCTACACTGCCTTGCAGTTTGTGGGATCCACTGGCCATACCTGGGATGAGGCACTGCCCGCCCTCAGCGCCTGCTGCGGCTCCTGCCCTCACCACTTCTCTGGGCAGAGCCTCTGGAAGGCACTCCCCGGCCTCTGCTCTTCTTGCTACCCCAGTGCATTGCCCACAGCCACCTTATTCCACTATCTAAAGCCACTGCCTGCTTCCTCCGTGGCCCCTGAGAAAGCCCCAGAGGGTCCATCCTGACTTATCAGACACTGCTGCAGCCGCCTCTCCCTGCTTCGAAGATGGTCCAGGCACCTGCTTGTGCCTAAATGTCCTTCTCCCTCTGGCTTAGGACAGAACAGTGGCACGTAACTCTGAGCCCAGCTGGGATATCCCCTGCAGGACACAGTGAATTTCTTTCTCGTAAAGATTCCCTTCCCACTCTGGGGCCCTGGAAGGCCCTGCTGCCCGGGCACTGCCCAGAGCCATCCCTGAAGGCCACAGGCTCACCTGCTTTCAGATGGCACGTGGCCCACCAGCGGGAACTGCTTCACCCCGTGAGCACTGTGGGGATGCCCCTCAGCGTGGCAAAGTCTAACACACCACCGAAAGAAGACTAAACTGAGTGTGCTTTCAAAGTGAGTTTGAGTCCTCAGCAGTGGTGTACATGTGTGAGGTTCATTTCTTTAGGAATAAATAATAAGGAAATGCTTAGGGACATCTTTTCAAAATGATGCTCTAATGAAAGGAGCAAATATTTAAAAATCTGCAGGTGATTCCTTCTCTAAGTGGAAGACAGCAGTGGGCCCTGCGTGGCTTGTGGTGTGGAAGGTGCCTCTGCAGGAGGCCTCCCGGCCCACAGCATGCCTGGGACACTGACCTGTTTTCCTAAGAGGGAAGTCATCTTTGGCGTCGTACATTCCCAGGACTGGGTGGTTATAGGAGGTCGACACTCCGCTCTGGGGTGGAGAACTCTGGTCAAGGGAACTGTGCTGCGTTTTCCTGGAGAGAAGGCAAAGACAGACGGTTTAGTTTGCCCAGGGCACTGCCCCCAGGCACGCTGCAGCTGAGAAGCCACACACAGGATGATCTTTCCCTTGAAACCTCAGCCCCACCTCAACAGACGCACCTCTTCCCTAGGGTCAAGCTGAAGTTAAAAGGAAACAAACAGGATGCTAAACAAGCAAGTATCATCCAATGCCCACATCCTCCTCTGTGGGACCGGCAGTGCTCGGGGCTGGGATGGGCAGCACCTCTGGCGGTTTTCCTGGTGGCCGTTCTCCACCTGGCCCTGTCCTCTTAGATGGTTCTAGCCCGGTCTGTTTTCTACCAGGGCCACCACTGGCCACTCAGAGAGCCTGTCCCTGGTGGGGAGGGGCAGAGGAAGACGGTAGGCTGCGGCGTAAGCAATCAAAGGTCAGGTCATAGGCAGCCGAGACGGGCCAAAAAACGGTCTAAGAACAAATGCTATGTCTGGGGCTGTCACTGCCATCTGGAGAGAAGGAGCCCATGGGGCCATTTCTCAGCAGAAGGCACCCATCATCATCCGCGCCTTCATCAGTCACCTCCCTCTCCAGGGGAGGAACAGGATGGCAGCTACTGATACCCTGTGCCCAGGGAGCTGACCTACGAAAGGGACTTCCTGTATGAACAGCTGGGTACAACTCCACACCCTCCAGGCGGCAAGACAGGAGTAGTCTGCCAGGAGGATGGCCAGAGGAGGGACATGGGAGGAGGTGGGCCCTGGGCTGGAGTGGGGATGCAGGCTGCCACCCAGATGACCATCAGCAAGGCCTTTTTTGATGGCACTGACAGCTCAGTCTTGCTCAAAACACTGTGCTGAGTGGAATAAATTCTGAGTCTTTAAACTGTGTAATCTGCTTAATGACTAGAAACAAATTTGCCAACTTACTTATTTGGAATTTGTTAGACTATTTGAATACATAGTACGCCACAGCAATGCACCTGGAGTTATTTGAATTAAGAATGGGAGCTTGTAAATGGGTACAGGTGTATATTTAAATATCGGAGAGCACACCAGTGCAAAGAATGTGCAGAAGGGCACTCACAGACAAAATCAAGGAGGCAAGTCCAGGTGCCTGGGCCGTGGGGTGCTGGGCCGTGGGGTGCTGGGCCATGCAGTGCTGGGCTGTGGGGTACTGGGCTGTGCAGTGCTGGGCCATGGTGTGCTGGCCCGTGGGGTGCTGGAACATGGGGTGCTGGGCCGTGGGGTGCTGGGCCGTGCAGTGCTGCGCCATGGGGTGCTGGGCCGTGGGGTGCTGGGCCGTGCAGTGCTGGGCTGTGGGGTGCTGGGCTGTGCAGTGCTGGACCATGGTGTGCTGGCCCGTGGGGTGCTGGAACATGGGGTGCTGGGCCGTGGGGTGCTGGGCCGTGCAGTGCTGAGCTATGGGGTGCTGGGCCATGGGGTGCTGGGCGTGGTGCTGGGCGTGGGTAGTGGACCGTGCAGTGCTGGAGCATTAGGGTGCTGGAATGTGGAGTGCTGGGCTGTGCAGTGCTGGGCTGGTGTGCTGGGCAGTGGGGTGCTGGAACAGGATGCTGGAATGGGGGTGCTGGAAAGTAGGGTGCTGGGCTGTGCAGTGCTGAGGCCATGGGGTGCTGGAACATGGGGTGCTGGGC
Organism: Papio anubis; assembly: GCF_008728515.1. Classification (NCBI taxonomy): domain Eukaryota; kingdom Metazoa; phylum Chordata; class Mammalia; order Primates; family Cercopithecidae; genus Papio; species Papio anubis. The sequence goes on from NC_044985.1 coordinate 123,127,936, forward strand.
TGTAGAGGTGCTGGAATGTGGGGTGCTGGGCGTGGGGTGCTGGGCCATGCATCTGCCTGAAGTCAGGAGCTCAAGCTGCACAGCTTCAGGCCGCACGCCCAGCCCACCACTGCTCAGGGCACTCCAACCCCAAGCAGCCTTTAAACTTTTTCCCGGGAATTCCACCATGCAGTCAGGCTGGGACACACTTGTCACCTGTGTGCAGGGCCTGGCCTCAAGTGGGACCGCAGTCTTACATGCTAGCCTCCTTCTCTCTCTTCCTGTAGTTCACCCATCCTCTCACAATCTCATAAAAGGTCACAGGGCAACCTCTTTCTCTACCAAATGGTGTTTTCAGATTCGTCCTATGGGATGTGTGATCTTGGCTGATTCGAACTTCTTGACCTGAAGTGACAGTCTGGACCATGTCTGCATTCACTTTTCCCTTCACAGGAAACCGAGTGACTTACATGCATCCCATGAGTTAAAAGATGATATTTACATAATAATAAATCATGTAAATGCATAGAATATTAAAATTATTATTATATTTGGTAGTAGGAGTTTGCTTACCTATTGAGGTTGCAAAAGTTACTGGTTTAAGATCTAACAGACCTTCTCTTACTGCTCTGATCTTTTTGAGGAGCTTTCAGTGTAAAACTCCCACTTTCTTGTCAAACCTTAAAACGAGTAGGCAGCAGGTGCAGGGAGGGCTCAGTGACCTCAGCTGCCAGCGCCCGCTGGTTGGACCACCTGGATGGATCCAGGGCCCCACAGGGTGACCTCACACCCTGCGGCGGCCCAGTTCACGCCAGGAGTCCACCCCGGTCGTCTGCCCTTCAGACACCCAGGAGGCCCCTCACCCATCAGGGCTGAGTCCTCACCTGCCCAGCCCTAGTCCACATGGTCCCAGGCCAGACCCGCTTTTGCTCATTGCCCTCAGGAAGTGAAGAATGGTCCATCTTTCCATCCACCACCATCCACCACCTCCTTCCATTCCTTTCCACCACCGCCCTGCCAGCCACTCATGCTGCACTGCACTCCGCCACTCCCTGGCTGCCACTCTCGGCGCCCGTCCACTTCGGCGCCACCACGCTGCCCCATTCCATTCCATCCTTCCACCCTCCATTTCCGCCTTCCATTGCCACTATCGATCGACTCCGCCGTCCATTCACCATCCGCCTGCTGTCCGCCAGTTCCACCATCTGACCGCCTGACCAATGCTGAATCGTGCTTCTGATCCACTCCGCCGATCTCCACTGCCTGTTGGCATCCGCCACCCACCCCTTCCACCATTCCACCTACCTTCCACCTCCACTCCACCCAGCCACTCCACACACACACAGTCACACTGGCCACCCCGTAGAGCCCCAAGGGCAGAACCTGCAGAGCTGCTCCCTCTACCTCACCCTGACCAGAAATTATCTTCCAGTTTTTCAACCTTTCATTTCTCGCGGCCCGGGGATGGGACACAGACGCCAGGCTAGAAGCCAAGGCGCAGCCCCCATGGGGCCCTGGGGCCAACCCCGTGCCGCACCTAAAGGCAATCCTTGTCTTCTGGAGAAAGATGGAAAAGCAAATAACGTTTTCTTCTAAACACTGGCTTGACTGTAGAATAAAGCTTCATACAAACCCAACCACTTCAATTCCAAACCATTGCCCTTTCATCAGATTCGTACCAGTGATTTCCAAGAAATACAACAAGGAACCACACGCGCCAGGACACGCCAGCAGAGTGAACACGATGGGAGCCGCATCTGAAATTTATAATTTCCTAGTAGCCACATTAACGTGGCTTAAAAATAAATGAATGGAATTTTAGTATTCAATTAAACCATTATAAAAGCCATCCTTTCAACTTATAATCAATATAAACATATTGACAAGACACCGTGGGTCCTTCCTTCAGACCGAGTGTCCGAAATCCCACACTCTGCATCAACGGCATGTCCTGGCAGACCCAGCCACGTTTCAAGTGCTTGGGAGCCACGTGTGGCTTGTGGCAGCTACACGGGAAAGTGCCACCTCGTCACAACAGTCTTAAAGCTGGACACGCTGATGCACATAAACACCCTCGGAGTCCGCACCCTGATGAAGCCACAGCACCACCCATCTCTGCAGCCTCCCAGCCCTGGTCTGCTTTCTCTCACAGTTGATTCGCTTTGCTGACTCTGAATTTCTCATCAGTGGAACCATGGGGGTGCCTCTTTGTCTAGGCACCACGCCTCTGGGGCTCTCCCAAGCTGCTGCAGGCGCCAGTGGTCCGTTCCTTGTCACTGTGGAGCAGCATTCCAGTGCGTGCAGGGGCCCCAGTTTGCACGGCCGTTCCCGTTGATGGGAGCTTGGCTGTTTCCATTCTTTGGTGACCGTGACTGTAAGAAGGCGACTCGTTGTGTTGCTTGCTTTCATATGTCTTGGGCAAATACGGAGAAGGGGCATCGCTGGGTCACAGGGTTGGTGGGTATGTGTCTTTGTAGGAAACTGCCTGCCTGTTTCCCCAGGTATGATTCGGATTCCAACAGGCAGCACGCAGAGGTCCAGGGACACCGCATCTGCTCCAGCACCCGGCCTGTGTAACTCCGGCCATCCCCACAGGGATGAAGGGGCTGCCTGCCGTGGTTCTGATTTGCATTTACCTGATGCCCAGCAATGCTGAGCATTTTTTCCACGCTTACTGGCCATCCCCATGCCTTTTTTTGTGAGGTACCTGTTCAAACCTTTTGCCCATATTTTTAAGTGGGCGGCTTGTCTTTTTACTATTGAGTTATAGGAGCGGGCTCTACATTTTGGATACAAGTGGTGTGTCAGATATATGCATTGTGAATATTTCCTTCCATTCAGTAGCTTGCCTTTTAATTTTCTTAATGGTGCCTTTCAAAGGCAGAAGTGTTTCGGTTTGCGGAAATATCCCGTTTTGGGTTTTTGGTATCTAGTCGATGATTCTGGCGACCTAAGAAATCTTGCCTCCCACTCCCCATCAAGGTTGGGAAAGTTTCTACTAGGTCTCCTTCCAGAAGTCTGATCAGTTCCGCGTCTATGCTCAGGTCTATGACATCTGAACTAATCATGTGTGGTGTGAAGCTGGGGTCAGGGTTTCAGTTCTTTCCCCACGAAGAGCTGGTTTTCTGACAAAGTTTCTGCCACCACTCCACGATGTTTAAGTTCAGGGTTCAAATATGGCAAAACAAGAAAACCACCAGATGCCATGAAAACAAACCTGTCCTCTGGCTGACTTGAGATCAAGTCCTTCCCCCTCCAACCTGAATGTCCCCAGAGCCCTCTGAGAAGAGGTACCCCTGCCCCCTGCCATTAACGCCAGGGCAAGCGGGCCTTGTCCAGGCCGACACCCACCCTGAGCACCCAGCTCACCCAGGGAGTTCCATGAAAAGTGAGTCCTCCCAGCCCCAGACACTCTGTCACCCCTCCTCCCTGGAAGCCCCCTATCTCCCGTCTCTCAGCACGTCCCCCAGCGCCCTGAGGCTGCCCCAGGCCACCCCTTCTCCCGTGGCCTCCCTGACTGCAGGTGCAGCCTTTCCCTGGGCTGCTGCTCCGTCCTCCCCTCAGGTCCAGGTCCAAGTCACTGCCTGGCTTCTACTCCTGCCGGCCTTGCCCCCGTCCGCTCTCCAGTCACTCCTGGGTGAGGAGGCGCCGGCTCCCCACCTTCTTCCACGCTGCCGTGGCCACCCTCCGGGGGCTGCCCTATGCTCACCGCGACCCCTGCTTCCTAGCGGCCCCACTGCTCTGGTCCTGCATCTTCCCACTGCAGCCTCCCAGACTCTGTCCTCTTCTTCAGAAAGGGCTGCCTGTGCTTGCCCCACTCCCATCACTGTCTTCTCAAAGCTCCCTTGCTCGGCTGCTCACAGCCTCCCTGTACACAGGGACCTAAGGCAGCTCTGCCCCGGCCCAGCAGGCTCGGCACTCCAGCTCTCCATCCACTGCCAGGCCCCGCGCCCACCCTGCCCCTGGCTCCTCATCCTGCCCTTTCCAGCTTGGGCCCCAGGGGCACCATCTGAACCGCGATCCACACTCCTGTCCCTTGCTCCTTCTGCCCTGCAACCCCACACCCCAGCCCAGCCAGTGGGATAATGGAGTTTCTCCACAACCAGTCCAGGCAGTGGACTGGCTCTGGGGGCACAGATCAGGGTCCCCCGACAAAGTGGGCTCCCAGGTGCTGATCGCCAGCGATTCTCAGGAAGCCTCCTCCTCTCTCAGGTCCCCATGGCTCACTGCTGTCACGTGCTGCCTCCCACGGACACTCCCAACTCACTCCTCCCTATGAGTTTTTGTGTCCCTGGTTGAGTTACCCAAATCCGGGCGGTGTGTCTGCCGTGAGTGCAGCTTATGTGCCCCTGGCAAGCACAGCGGCTGCCGGAGTGGAGGGCGTGGGTCACCTGTGCTGGAAACATCTTTTGGGATGTGTCAGGGTAGCTGGCGGCCTCCACGGAAACAAGGGGGATCACGTCCGAGCTGTGGGAGGTTTCACTACACATAGCTGTCCATTTTGAGGCTTGAGAATAGCTACTTTTTTTTCCAATGAAATTACTGATACTTCGATTTACAAAAACTCCCTTATGGGATTTTTTTTCTAGAAATGAAATGAACCTTGAGAGCAGCAGAAAACTACATTTCAAAGCGATCCTCTGTTGCCCTTGCTCACTGCTGAAAGCCGCGTCACCTCGCCACTCGCTCGCACTGGGCTCTGTGAACTCGCCTCCGAAGGCTGTCTTTTGCATGGCATGCCGGCTCTCTCCAGTCCTCAGACGAACAAGTCTTTTGTGGTCCCTGTTAACTGCATGGGCTCTGGCACGGTTTCTTTGCATAAAATAACAGAAGTATCACAGGGGCTTCCTGACTAGCCTAAGAATCATTGAAACATCAGGTGGGAGGGCTGGAGGAGCACAGAGGATTCAGACAAGAGTTCCAGCTTAAGTGGCTCTTATTATGGCTGAAAAATGGCACAACATTACCAAGAGTAACGACAGGCGCCAGCCCCCGGAGCACTGTTCGGTCCCTGTGGAGGGGGGCCCACCCCATGAGGATGGCCGCCACGCAAGTATACCCCCAGACCATGTCACTCTTGAGGGGCACCCACCCCGTGAGGATGGCCGCCACGCAAGTATACCCCCAGACCACGTCACTCTGGAGGGGGCCCACCCCGTGAGGATGGCTGCTGTGTGAGTGCACCCCCAGACCATGTCACTCTGGAGGGGGCCCATCCCATGAGCATGGCTGCTGTGTGAGTGTACCCCCAGACCACGTCACTCTGGAGGGGCCCACCCCGTGAGGATGGCTGCCACACGAGTGTACCCCCAGACCACGTCACCCACATCCAAGCACCACTGTGCTTGGGGTTTCAATCCCTCACCCTCCCTCCCTGCCTCAGACGGTAAACAACTGGGTCCATGCAACTCTACCAATGATCAGACGGTCCTCTGGGACCCCAGAGAGGAGGCCGGGGTGCTCCCCACACCCACACTTACCCGTACCAGTAGCGGGGGTCACTGGAAATGCAGTGGTTCAGATTCCGATGGGCCAGCGCCTTCTTTTTATTGAGGACAAATTCTTGTAGCTTCATCTTCACTTCTGTGCTGGCCACGGCACCTGGTGTGGGAGAAAGCACAGCGGCGGGTGAAGTGTAGCTCTGCCCTACAGCAGCAATGCAGGGCAGCGGGGCCACGGAGGGAGGGAAGGGCTGGGGACGGCTATGCACCTTCAGGACGCTGTGGCCCCCTGAGCGCTTCCTCAAAGAACCAAGGCTGGGAGGGGTTTTAATAAGAGGTCTTCTTCCCATCAAGATTTTACATAATTGCATTATATTTAAAATGCAGATTTAATCATCCCAAAGACTTATTGTTAGCTAACACAAACACTTCTGAAGGAAGTTTTAATATTCTTATACAAAAGAACACTCTGCATTAGGCAGTGGCAGCGTGGTGGTTGCGTTCTCGCTACCGCGAAGCAGAAGCTAAGAGAGAAGGCTTTGTGCAAATGGAAGCATCACACAGGGACAAAGCCAGTCTCACAGGAAGGCGTGCTTCCACACCTGTGCCGACACGACGGCCAGCTCTGCTTCCAACAGTATCAAAGGGCAGCGCCTGTCCTCTCCAGCCTGGCAGCTCAGACTCAGGCAGAGTGACTGCACCAAGTGGGACTGAAGTTGAAACTGTGGTTTTCTTTGTGGCGGTGATTCTTTTTCAAAACCTCATTAAAGGGAACTGGCAAAAAAGGCCAGTCTCACCCTGAACACAAGGCCTGTTAGCACGGAGCCTGCTCTCCTCAGATCTCTAATCTAACCACACAGTACTTCTATCCTTCTTACAGCACCTTAAGTATCTGCCTAGTATTGCATAATGTTCAGATAGCGTTTGTAATGGTCAAAAACACACCGTGGGGTGAGTGAAGCATGTTTACAAAACCACTTCCTGACTGGGAGGCAGTTCTGGTTGTTAGAAACCACGCTGCAGTCAACATTTATGAGTGGGTAACACTGACCATCTTTAGAATGACTTGCTCAGGTCAGGTTGGCAAAGTGACTACATCTGACAAACTTACTATTCTAACCCTTGGCACATCTTGCTAAATTGCTGTCCAAAATATCCCTACACATAGGCCAGACTCGAAGGCTCACACCTGGAATCCCGGCACTTTGGGAGGCTGAGGAGGGCAGACTGCTTGACCACAGGGGTTCGAGACCAGCCTGGACAACATGGCAATACCCTGTCTCTACTAAAAGTACAAAAATTAGCCAAGTGTGGTAGCATGTGCCTGTAGTTCCAGCTACTTGGGAGGCTGAGGCGGGAGAATCACCTGAGCCCGGGAAGTCCAGGCTACAGTGAGCCAAGACTGTGCCACTGCACTGCACCCTGGGCAGTGAGAGTGAGACCCTGTCTCAAAAGAAAAAAAACAAAACAAAAACGAAACGTCGCTGCACACTGACCCCCTGAACCACCCATCCACCTGCAGCGGGGGCAGCTGCTCCTCCTGCTGGTCCAATCACCACGTACCCAAAGCCACGAAGCCAGCAGGCATCACCGTGAGGCCTCCGAGCACCACCGCACACACACTGATTTCCTCTCTTGCGAGATAATTCATGTCCTTGGCTTACGTGTTCTTAGGAATCTTTCTGTGATGTGCACGGCGCTGTTGTGGGTCTGTGTGTGTGTGTTTCACAGTTGTATCCACTGGAGTTATGTGGGTTTCTTACGATAATGGCTGTATTGAGAGCCTAGTATATGCCAGCCCTGGTCTGATTCAGCCCCACATGAGAGCTATAAATAGATATTCTCATGCCCCAGCAGTGGAGGGAGAACACAAAGGTGGCCAGGTGCATCTCAGGTGAGGTCGGCTCAGTTACCAAGTCTCACAGACGCCCCGGTTTGTGGCGCTCAGCTGCTCCATGTGCGTGCGCACACATTTACCCTGCCTCTTGTTTCCTTTTACAACTGGGGTAAAATGTTAAAACGTTTGTTTTTATAAAGTCTATTTTAGTTTTTCCTTTGTGAGTTTTCCTTTTCCTTAAAACTTCGCAATTGTTCTTCCTTTCAATGGTTTAATAGGCAATCATTTTAATTTTATCCTTGGTTCTGGTGTTGAGTTTTCATTCATTTGGTTATTTGCTAAATTTTTTCATGACTCACTCTGATGGCTCAGAAATGGATTTTGGCATATAAGGCTCTATGGATATTTTGACCAACTGCTGAGAAATTATTAATATCATTAGCAAGATGTCTTTTCCTGGCCACCTTCATTACATACCAAATGCCTTTGCTGCCACTCACAAATGGAGTTTTTGTTAGTTAGGCGCATTCTGAGTTCCCGACGGCAGAACCCACTCCCGTTACAGGAAGGTGGCACTTCAATGGCTGGTCAAGGGTCAGTCAGCAACGAGAGCCCTGGAAACAGGGTCCACCCAGACTGTGGTGGGGGCTGCACTAGCCTAGCCAGGGACACACAAAGACGTTAAGTACACGGCCACCAGCATGGGTCCGGGAAGGCCCCCCCCCGTGATGCATGAGGCTTCAGGCTTGGTGCTTTCTCACGGTCTGAGAAAATAACGCCATTGCCCGAGTCGAGCTGTGCCCGTGACGTCCCCCAGCTCATGCTGCTGAAGATGGTCTCATCACCTAAGTCGTGACTGCGGTGAGCACTGCCCCAGGTAGGGTGGGGGGTGGGGGGACAGGAGGGATGCTTCTGCTTCTTCAGGGCACCCACCGTTAGACTTGAACGTCACTGATAAGCACTTGTAGCTGAACTGTCTTTCTGTAAGGGGACTTGCCAGAAGATCATATACTTATGGGAACCATTCGCTTCTACCATTCCCAGGCATGTGATCACTGGAATTCCTAAAAGATTATCAGCAACAGGCTGCTAACTTTGGAAAAACAGACCCAGACATAAACCAGAGAGTTAACCCCGTAAATATACAAACCGCCTCCACAACCAGGAATAAAAGGAAAGGCCGGGTGGTGGGGAAGATAAGTGAGCAGAGAACACAGAAGACCAATTTCAAAAGGAGAAGGCAAATTTGCCAATGAGTATGTTAAATCAGCTTAACTTTACTGATAAAAGAAATAAAAAGTGAAATGGGTAACTTCAAGTTTTTGCCTTTAAACTGATAACATTTTTTGGGGTTACTACTCATGCTGCTGAGGGTGCAGGGAAGTAGTCAAACCGCACAATGATGCTGGTGATGGCAACAGTGAGGATGAGGACCCAGATGGCCAGTTGGAGGGGATGGCCCTGCAGGTCCCTCTACATGGCCATCTTTGAGTGGAAGCAGCAGAGCAGGACAAGAAGCAGGTTCTAGGTGTGCAGGATGAGGACGTCCTCAGCATTTTCCAGCAGACCCAAACTCAGTGTGGTCAGCCTTACCTCCTCAAAACACCGGCTGCCAGGGACAGCTGTTACTGTGGATCCACTGGCCCTCCACGGGGGAGGGTGTGCACTCCAGGAACAGGGCCAGCAGACCCCACTTTATAACCCATCCTCTCCCCCTGCTTCTGCAAACACCATTTTGGGGCAAAGGGTGACTTGGCCACAAGCCTGGGTCCTGCCTGGCTTCCTCTCTGCAGGGCTGGATGGTGGGCATGACTGGCGTTCATGCCCCACCCACGCCCAGCACAGGCCTGGCCAGTAGGAAACATGAGGAACATAAGTCATCGATTCAGGACCTTTCTAACCACCAAGGAATCTTCTTTTGATCTTTCAGACTTTACTAGGAGAGTATTCAAAATGAGGGGCTGATTCTGACCCCCCACCCTGTTTCAGAACTTCTGGTTATACACACGCTCATCTGTCAACGGGTTTCTCACTTAAAGTTCTAGAATGAAAAAACCCATTCAATAAATGGAGAGCAGACCTCCCTCATTTTTACTTTTACTTTTTTTTTTTTCTTAATTCACATTGAGTATCACTCATCCCCTGGACGGAGGTTTCTATAGAGGCTCTATGAGATGCCAGCCCGTTCTGGCCAGCAGAGATGAAGTGGTGGATAAGAGGCCAAGTTCTTCCCATACCAGGGGGCAGAGAGTGCGCCCGAGACCTAAGGAGTAAGCGGGCGAGGAACAGCTGAGTGGGGCAGACAGAGGAGGACAGCAGCTCTGGGTGGGGCGGGGCAGGTGGGGAGGGACGGCTGTGCTCCCGGAGGGCCAGGGCCCGGACCTGGTGAGTCCAGACGACGGAGCTGTGGCAGGCTTCGCTTGGCTTCTGCCTGAAAGGGCTCCTTTTTCTCCCCACCCCCTTGCCTCTGAAAAAGGCACAACTTCACAGAACGGACACCTAATGACTTTCAGGAGCAGCCTTTCACGTCATTTTTACACAAAGCAAAGGACTTGCTCAGTGACCTCGCTCCATTCCCCGCGGGGCTGTGCGTGTGAACGGCAGTGAGAGAAAGCGGGGCTGTGTTCGCTCCGCATGCTCGGGCAGAGTCCACCCTGCTCCTGCTCCTTCCCCGAGCTGATGTGAAGAGGTGTGTGTCTTAGATTCCCAAGTGCCGTTAATCTAAATCAAAACCTAGCTGGTTAAAGACAGTGTGTTCTTGCTCAATGTGATGAAAACTGCCACCATTCTGTCAAATGAATCGCATTACTTGGTATCAATGAATAAAAGTGAAGAATTATTTAAAATAAGAAGTAATGTAAATATTTACAAGTATAACGATATTTATTAAATACTCAATAAGAAATTTACTTAAAAAAAAAAAAACCCCAGGAGAATAAACAGATGCTGCACACCGTGTTTTCAAATGCTTAAACGCTGGAGATGCTTCGTGTCCTCTGCGCCGGCCGCCACTGCTCCTCCAGCCTGCACAAACAAGAACCTCCTTCACGGGGGAAGACGCCGGCCCCTGGGCCCCGCTTACATAAGAGCCCCCGAGTGGCGTCCACCACAGGGGCCTGCGGCCCTGTGTCCTCACCACAAGACCACACTCTGAGGGCTGCAGAGTCGACACAAGCTTGCCAAGTACCCAACTGTACACAGTTTATTATTAATAATAAAACCTGACCACCCAAATCCACAGTGAAATCCACCGGGACTGCCGCCTATGACGGGGCTAGAACGGAGCAGGAACATTCCAGAGCTCCAGTTAAGGGTGGACGGCGCTTTGGATGCAGTGCAGGGATTGTTTTGGGCTGGTAAACGGATCCAAAATGTTTTCTGAAGTGAAGTCTTTTCATATTCTGTGAGCCTCAAGATGGTATTTTTATTGGAAGAGTCTGGTAAACTCTGAGGAAGTAATTTAGACCAAGCTGCTTTTTAGCAATCTGAAAAACTTATTTGTTGGTTACTTGTGGCACAAATCAACCAGCTGATATTTAAATTTTAAACTTCAACTCTCTGATAAGCAACTATTTTCCCTACTCCAAAGAAAAATACATAGGATACACACTGGGCTACTGGCGAACCACAGAAGCGTGGAGAGGAGGCCGGACCCCCGGCGGAGGCCCCAGTGCTTTGGGCTGTGGCACACGACCCTGCAATGTGGGTCCAATGCACGCCTTCTGCACTGCGGTGTCACCAGCACAGGCCAGACACGTCAAAACCCCACGCACAGGGCTCCCAGGGGGACCACGTGCTGTTGTCTATGGAAGGCAGCTTTCTAAAGTGGAAAGCAACCCCACAGGGTGGGCCCTGCCTGGCAGGCCATGGAGCCTCTACTCAGATTCCTCACACGTAAAGCCAGAGGATTCAGCTGGACTCCTGGTCCTCAACCCAGGCAACACACTAGGGTCACTCCAGCAGTTTCAGACGCAAGAACACTGCCAGCCGGGTTCCACTCGGGATCAGTTCAGTAGAACACCCGGGAGTGAAGAGAGACCCACAGCACAGCCTTCCGCTACCGAGAGGGCCCGGATCTGCATGCGAAGACCAAGCATGCGTGCAGCCCCGTCTGCAGGTTCCTTCTCCTCAGGGCCTCTGCAGCCACATCTAGAAGCTTCTCCCCTGTAGGCAATCCCTGGGGAATAAGTCACCATCTTATCTAATCAGTGTGACAGGAGCCAGGGCCATCATGCAGATTTAGTACTCACTTTCAAATCCTGATGCAAAAATTAGACCTCAAATGGAATAGAAACCCTCCTCAGAGGCCTCTTCTACCTTGAAATTCTACCAGTTAATGAAAAAACATTGAAAGTGCATTTATTATTTCAAGAGTAAAATGCTGTGATAATTGATAAAAGTGTTAGTTTTATGGACAAAAACAATTACTAAGAACTTGGAAATAGCTAAATAGAGAAATAAACTAAAAACTCAGAGAGTGCATTAGCTATGTACTCCTAGGAAAAATATATCTAGTTTGAAATAGCAAATATTTATAAAAATGTACCAAGTAATATAGGCATAATAATACAGTTTAGATCATACCCCAATTCTAATTTAGCATTAGTTTGTTATAATAACATTCATTACATTAAAAATAAACTTACAAACGGTGTACTGAATAGTTATGTAATTCTTTTTAGAACACAAGGATTTCAAATACAAACAAATGAACAAAAATGTCCTATTTGGAAAAACTTCAAATTTAGTGCAGATTAATTAAAAGCAAAATGCCAATTTCACAATCTAAAAATTATATAAAGGCGAATCACCAAACCAAATATTAACATATCCTTTCACTCCAGACAAAATGAAGAACATAAACAGTATAAAGAACAGCTTAGGAAACCTGGAGTACTCCAAGCACATTGTGTTTTCAATAATATAACTTCAAGAATTGATATTCAGGTAATTCAATTAAATCCACGGGAAATGGTCAGAAGATGTGGACAAAGCACCCGAGCCTTCCGTCTGAAGGCACAGAGAGCAACTAGGGCAGCGTGGAACACCAGGGCCGAGGTCAGAGACTGGGGCTGCGGGAAGTGGGACCCCACCCTCGGGCAGCCCGTTTTCTAGAGTCAGCAGCGGGTTTCCAAGGAGGCCCTTGATAGGGCCACAAAAACTGAGGAAAATCAAAAGACCCCAGTAAACCTCACGGGCTTGTGGGTAGGACCTCAAAGGGCTATGCCTTTTGAGTAACGATGGCCAGAAATCCACCAGCCCTTGGGAGGCCTGAAACCCAACTCAGAATCAGCTCCAGACCTGACTACATTCAGACACTTAAGAAGCTTGGCCACTTCTGGTCAACTACAAGAAGGAAAACAAAGTCCACTCGAAAAGAATGTGTCACCCTCCCAGGTCTCCCGTCATCACAACAGCACAAAGTCAGACATGCAACCTAAAACATCCAAGTGTAGAAAGAAACACAATCTGACAAAAAAAAAAAAAAAAAAAAAAAGATATATAGAGAGAAACCACAGGCAGGAAAGCCTTGCCACAGGGCCAGAGAGTGTTATCAGTCAGACTCCAAAAAACTGCACTACGTGCAGAAAAAAAATAAGATCAAGAAAGTCTATGGAAAACCATGAAAAAGGGCCAAATGGAAATCCTAGAACTGAAAACCAAATAAAGGTAAAATCCAATGGATGAGTTTAGCAGCAGATTACTGTGCAGGTAAAGCACAAATTAGGGAAGTGGATGATAAATTGGAAGAAAATACCCACACTGAAGAAAAGAAAAGGGAAACACAGACACAAAAATAACTTAAGAAACTGAGGGAATACTGAAAGCTAATCCAACACAGGTATATGACCACAGTCCCAGATAGATTAAATGGAGAGACTGGGGCAAAATCATTACTTGTTGTGGTGAAGTTTGAGAATAATCAGGTCTAAGAATTCACAACAGTATAAAACAACAGATTTAGGAACTACAAATCCCAAATAGAAGAAATTAAAATGAAAGAAACTACAGTTAAGCACATTAAAAAAGAACTTCAAAAAAATCAAAGACAAAATCTTAAAAATAGCTTGGGAAAAAAGAGTATTTCCAAAGAAGGAACAATAGGATGGATAGCTGATTTCTGGAGATTAACAATAGATGGCAGAAGAGAATGGAATGGCATTCTCAAAGGGCTGAAAGAAAATAAATACAAACCTAGAATTCTATACTCAGCAAAAATAACCTTCAAAGATTAACCTGAAATCACATTTTGAACGGAAAGAAAATTCACCATTAGACCTGCATTAAGGTAAATAAAGAATATCACAGATGAAAGGTCAGACATGAAGAAACGAATAAAAGTGGAAAGGATAAATTTATGAGTAAATCTTGACTTTATAAAATAATAACAACAATGTCTTGTGATGTTAAAGATAAGTTGAGAGTTAAATACAGGTCAAAATAGTATATAAGTTAAGAGTGAAAGTATTCCAGACCCTTACTTTGTCAGAATTGGCAAAAGTATTAATTTAGATAAAGTTGTCGATAATCAGTAAAGAAACAGCAAAATAGTGACTATCAAGCTGGTGAAAAAAAATATATATATACACACACATATATATCACTAAAAACATACATTAAAAGCAAGAAAAGTAAATTAGAATAGTTGAGATAATTAGAATTCATATTGTACAATGATAGATTTAAGCATAAATGCATCAATAATTATATTAAATGTAAATGGGCCAAACTAATTGAAAGACAAAGACTGTCAAACTACAAATCAAATCAAAACTTGTGGGATGCAGATAAGGTTGCATTTAGAGGAAAATGTATAGCTATATAAGCACACATTAGAAGAGAGGGCTGAAATCAATGCCGCATGTATCTATACCAAAAAGCTACAAAAACCACAATACAACCTAAGAAAATACAGCATAGAAAAATAATAACAATAGTAGAAATTAATCAAATTGATACTCAACAAACAACATCCATAAAGTCAAAAGCCAGTCTTTGAAAAGAATAACTGATAAACTTCTGGAGAGAATGACCAAGGAAAACGAAAGTAAAACAAAACAGCAGCGATAAAGAGAAAAAGCACAACCAACCAATACCTGGAGTGTAACAGAGGACATCACTAAAGGTCTGACAGACGCCAAAAACACCAGAAAAGGATATGACACCAAAAACCACTACGCCAAAATTCAAAAATGTATAACAAAGGCATATATTTCTTTAAAAAAAAAAAACAACTTAGCTAAAGTGATCCAGGGGGAAAAATGTCCCATTAACTATTTTAAAAATTGAATAAGTAATCAAAAACCTTTGCACAAAGAAAACCTTAGGGTTAGATGGCTTTAACAGTAAGTTTCACAAGATATTTAAGGAAAAAAATAATATCCATGTTAAATAAACTTTGCCAGAGAACACAAAAGGAGAGAGGAATGAAGCTTAACTCATTCTGAGGCCAGCATAGTCATGACACTAAAACGTGACAAGGACATTATGAGAAAGGAAACTGCTTGGCAATCTCCCGCATGAACACAGTTGCAATCATACAAAATAAAATATTAGCAAATCCAAGTTTTCACTACATAAAAGCTAATGTATTACAATCAAGTTGGCTGGGGTTATTTTAAAAATGCCAGTTAGAATTTATATTCAAATAAATCCATATGCTTTACTTCATTAACCAAATAAAGCCAAAAAATCATACAAACATCTCAAAAGATGCTGAAACAGCACCTGATAAAAATCAATATCCATTCGTACTGAAACCCTGAGCAAACAAGGAATGGAAAGGAAACTTCCATAATCTGATAAATAGCACCTATCTAAAACAAGTAGACAAATGAGTAAACAATACAAACAAAGTCCCCACAGAAAACATGGCACTTCACAGGAAACTGGGAACCAGACAAGTGTGCTTGCCTGGTATCATGACCACAATCCAATACTCTACTGGCAATCTCAGTCCATTCTACACAATAAGCAAGTAAAAGATATAAAAGGTATTCCAATCAGAAAGGAGGCAATCTTGTCATTATTTATAGATGACAGGATTCTAAATGTTGAGAATTCAAAACAATCTATTAATGATTAGGATATCTGAATTTAACAGGGTTGCTGGACACAAAGTCAACAGTTAAAAATTGACTGCTTTTCAAAATTATAAAAACCAAGCCATTCACAATAGCAACCAAAGCCATCAAATGACTTGAAATATATTTAATCAAATACATGCACGCCTCCTTAACATAGAACTATTAAGAAAATATTAAGAAAAATTAAAGAAGGTAAATAATCAATGTTGTAAAAATATCAAGTCTTCCTAATTTGAACCACAGAGTCAATGCAGTCACAAACAAAACCCCACTGGTATCAATTCCAGGTAGAATGAGCTCCTAAGAGACAATTAAAGAGGACGTACCCAAGATTTTGAAGAAGAGAAAGATTTCTCGAGGCACAAAATCACCTAAAGGAAAAGACTGAAACTGTATTAGAAGGGAGAATTTCTGTGCCTGAGAGATAACATTAAGAGAGTGAACAGGCAAAGTACAGAGCGGAAGAGGAGATTTACAGCATGTACAACTGGCCAAAGGCTTGATTCCATAATATAGAAAGAACAACTCCAAATCAAGAAAAAGGGAGACTCCCCCATCAGAAAAATGGGCAAGAGACTTGAACAAGCACTTCACAAAGAGAGGAATATTCATTTGGCCAAAAAACTTATGAAAATAAACTGTATCTTATTGGTAATCAAAGAAATGCGGCTGAGGGCACGAGGAGGAGCTGAAATTAAAGTGACTGACAGCAGCAAGTGTTGACAAGGACATGGAGCCACAGGAACCCCCGTACGTGGCTGGTAGGAGTGTAAAGTGGTATACCACTTTGAAAACTTTTAGGCATCACATATGAATACTGACAACATGCATGCCCCAAAGTTCAACAACTCCACTTCACATTTGGCCACATGTACCAAGAAACATGTACAAGAATGCACACAGCAGCATTGCTTTTAATAGCTCTGGTTAGGAAACAAGCCAAGTATCTAACAACTTTAGAAGAAATGACTACATTGGTGCATTTATAAATGGGACACCACACAGCAATATATAATAGATAATGAATGACCTCTTGCTGAATGCAAAATGGGGATGAATTTCACAAGCATAATGTCCAGAGAAAGAAGCAAAACACAAAAATCCTACATATTAAGGGTTCCACTTACATACATTTCAAAAGCAGGCAAATTAATCTTCCACGTTAAATGTCAGGAGAGGAGTTATCTTTGGGGAAGGGGGAAGTGCAGAAAGCTTTCTCTTCCTACTTATGGGCCAGCCCTACAAGAGTGCATCACTCTACTCTCCTTACCCGGAATTCTGTTACCTGAGGAAAATGTACACCTCGGCTCATTTTCAGTATTACCAGGAACAGACAAGTTCAACTAAGCACGGAAGTCCAGGGCAGAAACTCGGCGTGTCCATGAAAGTCCCCTCACTCTGGTGATTAGATCCTGACTGTCTGTGTCACTTAAAACAACAAGTTGTCCATAGAAAGGATACAAACACACAGTGAGCCAAGGGCTCTTTTAAGTGAAGATCTGAGAGGATGCTCAGAGCAGACTCAGCCTCACGGTGGACCCTGCACCCCGGGGACACGCCAGGGCTCAGACACGCTGGTGACATTGGGCACTGTCCTCGTGCAGAGGAGCCCACAGGTCCTTGGCCCAGCAGCCCGCAGTCAGCAGGGGCGACACTGTAACCTTTTCCTCAGTAGATGTGTCCCTCTAATTTTCCAAAGCGGGAAACGGCAAATAGAATGTTCTCCTGGAGAGTATCAAGTGTGGGCTCTCCTTAGAAGAAGACAGACCACGCTGGTCTCCAGATGTACAAACACAGCCCCCACAGAAGGCAAAATTCAGAGTGGAAGGAGTAGATGGGAAAAGCACGCTGCTGGCCCTCACTGGGTCACTCTACAACCTAGCACCTGCCCCTCACTGGGCCGTGAGTTGCTCTACAACCTAACACCTGCTTTCAAGGCACTTACAAAATGCTCCCGAAAGAAAAGTACTTTGAAAAATGCAGGGCAGAACTCACAGATGAAATTCACTGTGCATCTGGCATGCTTTATGGCTTTTAATATTTTTAAGTCTATTAGGAATCCTGCCAAACAGTCTTTAAAATGTTTAAATCAAACCAAAAGTCGGGCTGAATGCCCCTTGCTTTGATGTTAATATTGAATCCTGCAGCCCTGGATGAAGATAAATCCATGGACTCTGGTTCACCGGGGGAGCTAACCAAGGGTGGGCTGACACACACGCTACACTCACTGTCCCTGTCAGGGGGTGGGAGTTCCGTTCCTGGCCTGCTTCTTAGAAACCCAGCACAGGCGAAGTGGCAAGAGTCACCACGGTGAGGCTCAGCTGCCCCTAGATCTTTCCCCACTCCCCATGTGCTGCCCCAGTGCCCTCCTGCACTCACTCCCTCTGCCCCCCACCTTCCGGAGTTCATGCCCCCACTCCCTCCCTCTGCCCAGCCTTCTGCACCCGCACTCAGCCTCCCTCCCTCTGCCCAGCCTTCCGTGCCCGCACTCACTCTCTTTGCCCTTTTCCTTGTTCTTGAGCTGCTGCAGCTTCTGCTCCCGGTGCTGCTTCTCCAGCTCCTGCTCCTGGCGGTGCCTCTCCAGCTTCCGCTGGTGTTCCAGCAGCTCCTGCTGGTGCTTCATGGCCAGCATCTCCTGCTGTTGCTGCAAGCAGAAGGAGCAGACAGATGGTCAGAGCCCAGGCTCCACACACAGAGACCCGATGAAGACCCAAGAAACCAGCCCAGGCCCCATGTGTCTGCCCTGGTGTGGCCCTGGGCACTGCCCTGCCCTGCACTGCTGCTATTTCAGTCCAAAAAAGAAGTCAGGGCCATTCCAGGCTCTGGGCATTGTCTTACCTTTTAAGTGGAAAATATTAAAAACAAAAGCCATTGGCTTGCTAGAAGAAAATATGCAAGAAGAGTTATGTTATCTTGCAAGTTGGAAATGCTATTTTGAGAACAACTTAAAGACAGTGAAGAGAGATTGAAATGGTACAACCACGTCAGAAAACTGCTGGGCACTTTCTTATAAAGTTAAACACACATCTGCCCTGAGACCCAGCAATCCCATTCCTAGCTATTTATCTGAAACACGGAAGCACACCCACAGAAAGCCTGTACAGGAATGTGTATGGGATTTTTGGTCACAGACCAGCCTCAACGCAACTCACACATTCCCTCGAAGGTGGACACTTGGACAAATGATGTGTATTCATTAAAGAGAACACCACCTATCCATAAAAAAGAATAACCTACGTGTACACAAGAAAACACAGGGAACTGCTAAAGAGCAGGTGTTGGCAGAGGGTGAAAGAGCAGAGAGAAGAGGTGAGACTGGAAGACCCTCCACGGGGCCTCTGCACTCGCAGCTCCAGTTCCGCACATTCCACCACGGCCTGGCGTGGAAATACAGGTGGTTGGCCCTCAGTGTCTCCAGGCTCTGATCCTCCGTGGGCTCAATGAGTGGAGGTGAAACCCAAAAATATGGAGGGCTGACTATATTCACATGAAGTTCTAAAACAGAAAAAACGCACAAGGATAAACACATCAGAAGAAGGCTGCCCCTGAGGAGGTGAGGGAGGGCGGCGGGGGCCGAGGCCGGAGGCGATGCCCCAGTGGATGGAGTGTCCGACCTGTCGAGTGTCCACAGGGGAGGGCACAGTCGCCCAACAGCACCCTTAAGGGCTGGCATTCTGCTGAGTATAAATTATATCTCACATTTCAAAAACTGACAGAGACATAAAAATGTTTGTCTTAATAACAATTAAAAGGTAGAAGGTAAAATAAAAACTGCAGTATTTATGACATACAGATAAATTTTACATAAATGGTTGTTATACATTAATGAGAATATGACAGGCAGCCCACTAAAAAGTTGGGCAAAAAAGAACAGGAGATGCACAGAACTGTTTAAAGATAAATGGGGACAAATGTTCAAGATCGCTAGTGAACATTTCCCACGTCACTCACGGTATTAGAAAAGGTGAAAAGGAACAATTTGGCCTGGCGCTGGTGAGTGTGGGAAGGTGCAACTGACCAGACGCCCTGAGAGGGACTCCTGCAACCCCAGGGTACCTCTGTCCTGGGACCCAGCCCACGCTCTGGGGCTCCCGCACATCCTCCCGCTCCTCCAAGATGGCACTGCTCTTGTTCGCACGCTCCAGGGTTCTGTCTGCACACAGTTTCCTCAGTTTCCACACAAGCCCCTGGGCCAGCCCAGGGGAAGTGCCAGGCCTCCACAGGTGTGAGGAGCTCTGCCACCTGCCTGCCGGGGAGAGCCTCTCCGCCACCCTCTGTGGCCCGCACGTGTCCCCCTCATGGTCTGTCTGCTGTCCCCAGTACTTGCTCAGTTACCAGTTGTCTCTTGTCCCATTGTCTTTTTTAATTTTAGACACAGGGTCTTGCTCTGTTGCCCAGGCTGGAGTGCAGTGGCACAATCATAGCTCACTGTAACCCAGACCTCCTGGGCTCAAGTGATCCTCCTACCTCAGACTCCCAAAGAGATGGCAGTTAATTAAAAAAAAAAATTGTAGCAAACGGGTCCTACTATGTTGCCCAGGCTGGTCTCGAACTCCGGGGCTCAAGCCATTCTCCTACCTCAGCCTCCTAAGTAGCTGAGCCTACAGGTGCACACCACCGCACCCAGACACGTTTTTTTCTTTTTTGACGAAACAAGGTATTGCTCTGTTGCGGGGACTGGTCTCAAACTCCTGGGCTCAAGTGATCCTCCCGCCTTAGCTTCCCGAAGCTCTGGGATGAGGGGCGTGAGCTGCCTCACCCGGCCACTGTTGGGATGCTTTTTGTTGGTCTTGCTCCGCTTATGGAGGGAGAGGGGATGGTGAGAGGGTTCGGGGTGAGCAGGCATCCTGGCAACCAGAGTGGCCCAAGGAACCTTCTGTGGAGGAAACTTAGTGAATCAGGGGCTCTGGGCTGGCTCCAGAGTGGGGCTTCTCCCAGCTGGTGGTTCTGCCTGGAGGATGAGGCTCAGGCCAGGGAAAGGATGAGCAAGGCATAGAGTGGGGTGTGCGTGCGAGGCAGCCACTGGACGCCTGTGCTCCATGAGTGACCGTGCTGGCACAGCAGGACTGGTGCCCACGGGATGCCACCCGCGCCACACTGTCGTCCCTGTGTATTCTTCAATCCCTCTACGGCAGGTGTGCCCACCTCCGGCCGTGGATGGGTGGCAGTCCCTGGCCTATTAGGAAGTGGGCCACAAAGCAGGAGGTAAGCGGCAGCCTAGGGAGCATTCCCACCGGAGCGCGAGCTCCTGCCGGATCAGCGGCGGCATCAGATTCTCTCAGGAGTGTGACCCTGTTGTGAACTGTGTGTGGGGGATCCAGGATGCACGCTCCTTATGAGACTCGAAAGCCTGATGATCTGAGGTGATGGAAGTTTCATCCCAAAACCATCCTCTTGCACCCCCCACCCCTGTCCATGGAAAAAACCACCTTCCATGAAACCAGAGTCCCTGGTGCCAAAAAGGTCGGGACCGACTGCTGCCCTACAACAGATGTACGTCACTTCAGAGCAAAGGAAAATGCCAGTGGCTGAGGAAAGCAGGTGAAAAGGATTACAAAGTCGGGCAGAGGCAACCCTGACAGAGTCGGGCCAGCAGGGACGGGGGCCTGGGTCCCTGAGATGCCACAGCCTGAGAACCCACCACGCAGTGTGCTCAGGGCGGGAGGCGGCACGAGCCTTCAGCTACAGGGCCTGCTTCTCCAGGACAACAGGGTCGCCTGCACGGAGAGACATGCACATCAACCTGCTTGTGCACACAAGTGTGTGTTCTGAATGTCAGTGTGCGTGCAAGGGAGTGAGCACGTGTGTTCCAGGCGCCTGTGAGTGTGCAAGGACGCTGCCCTTCTCTGTGGGCACTGAACCTCAGTGGTGTCGGCAAGGTGATGGCGGCGGGCAGTGTGTGTCCGGGAACATCTCTGGCATCTTGCTGGGTCCTTCTTCACATAAGAGGCCGGAGCCGACTGGCGAGCTCCACGCCCTTGCTGCCCCTGCAGATCCAGCTCCCAGGTGGCTACCACACCCTGTCCTGCGAGAGCCTGGAGGTCCAGCTCAGCCCCCAGGCACCCGGCACACACACCTTTCAGACCCCTAGGCTTCTGGGAAGATCCAGGCTGCAAAAACAGCCTGGCCGAAGCCCTTTCATGGTCACAGGCGGTGCGGGGGAGGAGGAATGGCCCCACCAGGGACATCAATCCCCCTTCCTGGGCCTCGCTTCCCACTGCTGAGGACTCAGCCAGTTTCCACGACCACCCAGAGCCACTTGTAAATGGGGAAGGAAAGAAAGGATTTCAGCTTGCTCACAACCTCTTCCTACTCAAGATGAGACATGCCAGTCACCCCGCGTGTCTGTGACTTGTGTGAAATTCGAATCACATCATGTCCACAATGTTAAATGTAACATCAACTGTATAATTTTGTAAGGTAAAACTCCTCATTCTTCCATTCTGTAAGTAAAGCCCCAGCCCAGACAAGGGACAGAGACACGCACTGGCCAACCAGATGGCATTCAGCAACCTCAAACTTGCGGTGACAGTGAATAGGCAAAATGAACATGACTGCCTCTCATGAGTGCCCCATGTGGATGGAAGGGTGTCCTGGGCTGCTGCCCCTGCCCCCATGGCCCACCCTGAGGAAGGGTCCCCAGGCAGAAACCGCCTGCCCCATTGCGGTGCCTCCGGCAGACAGCTCTGGAGTGAGGCCGCCCCAGCCTCCAGGATAGAGACCACAGTGCTGGTCTTTCCCGGCTCACCTGAGCTGGGCCATTGCAGCCTGCAGCCCACAGCCAGCCTCCCTCCCCACTGCCCCATGGTGGCAGAAGTGGCCTGGATGGCAGAGCCCCACAGGAATCGCATTGAGTCCAGGGCAGTGCGACCTCGGGCTTTAGGTAGGGCTGTCCAGTCACACTTGTGGTCACACACAGCGAGAATTTATGGCAGCAGAGAGAGCAGGTCAGCATCCAGACATTGGGGACAGGACCTGCCTGCTCTCCCCACAGACAAAAAGCCCTGTCCACAAACACACCCACCCACCTACAGCCCTCACAAAGGGGGTGGGACTCAATTCCAGCCAGGAGCACGGGGGTAGAAAAGCCGGAGAGGTGGCGGGAGGTAGGCACACACCCAGGGAAAGAGGGAGAAGGGGAGGGGCTGAGGCACGACCCTACTCAGGCAGGTGCACCCGCGGGCTGCCTTCCAGCATGAGTGCTGCTCCTGGCAGATGTGTGGGCACAGGCAAGGCAGGAGGCCTGGGTGGGCTGAGGGAGAGGGGTCTCCCACCATGCCTGGCAGCAGTGCGTGCAGGAGAGGCAGGGAGGGCCGTCAGGGCTGGGCTGCACACACCAAGCATCTCACCTGTATCTTTCCCATGGCAAACACTTAATTCCGAACAACCCACTTAAATGAACTTCTGGGGGATGGTGGGATAAACGTAAGCAAGCTCTTGCCACCTCCTTCATCTGGGCAGCACTGGCCTCTGAAGACTCACAGGTGGTCTGTGGCATGCTGGCTGGAGGGCAGGCTGCCTGGCCAAGAAACCCTGCTCCGCCCGCCTGCTTGCTGCCAGCACACTTCCACCTAAATATTTAAGCTGTCCATGCTGGGTTAAACGTGGGACCTGCCCCAAGGGTTCCTGTGAGGACTGGAAGAGGTGGCATGGGGAGAACGCTCAGAAGAGCTGGCCTGGGTTCGCCTCCGTGCAGCCTGGTCGTCATCAAACCGTCACTTTCAAAAGATGTCGCCTAGAGAGGCCGACTTCCTGCAGACACTAGATGTTATCCTAAGGTAAAATCAGGCCCCCTCAAGACGAGGGAGATACTGCCCGGAGCACACCTTCCTAACACAGTGTTCCTCGCGCCACACGCAAGCAAAGTCCCTCTACCAGGACAAACATCTGGGCAGGTACAGATTCAGGACTCTGCCTTGGGGTGCCGGAGCTGTGTACACAGGTAAAAGTGCCCCGAGGGGGTCCCTGGGCCACTGTCTGCAGACTGGGAATGCCACCGGCAGGTTAACCTATAAACGGTAGGTTAACCTATAAACGTACAACCCACAGGGCTTCGGGGCGCTTCTCAGCTCAGAAAACAAACACGATCCTTTGTTGAACTGATCTCCTCGTTATGGCAAGCCCCTCCCCTCTGGCTGTCACCTGCACAGGGCCCCTTGGCTCCCTCCCTCCTGCTGCTCAGAGCTCACTCAGGGCGGAAACAGAGCGGACAGATGCAGCCTAATGCAGTCGCACAGTATCTATTTGTCAGCCAGAACCCAGAAGGAAAGTGAGCTCTTTCCACCATCATTTCAAAAAGAATGAAAACAACAGCCATGGCTGCTGGGGATTAAAATTCACAGGAAGGCAAAACTCCCAGAAGCACGACTGTGGTGGAGTTTTAATGAAACCAGCAGCCACAAACGGTGACTGATTCCCTAACTGCCCCCGGCAACGCTGTGTGATCTCACGCTTCGCTTGTGCAGGGAGGCATTCCACCTTATTAGATTTATAACAGATTATCTGCAGAGCAAAGCCTGCAAAGTGAAAGCCATCAGGACAAACTGGATTTCAACACTCCTTGTTTACAGCACAACCTCAGACGTCAGGCCTGTTTCTTCATCTTCTGACACAGGGACCCTCTGCCCTTGGCGCTCTTGGAAAATGCTGACGAACCACAAGGGAAGATGGCCATTGCACTCTTCTTCACTCCCGCCCCACAACCTGGCATCGTGAATAGGTACTTATTCTTCGTGGGGCACCCTCAGTTGGTTTCCGGAGGGCAGGTGCGTCACTGGAGTACCGAATTCAGGCTTCGAAAAACAGGACTTCGAGATGCGCTTATTTTTAAGTGAGCTAAAATTGTCTGCAACTAATCCCTCACTAACATTTCACGTTAGACTACTCCGTGGGGGAAGGGCTGTTGGGAAGCAATTTTTTGCAGACTGAAACTATGATGAGCAATTTAAAATAAGATGACTATGACCTCGTTCTTCTAAGAAAAGCAAAAACAAAACCAATCATAGCTGATCCTATTACTCTAACCAGACTTTAACTCTACTTGAAGTGTACACTGAACTCTGAACCAAATATAGGAGCCCTAGAATTTAGTTGCTTTGACTCTGCCTTCAGAATTTAATATACAAATATTCAAGGGGTAACCCAAAAAGATTTTCACTTTAAAAAGTAAACTTCTGAGTTTCTTGTGTCTCTTTTTCAACTTGCCAGGGGAACAGCCCCAGAGTATGGAGACGCTGCACCCACATACAGCGGCAGGCGCCAGGAGGAAAGGGCAGAAGAGTGGACGCCACGGATGGTAAGCTGCCACCCATGGAGGGGAACACCAGGCGCAGACCAGCCGCGGCACCCATGGCTCTCCAGGTGTGTGCCCATGTGCCCCATGGGTCGACAGACCCCACTGCCACGTGCGTGCGCCTCTGCTTAGCTTGGGAGGCAGCTCATGCTAAGCAAAGGTGCGCACAAAGTCTTCCCGTCTATTCTTAACCCTCACCCAGAGGCACCACAGAGGGACTCTGCTCTAAACCAAGGGTGAGGTCCTGTCCCCGCCTCCCCACCGCACCCCTGTCCTGGCATGGAGCCCTGGATCAGGTATTCAGCACAGCCCAGGTGAGCTCTGAGGCTCACTGACGGCTGCCTCAGGTGACCGGAAAGCTGGGCCTGGGCAACACCTCTTCAGCTTCCTCGGCCAGATATTAAAGAGAATAAGGATCAGGGCCCACGCTCCCAGTGCCAGAAAACTAGGTTCCTTTCCACGTTAGTCCCTCCCTGAAAGGAAGAGTCACATTATCAACTAAACAGCTCTGAAAACTCTCTCCTACCCACCGTGCTCTCCACAGCACAAGTCACACGGACACCCACACACACCACACACACACACACGCACACATGAAAAAGAGGCCAGCCTTGCTAGTAAAAAAAAAGACATGCACACTAAAACAGTGTGTAAATGATTTTTATTTTTCATGCATTCACCTGGGAATACTCTGAAGTTAGGGAAGAAAAGGCACGCCTTCCACCACTGCAGGGGAGAAAGGGTAAAAGCCTTGCAGGACGGCGATGTGCAACCTACATACAAAACGTACCCTGTACATGCCCTGGAGGCTGCAGTCTTCCCATGCGGGGTCCCACAGTGTCTGCCCTGGAGGCTGTGCCCTATGCGGGGGTCCCACAGTGACTGCCCTGGAGGCTGTGCCCTATGTGGGGGTCCCACAGTATCTGCCCTGGAGGCTGTGCCCTATGTGGGGAAGTGTCCCCCCAGCAGCCTGGCCTCCTGAGGGCTGCAGTTCCTATATGGGGGTCCCCTGAAGTTCGCTCCTGAGGCCAGCCCCAAATCATGTCTGCCCTGGAGGCCGTGCCCTGATGCTGGGGTCCCACAGTGTCTGCCCCGGGAGGCTGTGCTCAGGGTCCCAGGTTCGCTCTAGTTGGGCCTTATGTGGGGTGTCCCTTTGTGGCTGTCTTGAGGGTTGTGCCTCTATTATGGGGGGGTCCCACAGTGTCTGCCCTGGAGGCTGTGCCCTATGGGGGTCCTCAGTTCGCCCTGAGGCTGTGCCCATGGGGTCCCTCAGTGTCTGCCCTGGAAGCTGTGCCCTATAAGAGGGGAGCCCCAGTGCCTTCTGGGGAGAGGTGCACCCCATGGGGGGTGCCCTGTATCTCCTAGGGAGAGATGTGCCCTATAGAGGTGCCCCAGTGTCTTCTGGGGAGAGGAATGCCCTACAGGGGATGCCCTATATCTCCTGGGGAGAGGTCTGCCCAATGAGGGGTGCCCCGTGTCTCTGGGGGAGAAGTGTGGCCTGCAGGGGGTGCCCCATGCCCCCTGGGGAGAGGTGTACCCTAACTCCTGGGGAGAGGTGTGCCCTCTGGGGGTGCCACGTGCCTCCTGGGGAGAGATGCGCCCTGCAGGGGGTGCCCCATGTTTCCTGGGGAGAGGTGCGCCCTGCAGGGGGTGCTGGGGCCCAAGCTTGTGCTTGGGGTCTCCCACATGCCCCTGCTCTGTTACTCACTGGCCTGGGGCATGCTCTAGCCATAGCATCGTGGCCTGTCCTTGGACCCTCTCTGGGTACCTATGTTTGTATTCTCCCTCTCCATACACTTCTGGGAGGCATTGATCAGAAATGCAAGAGACAGGCCGGGTGTGGTGGCTCATGCCTGTAAACCCAGCACTTTGGGAGGCCGAGGCAGGCAAATCACTTGAGGTCAGGAGTTTGAGCCCAGCCTGGCCAACATGGGAAAACCCTGTCTCTACCAAAAATACAAAAATTAGCAGCCAGGTGTGGTGGTGCATGCTGGTAATCCCAGCCACTCAGGAGGCTGAGGCATGAGAATCGCTTGAACCTGGGAGAAGATTGCAGTGAGCTGAGATGGCACCACCGCACTCCAGCCTGGGTGACAGCTGAGCGAGACTGCCTCAAAAAACAAACAAACAAAAACACAGAAGTACGAGAGAGAAACTTCCACGCTCATCTGGGATCCGCTTCTAAGTGGAAAAGCACTGTCCGAGTAGGAGAGGCGAGGCTGGGTCGAAACCACCACAAAGAGCCAGGAAACAGGAAAGTCCACGGGGACCACGAGCATTAAAACTCTCCTAAAAGATCCTATTTACCCAACATTAATAATTTAAGTTATATTTTTAAAATGATTCCCTTTTCAATTATAAAACTCTATTCAAATTCACTGATGATTTAATGACACTAATTAGATTTTGTGTTCAAGAAATCTGTCTGACAAACACCATTGCCAAATGTCACTAACAATATGATGGCTTATAAAGAGTTTAAATCATCCAAACAAAAGCCTCCTAAAGTAATGAAACCACTATGTAGTTCAAATGGCTTTTATAACCTCTATTTCAATGAAGAAATAAATGATTAAAATGCAAAGAGAAAGGCAACCTTGAACTTCTTTCTGTGCTTTTGAGACCCTGGCCCAGAGACTGGCTCCAGAGCCATGGTTCTGGGGTCTCCAGCCATCTTTCAGAGGGTCTGCCACTGGGGGTGGTGGGGTGGGCTCTCCCAGGGACCCCTCCAGGAATGAGGAGCATGGCCTGAAGGCCCGGCCTGTAGGAGCGACGTGAGGACTGGGATCAGGGTGCTTTCTTCCAAGCAGTGAAGCCAGCTCCTGGGGCACCAGGAGAGGAGAGGCAGAGGGGTTCTGGAGGTGGGACCTGGCCTCGCCCTGAGGTGGCAGCACTGACCCCAACTCAAGTGTCTTCTTTATTTCTTTTGGCCTCCTAGGACTACCGTGAGGAGCCCCGGTCAAACACACAGGGCTTAGGCTTACTTCTCAGCTTCTCATCTATGTCTTCTTCTTGTAAAAGCTACACATGCAACCAGCATGGAATGAGACATCAACAATCCCATCTCCTTAACCTCACTCTGCACCGACACCCGTGGCAGCTTTGGGGTGGTCTCCTAATAATGCGCTGTGGCCGGGCGCGGTGGCTCAAGCCTGTAATCCCAGCACTTTGGGAGGCCGAGACAGGCGGATCACGAGGTCAGGAGATCGAGACCATCCTGGCTAACACGGTGAAACCCCGTCTCTACTTAAAAAAATACAAAAAATTAGCCGGGCGTGGTGGCGGGCGCCTGTGGTCCCAGCTACTCGGGAGGCTGAGGCAGGAGAATGGCGTGAACCCGGGAGGCGGAGCTTGCAGTGAGCTGCGATCCGGCCACTGCACTCCAGCCTGGGCGACAGAGCGAGACTCCGTCTCAAAAAAAAAAAATAATGCGCTGTGAATGCTGCAGCTGGATCAACAGCGAGGACTACAGGGCTCACCAGGGCGCAGTGACAACAGGAAAAATGGAATTCAGCAGGAGCCCCCGAGGCCATCCTCAGCCAGGGACTGTGTTGGGCTGCAGGAATTCAGCGAAGCTGGAGTGAGCCAGCGGTCCTCATGTCCCCCAGGCAGGCGGGACCAGCGGCCGACGGGGGCTTCTGAGAGGTACAGGGCAGTGCCTGGGTCAAGACTGCTGTTGGGGAGTCCTCAAGCTTGACATGGGGTCGCCAATGTGCAGAATACAAAGGAGCTACGATACTCATCTTAAAAAATTACTTCTAGGAGTCATAGAATGTGAGCCTATGGTGCAAAAACAAAATAACACGAGTGGCCTCTTGAGGGCTGCTCTTGGCCGGTCATGGAAAGGCCGGTGAGCTGAAGCCCTGGGCGGGATGCAGAGATTGCCTGCAGTGACTCCCCCTGACCCGCGCCTTCTGCCTGGCACGCACCTGTTTCCTGCAGCCAGCTTGAAAACTCTTCTTGAAAACTCTTCTCCCAGGCTTGAAAAACAGCAGCCAGTTGCAGTTGCCCATGGTCAGGGCTGTGAGGGAGGCAAGCCTGGCCTGTCCATAGCACAGAGCGGCGCCATCAGTAAAGTGAAGACTGAGTCCTCTCTGTGTTCCTGCTGCCAGGAATGTTGGGATCACAGGGATCCCAAAGTGTGTGGTGCTTGTGGAGCTCTCAACTGCTCCACCCTAAACTCGAGTGGGCTTGTTAAAGTGGACAGGGTCCCAGTGGAGGCTGGTGGGCCAATCTCCACAGGGACAAGTGACGTGTTTGTTACACATGGCTGCTAGGTTGCTCTGAATTCTGAAGACAAAAACGATAAAGCATGGACTGAAAGAGCTCAGGAAAGTGTCCTCTCCTTGGTTTGTCGAACACTGACATTAGCAGGCCAGAGTGCATCGGGAAAAAGCAGCAGCAACAACTCCCAAGCCAACAAGACCCAGAGCCCCCAAGCAGCCCCTCAGGGTTCAGCTAGAAACCTCCCAGCCCCTGTTCCCTCAAGGCCAGAGGGGGCCGAGGACAGAGCTCTCAGGGCTCACCTTTGAAGCACAGGCACTCACAGAATGGTTTGGCACCCATGAGAGGGGACACGGAGCTGTCCCTGAGCCTGTCCTCCAGGGCCAGCCCAGCTTTGGGATGCAGCCTCCCCTGCAATCTGCCACTAAGTCTACAGACAACTGATACTACTTTACTTCCATTTCTCAACAGTGATTATGAAATAAAGACACTGAACAAAGTGTCTTACATATAAAGGAAGGGAAACTGGGATCCTGTGGTCAAGAGAATTACCAGCTAGGGCAGAAACAGAAGGACGCACCCCTAAGCTTCTCTGCATACTAGGTGGACACAGTAATATCTGCATGTGGGCTAACGGCAGGTAGCCAAGACCTCAGCTGAACAACTTCTACCCACGGACCACGTGAGCATCTCAGAAGCAGCAGGTAGCATATGGTCATAGGCTTTTGATGCTCTACATCTTTGCTGTCCAACAGGTGCCATGAACCACATGTGGCTCAAAATGCAGCTGGCCTGAATGGAGACATGCTCTGTGTCTAGGCCCCAGTGACTTGCCAAGACTTAGCAAGAACAACAACGGCAGCCGTGTTGGTGGCGGCCTGCCACTTCCCAGATCAGGCCATGAGAGACCCTGTGGCTTCCACGTTGGCCAGGTTTCCTCTCGGGTTGCTCCCTCTGGGAAGCCGGCTGCTATGCTGTGAGCAGCCCTGTGGACGAGGACCTCAGGCCTCTTGCCTGCGGCCATGAGAGCGAGCCTGAATGGAGCTCCTCCCGCCTCAGTCCAGTCAGCCCTGCAGATGAGACCATAGCCCTGTCTGACATCTTAACAGCAACATAATGGGAAACCCCATCAGCTAAGCTGCTCTAGGATTCCTGACCCACAGAGCAAGATAACGCAAGCTTGCTATTTTAAACTGCTAAGTGTTGGAGTAATTTTATTACACAGATATACATGACTTAATCTGGTTTTGTGGGATTTTTCACTTTGTTTAATGTGACCACTAGAATATTTAAAATTACTGGTGGAATTTTAATATACTCATGTATATTTCTATTAGACAGTGTTGCTCTAAGTGGTTTTAAATGCAGTGACAGCATATTATAATCACAGATATCATAACTAGCCTGCCAACTACATAACTTTGCTACATATCACTAGTACATATTTCCAATTGATTTAATTTTAAAACATGGTATCAGATTAAATATTCGTAGAGAGTAAGTACCAAAAAAGTCTTTGTTTTTTCCTTACTGTATTTAAATTAAAATAAAATATTATCTTTTTCTAGTTATAAAAGGTTAGTAGAGAAAACAGAAAATATAGAGAAGTCCTAAGAAAAAAAACCACACAGATTTGTCAATCCAGCTCCCAGCAACGATCATTAAGGTTCTGGTGCTTCTTCCCTGTGGTAGGTTTTCTATTTCTGGGCACGTTTCAGATGAAATTAGGTGATAAGCATTTTTCCTATTTGGAATATGCTTCCACACAATGACTTGAGACCGCTATTCCCACTCAGCACCACATCCCGTGTAATACACGGAAGTGCTGCCCGCGGTTTGTCGCCTCCTGCAGGAACCTCGCTTCATGCCTGGGGCCCCGGCACACGCCGCAGAGACAGAGGCCTGGAGTCACGGGAGTTCAGGGTGCCGGAGGCCTGGCCCACCCGCACCCACGCGTGCCGCGCCTCACCTTGATGTGCTCGTGGAGCTGCGCCTCGTGCTGCCGGGAGAGCTGCTCGTGCTGCCTCTGGAACTCGGCGATGAGGATCTGCCTCTGGATCTGCTGCTTCTGCTTGAGCGCCAGGAGCTCCTGCTGTAGCTGCTGCTCCCGCAGGGCGGGCTCTGCCACAGGCAGCGAGAACTGGTGGTCCAGGCGCAGGTCCATGGGCACTGCCGAGGGGGCCACTTGTAGAGGCAGCGCCGTGGCCACATCCACTGTGAGAAGAACAAGCAGGAGAGCCGGTCACTGCCACCCTCAGCCGTCCCCGGACCCCAGAGCCCCTGACCAACACACTAGCCACCTTCACGGGGGGGCCTGTGGACATTTGAGGATTAGATACCCCTCCACCCCTTTCCCCCTCTGGCCCAACAAACTCAAAATGCAAGACTCAGAGGCCTCTGGGGCCCATTCCTCAAGGACAAAAACCACAAAAGCCTCTGGAAGGTCAGACCAGGACACACTCCACAATCCCTGTTCCTTCTTCCACCCTCCCCGGGAGGCTGGCTCTCAGAGGACCCCACTACAGGCCCGGAGGC
The DNA here is from genome assembly GCF_008728515.1 of Papio anubis. NCBI lineage: Eukaryota > Metazoa > Chordata > Mammalia > Primates > Cercopithecidae > Papio > Papio anubis. The sequence continues at coordinate 123,159,331 of NC_044985.1, forward strand.
CTTGCTGACGTCATTTCTAGAAGTCAGTAACGAGAAAAATAAAGAAAAAGGTTCTGGCTGGCCAAGGAAAAGAGCGGGCGCCAGCCCTCAGCTAGGAAGACCGCCTGCTCTGCTCCTCTTCCTCCTCTCCTATTGAAGCCACTGCGCTGCTCTGTGAGAGCCACAAGAACAGTGTGTGCCCCAGAAGTGGTCCAGACAGACGCTCGAGACCCGGAGCCCGTTTCCATGGTGAGACAAGTGCCCCCTTGGAAAACATGTTTACCAGACACAGCCAACGAGACGTGCTCCTGGCTCTTGGCACAAATGCGTTCCTCTGGGCATGCGTTTCTGCACCTCGCAAAGAAATGGATTTTCTGCCCTGTACTAATGTGCTATTGAGAAAAGGCTACAAGTAATTTTGATGAGGAACAGAAGCTGAATCAATTTCATCACTTACAAATCAATACCAAATGAAAGTGAGAAAAGTAACACAGGAAGAAGGGTAGGTTTAAATTACAATTATCACAAACAGCCCTACGTGCGTACCCCTTTTACGGCAGGTCCCTATTCTGAAAGCATGCAATGCGTGTGGGCACTCACTCTGAGCCAGCACTGCTCCTGGCACAGCCCAGGGACATCCTAGTGTCACTTCGCAGACACGTGGCTCTGCCGAAAACTTCACTGAGAGTTAAGTGAGAGCCCAGCCTGCCTGCTCCCCTCCCATAGGCCCACCCCTCAGGGCTCCCCATAACCAACATTCATGTGACCTGGGCCAAGTGGCAAGTTGGGGCCTTGCCCTCTAGGAGGGTCTCAAGCTCAGAGGGGTGTCTGAGCCAACAAGAGGTCTGCTGAGAAAAGAGCTCCTCGCCCCTCAGGGTCAGCACCTTTGGGCATGACCTTGTCCGGGTGCCTCCCTGACAGCAGCCCACCCACACTCACCCTGACACTCAGCCTGTCTCTGGACTGGCCTAAGACCAGGCCTTGTCTGTAACTCAGTTCCTAGGAAAACCTGCACTCCACAGTCTCAAAGCCACCGATTTGGGTGAAACAGCCCATAGGTGGCAGCTGTCCCTCAGTGCAAAGCATTTCCACAGTCACTGTCCAGGCAGCAGGTCCCACACTGTCTTTGTCTCCAAACCACTGGAGGTCCTGGTCCCAGGACTTAGCCTTCTCCTGAGAAAAGGGTGGGAAATGCTCTGGGGGAGGCCTGGGCACTGGCCGGAGCTTGGGGTTCTGATCCCCTGGGCTGCCGCTTAGCCACGGAAGCTGCAGTCACCTGAGCTCCTGGTGCAACCCCCAACTTTTAAAATGCATGTATTTAGTTTTTAATTGGGTGTCAACTTTGACACAGTAAAAGGTTTTCATTTGCTATTATGTGAGAAGAATCTACACACATAAACTGTGTGTTCTATGTGCAGCAGGGAGCAGGGGTCCACCCCCCCACCCCACACGTGGACGAGGACTGTTCTATGTGCAGCAGGGAGCGGGGGTCCATCCTCCACCACCCCACACATGGGTGAGGACTATTCTATGTGCAGGAGCAGGGAGCAGGGGTCTACCCCCCAACCCCACACATGGGTGAGGACTGGACCCTATTCATTTCCTTTCTTCCCTTTTCTGATCATTTTTATGACAAAATACAGCAAAATGGAAAAACTATGCAAGCAATGCCAGTTTTATGAAACACCAGTGTTCACCTACATTTGCTTCAGACTTTCTTTTAAGGAATAAAGTATATGAAAGGCAGGGAGGAGAGCCAAGTCAGCAAACTCGCAAACTCAGAGAAAAGAGAACGGGGCCTGGCTTCTTGAAGAAGACTCAGCTGGCGGGCTCCCTGCTGTGGGCACTGGGGGCTACGGGTCCGACTCTCACAAGCACGGCGGTGCTAAACACTTTCCTGAAAACACAGTCTCGTGAATGACTGTTAGGTTCCGGTTCCCTCTTCCGCGTTCATGGCTGTGATTGGCATGTGGTTCTCCTGGGACCAGTGCCCTGCAGAGTGACTTCCTAGAGCGCCTCAGGTGAGCTGGCCTGTGCTTTCCAGGGATAAACACAACTTTGTTCTTTTAAGTTACATAGTCAACATCCACGGTGAATTCACCAGTGAATGCATATACTTGTATAATTTAGAAGAACAAAGTTGCATTTATCTCTAGGAAGGGATAAAGTTAGAAAAACAAAATAACATGAACAACGACCATGTTATTTAGAATGCTGATGTCTATATTTGCAGGTGAAACTGGTCTCTCATATTCTTTTTGTTTGGTTAAACAGAGACGTTTTAGCTTCAACAAATAAGCACAGAGAATAAGTAACTGCGCGGTGTTGCATCTTAGAAGCTGGGTTATTGCCACACCTCGCCTCAGCTGGCCCTGTGTGGGGGCATGGGTGGGACCCCTGCTTATAAGAGGTACTGCTGTGACCCAAGGTCCCACATAGAAACAGGGTCCCACCACAGGCGCTAGGCATAAGCCTGACCTGCTGCTGGCTTTAGTGTGTCTCCCCTCCGTTTCTAATTTCTCACAGATGGAGGGAGAGGGCAACGTTGCAAATGTCTGGTGTTAATCTCTTTAAAAACTGAACATAAAACAACTTTTAAGGGATTGTTTTTATTAACTTCAAAAACACGACATGCCCGTGTATCTACTCCTCATTCAGCTCCTGAAAGAACATTAATGGCTCCTGCTCTGTGCCAGGTGCTGTGGGTACGGGCCCAGGGCAGCTGCTGGGGCCCCGAGGAACAAAGGAGCTGATGGCAGGCCTAGGGAAGGGCCCACAGTGGGCTGCATCTCACTGAGGGCAGGGACTGCCTGAGCAAGGACTCAGAGGTCCGGGTGCAGGTAGAGGGTCATGGGGATGGGGGAGCCCAGAGACCAGCCCACCATCTGCAATCTTAGAGTGTCACTCAGGCTTGGGGCTGGGAGAGGAGCCGAGGGCGCGAGGGGAAGCAGCAGCAACTCTGGTGCCAGGGAAGACCCAGCTTCTCAGGACGAAGTGGGGAAGGCAGGGCAGGCTCCGCACACCCACTGTTTGCTGGCCTAGTAGAGTTTTCTTTCTTTAAACTTTTCTCAGATTCCCCTGAATCTGGAATCACAGGACATCTTAAAAGGAAACCCAAGTTCATGTTTGCTCCCAAGCATCTAACAGAGATGACACTAACGTGATCTTGATGCAAATGCCACTGAAGCTATTTCATCAGGGGCAGAGGCAAAATTCAATGTACTGAAATTCCCATTACAGCGCAGGCACCTAGCCAGATCCGAGCCCGGCAGGTCAATGCTGATGTGGGCCAAGGGCCCCCACCACCTGGGAGTTTTCAGAAATGGAAAATGATCACAAGGTTCTTCACAGGGATGCTGGCCAGCATTCACCATTGAGCGTGGAGGAGATGCGCTCGCTTGGATGCCAAGGAGGACAGGCAGCGCCCTCTGAAAGTGAGAACCGCTCCCTGCATGTCGCCTCATCTGGACAACCTATACGGTACTGGTGGGATGGAGGGGGCTGCTTGTTTTTTTTTTTTTTTTTTTGTACAACTCATCTTTGCATCCAGTCTGCTCAAGACCTATTAATGCTTTAATTCCTAAGGCATTCATTCTTTAATCTGTTCTTTAAGCTGTTTTCTTGGAGATTTGTACAAGTTCTGCAAATTGATTCAAATTTCATCTTAAAAGGAGTCTGTCAACTGGACTGAGACACAATAAAACAGCCAGACATGGAACATGCTGAACGCCACGCCGCTGCCGGGGAACTCTCTTCTGAGGCTTGGGTGACGCTCCTGCCCTCCTCACAGGCACACAGCTGAACCTCCTGTGCGTGCATCACCTGACAGGTCACAGCACAGCCCAGGTCTGCTCTTAAATTCCACCACCTGTGAAACAGCCAGTGAGCAGCCTAGCCCAGTACTCCCCACTCCCAAAAGACAGGACCCTACGGGGCGTGAAACTGCTGCCCAAATCTTCTGAATGTCGCTTACAAACTCCTTTTTCTGCTAAAACCTTCCATTCTGTGAGAGCACAGAGAGGATGATGCGGCCTTCAGCTGGGAAGCTGCTTCTTACTCCTCCAGGCCCCTGCTGGGTCACCCTAGAGCTGCCAAGGCCGGTAACGGAGGAGGAGGAGGGCAGGCAGGCAGGGCTCCTTCCAGCCACGCCGGCTTCTCCAGCAGTTTAGTGTATGCTGGAAGCTGCTGGCGCTGATCCGCCCCTGGCAGTGCTGGTGAGAGGCGAGTCACTCCCCGCAGATCTGTGTCTCCAGCTCGATGCGTGTCTCCATATGGACACGGAAGAGTGCGGGTCCACTGAGAAGCAGGGAGGCGAGGGGCCCTGCAGAACAGTCGCCTTCTGCTGAGAAGGAGCCTGGACTCGCTGGCACGGTACAGCCAGAGGGGGCTTCGGTGGGTGCCGAGGCTGGGGGGTCGGGCGCACCACTGAGCAGAATGCCGTCGCTGTTCTCACCACCGCACTTCCTGCATTTGCACTCAGTGTGGGGAAGGGACGTTCACACTGCCTTGGTTTACCAGACTGCCACATGAAACTGCACTCTCTGCTAAAGTAAGCTAAGAGCAGAGCAGAGAAAATCAACAGCAGCACGTGCCTGCATCCCATACGGCACCTCCAGCCACGGCCATCGCTCACCTCTGAAGACAATCCTGTGTTTACGTTGGATTCAAAAACACAAATTCAATGTTCACAGGGCAAGGAGACCTACCCAGGGCTCCTGAGGGCTTCTCTTTCCCGATGAGGATCCTGGGAGCCGGGTGGGTGGGGATGGGGCCCAAGCCGTCCCAGGCCTGGCCCCACACACCAGCTGCGGAGATGAGAAACACAATCCCATTCACGCATTCGTGCGCCGGCGGCTGTGTTAGACGTGACTTGTGCTATTTCTGTATCAAAAACCATTCAAAATGCCACGAGTTCCCAACAGAAGCTGCTGGTGCTTTTGACCCAAAGCACCCTGAAGAAAACAATAAAACCTTCTCTACTTAAAGAATGCAGCATCAAAACAAAAAAGTCTGTATTCTCATGAATATTCTATGGTAGAACAGAAAATGGCTTTTATAGGTTGTGCCTTGAGAAACATACTAAGACAATCAGACTCCTGACGTCAGTGAAAGCACAAAGGCCGCATTCAGAGTACAATGGGAGATGGTCAGTGTGCTGTGAATGAACTCTCAATCACAAACAGAAAAATCTGTTAGTCTCTCTTTTAAAATAAATGTTCATAAAGAAGCACACTAGTTTTCCATGACATGCTTAGGTCCTCTTCTCAGGACACGATTTCATGCCATCATACAGATACGGAAGAAAAAGAGGCACTATTCTTTAGGAAACACAGTCAACGTTTAGGGTCTCTTCAAGTAAAGAATGACTCATTCAAATCAAGGGAAAAATAATAGATATTTCAACTATGTAACCATGATTTCCTCTTACACTGACATTTTGCCTGTGTGTGGGGGTGGGGGGAAGAGAGAGGACGGGACAGAAGAGGAGGGAGACAGCACATTAGAAATGCATGACTTAGCTACAGTGTCCTTCGCCCTTTGTTTATTGTGCAGTGTGCCATCCATGCTGAAGAACAAGTATGTTTAGTAAAAGAATAGTAACGAAACCAACACCGGTGCATCCTCCACTCCGACAAGGCCCAAACGTCACCCTCTGCGTCCCTTCAAACCACACGCACCCCCCACTGTGAGCAACATCCTGACTTTGTTAAGTGTCCTCTTGCTTTGCTATGATGATGACATCTTTCTGAAGACTGAAGGCAGCAGCACCAGTGCAGTGGAAGGAGGGGTTGACGATGGTTCCCGGGACAGGACAGTCTCAAGTCCGAGTCTGCCGTCAGCTTCTGGGACGGAGGCAAGAGCTCCTTCTGGGGTGAAGCCATGGGTGACCCCCAGGAAACCAAGTGCACCCCGCCTATCATCTGGAAGGGCAGGCATGTGGACCAGAACCAGGTGCCAGAAGGTGTGGTCTGGGGGGTGAGCTGCCCTCCACAGTGGCCGCCTCCAGCCCTCAGGTGTGAGCTGGGCAGAAGACCCCCCAGGAGCAATGAGTGACCTTGGGGAATCGAGGCAGTGGGGCGAGGAGGAGACAGTAGGGCCACGTGGTCAAGAGAGGTCCGGCACAGACTAGGGGCTGGGTGTTGCGTCCTCAGATTTAGGCAGCGAGGCAGGCAGTCTGGTGAGGCTGGTCCAGACACCGCCTGTGTGCACTGCTGCTGGTCTGGATGGGCCCAGACCCATCCACGGGATTCCCTCTGTCTCTGCCCTACCTTAAGTCTCCCATTTCCTTTGTCCCAGTCATCTTCTTCCTTGGTTTATTTTCTCATTCTGCAGAACTCAGGCTCCAGCTGTGTCTTAAAAAAGGGAGGCATAGGAGTAAGTTCTGCACGTCTGAAAACGTATCGATTCTCCCTTCATGCATCCTGACTTGGGCTGGGTATAGAATTCCAGCTTGAAGACCATCCTTCGCCTTCGGGATTCTGAACGCACAGCTCCGTTGTCTTCCTGTCTCAGTATGTCAGGAACATGGGTGCCACGCGATGCTGGACCTTGTGTGTGACTCGATGTCTCTCTCCGGGTGTCAGAAGGTCTCCAGGTCCCCAGCGTTCCGCAATTTTGGAGCCGTGTGGTTTGCTGAGACCTTTCGCACCCACTTCTGGGTGCCTGGCTGGTCCTCTGGAGATGGCAGCTCCCGTCCTCCCGTCGGGGGGCCTCCCTGAAGGACTTCACTGAGGTTCCCTTTTCCCATGCGTTCCTTCTGGAACTTCTACCCCCTGAGTCGGGGATCTCCCAGAACAACACGCGGTCTTGTCCATGCTCCCTGTTTTCCTTGTCTTTGTCTTACGCGCTTCTTCATATGTTATCTCCTTAAATGTATATTCTAACCTTTTAATTGAGGTTTCATGATCTCTGCTATTGTGTTTCTGACAAATGAAACAGCCATTTTCAGAGGACAATGGACCCTGGATATTCTTTTTTTTTAATGTCATCCTGTTCGTATTTCCTGGATAAAATATCTTATCTAGTCTCCGAAGATAGTAATGATACCTTACTAAAAGTTTTCGTGTGTGTGTGTGTGTGTGTGATCCAGGCTAGGGTGCAGCGGTGTAATCTTGGCTCAATACAACCTCCACCCCCCGGGTTCAAATGATTCTCATGCCTCACCTCCTGAGTAGCTGGGATTACAGGTGTGCGCCACCGTGCCCAGCTAATTTCTCTCCCTCCCTCTCTTCCCTCCCTGTTGGCCTGGCTGGTCTCAAACTCCCGACCTCAGGTGATCCTCCGGCTGTGGCCTCCCAAAGTGCTGGGAAGGTCTGAACCACCAAGCCTGGTGACAAGTTTTCTTTTCCCTGTGGAGTCTCTGTTTGCTCTCCACTGTCCCTGCAAAAGCCTCCCCTCAGGTGCCTGGTCGCCCCTGGTTATATGTTGCTGAGTGTGAGTGGAGGCACAAAAACCACCTGTCAGCTGTGGGCACAGTGTTGTTCTCAATGCCAGGCTTCACGGAGGGTGACTGAAGGTGGCATCATCAGGAACCCCCTGGCTTAGTGCCTAGAGAATCTTCCCCTAGGGCTGGCCTCCTGTCCACCAGAGGCGCCTTTCCATCCTGGGACTGGAGGGTGAGGGCTGGGCTTTCAGTGTACCGAGGGAGGGACCCGCTACTCAGTGTCTGCTGTGGACACAGTGACTAGCCCCCCGTTCTTGCTACAGTACTCACATCCTCAGCTTGCTCATGTCCCCACGCAGGGACCCTCAGGGTCACAGTCGCTGGAGAGCACCCCTTTGTGGCAGTGCAGCTTCCATCTGGTGAGTTCTCAGCGCTCCTCGTGGTTGGCTGAGATCTGCTTTTTGGGTCTGCTGAATCACTGTGACTCTGTCACCTGCTGTCAGTTGCCAGACTCTCATTCATATCGCCCCTCTTCTGTTCTCCCCATCTTTGTGAGCTTATGACCTTTCTCTGGAATATATATTTTTATCTTTCATGAGAAATTCCGAAAATACACAAAAGCATGAAGAATAGCGTAATCAAGTCGATCTCAGGTCCTCTGCTCACCCACCACTTCCCCACCTTCTAGATTACAGGGAAGCAGGCTCCAGTCACCACAGCATCTTATCCAGGAAGACTTCCGAATCAAATGCCAACACATCCAAATAAACGGACAAGTCTATAATATTATGAAGTAGCCAGAAAGTGTTCCCATAGTTTCATAAACATTTTTTAATATTTTGTTCAAATCAAGATCCAAATACACTGTAATTAGCTAACGTATCTTTTAAGAGCCCTTCCCCCAACCTCCTGCTTCCTGCCGCCCCCCCTTCCCCCCCGATAATTTATTAGCCGAAGACATTGGGCCATCTGCACTTTGCTGATTACACCCTGGTGTGCATGAGCAAGGCTCTGTCCCCCGCTCTTCTGAAAGCTGGGCGCTCACTGGGAGGCCTGGTCAGAGGCAGCTTAGATTTCCCAGCAAGACCTAAGGCGAGTCCCTGGTCTCTGGGTGGCTTTTTTGTGTTGCGAAGGCTCGAAATGATCACTGCCTGGATCCTCTCATCAGGGTTAAAAACAGAGCTCTTCGAGTCCCATCAGCCCCTCTCCATGTGTTAGCAGGACCATTTCTATAACGGGAAGGAATCCAAAATCAACTACCTTGTTACTCTCATAAACGGTGCTTATGAGAAACGCAGGGTCATGCTTGATTCTCTTCCTCAATTTGCCCATGTCCGAAAATTGTGAGTGGGTCTCGCGGCGTCCTCCAAACGCGAGCAGTGAGGAAGCTGTGTTTTTCCAGTCACTGTTTACGAATGCTCACGGTCCTGTCCGTGATGAGCAGGAGCCCCGTGGTTGGCCCGGGCGGTCCTCCAGACTCTGCGAGTGCTCTCCGAGAGGAGTGCCCGGCTCCGCTATGAGATGCTTTGGGCTCTTTCTGTACATTTCTTCTTCTTCTTTTTTTTTTTTTTTTTGAGACAGAGTCTTGCTCTGTCCCCCAGGCTGGAGTGCAGTGGCGCGGTCTCGGCTCACTGCAAGCTCCGCCTCGAGGGTTCACGCCATTCTCCTGCCTCAGCCTCCTGAGTAGCTGGGACTACAGGCGCCTGCCACCATGTCCAGCTAATTTTTTTTGTATTTTTTTTTTTAGTAAAGACGGGGTTTCACCGTGTTGGCCAGAATGGTCTCGATCTCCTGACCTTGTGATCTGCCCGCCTCGGCCTCCCAAAGTGTTGGGATTACAGGCATGAGCCACCGCGCCCGGTCCTCTTCCCGTACATTTCTTGACCCCTGTGTAGGTCCCTTTTGTGGGAAACAGTCTTAGAGACCACAGTCTGGAGATTGGGGTAAGCGCTGTTATTGGATTGGGACTTACAAACTATCGATCTTTACTGGCGTTTTTGTGAATTTTCTGAGGGATGGACACGTGTGTTTGACCTGCCATCCCTCCTTGGAGCTATGGAGAGCACCTCACGCTGAAACTGATATTCAAAGGCCTGAACCGTCATAATCGAGGCCCATTCCAAACACTGACTTATATGCGATGTCATTTTCCCCCCCAGTGTTCTTAACTGAATTGCAACTGTTGTATTTACCATGGTGGGGAGGGGCACGCACGCAAAGTAGAGACGAGGTAGCGAAGGTAGAAGTTTTCTTTCAGGTAAAGATTTAAAATATTCTGCAGATAACATAGATAACTTAAGTGGCCCTACCTTGGGGCTTCATATGTGGGTGAGTTTTTATATGCCACTTCTGTTTATCTCATTTAGGTGTATATATGCAATGCCAAAGACAAAAGCTTATGTTAACAATTCACTATAAATTAAATTATGCTTGAAAAATAAAAATAAAAAATATTATGGTGCAAGAAGAGGGTGTTTTGTATTTTGCTTTCCATTGAAATCAAAATGTAAAGAAATAAATACAGACAGAAGACACAGTGGCATTCCTGGATGTGCACAGAGGAGCCTTTCTCAGTGCGGAGCTGGACAGGAGAGAGATGCGTCACGGGCAGATTGCGTTCTACCCCGTGCTCGGAGCTGCGTTCCCGGTGCGGAGTTCTAGAATGAAGGCAGCTGCAGCACATGGCCAGGCCTGCACGGCGCTGCGCTTTAGTCTTCTAGAAAAGAAGGGAGGTGAAGCTCCTCAGGCTCTCTGAGAACTGCAGCAGAGGACACTGCTCGTTCGAGCAGGAGGCGGGAGAGGGCCCACGCGGGAAACTTCCCCTGCTTCCTTGTCCTCTTCACTACTAGGGAATCACAGGGCCTGGGGTGAACTCTGGCCCACGGCCTTCAGTGCTGACATATTAATTCATTTAAGGGACACCCCGCTTGACAGGTGTGGGCAGCTGATGTACAGACAGTGTAAGTGACTTGCCCAGGGCCACACATCAATGAACAGCAAACCAGAACCCTGGCATCCTAACTTGAGGCTGAGCAGTGAGAGGAGGCTGGTCTTGCAGGAAACATCAGGGGCTGAAGGAGTGTTGTGGGGAGCGCACAGGTCACCCAGGGGGGTTCCTCAGGCTGGGTGTGGTCAGCAACACAGGGATTCGGGAGCAATGAGAGGACCTGGGTCCTATCCTGCTATAGAGACCCAGGCACCCCTGAGGCCTGAGAACTGCTGCTCTGGAGTTGATGGTCTTCCAAAGCCAGCACCAGGGCGCCTGCCCGACCCCTCGGCCGTTTCTGTGTGGCTTGGGCTTTGGTTTCATTCCTGACCAAAGGCCAGGCCTCCCCGTAATTACTACTCACTGAGAGCCTACAGCCCAAAGCTCTCCGTGAATAAAGTCACTTCTTCCTAAAAAGCTCCTGGGGCTGTGGCAGCAACCGAGGATCTGCTCCCGCAAAGCTGCTCAAGGCTGAGACATAGCCCCAGGGGCACGGCCAGGCCCCACCTCCCTTCCCAACAGCACCAGGAAAACAGGTGACGAGAGGGGAAGCCTGGCCAAGCCCAGCCTGCTGAGCACAGAGACGGAAACGACACATTCCTCAAACAGTATTTTCGCTGCTAAAAATAAAAAGCTACAATTAATACCAGGTGTGCATTTTACTCCACTGTCTCTTTTTTGTTTTTACGTAAATCAGCTTTCACTTCTACCAAACTCAAAGCACCTTCCCAATCTACGTTTTCAAACTGCTTTCTTACTGGCAGAAAAAGTCTAAGTAGAGGCATGCATAATAAGGTATGAACTCAGCCCAAATCTATGCCACGGAGAAGGGTGGTCCCTGCAGTTGGCAGGATCTTCCCCCAGCCTCCACCCCCCTGCAGGCATCTCCAGCATCCCAGGCCTTCTCCAGGTCTGCTGGACCCGAGAACATTCTGATGGAGAAGACGAGCAGGGTGCTGCTGGAGGGCTGGCTGTCCCCATGCCCTCACCTCAACCACCAACCTTGGAACCAGCCTGAGGGGACACTGGCGTAAGACGAGGACTACTACATCAGGAAGCTCTGCAGTCTCCAACACCAGACAGTAGGATGGTATTTGCAAGGAAAGCCTCATCCGAGTAATCTCCACCCAGAATCTCCTTTTAGGTTGTCTCACAGGACACTCAGATAGAAAGACCTGGTCGCTCCAAATTTCCAGGGTGGACTTCAGACATGAGGAGAAGATACAGGTAACACCTGGAGACAGGCAGAGCGGGGCAGTGGACGGGGCGTAGACTTGGGTGGGGTGTGAGTTCAGACCCAGCAGGGTGACTCTGGGGAAGGTACCCTGGTCTCCATCTGTTGGGGCGACGGCAGGATGCCTGCTTGTTGCAGGGCAACAGGAGCTCTGGGAGAAGGGCTGGCATGGGTGTGGTTTGGCCTTCATCACGGGAGCAGGACGCACTGTCAGCGTGGGAGTGGCGGTGACAGGGCCATGCAACGTGGAGAATCACCGTCCAGGAGAGACAGGGCAAGGCTTCCTCGGTGGAGCTGTACCCCCTGGCCTCATGAGCTCCACACACTTCTGGGACAAAACAGCAGGCCCAGAGAAAGATTTCCATCACGCAGGATGATAAACCCAGTGATCAGGATGCCCACAAGTGTGTCCAGGAGGGCGCAGGGCTGCAGGTTTTGGCATGTCCTATTAGTTGAACACCAGGAAGGCAAAGAGCATTGACAAGAAAGGAAGGGCTCGTCCACGCCGCCCGAGCTGGAGCCGACTGATCGCCGTACCCGGATGTAGGTTATGGGGCGCAGCACAGCCCAGGCAGCAAACCCAGACTCCTGGATGCTGGCAGCGCTGAGTGGAGCCTCAGCCTACAGGCACACAGCCCTGCAGGGCTCCTGTGCCACAGGGTGGCAGGCAGAAGCTACCACAAGAAGGTCGAGGGCCTGACCTGTCCACTGTTCCAGCGAGAGCGGGAACACCAAGGGGAAGAGCTCAGCAAGTCCAGTGTGGACGCCCAGCCCTGGAGATTCCAAACCCCCAGCAAGTGGGCGCCCTCCCGGCACAGACAAGGTGGACACAGGTGCACCTGGGAAGAATCCTCCCTGTCCCCTTTTAATAATAGAATTGTTCTAGCAAAATCAATGTCAGCTTCACACACGAGTCAAGGATAGAAACACGTTGGACCGTGCTCAGATTTAGAAAATTCCATTTTTTACTCTAACTAGAAGCCAAGAAGGCTCATTGGAAAACACAAAAATTACACTTTCAGGATATAAGGAGGAAACCAAAGGACCTGCCTTTCCCTCCCTCCACGATCACTAACCAGCACGAGTCCTGTGGTCTCTAAGTGAACCGCTGTAACTGAAGCAGACTTGGGTTCTACAAACACGCATGAGCTGAACGCCCGCGGACTGACTGTCTTCTGTAAAAGGAGGGTGTGGTGACTGCCAAGGCGACCACAGACAGTTGCCCATCCCTGCCCCATAGTCCAGTAGAGAAAGACTTCACTGCAGCCCCCATCCCTCACCCCCAGCCCTGGCCGGGGCTTCCGCATTCTACAAAACCTGTACGCAAAGCAGTAGAGATGAGGGACTGCGAGGTACTAACACAGACATGACACTGAAATGGAATGATCAGCTTCAAGGGATTCGAATAGGACTCAGAAACACTCCAGCTTCATAAAGCACCAAGGAAATGGGAGCTGATTTGTTCTCCAGTGCAGAGAGGGAAACAAACACTGGCTTTCATTTCCTCAGTGCCCTTCCCACAGCTCCGGGTTAGGAGTTCGGGTCCGATGCACCCATCGAGCTCTCTCTCTTCCAAGGGAAATAAAAAGCTCTTCATAGTGTAGGAGAATGAAGGGAAGACAATTCAAAAAACGAAGCAGATTTAGGTAAACTGCATATTCCTGTGTCAAGCAGGAGTCCTCATTTCTAAGCATCTATCCCGGTGGCTTCTGTGAACCTGCGAGCTCCTCTCTGCGCAGGGCATCCTGTTGGCAGCCTGTGTCCCGGCGTCCCCATGCTGTGCAGGTGTAGTGACTGCAGATAGACAGCTGACCACAATGCTGACCGCGATGCAGCGGCCCCTGTGCCTGGGCCATGGCCCCCACAGGTCAGGCAGCAGTGATTCGGCCTGGGCTTTATTAGAAAAGGCAGCCTGAACACACCGGGCTCCATGGGGAAGGTGTCTGTACTGCAGAGGGTTCTGGAACACAGACACGATTTCCCAGGCAGAATGTCAGGAACAGCAGGTACCTGGCAGGCAGGCTGCGATGGGCTCCAGGGAAATGAGCAGAGGGCTCTGATTTGGATCATGTCCAATGAAACCGGCCCTTACAGTCTGCCATCTGCACTGCTAACCCCCACGCGGACCCAAGAACCCCTGCTTTCAGGAAAGAGAGGGCCCATGGAGGGCTGCCCCACTGATGTGTGCTCAGGAAGGGCTTAGGGATGGACCAGGCGTTCCAGGCCTGGCATGGAGAGTCTGCCGTTTCTCACCCTTCAACAGCCAGACCGTGGGAATGGGTTAGCTTTCAACCCTGCATCCAACCCTCCAGGACAGAGGGCACCCCAAGTCTGTCCTCTAGAGCTCCTATCAGGGCAGGTGCTGAGACCGAACACGGGCCTCTGAAGCCACCTTCCGTTTTCAGACACCAAAGCCTCTTAGGGTCACCACTGCCCCCAACAGAGCTAACCCCTGCTACCTGGGTCAAAGAGCTAACTGAATGTCACAGGGACGGTGCCCGTGCTCCTCCCTACCTCACCTGTCATCAAAGCTGACTGCTAGGGCCTTCCCCGACCTTCCCCTGTTCCCCAGCCGCCTCTGCCCCTCAGCACTGAATTCCTACAAGCACTCATCCTTCCTGCCTGGTCTCCCTACCCCATATGGCTGGCAGGTGGCAAGTCCTGCATTTAGGCCAGAGACTCAGGTTCCAGAGTGGGTGCTCTGAGCTGCAAACCTCTACGTACTGTCAGAACTCTGGAAAGGCAATATTTGAAGATAGATGGGTGAGAATTTTCCGGAACTGGTGGGAGACATGCATTTACAGACACAGAAAGCACAACCATGCATGAAAAAGCAAAATGGAATCAAGACAACTTCAAAGTGAAATGGCAGACTGACGAGACGGAGTTCAGAAGACCCTGCAATATGGGCAACATTATCCAACAAAGGAGATGCAGTCACAGAAGCCAGGGCCAGTGAGCCTCTGAGAACTAAGAGAAAGCCACTGTCAAGCTAGCATCGTGTTCACAGGGAAGCTATTCTGCAAGAAAGCACAGGATATAAACATATACCAGACTGAAAACTAAGAAAGTTTAAAAAACTCACCAGGAAGCCTTCAGGGGAGGATCAACAACATGAAGGTGGGCAGAAAAAAGGGGAGGAAGAAAAGGTGAGCAAGGAACTGGGGACTACGGAAAGAAATCTAAACAGACTTCATCTGAACAACACCGGAAGAAGAAGAAAGAAGAAAGAAGAGGAAGGGGAGGAAGAGGGGAGGACTAGGAGGGAGGGAGAAGAAGAAAGAAGGAAGAAGATCACCTAACTTGTGGGGTTGAAGCAAAGGACAATTTAAATAGTGGAGAACAGCAAGAGGTGAGTGGGGAAGGGGCGCTCAGTGTTAAAGTGTCTGTAACCCACGCGTTGCAGACGTCAGGGACATAAAATGGGAACTTTAGACATTTTAAGCTCATACAGTAACGTTTCACCTTAACTGCCAGGAATAAAGCGCATCACCTCCAAAGCAGCGGTCAGATTGGGGCGGGATCCATCCGAAAGAATTTTAAGGAGAAGAAAGAATGAATTTGTTGGATAACTAATACGGCTGTTGGTCACACCCAGTGGCTCATGCCTGCAATCCCACACTTTGGGAGGCTGAAGGAAGTGGATCATTTGAGCCCAGGAGTTTGAGACCAGCCTGTGAGGCATATATAATTATTATATATTGTATATATAATTATATATATTATATATTATTATATTAAATATATAGAAATTTATATATAATTTACATATAATTTATAAAAATTTTATATGCAATTTTTATATAAAATTTATATATAATATATATTATATATGTTATTATATAATTTATATATGTTATATATTATATAAATATAATTTATAATATATTATATATTATATAGAATTATATATAATATATAATACATAATGTATTATATAACATATAATATATAATATATAATGTATTATATAACATAATATATAATATAATGTATAAGATACATATATTATATGATTAATATATAATTATAATTATATAACATAATTATATAATATATAAATATATAATTATTATATTTTTTTATATATAAAAGTCACAAAAGTCCCAAGTAAACTATAAGCAAGCTTAATCTAATAGTCTATACAAAAGACAGCAGACCAATACACGTGGTGTTTTAACAAAAGAAAAGCAAGAAAACATAAGAAAAGCAACCTATGTACAAACCACCTATAAATCCAACTTACTGTTAATTATGATCATCTTCAGAATGAAAATAAGTATATGATAAAATCCAACTATTCATTATAAAAGCTGTTAACAAACTAGAAATAAAAGAGCACTTCTTTAACCAAAAAAGAGTATCCATTAAAAGGCCCCAGCAAACACTGCATTTAATGGTGAATCTTGAAAAAGCTGATGTAATGATACAGGCACAAAGGAAGGGAACGCAACTCCTGATCCAGACTCTGAGACTGCTGATACAGAGCTCCTCCCACCCCCACCACCTGCAAAGAGAATGACAGGGAAGTTAACAGAGCTAATGAGGAAATGTAATACCGTGTTAGGTAAGATCAACACAAAAATCCAATTCCACTTCAATATACTGCAGCAAGCAGAAAACCTAATATTAAAAAAGAAAAAAAATGCAAGGCACCTCGAAGTAAATCTAACAAAAAACGAGAAAGACCTTTATGGATAAAAGTTATAAAATATATTGAAAGACTTTTTTTCTTTGTTTGAGACAGGTTCTCACTCTGTCACCCAGGCTGGAGTGCAGTGGCTCGATCATGGCTCATCGCAGTCTCCACCTCCTGCGCCATCCTCCCACTTTAGCCCCTCAAGTAGCTGGGACTACAGAGGTGCACCACCACGCATGGCTAGTTTGCGTTTGTTTGTTTGTTTATTTATTTATTTATTTATTTAGAGACGGAGTCTCACTCTGTCGCCCAGGCTGGAGTGCAGTGGCACAATCTCGGCTCACTGCAAGCTCTGCCTCCTGGGTCCATGCCATTCTCCTGCCTCAGCTTCCTGAGTAGCTGGGACTACAGGTGCCCGCCACCACGCCCGGCTAATTTTTTGTATTTTTAGTAGAGACGGGGTTTCACCGTGGTCTCGATCTCCTGACCTCGTGATCTGCCCGCCTTGGCCTCCCAAAGTGCTGGGATTACAGGTGTGAGCCACCGCGCCCGGCCCCTATTATTTTTTAAAGATGGGGTTTTGCCACATTGCTCAGACTGGTCTTGAACTCCTGAGCTCGAGCAACTCGCTCGCCCCAGCCTCCCAAAGTGCTAGGATCAGAGGTGTGAGCCGCTGTGCCTGGCCCTGAAAGACATTTTTAAATGGTCTAAATAAATGGCAAGATAGTCGTATTCAAAGACAGGAAGATTACTATTCTGAAGATACTGATTCTCTCCAAACTGAGCTACAGGTCCAATGCAAGGTAGTTCATGATCTTCAAAGCTGATCATAAAACTACATGGAAGAAGGACTGAGAAGCAGCTGAGGTGGTCCCAAAGAGGGTAGATGCAGGTCCTCTGCAGATTACTGTGGAAAAACAGGGTGTTCCGCAAATGCAGCTGGGACAAACGCTTATCCTACTATTCTACGGGGAAAAAAAAGATGGGATTTGTCCCTATTCACACCACAGGCCACAACGGATTCCACGTGGATTAAGACTCAAATGTGATAAGCAGAATCTTGAAACTTTTAGCAGACACTATTGGAAAACATCCTTGGAATAGAAAACTCAAGATGTGAAAAGTGCATCTTATGACAAAATACGACGTTGTTACCTCTGACTACATTTAGATTAAAATTTTCTGCTCCTTAGACAGCCTTAAAAAGTGGAAGACTGAATTTCAGAGCAGCTGCTTTAACACATCAACTGACAAAGGACCCGTATCCGTAACACGTAAGTAACTCCCATAAAGCCGCCAGAAGGAGAGGATTCCAAAGAACTGCCGAAGGTATGAATGGGCTTTTCACAGAAGACCCTGGCGGCACGGGAAACAAAGGATCGAATGCTGGACCATGTTAGTGAGCCCGGAAAGGCAAATCAGACCCCCGGAGACCCCACTTTACACCCACCAACCCAACTGCGGGTGGAGAGGCAGGGAGCGGGGGCGTGGGAGCAGCAGCATGAATGAGAGGAGCCTTCTAGAACAGTGGGCTTTCTCATAGACAGCCGAATCTCGCTTTCAGGACCCAGCAACAAGCCCTCTCCTTGGTACAGCCACCCTTGAAAAATTCCTGCACGTCTACACAAGGAGAATGGTACAAGGATATTCATTATAGCAGCGTTAACTACAAACGGCCCAAGTATCAACAGAGCAACAGATAAACGGTGGAATATTGAGAGTGTGGGATTGTATCCGGCAGTGAAAGTGAACGAATCCCAGCCATGTGGAATGACGTAAATGAATCTTAGAAACAACGTTGAGTTAAAACAAACAAACAAAAAAGTAAGCTGCAGAAAACCATGTGAGTATGATTTCGATTTTTAAAAGCTTGGAAAAGCAAATCCAAACCGTATGCTGATTGAGGAAGCATACTTACACGGCAAAACTAGTTTTTTAAAGAAAGTAACTCAGTGATAAACCCTATTCTCAGTGTTACATTTTGGGGAGTGGTGAATGGCTTTACTACAAATACGTGCATTTATTACCTGGCCTGTGAGCACAAGGGCTTGGGGCTCCCTTGCAGGAGCTTGGCCCTGCTTAAACCAGTACAGGGAAATGTCTTGCCCCTCTTCCACCAAAAGTGATTCGTTTGTGATACAAGGTCCCCTTTATATTATCATAATAAAGGAGGAAACACCAGTTTAGGGGACAGAGTGACAGCACAAAATCCTACCATTCAGAATTCCGGGTGACAGAGGACACTCAACAGGTGGGATAAGAACATTTATACAATAACCCACTTGGGATGTGCGCTTGGAATGCGAATGAGACCAGAACCCCCTCCAGTGAAAACCAACCAGCTCCTGGGGCACCTTCCAGAGACAAGCACGAAAAGGCACTATTCCTTCGCCGGCCTGCTCTTAAAGAGGATTTGTGGCATGAACCTGATCACAGAAAACACATTCCACAAACACCGAGGGTCCTTTACACACGCCATCCTAAAAGAAGGTGGACGTTGGCCTGTCCTGCTTTATTGGACAGTATGTGAAAGCTGGATGAAGCAATCTTAAATGTTACAATACCTGCAAATCAGGATCATGACTGTGTGGTAAAATCACCTAGCTTTTATGCATCTAAAATCACTTTCTCACAAAAAGTTTCACTTACATTCCATTTTAAACGGACCTATTCAAAATTTAAATAAAAATGTCTGACAGAGAAATATATTATTTCTTTCATTCTGTTTTTTTAAATAGTATAAACAGAATTATTGCCCTCACAATACAAAATCACTAAGCAGTATAAAAGTCAGCTTCCGGAATGCTGGAAAGAATTAGGCTTTGCCCTTCCTGAGAGCCCTGCCGCATGCTTCTCCTGGGGGCTGAAAGTCCTGGTTGCTAATGGTGATGGTCCTCAGGTTGGTCCAGGCCCCTGCATGCAACTTGACTCGGCTTAGTCATATGAGGATGAAGAAATCCACAGCACTGAGTTTTATCTTGAGATAAAAGAAACATCAAAGGAATCTGCATTTGAAATTTCCATTCCATCAGTTTCTCACCTCACTTGGCTTAACGTGAATGATATGGTTGCCAGCCAACACCAGACTCCAATTCTTGGGACTTTGTCTGAAGCAAGGGCTGTGGTTTCTAAACCCAGTGATTCAAAAGCTGAAGCTGTAGACACAGCTTTAAATCCCAGGCAGTGACTTTTCCACTTTGCTTTCACTGAGCTGTCAGACATTCTCCAGCCATATAACATATTCCCCAGAATCCAGCATCTTAAAATGTCTTCAAGGACTGCTATCACTGATCATGCCATTGCTTTCAAAAATAAGCCCCGAAAAAAAAACAAAAACAAACAAACCAGAGGCAGCGGCACGCCGCGTCACCGAGGGGCTTCCTCGAGAGCAGTCTCACGCTCTGCAGATGCGGAATCGAGACTTCAGCGTGAAGGTGCAAAGGGTTCCATTCTCCTTAGCCATCTCATCAAAAGCACAGGGTCACTTTTTAGAAAATATCCCTTAAGTATGAAAAATGCTCTTAAAGACTTTGCTTTAACATGACTGATGGGAAGGTTGGGAAAATGATGCTTCGTCTCACTAAAATTTCAATCTGCAAATCCAATGATAAGTATTTTTACATAGAAACAGATAAAAGTGATGTGAACTGGGATGCTTTAGATTTCTAAGAGTATTCTTAGGAGCCAAAATCATCTCTGACCTTAATTGTGAGACTTGGTTGAAAGGGTCTTTCTACCCACGGCCTCCTGGCTGAGCTGGGCGGGCGGGGGGCTTTTCCCTCTTGACATTTAAAGAATTGCTTCCTGTAAAGAACACAGGCGAGGGCACTGACCCTACTCCCTCAACCCCTTTCTAAAAGCAGTCAAAAAAAAAGGAAAAAAGATATAAATCTCTCCAAAAACACAGGTCCGACAAGCAGACAGCAGCCATAGAATTCTGGAAGCCAGTCGGGGGCTGGCTGACCAGATTGCTGAAGCCAGGCTGGTGTGAAGGCCAAACAGCCTGGGGAAGGCTGATCTGCAAAGAGCATGTGAGCCCTCATGCCTTCAGCACCCCATGGAGGGACCAATCCCATTCCCCCAGAATTCCCAGGCTTGGTGCCATCAGGCTGAGGGCAGGAGTGCCAGCATGGGCAGTAAACAGGGGCAGTGAGAGCTGACATGCCAAGGGGAGAGGCTGTGGGAGCCAGGCCTGGACTCCAGGAAGGAGCTGAGAGGGTCCTCTCTGGGCTAAGAGAACAGGACAACAGGCAGTGGCATCCAAGACCACCAGGAAGTGATCAGGTCCCTGCCTGCCACCTGGCCAGTAAGATAAGCAGTCAACATGCCCCGCCCAGCTTGTTAGAGACTCACTCTTAGATGCTGGCCAGCCAGGATCACCAAACATTTGGGAAAAACTCTAATCTGAAAAACAGAAAAGCAGACTGAAACAAAGGCCTCCTCTAGCCTCTGTACCCATGTGGGTTCCAGCCTGTTGACTTGTTCACTTCTTTACTGTCTGCCCCTCCCTGCAATCGCCCAGGAACACGCAAAGCTGGAGGAGGTGTGGCGTCTGGGTTGCTCTCTCTGGTCCCTCCAGTACCAAGAGCTGTCCCCAGATTATGAGACAGCCATGATGCTGGCGGGAGGACAAGAGCTCGCCAGTCCCATAACAGCAAAGTAGGGGCCAGGGAGGGGCGGGCGGGGCCGCAGCCACAAGGGCAGATGCTGGGTAGCCAGCGGGAATGCTGAAGAGTCAGCCGTGGCGGATGCTGAAAGAGAACGCACTCAGCAACGGCCCTCAGGTTTCCTTAAACCCAACAGCACAACTCAGCGGTGCCGGCACCCCTCATTCCCTGCTGGCTGAAGACTGCTGCTCCAGTTCAACCACTCACTGGAGGATCGAGCTCTCCAGAAGAAACGTCTGGACCCTACCCATTCACAGACAAGCCTGCTACTGCTGCTACTGCCTCTGGAATTCACTCGGGTTCTGGAGGTCCATCTATTGTCTATCCCCAAAAGCCTGTATCTGCAGCTATGTGTTTTTCCAGTTCACAGAGTGGCCTGAGCCATTACCCAACTCCAGCAACAAAACTCCTGATGTGCTTACGCTGGAAAACCCAGCATCAGGGTTCCCAGGAGAAAAACCAAGGGGAGAAGCAAAGGACAGCCCACACTCAGCGCACACTGAAATAAAAGCACGGAACACACACTGCCTGACAGGGACAGAGTGAGCCTTCATCTCCAGCTCCCTGGAGCGCTTGCGGTGCACGGGGCAGGGCCTGCCCTCCACGAGTGCACAGCTGGATGAGGGGGACCCACAAGAAAGCAGAACGCTATGCAAAGCATGTGCCTAACTGCCTGCTAGTCCCCATTTCACAGATGTGGAAAACTGAGGCATGGAGGTAGAGAAACCCGCCTAGGTCACATGGATGGGAGTGAAAAGCTGGGTCTGGCTGACGTAAAGTTGACAGGCTCACTCTGGGTGTTAGCTTCTTGTGTTTGATGCATGTGACACACTAGTATAAACTCAGTGGCTTGAAACAACATATGTCTATTATCTTACAGTTCCAGAGGCCAGAGTCTGACATGGGGTTTACGGAGCTAAAGTCAGAAAGCCGGCAGGGCTGCGCTTCTTCTGCAGGCTCCAGGGCAGAATCTGCTCCTGGCCTTCTCCAGCTTCTGGAGGCTGCCATGTCCCCTGGCTCCTGGTCCCTTCTCTCCTCAACGCCAGCACCTGCGTGGCCCTGTCTCTGCTCTGTCTGCATGCCTCCTCTGACTCCAATCCTCTTGATTTCTTCTTTAAAGAACCCTTGTGAAGACAAAGGGCCCACCCCAGTCATCCAGGATAACCTCCTCATCTCCAGGTTCGTAACAACCCCATCTGCAGAGCTCCTTTGGCTGCATAAGGTTACCCAGTCACAGGGTCTGAGGATCAGCTGAGGGACACTTCGGGGGTCCATTATTCTGTCAACCACACTCTGGCTCCTTGGCCGAGATCAGACTAGAGGGGCAAGGACAGAATTGGGGCCAGGTGAGGAGGCACCTGCAACAGCCACGTGGGTGACACCTGTGCCTTGCCACGTGTGGCAATGCTGGTGCTGTGAGCAGTGGCCAGGCTCAGCACACATGTTGATAGCTTTAAGGAGGTATATTTTACACTCCACCCTTCTCAAATGTACAATCCAACAAACTTTTAGATTTACCAAGTTTTTAGAACATTTTCAAACTTGACTGGGACCCTTCCCTCTGCACACACTTTAATGGGCAGCTGCCAGTGCTGGCTGCCAGGCAACGCGTGGGGCTGGAGAGAAACAGGAGTCAAGGGGACTCTCAGGATCCTGAGCCTGGTGGTTGCCCTGACTCGGGGAGGACACGGGAGAAGCAAGTTTGCAGGGGAAGATCAGGAGCCTGCTTTCAGACTTGCTGAGTCTGAGAACGCCCACCTGGGGATCGAGAGCAAGCGGCTCTAGGACCTGGAAGGCAGGTGAGACCCAGGCTGGAGCCAAACATTCCAGCGACAGAATCAAGATGCTGTTGTGATCTATGATTTGATGGGATGAGGCCAGGAGATCACCAAGGGAATGACTCAGTGGAAACGAGGAGTGGGCCAGAGATGAGCCCTGGGGCACTCGGATGTGAAGATGCTGCAGAGGTAAGAAAAACCCACCAAGGCGCCCGAGGACTGGTGGCCAGGGCAGGGGAAGGTACCAGGAGCACGTGGTGCGGTGAAGAGGTGCTTCCACCAAGTCAACACTGGTGAGAGGCCGTGGGCTGAGGCCGGGCACGGAAGCTGGCAACAGGGAGTCATTGGTGACACAAAACCAGGGGCTAGCTGCTGGGAGCCCAGAGAAGCAGGGTCCACGCCCCAGAAACCTGGGCTCCCTGCAGGCCAAAGTCCCTCATCTCACCTGAAATCAGCAGCGAGGGCACCAAAGACCATCGCCAACCTCCTTGCATCTGGAGTGGGCAAGGGCTGAGGACGGGGGTGGCTAAAGGCACAGGGAGCTCGAGTTCTACCACCTGGAGTCCATCTCTCTTCTCTGGTCAACAACATGAACGGCGGCAACCCTAGGAGACACCCCCGCAGGAAATGCCAGACCTCTCTCTAATCTCCAGGCAGCACACACCCCTTCCCCACTAACCAAAACAGAAAGAAGACACAAAAACTCCAAAGCAAGAAAGTGTGGACTGGCAAAGCTGTCTGCGCCAGCACCTCTGCACCGGGCTCCCTGGAGGAGGTGGTCATCAGCTCTGCACAGGCATCAGGGGTCTGCGAATCTTGGTTCCTAAAAAATCACCCTGAATCATGAGTGGTGCAACCTCTCTGGAAGGCAATTTGATAATGCGTGTTAAAGTCCCCAAGTAAATATTTATGCCTTTGACTCGACTCATAAAAGTTATGATATAGTCATAGAATGCACCCAAATTTATTTTAAAATAATATGTACTTCTAACACATTAAACCCTAATTTGTTTAAAAAATCAAATAAACTCTTCAGCATACATATGGACATGTGCTTACATTGTATATGGCTTTTACATTTTAATTAGGACCATATTATGCATGTTTTTTCCCCTAGTAATCACTGTGAACACTTTCCACATCAATGAATATAAAAACGCACGTTTATATATATATACACACATGCACATAGATATTCATGCATACTCACGTATGTACATATATATGTAGTATTTATGCGGAAGATTCCATTCAAGAACAAAAATGAAATGTTCTCATACATCTTTCCAGAGGAAAAAAAATAAAAAAGAAAAAGTCTCCAAAAAACCTTGGCACTAAGGGCTGATCTTCTCATGTTCCGACCTGAAAGACAACTGGGGATGAGGAGGAAGAGGATGAGGAGGGTGCCCTACCAGCCCTGACCTTGCCCTCTCAGGACACCTGGGGACGTAGGTGCTCACTGTCCACACCTGCTGTGCTGCAGACCACTAACAGCCAAAACCTTCTGAAGAAGAGAAGGCTTTGTTTAACTGAGTTTTAAATTTTATGTGATGCTGAATATTTATGGTATGAACATCTGAGCCTTTCCTCTTGAACTGAATGTCCTTCCAGGAACACAGCCTCCTTCCCTGGGTGAAGCCCAGACCCTCCGCCTTCACTCTACCCCGCTGCACGCCTTCCCCCTGTGGGCTACTTGGGCCCCTGGGAACAGGACTGACCGGGAAGGGTGTGTGTCCTTCCCTTTCCCTGGGCCAGGATGGGAGTCTGGAGAGAAGTGGGCGCGCTGGGGTTCCACCCGCCGCACTCGGCTGTCTTTCTTGGCAAGTCAGAATGTGCACAGGAAGGAAGCTCTGACTAAGCCATCTCGAACTATTCTCAACAATTTCTAAATGACACAGTCCCTGGTTTGTCAGAAGAGACGTAAGTAGCAAAAGACAGGTGACTGCATTCACGCCACCTTCCCTTCCCCCAGTGTAACCCCAAACCCCGAACCCCCTTAGAGCTCTCCTATGGAAAGGGAGGCTCCTTGGCAGACAGAGGACTCCCTTGCAGACATTCTCACACCCTGGGCCACGGCAGGCTGCGGGCACCGGGCCTCAGGGTGGGCACAGGAGGACATGCTTCTGCAGGGCTCCAAAGGGCCCGCTGGTGGCAGGGCCTGAACACAGCACAGGCGGGAACAGGAGCCGGCAGCATCGCTCCCAGAAGCTCTCGGAAAGCAAGAGGCCCTTCTACTCCCCTTCATGGTGGATAATCAAGCGACCAGACCTTCAAACCCGACTTTCCAAAACCTAGTGGTTCACCTAAAATTCCTCACATTTTAAATGGAAATGGTAACGAAACTAAAATTTGGGGGAAGAAACTTAATGTAACTGTTTTCTCTTTTTTCTCAGTGATAGAATCAGTAACCATTTTAAGGCTAATAACTTGATAAATGTCAGTCTAAATATATTATTTATATGTTATAAAGAGAATCACCAAAACTAAAAATAACACTGCAAGTAACAAAATAAAGAGATGGCGGAAAGTGTCTGTGCCGACGGGCTACTCTCTCACAGGGACATCAGCACACATCGTCCAAAGGTGCTGGAACAGGAAAGCACAGTTCAGGGAAAGCATATGAGCTTATAAGAGTTCCCACAGCAAGAACTAAAAAGAGAGCACGGCCTTCTACATGGCCAGAAGGAGAAGAAACCACACACGCCAGACCAAATAAAAGGTAAGAAAGCCCATATCCAAGAAGTCAAATAGAAAACAAAACAAGAAGCCTTCACAACAGAAATCAGGGTTGGGCACAGGAGCTCACGCCTATAATCACAGTGCTTTGGGAGGCTAAGGTGGGAGGAGGATCGTTTGAGGCCAGGAGTTTGAGACCAGCCTGGACAACATCATAAGACCCCATCTCTACAAAAAAATTAAAAAGTCAGCCAGTAGTGGCGACACATGCCTGTAGTTCCAGCTACTTGGAAGGCTGAGGCAGGAGGATTGCTTGAGCCTGGGAGGTAGAGGCTGCAGTGAGCCATGATCATGCCACTGTGCTCCAGCCTGGGTGACAGAGTGAGACCCCGTCTCAAAAAACAAAAACAGAAAACAGAACATAAAATTGGATGAAAACTGTAGAAGAAATATGTCAATTTTATCAACATTCATAAATAACAGAGTTACATGAAAATTATCAGATTGGATAAAAAACAGAACTGAACCATCATTATATTAAAAACAAATCCAGTGTAAGGCTCAGATTCAATGGGTAAAAAGCCCCAAAAGGCAAATAGAAACAAATTGAAATGTGCAATCAAGATATCAATATCACAAAGATTAAATCCAACACGAAATACCAAACAGATTTGCCCATTTCCTAAGTATAAAGCATACAAGTTACAAAGAGGATGGAACTGTCTAAGGCATGCATGATGTGTACCTTCAAGTGAAAACACAGAACACACAGAATGCAGACACACGTGCTCAGCACTAGACAGGAACTTGCCCTTGCACACTCACGGCAGAGCAAACACACAGGAGGTGTGCATACAGAGGATGGGAATAGTACAATTCCTACTTCAGCCAACAGATAGGCTTCGAACCGCTTACCACTAAGCCATGTATGCCTTTTGTTGCAAGCCCCCATGAAACATTTACAAAAACCAATGCCATGTAAAGAACACAATTTCCAAATACACACAGTGTAGACTAAACACTTCAACACACAGCAACAGAACTAGAAATAAAACCAGGAAACAAAAATCCGACCATAGGAAAAATGAGTCTCTTTCTCTTAAACACTTCAAATTCTAGTGAAAGTGATACACATTTATAAAGTAATGAACACATCACACATCGAAAATTGTAGGAATTGCCTAAAATTGAGGTCAGAGAACAATGAATAGCTACCTACATTTAAGTAACTACAAAAGGAACCCAAACAAATAAAAACATTGGACTCAGAAAGTTAGAAAAAGAACTAGAAAATTAAAGCACACATTGTGCAATGAAAAAGAGGAAGAAGATAATAAAGATGAAAGAAATCCGCCAGATTGCTGATCTAGGCAGAAGTGATAAAGCCTACGCGGGCACAGTTTGTGCTTCTTAGGGCAAGACAGTGACCTCGGAGAAGATGGTGCCAGAGGACTCTCAGGAACCGGTCAGCAGCCTTTCCTTATGAAAATCTTCAACGACACGCAAAGTTAGTGAGAGGAGTGTAATAAACACCCACGTATCCAGCTACCACAATGATCGACCTTAGCCATTCAGCTTCATCTATGAACATCCATCTTTTTTTCTTTATTTCTAATCCCATGGAATGACATATCTCAACTTCAAATGGGTAACAG
Organism: Papio anubis; assembly: GCF_008728515.1. NCBI lineage: Eukaryota > Metazoa > Chordata > Mammalia > Primates > Cercopithecidae > Papio > Papio anubis. The sequence continues at coordinate 123,186,329 of NC_044985.1, forward strand.
ATGGGAAATGAGTCACATATTTTATTACAGGTTTTTCACACTAATATTGTGAATTTAAAAAATAATTATAGATTCACAGGAAGTTCCAAAGAAAGTCCAGAGAGGTTCCAGGTACCCTTCTACCAGGTTTCCCCCACTGGTTCCACCTTCTGTAGCCAAAAAAGGCGGGGACCGACCTTGGTGCCATGCTGTCATCACGACCAAGGCGGAGTACGCCCACCCCACGAAGACCCCCTCCCGCCGGCCCTCGGACTTAGCTCATGCTGCGGGCAGTGACGTGTGACCCGCTGAGTGAAGCACAGAGGCCCCCCCGCCCTGTCTCTCTCTACCTCCCCTGTTTACAGTCGCCTTAAATGATGCCTCCACATGAAGGAGAACCCCGTCAGACAGTATCATCGTGCTTGCGAACACCATTTAGAAAAATAAAAGAGAAGTGAAGGGGATGGAGCGGACATTGGCCCGTTCTCTGACATAAACTGCCGAGGAAAGCCAAGGTCTGTGCACCACGGTGCCACCTGACACCACGTCAGGGGAGGAGTTGGGAGCATTCTGGGAAACCCTCTGGAAAAAAAAATCACAGCTCCAACCAACAAAGCTAAGAGCATCTGGTCACCCCACAGGGGCTACTGAAACGCAAAGCGGAACAAAAAGGGGAGGGGTGTGGCAGGAGCTTCGGAGACCCTGTCCCCCTCCCTAGGGGTTAAGAGTGGCCACCTGGGAAGGACAGCCCATGCCCATCTTTGTGTTCTCAGCACTCACCGCAAGGCCTGGACTCAACTGTGTCACATGAGTCACCTGGAGTTGCGCCTCAAAGTGCGCTGAGAGTGGGACACACACACACGCGCGCACGCGCGCACACACGCACACACACGTGCACACACACACGCACACACAGCCTTCAACTGAAGAACGGCGACTTCCACATCTGTCCACATTCTTAGAGGCCCCCTGAATGTAGGATAAACTCAGAAATCTCATTTTCCAGCCAGTCCTCGTGGATGAGAGCCATGTTCACAGCTCACACAGCTGGATGGGATTCTTTTCTGGTGAATATTTCTTTCAGAGGGTTCTATTAAATGACAAGCTGAAACTATTGAAGCGATTATGAACTTTGAGGAAATAAAACTTTCCTTAACAGGTCACTTAAATGGCTCTTTTCTTCTGAGTAATAAGCTGTATCAACAATGCAGCAAGCTTTACTCAAAAACGTATTCCAAATTTGATTCTAACAGAAAATAAAGTCCTTCCTTGCAGCATTGAATCCAAATATGGCTGTAAGTTCGCCGCCATAAGGGGCTCCAAAGACCCTTCCCACCCAAGGGCTGACACCCTGTGCCACAGCAAGGCCAGAAACATACCAGAAACGCCTCGCTTCGCATCCCCGGCTTTTACGGCAGCCCATGATGTTATTCTCGTGGAATTCTGCATGCAGAGTCCCTGGGTGCTGGCCGTACCAGCCAGGGCTCTATCTGGAGGGAGCAAGACCATCTGTGTGCTTTTGCTCCGTGATTTAATGGAAACGCAAGTGTTAGATTTTTTCCCTGCTCCCTATTTCAGAACTATCCTTAAAGCTCTTTAGAAAATCCTTTTAATGTTTCTAATTTGTTCTATATCTCCAGGAAGAAAAAAAAACATCTTTTGGAAATATTTGCAAGCTCAAATTGAGCAAGAGCTGAAAATAAAAACCTGGCATGCAGTTGGTAAGCTGTGGCTTTCAAGAAGTGCACAAATGTACTTCCTGGAAACTATAAATAGAACCAGGCCTTACCCCATACCAAAAAAAAAAAAAAAAAAAAAAAAGGCGAAATGTGCTTTAAGTTCTCACACAGAAGCGCAGCCACTAAAGACAAGCATGACCTCCAGAAATAACAGACAGAGCCACCGTCTGAGATGCTGCTACAATCACGTGATGGACAAAGCATTCCTGGAAAATCGTTCTAAGACTCTACAATTCCAGTGCAAAAGCAATCGAATAGAAACAATAACAAAAGACTAACGTTTCCGGACTGAGCACGAATTTAAAGTGTTTTTGCTTTGTGATCTTTCGTCCTCACAGCCCCCGAAGCAGGTCCCGGCGGGGACCCGGGTATCACAGATGGCAGATGCAGCCAGTAAGCATTGTCACCTGGATCCAAAACTGGCCACAGCGCCTGGAACACCACTACCTCCCCGAAACCACTGCAGCCCGTCTCTCTAGCCTGCTCACACCAGCACAAGTTACACGTTACTCCTGAAAGCTATCCAAATACCCTAAACCCAATGGATAAAAATATATTGTCTGAAAATTAAAAATAGTTTCAGTGGTCTAGGAAGTCTACAAACCCCACTGCAGTTGTTCTTGCCTTCTCAGTTACGTAAGGTCAAGTTGACATAAGAACACATTTCAGAATTTCCTTCTTAGCAACCTCCAAACGTTTGGTTATATGTTTCACCTAACAGCCGGGCCAAAGTAGGAACCACTATTACTTAACAGTAACAGTTGAAATATTTAAAAATAGAAAACAGTTCTTGTACTTGGCATTGGAGAAGATGAGAGGGCACCAAGGAAGAGGCCTGAAGGAGGTAGCCCCTCTCCTGTGGGGTGAGCCAGCCTCTTCCAGGCAGCAACGTGCATTCCGCCTGGGCTTTCTGGAGACCGGCGTGGGCTACAGCATCTTTCAAGGGCACTGTGGGTGGAATGATCCAGCAGGCAGGTGGAAATGCAGAAGGTAGGGGGCTGGTTCAGACTTCTGTCCAGAAAAATCACCTGGGAAGCTTGTTAAAAAGTGACTTACACCTCCCAGCCTCAGTTCCTGAACCAGTAACTACTGTGTGATGTCCCCAGGGGCATTAAGTGCCAATGAACACACAGTACTTAGCTGAGTGACGGACGGGTGGCCTTGGTAAGGGGACCTGTGGCCATCAGTGTCCTCCTCATTGCTGTAATTAGCAGGAACCGCAGGTCCCACTTTGAGCAGGACCTTGCTGCTGGCTGTGGAGGCTGTGTGCTCACACTCTCCGCCCAACAAAGATCCTGGAGCCGGTAACTCTCTTGCCAGCAGTCACACTTTACAAAGCAGGATTTGGTAGAAGATGCATGCTAGCACTAAGCAAACATTGTTTAAAGAAAAAAAAAAAAAGGAAAAGAAACAAAGTCTACTTTGTGAACCTTGCACGGAGGAGATCCACTGCCTGGGAGAGTTCATGTCCATGTATCTTTCTGCTGTGAACACCCAGCGCAGGCCCCTCCCAAGTTCGGCTCAGGCTCGCAAACGCCCACCACTCAGTGTCTCAAACTGGGTGCCTTTGAAAGCACTGCACAGATCCATACTAATCCTCATCCCAGCGCAGGGTCCGCTCCACCCACATTCCCCATGAATTCATGCAACTCCATCAGCAGTGCTTAAAGCCAAAAAACCTGAAGTCACCCTCAACTCTTCTGTTTCCTGCACAGCCCATCTGCAACCTAAGGAAATCCCCTCTATGTCAAATATCTCTAGAGTTGGTACCATTGTCCACACTCCCACTCCATCTAGCCGGACTGAGCCCCATCCACTGCCTGGCTGCTCCCAGACCCTGGTGGGTCTCCCTGCTCCTCCGATGCCTGCCCCACGTGGCCACTGCATTCGCTATGGCACAGGTCACGTGGTGTCGCTTCTCTGCTCAGAATCTCCAGGAGCCTCCGTGTCACTCAAAGCCATGCCTTTTGAGTCTCCTGCGCTGTCTACTCCCTCTTCTCCTGACCAGATCTTTGGCCTGCAGATGTCTGTTCACCTTCTAAGGAGGTCTGCCCTCACCAGTGGGTGTAAAATCACAGCCCCTCCACTCTGAGCCCTGCTCTGCCTTCCCTGCTCTACTGTTTACTCATGGCCTTTACCAGTTTCCTCTCTTCCTCCCAGGGTAACACGAGCACCATGAAATAGGGTTCTCTGTGTCAATCATAAATACGTGAATCCCACATGCCAAGGACAGGGGCTGGCATTAGAAGACCCAATCAGTATGAATGGGTGAATGAATGAATGAATGAGTTTAATGCAGAAATCCACCCTCCTGAATCCCCTCTGTCCTTGACTGCTCACCCTCCTTCACAGCAATTCTTGCCTCTCACATGTTCTATATTGTAGATAATTTACAATCAATAAGCTTGAATTAATGAGCATATTTAGAATCCAGCACCCAACAACTAGAGAATTCAAACTCTTCTCACACATATATTAAAGATTCAGAAACACTGACCACAAAGCAAGTCTCAATAAAATTCAAAGACTGGGTAATTTCTTACCATAATGGAGTAAATTGGAAATCAATAACAAAAAGCATGACTTGGAAAATTCAGACTTTCAGAAATCAAAAAACACTTCTAAATATTTCATTTTTTCAAAAAAAAAAGGAACCATAAAACAAATTTCAAAATAACTTTCTTGAGAAACAGCAAGACTTTACAAAGTGCTAAGGTAATACGTTTTACAAATTAAATACTACAAATCAGAACTTAACCGAAGCAGCCCCATTTGAACCCCGAGGGAAGCGCCGCACAGAATCCTGACTGCTTCCATCCGAAAGGAAGAAGGGCTAAAAATTAACAAGTGAAATGTTCAATCTGAAAGTTAGAACAAGCATATCTGAATAAACGCAGAGAAAGGAGAACAGCGATAAAAACAGGAATTAATAAAACAGAAAACACACACTCACAAGAGCAGATCCACGAAGGCAGAAGTCGGTCTGTGGGAGAGTAAAACACAGCTGGACTCCCCTCCAGGGGGAATGAGAACACCTGGATGGAGGGGTGGAGCCTGGACGGAGGGGTGGAGCCTGGACGGAGGGGTGGAGCCTGGCTGGGCTCAGGAGCAGGAGAGGGGAGCAGGCAAAGCAGGGGAACGCAGGCCTGCCCAGGAAGGCCCATGGGAAGGCCCACGCGGGGCTGGGTACTCAGCAGACTGCTGTAGAACTGAAAGAAGTGCCAGCCCCTTCTTCAGGCGCCTGACTGAACCGCCTTCAATTTCTTCCCCTCACCCGTGGCCACATACCTGCTACCCAAGGGACACCTCCAGTCCTCCCTCACCTGGTCAGACACCTGGCTCTGACGGCCCCTTGGAGCCCCTCGTTGGAAACACAGAGGGCCTGAGTTTGGTTCTGCATCACACACGACAGTGTGTACTGTGTGATCTTGCTGTGAGGTCCAGAAATGGAAACCTTCCTTAAGAGATGGGCAGGTTCCTCTGGTAGGGGACGTGGTGTTGGTACGGTGAAAACATGACATTAGGGTCAAATGCGGCCGCTGAGAAGGAACACCTTTTCAGCTGGACTGCAACCACCGAACACAGACAAGGGTTGGCAAAGAGCCATCTCCCTCATCCTGGCGGCACAGGCTTTGAGATGCCACTGAGGGCTCTGGATACATTTACAATCCACAGCCTTAAAGCACACAAAGCTGGTAATAAAAGAAAAAAGATAAAAAGCCCTTTAACCACAAATGATGTCATGATGCAAAAATTCATTCCTGGATAATACTTCTGGCCACCAGTGACACTCCGAATACACAAACCAAACCAAATTCGCAGTGGAAAAAAAAAATCCTTTCTTCCAACCAATCATCACTTAGAAGTGTGGAATCTTCCCCCAGAGACACTCAGTGAGATTTCTCTGCATTCTGTATCAACACAAACCTCAGGGTCACTGCTGGGACTGCCACACAGCTTTCTCTCTCCCTCTAAAGTAGGGAAACAACCAGTCACCAGCTCCACCCCATCCGGGTTTGGTGTGGATGTGCGGACGGTTTTAGAAGCATCCAGAGGATATTTCTCAGACGGCATCCCCAATTCTCCACGATGCCCCAACCAACAACCGTCTGCTTTCTTACCACCTGTGTTCCTTGCTACAGGCAGAGAGTAAGCTCTTCAGAACTCTGGGTCTACAGCAACAACAATGTAAAATGTAACGGGGCAGAACACCTTGTGATCAACGTAAATAACCCAAACACTCTCATGTCCACCCAAGATTGAGAAGCTTTCTATCTTTCTGCCTCAGGCGCCAGGGACAGGGAAAGAACTCGTTGGAAAGTGAGGCTGGCTTGCGGGCGGGGCTGGCAGGGAGCAGTGTCCTCAGCTGCGTGGGGAGGCACAGGTCCCACCCGCCAGCCACGGGGTGGCATTTCAGAGCCACAGGGACATTTCTGGTAAAAAATAACAGAGTGAACACAATCAAGTTGTCCTGCTCCAAGATCCTGCTAAAACAGTGTGTGGATTGTTTAGAAAGACACACCAACACAACACACATACAGGAGATGAGAGAGCAGCCACAAAATGCCAGAAGTCAGAAAGGATCTGGGTGAATAAGGTATCAGAGACAGCAAAGCTGACCCATCAGCCAGGTCAGGCCAAGGGAGGGGCAGACCAGTCTTGGTCACACAGCCCTCCGGGGCACAGGGACTGGTGGCACCAGGACTGGAGGTGAAGGAGCATGAAATATCTGCTTAGGGAATGCAGGACCCCAACCACCACTTACCCCTTGTGGCTGGCAGCCCAGGGACTACTCCTCCTCTGGAGAGGGAGATGGAACAGTACTGAAAACTGCAACCCAGTGGAAGTTGGCCAGCTACACGTGAGGTGTCCTGATCTTCCTGCCCCAGGACGGGGGCAGGCAGCATTCGGGCCTCCCAGTGAGGTCACAGGGGTCAAGCAGCCTGCTGGACACCACTGCCAAGCAGAACCGGCAGCCCCCAGTGGTCAGCACCATGCATGCCCCTGCAGGTCCCGCCAGCCTCAGTGCCCTCTGCTGCAGATGGCAGATAACCGTGCTCACCAGAAAGGCCAGGAAGACTGTCATCACAGAAGGCAGAGCCTGGACAGACAGACAACAAGCACCTTGGGGAAATACAGACAGACAGAGAAACAGAGAGAAGGGAAGACAGGCCCTCCAAAGACAGTGGCCAGGAGCGGGAGGCAGCCCTGGAGCTCCAGGACAGGAGGGCATGGCTTGGGTGCTGAGGAACACAGTCTCCGCCCAGTCAAATGAGCAACCAAGCCTCAGAGGGGCTAACACCATTAAAAGCCAGAAGGGCCCTCTGAAGGCAAACATGACAACTCAGCAGCTTCATGAGAATCACCGCCCCGCAGACCAGGTCCCGCGGGCTGCAGGTCCAGCCGCTGCCACTGCAGGGTGGCCCGGGCCCTCTGCTAGGTCTCCCAGCCGCTTCCATCCACCAGGAATCTTCTCAAGACACATTTTCAGTGCAATTCAAGCCCTCCTGTTGTTATGCTTCCTAGCATCCGCTGGGCTGGGTTTCACTTGAGACGGTCGCTCCTAGGGACATTGCCACAAAGGGATGGGAAGGTGGAAGGGACGGTGGTTGAGCTACAGGAAGGGCAGAGCCACGAACCTGGGTCCAGGCAGATCAGAGGGCACCAGGAAGCAAGCGTGCAAGAGAACACAGACCCCTCCTGTGTGCCGGACGCTGCACCAGACACTTGCCCTCGCTGCTTGTGCCCTGGCCCAGGACCAAGCAGCCCCGGGACGCCGGGTGAGGAGCAGCCTGCTGGAGGCCACATGGCCGACAGGAGACAGGAAGGCTGTGCTGCCCCCATGTCTGCCCGGCTCCCAGGCCTTAGAGCAACTCAGCTGGGCCCAGGACCTGATCCTTCACTACCCTCTGTCAATACCCAGCCCGAAGCGGGATGGCAGGAGGGAGCTGCCACTGTGAGAGTTAGGAGGAAAGTGAATGTGGTGGAAATAGAGGCGCTGTAGGCCACCTGAAAGGTGCTGTTCTTGGCCCCACAGTGTTTCCACAGAAGCCTGACGTTACTGCTCATAGAAGTTCACAGATCTGAGGGGAAGGAGAGCAGAAACCAGACGTGACTGTCTCCAGGTGGCAAAAAGCAAACAGCATCAGAGAAAAACAGGACTATCTGAAAGTGTAGGGGAGGACAGGGATGAGACATTGGGAAGGACTGGAGAAGCAGGCATCGAGATGAACAGGCCCTGAAAAATAATACCTTTTGAAATTCTTAAGAGGTACTATGCCTTCAGCCATCGAAGGGGAATTGGAACTTGAGGATTACTCGACACCACGTCTAGTGAACAAGGTAGTTACCATGCAGGAGGGCGCAGCTTCTGGTCCAAAACTATTCTCAACTATAAATAACAAGGGCTGGGCACAGTGGCTCACACTTGTAATCCCAGAACTTTGGGAGGCTGAGGCAGGCAGATCACTTGAGGTCAGGAGTTCGAGACCAGCCTGGCCAATGTGGTGAAAGCTCGTCTCTACTAAAAATACAAAATCTAGCTGGGCGTGGTGACGCGTGCCTGTACTCCCAGCTATTCAGGAGGCTGAGGCAGGAGAACTGCTTGAACCCAGGAGGTGGAGGTTGCATTGAGCTGAGATCCTGCCACTGCACTCCAGTCGATACAGTGAGACTCTATGTCTCAAAAAATAAATAAAAACAAAAATAATACATAATGGAGCCAATTCGCCTAATTGCCAAAAGTGACTCTTAAAGCGTTTCTAAATTGCTCATAATTGTACACGACACACGCATGGCCTCCAGGAAGGACGCTATATCTCAGTCAGCTTTTAAAGCTACGTGGGGGGCAGACTCCTGCGTCTGGCCTTTGAGTCATGGCTATTCATACAGGTCCTCAGGTGAATGTGACGGAGGGTAGTCGCCAAACTCTCAACATCAGTTTGAACTAAGAGAATCAAATCATGCGAATTCTTTACAGATTTTTCAAATGTTGACGAAAAAAGCCCAACTCTGTAAAATAGCTGAAGAGGTTTATTTTAAGCCAAGTATGAGTGACCATGGCCCAGGATGCAGCCTCAGGAAGTCTGTGCCTGAGGCGGTCCCATTACAGGTTGGCTTTATGTGTTTTAGGGAGACAGAAGTTACACAGGCAACACATGTAAGGCATATATTGGTTTGGCCCAGAACATCCTGAAGAAGTAGGGCGAGGGTCTCACAGATCCTAGGCAGACTGAAAGGTTTTCTGACTAAAGAATTGATGTCAGCATAAAAAAAATGTTTGAGTTAAGATAAGGGGGGTTCTTGTTACATGAATGAAGCCTCCAGGAAGCAGGATTCAGAGAGAAGAGATGGTAAATGTCTCTTATGGGAACTTAGAAGGTGACGTGTAGTTAAATCTCTCCTGGATCAGGAAAAAGAGACCTGGGGATGGAATTCTCTCCAGAGTGCAAATTTCCCCCGCAAGAGGCAGTTTTCTACAGCCACTCAAAATAGGTGGAAGGAATATATATCCTGGAGTAAAATACTTCTATTTCCTGCAGGGCCTGCTCTCTGTAGCCTGCTGCTATCCCCAGAGTCAGGGTGGAACCAGGAATCGCACTTCTGTGTCTGTTTTATCCGTCGTGAGATCGCTGTTTTAATGCTAATGCTGGTCAGCTGGGCCTGAACGCCAAAAGGAGGAGGGTCTAAGGAGGCCTGTCCAAACCCCTATTCCCATCATGGCCTGAACTCATTTTTCAAGTTTCTTTGGGATCCCTTGGCCAAGAAGGGGGTTCATTGGGTTGGGGGACTTAGAATTTTACTTTTGGTTTACACAAACGATTTTATTTTGACGTCTTTACATTCTGCACTTCATTTTATCTCCAAAAGTTAAAACAAAGCAAGCAAGCAAAAGAAAAAAAAAAAAAAAAGCACAGCAGGCAACATGTTCAGCAGTGGACATGACAGTCCTGGCCAATCCTCGACCGTGGCTGGCGAGCAGCAGAGTCTGCGGGTCGGACGGCGCTGATTCCTCAAATACACTTCCGCTGATTTGAGGAAAACAACCCAGACAGTCACGGCAGGCGTCACCAGGAGGAGGCCACCACGGGCTCTCTTCTTCCTGCCACTCCTGCCCAGTCCTTCCATGGGGGCCACTCAAGGAACCACCAGAGGTGGCCACGGGTCCTTCATTGGACCCTATCCAAACCCCAGAAATGCCAACTTTATGATAAAAGCTCACAAAGGGGCACCACGCAGAAATATTACAACCAAGGACTTTGTTACCACGGGCTCTGTGTATGAAGGCAATTAACAGCTTCCATTGCCAATAAAGGGAGACTTTCCAAGCTTCCCCTGAGGTCACATGTGCTTGCAGATTTGTACCAGGTTCCACTTTCTTCTCACCAAACTAAACAACGCAACAACCACCACAAAACACAGCCAGGAGGCAGCGTGAGCTCCAGGCACCAGCCAACCTCAAATACTTCCTGTTCCAAAACGTAAGAGCAGTGTCTGGAAATACAGCCCCTTTGGCAGTGTGGTGGTCAAACACCCGCTTAGATCTGGGAATCCAACGCTGAAGCCAAATGTGAATTTTGCGTTATTTTGGAGAGTTTCTCTACAGTTTCTAGTTAACCCCCTTTAAGGTTCCAGAGTTTTCTTTTAAAAATGGTGCTTTTGAAATACAACGTGAAAAAGAGCCTCCCTAACTCTAACAGATACACGTTTCCCAGGACACAGGTACAGAGGGTGATGTAAGCGCCAGCCTATGCCTCGGGAAACTGTGGAAATGCTTCTCTTTAGTCCAGTGTTCCTGTCTTAACATTGGCCTCTACCTCCCCTTTAGGCCGATGGAGGGGCATGGCATTTTCTGAGGATGTCTTTCTCCCCAGTAGCACAGCCCTCAGGGCAGACATGTATCCTGCCCTATAATGTATATGCTGAGCGACCCTGCGACAGTGGCCACGGGATCCGAGGCTCTGGCTTTCCTTCTGTAGGAGCAGGAGAGGGTACAGGAGCCGGGGCACTCGGTCCCAGTGGAGAGCAGCGCCGTGAGGGCCATAAGCCCTCAGCATGCCATCTGGGTAACAGTAAGTCCTTCATCCACACTTCCTGTTGTTAGGACGTTTTTTGTTTGCCTCCAGTTTGCTCCTGGATGCCTGAGGTAGGTATCCTCCCCGAAGCACCCCTCTCCTCCATCGAGGTTGTTGAGCAGCTGCAAGGCCTGGCTGGGAGCCAGCTCAACCTCCAGCCCTGGAACCCAATACCCACCACTTTAGTGCAAGTGACTTTTTTTCTACAATAAACACGCATTGCTTTTATAATCAGGAAGGTGGGGGGGGGGGGAGCTTTAATTACAATGATTCTGAAAGGAATGACTGAGTAGTAATAGTTTTCAAGTTCCCCATAATTCAGCCCTTGGGCACAGTTGGGTTTGTAATCCTGTATGACATTTTGCTGGTCTCTCCTGGTTGACTAATTCCATACCTTCTCCTCTGTCTTCAAACTGCAACATCTCCCCAGCCTAACTCTGAGTCAATGACTCTGCTTGCTCTCTCCATGGGAAAACACAAAGCTCTGGCAGAGAACCGGGGGTCACGAGCTCCCGCCCCCACCCCACCCTGCCACCATGTCTCCACCTGGGATCTGCCTCTGTGTCAAGTCTCCTCCAAGGGTGGCCCTTCCCCTCACCAAGCGGACAACAACTGTAGGAAGGGGGAAGAGCAAAGCCACGTCCACAACTGTGACAGTCCACTTACTTAAAACACAAAGAAATAGGAGGCAAAGATGGAATAATACTAACAACATGTCTGCTACATCTTAGAGGCAGGCAAATGGTTATGTGTTTTCTTTTATGATAGAGCTACTTTACAATTAAAAATTTTAAAACATTTTAAAAAAGAAAGAGCAAAGTCTACAGATAAAAAGTTATGAGGGAAGTTGAAGAAATCAAAGCTGATCTAAGACAAATGGCATTTTGGCTTTTTCCTCCTCCAATACAGGTGACAATATCCCAGACCCAAAAACCAAAATCCAAAATGCCTCCAAATCCAAAACCTTTTCTCAGTGACACGCAAAGGCAATGCTCACTGGAGCATTTCTGATTTTGAATTTTTAGACTTAGGTTGCTTAACCAGTAAGTATAATGCAAATATTCCAAAACAAAACAAAACAAAACAAAACAAACCCCAAATCCAAAACACTTTTGCTTCCAAGCGTTTCAGATAAGAGATACTCAACCGGTATAGACTTTCCCAAAGCACGTGACACGCTCACCTGACGTTTCTGAAATCTCAAGCTGGCACACGAACACATGGTATGAATAATGCTTTTCTGTTTGAAGTGCGGATTTATGAGGACTAAGTGTATTGAAGAAGAACCATAATCAGAAAAAGACTGTTTTGGGCATAACAGCATCCACACGAGGGAATGGTCAGGACATGGGACAGATCAACAGTGGGGAGGGCTGCCCAGGCGCTCTTCCTGCTCCGAGTACACGCTCATCTGTTCAAAGGGAACGAGCACTCACGGTGAATGCTGGAGTCATTCCTGATATGTGTGTGTGTGTGTGTGTGTGTGTGTATCAGTCTGTTTCCACACTGTCAAATGTCAAAATGTCAAAAGAATAGTTAAAATTACATTCAATCATTAGGAAATGTATAACAGCAATTGGGGATTGATATAAAAATATACCTAAAAATGTTTACACTCCCATATCATAAAAATGTGGCTTTAAAGACATTTTCCTATCAATTTTCAAGTTCTCACCTAACCTGAGATGAATATTTCTTTGTAGTATTTTTCAGTGGGTTGAAGTGACCAAAACGCAGTTTGAAAGAACACGCTTCACATGAGAGGCTTCTAAGGCACAGGCCACTGTGCAGGCTCAGTGACGGAGTCACACAGGACTGCTGCACACACATGCATCCTTTCTCTGCCCACTGTTCCTGGGCATCGCTGCTACGTTATTTAAAATTACTCTGCAAACACTCCCACCATGCCCACCAGCCCGTGCACGAATATGCAATAAATGCCAGGAGACATGGCACTCTCTTTGATTCAGACCAATGGGAACCGGGTTGCGAGAGAGGTAAATGGCCAGCGTCAGTTTCACGGGGCAGCCTTCCCAACATGCCACCTCTCAAGTCCGGCGGTTCACCCCAAAGGAAGAGAATGAGGGTGACAGGCTGCAGGAGAGGTCCAGGCCTTGAACAGGGATGTGAAGGCTACATCACACACATTCCTCAGTACTAGTCAACGGGACACTGAGATGACATTTATTGAGGAACTACTAAAAAGCTGACACATACGTTTCATCTTTATGAGAACTCTGTAGAGAGGCATTATCATCCCCGGCTAAGAAATGAGAAAACAAAACCGAGCTATTCAGCAACTTGCCTAAGCTCCCACGCAAACGGGCCGCGGAGGCGGGCCCAGGTGCCCTCTGTGGGAGGCTGAAGCCCGGCCTGTCCTCACACCAGGCTGGGATCCCACAGCAGGTCTCAACAGGCAATGCGCGCTTCCCAAGCCAGAAAATTAATTTGAAGTCCACCGTTTTTGGTTCACTTGGAAACTATGCATGTTTACCATCTTTTCCCAGCCCATCAAGCTATCAGAAAATCCTCTTAACCTCATGCCACGCCTGGTTAAACACAAGCAAGTTGTCTCAAAAATGCCCCAGCCACAGGATTGTGTTTACATGAAAACAATCCTGGCAAAGTGAACTTGAGAGAAAGTGAAAGCCAGAACTGTTGACGTAAGCCAAAAGTTTAAAATTGTGCATCTTCATCTGGTATTTAAAACTCCCCACCGCTCCCCCAGGCTCCAGTGTGCGGGGGTAAAAAATAAGCTGCTCGATCAGTAATAATGCAGAGTAAAATCAAGGTGTAAAAAACAGAAAAGAGTGCCCCGAGGACCCCCCAAGAGGCCAGGGCACCGTACCCCACAGACACGGAGAGCCTTCCCGGAGCAGGGCAAAGACACCTCCAGAACGCCGGGTTTGGAAAATGACAGAAAACCTGGCTGACCTGGGAGAATTGCAAGGCAAAGAAAGAAACGTCTTCTTGGAAATGTTCGGCCTGGCTCCAAGCTGGCTTCAACTTCCTTTCAGGGGTGATGAGTGGGTCTAACTGGGGCACCAGAGGGCACAGGTGGCAGCAAAGGCTGACTGTCAAGAAAGGCACAGCTGAGCCAAGACCAGAGACCCAGGCCTTAGGACGCAGTCCCCGCAAGGCGCGGCCACACTGCCCTGCAGGACGCATGTGGAACGGAACGCTGGTTCCCTCAGGCCCACGCCTTCAGGAGGTTCGGGTTTTATTCTCGGAGAGGCCGCATGCCTGGGAAGAATGGTGACCTCACAAGGAGTTTAAACCCTGGAGGATTCTACATGGAAACAGGGGTCTTACAGACAAAGAAAAGCGGGAAAAGTCTGTTTCCATGGCCTACAGACTTGGAGTACTTTAAAATGTTACCTACAAGGCCAGGCGCAGTGGCTCACACCTGTTAACTCCAGCACTTTGGGAGGCCGAGGCAGGCAGATCACTTGAGGTCAGGAGTTCAAGACCAGCCTCACCAACATGGTGAAACCCCATCTTTACTAAAAATACAAAATTAGCCAGGTGTGGTGGCACATGCCTGTAATCCCAGCTAGTTGGGAGACTGAGGCAGGAGAATCGCTTGAACCCGGGAGGTGAAGGCTGCAGTCAGCCGAGATTACGCCACTGCACTCCAGCCTGGGCGACAGAGTGAGACTCCATCTCCAAATAAACAAATCCATAAATAAATAAATATTACCTATGGAATGAAATATTTCTGATCACTACCGATACTTTTTTTGTTAAGGAGCTGAGAGGTGCTTGGAAGACAGAGGATGCCACTGACTCATTTAACCAACAAAAGCTGGTGGCAATGGACAAGGCGTGGTCTGTCCATGGTCGCATGGCCAGTGGGACCCAGCCCCGCCCACTGCAAGCTCAGAGGACTTTCCTACAGGTCCTCACGGGGATCAGGGCCAGGGCTTACACCCAGACCAAGCAGTCGGTGCCTTTGGGAAGAGCACATCCTTTAGCACCAGAGAGGAAACAAAAAACAAAAAAACACAAAAGATCAGCGTTTCTCTACCATTCATATGTCATGGAGCCATTTCATTTCCAAAAAGGATGGCCTCGTTTACCATCAGGAAGAACACCCAAATTCAGTGAGCCTGATAACCCACACCTCCCCCGTCGCCTTCTCCGCACTCCTCCAGTAAGGCAGAGCCTTTGAACACCTCTGGTTCAGCGCAGGGCCAGCCGGACAGGGCAGGGGTGGGCAGACTTACCCGTGCTGGGCATGTGGTTCACGCGGGCAGGATTCAGCAGCTCCACTGGCTGGTCTCGGCCAGAAAGTCCATCTGGAGAAGAGAGAAGGCACTGGCTTCAGAAACTGCGTGCATTTCAGCCAACATACTTTACGCTGGGAGTCTGCAGGGAGTAACTCCCCAAACAATGAAATGCATGTGTCCTTCCTACTTTTAAAGGGGGATACTTTCAGCGTCGTCATAGATTTGTATTTGCCAAAGAAAATCACAGATCCTTTGTAGAATAATCAAAATAGCCTCCTACTGAGATATGGCAAACGCCCGTTTCTGGCCTAAGAGCCCCTGGCTGAGCAATTTGGGTTTACTTCTGCTCAGCAACCACATTATACCCACTCGTGCTGATCAGAAGTCGGCTTTTCTGCAGACCACAAGCATTAAGATAATGAAAAGAGAAGAGCAGCTCTTCTTCCCAGATAGTGACAAATGGTCTGGACACTCACAGAAACACGGCACAGGGAGCACTCCAAACCCACCGGGTGTGCGGACAGGGAAGGAGGCGAGCTGAGGCCACTCCGGCCTCAAACAGGCATGGAGAACGCTTCACCAGGTGTTCTCAAGGTACAGAGTCCTTTCTTTTAAATCCACGTTTAAACTGTATTCAGGAGCTGTTTCTATCTATTCAGACTCACTGCAAAGATGAGACTGGAACCCACCCACCACCTAAACCTGGCACAGGCTGGATTTAGACTGCCTGGTATTTTTCTATATTCTCCCAAGCAGAAAGGAAAGAAAACTCTGGCAAGATTTCCAGGAATCACACTTTTCTTTTAAAATTAGCTTCTGACAAGTGGTGTAAAATGCCCTGCAATCATGTGCATATCATTACAGACATGCACGCAGAGGTCATTTTCCTTACTAAGCGAAGGAGAAGAGCACCAGTTTCGCAGGGCAGCCATGGAACTCTGTAGACACAAGTTTTAAAACAGGACAAAACGACTAACATCAGGTCAAATGACTGCAAAAAAAAAAAAAAAAAACCCACTTTTTATCCAAAATAGATAATTCCTAGCATCGCCAACCCCTGCGTGTCCTTGGAGATGTTCAGTATCCAAGAACGGAAACAAGGGTGCCAAGAGATTGGAGGGCACAATCTTGAGATCTGAAGCCCATCCTAAGGTGGAGTTGGGAAAGTGTGAGGCCAGCATGGACCTGCAGGAGCTCAGCAGGTGAGGCTGCTCTTGGGTAATGCAGAGATCAAACGTGGGAGCCAGAAATAAAAATTAAACTTAAGACAACAACAAAAAACCATGGGTACCTCTCCAACCAAACAGCAGCTCCTCCCAAGTCTCAGCAACTCTTAAGGTTTCAAAACAGAAGTAAGACACTGGGCATATTTGGGGGCAAAACAGTTCTGCTTCCCTGGGTCAAGAGAAAGACCGGCAGGTCACAGTTACACCTTAGAAGCAGCCACCAGACCTAAGCAGTCGCTCCAAGTCTTCACACATTCCAGGGCTTTCTCAAAGAACACGGCCGCCTGGGAGATGGCCTGGATGCTGAATTGTAAACATGATGCCATGTCTCACGAGAACCTTCACTGCAACTCAGAAGGAGACCCCAGATAGTGGTGGAAAGTACTTTTCAAGACTTTTTTTTCCTAAAAATAAATAAATGCTCATTGTAGAAAAAAATAAATTCAAAAAGGTGCTTGTACATATGTATGTGTGTATATGTATGTGTGTATGTGTGTGTATTTAACCCAAATCCCGCTATAAATACTTTCAGAAATAGCAGAAGGCCCTTTTGAAGATCTCAATGTAGCTGTAGTTTTCCAATGGGAAGGGGTCAACAGGAGGGTGCTTGGGTGGACCACCCTGGTCAGGGCTCTGCACCAGTTCCTAGGAACCAATGCCTGTCCCCAGAACCGCTTCCCCTGTAGTCAGCCCAATGCCCACCCTTAGCTTCCCACTCAGCAAAAGCCCTGGAACCAGAAAGTTTGGAAACCAAGAAGGCCCCCAGTGGTGAGCAGCAGCGGTGGGGCCAGAGTCCCAGCTCACATGAAGCTCCTTCTTGAGTTTAGAAGTGAACCGCTTATCCCTGAGCCCAAAAGGCGAATCCCTCCAGCACCAAGTTCATAAATAAGGCCTAATTACAAGTTACTTTTACTACGCTGAAGCAGGAAGACACATCAGATCTCAGTGCAACCGATTCGACTTGTAAGTCACGACATGTGGCGTTCCTGTATCCACAAGCATCACTCGTGTGTATCAGATCAAGGTGCAGCTTAGTGGGTCTTGGCTCACCTACATTTCTGGGCACTGGGCTGGGCCGGGTCCCACCTATCCTTTAAGAAGACATTGATCGTGCGCTTGCACCAGCTGGCACACCAAGGAGAATGCCGCTCGATAACATCTGCGGAAACCAGACCTTGAACTTCACATGTCCCGTCCTGTACACTGACGGGTGGGGTGGTTTCTGACACCAGCCAACTGGTACCAACTGGGTGTCCAATGATCCAGTTCCACTCTGACAATAACCGCCCAGAGCTAGCACACACGCCACAGCTTAGGGGCTCAGGTCGACAAGGCTGCCCCCATTTCAGACGCAAGTCCTGGGCCTCCTGGACTCCTAAAGATCAGCTATAAACCAGGAGTTCCCACAAGCCCCTCTCAGGTTCTGGAATTTGCTAGAAGGGCTCACAAAACTCAGAAAAACACTTCACCATGTTGACGGGTTTATTGTAAAAGATGCAAATAAACAGCAACACGAAGGCAGGGTCTGGAGGGGTGCTGTGTGCAGGAGCCTCTGTCTCAGTACCACTGGGGTCGCAGGTGTAGCTGAACATTCTGCCCCTCTTGTCTCTGGGTCCTGATGACCAGCCCCATTCTGAGGCTACCCAGGGGTCCTGCCCTAAGTCACTTCATTAGCACAAACCCAGAAGCCCATAAGAAGCTCCTCCGAATAACGAAAGGCTCGCCTGACACTCAGGAACCTCTGGGATCCTAAGAGCTCCCTGCCGGGAATGAGGACAAAGACCAGACAGGCTTTTTCTTCCACCACCAGAGATGCCGCTTGTTCTCACTGTGTGCCCCTGGCTGGCCTCATAACAACCTGTAAATTCAAACCCCCAACACTGCCATGTTCACATCCTCGTAGAATGACATGGAAATGCTTCAAGGGAAAGCTGTTCTGATGCGGCACTGGGTTAATAGGAAGCGACTGCCTCTCACGGAAAGAGGCAGCCATGTGGAACTATCAGAAAACAGCAGGAGTGTCTCAAGCACACAGGGGCCTTGGAGGAGGCGGCACAGACATGGCTCTCAGTGCCGGACACTAACCCCACATGTGGAGGCCCCATGAGCCCCAGCCAGCTGGAAAAACGGCCGCAATCTCTTTAGACAAGATCCCGGCCTGAGCCGTCCTTGGTCATCCACCTGGACAGCATGACAGATGCCGCGTCCCTCATTATGAAAGGCGGGGGCTCAGGGCAGCAGCCATGATCAAGAAGTCAAACACTAAAGGCAAACGTTTTGCCAGAGGTGGCTGGTGGAACGTGATCCTGGGGGCAGAGCAGTGGCGGTGAGAGTGCACTTTGAAGGTGCAGGGGCCACCATGCCTGGGAAAGACAGCTTTGCAATGGACCTAAACAAAGCACGGCCAATGAGGCAAAGGACATCCGTCACCAGGGTGAAACAGACAAGCTACGGGACACGGTCAGCTGGAAGGCGGGATGGCATCCGGGACGGCATCCGTGAATGTGCACAGAATAGATTCTTAACGCTGTGTTTTTTCAGATGTCATATTCCAGAGTGAGTTAAAATGAAATTAGTGATGAGAGGTGGAATTTCCATATTTATCTGCCTCTGGGCTGAAATTTCTCAGGCTAAGGAGAAAGTGGTGCTAAGAACCTAACATTGACAAGCTGGAAAATAATTAAGATGGGAATCAAAGTACCACTTCCTTATCACACACCTGCGGCAAGCAGGTTCCCTCAATCTGTCTCCGCTTGAGAATCTATTTTTGGAAACCCTGCTGGATGGGGACGACAGTACTGAGTGTCCTCAAACGGCATTTAATCAGCGCTGGGGCTGCAGACCAGACGCACACTGAGAGGGAGGCTGAGGAGCGTGGGTACCTCCGTGTCCTCACCAGCAGGTGATGTGCCCCAGCGCACTCCACGCACCCACGGTCGACTGCAGTGACCACATCAGTCTTGCAAGGAGTCCCGTTCGCGCCGACTGGACCCAGCGCGAACTGAGCATTGTTTGAGACTCGGGGTCTGCCCATGGGAGGAGCAGGGCTCAGACAGACAGGGCTTTTGCTTTTCAGAACCCGCCTCGCGTCAGGCAGGTAGGTGTGTCTAACCAGAAACCTGGCCTTCCGGAGCCAAAGGAACCTCACTTTCACCCGGAGGGCCCAGGCCCCCCACTTCACGCGTGGGGAAATGGCCTCAAGGGTTGTGCAGTTTCCCAGGATCATGGAGTGGGCACCAGCCGGAACCCAGTTCGTCTCAACCAAACCAGCGGCTTGTCTAAAGCTGGACCTCGAGCAAACAGGTGCCCACCAAGACCAGTGCCCTCCTCACAACACTGCCACACAAGACAGGAGGTGGCTTGAGCCAATAAAGACAGTATGTGAAAGCCCCACGCACAGGCTCCTGAACTGGGAGGGGAAGGGAGTGGGGAGGAAGTGTGGTTTCACGCTTGGGAACTGCCTGGGACCACCTAGTCCTGCCCAGGTTGGGGTGAAAGGGTGTCTCTTGAAGGTTTCACTTGCCTTTTCCAGATGACCAATGGCACTAACCATCTTCTTACATGTTTATTGGCTTTTTCATTGGTTATTTTGGATTCATGTCTTTTTGACCCATTTTTTCCCCCGGTTGGGTTGTCTTTTTCTTACTGATTCAGAGGAATTCTTTACAAATTCTGAACATTAGTCCTCTGTCAATTAAATGCTGCAGATATCTTCTCAAAGGTCCTATTTCTCAATCGTTCAAAGCTTCTGCTTTTATGTCAGGTTCAAGAAACTCTTCTCTTCCTGGAGGCTGCAGAGATATTTTAACATATTTTCACCCTGAAACTTTGCACTGTTCCCTTTTATATGTAAGTCTCTCATCTACTAGCACCGATGTTTGTATATGCTATGGGACGGGGGTTTGGGTTACGGTTTCCTATGAGAACAGCCAAATGTCCCCTCAGTGGTACTAAGAGATCTTATCCTTCACCATGGATCGGCAACATTAGTTCCCTTATAAGCCAAATCTCAATCCTATTGGCCAACTTGTTTATAGTTTTGCCAATAATCATACTGTCTTAACCACCATAACTGTACAATAATTCTTAATACTGGCAAGGCAAAAAACCCTACTTTTTTCTTTCAGATCATCTGGGGCAAAACTGGCCCTTTACTCTGCCACATAAGTTTTAAAATTAACTTGTCAAGTTCCACAGAAAGAAAGAAAGACAAGACAAGACAAGAAAGAAGGCAGGGGAGGGGAGGGGAGAGGAGAGGAGGGGAGGGGAGAGGAGGGGAGGGGAGGGGAGGGAAAGGAAAGGAAAGGGAAGGGAAAGAAAGGAAAGGGAGAGAAAGAGAGAGGAAGAGAGAAGAAGGGGGAAAGGGAGGGAGGGAGGGAGGCAGATGAACAGTGCCTAGGATTGCACTGCATCTATCATTTGGGGAGAAGATAATCTTTATAGTATTGCATCTTCCCATCCATGAACATGGGCTATTACCTCATTTCATTTCTCTCAGAAATGTTTCAGAATTGTCAGTGTTGCAGTCTTGAACATCTTTAGATTTATTACTAGGTATTTAATATTTGGTTTCCATTTCAATTTCTGCTTGCTCACATATGGAAATACAATTAATTTTTACATATTGGTTCTGTATAGACTGTTCATTCCAATCATTTTTTCTGTAGTTATTGTGTATTTTCTACATACAGAGTCATGTCACGTATAAATAACGACAGTTGATTCCACCTTTCAGACCTCACGCCTTTTCTTCTTCTTTATTCTGCTGGCTCAGTCCCACAGTATAGTAACTGAAGAGACATGGTGATAAAAAGACAGCTTGGTCCTGCTTCTGATCTTAGGAAGGATGTTTCCAATGTTTTACTGGAAAGCGTATTGCTTGCTGCAGGTGTCCAACAGGTAACTATCAGATTAAGGAAGTTCCCATCTACTCCTAGATTGCCAAGACATATTTTTAAATCATATATGTTTGCTTAGCTGTATTAAACTTTTCTGCATCAATTCAGCTTATTAAACAATTTCCCCATCCATCTGATAACATGGTGAAATTCTTTTTCTCACGTCAAACTAACTTTGCATTCCTGTGACAAACTAGAGTGGTCAGGCCCAGGGAGTTTTTGGGAAAAGGAAAGCAGCAAGAGCTCCACACACGTGGGGACCTGAGGTATACCTCAACTCTTTTCCACGCTTGATTCTGAAGACTCGGAGACCTCAGTCCTACATTTCAGCCTTAGCACCTCACTTCAATATTTTGTTATGAGCATAAAAGGAGAATTGGATAAATTGACATTCTAAAGTGTGTTTGGTGGGGGGTTGCCGACATAGATGAAAACACCGAAACCGCTGTGACCCAGGAGTAGTATAGGTCACGCCTCACTGTGCGCGCCTCACTGTGCTAACAGAGCTGCTTTTCAGACACAGGGGAATGGAAGCTTAGGGCTACTGGGTAACAGTAACGACTCAGTCTTCATTAGAGCCAATCTCCCCATCCTTTCGTATTTTTCAAACAAAGGTTTTGTTTTAGAACAGCTATGAGCTTATAGAAAAA
The DNA here is from genome assembly GCF_008728515.1 of Papio anubis. Lineage (NCBI taxonomy): Eukaryota > Metazoa > Chordata > Mammalia > Primates > Cercopithecidae > Papio > Papio anubis. The sequence goes on from NC_044985.1 coordinate 123,208,124, forward strand.
TTAAAGCTAGTAGAGACTTACCCTTTACTCTGCACCCTCCATGCCCTATCACTAACCTCTTCCATTAGGATGCTGTGCTTAGGTGTCATTAAAGGAAAAGCCCGGACTTGATTCAGATTTCATGTTTTTCCCTGGTATCCCTTCTCTGTCCCAGCGCCCATCCAGGGTCCTGCCTCTCTTGGCTGCGACAGTATCTCAGACCTTCCTTGTTTCTGACGACCTTGACAGCTTTGAGCAATCCTGCTTGGGTATTTTACAGAATGTGCCTCAACTGGGGTTTGTCCCAGGGCCTCACTGGGACTCCAGGGACTGAGCTGCGTGAACACCTAGCAAGGGCTGACGTCAGACCAGAGAAGCCCCGATACCTTCAAACCGAACTTCAAGGGGAACGGCAGAGTTTCCATGGTTTAAGGAAAGAGCTTAGCCTTAAAGCAAAGACAAAAGAAACCACTTGGTTCTCGTGTCTGGGGCAAAAGGACTTGTCTTTTGCCTGAATAAAGAGGGACGGAAAACTCCTTCTGCTGGGAGGATTGGCCATGAGGAAAACAGCCTCCTGGCCTGCACCGAACTGGTAGGTGTCTGTGAGAAAGCCCCGCTCGTCGGCTCACGTGGCCCACCAAGACCCGCACCTCCCGGAGGGCGTGGTGCGGTGCACACTCACATACAAACCTCCTCTCCACACGGCATATCAGTCAGTGTGGAATGAAGTGGATATCTATCCGGGCTTGGGGCCATAATGCCATCCCCTCGGGCCTCTAACCTGTGTGACCAGTGGTAGTATTTTACTGGCACTTTGATGCCTTTGTTCAATTAAATTATAAAAGGGAGTTCAGTGGGCTGAAATGTCATGGCTTGGAGACAAAATGATCTACAAGGTCAGCCAAATACTCAAATTCCCCCTAGGTCCTTCCCCTGACCTGAACCCCCAGAGGGATCTCCATCTGCCACCCCAAGCAGGACCTGCACCTGCGCTAGCCTCCTCCCGGCTCAGCCTCCTGCTTTGCTGAGTGACCCCAGCAGCCCCCAGCCCTGCCATCAGCCCATCTTCCCTCCACTGTGTGGCCCACACCCTGGCACTACCCCTGGACCTGGCGGATACTAGGCATAGGCTTGGTGCTCCATAAACTCGTGCCCGCCCAACCAGCCTTCCCTGGGAGCCCTGCTCATAGCCTCGAGCATCCCAGGCCACTAGATTCTGCTTTTCCCCACTGCGCAGATTACTGAAAATTACCAAAGTTCCGTAACAGTGCTTGCATCTGCCCATTAATAGAAATTAAACTTTAATGAGTAAGTGTTGTGAATTCCTCAGGCATGTCCAACATAGTTTATGCATATTTATTAGAGAAAATGAAAATGGAAAAAGATTCTTTCCTTAAGCAGTATTTTTCCTTCAGGGTAATCAGGCAGTCTTTTAAAATGTCAAGGATAACCTAAGAAGTATTCTTGTTGTCTCTCCACTAAGAATCAAAACTAGCTGTAGCTGCCGGCTTACAGGAAATGTGGGTTTGGCAGAACCTGCTAAAGGACCCTGGATTGGCTATGATCAGTCAAGTCTTGAAACAGAAAATCCCAGGACAAAGGACTCAGTGAGGCGGACAGGGGGTGGGGGAAGATTTCAGATATGCCCACCAGTCCCGATGTTTTGGTCTGGATTTGAGCAACTGGCTGTAAAAAGACAGTTTTTAAGACGACCAATAAAAATTAAACATCGCTTGGGTATAAGATGATATTTAGGAATCATGATTCATTCTGTTGAGTGTGATAATGGGGTTGGATCTGTTAGAAATACACATTCAAGTATATAAGGGATGGTGCTATGGCCTCTGAGATCAGTTTTAAATTCTCCAGAAATTAACAGTGTGGTAGATGAAGGGGTCATGATGGACTTCCTAGGGGGAGGTGGCTGTGGGCATTCACTCTATGCACTGGTCTCTTTCCTTTCATATGTGTTTGAAACTTTTCGTAACAATTTTTCAAGAGATGCCAGGAATAAAGACAAGCCTGTCCCCACCTTCTATTCAACATGGTTGGTCTTCGCTGAGCATCTGCTAGGTGATCTACCTAACCTGTTCCTTCATCAATATTCCGATAGTCTTCAGTTCATCCCCAGTCCCTGAGTTCAAGCAGGCACACACGTCTGGTTCACAGCTCAGCGAGCAGGCCCTGAGCGCCTGGGAACGTGAGAGTGGGCAACGCAGAGGCCTGGCCCCAGCCCAGCAGAACCAGGGACCCACACTGGCTGCCTGCGTCCAGCCCCGCTATGGGGTCTGCCTGGTGCCAGCACGGGACCCACACCGGCTGCCTGCATCCAGTCCCACTACGGGGTCTGCCTGGTGCCAGCACATGCCCAGATACGGGCCAGAGGAAACTGCAGGGGGCACCCAGCTGCTCTCACGTGCCAGGCAAGGCTTGCTAACACCTGCAGCTTAGTCGGGTGATGGGGACAAAAGGTGCAAACTGAGCCCGCTGGACACGCAGACTCAGCAGGCAGACGGAGCCTGGTGGGGAGGCGAACGCGGGCAGGAGTGAGCCACGGAGAAAAGGGAACAGCAGGTTACTCGGGGATTTTCCCAGGGAAAATGTGGCAGTGGAAAAACGCCGCCTTGCCACCCGCCGCTGTTTGAGATACGATCCACGTACCCAGGAGGCGTGGCAGCCGGAGAAGTACGGGGGCGTCACGGGCTACAGGGCGCAAGGAGCGGTGTCAGAAATCAGTGTGGAAAAGGGGCTGCCCGGGGGCTGAATGGGGCTATCCTGTCCCCGCAGGTCCTGGCACCGAGTACAGAGCCAGGTGTGTGGGCGGGGTCCGGCCAGGCACTGGCTGAGCGGGTGATGGCCACGGCGCCGGGAGGAGTGAAAACAAGCTTCTGCTGCTGCTCCGCAAGGCCCTGCTCTGTGCTATACGGGCCGGAGAACAGCGTTTCCTGGAGGGAGTGTCTCAGGGTCTCTCCCAGACAGTTCTGCAGGGCCTGGCGTGGCCATGCTGCTTCCTCCCTAAGTAAGACAACACGGAGAGACAGCTCTCAGCTGTCCCTACCTAAAAAGTGGCACTGGCCAGCTCGAGTGTTCATAAGCGATTTAGCAAATCAGGAGAAAATGTCCTTGCCAAAGCACCGTCTCTGCTCCTGAGAGGATACCCACTGCCCAGTGGTGAGGGCACACGTGGGCGAGTCACTGCACAGCTGCTCTGTACAGCACTGGGAGCCTGCAAGGAGGATCACCTGGCATGCGCCCTGTGCAGGTTCCCCAGAGCCACCTGGCATCTGCTAGGTGATCCACAGCCAGTGGGAGGAGCCACACACAACAGACGTTAAATAGGAACACTGCAAAACACACAAACGGCATCTCCACGGCTAATGTAGGATGGTTTTCTGGATAGGTTCCCTTCAATTAAGCTAATGATGAAAGGTGATGCAGCTATCGGCAATGGCTGGAGACTAGCTCTGCGGTCTGCTCGTGGATAACCGTGCTCCCTCGCGGCTGGGCCACTCGCACGGCCGGGCAAACCGAAATGCCCACTTTTTCATGCTGTACCCACTGCTTCTGTTTCCCCGCAGGCATCCTACTTTCTAAACTAACACCTCTTCACTCCCAAGAAGTCTAACAAATATCATACAATTCCTGAATGTACCCTCCACCTGGATGTAGACCCCGTGTGGAAGGCGGTCCTGCAGGGTTTGGGGTGGAATATCTCCCCTGTCAAGTGGAGACAAGGCTGACATGAGGAGTGAATAAATGAATACAGATAAAGAAGGAGGCACACAGTATGTGCGGGACGAGAGACTCCCTAATAAACGCAGATAAAGAAGGAGGCACACAGTGTGTGCGGGGCGAGAGACTCCCTTTGCTCCTCCTGCTTCACCTTCGCTTCAGTGCCGCAGCCAGGGCCTGGGCCCTCCACGCCATGGCATCTGAGCCGAACAAGCTGCTCACCAAACGTGACCCAGCAACAAAAACCACTTACAGATGAACCATTCTCCCAGAATATTTTCCACACTGCTGAACATCACAAACTCACTAAAGGTGCTTGTGGTTAGGTGGCAGGAAGCTGGAAAATAGGTGCATGTTAATAAGTAGCTCACGAAAAATGAGTCACTAATTCAGAACAATAAACCCAAAGTGGCCATTTGCGGAAAGTCTAGGCAGGCACATTAACTGCGCGGCTGGGAGCATCAAAGCAGGGATCCGTCCCTGGAGCGAGGCGGAAAACGGAGGGCGTGGACCACACACTCTCCTCCTCTCCACCAAACCAGACTTGCAAGCACTGCTCATTCTCTGTGCAGAAAATGGATCCTGTGACGCCAACTTTAAAGCAGCATTTCGGAAGTGACCAATCTGTGGTCAGTGACCAGTGAGATGGGGAGAGAGTGAGGCTGGGGCTCCCCCAGTGCCCACAAGACTCGGTGATGTTCTGTGCAAGTCAGGCTGACCCCACCAGCAGCTGCCCAAGTGACAGGCCGGTGGCCTCACCCAGCAAAAGTCTGTTCCAAGGGCTCTTCAGCCAGCAGGCCCCTTGGGTTGAAAGACTTACTCCTCTAGCACTTTTTTTTTTTAAGACGGAATTCTTGTTCTTTCGCCCAGGCTGGGGTGCAGTGGTGCGATCTCGGCTCACTGCAACCTCCACCTCCCGGGTTCAAGCAGTTCTCCTGCCTCAGCCTCCCGAGTAGCTGGGACTACAGGCACCCGCCACCACGCCTGGCTAATTTTTCTGTATTTTCAGCAGAGACGGGGTTTTACCGTGTTAGCCAGGATGGTCTCAATCTCCTGACCTCGTGATCCGCCCTCCTCGGCCTCCCAAAGTGCTGGGATTACAGGAGTGAGCCACTGCGCCTGGCCACCTCTAGCACTTTTTTAGGACAATCTTTGCCTCAATTCACTGAAAATGTATTTCATTTTCTAAACTACTGTTCTTGCTGTATCTTGCTAGAACTAAACATAACATCCTGCTTACATTCTAAATGAGAAACAATAACAGCTAAATAACTCCTTGTGGGAGCTGAGGATGGTCAGGCACTTGTCTCCGGGTTTCATTCACAGAAGTGGTACTCATGGTTCTCACCAGGGAAATAACTGGCACAGATACCATTATGGTCCGCATTTTAAAGAAGCCAGGGAGATAATAAAGGCCATCCTGATCAAGGTTGGGACCAACTTTCAAAAGCAGACTGACTCCCACTCTGCTGTTCTGCCTCTCCACACGGACTCATTCAAGCCTCAAGGTCAACGTCCCATCACTGGCTCATTCATTCAAGTTTTCCTGAACTAGCTATTAAGTGGCCGTCACAATTTTGGGGACACAGCGTTGTAAGTCCCTGCACCCCAGGCTTCCACTAGAGAAGAGGGGATGACACGTAAATCAACAGACCGTGTGGGATCACGTGCTGGAAAAGAGGGCCCCGTGAGGTGGTGGCGTTTGAGAAGACACCTGAAGGACGTGTGGGGTCAACGATCCCAAGGATGTGCACATGAGGTGGAGCAAAGAGCAAGGGCAAGGCCTGGGAGGGGAACAAGCCTGGGGGGTTCCCATGGGGCAGGCAGAGGAGACACGGCCTCAGGTCCGAAGGCTTCAGTGAGGACCTTCCATTCCGACTCCAGCCACCCTGCAGAGCGTCACCCAGGGCGGGGAGGGGCTGCGGAAGGCCGGGGAGGCGGAGGGGGAGCTGGGAGAGATGGGGAATGGGATCCATCAGGACTCTGCGATGGACTCGGCATGGGTGTGCCGCACTCACCCAGGTGGGAAAGACAGACAGGCTGGCGTGGGGAGAAGCGAGCTGGAAATCCAAAATGTAGATTTGATGGAACCTGCTGATTTTAAGAGAGCCACTCACCGTTTTGAAGAGCAAACAGTACATCTAAACCCCCTTTGAGTCATTACTTTGTGACTTTCTCAGGAAAAAAAAAAAATCCAAAATGTCCAGATTTTGTGTCGATGGTTCAAAATTCAAGTTCTCCATATTCGACAACACGTATTTCAGCAGCATCCTTTACTCTACCTGAAATCTCACTATCCAAACACCACCCCATCCTGGGAGGGGCTCTAGTCTTCTCAAATATTTATTCATTCCTTTAGCTGAGCTACTAAAGAAAAAAAAATAAGGAGCTGAATATTAAGTGACACACACTGCACTCAAAACTCTTGTGTCAGGGAAGAATGTGCACAAAACATACACAAGCAGTGAAGACGCATTTAACGTGTCAGCTGGCTGCTCCACACTGGTTCCGCCGTCTCTCACCCTGCGACAGCTGTGCTCCTTCCTGCTGCGGCGCATCATCCACGGGGACGCTCTGCTTCGGGGCCTCCTGCCTCTGGAAGGAGGCCGTGCACTGCTGCCCAGTGGAGCATCTTCCGTGACGGCCACCGCAGCCTCTCCCGTCGGAAGTGCAGGGAACACCCCGCTCCGTGTCTCCTCTGATGATGCACGGATGTCCTCTGGTTCAATAAAGCACCTGCTTTTATTCCATGTCTCTGACAAGCACTAGGAGACAGGTGTGGTCCAGACATCACGTTAGGTGCTGAGAACCCAGGTGATGAAGACACAGAGTCGGCCCCCAGGGGTCCGAGAGGAGCGGTCCAGGTGATAATATCATTGTGTCTTCAGTACCCGGTCTCCAACCCTGCAGGTGGCTCCCCAGAGACCCGGGGCCACCTCGCCAGAACCAGCGGGGAAGAACAAGGAATTGCAGGCTGGGAAAATGTGACGTGAGACTCGGATAGTCCGGGGCCCCGCATGGCCCAGCTCTAGGCAGTCGACTCCACATGCTTCCTGCCACTGCGGCTGCCACTGGCTCGAGCCTCCAGCAGCTCGTCTTGGAGCAGACATAGCGGGTACAAAAAATCAAGCACTGGCTCATACTGCAGGCCACTCTCTGGAAGCATCCAGAGGCTGCTATGGGTTCAGTGTGCACTGGCAGTGGTGAGACAGACATCGGGCCTCCTTTAGAGGAACGTCTTGGCCTCTCCAAGGAGAAGGGGCCAGAAGAGGCACTGCCTCCCTAGGACCTGAACAGAAAGGATGATTTTCAGTGGCCTGACTATGGACGGCCGTGTCCCAGCAGAAGCCCACTGCCAGAGGCCACAGCAAAGGGGGACGACAGTGGACTGGCTCATGGACCTCCCCAGCAGAAGAGCTGCTGGAGATGGGACTTGGGGCGGGTTTCCCTCACCCTCGGTGGGATCCTCCCCTCTGCAGACACGGAGAACCTGCCCACGTGTGTTCACATGCCCCCGCCACGCACCTAGTTCACCTCGAGACCTGCATCAACTTACAGGTGCAGCCAGCACATCTGGAAAGAGACTCGTCAGCTGGCACCCGGCCCTGTGGGCGCCGTCAGCTCCCTTAGACAATGACGTGGGGTGGAAAGGGCCTTTCCACATGAGTGGTTTCCATGTCCTCAATTTTAAAAGATTTCAAGAAGTTTTATTCTCCTTAATTTTGGTACTACCTAATAATATACAGCACGTCGTTTTATTTTAATATCTATTTCCTAAATGTTTTCAAACACAATTTTATTTCTGAAAAGTGAAGGTGGGGGAGACACACAAATGCCACAGCACTAGCGTTGCAGGTGATATGGGTAAAGATTCCATTCCCAGCCGGGTGCAGTGGCTCACGCCTGTAATCCCAACACTTTGGGAAGAATGAGGCGGGAATATTGCTTGAGGTCAGGATTCAAGACCAGCCTCAGTAACGTAATGAGACCCCGTCCCTACCAACAATACAAGAAAATCAGCCGGGTATGGTGGCGTGACTGTAGCCCCCCAGCTATTCGGGAGGCTGAGGAACGAGGATCTCTTGAGCAAGATCACACCACTGCACTACAGCCTGGGTGACAGAGCAAGAACTGCCTCCAAAAATAAAAATAAAAAATAAAAACAAAAATAAAAAATAAAAATAAAAAGATTTCCATTCTCCAGGCACTGACCCCGGCTGTGACCACACAGTGCCTGCAGTCCCAGCTCCTGCTTGAGGTGCTGCAATCGACTTCGGTGTATTCTAGGACATGCTCTCCCACTGCGCAAGGCTCATTACTGAACGGTATAAATGTACATTCAAGATAATCACATCATTGTTATTTAATTCAATAGTACTCCAGCACACCCCTCCCTCCAACAAAACCAGCTTTTCTGGATCCTCGAAGAAGCAGGTGTACCATCTGCAGAAATCACTATTACATTTCTGTTATGCCCAGTATGAACACACTCTGCACATCACAACTTCCCCTATACCAAGACTGACTTAATCTTATCATCATTCCCTTTCACACAACAGAAACTTCAGTTTCTAAATATACAGTGATTTCTTTGTATTGCCTTCTATTTTAATCTTCTAAAAATAGAGCTACCACCAGGAGAAGCAACTTGCTGTTGGATGTTCACTGTGCTAATGTCACCGACAGGATGTGGATTTCTGCCCCTTCCAGACTTTCCAGCTTGTGGTTTCCACATGACGTTTGTCATGGTGGCTCCAGGATTCTGGCCAGGAGTGTGGGAGCAGGATTGCCTGGCATCACAGCCGGGATCCACTCCCCGGAGCCTGTGGCGCCACATGAGCCAGCCGACCAGTGTGGGCCTCACTGTCTACAGCCATCAAATGGGTGACAGGACTGAGAGGACTGGACTAGGCACCCATAAATGCACCCACAAGCCGCAGTGCCACAGACATAGCCTATGCCACAGACACGGCCCACCCTGCCACGGACAGGGCCCACCCTGCCACGGACACAGCCCACGTCACCACGAACATAGCCCACATTGTGGGAGCAAGTCCTCTGACTTTCCCCTCCATCAGCAGGTTGGCCAAGAGCATTTCTCAGGTTTTAGCAGAAAGTTAAAGAGAAAAATCAAAAGGCACAAGGGAAAGAGCAGGACAAAAAGGAAGCCGTTGCCTCCAAGAGCTCTCATGTCCCACAGAAGTTCCTGCTTGAGGATGGGAAGATGGGTCTGTGCCCGCCACCTCCTCCCCTTGCTTCTCCGCCAAAAGACAACACTGTGCCAAACCAGAGGGCAGTCGACTTACCAGTCAGTAGGTTAAAATGTTTTCTTAAACAATTTTCCAAGTTTTCAAATGCGTCGTAGTTCTAAGAACAGAGCTATCCAAAATTTTAAAATATAATCTCTTATCTTCTGTTTAATAAAGTTATTTTTGAATTTTGAAGAAGTAGAAATCCGATCATTCCTCTCCTCCCTCCCGGACACGCACACCCTTAGGACCCAGACTGTTCTCCGCCAGGAACACACCGCCTGCGCTCTGCCGGCCGCCGGTTTTGCCGTGGAGAGCCCGCTGGCCGCGGCCGCCCGCACCGCACGCTTCCAAGCAAGCTTCCTGTGCAGCTGGCAGTGTGCCCGGCAGAGCAGAGGCACAACACACATTCCCATCACACTTCATACGCGGCATTAAGTTCACGACATATTTTCATCTTCTCCTGAGATATTAGAGTCCTGGAAACAAATTCACTTCCTATCACTCAACGTGCAACTCAGATGATAAATCTTGTACCACTACGTTAGAGTGGTAAAAATCAGAATTATATGGCAAAGAAAACATAGAAATTATATCAAAACAAAACAAAGATGCAGCTTTCTTAATCTAAAGCAAATTGCTTTGGTTTTATACCCATAAAGTCCCACACTTGGGCATGAAGGCAATCTTGAATTAAAATGAACACCCCTGGATGCTATTATGACTGATGTCATGTTTAATATTCAGACAACTAGAAAGAAGGGCACGCCTTTTAACTCAATTACACGAAAAGAGGAACTGGAGAACAGCGGTGGCTGAATGTGCACGCCTTGCTTTGACACTCTGAATTAACACGCGCCTGTAGTAAAAGCCAGTTTTACACTTCGAAAAACACAGAGCCTCCTCATGTCCACAACACAGAGCTACAGAACACAGCACGTTAACCAGAGCTTTAGGTTCCCAAACCTTACTGCACTGACTCGATGAGGATCCCTCACTTTCCACTGTAAGAGCAGAGACACAGTTATGAAGATAGAATAAAATCTCGCCCTAATATTATAGGCAGAGTTGAGCTCAACAGAAGACCCCAATTACCAGAAAGGAAAGAAAGCAAAAGGCGCTCCGAGCCGGTGCACTAAGGCCCAGCTGCCTGTTCCTGGGGCCCAAGAGTCATGAGAACTGGAGACAGGCACCAGGGATCCGGTGGGGGGCTGCATCTCCGGGTGGGCAGGAGAGGTGGCCGTGAGCCTGGCTTGGACACAGAACTGGAAATGAGACCTGTGTCCGGACAGAACTCTTGGACGTCCATCTGGTCTACGAAAAGAGAACTGGAAAACTCCACCCACCAGGCCAGGGAAGCAATAGAGGGTTGCTGGGAAGAGGCGTTGGTGAGAATCTAAAACCCTAAACCTGGGTCCCTGTGGATGTGGCCTCCAGATTCATATTCTTTGAGTAGTTCTGGAATCTCAAGTCTAGAAATAAGGGCAAAACTAGTCTAGAACCTGGGAAACCCTGTCGCCCCAGGAAGACAAAGAAAAGTAGCTCCTTAGGGCTACCCCCACAATCCACAGCACACAAAACACACAAAGGAGGATGCGAGGGAGGGAGGGAGGCAAGTGCCCTGCTGAAGAGTTCACCGTGCAAACTGAACATCAGGAATGATAGATGGAGACAACCCACCATGTCGGAATCAGCAAGAACAACAAAACCGACAAATGACTCCAAAATGTCCACAAATATTAAAACAATGCAGAAAAGACAACAAGCTGCACCAAAAAAAAAAAAAAAAAAAGTCAAATGAAGAAAAGAAACTGATGAAGGAAAAAAACCTGGAAATGGGAGATGAGAAGTTTTTAAAAAGAATAAAATGAATTTTCTATAATTGAGAAGAACAGATTAGATCTAAAGAAAAAATAGCAAATTAGATATAAAGATAAAACTAGATCTAGATAACTCACCAGAATGCAGCACAAAGAGAGGAATAGATAAAGGAGGGAGGCAGGGACAAAAGAATAAGATGGTCCAACACAGACCTAGTATGAGTTCCTAAAGAATGGAAGAAACGTACAAATGCAGTACTAAAACAGATAATAAATGAGAATATTCCAGAATTCAGACGTAAGAGTCCTTAGATTTAAAAAGCATTTAGGATAAATAAGTGTGAACCGACATCTAGACACAGTGCAATAAAACATTCAAACACTAAACATGGAAAAAGATCTTACAAGCACCAAGGTAGGGAAGTTAGATGATCTAAGAACAGTGGATTGAGAGTTAATGTTTCAACAGCAACAAAAATAGCCAAAAGATAATGAAATGTCTTCAAACCGCTGAAAGATACAGCAACCTGCAATTCTACACCCATCTAAACTATCATTCGAGTAAAAGGGAAAACAAAAACATTTTCAGATAAACAAAACGTGAGTACTTACCATTCAGAAACCATTGCTAAACTAACAAGGGATTATTTCAGAAAGAAGAAAATCATATCCCAAGTGAAAGACTAAGATGACAAAAGCAATGGTAAGGCACCAAAAACACTAGTAAATCATGTAAGTACACATTAATAGCTACTGAATATTCAATTAATGCAAAGTTTCACTTAGATACCAAGACTATGTGTAATCTTGTTTTCTCACTCTGTGTGTGTGTGTGTGTGTGCGCGCGCGCGCTTCAAAGTCACTGTTTAAAACACACCTGGTTGGTTTCCTCTTAAGAACAACATAAACCTTAAAATTAAAGGGCTTCCTTTTTCACTCTGACAGCTAGGAAACTCAGAGCCAATTACGCAGGGTTTATGACATGCATTTCTGGGCTCTACTTCTCTTTGAGAGACCGTCATTTTTTCTCTTCTCTGATTCCTTTGTCTTTATTCTTACACAGCCTTCATTAACGAAATAAGAATTGAGTTCCTGAAATTGTACCCACAGGCACCAAAGCACTCGACACACCAACTTGCCATGGCCTTGGCTTCTTCTCATTATAAGGAGGAAGAGGAGGCCACTGAAATATGGCCTAGTGTGAGTAACTCTGCACAACTCTGCTGAAACAAAGTTCAGTACCACTAAAAGCAGGGTACGAGCTCAGCAATCCTACTCTGAAACACAAAAAGCTCCCAAGAGCATGACTGACAGCAATCACTGCCATGCACATGGGCTATTCTTCCTGTGCTGCACTCAACATCACATTTGCATGGCGGAGAGCCCGTCTTTGGAAACAGCTACACACTTGGGCAAAAGCAACTCTTTGTGAGAAATAATCAGCAAAAGATTGCTTATCCTTTCTACACTCAGAGAGTAGTTAGGAGTAACCAGCTCTTGGAAAAGGATAAACCACTCTATGCAAATACTCCTGCAAAGGTTCTCGATTAATGCAAATATTATGTTTGTCTTTTATTTTAATGCAAACAGCATCTGTTCTGCACAGTCCATGCCATCACTTTGTAGTCTGTGTGGAACATCTCAAGTGTGTTCCAGCTGCGTTTCAGAGTTTGAAACAGATTCTCAGAGAGGCAGAGCCACAGAAAGCAGTTCACTGAAGAAAACAGAAAGCAAACAAGTTCAGTGGGGCTCCTACTAGAAGGCTTCTTTCTCTTTTAAGGCAGGAGAGAAACAAATCCAAGAATGAATTCCCGAATTTACTTCTGCTGAGGTTTGGCTTTATTTGTGGGATTTTTCTTTTTTAATAGTTTTGACTAAGGAGAAAATTAGGATTGCTTTTTCTATGAATTTCGTTGCAGGAGAAAGAGACTCAGAACAACACATGTGGGGATGGACTGGCTGGTTGGGGCCAGGCTGCCACCCAGAGCACAGACCCAGCGCCAAGGCGGGTTCCAGCCCCTCCCAGAAGGCCAGGACCTCAGCCCAGCCGCATCCTCCTCCTTTCATAGAAGATGTTGGCCATCTAGAAGGCTCCCTGCCAACACTGGCTTCCTCAGATCGCTCCACTGATACTGTTCTGTGTCTGCCACCAGATGGAGAGGTCCAAAGAGGGGCAGAACCTTGTCGGGTTCTGTGTCCACGACCCTGAAGCAATGACTAGTTCAGCAGCAGTAGAGACTGGATGGGGGGATGACTGGATGAATAAATCAAGCTGCCTATGGGAAAACAGATAATGTGGAGAAACACTGACCTGTCACTCTTCAGATTTCAAATGTAGTCAACTTCCAAATCTCTACCCAAGCAAGAGTACCTGGAAACAGTTTGACCTCAACATGCTAATAATACTAATTTTACCATTCCATTTGTGTGGACTGCAGATATACTGCCAATTGGATCCACTAGACCAAGAATCCGCGTGGGAGAGCCTACGAAGAGAGAAGAACCTGGGTATTTTCAGATGTCCCTCAACAGAAGCACCTACTCTCACATAAACTTGCTGTTAAAACTCCAAAATATCCATGTAGACAAATAACTCTGGGTAAATAACAGAATAAGCACTCATATAACCCCTTTAATAATTAACTTAGTTATTAATTTCATTTCAGATTGCCTAATCTTTTATATATACTGTTAATCAGCTTATAGAAGAATTTTGGTTTTGACAAAAATCTCTGAATATCGATATTTAATAAACATGACTGCTTCAAAAAACACAAGTGCAAAAAGAAGAAAAAAGGTGAAATAGTCCATGTGGTCCAATCGTAGCAGAGAGAAAAATCACAAAATCTGGACAAATATAAACACATCTTCTTGATGACATTACTAAGATAAAAAAACAGTGAAGAACTATAGGACCAGACAAAGGCAAGGGGGTGAGGATGGCACTTGGGGCTGATTTTCCCCTGTTGGTATTTGCAGAGCCCACAGCCATCTAAGAATCTTTAGTACTTTTGACACCACCTCTTGCAGATACTAGGTTTAGGAGTAGAACTCCAGGGACTGAAGGGCAGGAGAGATGGAGGGAAATGTGGGTTGGGATCTGGAAGCACCTCCTAGGGAAAGAAGAGACTCCACAATAAATGGACCCTCAGCAACTGCAGCTCTGCTTCTAATGACTCTGCAATCCTTGAAACTGAACTGAAGTGATGACTCATTGCTAGGCGCCCCGAGCACCAGGCAGAAACAAACTTCAGTCAACTAAGGAGGAAGATGTCATCATCCTAGGCCTCAAATAGTCTCAACAGATTTTGCAAATAATATCTCCAACACACACACTCACACATTCACATATCAGGTAGAGGAAAAGACAACCCAACAAGAAAAAAACCAACAGAAACAACGAACAATAGAAAAAAGACCCTCAGGTGCTCCAGATAATAGAATTAAAGAGAAAGAGACTTTGTTACTTATTTGCTGTATACCATGACCCATAAACAATAGCTTCGAAGGAGGAATCGCAATAGTGTTCTAGTGACGATAAAAGAGGCGAATGCAATTTAAGATCCTGTGGCAGTTTTAGATATATATTTTAAAGAAATGATGATTTCTATGTTTAAGAAGATGAATTGGAAACTTGAAAAGAGAATTTCTAGAGCTGAAAAATGCAAAAAGTGAAATTAAGGACTCCATCATCTAACAGATTAGACACAGTTACAGTGAATTCGTGAGTAGGAAGGTGGGCCAGAAGGAAATTTCCAGGATGATCTCCAAAGTCAAGGGCAGGAAGTTGGAGAAACAGAAGGCACCGAGACAGAATGTGCAGGCAGACACAGGAAAGGAGACACTGAACGGGTCAAAAGCACGTCTGAAAGGACCCCGGCCAAGAACTACCCCAAATGGCTAAAAGACAGTAGGTAAAATTGCTGAAAACAAACACGGCTGTGGAGGGGGAAGGGGGATCACCTACAAAGAAGAGCGGTGAGGATGATTGGTGATTTCTCAACGGAAACACGTAAACCAGAAAACAATAATATCTTTCACGGTGCAGAAGGACTGCTTAAAAGTACTAGAAGATGGTCACTGTCCAACTAGAATCCTCTAACCAGCACGGGCATTTTCAAAGAGTCATTTTCCAACAAAAACTGATCATCTGACACCAGAAAACGTTCTCACAACTGATCTCAGAGGGAAGATGAAAATGAACACCCGTAGAAAGAACAATGAAAAGGGTTTACACGTGTGGATATATGGAAACGAATATTGACAAATAATATAGTATGCAAAACAAGGCCACAGAAGAGACAGGACAAAGAAGTAAAGGCACAGTGAAATGGCAGACGGGCACACCGACATTCTAGGCCATCACGTTCTATGTAAACAAACTGAAGGCTCTACTCCGAAGCAAAGACGGCCAGAATGCACAGAAGAATGTAAACTAAAAAAATTCCCAAACACGTGCTATTCACAAGGAAATATCTAAAACATACAGCTATGCGAAGTATGAAAATAAAACATTTGGAAAAATATGTACCTTGCATATAACAACCAAAGGAAAGTTGGCATAGCAATATTAATGTCAGACAAAGTAGACTTTAATAAAGGTACTGATTCTTGACTTTGACAGCATATCACCCCATTTTTTGAATATAATGCAACTAAACTAAAAATCAATAACAAAAAAGAACTAGGAAAACCTTAAAATACACTTGGCCAGGCACAGTGGCTCACGCCTGTAACCCCCAACACTTTGGCAGGCTGAGGGGGGCGGATCACTTGAGCTCAGGAGTTGAAGGCCAGCCTGGGCAACAAGGTGAAACCCTGTCTCTACCAAGAATACAAAAAATTAGCCGGGCGTGGTGGAACTGTGGTCACAGCTACTCAGGTGGCTGAGGTGGGAGGATTGCCTGAGCCTGGAAGGCGGAGGCTGCAGTGAGCTGAGATCACACCACCGCACTCCAGCCTGAGTGACAGAGCAAGACCTTGTCTCGAAAACAAAACAAGAAAACAACAACAACCAAAAAAACACTTATAAATTACCTATATGCCAAAGGGCAACTGGGTAATAGCACACATTAAATTTTCTGCAAAGCAGCAAAAGCCATGAATAGAGGAAAATGGTTTTAAAATCCTCATATTCGGGTTCCATGTCAAAGGCTTAGAAATGAACAGAAATTAAACTCATAAAAGTGAAAGGAAGTAATAAAGAACAGAACTTACCGAAACAGAAAAGAGATACAGACAGAAGTGACAAAACCAAAACCTGGTTGTTTAAAAAGACTAATGAAGAGGAAAGATCTCTGCTGACAATGTTAAAGAAAAAAGGAGTTTCTCCTCAGCCCAGAGCCTGTGGGACGGCGTGAGCCCCGGTCCCTAGATCACAGCCTGCAAGTGGGCAACACGGCCTTGTGGGGGCAGGAGAGGAAGAGAGAAGTGACACAGTGAGCCGTCCTTTGTCAGAGTCACTCAGGGGGCATCTGACAGCCAGCTAAGGAGAACTGGATCTAAGGGTGAAGCTCATGTCAGAGCCCAGGAAGGAAGGCTGAAGACTCAAGGAGCCAAATGACACCACTCCCTCGCCTTCCACCCGCAACGCTTTGATTGATTTCCTAACTCCATGCCAGGCCGCCACCTCTGGAAGCTGAGCAATTCATTTTGGTGAACTTCAGCTGAAAGACAGAGGTTGGGGTTCCCATCCAATGGAAGCTCCTCTGCGGACCGCGTGTCCAGACTGTCTGCGGGTGCCCTGTGACGGCTTTCTTGCACACATGCACACACACACGCTCATGCAGCAGCATCGCATGGTGGGTAAGACCGTGGACTCTGAAGCCAGACGTGCAATTCAAACCAGACTCCCTCACTCACTAGTTGTCAGATCTTAGGCAAGTTTTATATGTCCCAGTTTCTTCATCATAAAATGGGGAGGACAACACTTGGATCTCAGGGTGCTGATATGAGTATTAACCAAGAGGTACAAATAATGGGTCTGCAGTAGGGTCTGCTTGTTGTCCAATAAACATGCTCAGTTTCTATCATCCTTCGTCGTGGTACAGAATGCCCTAAACCGGCCTGTTGGCCTCATCTCTCTTCCCTCCAGTAATCCCAACACTGTGGCCCCGAGTGTCTCTATCAAATGCCTATCAGGCTGCTCACTCCTGGGAGGACCACTTCTCCGTGGCTCTGCTGTGTGGCCTGTGGCCTCCAGCTCTGCTCCTGCAGCCTGCAAGGTTGCAAGTGAGGTCCTCCTGCCATCGTGTTCTCACGCCCAGCCTCCCCCAGGGCACGCCTTCCACCTGGGGCCGGAGCGCTGCCTCCCTTTCCCATGGAGGGCAGGAAGGCGGCTCACACGGCATCGTGCAAATGGCTCTGTCTTTGCTGGGCTGGTGACTCACACCTTGAGCCTGAGAAGGAGGCATGGAAGCCTATCCTGTCAGCGGCCACCAAGAAAGCCCAGCTTCCTATGTGGAATATGACGAGGCCAGGGCACTGGGGTTGAGACAGAAGCCAGCCTGGGAGCGGCTGGAGAGGCAGTCTCTGCTCCCTGCAGGTACACACACCTAAATTCAATGCGGCACTAAGGTTTCAGGTGGACATTCTGGGTGTTCTGTTTGTTTTTGTAGAGACAGGATCCTGCTACATTGCCCGGGCTGGGTTGAAGCCTCAGCCTCCTGAGGCAGGGGTGGTCGGGGTGGTGCTAAAGATAAGACTGAGCCCAGCTGGCCCACTCTGTAAAGGCAAACAGAAAAGCGAGAACGTGCAGGTGAGACAGGTCCTGCCGAGGCCTAAATGCACTTTAGGAACTAAATCCAGCAGAGTGTACACGAACCCAGGTAACATGCTAGAAACGAGACTAACGAGGGCCTACAGAAGGCGCCAAGTCCAGAACCCCACCCCAGCAGCTGCCGGGTGCTGAGATGGCGCGTGGCCACAGCCAGCCGGGCTCTGCACAGACGGAAGCACACCGTGGCAGGCCTGGGCTCTGGGAGACGGGCAGGCCCGGGGGACCCTGTTAGGTGCGTCCATGGGGCATCCTAGGACATGATGAAACACGTTTCAACTGTTGCCAAGAACAGGCACCTTACTAGCCTGCTAGCCAGCATGCAGATTTCCCACGCTGGAGACTCGGGGCCACAGAGCGGGAGCCTTCTGGCTCCTCCACAACCCACGGGCTAGACACAGGCTGGGCAAGGGGTCTCCCTGCTGAAGAAAAGCAGAAGTCAGCGTCCTAAGAGTGCCTGGTGAGACGGTGGCCCAGGCCCACAGGGAGGAAGGTGCAGCAGTGGGCTGGTCCCCTCTTAGAAGGCAAGGTTTCCAACTGAAACCACGCCAGAATCCTCCCTCGCTCCTTAACGGTGGCAGAAGCCCCAGCAGGGACACCCTCCACCCAGCCCGGCCAGCAGGTTCTGCTGCCAACTGCCCAGGGCGACTGAGGAGTCCAGAAAAGCCTATGTTGGAGGGTCCTTGGGTTGCCTGGAGCCATGAAAGCACCGCTTTTGTGAGCCCCGGACCCCTACCGGTTGGCCTCTTCCCCTGAAGGCCCCAGACACAGAGGCCCTAGGTGGGAGTCAGCAGGGTGGCATCTGCCCCCTCGTCACTCCAGGGGAAAGCCCTGAGGGACCCTCCCAACCACGCCAGCACCGCCTGCAGTGACGCCGGGCCGCGCTCACCCCAAGGCCCAAGGAGGAGCCATGGTCCACTGAGACCCAAGACGGGGTATCCACGTGGCTTTTTAGAAGCTAGTATTTCCTCCTGTGGTGTCTCCTTGGGGGAATCCTAAATTTCTGTGATGTGAGATAAAATTTTAGTGGGATTACAGAAACCCTGGCTTAGTATCAGAGACCACAATAACACACTTTAGAAACAGAGTAGCAATTTGGTTCTCTGCGGAATTGTAAGTGGAAGGGATGTATTTTCCTTGAGATTTTAAAAATAATTAGGAGGAAGAGACAAAAGAGAAGCTTTTGTGAAAGCAGAGATAGAAATGTAATTAGAAACAGATGAGGATCTTCTCAAATCACCCTTGCCTTGTTTGCCCAGGTCCAAGATAAGGTAATGCCATTAGGCAAGACTGATCTCTACTCTGAGGGGCCAGAGCCTGGCTCTGACACTTTTGGCCAAATGTCCCCATCCTCGGCCTGGCCTCATTTTCTGTGCAGGAGTGTGGCTTCATTTTCTGGGCAAGAGTGTGGCCAGTAAGACCTGGGCCAGTACAGGGATGGGCAGGCACCACAAGCAGGACACCCCCAAGGGTGCACACGGCTGAAGGTGCCATGGGCAGAGGGCACTCTGTGGGCCACACTCACAGCCCAAGAACACGGGCAAGGAGGCCTGTGCTCAGGCACTAAGGACACAGAGGGACGGTTCTGGAATCCATCAAGCAGTCCTTGGAAAAGCTGGTGCCCTGGTGAGCAGGACAGCGTGAAGATCTAAGGAGTGGATCCCTCACTGGAAGGTCAGGGCACCACTGAGACAGCCTGGAAGCTTCTGTGCTTCACGAAAGATCTGCGCGTGAAACCCGGGGAAGCCGAGCCCCAGGGAGGGCCCATTACGCTGATGAAGACGGGAGAGAATGAAGGATGGGGACCCTGCCCCAAACACTCGGGGCCAAGAGAAGATCCCCACACCCGCTACGGCGGTGACAAAGGCACATACATGCCACTGCAATCACTGCTAGAAGACATGAAAATGCTACCCTCCTTCATGTCTGCTGTGTCGCACCCTAGCTTCTGCCCCAGAGGTCAGACCCAGTCCAAGGGCGCCGGCCACTGCAACTGCACATCAATCACCCCGAAGCCCGCCCTGAGGGCCCCCGCCCAGCCCAGCCCCTTGCGTGTCAGCCGCCCTGAAGCCCGCTCTGAGGACCCCCGCCCAGTCCCCTGCCTGGCGAGCGCCCCTTCTCTTCACATCAGGCAGCAGGTGAACAGCTTCCCCCTCGGAGCCGCCCCATGGGCCTCCATGCATAGGTGTGGAGGCGTCCACCTCTGCACCACCAGGAGCCCCCAGCCAGGGCAGCTCTTGGCACTGACGCCCAAGGGCTATCGCTAGGCCCACAGAGAGCTGCTGTCAAGGACAGGGGCAAGGGCAGGGAAGTGAGGCTCTATACACGGCAGCATCTTCACGTCTTGCCTGAGAGTATGTTCTAGAAGGACATGGGAGAGGAGAATAAACAGGGTCAGGACAGTCAGGCAAGGCCTCCAAGTTGGAGGTGTTAACCACACCTGAAGGGGTTCCTGCGAGACACAGGGGCACCGACGGGCGGACAGAGCCCAATGCTGCTATCCTGGCATGCAGAGCAAGCCCCTGGCCTGGTCCCAGCCGTCTGACTCAGCTGAGCCTTCCCTCCTGCTGCTCCATCTAAGCTGGCTGCCCTGTGACACCACTCTGCCCCTTCTCCGCAGAGGGGAAGCTCTGTGAGGGCAGAGCCCCGTCTGGCCACGGCTCCCATCAGATCCGAAAGGAAGGTTACGTGGGCACCTCCGAGAGCCAGCAGCTTACTCAGGGCACACAGGACCTTCGGGGTGGGGGCCGTCCCCGAGCGGGGGCTCAATGACTGAAAACAAAAGGGGAAAGAAGCAGCCCTGGAAAGGAGGGGGCTGACTTCCCCAGGCCAGACGGGGGAGCTTGCGGGGAGACGGGCTCTGGCCTCAGCCTAAGATCACACCCCAAAGGCCATCCCAGACACCGGGGTTACTGCTGCTCGGGGACTCCCAGCAGGCACAGGGTTCACCTCTTTCCACTCGGGCCGCCCCAGCCTCCACCGCGGGGGAGCAGATGCGCCTGCCAGGTTCCATTCAGCTTTGGTTTGCAAATGGAAGCACAGGCATTTCCAAATGCAGCTCACATTTGTGAGTGTGGCAAAAGAGCGAGAGAGCGTGGGGGCAGGAAACTGGATTTTGTTTGGTTGGTTTTTAAATGTCTGTTAAGAATGTGCTAATGTAAGACTATGCATGAAGGTCGCCGGGCAGATGCAGCGGTTTATCTTGGAAAAAGAAGTGTGGCTGCCCACGGCCCTGACAGGACGGCCAACCACATGCGACCAGAGGGAGATGGCCTGGGTGAGCCGAGGCCCTCCTGATCCTAAGAGGCCAACAGGGTGCTCTGAATGATGCTCCCTAGGGCTCGTACCCTGAAACCTGCAGAGGGTGAGGAAGCTGATGCAACAGTCAGAGAACAGATCAGCCTTCCTGGGTGGAAGCCAAGGTCTCTGGAAGCCTCGTCCTGTCCTTAGTGTTTCTTGGAGGAGGCTCTCCTGAAAGCCATACCCTGCGGCAGGTCCCAGGGTGTAAACACTGTGCAGGGACACCCAGCCCCATTGCTGCCCTGTCAGAGGATCCTGCCCCTTCCCTCCTCCTCGGTGTTCCAGGGACCTGAAGGCCCCCATATGCTGCTGGAGGTGTGGCACTGGGCTTTCTTTTTACCACGAGCTGGAAGCTGCCTCTCAGAACTGTCCAGCTCAGAGAGCCCCGAGGATGGACTCTCTTGCCCCTCCCCCTGCACAGCAGGGCAGGCCCAATGCGGGCTGAAGCGGGCAGGGCCTGACAGGGGCTGGAGAGCGGTGGATGGGGGGCAAAGAGCCAGGGGCCAGCCCTGGGGCTCTCCCACCTCCCTTGAGCCACTCTGAACCCGCCCCAGGGGAGAACTTGCTGCTCCGGGTCACCCTAACCCCCAGGTGACAAGCAGGGCTCCCACATGTGTGCCGACCCCAGGATGGGTCCGGCACATTCAGGAAAAATCACAGCCTCTGACAGTGCTCCAGAGGCGTCACAGATGAAGTCATAAAACCCTTCCCTTCAAACGTGTGACTTCTCAGCAAACACCGCCACAGACTTTCATATCAGGAAGTCAATCTTAGCCCAGCAATGGGTGTGGTTTCAAAACAAATCGCTCCTCCAGCGAAGCCAAGGCCTCCCACTCAGAAACAGCACTTCCAAAATCAAAGAAAAACCCCACTGCTGGTGGCCTCCCGGTACCACCCCTCGGCGCTTTCTGAACACTGCCTGTGGGGACCCCACTGCTGGTGGCCTCCCGGTACCACCCCTCGGCGCTTTCTGAACACTGCCTGTGGGGCAGGTGAAGAGCTCTCCCGGGGGGAGGTGGGGTGGGGCAGGGACCCAGGCCCTCCCTTTGCCCAGACTCCTCTGCTCCATAGAGCCTTGGGGCACAAAGGACAGAGCAGGTACACAAGGTGATGCCAACGCCCACTAGGCCACAGCGCCGGCACCAACACAGGCACCCCACAAAGACAAAATCACCAGGCTGGGCGGAGGCTCAAGGTCGGCCAGCTCTGCAGCATCCCAAACAAGTGTCAGAGACAACGGGCTTCTTGGAACTTCCAAAGACCATTTCAAAGTTATGCATGAGCTCAAGCATTTTGCTAGGTCCTAGGGGTGAACGGGCATGTGGGAACCATGCCATGGGTTGGCTACCGCTGAGTGCACAGTGCCCCGATCAGGCCTGTGTACTGACCTCCTGGGCCTGGTGGGATGAGGTGAGGCCAGAGCGAGCTGCCTGTCCACCCTCATACACCAACCGTATGGCAGGAGCGTGGCCTGCCTTGCCCCGCTCCCCCTCCAAGGACAGGGAGAGGGACGCAGGGCCCCTACGCCTGCACAGAGGCTGCTATGGCATCCAGAGGGGCTGCCAGCCAGCGAAGACTGCTGAGACCAGAGGTGAACCACAAGGCCAAGGGGCCAGGCCAGCCGGAGCCCACTACACTGCCATAGCCCCCGGCTGGCATCCCAGCACAGCGCCCAGGGCAGGGAGCCCACACTCCAGGCAGGCCTACCTCCTATAGCAGAGCCACTAGGTAGGAAATGTGCCCCTGATTCTCCATAGGCCCGGACCCTAGTCCCAGGAGCCCACACTGAGATTCTGACTGTCCTCACTGCCCTGCACTGCAAGCCACTGGTTTGGCCCACCCAGCCCTCCATCCTGCAGCATAGATTCACAGCGCACCTGCCCAGGGGCACCTGGCCCTGTGCTGGCCATGCTACCCAACCTGTTCCAGAGGTGCCACCAGGGCTGCTGAGGACAGAGGAGGCTAACGATTATAGACCAGCTGTCCCGAGGCAAGAGTCCACGATTTCATGACACACAGCTTTGCTCCCTCTGGGAAATTATAAGCCACTGGCCAAGAAATCATCATGGCTTCCACACACCCAAAGGCAAGTGTTGCAGCTCACAGCTCACACCCCACCCTCTGTCCCTCTGTCTTCTCATTCCACATCTGCCCCCTGGGGCCCTCCCAGTGTCACCACTTCCAGGTAGCCCAAAGGGGACTGTGAGCTTGTAAAGTGGAAGAGGCTCTTCCTTCACTTAGCCAGCGCTGACAGTGCCTATAAGGCACCCCTCCTTGGCCTCTACAGCTCCTGGGACTCCTGCTCCACCCCACACCCAGGTGCTGCAGCCTCCCCCAGGGGACACCAGGTCATTAGGTTCATCTCCCCCAGCCCTAACCACTGGAGGTCCCCTAAGCCACAGGGGACAAGGCAGAGCTACTGGTAATCTCTCAGGACACCACCCTGGGCATCCTGGCACAGTGGCTGTGCACGGCTGGTGCTCACAGATGTGCAGAGGGAGAGTAAGTGCCCACATGGTCTCCGTGGCAGCTGTACACTGCATGGGGGGTGCCACCTGACCACCTACCACTCCTGTGGCACTGGACACATTACTTGACCTCTGGGGTTGCCATCTATCACCTGGGAGACAGTGGAACCTACCACCGTCCAGGGTCTAGGGCAGTGCCCGGCCCACAGAAAGTTCCCATCCACTGCACCTATAATAATTACCCTAGTCCGTGACCATGGACAAGCATACCACACCCGCCCCATCACACCAGACAGACGGCCTCTGATACAGACCCTCGAGAGGAAGCCGATGGAGTCTGAAGAGCACCAGTGACCAACAGTTCCCAGCGGAGCCCCAGGGCCCATGGCACCACTCAGCAGCTGCCCAGGGTCCCCGGATACAACGGTGGACAGAAAGGACTCCCTGAACCCTTGAGGACGTGCTGAAGGCAGTAAAAATCTACAACTGCTCCCGGAAGGGCTCGGCACAGCTATAGAGAGTTGTACACACAAGAAACTAGCCACAAACCGGAAACGTCAAACCACAGCTCCACGACATTTCCTCACGAGGAGGCGGAGCCCCGAGCCAAGGCGGACCTGGAGCGCTCCGCAGAAGAGGCCTGTGCCCGGGGCCCTGCGCCCTTCTACACGGCAAGGGAGGCTAAAATCAAGAAGAGCTCTGCCCTGGGGCAGGCCCTCTGCATCCCCTCGCAGGCTTCTCCACCCGCAAGGACAGAGACTGCTCCAGCCAGCTGCTCAGTTTCCACACAAAGCTAGCCGCTTGCCATTGCTCCCAGCTTCTGAGTCTTACACAGTAATTCCGCACATTCCAAACACAGTCTTTCAAATACCGTCTCGTCTAAGAATGAGTGCACTTTCCTAAAAAGACAAATATCAAGCACTTAAAACACACACACCAAGTTACAGGCGATACTTGAATTCCAGGCATAAATCAGAATTTCCCTAACTGTTGTCCAAATTAGGTCAAAGAGTTATCAAAATAATCAGAAAATGTTTTGAGAGGGGTTTACATTCACTTGGTTGTAATTTATTTGCTCAGTTCATCCCATTCTCGCTGTTGAGCTTTCTCCTTAGGAAACAGGAACGGGTGCTGGAGGAAGGAGCTTGGTCCTCAGCAAACGGGGAATGCCAACAGTGCTGGCCGCTCCCAGCCTCGGGGTGGTGGCCAGGACGGTGGCCCTGGGGGGCCAGGCCCCACTGACAGCCCTAGGCAGGCCCGTCCTGGAAGGAGCAGGACCCACTCCGCACTGCAAAGAGTGAGCCAAGAGATCAGAGATTAGACTTGCGTCTAGATTTTCTCAGGATAAAGTGTGATTTTGAAAAGACGCTGAGTAAATAAGCCACATGTCAAGGATAAAGACATTCATCATGAAAGTAAACAAATTTCTCCCTGAGTTCTGACTTACCACGAAAAGGAATCAGCATACTTCCTCGGTACTGGCTTCGACCAAACTTTCCACAGCACACTCAGTTTGGTGCTCATGACCGCCTGGAGGGACAGGAGAACCTGCCCTGTGACTAGGAGGCCTGCAGGCCCAGGAAGATAGGGTGATCCCAGGGGACCACCCATTTCCGGTCAGGGACACAGCCCCTCACGAGGGACTGACAGAGAAAATGGAAGAGGATTCCCCAGGAAGCTGCAGAGACCCAGGTGTGGGAACCGAACTTCTCTTAGCCTTTTCGTCAGTCGTTAACCAAGAACAGGGTCACGCCGGCAAGCTTCTGTGCGGAAGCCTACCAGGAGACCTTGGGGCACCAGGTGGATGGTGCCAGGCTCCCTACCCCACAAAATGGAAAGAAACAAGGAAACAGCTACACAGAAGAATGGAATTGAGCTGGCTTTTAAAGAAAGGCTCATCGCACTGGCAAGAAATCTCAAGGACCCATCACTTCCATAGCTGAGCTTCCAGCGGCTTGATTCTAGGCAGCTACCACTGGAAACGCTCAATTAGAAGACGCTCTTAATGTGCACACTAAGACCTAATTTACCAGCAGATGGAAGCCGTCCAAGCACCCCCATCATTCATACATATATACATTCATACGTCTACATACATGTGATGCACATATGCACCTAGCAAATATTGTACGTTGTCTATGTGCCCAAGGAAGGGTGGGGTCTGACTTCCTGGCACTGGCCAGGTAACTCCTGCAGGCATCACCTCAGCACCTTTTAGCTCAGTGCCAAACTCCATCCCAGTTTGCAGGAATTATCTGCAAGCTCCATTCTTCAGAACCTCAGTTTTCCCCACTGAATGAGAAGCATAATGCCCTGCTGGTCTCCCGGAGGAGGAGGGTCCTTACACTCGCCCCAGTGGGCTGGCCGCTGTCAGCCCCTGTGCACTTTCCTAAAAAGACAAGTATCAAGCACTGGTCACCCCGTGGCCAGGACTGCTGGCTCACCACGCGTTCAGACGCTGAGTTTCTACACAGAAGCCTTCTAAAGGAAGATGACTCAAGTCATTTCAACTTCAAGACACAGCAAATCTTCCAAGTTGCTCGAAAGGGGAAAAGTACAAACTGTCCACACACAACAGTGTAATTACAAGGCCAGCGATGATGGGTTTGGTTCTTACGACCCAAGGCTGGCTCGGATCTCATCCCAGTACTTTGTTAATTGCATATTATCATGTGTCAGGGCTTCGTAGACAACAGCGGTGAGTGGACCTGACTTACCTTCCCCCTCAAATGATGTCCTTACACAAAACACAACAGGCAACTCTGGGAGAGAGTCAACTGCACACAGGTGGCCCTTGAGGTCCCAGAGCCTACTGTCTGGATGAGCTCAGGATGTCACCAGCCTTCCAGCAGCCTGACTACTCTCAAGGCAGCAGGTGAGGACCCAGAGTCCTGGAGGTTGCCCCATCAGCTCTGTCTCAGGCTGCACTGCAGCAGCTGTGTGGACCCTGCGGCCTGTCCACAACTGTATGTGTAAAAATGAATGGATGATGGAAATAGAGAAGCACTGTTGGTGACACCATGGAGAGGGAAATTCTGAGCAAGCCCAAGGAACCTGCTGTGGCCTCAATGGGACGCTCATTAGCTGTCCCCCAACGTATTCAACTGGAAAGAAGAAAGGGCAGAGCTGGCGACATGCAGAAAAACAGGAAATCTCGCAGTGAGACACGGCGAAGCAGGTGATAGAGAAAAAGAGGCCTTTAAAAATGAGAATCCAGAATAAGCTGAAATAGTCTGGGGGCTAAAAAACCTAGACATTTATAACCTAATCGGGAATATTACAATGCTTTCCAGTCTCCTGGGAACCGGACCACTCCCTTGTTCCAAACAAAGATGTGCTACTTGCATTCAACATTTGTATAATTTCTTACGTGCACTAACGGGGAACTATCTGACATTTCTGAGATCATTAAACCATCTACTTAATGGAAAGGAGTAAGATGACCTGTTGACGGACGCAACAGATGTGGGTGTTACTGTGAGCGGCACGTGCAGACTGAAGTGGCTCTTAGTTCAAACCAATATACGCACAGACCTCCAAAAAACCTCAAATACAGAGTAAATTATATACTGGTAGGCTAGCTTTTGGCAAGGAAAATACAGTGTCCGTTTCTCATTCAGAAACATGGCAAATATGTGCACTAATATTAAATATATCCTAATTAGTTACAAATCTCCCAAAATACTTACAACTCAAAGGACTGGGTTTATCTGATAGACACACAACCTTCACTTTCCTCATTAGTTTGGAGCTGAAGGAAATGCAAGATTCAGAATGTAAAGCTAGTAAAAAGGTTGGGGCTTAGCGTGTTTTTCGGTGTTTGTTTTGAGATGGCGTCTCACTCCAGTTGCCCAGGCTGGAATGCAGTGGTGCAATAATGGTTCACAGCAGCCTTGACTTCCTGGGCTCAGGTGACCCTCCCATCTCAGAATCCCGAGTAGCTGGGATCACAGGTGCACACCACCAGGCCCGGCTAATTTTTATACTTTTAGTAGAGAAGGGGTTTGAGAAGGGGTTTTGCCGTGTTGCCCAGACTTGAACTTCTGAGCTCAAGCAATCCGTTCACCGTGGCCTCCCAAAGTGTTGGGATTACAGGTGTGAGCCACCATGCTCGGTCAGCTTAGTGTGTTTTTTGTTTACACATTCTGTTTTCAGTGCTGCTGTGTTTGGAATAGTGAGGAATACTCAGTTCACATGAAGTCAACAGTTCCTCTTGGTGATTGTGTTCAGGACTGTGAGAGGCAAATCTGTCGGCATCCTCCCTAGAGCTCTCCATCCCCCAACGTGGCTCTCCGGATTCTCGGGTAGGCGCCGTCGTCATCCCCATTTTACCGACACAAAGCCTGGGTGGCTGAGGCCGGCACAGCTGCTGAGTGAGAGTTCAGTTCTGGACCCCGAAGACAGGCTGCCCTTCATCCTTCCACGACGTGGCCTCTCCCCTCAGGCTGTGTGTCCCACATTCAGAGTCCCTGACGGCTCCATGTCCCAGAATTAATCTCTCAGTAGGGAAGATGTCCACCTGGAAGTCACACAGAGCCTCGAAATTTCCTGGAACTTGTGTTTAGAGTGGGGGAAAAGCCACTATCATGCTGCCATATTCAACAAGACCAACACAAATCTCAATGGATATTCACAACCTGGCGCCAGATTCCAACAAACTCTGCACAATAATGACAAAAAAGCACAGTTTCCAAAAAAAATCAACAAAGAAACCCAGCTCTCTCTGTGAAACCTTCCATTTACTTGGCCACTTTCCCATGGACATTCAATTAAAAACAACTGTGGGAAAAGCGAATCCAGCCATTAGACGCTGCAGAAGCTGGCTGGGCAATCAAATCTGTGTCTCCGAACAGCCCAGAGAAGCCTTTTAGCATTTACAGCCAACGGAAGCCAAAAGCCAGGAGCCCCAAGAGGGGGCCCACATCACCATGCCAATCCAATCCGAGCTCAATAAATGTCTCTGATAGGTTACCAAAACACAGGCAGCAAAAGAAAAAAATAGCTAAACAGGATACCATCAAAATACAAATCTTCTGAGCTTCAAAGGACACCATCCAGAAAGGCAACCTACAGAATGGAAAAGAATATTTGCAAACCATATATCTGTTCAAGAAGCTGCATCTAGAATATAAAGGGCCTCGACAACTCAACAATAAAAAGGCAAATAACCTAATTTTAAAATGAGCAAAGGATTTAAACAGACATTTCTCCAAAGATGTACAATGGCCCATGAGCATGTGAAAAGATGCTTGCCATCATTAGTTGTTAACCTCAGGAAAATGTAAATCAAAATCACAATGAGATGTCACTTTCTATCCACAAGGATGGCCAGAATCAAAAAGATAACAAGACCACCCTGACCGTCAAACCCAGTACTGGAACCTCTCGCAGCCAGCCATCTGCACTCACCCCCAAGGCACCCCTGCCCTGCTGCTGTGGGCGCCCCAGGTGATGCCCTCTGACCCTGGCAGAGCAGGGCAGGCAGCTGTAGGGGACGAGAGCAGCAGAGGGGCTCACCTCTGTGCCTTCCTAGACCCTTAGATGGGCATCTACCCTGGCCCTCTCATCCCAAGCTGTCCCTGCATTCCTGCAACAGTTTCTTCCCTCCCTAGCGATCTGGCCAGAGAGTTGCCTACGAAGAGTGGCAGAGTCAGAGACCAGACCTGCAGGTCTGAGGGTTGAGCACAGGAAGGATAAACGATACTCCGCACAGGGTCTACATCCTCATTCCCGGAACCTAGAAACACATCACCTCAGATGCTCAAACGGACTTTACACATGTGTTTAAGGATACTGAGATGGATTATCAGATAAATTCCGGGGACAGGAATTATACAAGGTGACAAGGTGTCTTGTCACAGCAGAGCAAGGAAGCAATCAAAGACTGCAAGGGTTATGTCCAAAAGACTCAAGGGCCAACTCCACAAGGCCTCGTGCATCAAGGAGGACAAGGTGAACATCAGTGAGAATAACAACAGCAAAGGCCTAAAAGACATGGAATACACTTGAATCCACGAGCTCACAATTACACACAAAAACAAACAACAAAGCTCACTAGTTACCTTCAGATGATGTAAAGCAACGAGCTCATTCCTCTGAAAGATGGTAAATAAAGAAAGTGTTTCCTCTGTGAGCCGAAGAGCTGATGAGGGCACTTCCTCTCTGCAGAAGTATTTTACCTGAGTCAAGAATAAGCCTCTTGGATCATCACTCTGCAGCCCCCAGGAAGGAGGGAATGAAGCTAGACAGCGACCTTCAGGACCTGCTCATCACCCAGCAGAACGCCTGCACTCCCATGCCACAGTCTCGCCGACTAGCCCCAGTCCGGCACAGGCTCCAGCTGCGACCACCAGGTCACCAGAAAGAGAGTGGGGAGGAACCTGCTCAACACGCCACATGGACACAGGCAGTGAGAGTTCTGCTGTGGCCACGCAACAGGACAACAAGCCGAGCTCCCAACAAACAGACTGGAGGGCAACAGGCAGGGAACGGCTGTGTCCATCACAAGTGACAGTGGCCCATCAGAACCCACGAACCTTACGTAACACTTATTTGAACAACAGCCACATACGAAAAGAAAAGAGAATGAAAACTTGTTGAGACAATGGGGATTTTAAATGACTGATTATCTGATGGTATTAACATATTAACGTGTTAAAGCTGTGATAATGGTATTACGGTTGCCTGTTCAGAAGACACTTGCATGACAGTAGAACTGCTTTGAAACAATACAGTGAGGCAGGCCTGGCCCTGCTCAGCCATCGCTGAAGGTGGGGGCAGCAGCCTAGTCCGCTCCTTATTGTCTTTTCACTTTCGAAAATGTTTGAAATTTTCTGTAATAAAAAATGAAAGATAGCCAGTGAAGGTGCTAGATTTGGACAGGGGTGTCACTCTGTTCTGTTTTGCTGTTTATTATTTGTTGCAAACATAAACCTGGGCTCACACTTATGGAAGGTTACACCCTCCCAGCCCATTCAGCGAGAAATTTCAGAGCCAGAGGACCTCATGGCCACTAAGTTTCCACAATTCCCTGGATCAGGCACATCTAAACACACTTCTGATCATTACCAAAAGGCAGCACAAACCCCACTTCTGATCATTACCAAAAGGCAGCACAAACCCCACTTCTGATCATTACCAAAAGGCAGCACAAACCCCACTTCTGATTATTTTACCAAAAGGCAGCACAAACCCAGTGCACCCTGGCGTCCCCTCCCAGTTTTAAGGGCAAATTATGTATGGACCCCACCAAGAGATGGGAATGAGCCAGGGTGCTGCTGGTCTCTAAGGCACAAGCCACAGCCATGACTAACCAGGAAACTAGGACAACAGCTACCATTCAACAGCTAATTCAACAACAATAAAAGTAACCTTCACAGTAAAAACGAGAACCTAATTTGCTTACCTCGAAAATAACCAAAGCAAAGCAAGCCACTGAAGCAGGGGTCCCCTGGGAACCCTAGTTTCCCAGCTGGCCCTCCACGGCAGGGCTCTCTCAGCCCAGCACAGTGCAGAGCTGTCACAGTGACTCAACGGGGGGCAAGGCTCATCCCCAAAGCTGCTCCAGAAAAGAAAAGGCTCAGAAGTCCCGGGTGGACGGACCTTCCCTAGGCCTGGCCTGGTGCCCACGCTCCTCCCGGCTGTCCTTCCGATCCTGGGCCACTCCCCCTTCTGCTGCTTCTCTTGGTTTGAAGGAGGGGAGGGGCATGGTGACATCCCTTTTTAATTAAGCCTTTCTTACAGGGAATCTTTGCAAAGAGCCCTGTCCCGGAGTGATTTTGTGTGACAGGGAAGAACAGATCAGCGGATGAGCTTCCAACCATAAACATTCCCAGAGCTGCGAATATGTGCCCCTGGCCACAGGATTACACGTAGGAAGCCAGCACACGCCAGGCTATCATTACCATCTCACCCATCTCCCGCGGCTGACGGGGATCGGGGGAAGAAAGGGCGGGGGCCGGCCGGAAGCCCCTCGCACTGAGGCCACCCCAGGCCCGCAGCCCAGACCACCAGGCCGCGCAGGCTGGCCTCCTGAGGCTGTCCCTGGCAAGCCACCCCGCGCTGGAGCCAGGCTGCCGGCAGAGCGCCGCTCACTGCCGCTTTCTTCACATGTGGTTTGATTGACGCAAATCAAGAGGCAAGCAAATGATTCAT
The DNA here is from genome assembly GCF_008728515.1 of Papio anubis. Lineage (NCBI taxonomy): Eukaryota > Metazoa > Chordata > Mammalia > Primates > Cercopithecidae > Papio > Papio anubis. The sequence goes on from NC_044985.1 coordinate 123,239,601, forward strand.
AACTGTCCAAGCACAGGGCTCACCCAGAAACGGCAGGAGCCCAGACTTGCTGATTCACCAAGAAACAGCCTTGTGTACCAGAGGCGCTGCTGGTCCAGATGCTCCCATGGATGCCCACGGAGCTCCGCAAATGTGATGGTAGTGGCGATGTCATGGCCCAAGGAGCGACAGCAGACCCTAACCCTACCACAGGCAGCAGTACAGGGCTGCCATGAGGGGGACATGCGTGGAAGAACGGCCGCCACCGCCCTTGTCTGCACGGCCTGGGTGTGTGCCAGTGGCATGCCTGGGTTCGGCACTGCCGCCCTGTGACTCCAGCTCCAGCCTCAGACCCAGGCTGGGGGCCTCTGCAGTGCCTGGTCCACTCCCCGCCCCTCAGGCTGCCGGGCACGCCCATGACGCGAGGAGGCAAGATGGAATGCCAGGACCCCTGCCTTCCAGGAGCTCACAGGGAGGGGAAAACACCCAGAGGAGCCCCAGATAGCTCCTCACGGTGCCAAGTGCCACCCTGAGGGTATGGTGGCGGGGAAGACGCAGCTTCTCCATCGCCTGCCTCGTCTGGGAAAGCTTCCCAGAGGAGGAGAGGCCTTAAAAGGACGGGCAGGAAGGCACCAGGCGGTGGTGGACAGGCTCCGCCCAAGCAGATGGCCGGCATGCTCCGAGCCAGCGCAGGCCGGGGACAGAGGCTGGGACCGCCCTGGGGCCATGCAAAGAACCAGTGTTCCTCCACTGCTTAGGGAGGACTGTGCAGGGACCTGACTCACGGCAGACACCGACCCCAACACCGGCAAGGTCACTCTGGTGGCAACAGGGAACCTGCAGATGGCAGACCAGTTAGAGCGGCTGCACCAGCCTCGAACCACAGAGCGGGTGCGGACCCTTGGCAAGTATGCCTTGGAAGTGTCGAGGGGAGAAGGTGCCAAGTCGTGGTCCCGTCAACAGAGAGGCCTGTCCAGCCGGCTCAGCAGCCCCTCTGCCTCCAGCTCCATGTGTCTAGACCCTGGGCCACAGGACAGGGGCAGGAGTGGGACAGGCACCCGGGTTCTGCATGTATGGCCTGTGCCGCCTTCACAGCAGCCCTGATGGACCTCCCAAGTAGGCCGGAGAGTGCTCCATGTGGTCATCAGTGCTGTTCCTGAAACAGCTTCACAAGTCATGGGGACCTAAGTCCCTCCAGCTGGAGATGAGACACCAGCACGCCCCAGACACCATCTGCTCTCCAGACACAGGCCGCTGCCTGGACACTGCCCACTGCCTGGACACTGCCCATTCCTCAGACACTGCCCACTGCCTGGACACTGCCCATTCCTCAGACACTGCCTACTGCCTGGACACTGCCCGCTGCCTGGACACTGCCTGCTGCCTGGACACTGCTCACTGCCCAGACACTGCCCGTTGCCCAGATACTGTCCACTTCCTGGACACTGCCCGGTACCTGGACAATGCCCAATGCCTGGACACTGCCCGCTCCTCAGACACTGCCTGCTGCCCAGACACTGCCTGCTGCCTGGACACTGCCCCCTGCCTGGATACTGCCCGCTGCCTGGACACTGCCTGCTGCCTGGACACCGCTCGCTGCCTGGATGGACATTACTCGCTGCCTGGACACTGCCTGCTGCCCGGATACTGCCTGCTGCCTGGACACTGTTGCCCAGGCACAGGCCACCCCCTAGACACTGCCCACTGGCTGGACACTGCCTGCTGCCTAAACACTGCCTGCTGCCTGGATGGACACTGACTGCTGCCCGGACACAGGCCACTCCCTGGACACTGCCTGCTGCTTGGATACTGCCCGCTCCCTGGACACTGCTCGCTGCCTCGACACTGGCCACTCCACAGACACTGCTCACTCCCCGGACACTGCCACTGCCTGGACACAGGCCACTCCCAGACACTGCCTGCTGCCCAAAGGCCGGCTGCAGAGACCAGCAGAGCAGCAGAGCCAGGGGAGGCCAGAAGGCAGAGAGAGGCCGGGGGCTTGACAACACGCTCTAGGGTGAAGCCACCAAGTGATCAGGTCTGTGTACGAGTTCATTCTTCTTGCAACACTGTCTGTCACCGTGCCACAAAATTCCCCAACCCTGAGCCCCTAACACATACGCCTCCAGCCCTTGGGGAAGACCATTCGAGAGTCAGCTGTGGAGCCTCCCCTGCTCTGTGTAGCCCGTCTTCCACCGCCGCGCCCTCCCGGGCCTGCATTTGCCCCTGCTGGTGGCGCCTGGGACTCTGCATGGCACTAATATTTTGCAATTCTCTTAATCATTCTTGAAAGCAGGGACTGGGTCGTGCTCACCTCGGTGTACCCAGCACCTGGTATAGTGGGGTCTCACGCTTAGCAGAAGGATCAGTAAAAGAAGAAAACACGTATTCGGAGAACAACCACGCTTCCAGAGCCGAGTCCAGTGAGCTCAGCTTCTGACGTCCCCAGAAACAGCAGATTCCCTCTTGTCCCCGGTCTGTCTAGTAAGGCCTTTCCGAAGGCACGGGGGTGACAGGTGGGGAGAGGAGGAGGAGCACCAAGCTCAGTACTGGAGGGGAAGCTGGAGAAAGGACAGGGAAGCCCAGAAGCGCAGACCGACCCAGGTGGACAGGCCCTGGGCCACCACCCTGGGAGGACGGGCTGCCAGCAGGAAGGAATATGTTTATGCTTCCTGCGCCGCTGGTGCGAGTCACGCCACTGCGGCCCGTCGCTGATCATCACACGTTCTGTACTCCGGAGCAGGGACCTGGGTCTCGGGGCACTTCCGCACGCTCACCGGCCACGTGCCCACTTGCACCGTACGCACCCCCGGAACCACTGAGGCCAGTTCTAGCTGCCTAAACGGGTAACACAGCCACCCAGCCTGGTGCGGCCACCAGGGCCCTGGCTTGATAATGTCTGCTTTGGAAAGACACTTCCAGAGCTCCCAACAGCACTTAGCAACTCACACAGAAAACACCTGCATTCTACAGCCACTCCATCCGGGCCAGGACCCAGGCCTAAAGCAGTTCCTGCTACTCAGGTTCTCAGATCTGCTGGGAACAAACAACTGAAAATACTCTCCGCTCAGCAGGCCCCAGCCACACACTCCAGCCACACACTCCAGCCACACACTCGGCTCTCCGTCTCTGCTAAGCAGGCCCCAGCCACACACTCCAACCACACACCCCAGCCACACACTCCAGCCGCACACTCGGCTCCCCGCTGGTGGACACCACCTGGAGGCCCAGGGAGTCTGAGAAGTGAACAGGTGCTCACCACTGGCTGGAGAGGGTTGAGTTTTCAAATTACCCCACCACAGACATCAGAGAAAAAAAAGAAAGAAAAAGAGACTGGTAATAGAGCGTCAAGCCAAGGGGGGGGGTGACTTCACTCTGAGGACCCCTCCAGTGGAGTCTTCCAAGAAGAGATGCCCGCCAACCAGTATTCTCTACAAGGTCACAGAAAGCATTTGTTCTGGTTTAAAAAAAAAAAAAATTGACAATTCTAATTTGTAAAGAAAAGGAAAATTTTTAAATATAAAAGCATATTTTGGGCCAGGACAGGGCCTCACGCCTATAATCTCAGCATTCTGAGAGGCCGAGGCAGGCAGACTGCTTGAGCCCAGGAGTTCGAGACCAGCTTGGCCAACATGGCAAGACCCCCCCTCCACTAAAAGACAAAAATTAGCCGGGCATGGTGATGAACAACTGTAGTCCCAGCTCCTCAGGAGGCTGCAGCAGAAGGATCGCCTGAGCTCAGGAGACAGAGGCAGCAGTGAGCGGAGATCATGCCACCACACTCCAGCCTGGGTGACAGAGGGAGACTGTCTCAATAAAAACAAAAAACATGTTTTGTACCACATATCAGTCAAAATAAGTGGCCGAAGGCTGTAGTTTGCTTTACTTCACCTTCTAAGGCGGCTCTGGACCTTCCCTCAAGAAACGGTTTTCCTGCCCATCAGTGCAGCTCTCTTCCTCTTTAAACACGAGGACTGCTGGGGCCAGGAAGACCGCACTCCAGAAGCCGGGCGCAGCGGTGTGGACCTGCAGTCTCCGCGACTCAGGAGGACCCTGGAGCCCAAGAGCTCGAGGCCAGCCTGGGCAATAGCGTCAGACCCCATCTCTTCCAAACAAACAAACACACAAAAAGGCTATGCTGCCAGGAGGAGTGAAAAACCAGAAAAAAACAAAAGTGGAGCTGCTGTGGGGCCACACCCGGCCCCCGGAGGGGAAAGGGGCTGGAGGTAACGGGGCAGCAAGGCCCGCAGGCCAGAGGGCTCCCGTCATGATTCCAGGGCATCTGCAAACTCAAATTTCATAATAGCTTTTGCTTGCAAAAGCAAAGTCCCTGATTTGCTGTTTCTCCCAGGAGACTCTGGGCTGCTAGAAGGCAAAGCCTGAGGTCTGTGCCTGACCACGTTTCTAAGCCAAAAACAGTGACTGAATAAATGACTCATTAGAGGGATCCATGAACAAACTGGCACCAGGCACTAAATTCACACTTGATCCGCTCAGCCTTATAATAAAGTCATGAGGTAGTTCTACTACGTCCATTTTACAGATGAGAAAATCAAGGTTCGAAGAAACTAAGTAATGCTCCCAATATCTAGGCAGAAAAGCTGGGGTTCAGAGCCGTCTCGCTGCCTCTGAGTCTGTCCTCTCTCCACTGTCCCAGCAGAAAACCTCTCCCTAGAGAGGACACTGTGGGGGTGCGGAGCAGAAGGGCAGGGGTCGGAGCAGCCCAGGGTGGAGCGAGCTGGGACAGCTCCAGCAGCAGCAGAAGCCGGAAATCTGCCGCAGCCCCCACCGTGCCTCCCATAAATGAAGGCCTCCCGAGAGGAGGGGACCTGGGGACGAGAACCAGCCACACCAGGCCAGGCCCGCAGGAGGCATGAGATGGAGGCGACTGAGTGAGGAGTGTCCTCTACCCTCACCACGAGGTCTGGGTGGAAATCGCACCCTCAGGATGAATGGCCAACTCTCGCTGGGCTTCTCCACGCCTTCCCCAGGACCCTCCCCCAGTGCTTCCAACGAGGCCACAAACCGTGAGCGGCCCGTCTGACGTTTCCCTCTCAGAATTCTAGGATCAGTAACTGGTCCCCAGAAAGTGCGGATCCCACCTCTCGGGAGCATCTCATCCCCTCCACTTCTGCGGAAGAGGACGCCGCCCCCCAACCCCAAAGTGCCTGTGTTTCCTAGCGCCCTGGCACTCCAGCTCGTCAGCTAAGAACCTGGCCATGCTGACAAAATATGCCACTTGAGACACGAGCTGGTTCTTGTGGCATCAACCCTGAAAACATGTTGGTCAAAGAGAAAAAAAAAAGGCATCTGGAAATTTCTACCTTATATTCTCCTGTTTGTAATGATGCCAGCAACCCGAGAGTGGGGTCAAAGCTGAGGTGCAAGTGCCTCGTACTCCTGAGACATTCTGGGAAGCCAGAATGTATGAAACATTCTGAGTCGGCGTGACTCAGCCGTGCCCACTGCTCCCTCTGACGGGCCAGCCAGGGGCACAGAAGGCAGGCAGGTGACCCGGGCATTGCGCGCCTCCACCTGGTCCCAAATGCTGAAGCCTTCGAGCAACTTAAAAAGGGTGAGGAAAACAAGGCCCCGGGGAGCAGGTGCCTTGTGGCCTCTGCCAGGAGGCTCAGGGGACTCTCTCCTGCATGAGGAAGACACCAGGCACAACAAAGACGTGATGCAACATCTGGAACTGTCCGCTGTTAACAGGTGACGGCAAAAGTTGTCCAAGTCTTGTCCCTATGCACACACCATGTACACCACTCACAAACAATGTACACACCACTCTACAAACAAAACGTGATGTTCTAGGATTCGCTCACCCACAGTCAGCCACGCGTGCAGGTGCAGTGCTGAGGCCAAGGGCGCAGAGGGAGCCTGACAGTCAGTGGAAGCGTGCGCTCTACAAGACGGCACCGCTGGTCTGGCCCGCAGAGGACCATGAGGGCAGGGGCTGGCGAGTCGCATTGGCTGGAAAGGCCTCTCTGAGGAACTGAGGCTGAAGCTAGAAAACTCTGAATGATGCTGGGCCCCTGAGATCCGGAGGAAGGGGCTCCAGGCAACAGAAGTGGCCGGGGTGCAGGCCTGAGGCACAGGAGCTGTGGGGCTCCTCAAAGAGCAGAAAGCCTGGTTTCATGGCTACCGCCCCCCAAGAGCAGGATCAGTGCCGACCAGGCTGCAGCGAGCGTCGGGCTGGCCACCGCGAGAGGCCTGGACATCACTGCCGGCAGAGGCTGGAAGGGGCCTCACCATACCTGGGCGTTTCCATCATAAGAACACAAAAGCCCTGCTAGCCAATAAGAGAGCCCTGCAGTAAAGAAATCAGGAAGGCACAGTTGTAAGCACTGATTGCATTTGTTTTAATGTGACTTATTTCGTTGTAAGTTTAGCTCATTTCATTTTCATAATGGCTGTGTTTGGCAACCCACTTCCGCGAGCGGTAGCAGCAGTGCGGGCCACCACAGGCGGTCTTGGAGTTGGTAGAGGATCAGGCGGCCTTCATGGCATTTTGGAGGAAGCACTGTCACAAAGGGATGATGGGCAGGCTGCCGGGAGTTAGGAAAAGAAAAGCAAAATACATTTGCTAGCTTCTGGCTTGAATGCCTGGGCTGACCAGAGGGGCCATGCAGTGCCGGGGAGAAGCGGGAAGCAGTTCCAACTATGCTGGGGCAGTAGTGCTGCCTCTGGATCTGCGGCAGTGAGGCCTCAAAGGCGCCGAGGGCACTGGAGCAGGGGCCCCCAGCCAGTCACAGTTCCTGCGTCTGCACCCCAGGGCCTCTGAAAACTGTGAAGTCCATGCCACGGCCTCCGTGTGACACTCACCTGCTGCCCATCACAGGCCACAGACACACTGAGAGGAACCCAAGAGGTGTCTGAAGCAGGACTGCCCACCAGGAGAGTGCGGGTCCTGAGCCCAGCTTCAGGGAGCTGAGCACAGAGGAGCCGAGGACACCGACAGCAGGACTGGCTGTGCTTCTGACAAATGTGGTTTGGGCCACTGGGTGAGGGACAGAGGGAGCAGGCCAGGGAATGGGCAGAGTGAGCCAACGCACAGGGGCAGTGCCGAGCCACCATGCTGACCCAGTGATGGCCAACAGCATGCTCCATCATGGGGACCCTCCGCAGAGCCTCGGGGAGCATCGCAGAGCTGCCTCCCTGAGGAATGGGTGCAGGGACACCTCCACTGGCCCCTGGCCCACATGGTCAGGGGTGATCCTGGGAATAGCTTCCACACATGCTAGGTGACATGCATGAAAGCCCATCAGGTGCTCCTGGGCATCCGGTGCCGAGACAGGCAGAGGCAGGTGAAAGGCAAGATGCCCCTGCATGAAGATGGTCCCAGCACACACAGAGCAGGCCACCACAGTAGGGACTAGGTAGGAGTCAGGGCCTTGAGGATCTGCAGGGGGCAAAGGCACCGGACGGCGAGTGCCCACGCCCCAGAGCCAGAGGCTCTTCCACTCTCCAGTGTCCTGGAGACCAGTGTCCTCGTTCAAAAATAAACACACAAGCAGCTCTCCCACAGGAAGCTGAGGAGAGTCTGGGCTGCAGACTGGGGAGACCCAGGATCGGGAAAGTTTTCTTTTATTGTGTTTCTTAATATAAGTAATTAGAGTATATTTAGAGGCTCAGAAAGGAAGTCAGGGACATCAGGAAAATGAGAGGATATTCACGATGAAGGAGAGGTGGGATCAAAAGCATGAAGGAAGCCCAGGGATGATTTGTCTAAATGCATCCATCAGTCTACCAAGTCATCAAGTAAAACACATCCCACCCCCATACCTAGACAATCTACCTTCATGGCAACCTGGAAGGCCAGGTTCAAAGTTCAAAGTTCAAATACTGCAGATGGTACAGAGAAAGCGTTACACAGCAAGAAAGCAGGCAGCTGGATGAGCACAGAGCCACGCTGGAGGGGGACAGAGCCACGCTGCGGGTGTGAGGGGACGGACCCCACAGAGGGAGGCAGAGTTACGCTAGAGGGGGACAGAGCCACGCTGGAGGGGGACAGAGCCACGCTGGGGGTGTGAGGGGACGGACCCCACAGAGGGAGGCAGAGCTACGCTAGAGGGGGACGGAGCCACGCTAAGGAGGAACACAGCCACGCTGGGGTGTCAGGGGACGGAGCCCCGCTGGCAGTGGAGAACACGCAGCCGGGCTCCATGTTCGCAGCTGTGCGGTGCAGCCAGAACCCTGAGCCAGTGCTCTTCCCTGCATCCTGCACTTCCTGGGTAAGGAAGGAGAAGCCTGACAGCAAGGGCTTCCACCGAGGCTGGGACTCCGCTAGGTGTGCGTGGAGGTAGAGAAGCAGCGGCGGCTGCCAGTAAGTGTCTCCACTGCGGAACCTGTCACCCAGCTGGTGGGGGAGGAAACCAAGCAGGGTAAAAGGGGCTGAGACAAAGTTGCCTAAAGGTTGGGCTTTTGAAGTACTAGAAACTTCCTCTTCTGGGGAGGTGGCAGACAAGTCATCTTACAGGCTCTTGTGCTGTGGAAACCCCAGGTTCTACATAAAATACACCTTCTGTCACACTGCTGGGCTCACCAGCAGTAAGGAAACCCTCCAACAAGCCAGAAATATATAATTAAGAGAAATGAAAGCAACTCAAGTTATGCTGACAGCAGAGTTGAGGGCAGCAGGTGGAGGACTGCACGAGAGTCAGGGCCAAGGTGAGCCCAGAGCCGCAGGGTTCAGGATGCTGGGGCTGGAGTCCAGGGCAGCTCCCAGGAAATGCACGCGGGATGCCCATCGGAGAACGGCCTCCTCACGCCAATCCCTCTGTTTCCAAACAGTAAGACCAGAGAGACATACGCTCCCAAGCAAACGCAAGCCAACACAGAAAGAAGTGAAAAAAAGGCAGCAAACACATCAAAAGACAGTCAAGTTCTTCAGTTACTCATATCATTAGAAACTGTATGATTACTGTTTCTGAAACTTTTGAAGAAAAGAATCTATTAATGTTTTATCCACTATCATTTTCCCATGTGTGTTTTGATTAAATACAAAGTTTACGAAAATACTTGAAAAATTTTAAGTAATGAAAAAGAGGAAGCAACAGAATTGTCAAAATTAATCATTTTAGGAAAAGAACAAAGTAGATTTTCAAAAATAAAAAGTATAATTGATGCATTTAAAAAAAGAAAACCCTCAATGAATGACTTAAGCAATAAATGCCATGCAAAACTGAAAAGGAGATTAGGTGAATGACAAGATCCTGACGAAGAAATCAGCTGAGCAGAGGGAATCAAAATACAAAAATGCAGGAGAGCCCAAATCCTGTGTTTTGTATTCTCAAAGTAAAAGTCCAAGGATCGTTGAAAACCCAGAAGTGCCACCTAAGGAGGTGTGACAGCTGACTCTGCAGGACTGGGAAGCAAGGGAAGGTAGGAAGGAAGACAATGGAGACGTATTTAAAGGGGCACTGCTGCAGATTTCCAGAACTGATAAAAGACACAAACTCACGAAGAGGCAAACATATACCAAGAGAACAGGGTGCTCCACACCCAAACACACCCTGACAAACCTGGAAGCACCAAGGACAAAAGAAAAATGTGACGAGCAGCCAGTGAGACACAGACAAGGAAGGAGTGGCTGCTATGCTGAGGTGGGCCAGCCAAGGATGAGAAGAGTACACTAAACGTGATGAAAGGAGAAAAAGAAAACTCACCTGCAAGTTTCGCCTAACAGTCACTCAGGCATGTTGGTCAAAGAGAGACATTTTCAGATCAGACAAACACACACGCGCACCGACTGTATCACCAAGAGGTCTACTAAAGCTACTCCTAAGGGGTATGTGTTCATCAGGAAAAGAGAACGTGACCCCGCAGGAGGGTGTCTGATGCAAGCAGGAAGCACAAGTGCACAGGGAGCTGGACACTGACCAGGGCAGGGAATGTCCTGGGGACCTCTTGGACAATACGAGGCTTTTGGTCACATCTATAGCACGACGGGGCAAGTGTCACACTTCACGAGCCAATAGTGATCCATCAGCATGAACTGCAGCCGTGCTGGATTTCCTGTTTTCCCTGTGGTCCTCCTGTTCCAGGGCCCACCCAGGACCCCACAGTCCCTCCTTTATCTTCATGATTCCTGAGGTTCCTTTGGCTGCGACAGTTTCTCAGACTTGCCTTGTTTTTAATGACCTTGACAGTTTCAAGTACTTGATTGAGTGTTCCCTAGAATGTCCCTTAATTAGAATTTGTTTGATGTCGTCATGACCAGATGGGGTTGTATGTTTTTGGGAGAAAGGTCACAGAGACTAAGTGGTACCTCCTTACATCATCTCAAAGCTGTGCTGTTGACATGACCTTTTAAAAACTTAGGATGGAAATGAAAATGCTAAGTGTCAAAACCTGTTGTATGCACCCAACGCCTATTTCAAGGGAAATGTGTCGCTTATAACAGAAGGAAGGTTAAGAACTAATGTGAGCTGCACATCCAGCCTTGGGAGAAAGAGAACACTGGGTGCAGCCAGCCACAGAAAGTACCAGGAAGATAAGAGAAGGCATTTAAAACGCTGAAAGCTGACTTAAACTAAGGGAATCCACAAAGCCAGAGTGACTCAAAACAGTGAATACAGATTAATCAAGAAGAAGGGGCTGAGTCATGTTGGAAATGAAAAAGGGTACACAGAGACAAATCCCGCAAAGGTTTAAACACCAGAAGCAAATCCATGACAATAAAATGGAAAACTCAGATTAAGTAGAACTCCTAAAAACTTTCTTTTCAATCCGTATGACAGGAATTAAAAGGTCAGGTTATCAGTAACCATTGAAGATGTTAAATCAGTAGTTAAAACATCAAATCACCAAGGAAATATGAACCCCAAATAGTTTGAGGTTAATTTTTACAAACTTTCAAGGAATGATTAATTCTAATCTTAAACTATCCCTGAAAGTAAAAAAAAAAAAAAAAAAAAAAAAAAAAAGACATTAAACAAGGAAAATTTCCGTCCCCTCCAATTAAAGAACACAGATGAAGAATCCCGAAGCACTAGCGAAGTATGAAAATGACAAGATCTATCACAAACAAGTTGAATCCACGGCAAGAGATCAGGGAAGTTTAAAGAAAATTCGCACCACACAATCATCACAACAGGCGGAGTAAAAGCATTTGGCTAATGGAACACAGCTATCCACGAACTTCCCTCGAAAAACGGAATCTAAAATAACCTATGTCAAACATCACGCTTAAACTGGGAAAATGTTAAAAACCTTCTCTTTGATGTCAAGGACGACGGAAGCCCAGTATTTCTGCTCTTATTCAAAACTGAACTGGAATTCCCAGCTAGCACAGTAAGACAAGGAAAACAAACACAGGAATTAGAGAGAAAGACACTACACTAGCATCATTACACTGACAGTCTTTGTCTTAGAAACCCTGAAGAATCTACAGAAAAAAATTTTAGAATGTATAAGATTTTAATAAGATGACTGGATATAAAAATAAAATACAAAAATCAACTGCATTTCCAAAAACTAGCAAGGAAAAATTTAATTAAGAAAAAAAATATATTGTCTGCAGCAGAAAACAAAACAACTACAATCTACCAAAGAATAAAGAATAAATCTAACTGGACCCGTGCAAGACCTTTATGGAGAAAACTATAAAAATCTATTGGAAAAAACACAGTAAAGAGGACCTAATCGAGGGAAAGAGAAGCCACACACACAAATACACTATCAAGATGCCAACCCTCCCTTCAAATTCATCCACAGAGTCAATGCAACTCTAATCAAGTTTCAGGCTTGGCTTTTTACAGGAACTTGTCTACAGATAAGTCACAGCCTAGGAGGAGCTAGGAAAGTCTCAAGGAGGGGCTGAGACTCGGGAGTGAGGCTGCAGAGCCTCTCGAGGAGACAGTGCCCTGCTGGCCCCAGGATAGGCTCCGGAGCAGCTGAGCACAGGGAGGGTCCAAAACAGACCGAACTTGGAGGATGAGCTGGCCACACAGCTATCCCAGAGAAAGGGTGTAAAGTGCCAAACATTATGGTTCTCAAAATGAGCAAAGAAAATGAAACTGATCCCGACCCTGCACCCCACACAAAAACCGAAGGCTTCAGTACGAAAGACAAAACGTCAAAGGCCTTAAGAGAAAATATACAAGGTTATCTTGTTGGCCTTGAGGTAGGGAAGGTTTTCTCGGGGTTGTTTTGTTTTTAAACAAAATACAAAAAAACAGTAACCACAAAAGAAAAGGTCTGCTTTTTGGCTTAGTCGAGGTGTCATTTAAGAACTGTTTTTGCATATAACTTTTCTTGTGTTATACTATGTACGTGTTTCCAGATCAAGGAAGTTGAGTGAAACACTTCTAAATAACATTTTTTCCTTCTTCACTCACCAAGCCTTTACTGAATTCCAACTAAGTGCCCAGCACCACGCCAATAAAGAATAAAAACACAGGAGGAGCAGAGGTCTTCTCTTCTGGAGCCTGGAAACCCAGGCTGGGGAGAGAGCACACGTCACGGGGCAGGAGCAGCAGCCCCTCGGCCACTGTGCTGGGCACGCAGGCCTCCTCCCAGCCACCTGGCTCATCTGAGGTGGGAGCCCACAGGGAGCGGAGAGTACCCCCCAAAGTCCCCGCCTGATGGGGCACCAGGGGTCTGCCCGCTGCCTGATCCTGCCCAAACTCTGAGAATGCCCTGGTTATAACCCTCAGTTTCCCTACTGTAAACACTAGTGCACAAATCTGCATAAACCCTCACTGCATAATCATCCTTCAAATTACACCTAACCTCATCCTCTGGATGGCTCACCACTTCCTAAACTTTAAAAAAGCATCGTGATCTTCACTCACCATTTTTGAGTTAGGGAAAACAAACGAGAGAATAAAATAAACAAGGTTCTATCGACTATAGAAAATGTATCTTATTTTCTAATTCAATTATTGCAAATAAAAAAGTCATCAAGAGTTAATATAAATGTACACTCCATTGAAATGGCTTAATCAAAAGACACAACATTAACCAGCAAAAATTCACTCAAGTCTTGTCATTCAAACTTAAAATATATCAACATTTTTACTACATTTAATTTTTTTTTCAAATGTGCACTAACATTTTCCATGTTATCAGACTTTACCCTTACCTAGTTCCCTGTCAGCTGAGCTAATTCCTTAACTATAAAGAAATAGAGCACTCTAAGGCCAGGCTGTGGGGACACCCAGAACCAATGACACGTGACCTGAAGCACCAGCGACATGGGGACACCAGCACCAATGGCGTGGGGACGTCCAGCACCGATGAGTGGCCCATTTTATGTGGCTGAAGGACACCTTCTGTGTGGATTAGGGAGAATGTGGTAAAACTGGAGACCCTAGGAGCCTTCCATATCAGCCAGAGTGAGTTTTGGAGGGAAAGAGGATTTGGAGTGTCAATCTTTAGAAAAATCAAACAGGCAGGGCAAGCTCCTGAAATGAGAGCAGGCGCACACACACACACACACACACGGGCACACGCACGCACTCATGTATGCACACACGTGCATGCATGCACTCAGTACACACGCACATGCACACACACGCACTCACGTACGCACACACGCACATGCACTCACACACACACCCCCATGTTTAGTGTGTTTTGAGGGCACTGTGGGGAGGGCCGGGGTTCTATAAAGGGCCTGGCCCACCTGAAAATCCACGTGAAAGGCAGCCTCCAGGGCTCCTATGAAGTGGGTGGCTTCACTCATTCACTCAGGAATTGTTCACGGCACAGTAAGGCAAGGGGTGGGGATTTTTCTTTAAAAGCTTTATCTAATCATGACTAATAGAATAAGTGAGCCAGGCCTCGAGAAAACCGAGGACAAAAGGAAAGAGCCGTTCAGAAGGCAGCGCCTGCCTCCACCTGCTGGTGCGCGCCTGGGACAGGGAAGACGGCAGGTTTTACCAAGCACTTTCCAACAGAAATCCAAGTTCCCAACAAAGAAAACGCCAAATACAATAGTCTCTGGGGTACTTGTTCAGCCCCCTTTTAACTGTGACGCTTCTGTCGAGTGCCAGGGGGCGTTATGAGAAAACTGAAAAGCATGGCGGGTAAGAACGTTCCAAGGCATCGCTTGCCTGCCAGGGCTGGCCCAGGCTGGCCAGGGCCAAGTGCACACTGGGGATGGGCCTTGCCAGCCACTGTGCACAAGCCAGGCCAGCTGCGACACCAAGGGCTTGCTGAAAATAGCCGGTGTTTGTTTACGTGGCCTGGGCTGAGAGCCTGATCGCCCTCAAAGAGGGGTCCCCTGGGTGGCAGGGGGACTCAAGGCACGCAGAAAGAGCTGCAGTGGGATTTTCAAAGAAACGTCATCATCTAGAGACCCTGGAGCTCTGGAAAGCAGGCAAGCCGCTAGATCGCCCTCTGGAACTTTGGTTTTCATGGGTGTCAATGCAGCAACCCATGGTAGGGCCCGAAGCCAGCCTGCTGCTCAGGCCTGGAAAACGAAAACAGCTTTAAAAGACAACCTACAATTAACACAGGAACAATTATCTTCCTAATTTAGGTTAATTTCTACTTACAGCCCTAGCTGGCAGGTCGGGGGAAGGGCGATATCTATGTGAGAGCTTTTTATTTGGTTCTAAGTCCACACATATTAGATATTCTTAAAGAAGATTTCAAATGTCCACCATCGCCAAGAGGCACTTGGCGATAGCTGGGCCTTCTCCCTGGGAGCTGCAGATTACATTTGCATGAAAATAGAACCTTTGTTCACAAGAGTTCCCGCTCCAGTGGATCCCTCCTTTGTCTGTAGCACAGCAACTGATGGGGCAGGATGCTGGTGTGTGCACACAGCCCAGCTCAGGACGGCCACGCCAGGGGCTGCACGCACAGCCCAGCTCAGCCCAGCTCAGGACGGCCACACCAGGGACTGTGCACACAGCCCAGCTCAGGACAGCCATGTCAGGGGCTGCACACACAGCCCAGCTCAGGACAGCCATGTCAGGGGCTGCACACACAGCCCAGCTCAGCCCAGCTCAGGACGGCCACACCAGGGGCTGCACGCACAGCCCAGCTCAGGGCAGCCATGTCAGGGGCTGCACACACAGCCCAGCTCAGGATGGACACACCAAAGGCTGTGCATACAGCCCAGCTCAGGATGGCCACACCAGGGGCTGTGATTGCCCACCGTGGCAGGGTAGGCGGAGGACACCCAGGATGGTGGGTGGGGCCCCGGGTGTTCCGGTGTTTTGTCAGAGTGTGGCAGGCACGGGCCACGGGGACTCCCAGCCGGACGGGTGCTGCAACGCCTTGGCTCCCAGAGCACCTGCAGAAGCAGTCCCAGGGGACCCTGAGGTCACCTCCACCTGGTATGGCAGAAGACAAGATGCCCTCGCTCACTGTTCTCTGCGTTAGAGCATAAACCCCTTTCCAGCACTGGCTGTTTGTTAGATGTGTGACAAAAAGACCTTGGAGAGCTTCTGCGCTGAGACGGGCAGTGGAGGCTGAGCCCCACTGTCCATCTGGAGTCCACAGCCAAGCAAATCTGACAGGCTGGCAGTGACCCCACCACTCTAGCAAGAAACCAGTACCCCTGTGGGCATACTTGGCAGGGCCCAGAAAATACAGACCCACCAACCCGCATCTAAAATGCATCTCTTTAATTCCGGAAAATCAAGTCAAAGTATCCTGTCCGGGAGCCCGAGCCAAGCAGCGGGTTAGGCCAAACAAGGCACGATCCACGGTCATGAACCAGCAGACTAAGGCGGGAGGCTGGGTCGAGAGGATCCTATTTCTTTTTTGTTTCTTTATTTGGAAGGGGGGTGATGGAAGTTCATTACCAGAAGCCAAGGAGGCTGTCTTTCACCGGGTCTCTCATGTGGACCTAGACCGTGCTTTTAACAGCCAAATAGAAACGACGAGGGACTAAAGCTGGGGGGAAGCAGGCACCCAACAACACTAAGCGCAAACCTTGCTCGGGCCTTTCAGTGGGAAAAAGAACATTTCCGATCAGAAGTTATCACTCAAAAAACAGCATGCTTCATTAGATACAGTTTTACTTAAAAAATACAGCTGAATGTCCCTACATGAAATGAGACCACCCTCCTGGCCTTCAGGTTCAGGTGTGAGGCCAGCGGCCAGCTCCCCGTAGCCCAGAATCCCTTGGAAATGACTTTCCTTCCCAGGTACCTGCTCCAGCTGGGTCAGTCCTCAGAAGGCTTTTCCCAAAGGGCATCCCGTGAGGGGCCAGGAGGTCCATGACATATAAACTGGAAAAGGCTCTTCTCGGCAGGGCCCCGCTGGCTTCTCCACTTGGGAGCTTCCCAGGGCTTGAACGTAGCAATTGCCTTCTTAATTTCTCTGAGCTTCCCCCAAAGAGGTTTGAACAGGGCCTGCCCCCCTGCCCTCAGTTTTATGGTGAAAAACTTTAAACACCTTGCAAAACCGCAGGGTCCCAGAAAACCCTATTTGAGAAGGGCCCCGCCCTCTACAATCAAAGGGGGATAAAATCTACCCCAGCAGGGGCGGAACATTAACAAGGGCGGAGAGCAGGGAAGGAGCATGGGAGAAAGGTCAAATTCTTGCTACCAAGAGGTGGTAGGTAAGGGGTCAAGAGCCCGGCAGAAGCTGAGAGCTGGAGCCTGAGGCCCACCTGCTTGTGGACACAGGGATCCCCAGACCAACACAGAGGGCACCTCCAGGCTTCCTGGAGCGTAGCAGCAGCTACGCACAAGACATCTCTGGGCTTCCTCCAGCCACTGGGCCTCCAGCTGCTGTGCCTAGCCACGTGGTTTTCCTGTGTTTTGGGTCCATCACACCCTATACTGGGAAGCTAACCTGTATCACCTGGACATACAGTTTAGGTGCTCCCAAAACACCTGCACTCAGCGGATGGCGTAAAAACCCTGACGGCGAGAACACCAGTCTCCTTCCTCCTTAGAAAACCTTTCTAGTGGGAAAACATTTAACAAGTATTTGCTAAGCACCTGCTAGGCCCCCAGAACTCTAAAAGTAACAGAAGGACTTTAAATCATCCACTTGCAATTTACCAACTGCCACTTGTTAATTTGACAGAGACATTTCTAGAGAGAACTGGGCCACGCAAATACCTGCCCATCGTCTCCCAGCCCACCCTCTGCTGCCTATGGGAGGAAGAGCAGCTCATTCTCACAAGTCAGGCAGAAAGCTCGTGGATGCTCTGTGCAGTGTAGGGTCACTGAAGTGTCACATTTATGCTAAAATAGAAGTGCCCCATGATCTACCTCTATCACCTCACAGTGACTCAGACAAGGACCGCAATCACCAGGCAGGGGCAGCCCCTTCCGAACCTGGGCACAGAGCACTCAGTGAGGCTGTCCCTTCGCTATGGGGACGTGGACACTGGTAGCTCCTGACGGGCCTTGGCAGAGGCCTGACTGATCAGATCTGCACTTTGGAAAGGTTCTGAAAGCTGTGGATAGGCTGACAGGGACTCTGGAGGCTACTCGGCTCCCAGGGCAGAGATGGAAAAAAAAGAGAGAGTAAAGAGACTGCAAGGAGGTTGCGCCACTGTGTTTCGGAAATTGAGTCCACGTTGAAGGTGGAAAGGAGGGAAGAGCTCTGTCGGACCTAGGCTTCTGAGTGGGTAAGGCTCTCTCTTTCTGGGAAGGGACAACAGTAGTGGGAACAGCTGGGGCACACAGAGAGGTATTTGTGGGCACCCCAGATTTCCTCATGGCTGAGGCTCAGGATAGCAAGCAGAGCTGGTGCCAGAACAGGGAGCTGGAAGCAAGGGGAACAGGTGAGCCTGTCTCGGAGGCCTCAGGGGCAGCAGAGCCCACCCAGGCCAGGAGCTCAGTGTTTCAGCTTCTTCATCTGTAAAATGGGGCCATGCCAGTCCTCCCTCAGGTCACGCGAGCGTCATCCAGGTCAGGACTGTGTGCTCTCAGGACAGGACAGAGGGCCACAGAAGCTAGGCCTCTGCTCTGAGTCAGGGGGCAGGTGTGTGGAGGCCAGGGAGGCCCAGGAAAGACTGTCCAACGGCTTCGGGACAACGCCCGTCTGATAAGACTTTTACTGCCAGGGAACAGCTGCTAAGGGTTTTTTAATAATGTGAAAAGATGACTACAGTAAACTGTCAAGGGTGAGAAGCAAAAGAGCAGATTTTTATTCACCCAAAAGCTAGCGACATACAAATCAACGAGAATGAGACAAGACAGGAGCCTGAAGGAAACACATGAAAATGTTCACAGTCGAACCCAGGGTGACAGGACTAGGAGGAGTCAGAGAGATTCTCCCCTTCATATGCCTCTGTCCTTTCTAAAACTTCCCAGAGCAAACAGGACCTCCCTTATCATTAGAAAGGAGAACAATGCACCCTGGTTTGTTAAAGGAGAAAGCTCTTGGCATTCTCACTTTGTAATTTGCTGTTTCCTTTCACGCTCAGCCTCTGGAAGGCTTTTCATTCTGTTTTGTGTCTCGTTTACCATTCCCGTTCAGCGTCATTTTATTTCTTAAATGGACATCCTCACCAAAACCACCAACAACAACAAAATCACTACCAATGACTTCTGCACAAACAGATCAGAGAAGCAGGCCACCTGTGTGAGTTCCAGGGCAGCTGTCTCTCCAAACCACATCACAAGTGCCCCAGAGCCCTTCACTATCTTCCTCAGCCTCTTCACTGCTCTGTCACCAACTCACACTTCATTTGCAACAGCTTCTTACAGAGCGCTGAAGGAAGAGCCAGTAATCAGAGCTACCAGGCAATGCGCATATCTACAGAGGGACTCTTCGTCCTCACAGAAGCAGGACAGAGCTGAGGATGCTGTCACCCCCATTTTACACATGAGGACACTGAGGCACAGAGAGGCTCAGGGACAGTCCAAAGTTAATCCAGCAAGAAAAGGGCGGCACCAAACTGGAGCCTGCACGGGCTGACCTGGAGCCATGTCCTTGACCACTCTGCTTGTTCAATCAGAAAGCCACCACTCTCAAAAGCACACGCACATGCACATATGCAGGTATGCACACATGCATGCACACAGAGGATGTGCTCGGCCGTATGTGTGCCCTGGGCTTGGACACCAGCACTCTGCCCAGAAGGAGGCCAATACCCACCTGGACCAGGGACTGTGCAGACAGTGGCACAGGGTGGTCATAGCCAGTCCTGCAGCGCCCTGGCCCAGCTGGTTTTCTGGTTTTTTCCCCATTTCACTGGCTACAATGTCTCCTTTTTCAGATGCAGGCAGCCAGCTGAGTGCTGACACTATAATTCTAAAGGTCACCCCATGACATTTCCTGCGGCCTCAACTACCTTGCAAGGCCTCGGCAGATCAGGGTCACAATGCTGGCTGGCATTTAAGAGAAACAGCGCTGTTTTCTTTTTTAGGACTTTGCATTTATCTAATCATTTCTGGCTCTTTTTCCTTGAAAATAAGTCACTCAATAACAAACCGAGGCAGCACTGCTTACATGTGTCTCCGGACAGGGATGAAACAGGGTGCGTGTCCTCTGCCAGGCCCCGGAGCTGTGCTTCAGTCGGGTCAAGGGGGCATGGGAACCAGGACTTTCACCTCTGCCCGGGAGATTCTTCGGGGCAGATAAATTTAGAAAGTGCGGATTAATGATTAATGACTAAACTCACTCACCAGGTCTGTCAAAAATGGACAATCCTGGAGCCATTTGCCCTACTTTCCCTCAACATTCAATATTTGATTGTCCCCACCAAAGAAATGATCAGTTCTCTAGCTGGCTCCAAAAGATGTTCGCGGGGCTGCAGGGAACAAATAAAACTCCCATTTCTGTTTGTTTTCGTGTTTCAAAAAAAAAGGAATTAAGTCTTACGCTGCTTCCTACAAGGGCTGGCCTGCGTATCCTCGGGTCAGGGGCATGGGTGGCTCCCCAGAAGCCTCTGGACCCCACGTGCTGCTCTGCGTAAGTTCTGACAGAAGTGGGGACTGAGGGCAAGGCAATCACGAAGGCGCTTGAGCCCCCAACCTTCCCACAAGCAGCCAGCACTCGCTCAAACCTCGGCCGGAGGACAAGGCAGGCCCACAGCTCCGTCAGACACCGACCAGGGCCTCCAAAGCAGACGCCACTCCAGAAAGGGTCCGACGCTGCCCCAGAGAGCAGCGCTCCGTGCCGCCAACCTGTGGGCAAGCCACAAAGGTCCCACTAGAAGATGGGACCCAGAGCTTTGCGCTGCCGTTTAACTCAGACACTGGTGTGACAGCACAGGGTTGAGACGGGGGTGCACGGGTCAAGCCCAGACTCTGCAGCTCCCCGGCTGCCCGGCCGTGAGCTGCTGTGGAGCCATGCTGTGCTGTGGTTTCCTGAACTGAGGGAAGCTGAAGCAGGGCATGAGAATGCCTATGAATCGATTACCTGTGGTCACTGCCGGCTAACAAGGCCTGGGGATGCCAGGCCCCACTGGCAGTGCCCATCACAGCGCCAATGTCCTGACTCGGGATCATGCCATGCTGTCACCGTGAGCCCCATCCCCTCAGCACCCTCTGGGCTCAGCCCCACCTGACACAGGGCTGCGCCACATCAAAGGCCCCAATTCAAAAAGAAAATCTTAGAAAAACTCTGTTTATCACTTTAGAACTTTTGAGAAAACTGAGGCCTTGAAAGTGAACTTTCAAAACAAAAAGGTAAATAGCGTTCTTGGAATTCAAGCAGCAACGTGTGCCTCTTCCACAGATCCCTCACGTCAAATCATTATTCCCGGCACCGCTGCTGCTAAGTGCCTCTGTCCCCACACGGCCACCACTACTGATGCTGAGATGAGAAGACACCAAAAAAAGGCAGGAATTAGCACAATATGGAAGAGATACCTGTGTGTCATGGGTCTTTAGGTTTGCTAAAATAAAACATATTTCACATGATAAAAAATTAATGGACAAAAACATAAACAAGAAATTCCAAACCAAATAATTCTTGTCACCAAACATTTGCTGACAGCAAGCTCAGGGAACAGCAGAGGCCCATCTGGGCATTCCGGAAGCAACCAGACCTAGGATCAAATCCAGGCTTGACAACAGCTTGTCCTGCTGGCGCCCTGGACAAGCAGTGGCTTCTAGAGGCTGGGGGAGCCCCTGGGCATCACGGGGAGATGAGAGAAGATGTTTCCAGAACCTGACACACATGTGTAGGGATCCAGAATAGCCAGAGCTCTTGCACCTGAGAGGGAAATAGGGAATCCTGAAGTTCAAGTGCATGCACACTGTGGATACTCTGGGTCCCAGCAACCCCAGCTGTTACAATCACCCCATCACCGGGTGAACGCTGTGCACTCTACAGGGGCCTCCTCATTTAGTCATCATAGCCACTGGGGAGGCAGGTGCTCCTGCAGCCTCATTCCACCCACATCTGGTGCACAGCGCACACAGGATTAGCAGCGATAGGAACAGCCGGCCACTCTTCACAGAGCCGTGAGACTGTGGCTAACTCATTTATCCAGGACCCAACAACGTGGAAATCATGACACTCCACCTACAGGGGCTAGGATAGAAAGGCATTAATGAAACATTTAGAATGATTTTCATTTAATTATCTCTCAGAGACTTAACTGTGTCATATGATGAACAACACTATTTCCTCCAAAATGTACTGAGTCTGGAAGTATCCCTTCATCGCCATAGAGTACTCTTTTTTTTTTTTTTTTTTTTTTTTTTTTTTTTTTTTTTTTTTGAGATATTCAGCTCTGTCACCCAGACTGGAGTGCAGTGGTGCGCGATCTTGGCTCACTGCAAGCTCCACCTCCTCGGTTCCTCAAGCATTCTCCTGCCTCAGCCTCCTGAGTAGCTGGGACTATTACAGGCTCACACTGCCCCTGGCTAATTTTTTGTATTTTAGTAGAGATGGGGTTTCACCGCAGCTAGCCAGGATGGTCTCGATCTCCTGACCTCGTGATCCATCTGCCTTGGCCTCCCAAAGTGCTGCTGGGATTCCAGCGTGGACATCAGCCTCGCCCGTCACAGCCTAACAATTCTCGGTTCCAAGCCATCCAAAACCCGGAACTGGGGACAGCCTGCCACCACGAATATCCTCTCAGCGTGAACATCCACCAACGGCCAGAGGAAAATGCCTCATTACTGGTTCATCCTATACAATAGGTTTATTCGTTTTGTTTTAAATGCAGAAAGACGACTACCAAGTAGAGATTATTTCAGTAGAGGGACACAGCGTGGTGCAATGACCAGGATGGAGGTGCCTAACCCCAGTAAAATGCTGACATGGTCTAATCTCAAGCAGATGTTCTGATCCCTTCGCACGACCATGGCACTGGGGCGACGACACCGCAAGAGACAGGCACACGAGGCAGGGCAAGTGGTGTTTATCACAGCTGCACAACGGGAGGGCAGCAGCACGCACTTATTTGTACTAATGTTTAACAGGCTAAGGGCCAACATTTGCTTACTGGCTAAGTGATTTTCAATAGTATGCATGGAAACAAAAGCAAATTCCTTGAGTGAGAAGCGTCATGGGTGGAATCACGAAGCAAGGTCCCACCCACCTGCACTGGTGGCCTCCCAGCAGCTCTCACAGACCCTGGACCTAGCACAGCCCAGCTGCGGCCCAGGGACTGGCACAGCTGCTCCGCTCTGTTCCCAGCATGTCACAGGGGAGGCACACACCAGACGAGTCAAACCAGCAACAGAGCGGAGAGCCTGTGGGGATGCAGCTGGGGACCAAGCAGATGGAAGACGGGGAGTCCTGGGGCTTGGGAGGCAGGGGAGATGGAGAAGGAAGAGAGGCCCCATCAGAGGACTCCCTGCAGCGCTCCATGAATTTCTCCTGAATTCCGTCCATAAGTGCCTTTCAATCCATGCCACCGAGGGCATTTCTGCTCCCTGCGACGAAGTGAACTCCCCCAGCACAGTCAGCGCATCCCTCTACCACAGAACGTCTCTTGCAGCCTCCCGAACAACCTTGGGAAGGAGCATAAATTCAGCAACACACTGATGCTGGCCCAGGCCGTGCGCTGTGAACCTACTCCCATTCCAGTACAAGCATTCCCTCTTTTTACCCCAACTGGGAAATTCAAACAGATTAAGCCTCATCCATTCAAATCACTGATAAAGGAAGATCCTCAAACCCTCCGTCTGGAGCCTTCCTGAGAGTGCGGTGTAGGTAGCTACTGGTCACATGTGGTTACTTAAATTGAAATTTAATTTAATTTAATTTGAAATCCAGTTCCTCGGTCACACCATCCACGTGTTGATGTAGCCACTGATGAGCTCAACAGCCAGGCATGGCCAGTGGCTGCCCCGACAGGCATTGCCGCTATGGGCCCTTTCCACCATCGCAGAGAGTCCTGGAGAGGAGGACCGAGGAGACCTCTTCTTTATAAAGCCCTCTTTGTATCCCAGTGTCTTTTCCTCTTCTTCCAAATGAGCGGGAAAAAAAAAAATCCCAACTGAACCTGACTCTGCTCCATCCACGTGGATGAAGCCAGACTGGGCTTTCCTGCAGAACAGGAATGAAGACGCAGCAGTGGACACAGCACACTCTCGTTCCCCGGAGAACCCCCGGAGCTGTAAAAACACCCGATCCTCCCCTCTCCAGTTCCTACGGAATTTTTCCAACTGCTCTTTCCTTCTTCATCCTCTTCCATAATTGCATGCTGTGTGACGGGAGGGAGAAGTGAGAGAGAAGGGAAAGCAGCAGCTCATTTTCCTCATTCCGTCCATCATGTCCACGGTGTGTCAGGAAGGGTTGCAGAGAGAAGCGTCTTCGGGGTCCATGTGGGACCCTTCCCTGGGGCAAGGGCCCTTGGCTCTGGGCTTCTCTTTTCCTGGGGCTGCCCGTCCAGAAGGACAAGCCCTGCCCCTCCTCTGGGCTCCAAGAACACTGCCCATTCCTCCTGCTGCTCCTGCTCAGCTGGGTCCCTCAGCCCCATCGGGGAGCAAGGCCTTCCTGCAGGAACCCCTTCAGGCCAAGCGCAGCCAGCACTCCTCATGCTCTTCATTGAGCCGGCCGGGCGCCACCCCCTTACTCAGCAGCAGGAGGCCCCTTCTGGAAGCGGGTATCTCCCTCTGCCCAGGCTCTGCGTCTAAAGTCTGTCTCCCATCCCAGCCATGACGAGGGGCGATGGTGGGGCCGTGGTGTGCGTGTGCAGCGCGAGGACTGCTGCTGCCATGAACATTCCTCCTGCCTGCTGAGTCCTTGATCTGCTCTCAAAGTAATGGCTCCAGGGCGAGAGCAGCAGCCTGAGGCCAGTGATGCCAGGTGAGGCTCCCACACTGGCCCACATTTCTAAATTCTGCTGGTGCTTTTTTTGTTTTTTTTTTTTTCCTCTCTTGAAACAGGGTCTCCCTCTGTCACCCAGGCTGGAGTGCAGCAGCATGACATGGCTCACTGCAGCCTCAACTTCCCGACTCAAAGGATCCTCCCACCTCAGCCTCCTGAACAGCTGGGACTACAGATGCACACTACCATGCCCAGCTAATGTTTTTAATTGTTTTTGTAGAGAAGAGGTGTCCCTATGTTGTCCAGATTGGTCTCAAACTTCTGGCCTCAAGCACTCCTCCTGCCTCAGCCTCCAAAAGTGCTGGGATTACAGGTGAGGGTCACCATAGGCCTATTTGTTTCTTTATGAAAAAAAGTAAAGAGTAAATTGTGATGAAATACTACAGTGCTACTGTGCTATGATTCCTGAATGGTAAAAACCTCAGCACACTTTGTTTCTCCATCAGGTGCCTTGCCCATCACTACTGCCAAGGAGAGTACGCCTAAGACTGATGCTACAAGTCTTTTCTTAAAATAACAACAACAACAATAATAAAAACAAACAAACAAACAAAAAAAAACAGGCAGAGGATGGGGGCTTCAGAGTCCTTTACTGTGAGGTCAAGAATAATTCCTAGTCATGGAAAATCAGCTCTAATGACGTTATAAACAGACAGCTCACCAAATCAATCAGAAAACATTCTTAGTATCATTCTCAGGCTGTCCAGAACAGAAAACCGAACTCCTGCGGCTTTATTGTGTAACGCTTAGAACTCCATCCTGATTGGAGAACATGGTCCTTTGTGACGGACAGGCAGGCGGCGGCCAGAGCCCAGAACCCAGCATCAGCCAAAGGAGGCATCAAGCTGAAGTCTCGGGTGAGTTCATTTCAAAGTCAAGGGCAAGGCCACCCTGGCAGCAAATTCTTCTGGCTACTCAAATTCAAATATTGCAGAACTAGCGCTAGAGCTGCCAAGCTAGAAAATAGGAGCAGAGAGAGGAGGCCCTTCCACAGGAATCCAGATGAGCAAAACCCCTTGCTCTCCTCATCAGAACTCAGACAGGTTAGCGGAAAACCTGGGGACGGAACGGCTTCCACCAGGAAGGAGAATCCACGCGGGGCCGTGACCAAGCACTGCAAACACCGCAGCAGGCGCTGCCCCTCTTCCAGCAACACCGCGGAAGCAGCCCAGCTACCAGTGACTTTCTGGTGGACGTGCTCCAGCCCCCAACCCTTGAGCCAGGACCCAGCCCAAGAGCACAGCACCCTCCACTCTCCCTGGGCCTGAGCAAGGCAGCAATGTGCTTCGTGCAGAGCGTTTCATGGACGCACCTGCAGGAAGCACCATCGCTGCTCAAGGTAGTCATCTAAGAACCGCTCACCCTTGAGAAGGGCAGGTCATCTTACTCCTCCCCAAAATAGTCTCTCAAGTCAGGCTCTCACCCATAGAAGGGACTTGCGGGGCGTGTGAGGAATGGCATTGTGGTGACAGCCCCAAGCAGGGGGCCATGCGGGCTCACGCCCAGAACGCCTTGGCAGGGAGAGGAAAGGGGTGGGCACTGCCTGGGCACTCTGCATGCTGGGCTGGGCATCACTGCTGCCACCTCAGGAGTCCTCAAATGCCCCTGGGTGGGAGAGGTCATCACCTCCGCGTACTGAACAGGAGACCAGCTCAGAGTTCAGGGCGGGCCCCTGGATTCAAAGTGGCCACAGAGCCTGACTCGAGCCTCAGGGCACGAAGCACCTGGCCCTGGCCTGCTCCCACCCCACACCTGGCTTCTCAGGCCTTGGGACAGGAGGGCACAGGGACAGGCCTAGAGGACAAGGTCCCTGGAAGCCCCGACAGCTTGACAATGTGAGATAAGTTTCTCTTCCTTTTTATCAATGCTCCCGGACTGACCTGTCCTCCTCTGACGCCTGGTTCCTCTGCCATCAAGATCCGCCGTCTGGTGTTAAGGGGAACATACCTCACCCTTCTGCAGTTGCCACCGAGCACCCAAGGCGTGGTCCGCGGGGCGTCCTGTGAGAGCGTCACAAGCACCCCACGAACAAGACACAGCGGCGCGTTTCCTCGGTCTCCCTGCTCCTTTCTCAGGACGGCCTGTGGCTTGCTCTCCCTTAAAAATCCTCTCATCAATGGTACATTGTCAGCTTTCTTTCGTTTTGTTTGTTTTTTCTTTTTTTTTTTTAATTCACAATTGCGGAAACCAACTGGTTGAGCTGTTGCCTCAAGTAAAAAATTCAAGTCAGCCCTGACGCTGTCCATGTTTTCTGGAAAAACTGCTCACTTGTCAACAACATCGGGCGGCAACTGCAGGCCTCACCCCTCACTCTTCAACAGCGGCGGCAACAGCTGCTTCCCCTGCGCTCAACTGCAGGGCGCAGCGAAGCCCCGTGACAAGGGCTTCTTGGGGACCCCAGACACCCACCAGACCCCACAGGCCCGCCCCATGGCCCTGGGAACACTCAGCCCCAAGGTCCCACTTCCTGCCTCAGTCAAGCGCCTGCCTCCCAGGCCTCCCCAGTCTTCATCTCAGACTGCCAGGTGCTCTCGAGCCCCCGGAGCGCCCTCTGAGCCACAGCTTATAAAGCAGGTAGGACCAGCTCTGCATCAGACCCCTGGGTGCGGGCCCAGCACCAGCTGCTTAACCTCTCTGAGTCGGCTTCCTTACCTATAAATGAGGATAAAAGCAGGATATTCACAAAGCCCCGAGCTAGGAAGGCCTCAATCAGTGTGAGCTGGGGGTAGGAGTCCACACAGGAGCAGTACCTGTTGCAAGTATTTTTGTTACATGCTGGGAGGATTAAATGAGATAAGCCGTGTAAACACCAGGCACACAGAAAGCATGAAATGATACCAGCTGGTGGCATGGTGTTACTTTCATTATTAATAATTTGAAAAAGCAGATTAACAGCTCAGGCGCTGCTGAACTCAGAGCCCCCATGAGGACAGAGGCTATAACGTAACAGACATGAAACGTCCTAAAAGCTCCATGCGCAAGATACGCTGTTTTTAAAAGGGACTGACTGGTGAAAACACCTCACACACAAGGCAGTGCCCCTTTGCCAGGCCCTACCATGTCCGGCCCTCGGCTCCTGGGGTCAGGAGCTGTCAACGAAGCTGTGACCCTTGTGCCCAGCGTGCAGGCTCCGGGGGTAACTGGTTGCTTCTGAATCTCCTCAATGGGGCTTAGGAATGACATGCTGTGGATGCTGTCAAGCAGAAACAAGGCCCCTTTGGGGGCTTTCTAAGTTAGTAAATACATGTATATATAATATATATACACACACATAGGAGAAGGTGAATACTGGGCACCCAGAGTCTCTGTAGGGAGCCACACGGCCCAGCAGAGAACACACAGTGAGTGTCAGAGTCCAGCCATCCCCTCCCCATGTCAACAGGACAGTCCCACACTTTCTTCCAGCCGGCCTGGGGCATGTCAGGAGGCAGGGCCTGTACTGCAGGCTCTGTGTTCTTAGCCTTTGTGGGGGGCAGAGGTGCCCACTGCCACGTGGGCACACACAGGAGGCTCACCACATTCCTTCAAATGCAGATGATAAAGCAACTTGAGTAACATGAATATGGTCACACTCATCTGAGGACTGCTGCTGTGTTTTCTAACTGCATGGCCATGACCAAGCAGTCAGTTTTGATCTAGGTTGGTAGTCAGGTTTCTGAAAGCGATGGCAGGCGCCTCAGGGCTGACACGGGGAGTCTGCTTGGCACACCTTCACCCTCGTTACATTTTCTGGACAATGGTAGGGAACATTCCTTACTCCTCTGGCCTGTCAGCTTGGCTGAGCCTGGTGTGAGTGGCTCGTTGTGGGTCTGCGGCTTCATTACTGGGGAGTCTGGGTCATCTGTGAGGCCAACAACGTCCTGCAGGCACTGACGGTCCCGGCTTCTGCCCCTTTCTTTGTGGAAGCCACTCTGTCAGGTCTGGGACAGAGGGGCAAGAGGCTTTCAAACTTTTCCTTATTTTTGTATATTTGTATATTCAAAAAAAAAAAAAAACAAAACTATTTATTTTAATGCTGAAATAAGTTCTAGAAGTTTCCAGACTTGTAGGTAAATGAATAAGAACTGAGTTTGTTTTCCAATCATGTTCACATTATTTGTGATGGTGTGGCTTAGTTTCATTGAGTGACTAAATTCTAGCCATCCCTAGACTCATGGCCATGAAACTTGTCTTTCAGGTTGAAATACATTTATTTAACACACATGCACACACAATTCCATGTGCACACAGGAAGCTTTAGCAAGTGCTCTCTGACCCCATTCCCTAAACTCGACTGCGAACGAGGGTGCTGCTGCCCACACGGGCCCTTAACCTGACAGCGTTCCAGGAGACCGCGCAGGAACAGCAATAAAGAGCTGCGTAGCCACCAGCATTTCAGATGAATGCAGTGCCGTGGGCAAGCGCAACGTCTGCGTCTCCCCAGCGCTGAAATGATTCCTAGTGCCCTAGACTGCCTGGCTTTACATGAGAAACACTGCACCTAAGTAACTACTTCATCACTCAAGGTCTCAAAGAATGCTGCCGACCTCAGTCCACCTTGCTTCTAGAAACCGAAGGTTCTGGGTTTGGAGGGATCCCAGCTCTTCCCTGGGAAGTCGTTTTCCTGAATAGATCTGACTTCCCCTTATTTTCCTATCATTTCCCATCTTTTCACACATTTAGAAGGCAAAAGAAGTTCATCTCTCTAGTGATTCCTGAAGCTACCTGGCCCATCCATGGTGGGTGAGCCCCCACCCAGGTCCAGCAAGTCCGTGACTGCAACACAGGACCTCAGAGGCCACCTGGCCAGGCCCCATCCACGGATGTGTCCCTGCCCAGGTGCCAGCAAGGACTGACTAATACCTGACCTGGGGCCAAGCTATCGTGTGTCCCATACTCGGCCCATAGAGACATCAAATCATCCAGGCCCCGACATACTCGCTTCGTGCCTTTCCCAGTCATGATGCAAAACGTGAGCTGGAAAGGGTGCTCTTCACCTAAACAAGGTCAAACACAGGGGCTACGACAGGCGCCCCACGTGCCCCCATGTGCCCCCCACACTGCCCAGGTGATGGCAGAGCAGCCAGGGCCCAGGGCCCACAGGGTTTTACATGGTGATAAGGGGTAGGGGGTGAATGCTAAGGAGCGAAGGCAGGACCCCACCTCAGTCAACAACCAGGAGACCCTGGCCTGGCTTCCCACACACCCCCAGGGAGCCGGAGAGGATGGAGAGAACCTTCTGGGAGGAGCTGCAGGGATGCACAGGGGCATTCAGGAGTGTCCAAGGAGGGCCTGAGCCTCCAGTGTGCACCTCCCCAAGCAGGCCCTGCACCCTGGGCCCAGGGTGACCTGGAAGCAGCAGGAGCCGCAGGACCACAGGGGCCACCAGCAGGGTGGGTGATACCATCCTTCCCACACTCGCCCTCTGGACTTCAGTACTCCGGTGAGCCTGGAGGCCCGAGTCATCCATCTCAGGCCACACCCTCCAGCTCTGTGCCTGCCTTCCACCCTGGGTGACCACAAAGGGTCTAGAAACTCTGACAGGGAAGGAGAAGAGAGCCCTGGGCACAAAGCCCAGGGCCTGGGGTAGGGTCTGTGCCCCAGTGGTCATCCTCAGCTGAGTGGGGGCTGTGCCCAGGACCCTCGGGAGACCATGGGCTCCTTTCAGAAACAAGAGGGTGTTCTGTTTAGAAGCAGAGCACTGAGGAGCTGGAGACGCCAACACAAGAGTGGCTCCCCGTGATGCCCAGAGGTGGCCACTGGGCCCCAGGAGGGAGGGGTTTGAAGGGTGGGTACCCCAAGTCGTCAAAGGACCAAGTAGACACAAAAAGGAACTCCCCTCCCACCACCAGTCAGGGACCTGCCAGAGATACGAAGGCCCAGTGGTCACTAAGGCCTGTCTCTGCAGCTCCATCCTC
The DNA here is from genome assembly GCF_008728515.1 of Papio anubis. NCBI lineage: Eukaryota > Metazoa > Chordata > Mammalia > Primates > Cercopithecidae > Papio > Papio anubis. The sequence continues at coordinate 123,269,636 of NC_044985.1, forward strand.
TTGCCTAGAAAAAGTGAGTGTCCCTGCCTCCTGGACCTCGCAGACTCACTAGGCACCCTAAACATGGTTTTCCAAATAGCCAAACCACAACTCCTGCTCAAGAAAACGCATGTGAGAGGAGCCCTCCTCACTCAGACAATGTTCTCGTGACCACACTCGGTCTAAGCAAACGCTGCTGGGATAATTTTCTTCACGTTCTCTTTTAGAACAAGCAAAACGCAATAAGGATGTTGGAGTGTTTCGTGCTTTCTTTCCAGAGGCATTTCTACCGGCCTGAAATGCCACCCCACAGCCACTGTGGATTTGGGGACTGTCACACACATCTCCACACACCCCGAGCCACATCACACTTAGCCACTCTCTCGGAATTCCTGATCCCCACCTGAAAACGGAAAACAAGGCCCAGCAGCAACACCCAGCAAAGTGTCGCCCTCCCCCCAAAGTGAGTGGCCACACAGCAACCAGCCGCTGCAAAGCAATGAGCCGCCAGGAGCCAAGGATGGCCCATCCCACCCCCAACGGTGAGAGCCGGGCCCGTCACACGCCCTCCCTGGGCCTTGGCACTCGTCCTTCCTGCACCTCATCACCCACCCTCCCTGGGTCCCAGCGTCCTCATCTGTGAGCTGGGGGTGGTCAGCATGCAGGAAGTCCTCCATGACCATGAGCTATCAGCTTAGGGACAAGAGAGCTAGAGACCGGGGGGAGTCCACTGCCTTGGGGATGCGAGGGAGCCACGCTCACCTTCTCCCTGATCAAGCTGGCCCCCTGGTGACACGGGACAAGAGGATAACCTGCTTGGCACTCAGCAACAGTCTTTCCTAATAAGAATTCCACACTTCCATGAGGCTATAATCAACTCGGGAGTGAGGAGTTACTTAGCTCCCTGTTTCCAGAGGGTCTTAGCAAAGTGAGGAATCTGCAGATCTCTCTGAAAGATCAGCTACCAAAGGAAAATAACAATAATGAAGATATTGTTGGTGGAATACATAATCTCCATCCACAGCCAGATACTGGTTCCAGAACTACACTTCGCATTTAGGTGAGCTCGTTTTCTGTATTTCAAAAGCACAAAGATCTATGTTCATGGTGTAATCCAGGCACAGTGTGGTTAACGGGCCTCCGGGTGTCCCCACTTCCAGCCCAGTGCAGGGGTTCAGCCGCTGCAGAAACTCTGAATCTGCTAACACAAAGTGCCAAGACTGCTGTCCGCCAGCGCCTTCACTCCCCCGGGGCCTGTACCTGTAGCAGGGCGCTCACATTCCGAGTCCTCATTGCTTCTGGACCCAAGGGCAAGGCTGTCGCAGGCGAAAGGTGATTTCCCTTTCCTCTACACCCAAGCCCTCGGAAGCGCGCTGCAGGCACCTGGAGGTGGCACAATGCTCCCAGCTCCCCCAGAGGCTGAGTTCAAACATTCTAAGTGGATTCTTGATAACAAGCCGCCAGCTCACTGGAAGACACTGAGCAGTTACATAACAGCACAGAAAATCCCTTACAAGTTTCTTAAAAAAGAGTTAATCGTACCGACTTGGTACTTTACCTTCAGCCTAGACTTTCGCTTAATCCCAGAAACCGCTCCAAAGGCGTTTTTCTGAGGGCGTTCGGCGCCGTAACTCAGGAGAAACCCAAGTCCTGCTCTCCCGGCGGTGCTCGCTGAGGAAGAATTCAGCCGCTCCACCCTGACATCTGGTTTCTATTTCATATCCATGTTGTCACATTACATAACAAGCAGATGATACGAGAGATCACCACAGTGTTTCGGCTCAAGAGTCGCAAAGAACGCCCAGAACACTGTTTATATTCAGGGCCCTGAACGTTCACCAAATCAAATTTAGTGCAGAGGCTGCATCATTCCAGGCTGAAACCCAGCACTTAGAGCAAATGCCCGAGGAAGCAAGAAGCAGGACCCCGCCTTCTCAGCCACCTCTCACTAACACTCAGCTCCACTCCTGCTTCCTTCCTGTCACTCCACATCCAAGTTAGAGGGAAGTACAATTTATCTCTGGCCTGCATTTACTTTTGCACCTGGAAGAAGGCTTTGGCCTTGTAGACGGGCAGGAGTTCCTGCCGGCAAGGGCCAGTGTGGGGCCCAGGGAGAAGACGGAGGTCAAGTCATATGGCCCCCACTGCGGGCAGAGCTCCGCCAGCAAGCATCCTGGGAGCTGGGGGGCCTCAAGGGAGGGCAATCCCCCCACACACCATCCCCTTCTCCTTTGCTCATCTGGGGAAGCTGTGAGGACTGGTGTTGATAAAACCATTCCAATCGCACACTCAGGCCATGGATGTGGCCATGCCAGCACGGAGGCCAGGAGCCTCTAGCAGAAGTGTGTTCTGGAAGCTGCCCCCTCCTATGCTGCCACTTGGTCCCATGGGGCATGGAGGGAGGGTGGCCAGGGCAGCCCAAACCAGCATCAGGCACAAGGCCCAAGGAGTTTCTCCAGAGCAGCCCATCCTCTTCAGTCCAGAAAAAGTCAGATTCCACGGCAGGGTCAGCCGTCCAGTTAGGGAACCCACTAAGGGGCTCTGTGCGTGAAGGTGCTCAGAATCAAACCACTAAACCCCAGGACGCCCTGCTGGGGGAATGGTCCACAGCAGTCATTCAGCCTTGGGGTGAACCGTTCTGCACACGTGCAGCTGAGAACACAATACTTCTTATTAGCACACAGAATGGCCAAAGCCAACGTGATCAGTAGAAAAACCGACATCTCAGTGACTTGGGGGTCAGGTTTGCCCTGGATGTGGGTGGAAGCCCCAGGTGTCCCTCAAGCCTGGTCCAGGGCTCTGCAGACAGCAGACACACCAACTCTGAGTGACAGCATTGGTGTTCAGCAGATTCGGGATTTCGCTCTCCCCTGAACCAAGGATAGAGAATGCTTCACAGAGTAGGTTCAACAGAAAATGGTCACAGTGTGTCTGTGAGACAGAGATGTTCCGGGAGGATGGCTGGGGCCGAGGGAAGGCCCCTCCCATGAGCCCTACCTCCATGAGACTGCATAGGGCAGGACTGCCCAGCAGAAAGAGCACAGCACAGGCACAAGGGCGGCCCCAGGTTGGCAGGGCTGAATGGCTTCGGGACCTCCCTCCTTCCCCCCCCCGGGGAGTAAAGGCAATGATGCAAGTATGATAAGCAAACAGAGGCCCCAAAACACAGACAGGGCCAGGACCCTGATGCCAACCAAGCAGACCCCAAACTGGGCCCAGGAGCACAGGGCAGGGTCGCTGAGTGCAGAGGGGCCTCACGCAATGTCCAACACTTCCCTCCAAAACAGACGCGCTGGTGACAGGCTTCAACCTTTTCACGGGCCTGACACCTGGATCTCTGCTGCCCTGTGCCAGGTTAGCCACGACCAACACCACCACGGCCACTGGCCGTTTAAGAAAAAGAACCCTGACGTTAACCTGCTTGAGCCCTAATGTTAAGCCAGAGCAGCACCACAACTCCAAAACCGCGTGCAAAGAGCACCTTTTAAACACTCTGCTGAGATTTGCACGGTCACAGTCTGACAGGCAGGTCTTCTTGGCTACCTGTGGTTTCATTCCAGCATTACCAGGCACCTTAAAGGCCTGTGAGCTTTCATGGGGTCAAGCAGCATCAGCTCCACTTTACAACCCCGCAGAGTGAGGTGCCCACTCTGCAGCCCCAGGGCAGAGCCTTGCAGCCTTAGGGCCAGGGGGATGGCCTGGCCCCTTCCGAGCTCTCAGCAGTCTGAACTCCGCATGTCCCCTGCTGTGTCACCGGCACGCTGGTCTTGCCTGGCATTGAGATATGTGGCACAAGCAGGCACCAAGCCCAGAGACACCCGACCCGGACCGTTAGACTGGGTAGCATTTGTCAAGCGCCGTGCAAACAGTGGATGAAGTGTCCTCAGCCGGCGTCAGCTGTCCTGATCCGCAGAACACATAACTCCTGGCACTTCTTTCCGAACATCCGGGAAATGCAGAATCCGAGCGTTACACCATCCAGTTGAAGATGACAGATTTACGATATAAAACAGCACCCGCGACTGAGGACTTTGTAGAAACGGAGGCCGCTGTCATTATTTCATAGGGGAGGGGGAGGGGGGCACTGTGATCCATGACAGGAAACGACAGCTCAGCCCCTCCAAAATCACACACGGGGGACTCCGTTTCTTAGAGAACTTCAAGTTTCTGTTCTAAGCAAACGTTACAATACATGTTAAACTACATTCTGACACGAAGCTCCCATGCTTTTCAACGGCAGGTGTTACAATGACCATGGAATAGTGATGGGGCGGTGCCTCCTCACGGGGACATGGCAGGGAGAAGTGTGGACCGGAGCCAGGAGGGTCCTTGACCTAAGAGGCCTTGGGCAGCCCACGCGGTGGCTCCGAGTGCTCCCCTGTGAAAGGAAGAGCTCAGAAAGGGTTTCTCTAAGGCTCCTCCCAGAGCGGAGGCTCTGCGGTTCCCTGGGGCCCTAGACTAACATGAGGAAAAGGAGACAGAGAAGAATGCCCACTAAAAGCCTTACCCAAAAAATTGAAAGCCAAGAAAAATCACACCAGATCATCTCAGTTTAGACTTGAGGAACCTCGGCGCTGACATCACTGTCACCATCACAAAGCACTGGACACCAAGGTGCCACCTACCACACCGCAACCCGGAAGGAGGGGTGGGCGGGGGCACCCCTGGGTAGGGCATGACACCAGGCCAGCCAGCCACCCGTGCTGCAGAGGAAATGCAGCCCCTCCCAACTGAGAGACCCCGGTACCATCACCACAGCCTTGGTGCCAGGGCTCCTAGCGCCTGACAGGGAAGATGAGAAGGACACTAGCTGCTGCCAAGAGGCCTGCTGCCCACCCCCAACTGCATGGCAGTGGTGCTGCCAGCGCCACCATCCACGGTGGCCCAGGAGCCCACACGCAGGACACGCACCCACATAGTTCCACATTAGGCCCTTTATTCCTCAATTGTTGGAAAGAAGGCCAAAGCCAGATGGTGAAATTCACGAGGAAAATGTCCCTCACTGTCCTCCATTCTAAAGCAAACACTAAGAATGGGCTGCTGGGCTACAGAGAACTCGTCTCCTTTCCTCTATGCGTCCAACGAAATGAAAACATCCACGCTTGCCTTCATAAAAACGGAAAACTGCATCCAGAACAAGGTCTGTGGCATTGCTGACAGCATGTCCCATGGATATGAAGTTGGTCTTCCTGTGGGTCCTCCAAGGCATGCCCTTCGACGGCACCACAGCACTGAGGGCAGAATGTGGTGGTGGCCCAGCTGCCATGGCACCGGCAGACTAGCCTGGTACATGGAGAGGGGAGCCTGCTGACTGTGGGCAGGCCACGTTCCCCCAGTGTCTTCATCTGCAGAGGCAGACCCGGAGCCTCTGAAGACCGCCCCAGCTCGGCACTGTGGGGGCGGCCAGCCAGGAGGCCGGCAATGCTGTCAGGCCCCACGCTCCTCTCACTGGCTGCCGACAGGAGGCAGATGAGGTGTGGGGTGCAGCCTGCAGAGCAAGGAGTCAAGGTGGCCAGCCTGGCGCAGGGTGTGCCCCCAGCCAGGGAGCTTCACTCAGGCTTGGGCTCTGTCCTGTGCCTCCCTGGGGGCGTTCCGAGGTGGCAGAGGAGGAAGCTGCGGCCTGCTATCCACTGCCCAGTCTCTGCCTCTCACCAGCACACAGATGTTCTCAGCGGCACTGACTGGCTTCTGCCTGAATTCATTTCATATTTTTAAATATGCTCTTAATGGAAAGCAACAAAAGTACTTGACAAAATGCGCTGATGTAAATGTCCCTGCAGCAGCCAGGGACTAATTTTAGAAGGGGCTTTGAGGAGAAACCCAAGGGATGCTCACTTGCTGGAAACAGCCTCCTCCCCAAAGAGTATGAAGATCTGGATTAGAACCAAGTATCCCCACGCTGCCCACAAGCCTGCTCCTCCAGTCGGGGGCTGGCCGTCCCACTGAGCACTGATATCGAAGGCTGGACTCTTCCTAACCTCACGAGAGGTTAGGACGACAGGAATCGTCCCAGTTTTCCATGCCACTTCACAAACACAGCTGGTCAGGCCCTTAGCACTTCCAGACCCCCAGATATCCCAGATTCTTTGCTGGAAGTTACGGACACAGAAAGTTTCTCATGAAAATAACGGCCTCGAAAGAAAGCCAATGTACAGCACTGGTGACAGGAAGATTCAGAAAAGCCTTCACGCCTGGCAATATGGCACACGCACTTTTAGAGACGTCTAATTATACTCAGGGCTGAGCTGGCTGAAGAGTGAGGAATATACTCCAAAGACAGGAATTCAAGGCAGGGCGAATCGAACACGAAAGGCAGCCTGGAACCCAGGGCCTGTCCTGGGGACAGCCACCTGCACTGCCACGTACCCACTGCACTGTCCCTGTGAGCGTGTGTGGGAGCAGCTGTAGCTCCCTTGGCAGGGGAAGCCAGAAGACAGGCCTGCAAGGGGCATGTCCGGGCCTGGGCTTCATGTTGGCTAGAAGGGGTCAAATCGAGAGAGGACGCCCCTCAAAACTCATAATCACAGACCCCTCGCAATGGTTTGGGGAGAATTCAGACAACCCATGAGGCCTGACGAGCATCCCTGGCACCTGCAAACATAGGCGTGTCCCAGGCAGCACCTCCCAGCACCAGGCAGAAACCAGCAAAAACCTTCTCTAGAGAAACACACTATGAACCTCAAAATAACATCCACAAGAAGGATGGACATCAAGTCACAATCAAGGACCATGGGTAGCGGGAGTAAGTCCCGGAAAGATCTCAATTGTAGGAAAATCAGGTACTGACCCAAAACACATGTGAAGGACACTTGAAGAAACAAGAGAGGTCATCCAGGGTGAGGCTGGAGCTAGTGGCCGCCAGGTCCTGTCACTTAGTGACTGTACAACCCTGGTGGCTTCCTCAACCTCCCTGTGCCTTAGCTTCCCATCTGCCAAAGAGGCATTAGAAGAGCCTACACTCTCCCTGGAACAAGGGTAAGGAAGAAAGGAGACAGATGTCTCAGCTGTTATTATTAATAACTATCAGAAGTGTCACATGGATCTGAATGATCCAAATGGAACTTGAAGAAACAAAACTGTCATCATTAAATATTAAAACTAAATGAGTGAGTTAACTAATCAAGTATTAATAGATAGAGCTGAAGAGAGAATTAGTGAACAGTAAAATAGCACTGAAGAAATGACCCAGGATGCAGCACATAAAGGTAAAGAGATAAAAAGCAGGAGAGGTTAGGGGACTGGAAGGACAGAGGAAGACATGGTAACACACATCTGTAAACCAAAAAAAAAATTCTAAGCTCCCGACCATCTGAATGGACCCCTCCTCTCAGCCAAGGGCATTCCAACGTTAACCTGAAAAATTAGTTCCGGTTGTGACGGGGAGGGGGAGCCAGATATGCCTCATGATACCCTCTTCCTTTTTGGAATTGCTGATAGAACAGACTCTTTTAAGTCTGATGAGAAACATTTCAGTCTATTCTTTCTGACGCCTGCTGCCTGGAGGCTTCGTCTGCATGGTAAATCCTTGGTCTCCACAACCCCTTATCATAATCCAGACATTCCTTTGTGTTGATAGTAACTCTTTCAACAAACTGTCAATCAGAACATTTTAAAATCTACCTATAATCCGAAAGCCTCACACTTCGAGTTGCCCCGCCTTTCTGGGCTGGACCAATGTTCATCTTCCGCATACTGATTGGTGTCTCATGTCTCCTGTCTCCCTAAAATGTATAAAACCAAGCTGTTCCCCGACCACCTTGGGCACATGTTGTCAGGACCTCCTGAGGCTGTGTCACAGGCACGTCCTTAAGCTTGGCTAAACAAACTTTTAAAATTGAGTGAGACCTGTCTCAGATACTTTTGGTTTACACACCTAATCAGAATCCCAGACAGAAAGAAGAAAGATGATGGGACAGCGACGGGCAATGCCGATGCACGAGCGCTAGAGAAACATTCAAAATGAAACCCAGCATGCCCAACCACACGCTAACACATGCCTCAAAGCCCCTACACTTCAGAGAGCACAACAGGCACCGTCAACCCGGCAGACCAGGTGACGGTGAGAAAGTCCAGACACAGACGAAGGACAGACGAAACTCCAGGGCAGGATAAAGGTGCCATCTCAACCACTGGGACAAACAGGGATGTTTTAATAAATGGTGCTGGGACAACTGGGCCACCGTCTGGGAAAAGCTAACAGTAAATCCAAACCTAACGCCATATACAAGGGTAAACTCCAAACGAATCGGGGATGCAAATGTGAAAAACGAAACCGTACAAACACTCGAAGAAAACATCTTCTGGAATTCAAGGAAGGCTTTCTAACTAGGACTGAAAATCCAGATGCAATTTAAAAAAACAGTAAGGTTGATACATGGAGGAAAAATCTTTTACGGGCAAAAGCAGCATGAGAAAGAACGTCAAAATACAGTGGACAAACCGCGAGCAGTTACTTGCAATACACATGAAAGATAAAGGCCAAAATCCCTTACATCAGGAGAACTCTCATAAACTGTGAGAACAGAGACCAAAAGCCTAACAGAAAAGCCAAAGGCAAAGACAGAAAAAAGGCCCCTACAAACTGAAATATCCTCATGTACCAAATGAGCAAATAAGTAATACGCTCCACTCCAAAGCCCTGTGGGCACAGGCTCGCTCAGACACCACTGGCGGAAATGCAAATGGATGTAAGTTTCCTACAGGAAATTTTGAGAAAAAAGCTAACAAAATGATATATCTGCTTATCTTTTGGTAGAAATCACTCCATAAGCCAACTGTGAAGATACAACTCAGATGGCAGGCCCAGTGACTCACACCTGTAAATCCCAGCACTTTGGGGGGCCAAGGTGGGAAGACTACTTGAGCCCAGGAGTTTGAGACCAGCCTGAGCTACACAGCAAGACCCCATTTCTACAAAAAATTAAAGATAAAAAATTACCTAGGCATGGTGGCATGGGCCTGTAGTCCCAGCTACTTGGGAGGCTGAGGCGGGAGAACTGCTTGAACCCACGAGGTGGAGGCTGTAGTGAGCCGTGATCGTACCACTGCCCTGTACAGTACACCAATTGTCCCTATGTAAGAGAGTGGCTGGACGAATTCCCGAGTGTACGTGGCTGTCCTCAAGAATGAGCAGGAGCCTGTGGACAGACATGGTGTGGCTTCCAGGACACGCTGCTAGGGAAGAGGAGTTCCCTATAGGACATTCTTTCTGCGCAAGAAAGGGGGCAAATTAAAGCACACAAGGCCACCCAGGAAAGAAAGGGTAGCTCGTGGGGACAGGGTGGAAAGGACAGGGGAACAGCAGGGGTAGGGGACCCGCTTCTCTGGGTCTGGCTCCTATACAGTTCTGGCTTTTGAAACTGCAATTGGGTTTCACATAATCAAAAAGTGCAAATTAATACAATCAAAAAGTACCAAGAGGGGGGAAAATTCTAAAATGAAATACAAACAGAAACAAATAACCAAACCCCATTTCAAATGAGTAACATAACCACGCTGGGGCAGGGTGGGGTGTGCATAAGAACTTGCCAAAGTGGCTTTTAGACCCAGTATCTGGACCATACGCCTTCAGTGACTGCTGGACTCTAGCTGGGGGTTTCTTTTTCACAGAGGCATAGTTTAATAATCTCTGAATATTCTGGGACAAATAAGGAAGTACATTATGGATTCTGAGAGCTCCGTGTCTCGTTGTCAGAGGAGGGAGTAACAAATGTGAAAGGAGAAGGGCGGCTGACGGCCTTTGTGAGGCTGGGCTGGAACTGAAGTGCCATGTGTGCGGGTGGGGCCGGTGTGTGTGGGTGCAGGGGCGGATCTACACACATCTATTCACAGCTCCGGCTGCCGAGAGCCGGTTTCTAAATAGCATTCCCCGAGAAAGGAACCAGGCCGCCTTGAGAAACAGCTGATTCCAGGCCAGGGCAGGGAAAGTACAGGAGAGATTAGGACAGTCTGTGTATCCAAGAGGGTAAAGAAGGGCCCCAAAACGGGGGGACCTGCCAGAAACGCCAGCATGAAGGGGCTCTCATTGGCCAAACTAGAACAATTTGGGCAGCAGAACAGATATTGATAATAAAAGGTTATAACCCAGTTAATAAGTTAGGAATCTACAAGATCAAACTAATGTAAGTAAACAATAAGGAAAAACATAAATCAGGAGGAAAGGAATGCTCTTTACAGTAGAAAGTTAACTACGTGAGTCCACATTTCACGTCGTCTATAGGTTCTTGGAAACTGCAACTTGAAGCCAACAACAGAGGGTCCTCAAACAATGCCAGTCCTTCAACAGTCATTTGATTGTAACACTAGTGAGAAAAAAAAAAAAAAAAACCTTGGTTTTCTTCTGTATTATTTCACTTAAAAGTCACAGTTTCCAAGACCCTCTTGAGGTTAATGAGGGCTTCCCGTCCTGAACATAAGAATGGTGGCACCAGATGACCAGTAGCCGCCACCAGGACAATAACAGACTCAGGCAAGAACCATGGAAGAGGCTGAGACTTGCGGGTCGGTGCTCGGGGAGTAGCAGGGCTGTCTGCACAGTCCCAGATTATCTCCCTAGCAGATACCTGCTAATTAGGCAGGAAACAATGTAACTTCACAGCGGAAACACCCGCCAGCACCACCTTCACTGAGAGGCTCCAGGCAGCATCAGCAACAACGAAGTATCAGTATCACTGAGTACCACTGCGGTGGCCGGCCTCCAAGTCCAGTGGCATCGCTGGAATCCAATCACAAGGAAACTGCCGAAATCCCAAGCTGAGAAGCATTTTACAAAACAGCCGCCCCTGTGCTTCTAAAATGTGAATGTCATGAAACATAAAGATGATGAGGAGACTGTCCCAGAGCAAAGGAGATTAGGGAGGACACGAGAATTGAATGCTCTGCAGGGCCTGTCATCTCCTGTTGATAACAAGACATCAATAGACCATCAGCAAAACATAAATAAGGCCTACAGATGAGAGAACAACGCGGGATCGCTGTTATTTTCCAACTCTATTCCCTGTACGTAGTTGAAGAGCGACCACGCTTATCTGAGGCAACATGGCCTGGATTAGTTGGGGGAAGGCATCACATCTACCACTAACTTTCTAATGATTCTGAAAAAAAACAAAGGATGCATACAAATAAACAGTAATTCTTTGGACTATTTTTTGCTGATTTTCTGTAAGTTTGAAATTACAGCAAAATTAAAAGTTACAAAAAAAAAAAGTTAAGGAATAAAATTCCCCATTATTACGGGAAGACACTAATCTTCAGATTGAGGAAGTCCAAAAAAATATCAACAGGGGTAAGTGAAAACTCTTACTAAAAATGTAGAACACTAGGACCACAAGACACCCAGAGAGACACAACAGATTCCTACCAAGGAAGTGAACAGCCACAGGGGAACTGAGTGAACCAATCACATCCTCAGAGCCCTCGGGAAGAGCAGCCGCCTCCCCAGCACTGTCTTCTGTGAGGGATCATTCAACAATGAAGGGGAAAGGAGGCAACTTTCATACGACCAAAACACGGAACTTCTGCAGGAATTTCTAAAGGATGTTACTTCCAGAAGAAAAGTAAAAGCAAAAAAAAAAAAAAAACAGGATATCTGATATTCAACAAAAAACAGCAAACAAGTAATAGCCACATACAGGAAAGTTTAAGGAGCAGTGGCCATAGGAAGCTGTGATAATGAAGGCAGCACACGGCCAGCCGCAGCCTCCCGTTAGCTGCCGGAAGGAAGCCACACACACCCAGATACATCAATTCTGCAAATGATTAAGAAAACAAAACCAACAACTAAGAAAAATGGGTGCCCTGTGTCAGAAGACACTGACGGCTGGCACAGCAGGCTGGCGGTCAGGTACAGGTCAGGCGAGGGTCACCTCCCGGGACCGAGTAGCAAGGCGCCCTGGTCAGTCTGAGGACACTGGCACTATGTGTAAGACAGTGTGGCCGTGCTGGGGGCCACACAGAGTTAAAAGTGGCTTACCCGTGACCCGGCACTCCTATCCCCGGGCAGGGACCTGGCAAAGGCCCAAGTCTGCGTGTGCCAGAAAACACACAAAACAATGTCCACGACATCATGTTTGAGAGCAGCCACATCTGAACACGAGTCAAAGTTGTAAAAATTCACAAAATTGAATGCAAGACGCTAATGAACACCAGTTACCTAGAGCTACATGCAGAAACATGGTTCTCGAAACCAGTCCTGCCTGAAAAAGAACCCACGAAATAGAAAACATATAGTATAATTCCATTTACATAAAGTTCAGAAACATAAAACTAAAATCATGTTGTTTAGGAACATGTGCATGAATGATAAAACTTTTTTTGGAAACAACACAATGAAAAGCAAACATGTAAATGTCCTTGCAATGGTCTCTGTCTCACAGTGCACACGGTCACTGCTATTGTTTTTCTTTAAATGATGCAGATAAGGTCTATGTATTGTTTAATTCTTTAATCAGAGATTTATAATTAAAATTTAAAATAAACACGTGTGCAGAGGATAAAAAGAAAATGACTAAGGGAGCTGAGAAAGTGATAAATCACCTGTAATCCCAGCACTTTGGGAGGCCAAGTCAGGCGGATCACCCGAGGTCAGAAGTTCGAGACCAGCCTGGCCAACATGGTGAAACCCCGTCTCTACTTAAAATACAAAAAGTAGCCGGGCGTGGTGGGAGGCGCCTGTAATCCCAGCTACTCAGGAGGCTGAGGCAGGAGAATTGCTTGAACCTGGGAGGCAGAGGTTGCAGTGAGCCGAGATAGCACCATTGCACTCCAGCCTGGGGAACAAGAGCGAGACTTCGTCTCAAAAAAAAAGTGATAAATCAAACGAAAAAAAAAAAATTTAGAAGGAATTACAGAGAATGGAACACTGAACTCCACCAGCCTGTGACAAATGACATAGGTAAATCTAAATTTGCCAAACACAGAAATAAGGAAATTCATAGGACTCTTTTGTTATGTAAAAATATGTATTTTAATCAAAATTATTTTGCTGTTGAACTTTTCTAGCTATTAATTATTGGCAAATACAAAATACGCTGATTCTAGTGGGTTTCTGATAATCTATAAAATTTTCTGAATCTTTTTGAGTCTTTTCATGTGAATTTATTTTAGTTCTTCCCATCTTAATGAAACTGCTGGTATCTCAAGCCATACTGAACACATGTGCTACCGTCAGGTCAACCTCAGAACACAGTTCTTAAGACAAGGCCTCTAGAGTTTTCCAGCCATGAAAAAGATTCATTTTTGCTTTCAAATGATCCCCAACTTATAAGAACTACATATTCTCTCCAACTTGGGTATTTTAAAATCAGTTATGAAAACTGAAATATTTTATCTTTATTTTTCAAAACATTCTCTCATATTTACATGATTTATACCGCTTTCCTTGTATAACAAACTGTCCTGTAATAAAACCTTTGATAATGAATAACTATATAATGTACTGTTATTTTCTTTTCCCCAATATTCTATTTAGGGTTTTAAACCTATGTTTACAAACAAAATATGCTTAGAACGTTTGCTTTATTATTGTCTCTTACAGATTCTAAAACCAAGATACTCTGAGCTTCATAAGATTAGCTTGCATTTTTCTGTGTTTTGAGGCAATTCTTAAATAAGGTGAACATGTGTAAATGTTGGAAAAATATTACATTATCCCTGAATGAGCAGCTGCTTTCAAGAATTACCTAACCGGGTCCTTTGCGGAGTTCTCAGAAGTTCTCCCCCTTAGTGACAACTTCCTCTTAGTGACATGCTTCTTCTTGTCAGAGTACACGATGCTTTTCTTCTAAGTTCTGACATTTTATAGTTACTTGCTCTGGCCCAGTCAAAGCCCTCCAAAGCCTTGCCATAGAGCACAGAACATCACAGCTTCCGCCCACACCAGGACTTCCCCTAGACGCTGGCTTCATCATTCTCAGGGCAGCATCTATCCCTGACAGCACATGCGGTTGTTACGGGGGAGGGTCTTCACTGCGAGTCCTCCAGGTTCTTGACATGTTAAAGAATTGGACAAAATACACAAAGCAATGAAAGAATGAAGCAATGAAAACGCACATTCGTTTAAGCAAAAATACACTCCACAGAGCAGCAGCAGGCACTAAAGCAAGTAGCTCAGGAGCCCCAGTTGCAAAATCTTCTGGGGTTTGAGAACCCTTTAGAGGTTTCCTATTGGTTACACCCTATGTAAATGAAGACTTGGCTTGTGACCAATCAGAGGCCAAAGTGAAGTTATACCCTGTGCAAATGAAGACTTGGCCTACAACCAATCAGCGGCTGAAGTGAAGGCTCAGCCTTCAACCAGATGCTGAAGTGAAGGATCCCTGTCTCCAGATCCTATTCTCCTGCCTTGCAATGATCAGTTTAGGGGAGTAAAGCCTTACACTCCAGAGCTCGCTGGTTAAGAGTCAATTGCTTGGCACAGCTCCTTGGGCCAGTGACTTCCTTTCTCAATGCCTCTGTTTTCTCATCTGTAAAATACGGATGATGTAAGGTTAGCAGGACCCATCCCTAGGCTGTTATAAGGATTACAGCTGTACATATGTAAAAACACTTAGGAAAGTGCCTCTGCAGAGCAGACTCCATCACTGCCAGCCATATTTACCATTATGTAGTTGTTTATTTACCCATCTACTGTTTGACTTTCCCCCTGGCACCGGGTGTGGCAATGGGTGGGGGCTTTTCCTGTGTGGCTCACCGGTAGACCCCAGTGCTTACAGCAGCCTTGCATGTAGGAGATGCTCACAAGAGGCATCTTGACTGGCTGAGTGCTGGTGTATGGACTGGAACCAGCCTAAGGAAAGCACTCTTCAGACTCTTCATCCTGCCCAACTGTGGGTAACCTGGGTCTGTCACTCAGCCCCACACCCACAGCCCCACTCCTGGCTTCGATAAGCAATGTCACCAATGCCTGCCCCAGCACCTGGGCAGACTCTTGTGGCCCTTCCTTCTCAGGAAGCCCAGAAAGAACTGCAGTCACTGAGACAAAACCCAGCACTGTTGCAGGGTGTGTGGAGGCATCTTGCCATAGTGGGTGGGGTGCACGTGCCACAAACGGCTCACTCTTGATGATGAGGGTGACTCATGCATGCCCCTTGTCCTCACAATTCTGTTTCTGGGACTTTATCCTAACAAAACAATAATGATAAGAACAATCAGCCCCAAACATAAAGACACGTGTGCAACAATGCTCACTGAGGTGTTACTTACTATACAAAGAAAATTTAAGTCCCATTAATAGAGGATTTTTAAGTACTGAAATATTATGGAGCTACAAAAAAATCCCACTGCTGTTCTATCATGTATGTAATAGGTGTGGATATGGACGTAGGGAGACAAAGAGGGAAAGAGAGAAAAAAAAGAGCTCCTGCTCGAGAATCTACAAAAAGTCACCGACGACCTTCTCCGAATTGTGTGCCTCCTGGCTAACTGTGGTCTGGCGGGGCAAAGAGGGCATTTTCCTTTCTTTCATCTTTCAGCATTGCTGGATGTTAAGTAAAGATAAGACTACATCTTAACTTTTGAAACTGGGGAAGGGGAGTATTTTCCCATTTATTTAATAAACTGCTTTCATCCAACAAAATCAAAGCAGTAAGTCGGGTAGATCCCTGGCAAGCCTGTGTATGGAAGACACAGCGCAGTGCTAGGCGAGAGAGGAGGCATCTGGGAGCTCAGGCCACACCCTCCAAGAACCCGTGGCCAACGACTTAGGTGTGTGTGCCTGGAAAGTGCTTCTTCATGCATGGACATGGGAGAGGTAATGCTGAATTCATGTCTCTGGCCAACCTGGATTTGTGGAGGAAGACGCCAGTGAGAGTTCAGAAAGCATCCTCTGTCACGGGGCCCCAGGGCAGCCGCTCACACACACCTGGGGGCCTGCACAGGGAAAAAACACCGCCACTCGACCAGGCAGAAGTGCCACAAACACATTCATTTTTATGTTTTCTAAAAAAAGACAAGAACATCCACTGTTGTTGAAATATTTAACTTAAAAAAGAAACAGTACGAATTTCAGAATGAAATATATCCTCTATCACTCCCCCTAGAATCCAGGGCACGGAAAGTGCATCTGAATGGGGACACATGCACTATGGTACGCACTGATGAGACACTGACACAGGCTGGTGTAACTTTTAAAATGCAAAGGATTAGCACAATTGAAGGTGTGAAACTAGAAGGCAGCTGAAAATATTAAAAAGTAGTCACCGCACATAAATAAGAAATTTGGGGTCTCTGGAAAATATTTTCAAACATAAAGTACTTAGATAATCCTGAATTTGAAACCCACATTGGACATGCACAGGCAAAAAAGTAGCCACAATTAGCTGAAAGAAACACAGACCTGAGCCATCCTACGAGAAAACCAATCCTGCCACAACTCAGCAACGTGAACTTAACATGGAGAAAGAGGTCCTCACCACACAGTATCCCGGACAGAAGGGCTGGTGAGAGTGAAAATTAAAAGCAAGAGAACAAGAGCAATTTTTAAACTCCTTCAGATAAAATAAATAAATCCTAATCCCTGTAAAACCTATTGTCATTGTGTGTTTGCTCTCCAGGGGCCAAGCAAGGCCAAAGTGCCTGTGTGTCACGCTGTGGCTTCCTGCTCAGCAACCCATCTGCTTCAGTGCAGCAGCCAGCACACTCAGGACCCCCGGGCAGATACCACGCAGGACTCTGATGCAAGTGGTGACAGGGTGGTCAGGAGAGCCCCACTCACGAGGCACCACAGCTCATAGTCAGCACAACTGGGAACCCATGCTGCAGACAGCCTGTTCTCTGTCTCCTGTGGAAACCCTGGTCAGTTGTTCTTAGGCTCGCCATCCTTTGGAGAGGACGCCATAACAGAATGGGGCGTGGGCGAGGTGCTGCTGTAGGGACGCAGCAGCAGGGACGGGAGCCAGTGAACAAGAGACTGTGAATATGGCTGCATCGCCCTGGCTTAGGAAGAGCAGAATCTACACTGACCTGGGAAGGAAGAACAACTGCAGCTCAGACACTTCCAAAGCACAACTTTAGAAATGAGCAAGATCTTTCCTCTAAGACACATGCTCTCTCATAGCAGCTAAAGGCAAGCAACATGCTCTTCAACAAATGGTGCTGAACCATCATATCGCTACAGGCAAAGGTATGAAGTTGAATCCCTACCTCATACCATATGCAAAACTTAAGGCAGAATAGACCAATGATCTAAATATAAGAACTAAAACCATAAAACTCATAGAAGAAAACACGGGGGGAAATCTTCATGACCTTGGATTTGGCAGTGGCTTCTTAGATATGATATCAAAGGCCAAGCAATAAAAAACAGATTAACTGCGCTTCATCAAAATGAAAAACTTCTGTGCACCACAGGACACCGTCAAGGGAATGAAATGACAACCTACAGAAGAGAAGGAGATATTTGCAAATTATATATCCATAACATATGAAGTACCCCTACAACACAACAACAAAAACAAACAACCCAATTCAAATATGGGCAAAAGACGTGAACAGACATTTATCCAAAGAAAATATGCCCACGGCCAGTAAGTACATGAAAAGATGTTCAACATCACTAATTATTAGGCAAATGCATATCAAAACCACAATAAGATACCATTCACACTCACTAGGATGACTATTATTTCAAAATCAGAAAATAAAAAAATATTGGTGAGGATGTGAAGAAATTGGAACCCTCGTACATGGTGGGCGGGAACATAAAATGGTGCAGCTTTGTGGAAAACACTTTGGTGGTTTCTAAAAACTTAAACACAGGGCTGGGCACAGTGGCTCACGCCTGTAATCCCAGCACTTTGACAGGCTGAGGCGGGTGGATCACCTGTGGTCAGGAGTTCGAGACCAGCCTGGTCAACATGGCAAAACCCCATCTCTACTAAAAATACAAAAATTAACTGGGCGTGGTGGTGGGCACCTGTAGTCCCAGGTACTCAGGAGGCTAAAGCACAAGAATCACTTGAACCCCAGGGGCGGAGGTTGCAGTGAGCTGAGATTGCACCACTGTACTCCAGCCTGGGCGACAGGGTGGACTCCATCTTAAGGAAAAAAATAGTAACAATAAATTAAACACAAAATTATCACAGGATTCAACACTTCTGCTCCAAGGTATATACCCAAAAGATGTCAAAGCAGGGACTCAGAGACATGTGTACACACGTGTTCGCAGCAGCGTTAGTCACAACGGCCAAAAAGTTAAGACGGTCCAAAGGTCCATCAAGAGATGAAGAAACAAAATGTGGTATATGCACACAACAGATTACTCATCCTTAAAAGTTTCAGGAACCCAATTCTGACCATGCCACAACACGAGTGAATCCTGACACATGATACCAAGTGAAAGAAGCCACACACAAAAGGACAGAAAGGACAAATACGATACAATTCCATTCGCAGCAGGGCCCTAGAGGAGCCAGATTCGCAGAAAAAGCAGAATGGTGGGTACCACAGCTAGTGGGAGGGAAACAGGGGATTGTTTACGAGGTATGGAGTTTCTGTTTGGGAAGATGAAAAAGTTCTGGGAATGGATGGTGGTGATGGTTGCCCAACAATGGGAAAATATTTACTGCCACTGAACTGTGTGCTTAAAAATGCTTAGAACTGTAAATTTTATGTTATGTATATTTTACCACTATAAAAAAGCATGATGAACAAAGAAATTAATATACATGTCAGTAGATAGACTGAAACAACACCCAAGTGTTATTTCAAGAATTAAAAAGAAATACATTATTTATTAAAGGAATCAGGCATTGCTTTATTAACTGATATGAAATAATCTTCAAGGCATAATAAATGGCAAAGCAAGGAGTTGAAAGAAAACAACAGATGGCAGTATGTTTTAAACTCTCCATGATTTGCTAGAGAGTTCTGGGGCCATGGGCATCCCAGCGAGCCAGCAGCTGGCTTCTTCTCTGGTCCGAGACCCCCACATCCACTGCACCTGAGGCCTCTCTGAATGCTGGCAGGCGCCCGTGGGGCAGTTCACACGCTGCCCCCAAGCACACAGAAGTCACCCGTCATACTGCTAAAGAGAAGTGCAAAACGGGCCCGGGGGTGTGACCTTCCCAGGACATGCGTGCGGGCACGAGAGGCACAGCCTGAGCGAGACCACATCACTCACTGGCGGTGCACCTGTTTCTGGAAAAAAAACCCTGACTAGGATGATTCACCAACTGCCTTCACTGAACAAATGTTTCAGAATCTGAGTAGCAGAGCCCTAAGGAAGCCGCAAGAGCCTGGGGTCAGAAGGCAGCGGCCTCGCCCGGCTCTACTGCAGCTGGGTTTCCTGGGGCACCCGGCTTCGCCCTGGGAGCCTGGCTGTACCCACCTGTGAGGGAGGGTGTGCCTTTCCCATGGAGTGGCCCAGGGTTCGGCTGAGCCAATGGCATGAATGAGGCAAGCCCGGGCCCGATGAACATTCCTCCCCTTCCCCAGGGGAGAGGGGGCACCCCCATGCAGCTCAGAAACTGGGGCCCGGTCCCCTGCCCTCAGAACCTGCTCTGCAGAGCCCAGGTGTCCAGGGAGTGAAACTCAGTTGTTCTGCCCCTCAGCTACAATAGGGGAAGTCTTTTCTCAATTTTACACACAAAGTTAGTATCGTAGACAGCCTGGACATTTTTTCATTCATGAAACTCCCTTAAATTTGGTTCATACCACAGTTTGTGTGCATAGGCAGAAAACAAGTCAAAATTGAAATCTCGAAATCAGATGCTAGCCCCCAGCCAGCCAGCCCAGACTTGGCCTGGGACTGCCCTTCTGCCCACAGGGCTTTCCGAGAGAGACTGCCTGGCTCACAGGATGGGACTCAGAACCAGGGCCTGACACCCTCCCCAAAGCATGCCTGTGCCCTGCAGGCCCTCGGAAACCCAGAGCAAGCCTAGAGACGCTCTGGCCAAGTTCATGGGCGTGGCTGAGCCCTGCCCGGTTCCTGGCCGTACTGCTCCCTGCAAGCTACCATCCAGCAGAGGCCCCGGACAGTCTCTGGACAGGCTTCCTTCCCATGCTGTCCCCACATGCACACCATCCAGGCGCCTGGGGTGGCTGCCATTTCTTCTGAATGTCTGCACAGGCCCATGCCAGGCCCCATCCACAAGACCCCTCACTGCACATCCTTCCACATCTGCCAGCGGCTGGTCCCCACCCTGAGCAATGTAAGCTGGATGACACCCTGAGAGCCACACGTTTGCACCATCCACCTATAGCAGGGGCTCAGTCAATACCTGGCAAACACCTGAATCAGCCCTGAAAAAACTGGAGGCCCAAGTTCTTTCTTCCAGTCACCCTGGAGGAGCCCTCGCGCTGGCCCAAGTGTGCTTCCCAGTCACCCAGGACTGTGGGGAGCCCAGCTCCCACGCTTCTGGCCTCTTCAAGGATATCCCAGATGAAAAATGTTCTACAAAAACAAGGGCAGGACGAATGCAGTCCAGGGACCTCCTGAGGATCTCACACGCTGCTGAAAAGGCCTTACGATGAGGTTTGCTGCGGGCAACAGGAAGCATTCTGTATGGCATTCTGTCCTTGAGATCTGGACAGTGAGGTACTTGCTGTCCAGCCCCTGAGTTTCCCAGGCCTGAATGTAACACTGTGCAAGCCTCACACACAGGGATCTTTCTTAACCCCTACAGAATGCCCACTGGAAGGAGGCAAACACTCCCGACGAGGAAAACATCCTATCCATGAGAGTGGGGAGCTGCTGGGGGAGGAAAAAGAAACACCAAACATTTCAGGAAATAAATCACATCTGTGCCCAGCATCCTCCCCCAGCGAGCACAGCACACATCCGATCTGCCAGGCTCGGCACCTCTGAGAAAAGGACTTTGTCAGGCGCAGCCACATGCCTGACCTCTCGGGCGCCCGCTGGCCCTCTTTATCTCCAGCAGCCGAGCCCGGAGCTCAGAGGGCAGGCCAGCCCTGGCTGAGAGTCAGGAGTGGTGGAGCTGGGCCTGGTGTTTATGTCTGATCCAGACAACTGGGGGTTTATGACGATTTACTGACGCAAGAGCTCCCCGAAGCCGCATGCCAGAAATTAATCAAGGGAGGAGGAATTCTTTTTAAGAAACCACTTGGCTGCTGCGAACCTGCCTGAAAGGCTGGGAGTGTAAGCTGAGCTCCTTCCTCCAGGCCCAGGCCACCAGGCAGCGGCAGCACACCCAGGACCCACAGGCAGAGCCCAGGGCCAACTCCTGGCCCCAGATGGAGGCAGGCGACATGGAAGGTCCTGCAATGCCAACCCCCCATAATCCCCCCAGTGCAGCTACCTCCCCACCAGCCAATCCTGGGTCAGTCCACTCCCAGAAGGACTCAGAAGGGGTCCATGGGGACCCCACCAGCTGTGCAGACCCCAAAGGCGGGTCCTCCTATTGGAATGACAGGAACCCTCTGTTAGCTGCTAGTAAAATTCCTTTCTCAGGAGTTGAGTTTTATGGTTTACAATCACTCATCACCAAAAGAGAAAAAAAAGGAAAATATGCAAGTTTGATTCTGCCCCGTCATCTCAGTGAGACAGGCGCAGCCTCTGTAGCAGCAGCTTGGGTTGGGAGGGCAGGGGCCAGGGAGGGCCAGCAGCTCCTCTCCAGCTTCCTGTGCACCCCTCCTCCCACCGGGGCACCGCTCCTCCTCACTCCCCCATTCCTGCTCCGCCTGTGCCCTGGGCAGCAGCATCAAGCGGGGGTGCTGCCAGACTGCCAGGTGCTGTCGGCTGGGGGAGGGAAGCTGGCATCACACGGACACCCGTGCTCCATTTGTTTTGTGATCTGATGTCCAAGTTATTCTGAAATTTCAAACACTGAAGGACACAGGTTATTTATATTTATCAAAAAGGGCATGAGTCTGACAAGGTTGACTAAACTAAACCTTGCCAGACACTCAGGGCCTGGCCTGGGCTGCAGAGGGTTCTGGATCCCAAGAGGAGGACAGCAGCTGACATCTCTGGGCAGGAGCAGGCGCTGGGCTCCATGCCTGCCTCACTTGATTCTCACGACAGCCCTATAAGGTGAAGTCTCTTAGGAGCCCCATTTCTCAGAGAAGGGAGCAGAAGCCTAGTGGGAGGCTGCCACGGTCACACAGAGGGGCCTGGATCAGCGGCCATAGAGCTGATGGCTGGAGGCAGCACGCAGGCCGGGTGCAGCTGCCTGGAGAGCCACGGGAGAGCCACGGGAGAGCCACGGGAGAGCCAGAGAGACACTGGGAGTGGTGCCAAGTGGCCCAACTGCCAGCTTTCCACAGGAGCACCGGAAAGGGGAGGTCCAACCAGGCCCTAGGAGGACCCTGTGCCAAAGGAAGAGATGCCTCGCAGGAGACCCCACGAGGGAGTGGCAGCTGCTAACCCTGCCTGGTTCCAAAGGCCTAAGCGAGCGCCCCTGGGGACTGCAGCCGGCAACTTGGCAATCAGGACTGCAAGAGGGCGACCAGAAGGAGCGTGGCTCACCCAGGACACCCGAACTCCGGCCCCACCGAACACTGGTCTGCATTTCCGCTCCAAGAAGCTCTTCTCTACCAACCAAACAGGCTGTCAGTGACCCGGCACAGTGGCTGAAGGCAGCCACGTGGCAGAAGTGGCACAGGCCAGCCAACCTTCACACTGTTTTCTCATCTCGGAGGAGGATGCTGATTCTGACAAACAAAATAACTGCTTCTCCATAATGCTGATACCCTGGTCACGAAGCCTGGCCTTCTACAGGAAGAAAAATCGCTGGCTTCCTTACTAGGCTATCTGTAATTCAATGTGTCAATACAAGTATATTTACCTTTAAACGTTTTAAGTGAGCAATTATACTGAATAAAATATACTCTTAAATGTCGTACACTAAACGTGGTATTTGTAACCCAACCACTTTGGTTTAATGTAGCAAAAGAGATCTCGCCCTCAGCCTTGTCCATCCCGAAAAGGCCACTGAAGAAGACAGGCTGTGCTGCCATCACAGCCCCACATGCCACGCTCCTGACATACTGACCTGCTGCCCTGTGCGTGCGCATTCCCAACCTGCCTGGCCTTGGCTGCCCGAAATGCAGGGTGGGGAGGAAGGCAGATATCCCTGAATACAGCCCAGACGACATAGTGAGACCCAGAGCGGCTAAGTGAAGCTCTCAGCCTGCCTAGGAGGCACGCGGGGCTGACGGGTCATTGAAGCAAAGCGCAGCCAGCACCATCGTGACATTGATGGTACAAAAAGCAACATCCTGCACATGATTCCTCAAGTAAATCCAGAATGAATTCTTCCTTCATATTCGAGAGGAAAATGGTAAAAGCCATGAGAAGGAGGCTGGGTGGGGGAGGGAAGACAAGCAGGAAGGGGTGGGGTGGTCCTGCCCACTGCATTTCTGGTCAGGGAGATTTTAGAGCATTTATAAGGTGCGACATAAATCACCTCATAAAATATCTGAATAAAAGTGCTATAAGAGCTGCTCAAGGCTGCAGATATATTTCAGTCCACTTTACAATATGCCCAGCAGTTATTTTACTGCAACATAAAGATGAATGCAAGCCTGGAAAGCAACCTGGGACTCATGAACTCAGCCGCCCAGATAGTGAATTCTACGGGGGAAACCTTCAGGAAGCACCCACAGGGGCCAGGTAAGTGAACTACAATGACCCGTCGCCACGGCTGCACTGGACCCACCATGCGGGGACTGACAAGTAAACCTCAGCTTCCGCTCTGGGCTGCAGCAGGCCAGGTTCTCCCATACTAACCCTCCAGCCAGGAACACGGAGGACAGGATGCAATCTAAAACATGGGGATGCACAAGGAGCCCAGGCCTGGGAGAGAAGGGAGGTGGAAAGAGGGCACACTTGGCCCATGTTTCCTCTCGAGGCTGAGGAGCGAAGCAGCACCGGACGGTTCGGACCTTGGGAAACGAACGTCAGACTGAGCATGGGGGTGAGGAGAGTCCTGTGCCAGGAGCAAGGGCAACACGGACCCGACCAGTCCTCACAGAATCCGCAGTCAGACTTGAGCATAAGAAGGGATACAAGAGGGAAGGGTGGACATTTCACAGTAGCAAAAAGGCAGTTATTCCAACAAGAATGCATAAAATTCTAAATCTGCCTAGGCTTAAAATAGCTTCAAAATAAATAAAAGCTAAACCTGACAGAGCTAAAAAGAGAAACAATGCCAATCCAAGATTACATCAGGGGATTTTAATATTCCATTCCCACTATCTGAGAGAAAAGCAGACAATAAAATTAGTAAAGATAACAGGAGATCTGAGCACAATGATTAATTTGATTAAATGGACATGTAGAACCAGCAAATTTCCACGGCTGACTTCTTATCTTCAAGTATACATAAAATGTTGACAAAATTGACCATATAATCAATAAAGCAAAATTCAAAGAATTTCTAAAAACTGAAATTACATGAGTGATCACAGTAAAATTAAACTAGAAATCAATAACAAAAATGAAAGCAAAATACTAGCAAATCCATAAAGCATTGTAATTAAGAAATATATTGCTAATTAACACCAGTCAAAAAAAGAAACAGGATTATATTCTAAACCAAATTATAATTAAAATGACATTAAAAAGCTCACATAATCTAGCGAAAGCCATACATAGGTGGAAATTCATAGTTTTAAGCACATGTATTACAGAAGAAAGTCTGAAAAAAAACCAATGATCTAAATATTTACCTTAATCAGTAAAAACAACCCCAGCAAATTAAATCCCAAAAACAAAAATAAATAATAGCAATAACAGCAGAAGTTTATTTAATTCAATTTTAAAAAATCAAGAAAACCAAACGTGGTTCTTTATTAATATAATAAATCAGCTCCTAGCAAGTCCAATGAAGGAAAACTGAGAGAATAAACAATATCAGTAATTTAAAAGGGGATGACGCTACAAATCCTACAATCATTACAAAGATAATGAGAAGGTATTTAAACAACTTTATTTCAATACATCTGAAGATGCAGATGGAATGTAAAAAATTCCAAGAAAAACTAAACACAAAAAAACTGACACAAGAAAATCTTAAAAATCTAAATAGTCCTACATGAGTTGCAGGTATAATTTACAAATCTTTCCACAAAGAAAACTCCAAGATAGGTTCATAAGCAAATCCATCCCAACTTAAGAAAGAAATAGCATCCTTCCTACATAAACTCTTCAAGAGAATCAAACAAGAGTCACAAACTATGGCCCACGAACCAAGTACAATCTGTGGCTTGATTTTATACAACCTGAAAAATAAGATGGGATTTTATATTAAGTGGTAGAGAGAGAGAGAGAGAGAGAGAGAGAGAGAGAGAGAAACATGCAATAGATACCATAGGTGGTCCACAAAGCATGAAGTATTTACTGATTCTCTACAGAAAAATTTTGGCAATCCTAGGAACAGAAAAAGAAAGCAATTTCACATTTTAAGAGTTTAGTATAACTTTAATATTAAAATGTGACAAAGCATTTCAAAAAAAAAGCACATGTAAATCTCATTAAACTGACTATAAGCAATGTAAATTCAACAGTATATAAAAAGAATAAAACATTATAATAATTATTACAGAAGTGTAAGGTTGACTTAACATTCAAGTCAATCAGAAAATTCATCACAATAAAATAAAGAAAAAAATATAAGATTATTAACAGATGCAGAAAAGGTACAATATATTAAGTTGAACCAAATGAAAATACCATTTTTGTAGACTGAAAATGATCAAATATGTGCAATTTCACATGACTCCATCAAATATTTTAACACCTGCTTTTGAGAAAAACTCAGCAAACTAAGAACAAAAGTAAACTGCATTAATCTCATAGACTACACAGAACTTATAGCAAATTTTATATATAATGATGAAATACCAAAAGTTTTTCTCTTGATATTGGACTAAGACATAGATGCCTACTATTACCAATGATTGACATAGATGCCTACTATTACTATTTGATTGAAGGTCCTAGGCAGTGCAGCAAAGCAAGAAAGACATAAAAGGTTTAAAAATTAGCAAAGAAGAAATGAAACATTCACCATCCATAGACAATATGCATTAAAAACCCAAAAGAATATACAGATAACTAGTATAATAATAAACACTGTGCAAGGTATCTGGAGACATGAAAAATACACAAAAATTAATTGTGCTTCTAAACATCATTACAAAAATAAAATTTTAAAAACAAAACAGCATAACCCCCCAACTCACCAAAAACCTAGAAGTAAATCTAACAAAGGAAATAAAAGACCTCTAGGCCAGGCATGGTGGCTCATGCCTGTAATCCCACCACTTTGGGAGGCTAAGGCAGATGCATTGCTTGAGGTCAGGAGTTTGAGACCAGCCTGATCAACATGGTGAAGCCCCATCTCTACAAAAAATAGAAAAAACTAGCCAGGCATCGTGGCATGTGCCTGTAATCCCAGGTACTGAGGAGGCTGAGGCAGAAGAACTGCTTGAGCCTGGGAGGCAGAGGTTGCAGTGAGTTGAGATTGTGCCACTGCACTCCAGTCTGGGCAAGAGAGCAAGACTCCATCTCAAAACAAACAAACAAAAAAACAAAAATAAACAAAAATCTAAGACCTCTATACTGAAAATTACAAAATACGATTGAAAGAAATTACAGATGCTCAAAATAAACAGAAAGATGTAGCATATTCATAGATTAGAAGACTCCTAATAAACTGATTTCATATGCAAATCAATGGATCCTAATTGAGAACACAGCAGGTATTCTGTTGAAATTGAAAAGCTGATTTTAAAATTCATATGGAAATGCAAAGGGCTAAAAAGAACCAAGACAAGCTTTGAAAAGTTTTAAAAAGTGGAAAGACCCACATTATTAGATACTAAGGTTAACTGTAAATCTATTAGTTAGTTAAGACAGTGTTGTATTGGTACACAGATACGCAAATAGACCAATAAACTAGAATAAAGTACAAAAACAGATCCATTTACATAATTTATTTGACTTATGACAAAGTTGCATTGGATAGCAGAGAAGAAAGGATGACTCTTTTAAATAAATACTGTTAGGCCAACTGAATTTCCAAATGGAAAAAGTAACTCTCAATCCTTACCTCACACCATATTTTAAAAAACAGAGAAATTCCCAGTGGATCATAGATCTAAATGAGTGATAGAACAATGATGTTTCTCAAAAATAATATAGAATATCTTCATGATCTTCAAATAGGCATAGATAAAACTATTAAATTGTACTATTAAAATTAAGAACATCTGTTCAGCCAAAAAAAAAAAAAAACCAAAAACACCATTAAGAAAGGGAAAAGGCTGCACACAGACTGATAGAAAATAGCAACAAACAACAAAAAGCTCACTCATATCCAGTCTATAGAAATAGCTCCTACAACTCAGTAAGAAAAATAAAGACAAACCAATTTCTTAAATGAATAGAAACTTATCTACCAAAGAGGACCTCTAGTTGGTCAATACACATATGAAAAGGTACTCAACATTTTTAGTAATTTGGGAAATACAAATGAAACTATAATAGTTAAAATGAAAAAGAATTATAATACCATGTATTGGCATGGACAGAGCAACATTCTATAGGTCAGAGTGTAAATTGGTACAATCAATTTGAAGACTGTCTGGCATACATACACCTTATCAAAAGAAACGCATACTTATATGAACCAACTGATATATACAAGAATGTTACAGTAGCATTATACGTAATTCCAAACTGGAAAGTACCAAAATGTCATCAGCAATTGAACCAATAAGTAATTTGTGATATGTTCATACAATGAAATATTACACATCCATTAAATGAAGAAACTACTACTATAAGCCACAGTATCAACAAATCTAACATATTGTCAAGTGAAATAATCCAGACAATAAAAATAAGTATTATATGATTTATATGATATTCAAAACCAGGAGAAACTCATGTTAGAAGCTAGAGAAGTGGTATCTAGAGGGTGTGAGAGTGAGGGTACAGTAACTGAGAGAGGACGCATACGGGCTTCTGGGTGCTGGGATGTCCCATTTCACGATCTGGGTAGCAGTTACAGGCATCTTCCTTTTGGGAGAGTCCATCAAGCTAAGCAGTCATGATTCCTGCACTTTCCTGGATGCCTATGATACTTCAGTTAAAAAGTCCACTTACACATGGGTGCTCTTCAAGGCCATATGTTTATAGTAACAACAATGGAAAGGCTGAAAACAAACTCCCTGTCCACCAACAATGACTTGTTAAGTTAATCTATCACATCCATGCACAACCATAAAAAAATAATCCCCAAAGGAAAAACTATAAAAGCTAGGTGCTAAAGTAACTACAGTATACAACCATTCATGAGCGAACATTAAGCAAAAGAGAGTATCTATAAATGTACTTCATTTTGTGAACTCAAAATTCTTGACAAATTTTATTAAAACTTGAGTAGACAGTAGAGAGAGCTGCCATATACCCTACCGATACCACCCGCACAGTCCCCGCTATTATTAGCATCCTACCTTACTATGGTACGTTAGTCACAACTGGGAACCAATACTGACATTACTGTCATTAACTAAAATTCTAGAGTTTAGGATTTCCTGAAGTTTCCCACTAATGTCTTTTACTCTATTCCAGGATCCATCCAGGATCCCATCCAGGATCCCATCCAGGCTCCCATCCAGGAATTCCACATCACACTTAGGTGTCACATTTCCCGAGGCCCCTTCTGGTGGACAGTTTCTCAGAAGATGCTTGTTTCCGATGACCTTGGCATATCAAATGGGCCTGGCAAGAGTAGATTGTAGGATGCGTGTCTACTGGAATTTGTCTGATGTTTCTCTCATGGTTGGACTGGGGCTATGGGTTACTGAGAGGAAGACCACGGGGTAAAGTGCCACTCTCATCATATGAATTTATTTTTAAACACACTGGAATTAACACACACCCACTCCGCTAAACTGGTTTTACTGAACAGCAGGTTGTCACACAAATGGCTCCAAGGGAGGGAGTGAAGGAAATGGCAAGGCTCGGAGACACTGCTGTCAGGTGCATGTGAGACTCAGCTGTACTCACCGGCAAAATAAACGCTTAGGCTCCAGGAAGGCGGAAAATGTCCACTTTGAGAGAAACTTACACCCTGCATAAGCCACTAACTGGCAGGGGACTCCCACGCCACCCATCTCACCAATACAAGCTCCATTCACAGAAAACCCCACTGCAAGCTGGTTATCGCTGCAAACTTCCTCCCTTAACAGGAAGAAATCAGGACTCAAGGGAGTAAACAAAATGAGGCCTAAATCTGGCAAGCAAGGAAATCAAACACTTCCATCTTAATCACATATTGTAGCGATGAGCAACCGAGTCAGATGGCCACTGCTGGGTTTGACATTTTGTGGCTCTTCCTTTCCTCTGAGCTCCCAACTTGCTTCCAAGAATGAGGATAAATTAACAGCACATCCACATATCTGACCAGAGCCAACTTCTGCTCCCAAACATACGGCGACGGGGGAGACAGGATGCACCCAAAGCGGCCCCTGGCTGTGCGTGACGAAGCTTTCCAGGAACAGAGTGAGCCAGGCAGGACAACGGCTTCGGCTGAGATCTGCAGACTGGGCCCTGGCAGAATAAATGAGCGGACTGGACCCAGTCCAGGCTCGGGACAGGTTACAAATAGCAAGAGAACAAGAAATGCTGGCTTGTTTTTGTACACTGCTATCTCTTGGCGGGTAGAAAGACACAGAGAAAGGGGAGAACGAGGTGGATCTGGTCTGGAAATCCCAGGAAAGCCAGGCCACGCAGAAGACATCTCCCAGCACACCCGAAGCCAGAGAATCTGCGGCCTTGGAGGGGAGGCTCAGCCCCGCCCACCAGCCAGGTGCGGAGGCTGCTCAGAGAGCACAGGCAGGTACTCCAGACAAGCACAGAGAGACAACTCCACTCCCAGCTGGTTTGGTCCATGCCACCAGCCGGACGTGTTTTATCTCAGTCCCAAAATGCATGGTTTTTAGACCTCCCATGGCACCTCTCTCACAACTCAAAGCCGGTGCAGTGCGTTCCTGGAGGCCTGCGCAGCTTCCTCTCCACCACCTCTCTCACCACCCTCCAATACAACTGGGGCAACGGCAGCCTCTACTCGTTACCCTCTCCTCCCACTCCCCTTCATTCCATCAGTGCCCCAAAATCCCAGACAGGAGGCCTTGTCTGACCCCTGCAGCAGCCCAGTTATCCCTGAGATTCTCACACTGACCTTCGTCCAAACTCCCTGGTGCAAACATCAAATGATATCTAATAAAACTGACACACTAAAAAACAGCTGCATCTGAGCTCAAAGTTTATTCACGCTGAGCTTTTAAAATCCAAAACTACCATTTGATGTTCAAAATTTAAATATCCACTATGTAAAAGAGGAAAAAATAAATTCCTATTATTTTTCTAAGGGAGTTCTCCAAATCCTCAGCAGCTGCCATGAGATTCCTATGGATTTTTATGTACAAAGTTTAGACTGATAGGACCACAGTATTCAGTGAGATTCTGAGCTCAGTCCATCCAGAAGATTCCATAAGCATCTGAGGCAGAAGTGAGATTCAGCCACTAACCACATTTCAAAAGCCACTGGTGGAAGATTCTGGAGCAGGTATCACACGGGGTCCAGGGCCTCCAGGCTCCCACCCAAGGCGGAGATTCTACCAAAAGCGTAGGTTCGGTTCCCCAGTGGCTGAGTTTTGTTTCCAGAGAGCATGTGTGTAAAACTGACTTGAAAGGTATCCAAATAAACTGTGAAGGCAGAGGTCATCTGTATTTAAGAAACCTATATATTTAGTTTACACAAAAGCAGAAAATACAGAATCTGGCTTTGAAGAAAACAATGGTAAAGATGTTATACTGACAAGTAATTTTAACCAATGTCTCTGAATGAATATACCAACTCAGATACATCAGCTACCTTGTTGCTATCCAGGTGAAGGCCGGCTGCCCTGCCCTACCCTTCCGTCATAAGAGGGTCTGGGCTTTGCCTGTAAACACAGGGCTACCCCATTGCTCACTGTCCCAGTGAAGTCCTCTGCTCTGCCAGTTTCCATCAGCTGCAGGGCCAGGTGCCACCAGAAGGCAAAAGCCAAAGCCAAGTATCTTTCTAAAGAAACAGGGCCTGATAACAGGAAGCAACCCTAGCCCCAGGAGGCAATGGGCCCAGCCCGGGCCACCCCTGGGCACAGAGCCACCCCTGGGCAGTGATCTCCAAGCTCCTGCCCCTGCCCACTCCCCAGGTGAAGCCTAAATGCTCTGATCTGGACATGGCTGAGAAGCACTGAAGCCACGCTCTCTCAGGTGACGTGAGCAACTCAACGGAGACCTACATTGTTCTTTTTTTCTTGAGACAGTACTGAAGTCTGAAATAACATCCCTCAGCAGAGCTCCAGAGCAGAATCATCCCAGAGAACCACACACGTGGCCCAGGGCACCCTGCAATCTCCTGGCTAAGGCATTAAAAACACCATCTCCTTAGAAAATGCAATCCTTGAGGCCACACCCATGCGAATCAGTCCACCAAATCCACTCATAACAGCATCCATGTAACTTCCAAAGAAACGGAAACACTGATAAACACAAGAAACACCCTTCCCACATGTGATCCTCATGCATCAGGTCTTACAGACATGGAGAGTTCAAGGAAACCGCAGCCAAGAACCAAGAAAGCCACATCCACGCTCAGGCCAGGGCCACCGGGCCTTGTGACTGCTTCCCTCAGCAGAAGTGCTGGCAGTTGAGTAGGGAGACATCAAGATGTCATGACAAAAAGAGGCTGGGGGCCTGAACACAAAGCGAGAAGAGTGGGATGTGTCCCCACCCCAGATACCCTCCTAGTTTCTAACACATTTGGGCCAGGGTGGTCCCTACAGTGGTTGGGGCATGGGGTCCTGCTGGTGCTGCTGCTCCCTCACCCCAGGACACCCCAGCTCTTCCCTGAACCTCAGCTGCAGCAAGCCAGTCACAGAGCAGTGAGCTCAGCTGTTCACACTAGGCTGTGCAAGCATGGACATAGCCCCACCCCTGCCTTCCTGAACCATCGAGAAATTATGTTTTACCAAATCTTACTGAGGACTGGAGAAGAACAAAAATGAACCAAATCACAGACAGATGTAAAAGCAGAGAGACAATTCAACTGTTTTCAGAAGCTAGAGAGGGGCCCCAGTGGGGACAGCCCCACTGAGCTCCAGCCTGCCACCCAAATGCCTGATGGTGCATCTCCTGAAGGCTGGGCTGCATGGGACAGAGGAGGACCATGGCGGGGTGTCAGCACTTCCGGGCTGGGTCCTCCACCGGTGCTGCTGCTTAAGGCTGGGCTGCATGGGACAGAGGAGGACCATGGTGGGGTGTCAGCACTTCCGGGCTGGGTCCTCCACCGGTGCTGCTGCTCAGAGATGCCTCTGCACCCTTCCAGCTGTCAGGCAGCCTCTGCGTCTTATCATCCCGTTGCAACAGGCTGGACATGGAGACGGACATCATCTCTCAAAAGCAGCCTTTGGGGATGCTCACGTGTATGTTTGCATTCAGAAAAGAACCACCTGCCTTGAATGAAGCATCTGCCTCAAAGCCACAGGGCTCCCCGTGCTGAGGGCCACAGTGAGAGGACACCTGCGCCCTGCAGTCCTCGGCCCAAGCCCACACCCCCTCCAGGCCAGGCACCCTGGCCCCGTCCTGATGCTGCAAGACCAAGGATGAAAAGCCCACCAGAGATAAAGGGCACTAAAGATCTGACTCCCCCTTCAGCAGTCATACCCTAGTCCCTGTCACTCAGAAAACTGGGCTCACTGCAGCACCCACTAAACATCTCTAACAGGACCCTAACCTCCCATCTCCACCATCACCAGAGCCACCGTTACCATCAAGGACTCGGCTTTCAACATGTACAATGCATCAGGCACTACAAAAACTAAAACTCATCATCTCTCTGGTTTACCGGTGAAAACCTCTGCTTTCCGTGTCTCCAGTTTCCCCTAGGACCTCCTCAAATGTTCCAAAACTCTTTTTATCCACTAGTACATCAGAAAGAAAAAATTAACCTTGCCTTCCTCCCTCCCCGATCCTATCACGAAAACAAGGCAGTGCTGTGGAAGCACATGAGAGAGATGTGGGGCGAAGGTTGCCTTTGCTCCTGCACAGCCACATGGAGACCGCAGGCGTTCCGGCAAAGACAGGGCCAGGCAGCACCTCGGCAAGCCTGCGGCAGGAAGGTGTGCATTGTGCGGTGTCAGACCAGGATGAGAAGACAGGGCTGGAAGAATCAGCCCCAACTGATTTGGATTCAGTCCATGTGAAAACGAAGAGCATCAAGAATTCTGCATCACACCACCTAACAGGGAGGAAGGAATTCCCGTCAGTACGGCCTTACCCTAGATGTGAAGAAGTGAGAAAGGCTTCAGGACAACACACGGAAACCCTAAGTGTACTCAGAACAGACTCCACAGCCTTGCCTGACACTCTGACAGCATTTCACAAACCCTACTGAAACAACGAGTCACTGAGAAACACAGTGCTAATAAACATCCAATTTCTACATATTTCCTAGGATAACTCAGATATTTAAAAAGGAATATCCTTGGCTATGAATGCAAACCAATTGAAAGAAAACCGTTAGCTCTTATAACGAAACGTATTCTCTTGGCTTTAGCAGCTGCTGTGGTCTGAATGTTGGCGTCCCCCCCAAAATTCATGTACTAAAATGTAATACCCAATGTGATAGTATTAAGAGGTGGGGCCTCTGGGGAGCGATTAAGTTATGGACTCTCAGGAATAGGATTAGTGCCTCTTATTAAAGGCTCTTATTAAAGAAGTTCAAGTGAGACCCCTCACCCCTTCCAACAGGTGAGGACACAGCAAGAAGGCATCATCTATGAAGCAGAGAGCAGCCCTCACCAGACACCAAGTCCGCTAGCACCTTGATCTTGGACTTCCCAGCCCCTAGAACTGTGAGCAAGAAATTTCTGTTATTTACATATCATCCACCCTAAAGTATTTTATGATAGCAGGCTGAACGAACGCAGACATCACCTAAACAACCAGATTATGGATGCAATCTTCTAAGAAAATGGTCTAAGCATTTAAAATTTAAAATTTTTTAAAAAACTGGCCCCAATCACAAAACTTCTTTTAGGGAAAAGCTCTGAAGACAATGGCTTCACAATAACAAACCCTGACATCTCAAGTGGATACACACTCAAAGAGTTAATTTGAACCTTTGAGAATGTAGTTATATACAGAAAAAAAACTCCCCCAGTTAATGACCATCACTAAAAAATGAACATTAAGACACATAGACCAACTTTACCTCATTCTTTATAAATGCTATTTCAAATGGAACAAAAATAAGTACATTTAGGTCACTTATGTATTTTGTAAAAAACAAATACGCTACAGTAAGTTTTACTACTCCTTTTGAACGTACAGAGTCTTGGTGAAAGCTAGGAAATGATAGTCATCTTGAATACTGTGTCTCAAGGTAAAATCCCAGGAGCTCTACAGCTGTGTGTCAGCACGGAACCCCACTGGGTCCTGAGTCCGGGTTGTAGCACTGAAGGAAAGACAGCAAGGGGACGGGGGGCAGAGATGGAGGAGAGTACAGTGAGGGCTGAGGGAGACGAGGGAGCCTGGGGTCCAGTGCGAACAAAGCCACCATGAGCCAGCCGGGTTCAGGACCCTCACAGACAACCAAGAGCCCGCAGGCCCAGCAGCATCTTGGAGGGAAACAGCCGCCTACGCTCTCCAGGGGACTCCCAAAGGCCTGGCCTACGCGCTTCGGTCTCCGAATCAGCTGTGCCTAGCTCCCTGAGAGGCAGAATTTGTCTTTTCTATTTGTATTTGTTTTCCTAAAAAGGGGGACGGAGAGAGAAGCAAACATGAAAATAACGCCCCAAGGCCTCCGTCCCCACCACTGCGTTATCACTCCTAAAGGGCCAGCACTCCCAGTGTCTTATTGATTAGGTGGCTGAAAGCTAACCAGTTTAAAAACTCAAGGTCAGATATAATTCAAAAAAGTTTAGGTAGATGCCTCAGTTGATTTTTGTCTTAATTTTAATTTCTTAAAATTAACTGTAATTTTCATTATAATTTTCCCCAAAGTGCCCATTTTTTGCCATGTTCTCATGAAATAAACAAAGGGAAGGATGGTAAGTGACCACAACATGAAAGCTTCAGCCCAAATCTCAGAGTTCGCTTGGTTATACCAATCACCCAGTCACTCCTTCAGTCTCAACATTCTAAGGACTGGCAAAGACAGCTCAGAGAAAGTTCACAAAAAGACAGAGGACGGACAGATAAAGTTCCCTGATGGCAAAACCCACGCTCGTCGAAACTAACTGTGATACAAAGCCTGCGTTGCAGGACAGGGCCCCAGACGGCAGGGCTGGACCGGCGGGAGCCACCAACCCTCCTCGCAGGGGTGTTTCAGCCTCAGCAACTTTCTAGGGGACAGCCTCCCTTGGCCTCCACATCCCTCAGGGGGCTTCCATGCCCAGCCCAGCCCTCTCACGGCATGAACCACAGTGGACCAGGATGCCTGCTGCCCTGCCTGCCCTGGCCAGGGAGCTCACACAAGCAGAGAGGCTCGATGCCTCCGAGGTCCCAGGTGCCCAGCGTTCTGCCGCTGAGAGGCTTGTGCTCCTTGAGGGCAGGTGACCAATTCTAGCAGTGCCAGATTGGCCTCTGATGTGCTGCCCAGCCTCAGCCTACCTAAGCACTCAATAGCAGTAACACTGGTTTCCTCATCTACAAAACAGAAATAAGGTGTCCAGCTCATGTCATAGGCTATATGCAAGCACAAATGAAGCAGCAGCAAAGCAAACCTCAGAACAAACCTGCTGTTTATTGCGTTCTCTTAAACGCGCAGAGGGGTTGACTTGGAGCAAGCAAGTCATCAAGACTGATGTATTATT
Source organism: Papio anubis (assembly GCF_008728515.1). Taxonomy (NCBI): domain Eukaryota; kingdom Metazoa; phylum Chordata; class Mammalia; order Primates; family Cercopithecidae; genus Papio; species Papio anubis. Next base: position 123,305,447 of record NC_044985.1, read on the forward strand.
ATGATGAGTTTTGAATACCTATGGTCAAGGAGAGCCAGACCTTTACAGCAGTAGCTCCTGCCTCACACAGCCTGGCACCCGGAGGCAGCCACGCACCTGCACACCTGTCCACGTGCGACCTGCCCCCACCACCGGGTGCCTCAATCACAGCCTTTCTGTTCCCTGCCAAGCTGTGCTCAATGGTTTCTAATGATTCTCACACCGAGTTTTCTATGTCAAATACATACCAGGAGTTCATTCTTAAATTTCAATATCATTAATCATCCAACATTCAGCATCTCAGAACTCAGAAATTTGCATTTCTACAATAGTGGCTTTGAAAAAGGGACACAAATGCAAATGTTCCACAAACTGTGTAAGAATTTCCAGAGAATTGCCAAAACAAACCATCAATGCTCCATTGACAGTGAATTTTCTGAGCTCTTCAGAATGACTGAGTACTCGTGATTTTTAAAAGACAAAACACAATTTGAGGATCAAAAAAAAAAAAGTAGGTTGAAAAATAAGTCCTTGACTACATGATTTCCAGAACAAACCTTGACTGATTAAGATCCCAGATAATGATGGCATGGAGAATCCAGGCTAGTGACAATCTGAGAGCTGCAGACGCCCCGTGCCGGGTGGCTGGGAGGATGCACATTCAGACAGGCGGGGCTGTGCGTCAGAAAACGTACACAAGTATTTTTGAAACCTTTCCTTTAGAAAGCGGAAGCAAGCGGTACATGGGGATCAAAAGCATTTCTCACCCCAACATCAGCCTGAACCATCAAGGCATTTCCGCTGTCCTTCTCTAAAATCTCCAGTTGATGCAGGGCTGGTCTACTCTCCCATGTTCTCATGGCTCAACCTCACTCCCTCCTACCCAGAATCCCCAGGGCTGCTCATTGCAGGGGCCATGAAGACGCTCTTCTCCAGCTGGCACCAGGCGTGCTCTCAGGCCCTGTCTCCGTGTCCGAGCTCCCCTGGACTCCTGCCAGCTGGCTGCACCTGCTGCCTGCACACCCCCTCCTCCTGGGAGCCCTCTTGAGCCTCCCGCAAAGCCACTCTCAGCTCCCAGGCTTTCTCATTACCTCCTGCCACCCTGTTTCTGAGCAAGGGTCACGCTCAGAATCTGCAACCCACCTGCGACCAGAAGCTCAGAATCAATGTCTTGGGTTAACTGCAGGTCTTCAAAATTCCTTTTCTGCCTCTTAAAACTTTGTAGTATTGCTAGCCGGGTACAATGGCTCATACCTGTAATCCAGCACTTTGGGAGGCCGAGGGGGCAGGATTGCTTGAGTCCAGGAGTTGGGGACCAGCCTGGACAACATGGTGAGACCCAGTCTCTACAAAAAATTTTAAAAGTTAGCTGGGTGTGGTGGCATGCACCTGTGATCCCAGCTACTAGGGAGCCTGAGGTAGGAGGATCACTGAAGCCCAGGAAGCTGAGGCTGCAATGCACACCACCACACTCCAGCCTGGTCGACAGCAAGACCCTAACACACACACACACACACACACACACAATCCGCCGCCATCATGCCGTCGCGTATCTGCGTCATACGCATCCCGATTATAGAACAGTGGATCCCCTCAACATGCCGCGCTTGCGCGCGTCGCCGCCATATCGCGCGCGTCATGCCGCCGCATCCCGATATGATGGGGATATGCCGCATCCGCCGCCATCCGCGCGCCGCCACCGCTTTATCCACGCGCGATCGCCGCCATATCCGGTACTCGGATGACGATGGGATCTAACCTGCCTGCCGATCGCCGCCATCGCGCTTTTGATCCGCCGCCACTTATCCCGGTATAGTTGGATAATGGGGATATGCCTGCCGCCTGCCGCACCGCGATCATATACGCCGCATCGATTATGGGATAGTCTGCCGCACGTCGCCGCCACTTATCGATAAAGGACCAATGGGATATCGCGCCTTGCGCGATCCGAGCGCCCATGGTGAGAATGGACATCATTACATAATCTCAGAGACGCGCGCGCATCGCAGTAAAGACGCGCGCATATCAGATCGCGCATTGGCTCGCGGATCGCGCACGCGCGCCTAAAGCGCGCGCACGTGCGCATCGCGTCCGTCTCGTCACGCTGACGCGCGCGTGCGCCGCCAGCGCTCAGAGACCAGGACGTCTTGATCGCCAAGAGACGCGTGCGCGCGCGCGTGGCAGATCGCCAGTCTAGGGCCGCGCGCCGTGGCTGACCTGGGTCGAACACCTGCCAACCACATGCCGCCACCGCCCGAACCACCTGGGCCACCCTAACCACGTGCGCACCTGGATATAACCACACACCCTGAACCGCAGCCGATACCAATAACCACCCACATATAATCCTGTCGATACCCGTAGGCCTGATCCAGATCCATTTCCATTCCTTCCATTCCTTCCATTTCCATTCCTGATCCATTCCTTTCCACCTGTCCATTTCCTCCCTACCACCTTCTTTCAGATTCCTGAACAGTCCGACCACTCCACCAGACCGTTCAGGTCTCATAAAAATGCATCTTTATGAGATCATTTCTATATTAAAATTGATATTATTTTATATATATTAAAATATTGGCAGCCACAATGGTTAAAATAAACAGATTCAAGATCAAATAAAGTTAGAGCAGGACATGAGGACTGGAAGCACCCCCAGAGCGAGAGCCTTCTCCCTGGGACTCACAGGATTAACACTTAACAGTGGTTTGAAGCAATTGGATTACCAGGAACTCACTAACCACCAAGTTATTGTTGACAGAGACTTTTTAGCTGCTTTTGTGTAGATGGGGTAGTTCAGACTGACCAGAATATTAAGAAATCATAGAATGGCCCAAATTAAAACACTGATCTTAAATTACACAAGTTTCCCACAACATCCTTTTCTTTATTATTTTTTATTTTTTTTGAGACAGAGTCTTGCTCTGTCAGCCAGGCTACAGTGCAGTGGCACAATCTCAGCTCACTGCAACCTTGCCTCCCTGCAACCTTACCTCCCAGATTCAAGCGATTCTCCTGCCTCGGCCTCCCAAGTAGCTGGGACGACTGGTGCGCACCACCACGCCTGGCTAATTGTTGCATTTTTAGCAGAGACGGGGTTCCACCGTGTTAACCAGGCTGGTCGTGAACTCCTGACCTCAAATGATCTGCCCACCTCGGCCTCCCAAAGTACCAGGATTACAGGTTTGAGCCACCGTGCCTGGCCACTTATTTTGTCTTGAACTCAACATTATCCGTACCTCGCACCAAGATTCCAGGAGCGAGAGGATGCTCAAATTACTCGCCACTGCCTGCTCGACCAGCTTCCTATCGAGAGCATCATCTGGCTGACACTGACACGTCCCGGCAAATCCACTGCGGGGCTCCTTGACACTGAGAACATTTCTGGGCAAGACTTTCTCTAGGCACAAACGTTCCAGAAGGGAAAGTAAATGACACTGGAGGGACAGGGTAGTGTTAAGTGGGTGGCCAAGTAACAACGTCTGCCTTTGCTGCTGGCCAGTCAAGTGGCCAGTATCCTAAGCCCTTAACCACAAGGAAAGACAAAGACAGTTACTTGGGGGAACTGTCCTTGGAGGAAAGCAAGCGAATGGGAGGGAAAAGGAGCCTTGGCTTGTCCTGCCAGCAGGCCCCTGTAGGCTTCCCGTCCACGCTCCTGGTTTTATGCCGGGGACTCGGCTTCAGGGCAGAGGCTCTGTGCCCTGCATGGCGCATCCCCACAGGGAGGGTGTGGAGGGCTGGCCGGGCAAGGGGCGTAAGGCTTCAGGGCCTCCTTTCAAAGGAGAGCTCTTCCAGGCTAAGTCAATCCAGGTTCTTTCCTCAGGCCGCTCACATCATTAGAAATCGTTATTTAGAGCAATAAAATCCCAACAGTTAAGCAGCTTTGACGTCAGAGAACCAGGGCCTGGCTCTGGCAAAGTTCAGCGGGAACAGCAATAAAACCATAACACAAAACTCACCCAGCAGCAGACGACTTTCACAGAACACAGGGAGAGGAAAGCCATGCACACCACACTAGAAGGGTACTTCATCATCAGGGCAAAGCCAAGTCACACTCCAAATGTGAGAGGGCGCCCACGGGCAGCTGGACTCCCCCAGCCCGGCCTGCCCAGGGAGTGAGGGGCAGCATGGTCACCCACACCAGGTCACACAGGAGCAGAGCCCCACGCCAGGTGGTTGGGCAAGGGTGAGCCAGGCAGGCAAGAGTGAGCCGGGTAGGCAGGGCAAAGGACAGGGCCAGGCAGAAGAGGACGGCACAAGAGACGCATGGAGGGAGGGGAGGTACAGCCAGGCAGGCCCCGAGCACCGCATTGCCCGGTGATGGCAAGGCAGCCCACGACCTGGCTCCTTGGCTCAAGGAAAAGGAACAGCGGTTCCGTGGCTGTGCTCCAACACACCTAGAAATTTCCCGCTCAAGACGGCAGACTGAATCCTTCAGTATTAATGATTTGTCTTCTTCCCAAAACCCACTAAAATGATGAAAGACAAGATTGGAAAGCACTTCCAGCAATGCCTGGCAGTGGACGAACAGGTGCATCAGCTGACAAGAAACGCAGAGGAACTTCCCGAAACTAGAGTGCTCTGGGGATGGAGCTGCCGGGGAAGCCACACCAGCAAGTGGGCCTCGCATGGGAGGGGGGACACAGATCTGCACAAGCCCCATCCCCGGCCCGAGACGTGGACACAGGCCGCTGCGCCACCAGCCAGTGTGTGCGTGTGGTGGCACGCGCAGGTTTTGGCACAAGGGGTCCTGCCGCCCAGGGTCCTCTGGGAGGAAGGGCGGACACGTCAGGGAAAGATGATAGTGGACAGGGCAGAGGAGGCAGCCAGCGGACTTCAGGCCCCAGGCAAACCACCCCAGCTGCACCCTCCCCACAGACGGAGAGCAGAGAATGGGCTGGGCGGAGGGGCAGCCCTGCCCTCGCCAGCGCGGCCGGTCTTCAGCCTCCAACCCACTGAGACAGAGAATGGAGAGGTCGTGGGTGGCAACGAGGCGCATACAACCCAACTCACAGGGGCAGGACAGGCCCAGGCAGGCCGGTGATCAAACTGAACTGCAGCGGCTGAAATTCCCACAGAAAAGGCCAAACCCAGCACCCTGCGGTTTCCAGAGCTGAGCCTCAAAGAACACAGCCTGAAAAGGTTAGAGACAAGTGGATGGAGAAATATTTGTTAGCCAAAAGAAACCAAGGGTAGAAATACCTCATGAAACACTATAAGCTCTTGGTCAAAGAAACATTAAACAAAGAGAAATATATTGTATTTTGATAAGAGAGCTGATCTACCAAAAGAACAGTCATTAATTTTTAAGCATTGAAGAAAACATTGAACTATATAAAGCAAAAAATGGTTATTAATGTAAAAAGAATATTACAAAACTATAATCACAGTAGAAAAACACACTTTTCCAAGAAATCGGACAGAAAAAAATAAGTAAAGCTATACTGATTTAAATAACGAGTTAATATATAAATAAAATAACATATAAAGCATACATATCCTCCCACATATAAATAAAATATATATAAATGAGAGAACTTTTTTTTTTGAGACGGAGTCTCGCTCTGTCTCCAGGCTGGAGTACAGTGGTGCCATCTTGGCTCGCTGCAACCTCTGCCTCCCGGGTTCAAGCAATTCTCCTGCCTCAGCCTCCTGGGTAGCTGGGACTACAGGCACGCCCAGCTAATTTTTGTATTTTTAGTAGAGACGGGGTTTCACCATGTTAGCCAGGATGGTCTCGATCTCTTGACCTCGTGATCCGCCCACCTTGACCTCCCAGAGTGCTGGGATTACAGGTGTGGGCCACCGCGCCCAGCCAAGAACTTTAAATACAATATTGATATATACATATAGCTGTTTTTAGGCTAAAACAAAATCATAAGAGCATACTTTCTCTTCAAATGCCTGCAGAGCATGTACAAATTATGATTATGTGTACACCAAGTCATACAAAAATATGCACCCCCATTAAAACAATCAAGTGAACTCAAACAATAATTTTCCCCTCGCACACTGACAAAAATGAAAGAGACTGAACCTGCCCAGTGCTGGTACAGCACAAATGAAAAATATGCATCCTCTTACACTGGAATTAGGAAGATCAGCTGGAACAAGGCTTCTGGAACAATCCGACAGTAAACCTAATGCTGTTTTTAAGTGCATGGGCCCGCTGACCCAGCTTCCACTTCCTGGAACTTGTCTAGTAGGGATACTTAGAAGTTTACAAAATATATGTATAATAATTGTTTGATGCCAATTTGGGATTGGTATAAACACTGCTACAACCACATAAATATCCATTCGCAAGGGATCAAAAAGAGCAAGTTATATTTACACACAGACTGATACCAAAAGATGCTTATAACACATTAAAATGGACAGAATGTAAAACACAGGGCCCTGCATATAGAATTATACTCTATGAAAATGCTCACACACACAACACTATGTTTAGACACAGAAAAAAGATACGCTCTCACCCAACAGCCGCCCAGTGCAGGAGGGAGGGAGCCAGCTCCACTCGATGTCTGTTTAGATCCTTTGATCCACAGCGCTTAATTTTGTCTTGGAATCATCATAAACCATTTCTTTACATCAGTCAATACATAAACAATTTAACTCAATAAAACTTCCATGTCTAAAAAAACCTGGAATCCTGCCCTCTGGAATTTTCAGACAAAGCCGATTCCACCCAGGGAAAGATGTGTGTAAGCGCTCCAGGCAATCTCAAAGAGAGTGACCCAGACCCTGAGCCTCTGCTCTAAGGAGCTGGACCCACAGCCAAGGCTAACAGAGCCTCAGGTGCCTGTCCAAGCATCTGTTCAGTGGCCACCGTCTTCTCTCTCAGGTGGGCAAGACAGAAGTCGATGGCTAAGTGCCCTTGAAGTCCACGGTGTGCTGGAAGTGGCAGGAGGCTGGGCAGCACGGGAGTGGCTGTGTAGGAGCCCCACACTCAGGCAGGTTGGTGGTGGGCCCAAGGTTTGGTCTGGCATGCGGCTGGTGACTCCTGAGGGCGGACGGTGTGAGTTGTTAATGGATGGCCCATGACGTAGCCGGAGGCTTTCGAGGACGAACAGTGTGAAGTCGTAAATGGATGGCCCGCCCGTGACATGCCGGTGACACCGAGGACAGACAGTGTGAAGTCGTAAAGGGATGGCCCATGACATGCCGGAGGCTCGGGCCGGACAGTGGTGTGAAAGTTGTAAAGGGATGGCCCATGACATGCTTCAGTGGCCTTCCGAGGATGCACAGTGTGAAGTTGTAAAGGGATGGGCCATGACATGCTTCGGTGGCTTCTCGAGGATGCACAGTGTGAAGTTGTAAAGGGATGGGCCATGACATCGCCAGGTGGCTTTCAGGATGGACAGTGTGAAGTCGTTAATGGATGGCCCATGACCTGCGCTTCTGAAGCTCAGAGCAGGACAGGCTTGCCTCCCAATCCCGTGGGTCCCCACCTGCCAGCTCTGTGACCTCAGGTAAGTTACTTCTTCCCTCCAGGCCTGAGATGATCTGGGGCTGTACTAAATGCATATAAATTATATGTAAAATGCTGGTGCAGCCTCTCACAGAGGCACTCAAACACCAGGAGCAACCACATGGCCACCACCTGAATGGGAACATGAGCTTCTTCCCACAGGCAACCCAGGCAGCGGTCCGGAGGGAGGCATCCCACCCCTCACACAACCCCTCATAAAACAACAAAGACACTGAGAAGAAACCAGCTCTCCACATCACAACCCTAACCTTTAAGCATCACCCTGCGTCAAAAGCACTTCTCTCGGCAGCGTGAAACCACCAATGCGCCACTCAAGTCAGCCACCTGAGCCGGGGCGCAGACTGTCCAGATCCTCCCAGGTTTTATCCATTCTTCTTACACCAAGAGGAAGATCAAACCATCCATTCTGCACCGTGTGCTGCATCAAAAACCAACAGTGACCACTATCCAAGAAAAACAAAAAGTCTCAAATTCAGAAAGAAAGCTGCAGCCACAAGAAAGTCTACTTTGGGAAAAGAAAGCCCGCTGTGTGCCTTGAAGAAAAGGACCAGGCCTTACCTGGATGGCTTTGGGAGACTCATTGCTGGCAAAGATCCACTCCTTTAAGTGATTGAAATGAAACCAAAATTTCCACGGAAACGATAGCTCCAGCGAGCTCCGAACTCCCACCAACACATACAAGTACCGGGACGGTCAGGGCTGGGTCACAGACGTTCAAGCACAGAGCCTTGCGGCAAAGGTCCTCATAAGGCCAGGTAACCCACAGGGAGAGCAGAAATCGCTGGCTTCTGCAGATGAACCTGCAAGGTGAGGAGAAAAGAGAGACTGGAGTTACAACATGGAAGTTCCGATCTGGAAAACAACATCCAACTAGGGAAATGATGACTTCCTTTTTTTTTTTTTTTGAGACAGAGTCTTGCTCTGTCACCAAGCCCGGCTGGGAGCAGTGGCGATCTGGGCTCACTGCAACCTCCACCACCCCCACAACCCTGGGTTCAAGCAGTTCTCCTGCCCTGGCCTCCCGAGTAGCTGCGATCACAGGTGCATGCCACCAGGCATAGCTAATTTTTGTATTTTTAGTAGAAACGGGGTTTCGCCATGTTGGCCGGGCTGGTCTCGAACTCCTGACCTCAAGTGATCCACCCACCTCGGCCTCCCAAAGTGCTGGGATTACAGGCGTGAGCCACCATGCCCCACCAGCTTCCTTCTTTATCCTTGTTCTGACCCAGGACTGATAGAACAGTTCATGGAATCATTTCTACAAATACGAGCAGTTGGGATTTTGTTAGTAAATCACAGACATGTAAAAATGTGTCTGGAGAGCCGGGTTTCTCAGCCTCAGCACCACTGGGATTTTGGTTTGCGTATTTAGTTGTTGGGGTTTAGGGCTGCCATACACATTATAAAACATTTAGCAGGATCCTGGGCCTCCACACACCAGATGCCAGTAGCATCTTCCAAGCCATGACAACCAAAAAATGTCTCCAGGGAGTGCCAAAGGTCCTCTTGGGGACAATAGCATCCCCTGGTTCAAAATCTCTGATCTAGAGACAGTTTCATACTCATTCCAGTTTCCCCAACATTAGGCTTTTGAGAGGAAGCAGAGTATCTTCCAACTAATACAAATTTATTCTAAGTTATATTAGCTTATGAAATAAATATGAAATAAAATGTTTTAAAAGAAAAATCACTTTCAGCACATTCCCACCACAGAATGTCATTACTGCACGTTTGCATCAGCCTCGATCCACAGACATTCATATTCACAATGTCTGTGTAATCACAGAATTTAATTCTAAAGTCCGCATTCCTCATGTAACATGATAACCTAAAATAGTTCCCTCATGTTTCTGTCTTCGTAATGACGGTTTTCTTTTTCATTTTCTGCTTATAAAAACAATACATGCTCATCACAGGCAAGTATTTAAAAAGTCATCCATGATGCCATCACACAGAGACAAGCTATTTCGGTAGCGTTCTGACCACGGCTTTCCACGCTGCCGTTAGAGATTTTCTTTGCCTTTTGCCCATACGAACCTAGTGTGAAGTTGTAAAGGGATGGGCCATGACATGCTTCGGTGGCTTTCCGAGGATGGACAGTGTGAAGTCGTTAATGGATGGCCCATGACACGCTTCTGAAGCTCAGAGCAGGACAGGCTTGCCTCCCAATCCCGTGGGTCCCCCACCTGCCAGCTCTGTGACCTCAGGTAAGTTACTTCTTCCCTCCAGGCCTGAGATGATCTGGGGCTGTACTAAATGCATATAGAATTATATGTAAAATGCTGAGCGCAGCCTCTCACAGAGGCACTCAAACACCAGGAGCAACCATGGCCACCACCTGAATGGGAACATGAGCTTCTTCCCAGGCAGCCCGGACGCGCGCTCGGAGGAGCACTCCCACCCCTCACACAACCCCTCATAAAACAACAAAGACACTGAGCAAGAAACCAGCTCTCCACATCACAACCTAACCTTTAAACATCACCCTCGTCAAAAAGCACTTCTCTCCTGGCAGCGACGAAACCTGTGCGCCACTCAAGTCAGCCTGCAAACCGGGGCCGCAGACTTGACTGCAGATCCTCCCAGGTTTTATCATTCTTCTTACACCAAGAGGAAGAACAAACCATCCATTCTGCACCGTGTGCTGTCAAAAACCAACAGTGACCACTATCAAGAAAAACAAAAGTCTCGAATTCAGAAAGAAAGCTGCAGCCACAAGAAAGTCTACTTTGGGAAAAGAAAGCCCCGCTGTGTGCCCAGAGAAGAAAGGACCAGGCCTTACCTGGATGGCTTTGGGAGCTCATTGCTGGCAACGTCCACTCCTTTAAGTGATTCGAAATGGCTCTGTAATTCCCACGGAAACGGCGAGGCTCCAGCGAGTCTAACTCCCCACCAACACACACATACAAGTACTGACAGTCAGGGCTGGCTGGCTAGACGTTTCTTGCTGGCTACAGAGCCTTGCCTGCGGGCGGTCTCAAGTGAGCTGTGTAACCTATACAGGGAGCAGAGGCGCCTCGGCTGGTTTTCTGCATTTCTTTGAACCTGCAAGGTGACGAAAGTGACTGGAGTTACAACATGGAAGTTCCTGGATCTTGGAAAAAAAATAACATCCAACTAGGGAAATGATTACTTCCTTTTTTGAGACAGAGTCTTGCTCTGTCACCCAGGCGGCAGGGCAGTGGCACGATCTGGGCTCACTGCAACCTCCCACTCACCCCACAACCCTGGGTTCAAGCAGTTCTCCTGGCTCCGCCCCTCCCGAAAGTAGCTAAGGGACACAGGTGCATGCCACCAGGCATAGCTAATTTTTGCATTTTTAGTAGAACGGGTTCTCATGGGCGTTGGCCAGGCTGGTCTCTCGAACTCCTGACCTCCTGGCGATCCACTCCACCTCGGCCTCCCAAAGTGCTGGGATTACAGGCGGGAGCCACCATGCCCCCACCAGCTTCCTTCTTATCCTGTTCTGACCCAGGACTGATAGAACAGTCTATATGGAATCATTTCTACAAATACGAAAGAAGTTGGGATTTTGTTGCATGTAAAAATGTCTCTGAGAGCCGGGTTTCTCAGCCTCAGCACCACTGGGATTTTGGTTTCATGATTTAGTTGCCTAGGGCTGCCATACACATTGCAAAACATTTAGCAGGATCCTGGCCTACACACCAGATGCCAGTAGCATCTTCCTGCCATGACAACCAAAATGTCTCCCAGGAGTGCCATAAAAGTCCCCTTGGGTGGGACAATAGCATCCCCTGGTTCAAAATCTCTGATCTAGAGACAGTTTCCTTACTCATTCCAGAAGTTTCCCCAACATTAGCCTTTTGAGAGGAAGCAGAGTATCTTCCAACTAATACAAATTTATTCGTAAGTTATATTATTTATGAAAATTATGAAATAAAATGTTTTAAAAGAAAAAACTTTCAGCACATTCCTACCACAGAATGTCATTACTGCACGCTTGTATCAGTTTCATCCACAGACATTCATATTCATAAATGTCTGTAATCACAGAATTTAATTCCCAAGTCCAGATTCCTCACGAACATGATAACCTAAATAGTTCCTATGTTTCTGTCTTCGTAATGACCGCTTTTCTTTTCTATCTTTCTGTTTAAAAACAACATACGCTCATCACAGGCAAGTATTTAAAAGTCATCCATGATGCCATCACACACGAGACAGTTTCTCCTCGTAGCTGCCTCCTGACACGCTTCCTTGTCATGACTTTCTTTGCCTCTGCCTATAATAACCTCTAGTGATAATGGTTGTCTGCTTTCGCTCCTCTCTTAAATGATATTAAAGCCAGGCATTAGCAATACGTAACTGGTAATGGTTATATTTATATTGAAGTAAATTTTAAAGAAAGAACATTACCAGCAATACAGAAGACCACTTCATAGTGATAGCGGGGTTGGTTCGCCAAGTGGACACACAGTCTTAAACATTCATGCACCTGCTAGCAGAGCTTCATACTTGACGCAAGCAGTGTGCACAGGTATTCACTCACACCTCGATATTTCCATATGCGTTTACATTTCAACAATCATGAGTCTATACTGAGACCTCAGATCCCAACATCACAAGGTATAAAAATAAAATCATAATAAAATATAAAATAATAAAAGCCTAAGAAGAAATGGACAAATCTACAATTATAACTAGGAATTTTCACACCCTGCCCTTAGTAACTGTTAGAACAAGTAGACAGAAAGTAAGTAAGAATAGAGAAGACTCGACCACTACCGCCCAACTTGACCAAAATGACATTCATGGAACACTCCACAAACAACAGCTGAATACACGTTATTCACATTCTTTTTGGAAAACATGCACAGAACATTTACCAAGATAGAACATCTTCTGGGCCATAAAACCAGTCTCAAATTTAAAAGGACACAAGTCAAGTCATACAAAGTATGTTCTCTGACAAAACTGAAATTAAATTAGAAATCAGTAACAAAGATACCTGAAAATCCTAAGTATTTGCAAACTAACACATCATGGGTCAAAGAAAAAATTTAAAAGAAATTAGAAAGCATTTTGAAATTAATAAAAATGAAAATACAACATATAAAAATCTGCAGTGCTGAGGAGGACATGTAAGCACCAAATGCCTGTGTTAGAAAAGAAGGCTTCGATTCAATGACCTTAGATTTCACTTTAAAAAATTAGAAAAAGAACAAATTAAACTCAAAATAAGAAGAAGAAAAAAATAACAGAAGAAATCAATGTAACAGAAAAGAGAAAAATCAATGAAACTAAAAGCTGATTCTTTGAGACTATAAAATTGATAAACCTCTAGCCGAGCTGATAAAGAGAAAAGACAAAGATTAACAACATCAAGAATGAGAGAGGGGGCCAGGTGTGGTGGCTCACACTTGTAATCGTAGCATTTTGGGAGGCCAAGGTGGGTGGCTTGCTTGAGCTCAGGAGTTCAAGACCAGCCTGGGCAACATTGTGAAACCCTGTCTCTACAAAAAATAAAAAAAATAAGCCAGGTGTGGTGGCGCATGCCTGCAGTTCCAGCTACTCAGGAGGCTGAGGTGGGAGGATCGCTTGAACCCAGGAGGTCAAGGTTGCAGTGAGCCAAGATCATGCCACTGTACCCAGCCTGGGTGACAGAGCAAGACTCTGTCCCAAAAAAAAAAAAAAAAGAACAAGAGTGGGAATTGACTATAGATTGCACAAATATTAAAAGGGCAATGTGGAATATTATGAAAAACTATATGCCAATAAATTTGACAACTTAGATGAAATAAACAAACGCCTTGAAAAACCCAAGCTACCAAAGCTCATTCGAGAAAGAGACACGACATCAACACACGTCTTCGTGGGCCGGGATCCATCAGGGCGGCCGGCCTGTGACACTCACTGTCATGATGTTTGCCTGGTGGTGACATCCAAATCGCCTCCTTTTTTCTGCACTTATTACTTAGAATTCCAATGCAAGGATGAGCTTTCACTGCTCCATCTTTCCAGTGACTCAGTAATCTACTTCCATTCGTATGGACTCACAGACAGTTACGTTATCCTGTGTTATTAGTCCAATACTGTCCCCATTTGTGTTGCTGCTAAAGCGCCAGCCATTGGGAACCCCTGCAAACCAGCTCATATGTTTTTCTGGCAAGCCTCCACTCCAGTCTTTTTTTTTTTGGAGCATTTGCTTACTTTCTGATTTTACAAGATGTCCCTGTCACAGCCCTGGAATCAATGGCTTCTCCAGGGAACCCTGGTTCCTTGTTTGGGAGGACTGTGTTCAGACCCAATCTAGTGCTAGATGTGCTCACTGCTGCTGGGCGACAGAGCGTGCAGGGCCCTCTTAGCAGGCCGTGTGCGTAGGTACTCACTCACACCTCAGTATTTCCGTACGAGTTTACGCTTGAACAATCACGAGTCTATACTGAGACCTCAGACGCCAGCATTACAAGGTGGATTTTAGTCTTCCCCTTTCCTTGTTTTTATTAACTATCTTTCTAACAGTGGGAAACCTGGTTCCTATTAGCTACAGTGTCTTTTCTCATTTGTTCAATTCTGGTCCACACATAAAGTCGTTTCAGAATTGCTAACCTGTGCACATGAGAAACACATTCACGAGACCACCATTTATAGACGATTCTCGTTGTTCTCAGCCATACCGTATCCAGGTAAGGCACTGGTTTCCAGAGTCATCAGGTGAGTGCATTTGCAAGAGAGTTAAATTCCTTGGTTAGTATATGTATTTCATTTTGGGTCCCCACATACTGGTTGGTTTTACTCATTTGTTTATTTTTTGGATATGTAAAAAGTACAAATATTTCAAGTAAAAAAAAGTGTTCATATTGATATCTGCAATTTAAGATTTCACAGGTTTTAACATGAATTTCCCTTTAAAAACAAAAAAAAAGCTTTTATATTATGAAAACTTCAAACATACACGAAGTAAAGAGAACTGTGTTACAGCCCACAGCCCCTAGCTTCGACGCCGGCCAACACCTTGGCATTCACGCTCCATCGGTGCCTCCTTCCACCTACACTGACATGGCCAAAAGTTAACCGCACCATTTTGAAAATGGGTATACCCATGCAACCCTATTACTAGGTGAGTTTTTCCTTACGTTTAAATGCACAGCCAAGCTAATGAGAAATACGTTTGACGGCATCATGTGTCCAGAATCCGGCTGTGTCATAAACAAGAGGGCTTCTCGGAATCGTGTGTCCTCTGCACTGAGGGAAGCAGAAGCCACTGCAGGCTTCTGAGCAGGACAGAGGATCTGGGGCTGGGCTGAGATGACAGAAGCAGCTTGGGCGGGGACCCCTTCCCAGAGCTGGCAGGCGGGGGCTCTAGCCACTGGGGAGTGCTTGGAGAACATTCCCCACCACTCGGTCACATACTCAGCCTCCAGGTCTCCTTTTCAGCCAGAAATGGTCGTTCCCTGGTGCCTCTGGTGAAGGCTCACTGAGAGCCGGGTCACCAGGGCCCACCCACAGCCTCCTGGGAGGAAGCCAGTGGGAGCTGCGATTTAGAGTGGAAGCCAAAGACTGGGGGACTCTGCAGACCAGTACATCTGACACGAGGAGGCTAAGAAGCCAGCTCCAGAACCTGCTGGGCAGAACATCAATGCCCACGGTCTGTGAACCCTTCCTTCTGGGAACCGGTGAGAACACAGAGCGCTTGAGCCAAAGGAAGTGAGGATTCAGGTTTCACAGAGCAGGCATTAATGCTGCACCGAAGGGACACCTGCACCTGTTAGGAGTTCACGATTGCAAGCAATAGAAATGGACTTTGGATAATCTAGGCAAACAGAGGACGCTCCTGGGAGGGAACCGGGTAGCTGGCAAAACAGGTGGAAGGACCCAGAGGCAGGAATTGACGGATAATCCCTTCAGAACACTGTCCAACCACACTTGATGGCCTGCGCTGAGCCACAGCCCTTGACTGGGGAGGCCAGGACACCCTGACAGATAGCGCCACCAAGATGAGTCCAATGGGAACAAGGGTCACTCCTCGAAGGAAAGCTAACGTGTCGTTACCAGAGGGGGAAATAGGACCAGGCAGACAGATGCCAGACAGTCGCAAGGGGACCTGGAGACCCCGGCTCCCGTGTTATAGCTGGGGAGACTGAGTCAGCAGCCATGATGCTCAGTTGGGCTAAAAAAGTAGCCACAGACAGGACCATCAGGGTCTGCCCAGGTGCCCCGCCTTCCTGCAGCAGCATTCCAAGCTGCTCTGGCTCTGGCTGGGTCTGTTGTGACCCATGTGCTGGCTTATCTGATGAGCACCTGCCCCGTGCATGGCTGCAAGTTCTGCTAAGAGCAAACGACGACATGCGTCTCTTTGCACCCCCGGACCCTGGCTTGGAAAAGAGTACTAGACAGGGAGCAGGGGCACCCGAGCTCCACCTGGCCCCTCGGGACAGGGCACTGGACAGGGCGGGATGCCCGAAGCCCACCTGGCCCCCGGGACAGGGCAAGGCACTGGACAGGGAACGGGGACGCCCGAGCCCCACCCGGGCCTCTCGGGACAGGGCACTGGACAGGGAGCGGGGGCGCCCGAGCTCCACCTGGCCCCTCGGGAAAGAGCACCAGACAGGGAGCGGGGGCACCTAAGCTCCACCTGGCCCCGGCACTACCCCAGAGGGCTCTCGCACCCTGGACCAGTTCCTTGTCACCCCTGAGCCCGATTCTCTTCTCCCCACCTAAGTACTGGGTTGGAGCTATCAGCATCCCTGGTGTGCTGTGGGAAAAGGCTCTGAGGCCATGCTGTCTGGAAATGGAAGTTCTCCAGATGGCTGAGAGGCTACAGGGGAGCACAGGGAAGGCCCCTCTCTCTCCACCTCCACACCCACATGTCCCACCTCCCAGAAGCTGCTCCTGACCGCCCCGCCCCAGACGCTCACTCCTGTCACCCTACTTTCTTGCCCTTCCAAGTTCTTTCCTTTTTCTGATATTTCATTCTACGTTGACATTAAGTAGTTGTTTATGTTCTCATTATCTGTCAGCCCCTCTGCCTGTCCCTGGCTGGAATGTGACCTCCTGCTGAATCCCTGACACAAGGCACACAGTAGGCACACAGTAGGCACACAACGAAACTGTGAACTGGATGAACGTTTTTAAGGTCTTCCTGGATTCCCCTCAGAAACTACCTCACAGCAGGGCTGAAGTTGAAAGCAAATTGCAAAAGATACCGTTTTCTGCCTTCTAGGGGCTAGAGTTAAGTTTTAAGGATCTGATATCAAGGATTCCAGGAATTCACAAGTTTGTGGTACTTTAAGCCTCAGGACTCCCAAGCCTCTGAGAGCCTGCAGAGGGCTGCCATGAGAAAACCAGAGGCACATACAATGCAGGGAACTGCTGTTGGCCCTCAGAATATCTGGGTTAAAAGAAAAACTTCACATACATCTTCACGAAGATCACGGGCAGAGAGGAGAAAAATTAAGGAGTTAAGAACAAACAATTCTACAGCTGAAAACTAAATGAAACCCCTCATAAAGAAAGCAGTGCTATCTCGAGCCCACCAGGAAAGCAGAGTCTTTTCCATTGGATCTGGGAGAGAATCCGTCAGTCAGCCGTCCGCCTGGCTTAGTCATATCTCTCCGCTGTCTGCCCATTCCGTCACTTTCCCCTTAGGTGGTGTGTCTTTGAACAACCCAATGCAACACTCACAACATAAAAACGTACTACAAATTAAATGGTTTAATAAGACTGAAGCATGATCTAGTTCTTTTTATCTTGATGTATGTGTCTAATGATAACTTCACTAACCAGATTAGACAACTACGATGATCACTTTTCTAAGAAAACACATGGAAAGCACATGCTACTAAGATCTCAAGAATCCATTTGTTTCTGAAGGATGTTTGAAATGTATATCTGCACATGCCTAACTAAAATACATTCTAATAAATAATAGACGAATGTAGACATACTACAACTTTCAAACACAATGGCTTTTATGACTGTATTTTCCCCTAACTTACCAGATGCACTAAAAGTCCACATTGAGCCTCAGAGCCTGTGATATTAATTTACAAGCACCTTTAGCAAGACGGGCATGGTCACTCTGCCAAGTGAGCAGTTTCTGACACTGGGCATCTATTTATATAAAGACATCTCTTTATTTTCATTTCTGCTCCACACAGAATAAATGAAAGCAAATGGATCACCAACGCTTAAGTGTGGGTGTATTTCCTTCACCAAACACTTGGAGTCTAAGGTTACCTATGGTTCCTCCCTCCTGCAGCTTGGAAATTTTGAAATTTTAGTTGACTTACTTTCATGGAATAAGCCATAAACCTTCCAAAGAGCAAAAGTCTTAGAAGCTATAAATCCATCAGAGAACATTCTAAAAAATCTTACCAAGCTACCACAAAGAAACATGACAGCGCGGGGAGGGCCAGTCTGGTCCCTTACCACAGACCCTCCCCGCCCCATTTCACGGGAAGTGACTGTGGTTCAAAGTGTTCACCATGGCCTCAGCCTGCCATGCTGGTGAAGGAACGGCAAGCACTAGAGAATCAAAAGGAGAACCCAGAGGCACACAAAAGAGAGCAGCCTGCAGAACCCAGTCCAGAACAGCAAATACAGACCATCTCCTGGGCAACAGAGAGCCTTCCCCAAAAGGGAGTGAGGCCAGGATACCCACTCTCATCACTTCCGCTCAACACCCTGGCAGAGATCCTAGCCGGGGCAGTAAGGCAAGAAAAGAAACGAAAGCAAAAAGATTAGAAAAGAAAATGTCACTCTTCACAGATGATACAGTGTATACACAGAAAACTCAAAACCATCTACCAATAACTACTAAAATAACCAAGTGAATTTTACAGGATTGCTGAGTAAAAGGTTAATGATGTACCAAAATTAAAAGCTATTGTATTTCTATATAGCGGCAATAAGCAAATACAAAATAAGCTTTGAAAACAAGATAACATGTATAATAGCATACAACATTGGCAAATATCCAGGACTAAATCTATCAAGAGACATGTAAGAATTTTACATAGAAAACTACAAAACGTAAGTGAAATCAGAGATCTCGATACATGGAGGAATATACCACGTGCATCGACTGGAAAACCCAGTGAGATTCAGATGTCAATGTTTTGCAAAGTAATCGGCAGTCAATGCAATCGCAATCAAAATCCCAGCAGAATTTTTTTGAAAACTGACAATTTTACATTTTAAATGGAAGCACAAAGAACCTGAAATAGCAATCTGGAAGAGAAACAAGCTTGGGGGACACACACTACCAAATATCAAGACTTCTTCTAAACCTGTGTAATTAAAGTAAACCAAGGAGAATATGCCAGGATGAGACCAACACAGAGTCATCTGATTATAGTGAAGATTCCATCCCAAATCCATAGGGAAAACAGGGTCTTTTCAACATGCAGTGCTTGTGTCAACTGCTCTTTTATGCTAAATGAACCGCAGCCCATACAGCCCGCCATGCTGGAAATTAGTGTGAGCTGGATCGCGGACCTAAATGTTAAAGGTAAGCAATGAGGCCCAGTCTGAAAGACAACAACAAAAAATATCTTCAGGTGGGCAAAGATAGACAGATGTTAAAAAGGTACTGACCATAAAGGAAAGAAAATGATAAATTGTGCTGCACTCAAATTAAGAACATTGGTTTATCAAAAGATGCAGAAGACAGAAAAGGCAAGCCACAAAACAGAAGAGACCCTGCCACACATACACCCAGCAAGGGACGGATATTCACAATGTATAAATAATTCCTACAAATCACAAGGGGAAAAAAGGCAGAAAACCTGAATGAAAAATAAGCGAAACACATCAACAGGTACTTTACAAGACAGGATTCCAAGTGGTCAATCAACACATACAAGGTCCTCCGCCATCTGTGACCGCAGGGAAATGCAGCAAAGCCACCATGGAACACTCCATACCCTCCAAAATGACTAAACTCTGTAAACGAAAAGATACTATGTGTTGGTAGGGGTGTGGCTGGCCGGCACTTGCACACGGGGCCACACAACAGTGAATGGCACATACCCTGTGGGAAACCCCTCAGTGGCAGGTACTACAGCCAAACATACAAGTGCCATGCCCCAGCAACGCCACCCCTAGCATCTACCCAACAGAAAGACAGCTACAAAGACACGGCAGCATTATCTGTTATAGTCAAAAACTAGAAACCTCCCAAACAGGCCAAGAGCTGCATGAATAAATACGCTGTGATATCATCATACCACAGAACACCATACAGCAGTAAAAATAAACAAACCACACCTATATGCAGTAATACAGATAAATCACACACACATCATGTTGAGAAAAAGCAGACACACAGCAGCACCTACTGTGCGGCTCCATGTGCATAAAATGTGAAAACAGGCAACACTAATCCGCGGTGGGAGATGTCCAGACAGGTTCCCCTGGGCGGGGTGGGGGATGGCCACTGAAGGAAGAACAAGGGAGCGGTGGGGGGCTGGAACGCCTGCTCCTTGGTCCGTGGAAGAGGAGCCAGAGCCTTCACTTGTGGAAAGTCAGCACCCGCATACTCCTCCTGGCTTGTGTACTTTTCTCATGTATTTTATAATTTTATAATTCATGTATTTTATAATTCGATAAAAAACTGGTGCAGACCAATGACTCAAAGCCATCTTGCACCAAGAAAGATCCAAATAGTAACACCCATCTGACTGGTCCATTCAACTTGCACGATCTTACCTGGACTTTCTGGACAGTGAGGAAGTATTTTATAGTTCTTGCCACCATTTTCTTACAATCAGCACATGTAGCAGAAATAGTCGCCATACTACTCCTCTTAAAAGAAACCTCACAGAAACAGAAAAGCATTATTTCAGGATCCACGAGGGTGCAAACACAGAGTGCAGATTTTAAATGGAGAAAAAAACAGGGAATTCCCAAAGGGGTACTAAGTCAGCTTTATCAGACAAAATATAAATGAAATCATTTTAATTTGTGTAATTAAATGATTAATTTAATTTGAATTTAGTGTAAGTAAAACTGGAATAAATTTTAAGCTTTAGAAAGCAAACTGTTGCTATATGACATTTCTGACTCCTGTCTGTACAGTGAGTTTAATAAGCACTGTTTTTCCTGAGTGAAATGTGGAGTGCAAGGTCTGGCTATTGGGTTTTATAAGAGTGTCATTTTATGATACACGGCCACATGGCACAAGACTTCAGCTATTTTTCCCCCATAATTTGTTGGGACAGATTTATACTTTAGTTTCATAATGGACTCTACACTTGAAAGTAATAAAATTCCACTTCGCCGTGTTGTAACAGGAAATAGGAAGCATTTCACACAATCCACAGGCTTATGCTGAACAAGGCCAAAACAGGCTCTGCTGAGCTGAGGCCACCATTCCATCTGAGGCTCTGACTCCCTCCACCCAACCTGGAACATTCAGAAAATCGGAGGCCAAGAGGAAAAAGAGGAGGAGCCACGGGAGCCAGCAAGGCTAGGTCTTCAGAGCCATGCGCATGGCACCGGGGGACACATACAGACACGCACGCACAGGCCAGGGTCGTCAGGGTCATGCGTGTGGCACCGGGGGACACACACGGACAGGCACGCACAGGCCAGGGTCGTCAGGGTCATGCGCGTGGCACCAGGGGACACACACGGACACGCACGCACAGGCCAGGGTCGTCAGGGTCATGTATGTGGCACCGGGGGACACACACGGACAGGCACGCACAGGCCAGGGTCGTCAGGGTCATGCGCATGGCACCAGGGGACACACACGGACACTCATGCATAAAGCAGGGTCATCAGGGTCATGCGCGTGGCACTGGCAGACACAGACACACAGATGAACACACAAGAACAATTGTCCATTAGCAGCAACAGAGCATCAACTTTCTCCACAGAGGAAAACAGACGTCAGCACTGAACTTTCTCCATGGAGGAAAAGAGATGTCAGCACTGAGGTCCTTTTGCAGATGCCCAGGTGTGTTTATTGCCAGCCTGCATAAGCGTAAGAGCGGATAAAGATCCACATTCTGGCCTACGATCTCCAGCATGTACAAACTTATTGGCAAAATAAACTCTGGAGATGAAGAGTCCAAATGGAGAAGGCATCCAGCTAAAACAAGACTTGTTTCCGTTCGCTGTGAAATAAAAGAATTTCAGAGAAAAAGATTCAGGCAGACACACAGGAGGCCCAGGGAGCTGACTTACAGTATGAAACACTGGGCTCAATGGATCATTAAAAAACATCAACCGTGCCACGAACCCCCCGAGAAAGCAAAAGGCCAGCGGGGTCCCAGGCAAATGGCTGCAACCCCACGAAGGACACATGACTTATCCCTGCCCTACACAGGGCACCCCCGGGGCAGGTGACAAACAGCCCCAGAACCTTATGTCAGTACCAGACTCAGTAAGGAAAGATCTCTTCTGCCATAACCACCATTAACCCAAGCACACATAGCTTCACCAACAACGCACCTGAAAGCCTCCATCACTGACAGGCACTTGAGGATGGAAAATAGCCCTTTGACAAAAGACTCTATCAGTCAAATGAGTGATCAGCCCCCAGGCCTCAGCCACACAGAAACCCTTTTCTAAAACAGTGGTCCTCATAATGCGATTTGGGGTCCCAGAGGGTCCCCAAGACCCTTGCAAGGAGTGTGTGAAGTCAAATCTTGGTTCATAATAGAAAAATGTCATGTGCCCTTCTCTCGTGGAGTACAGCGGAGTTTTCCAGAGGCCACGTGAAATGGAATGAATGAGAGCCGGTGTGAGAAGCAGAAATGCTGTGGTTGTTAAGCCTTCCAGAGACTGGCAAAGGGTAAAATGATGCCTCTCTTCTCATGACACTTTGTGCTTTACCAAACGGTTATTTTTCATTAAAAATGTTACCTATCTATTTAACATGTAATGGGTTTAGTTTTAAATGAGTAAGAACATTTTTTAGATGTGTGTTAGTTTCTAATACAATAAATACCAATACAGGTTGAGTATCCCTAATCTAAGAATCCACAAACCAAAATGATCCAAAATCTGAAATTTTCTGAGCACCAACATGAAGCCCCCAAGTGGAAAATTCCATTCCTGACCTCATGCGATGAGTCACAGTCAAAACTGTTTTGCAAACAAAATTATTAAAAATACTATATGAAATTACCTTCACATTATGTATATAAGGTGAACGTGAAAAACAAATTCCATGTTTAGGCTGGGTGTGGTGGCTCAGCCTGTAATCCCAGCACTTTGGGAGGCTGAGGCTGGTGGATCACCTGTAGTAAGCCTGGTCAACATGGTGAAACCCCATCTCTACTAAAAATACAAAAATTAGCCAGTCATGGTGGTGTATGCCTGTAATTCCAGCTACTCAGGAGGGAGGCTGAGGCAGTGGAATCGTTTGAACCTGGGAGGCGGAGGTGGCAGTGAGCCGAGTCACGCCACTGCACTCGAGCCTGGGCGACAGAGTAAGACTCTGTCTCTAAATAAATAAATTTATTTATGTATTTATTTCTTGTTTAGACTCAGGTCCCATCCCCAAAATATCTCATTATGTATATGCAAATCTACAAACGCTAAAAGCCTAAACACTTCTGGTTTCAAACACGTCAGAAGGACAGTCAGCCTGTGCATTTAAGTCATTTAAGCAAAAGCTCTTTGGAGTCCAGGCTAATTTGCAGGAGTGCGAAGGGCTCCTGAGTCTGAGAACCATGGCTCTGCAGGTGTGTTCCAACCCTCTTCCTTCGGAGACACAGGAGGGCCCTGAATGTCAGATGCGAGGGATGTGAGGCCCGCAGAGACACAGGAACTTGGCTGTGAGGGATTCAGGGACTAGCAAAGGGGACAATGAGAAGACCTGGAATGCACCGGTTCAAAGCACAGCACTGTCTGGCGCGGCCGGCGCTGCTGCACTTCACCTTTCCTCAAGTGGAGCAGGTCTCATCAACGCAACAGAACAGCTTCTTGAAACAAACTCAAGATTGGCAGGTGCCAAGAAAAACTGGAAACTGCCATGTCCCAGCCGCCCACCCACTTCCTTCTCTATTGGAGGAGTGTCCCAGCCGCCCACCCACTTCCTTCTCCATTAGGGGGTCATCAGGGGGAAAGTGAAGGCCCTCCTTCCTGAGGAGAGGGACACAGGCTGTTTCCTCCAGACATAGACACTCCCTGGCAGTCAGGACCGTCCTCTCCATGCCAGTCTCAAGCTGCAGGTGCCTGTCCTGCTCAGGTGAGGTGGGAGACCCGGGCAGGCAGCCCTCCCTGTTCCGCAGGTGAGGTGCTTATCACTGCTGGAGTGGACCCTCCTAAGTACCGAGTTCTTTGGGATCAAAGCAGTAAATGTGCTTTGGTTCCAGGTGATAGCCCAAGTTCCTCCCCAACTGTACTCAAAACCATCAGGGTTGGCATCGGCAGCTGAGGCCGCCCTGCAGATGGGAACCCACAGACAATCGCGGTACTGCTGCTCTGGTTACTCACGGACGTCAGAGAGCCCTCATCTGGGAAGAGGTGAATGCCAACCCCACGGGCGGCACACCACTCCCCTGTTGACCCCAGGGAAGCTGCTGGAAGGTGACAAAGGACCTGCACACACAGGCAGTGGACGGGCTCGCCGGCGGGCAGGAATCCTCTCTGTTTGACAAGATGCAGACAGGCCCTCTCTGGTGACAGTCTCCAAGAAAGGAGGGAAGGCTTGGACAAATGCCAACAAGCAGGACGGAAGACAGCAGCACAGCCCGTCCCCCGACAGTCCCCTTTCATCTTTCCAGGTCTGAATTGCCCACAGTTCTGAGCAACAGCATGTCTATGGTCACAGCTCACACCTGCTGATGGCAGCAAGCAGACTGCCTGGTGGGGTGGGCAGCCCGGGAGCCACAGGGCTCCCCAGAGACAGCCGCGTGGGCTGCAATGACTCCAAGCTACAGTCCCACTGCTAACCCGGTTGGTTTCCCAGGTGTGTGAGCGAAACTCAGAGGTTCGTTAAACTCCTACTTTCTAAGTTTCTTTATTGTTGCAATTGTCTACAAAAAGCGTTTTTATTTTAATGTAAAAAGCAAAGCTATTTCTATTTTAAAATAAATTAAAACTGCTGCAGATAATCAAGAGATGGGTCAAGCCCTGCTCTCATTTCAGTGTACGCAGTGCAGCCGGGCATGAAGTACTTATTATAAACTCATGAAGTCAGATGTGTTCAACAAAGCGCCTTGGAAGCCAGGTTGCTGGATGGCACAGCCCATGACGTCTCAGCAGGCCTGGGCCACCTTCTCTCAAGCAGGACTCACAGAATCGTCGCCACCTTTCACAGAGAACAACAGAAATGAAAAGCTCAAAGACGCTGAGGACAGTGCGGGGTGCGTGAAAGGAAGTGGCACGGATGACGCCCGAAGGCGTGCACTGAAAGTGGTGTTATGTCCCCATGGGAACTTCCCGTTCCTCCCCGGTGGGCGGAGAGAATCACAGGACCGCCTCATCCTGGCATTTCCACTTTTCTTTCTCTGAAAGAACAGACAATTGCAGCATGACTGGCTACACACTTCATGAGGCAGAGAAAAGCATGCCCAGACGCACGGGGCCCTGTATGGGAAGACAGGCCATCTGCCCTGTGTCCCTGGGACTGGCAGGTCAGTGAGGTTGGCATCCCAACCTTTCCCAAGCGGCTCTGCGGGGTCAAACAGAGTTTAAAAATGCAAACACAACCATGCAACCCTTAGCCACGGGCCACCAACAACCATCAGAGAGTGGTGCTGGAGGTTGAAAATGCTGTGCTGAGGGAGGCACCCCACGGTTCTGGAATGTTCCGGCTCCCTCGATCCCACTGGAAGACATGGCTCGGGGCTCTCCTGTTAAAGGGTAGAGTAAGAGCAGGTATGGTCCTCGCAGACAAGAGACAGGTGACACAGCAACCAAGATGCAATTTTAAAAGGCCGCCACTTAGCAGACTTGTAAAACTGGATTCGCCCAGAGACAGACCAAACCCAGTCAGCACGGGCACTCTGGACTCCCCGCAGCTCCCACCTGAATCCAGGCCTCCCTGCCTCCTGCCTCACCAGCCCTGGGGCCTGTGAAGTGTGTCTGGTGTTTTTCAGGAGGTCATGCACTGTGCGATTAAAGGCAACAGACAGTGCAGAGCTGATCCTGCACAGCGGCCTCCAGGAGAGCAGGACTCCTGTGCTGGCCAGGCGCCTGGTGGAAAGGCTGGTGCACCTGCAGCCTTGCAGCGCCTGGAGGAGCCGAGCAGAGGAGCTGGTTGAGCACCCATTGGACCTACGCTTCAAATCCTCTCTTCACAGCTAATCCCTGCATCACGCTGGGTCTTTATAAAATGATTACGATTACTTTAAGAATGTTCCTGGGATGAATTACAGACAGTGAGATAAGTCATAAAGGTGAAGGGCCAACATGCCCCTCATCTCCTAGTTTGATGGTCGATGACAGCTGCCATCTAGGGCAACTGCTCTAACCCTCTGCCCTTTGGAGCCACCAATAAAGTGACATGCAGCTGCTGTCCACACCACAGGGCTTCCCACAGCCTGTGGCCCCCAGAGTCAGTCACCCTCAGCTCCTGGCAGCCACAGGGCAGGCCCCAGCTGGGACAGGGAATCCCCTAGGACAGAGCTCCACCTTCGCCCAGGCAGGAACCCTGCACCTCAGGCCACCTTGTGCAGACACCTGTTCTGGCCTGCACCACGGGGGGCCCCGTCCACTTAGGCCAGGCCCCGACAAGGAGTCTAACATATAAACACAAACTCACTCACACATGACCTCAAACTCACACAATCACATACACACACCCTTATACGCCCACACACTCTCACATAACCACAAATTCACAATCACAAACACACTCAAACATGCACACTCAAACCCATGCACTCATATACTAACACACTTATACACTAATACAAACACAAGCATGCACTTACACAACCTCAAACTCACACTTGCACACTCACACCCATGCACTCATTTATATGCTAACACAAACACGCAAACATGCACTCATGCTCACACACAACCTTACACAATCACATTCACGCAAACACACACTCATGCTCACTCACAGTTTAACACATCCACACACAAACATATTCACACTCACAAATGCACTCATATAACCTCATACATACGGACTTACTCTCACACACACGTGTGTGGCAACAGCACAGGAGACCTGGCTCAGGCGTGGCTGCAAAAGCAGGAAGGAGACCGGAGCCCCTGGTCTCGGCGTGGCCCGCGCCTTTACCTGTGGTTCCTCAAAGCTTTTGCACAAAGATGAGGATCTGGGCCTGTGCGTCCGGCCCTGCCTCATTCACTTGTCTCGTTAAATCAGAATCGAGTGACAGCACAGGCATGGACCCAAAACAGTGAAGAGCCCACGGAGGGGCAGGGGGCAGCATCCATCAGAGATTTCAACAATGTCCCACGAACATCCAGCAGCTGGCAGACGGGAGTAGCTGCACCCACAGAGCTGCAAAGCAGACCAGGGCAGGGAGCGGGGGTGGCTGCTGGACCAGAGGCATCCTCAAGGCCCCAGGCTACTGGGGGCCTCTCCAACGAGGGTAGTAGGGTGAAGCAAGAACGCGTAGGAACATGATGCATGATGAGGAGCCTCCCCGAGGGTCTCTGTCTCAGGAACTCCTGGACAGTGGGCCCCAGGACTCTCCTCTGCAGAACCAGAACAGAACCTACTGCTCGAGGCAGCAGACAGGGAGTTTCTGTCCCAGAGGAAAGGCCCTCAAGCCGGCACTGGAAGGGCCCACCTACTCACCCCACTGCTCCCCATCCCCGGGCCCTCCTTACTCCTGCCTTTAAGAAGCAATGTCTCAGCCACGCATTTCTATTTACAAAAGTACTTGTTACCACAAGTGTAACACCACCACACAAAGACACATACAGGTGATCTCTGTCCCTGGCTCCCCTGCCAAGGCCACCAGGGTCCTTCCTCGGGCTGGGCTCCTGCACGTGCATGCACACACACACAGATGGGCTTCGCTTCTGTGGGTGCCCAGAGACTCACACCCCACACGCTGCTCTGCAGCTCCCACTCCTACATCCCGGCCTCCCAGTGCACCAGGAGCTCGGATCCCCCTCTCTACAGAGTGTATGCGGCAATGCGCACAAGCAAGCAGTTTACACACAGGGACAGAACAGACACATCGCTTCATGTTCAGAGCAATAGCTTATTTCTCTCTTTCCTGCTCTCTCCACCATCAAACACCCAACAGAAACCTTTGCATGGCTGCTGTCCACACTTCTCTCCATTCCATACACATGCACGCACACACACGCTCACAATGCACCCGTGTGCACATATGTATACACGCACCCACCAGGTGGTCACTGCCTCCAAAAATGAAACTGTATCCTATAGACTTCTCAGCATCTTCCTTTTCTCATTCAATACCACCTCTCGGAGGAGTCCGTCACGTGGCTGTGCCAATATTTAGCCAAGCATTCTCCTACTCACGGGCACAGACTTTCCTCCAAGCGTTTGACTCTCACCGCAACACGGCAAGAGACTGCCGGGTGCAAACAGCCTCATGTCCTGGGGTCTGTGCCCCTGCGGAGCACAGCCCTGACAGTGGGGGCTGAGTGAAGTGTCTGCGTATTGCTCACATCAGGACATGTGAGCAGAATGACTTCTAAAGAGGCTGCAGCCATGCGCACCTCCTCCAGCCATGCCCAATGTTGCTGCAGCCTCTACATCCTCCCTTGCAATGGACACCATCTCTCTTTCCATCTTCTGCCAAGCTGGGTAAAAAGCACGATCTCTGCTGACTTTTCTGGGTGTCTCCCTGGGTGCTGGGGAGTCTGAGCATGTCTGCGACGACCCCTTTTCCCTGGGCTGCCCAGTCACACTGACCGTTCAGTTTCTAATATTGGTCTTTCTCTCCAGTTTGTAAGAGAACTCTCCATAGTAAATGGGGTATTTTTGTTTGTTCGTTTTCGAGACAGAGTCTCACTCTGTTGCCCAGGCTGGAGTGCAGTGGTGTGATCTTGGTTCAACCTCCACCTCCCAGGTTCAAGTGGTTCTCTCACCTCAGCCTCCCAAGTAGCTGGGATTACAGGTGTGCACCACCACGCCCGGCTAATTTTTGTATTTTTGGTAGAGATGGGGTTTCACCATGCAGGCCAGGCTGATCTTGAACTCCTGACCTCAGGTGATCTGCCAGCCTCAGCTTTGTCAAATGTTACACATATTTTTCCAAAACTCTCATTTCTTCATGGACTTTGTTGCTAATATATTAATATATCCACTCAAAAGTTGCCACTTTTATTCTGTCCATTGCCTCTTTTTCCGCTTCTAGAGATCCTGGGTCAATGAGGACGGGTCCCTAATGCCCCAACTGTCTGGAGATTTCTCTTGCTTTTTACTTTTTACCGTTAAGCCTTGAATCCATCAGAAATGTGTCTTCCCCTCATACTTAGATATGAACAATTTACCAGCCACTTAAAAAGTTGAAGCAAGAAAAAGAATGACCAAGATACGAGGAAAAACTGAGCCCGGAAGACAAAGAGGTAATTCAAGCCCCTCTGAGGAGTGACAGAGAGAACAGTGATGCTATGGCGTCCACAGAACAGGCACCAACGGATGCAAAGCAGAAGCCACTGGCAGCAGGAAAGAGCCCCTGGAACATCAGCCGGTGAACAGCGAACAAAACTGCACAGAGGACCTGGGAGATGACACGGAGCAAATATCAGAATCAGCCGGTGAACAGCACAACAAAACTGCACAGAGGACCTGGGAGATCACACGGAGTAAATATCAGAGAAATAAACCAGTAGCCGAAACGGCATTCGCAGGAATCCCACCAAAGGAAAACGCGGGCCAGATGTGCTGCAGGGAAATGACAAGGACGCTGACGAGGGTGACGAGGGTGACCAGGAGATGAGGAACACTCCCCAGATGCACAGAAAACAAGGCTTTAAAAATTAAGTTAACTCGTGTGTGCTAACTGGGACAAATTTTAAATTTGACAGTATCAAAGATAAGCAGAAGATCTCAAATTTTAGATAAAATGAAGATAAGACACCTAAAACTAAGCAAGAGCCAAGCTGTCCTCAGTTCCCTGTCAGCTGCACAGGCCCACGCTGGCGGTACATGAAGGGCGGCGTGCAAATTGGGCACCCTGCATAAATCAGAGCCCCGATCTAGGGAGAGGGACGGTCCCTGAGGCTCATGGCCTGAAGACCCAGCTGAGGGGAGATGCCACCAGGGCACCTGGAGGGGTGGGTGTGAGCTAGACAAACTCAGGAGTTGTCTGCTGCGGGCAGGAAGGGCAGCTACAGGGGTCTGACGGGTCCGCTGGGAGAACACGCAGAGCCAGGCAGGGTCCACAGAGCTGTGAAGAACACAGCTGACATTGGGAATCAGGCAGCAGGAACGCCCAGAGGTGCCTGGGGTAAGGCAGCCAGATAGGAAGAAGTCAGCAGAGCTGGGGTCTGGGAACCAGAGGAGCGGAGGGTGCCCCGGGAGGTGCCAGAGCCAGCTTGGTCCCTCTGCTCTCCTGCAGGCCCGGGGACTCTGCTCACCCACCCTCCCATCCACGCATGTCCCTAAACGTTCCCTGAACACCTGCTCCGAGTCTGGTGCCAGGCCATGAACCGTCCACTCGCTTGTCCTCACAGGGCCAGTGAGGACGCCTGGTAGCCCACAGCCAGCCCGATCCCACCGTGAGGATGTATGAAGTGAAGCCCCTGCCTCAGGCCTGAGCATCCTCCATGCAGATTCAGCCCCGCCAGGGCAATGCCACTGACGTCAGCAAGCAGTGACGCCTCACAGCGTCCACAGGATGGCACTCACGCCTACCTGGCACACAGACACCACGGATGCTACAGGCCACCACAGCCTCCCAAGATGACCGCAGGGGAAAGTCCTGCCGACTCTGTCAAGCACAGGCTCCAGTGGCACAGTGGAAGGGCAGTCTGGGGTGGAAGGTCACATGGGGACACTGCTTGCCATGGAGCACCCACCGCCAGGTGCTCTGCACGGGCGTTTCCTCCGTGGCCCCCAGGAGGCCTGAGGAGTCTGGGCTCCCTCAACCAGTGAGTGCCCACCTGACTGCAGACGACCTTGCCCAGCCCAGGCCTCTTGCCGGCCCTCACAGGGGAGGGTGTTGGAGAAGCGGGGGGTGCCTGGAAGTCACCCTGCCCGACTGCGAGTGTCACCTGGACCACGTCATGTCCTGTCCACAGCCTGCTGGACGCCCTGGGGCCAGCCTTGTCTGACTCTGCTTCAGTGTGTCCTTCGATGGTACCTAAAGCAGGGCTGGCAGGTTCTGGGCAACAATGTTCCACCATCCAAAAACCAAGGAAGGTGCTGGGTGCTCAGAACTCTCCTGATGGTGCCCCAGATGTCACTATCACGCCATCAGAGGTGGGAAACAGACTCTGTCAACCACCCTGGCCCGAGGGCATGTGTCTACTACCATCAGTAACACAGCCTCCTGGCCACACCACACACACCACCTGCCAGGAGCACAACACCTACCCCAGGGGGAGGTGACAAACGCCATCCAGTCCCAGATTGCCTGGGACGCCTAGTTCTTTCTTGTGAGTTCAGACCGTGTGTTCCTGAATACAGCCTGAGTGGCCACACTTAAGGAACGATTAAAAAGCCACAGTGTTCAACAGAACACGCCACTGCTATGACAAATCCTCATAATGCAGGCATACGGCTGGGTGGCAGGGTCTTAGCGGGACCTGACTCCATGAGTAAGCGCAGCATAAAATGTTTCTGACACACTGATGACAACTACGGCACAAAACGGGGTTGCACAATGACAGCAAGCTTCAATAATAAGTGGTTTTGAGTGCCAGTCCTTACTGGAAAGGGAGCTATTCCACGCCTGTCCCTCCCGGACACAGACCACTTCCTTACTCACGCCCCTGCCCTGCCAGACACGGTCACTTGAAACCAACACCTGACCTGTGAGCATGCTCCAGAGACATCCCAGCCTGCGAGGCCTCTGCCCTCAGTGCCCAGATGCTGTGCTCCCAAGGCCGAGATGGGCTGCGCGCCTCGATGGCAGCACAAAGGCTGCCTCTGCTCACTCTGACTCTGAACTTGCAACCAAAAGCAGTGCCCCAGGCCTCGGGCTGCCCCTGCCCAGGAGGCGTCGCCACTGCAGGTTACGAAGCCATCCATTAACCGAAGCCACTGCCAGGGCGCTGTCCACACAGGTGCTGGCTCACAGGCCATGTGTGCCTCTGGAGGCCCCAAGATGTCCAGGGCCCCTGACTCCGTGAGTCCGCGTGTTGCCAACATGAGAGGTCTGCTCCAGGCTGCAACACAGCACCTGTCCCGAGGGCTGCCCTGACGCCGGCGTCCTCCCCGCCACCAGTGGGTCTCTCTGAACCCTGCTGGAGGCCCTGTCTTCTATGGAGATCTCCACACCTCTCAGTGTGTCACCACAAGGGAGGGAGCACGAGACTCTCCTCCCCGAAAGGGACCTACGATGCATCCTGCCTCACTTCGCCCAGACCACACACCTGGAGCAGCCGAGGCACGGGCAGGAGGCCCCAAAGCCACAGTCTCACCACTATAGCTTCTCACAAGGGGCAGGGCTGACAGCTAGTCCCGGCTGGACCCAGTATTCTGTGCAGAGACCCAATGGGGTGAAGAGACCCCCCAGGACCCCAGAGCACCTGCCAGGGCCCAGGGTGGACACCTCAGACACAACTGGGCACGGCCAGGCAGACAAGCCCAGGCCCAAGACTGACTGCCGTGCTGAGCTCGGCCGCTGCCACTTTCTGCCGGGACTGCCTCCAAATGCCACGGGGGAGCGCCCCACCTGCTTGGCTTTACACCCACCTCAAGGACCTCTAATTTTCCCTGAAACAGGAGTCCTATGGACATCCAAATGCCTGGTTTTCAAAAAGAATAAGGAGGCCATGGTCCCCTGGGGGAGACGTTGCGTCCTGAGGCAGCCCCTCTGTCCAGCAACACGCAGTGCCCCTCCACTCAGCCAACATGCGGAGAATACCAGCAGCAGGTGGGTGCCCTTCTCAGCCTGAGGACGTGCCCTGTGCACATGGATCTGGCCCGGGAGACGCCCCTTGGAC
The DNA here is from genome assembly GCF_008728515.1 of Papio anubis. Classification (NCBI taxonomy): domain Eukaryota; kingdom Metazoa; phylum Chordata; class Mammalia; order Primates; family Cercopithecidae; genus Papio; species Papio anubis. Next base: position 123,337,917 of record NC_044985.1, read on the forward strand.
CCTGAGGCGTCTGTGGAAGAGCAGCCCAGTGGGCATCCATGACAGCTTGGGGACGTCCTTCCTTCCTGGGGGAGATGAGCACCCAGGCATATAACATCCAGGGGTGACGAGGGCGGGGAGGACACTAAAGCAGAGTCCTGGATGGAGATGGAGTTGGCAGTTGGGGTCCACACAATGATGGACTGGAAGAGGGAAGGCGTGGGCCCTGGGGAACGAAGAGCCGAGTCACATGCTCAACATGAGCACAGCTGTCCTGACACGCGCCCAGGCTGGCACCCACACTGAACGTGCACCACCCAGATGGCAGCATCACAAGGACCATGGTACTGATAAGGGCCACATCCAGAGGTCCCCATCCTCACCTCCCACTCTCCTTTACAGGCCTCCGTGGGCTCCCCTGGCTCTCAGGAACCGGAGGGGCCTGAAACGATGACCCCAGGAACCAACGAGCCCGGGAACCAACGACCCAGGCATGTCCTGGGCTCTTCCCTTGTTCACCTGAGGGATCCACGGATCTCCTACTCTCTCCTTCCTGCCTTGGCAGAGTCGGACAATTTGGCCTGAGGCAAAACAGTCTTTCAAAGAGGACACAAACAGGCCTCCTCGCAGACTGCCAAGCTCTGTCTAGTTCCCCAGGAAGTAGCCCTCTTTCCCCTCATTTCCAAGGAAAAGTGCCCCATGCTGGGCCCGTTGGCTCACTGGCACACAGCAGAATCTTCAGTGTCAGCCGCAGGGGCAGGACAGGAAGGTAAAGAGGAAGTGCCGTAGGGAAAAGGAGACACAAAGGGAAGAAACACGCCTCGGGCCAAGGGATTTAGAAGTGACAGGGAGCCCAGGGGCAAGTCACTCCGGGAAGGCAGGAGCTGGGGGCGGAGGCCAAGAAAAGCTGCTCCTCTGAGGACAGAGGGAGAGTCCAGCCAGAGGCCAGTGGGCGCTGGGGGTGGGAAGGAAGGAAGCCAGGTGACCAACCCAGGAAGGTGGGCCTCTGCAAGTGCTGGCTCCCGTGCACGTAAGCGGGCTCCAGGGAAATGTGCCAGGCGGGTGCCAGGAGAAAGCAGAGTGTGTGATGACGCTGGGCATGCTGGCAATCACTGACAAACACCAAGACTCACCCCATCCACCTGTTGTGGAGCCACTGCCCGCTTCTGCCTGTCACCCTCCAGTCCCTCAAGCACAGCCCCAGCCCAGCCCCGTCAAGGTCTGCTCCTTCTTACCCAAGGAGGTCCAAGCTCCCAGGAGGGGTCTGGCAGGTCCCCTCGGCCTCAGCTAGCCCAGCGCCCACCCTGCTCTCAGGGCACCAACTCCTGGCAGGACCTCTCTAGTGCTCCCCAGAGCCCCCATCTTGGTGGCCCGGTCATCTTAACCTATCTTTAGACCCAGGCTGGGCACCATCCCCCCGGCAGCCCCGAGGAGCCCCAGGCTGGGGTAAGCACCCTTTCTCCAAGTCCCCCTCGGCTGCCGGGACCCCTTGCTCATCCTCTCCACTGGGAAGGCCAGACAGCAGCCCCTGCCTCACCACGGGGTCACAGGAAACAACGGAGAGAAGAACACCCAGCAAGGCTCAGCGCCTGCACCCAGACACCAACAATGGGATAAGGAGGCAGTGGAACGCTCAGGACCTGGCTGCAGGGTGACTCCGGGAGAAGAGGATGCAGACTGCAGGCTCCATCTGGCCGGTGGTGGGGCGTGGCCAGCCTGCTGTCCAGCAGGGAGCACCAGGACTCCACCGGGCTGGGATGGCGTGCACAAAAAAGGGGATGGGACCTGGGGTCGGGGGTGCAGCCTGGGCCCACGGGTCCAGAGCCAAGAGGACCCTCATGGGGCTTGATTCATTCAGAGGAATAAAACAGCACAGTCGGTGCTGGAGATCCGGACCAGGGTAAGAAGAAGAAATACCACTGAGGAACGCACGTGCTCTGCAGTGACCTGCGTGTTTGGGTAAATGAAGGATGTGCATGTGCACACACACATCTATGCACACATTTAACTTATTATATAATTAATGTATATTTAATACGCATTTATATTAAATTTTACATATGTGTTATAAATATACATGTACTATGTATTCTGTATTGGTAATATACATACATATTTTATATATGTGTATCTCTAGTTATTGTATGTATAAACATTTGTTTTTTCCCATCTTTCCCTCTATAGTCAGCAAACATTTGAGCTCACCACGGGACTGACAGTCACCTTGTGTTTTGGAAGAACCACCTATCTTTAAAAACTCTAATCGAATAGCTATTTGATGGGTAGAGATTAATGGTTCCAGTTTTGCAAGATGAAAACACTCTAGAAATTGGGTGCACAATCATGTGAATATAATTAACACTACTGAACTGTACACTAACAAAGGGTTAAGATGGTAAATTTTGTTAGTTGTTTCTTACCACAACTGAAATTTTTTTTTAATATTTAAAAGCTGGAAACATACACACAATCAAATAAATTGCCCAAACTGCTTGTTCACATGGATTCTTTCCTGCTTTGTCCCCAACTTCAGAGGCACTGCTGCCTACCCAGCTCCAGTCGGCCTTCACGTCCCATCTCAGAACACGAGAGACGCCTGGTTTAAACGTCCCCGTCCACAGCGCACACTTCCTGCGGATCCAGGTCACCCCTTGGCAGCGCCTCCCGGATGCGAGGAGCCAACACGGGTTCACGTCCTGATAGCTGAGAAAATGACTGGCAGTGACTGAAACAACAGCATCCCACACACAACACACACATCAGGATGTTTAAAGTGTATTTATGGTGACTGAGCTGTCACCTGAACACGTGACGTACACGCGATGCTCTGAGGAAGGAAACCGTCTAGGAGCCAGGAGTCACGGAGCTGCCTCCCGCGACCGCCTTCCTCAATCACTACAATGAAAACACACAGCGAGCTGAGCTGCAGTGAAGACAAATGACTCTCAGCGCTTCGTTTTAGCATATTCTAAAAATGCAATTTACAATTCAGCAATATCCTTTCTTTTTATGTAGTCACTACAACACAAACATGCCTCTTTGTTATCTCGAACTACATCTGCATGCAAAACACGCTCCGGCTAGGAAAATGTAAGTTCTGGGGAATCGAAACCCATTTTTCAAATCTGAAAGAGATGGAGAAATGAAAAGAAAGGAAAAGGAGAGGATAAAGGTACATGTTATTCACATGCAAAAAAAAATGTAAATGAAAGCTGGTTTCATTTCCTCACCCCCAAGCTGGTCAATGATGTATGTAACTTGCCCCAAGAGTTTTCAAAATTATTATTTAAGTTCTATGACTGTACAGTGGAATAAAATCCATACTGGGCAAATGCAGTGTCATTTACTTCTAATGCTAAATAAATGCTCATCTTCTGGACTTGATGACAAGAGGGCTTCTCACCCTAGGTACCAATGACATCTTGGGACGTAAAATTCATGGTGCCATATGCTGTAGAATGTTCAGTGGCAACCCTGGCTTCAAACTACTACAGGCCAGTAGTACCACGCCCCCAGATGTGACAACCAAAACTGTCTCCAGACATTGCCAAATGTCCCCTGGGGGAGGAGGGTGCAAAACCTCCTAGGCAAGAGATCCCCTAAAATAGACTCAAGCCAGAGCGACTTAAGTCACCACCCCCCAGTTCCACGTCACACACACACACTCCATCAGCTGAGACTGCTCACTGGGCTTTGGGGACCGGGGCAACACAGTCCCAGTTGCTCAGGCCCCCAAAGTCGAGTGACGCAGATCACACACAGCTCCCCAGGGCCAAGGGCTCTGCTTTCGCTGACGGCTGGGATCTCCATATTCCTCAGGGCAATCAACGACGGCACAGACTCACGCCAGCAGGAGCTGCCTTCCCAAGTTAGTCAGGGCCTGCACCCACGTAACAGATTAAAATTAGGCACCCTAATTATTAAACTGTCACTGCAGAAGCTGGGAATACCATTTTTTTAAATGAATAGAATTAATGGATTCTTTATTTGCTTGCATTGGTGATACTCAGCCTGTCTTTTATTATCAAAGCAATCATAAAACGTTGCTTCTGCCACATATGCAAATTAAATCATTAGTATTTTTCCCAATTACAGTAACTGCTTATTTGTATTGCTGATCTATTCTACCAATTTAGTTCCTCTAATATGAATGATACTGGAAATGCTTTAATAAAACTCTCAGGCAATACAAGATACACATTTGCTACTTCGTGCCTTTCTGATCATGTAATGGGTAGGACCACCCAGAGTGACCCAGATGGGCCACGTCACAGAGCCTGAACCCCGGAGCCACAGTGCTCTGCCTTCTACATGGGCCCCCACACAGGGCCTCCCTGACTCCTCCCCACAAAGGGGAGAAACAGCCCAGGGCTCCTGTGGGTAGGGCCAGGCCAGGAAAAGCCAGCGCACCGGGATGGGAGCTTTCTTTAACAGCTTACACTGTGTTTTTCTTTCTTTTTTTTTAGACGCAGTTTGGTTCTTGTTGCCCAGGCTGGAGTGCAATGGTGCAGTCTGGGCTCACTGCAACCTCCGCCTTCCAAGTTCAAGCAATTCTCCTGCCTCAGCCTCCCGAGTAGCTGGGATTACAGGCATGAGCCACCACGACTGGCTAACTTTTTTGTATTTTTTTTTAGTAGAGATGGGGTTTCACCACATTGACCAAGCTGGTCGTGAACTCCTGACCTCAGGGGATCCACCCGCCTCGGCCTCCCAAAGTACTGGGATTACAGGCGTGAGCAACAGCTTACACTTTCTAAAAACTCAAGTGAAGTGTTCATTTCACTGTGTAACTATCCACGTTACAGGCATGGTTGGCTTAATACCCAGCGTTCTCCATCGTGGTCTCACAGTCCAGTTCACCCAAGGCTCCCATTGTCCAGGAAGATGCGCTTGTTTCCTGTGGCCACCCCTGACTCTGGCTCCAGCCCGCAGTGGGAATCCTCTACCATGATGCCCCTCGCAAGCAGGAGGCCCTGGCACTGCTCTGAGCCCTGCATCTTCCCATAAAGTGCACAACCACTGAGCACCCTTGCTTGGAGGTTGGACAAACGTCAGCGTCTGTGAGTTCAGAATCCGAAAGAAGGCTAAAGCTGCCTCTCAGGAGACGGAGCAGGGCTTGGAAACAGATGTGATGACACGTGGGCGGCAGGGGCAGGGGTGGCAGAGGTCGGCTTCTTAAGCACTCAGCCAGAACAGGTGCCTCCTCACCTGGCTCCTCTGAGCGCCACAGAGAAACCCACGGCAAGTGCAGTCTGGGCCACAATGAAGCAACAAGGAAGAGTTAGTTTTCCAAACCCAATACGCCCAAAGAGTGCCCGATCAATCCATTACTGTGTATTCCCTCTCTGTTCCCGGTAGGAGAGAGTGTGGCAAGGACACCGCCTTGGCAGCTCTCACTCGAAGGCACAGGGTGGGGGGTAGAGCAGTGCCTCAGGCCAGCTGACGGCCCCTCCCTCAACGATGGCCGAGGCAGGAATGGACAACAGAGACTGGAAAGTGAGAAAAAAGATACAAAGTGGAAACAGGACACAGGCAGGAAGAAAACACAGTCCCATAGAGCGCCCCAGACAGCCTCGGCCCTGCCAACAAGGCCAGACGAGAACAGATGCGAGAGCTACCAGAGGGCAGGATGGCTGGAAGAGCTGCCATTGCTGGCACCTGGGCACCGTGCGAGAGGCTCGCTAACGTGAGTAACGGGGCGCAGTCCACTCTCGCCTCTAATGGGAAGCCAGCAACAGCCCGGACACAGACAGGGAAGCAGCTTGTGGGCAACCCTCCATCGTGCTCTGCAAAGGCAGAAAACCCAGGGGGATCTGGCTGTACACCATGGCGATGGGAAAGACGCCCAGGCTAATATTAGGGGCTGCCCGTATCGCAGGTCCTCTGTATCAGGTGTTCGTAATCTGGGATACCTGCGTGGGCTGAAAAGATCCATGAACTCCCTAAAGCCACATTCAAAATGACATATTTTAGCACCTCTCTCTATCATATGGAAATGTTTAATGAAAAAGAAAACTGAGGCTAGGCATGGTGGCTCACACCTGTAATCCCAGCACTTTGGGTGACCTGATCCCTTGAAGCCAGGAGCTCAAGACCAGCCTGGACAACATAGCGAGACCCCTGTCTCTACAAAAAAAAAAAAAAAAAAAATAGCCAGATGTGCTGGTGCACGCCTGTAGTCCTAGCTGCTCAGGAGGCTGAGGTGGGCAGATGGATAGAGCCCAGGAGGTCAAGGAGGCAGTGAGCCATGATTGTCCCACTGCACTCCAGCCTGGGCAACAGAGCAAGGCTCTATCTCAGAAAAAGGCAATGGAAACAGAAGAAAGAGAGAGGCAAATTGCCCTGCATCCGAAGGAATGGGTCCTAGGCGGCATCAATGAGTCTGGTTTGTTTCAGCGGACACGGCCCCAGCACCATATACCCCACGGCTCTCTCCCCTGCTTCTGACCCCTAAAATGCCGATTTGTATTCAAACACATACAAAGATAACATTTTAACAACACAACAGCCTAAACAAAATTTCCAAATGCATCCGCCCTCAACCAAGCACCAAGAAGGTGTAACACACACAAGCCCTGAGGAGAGGCTCAGGGCTCCTCTCTCTGCACCCCTCACGTCCAGAAACTGATGGGGAGGCTCACATCCAAGGGCTCCAGCGAGTCAGGATGCAGGAGAACAGAACTGTGCACAGGGACAGGGACAAGGCTTCCATGGAAGAGCCCTTCCCCTCCCTTCCCTTCCATCTTGACTCTCTCTCCTGAGCAGGGCACCTTGCCTCCCAGCTGCCTCCACAGGACTGGCATGAAGGGAGGCCCACAGCCCCTGACTGCTTTGAGTGGAGGCCCTCTCCCCAGCACCTCAGGTAAATGGCCTCCCCCAAGCCTCAAGAAGAAGCCTTGCCCTCAGCTTCCCTTAGCCAGAGGCGACACCCTTGGAGCTCAGTACCTGGGGGTACACAGCGGGCTGGCTGCCCTCAGCAGCAGGAAGCACTGGCTGGCAGTGGCAGGAGGTTCCAGGGGCCTCCGGGCCACCTCTGAGGAAGGAAGAAAATGAGGCTCCTGGCCCACAACTCTGCCCAGCTCAGCAGCAGGGAAGCTCTGCCTCCACCCGGCTCCCTGTTGGTGGCCAGAGCCGGAAGGCAGAACTAGAGCATGGAAATAAGTGACCACAGGGTCTCCTGTTCCCTCTGAAGTCTCAGCCTCAAGCCTCCCGCCTGCCTGTGCCAGAGCCCGTGCAGCTTCAGGTACGCAGCACAGCCCACCAGCGGGCAAAGCCAGCCTGTGATAAGCACAGCCCACCAGCGGGCAAAGCCAGCCTGTGATAAGCACAGCCCACCAGTGGGCAAAGCCAGCCTGTGATAAGGAACACATGCACACCTGTCCCTGATTCTACAGACACCACCCTGGGAGCCCCAGAAGGACCATGTGACACAACAGGACACAGGGAGCCTGACTGCAGCCTCATCTATTACTCACTAAAACTCACAAAGGGGACAGGAGGCCAGGGAAGCCACAGTGAGTGCCGAGGAAGCCCAGAGGCTATGATGACCCTTCTTGCTGCTACAGAATCAAAAAGAGGCCACCTGGCCCTGAAAGCAGTCTAAGACAGTCTCCTACAGCTCTGCCCTGGGAGCCCCAAACAAGCCCTGGAGACAAGGTAAACACAGGCCCAGGGACAGGAAAGCTCAGGTGTGCCCTAAACAAGGTCTAAGCAATGTGGCCAGACCCAAAGATGCGGAGAAGGAATCTGGGTCGTGGTGGCTGGGTCAAACCCTGCAAGACGCTGCAGGCACGGCAGAGGGGCCTGCGTTTTACTCTAGACAATGGTGAGCCGCAGGATGCCAGGACGAGGGCAGAGGAGGAAGGCTGACAATCCGGAGCACAGGGAAGAGAGGCGGGGGCCTGTGTCTCGGAGGTTCAGAGCGACAATCAGGTCCCAGCCCTGACTGCGCTGCTGGGGCTGGGGCAGCCACCCAGTGGGAGTCAAGGTCACAGACGCTGAGACTCAAATACTCAAACAGGGAATCAGAGCCATCCTCAGGTTCTGTATGAAAATAGGTGGCACCAGAGGGACGAGGAAAGACCAAAGAGAGACGGGTCACACCAGAGGCAGATGACAGTGTGTCCCAGCCACGGGAGGCACCACATGACACAGGTTCAAAACCACCTTCCCAAGAGGAGCGTCAGCTAAGGGTGCAGGTCCTAGGGGCAACCCGGGGTGGCCGGCCAGGGAGGGTGTGAGGCCTCTGGAGCCCAGATGACTCCTGCGGGCCCACAGGCTGGAGACCACAGATGTTGGCGGATGAGGCGTCCATGCAGATCCATGCTTGGAGCACCACTGTGTGTTCTAGACAAGCCGCCAGTCCACGTCTGAGCCTGGAATTTAACAACGTAATGCTGGGAAACTAAGACTACTAACACCGTACGGAAATCCCATGAGCAACGGCTTAGGTGTAACAGCTTGACTTTCATAAACAATGTAGTCACCAGCCAGAGGAGCAACAGCCACGTCCCAGGGCCCGGGAAGGATGGCCACATGCGTCCTGGCTTCTGATCCCCCAGACCCTCTGTCGAGACAACACTGAGAACTTCCGCTTGGAACAAGGCTGGCCCTTGTCCAGAGACAGCCCAACTCTAACAGTTAAAACACAGTGGTCTCCCTGGAGAGAAGAGAAGCTAGGTGAGAGCCATGCATGAGGGAGGATTTCGCCACCTCGCCACCATCAGATGGACCCATTTTATAGAAACTCCACCCTTCCTCATTAGGTGGCAGCGATCAGAGGTGAGTGGCTGTTCTCGGTTCACCAGGAATCACACCAGAGGAGCCAGACTGCATACGACTCCAGTGTATGACGCGTGCACATGTCCGTCCATGCGTGTATCTGCATGTGCGTGTGTGCGTGTCCAGAGTACACGAGTGTGTGGGTGGGAATGCTTGCTGTGTGCGGCATGTGCACAAACATGCATGTACATGTGTGTTAAGGAGGAAGAACACTCACCAGGGCTGTAATCCTAGAACTTCAGTGGGAACTGAAGACAGAGAGAAGAGGGGACTGCCCACAGGTGGCCTGGATGGGGTCACCCACTGAAGCAGTCGCGGGCCCGCAAGCTCCAGCATTCCTGCAGCAGGAGCTGGAGAGTGGCCAGAAGATCCCCCTGTGCGCCCAGGACAGGAGGCCACTTCCAGCCTCAGTCCCGCCGCTGCATGCCCGGCCAGGACCACAGGGCCGGCCGCCACCAACGCAACGCCCAGGAGAGCCTTCCACCCGTCACTTTACAAAAACGCCCAGCTTCGCCCGGAAGAAACCTCCTCTGTAGACGTGTGCGGGTTGGACGTTATCTGCCTCTCCCTCCAGCCTAGAGACAGGACACGGCACAGCACTCTGTGAGCAGAGAGAGTTCCAGCCTGTCTTCAGGCAGCATCTGTGCCAGCCTTGTGCCCCAGCTGACAGGGACAATATGCTTTATACTCAAAACAACTCAGCCAGGGCAGGGATACTGCGATTCTGATTGTGTGGAGAAGAAAACTGAGGCTTAGAGTGGTTGGGCCAATGGCACCAGAGCAGCTGGAACGCGGCTCCACCGGGATGCACCTGGGCCCTAAAAAGCCGAGCCCCTCCTCACTCTACTTTCCAACAAGAGTGCACCCCTGGAGGAGCCGCGCCTCCCGCCTGGGGCAGATGGTTCCACGGCGCATTGCAGTGGGCACTAAGGAGAGCAGAAGGCATGGGCTCAGGAGCAGTGGCCAGGTCAGATCCACACCCCCACCCCACCGCTCTCGCTTGGGGCCGCAGCGGCCACAAGCATCAGACAGGAGGAAGGGTATCCTCGCCACAGGTGTGCAGGGACTAACAGATCACATGTCGTAACACTGGGCCCAGCACGCAGACGCCCACTGCAGAAACATGGCAGGAGGCGGCCGGGCAGGTCCTCCCTAAAGCTGAGGGAGGCCGCGAGCTCATTCACCTCATGCCACCTAGTTGTGGCTGGGGAAAGGACTCTGCCACACAGCCTCCTCCCTTCCCGGCCCCCACTCCCCACTCTAAGGGCCCCAGGCTTCTCTGCATCCAGTCAGTCATCAGTGGAAGGAGTGCGTGGAGGAATCTCCCTGCTGAGCTACCATTACTTCTGTCCACCTTTCCCATTGGCCATTTTGGCACACTCAGGCTCTGACTTCCAGGACCCCAGGTTTTCCCAGGAAGCAGCAGAGACACAGGGAGGCCACTGTGTGTCAGTCTCCACTGCCAGAGAACCCTGCCGAGGCCTTCGAAACCACAAGCCCTGGGAGCCCCCTATCCGCCTCTGGGATTGAGAGGTGAAGCCAGCTGGACTTCTGGGTCAGGTGGGGACTTGGAGAACTTTTCTGTCTAGCTAGAGGATTGTAAACACACCAATCAGTGCTCTGTGTCTAGCTAAAGGATTGTAAATGCACCAATCAGCACTCTGTAAAAATGCACCAATCAGTGCTCTGTGTCTAGCTAAAGGATTGTAAATGCATCAATCAGCACTCTGTAAAATCGCACCAATCAGCGCTCTGTGTCTAGCTAAAGGAGGGTAAATACACCAATCAGCACTCTGTTAAAAACACACCAGTCAGCACTCTGTGTCTAGCTAAAGGATTGTAAATGCACCAATCAGCACTCTGTAAAATGGACCAATCAGCAGGACGTGGGCGGGGACAAACAACGGAATAAAAGCTGGCCACCACAGCAGCAACCAGCTCTGGTCCCCTTCCACGCTGTGGAAGCTTTGTTCTTTCGCGCTTCACAATAAATCCTGCTGCTGTCCACTCTTTGGGTCCGCACCAGCTTTAAGAGCCCTAACACTTGTCACGAAGGTCCGCGGCTTCATTCTTGAGGGAGTCCAGCAAGCAGCTGCACACACGCGGACCATCCCATCAGCAGGGCTCCTCCACCTAGGTAATCAAAAGGTATCTTTCAGAACCTCTGGCCGCAGATGGAAGGAGGCTCGGGAGAACATAAACTTTCCACCCGGACACCTGGATCTTCAGGCAATAACACCTCCTGAAGGTCCATCTTCATTCTTGAAGTCCATGAGATAAGAATACCTAGGAGTGGATCAACTCAGGACACAGGATCGATTATACCTCCTAGAGGCCTGCTACAGGATTCTGAGGCGAGGTCCGCAGAACGTTCAGTGTGGTGCCCATGCACACTGAGCCCACAGCAAGGCTGTTCTGGAACTGCTGCTGGGATTCATGAGGCACGAGGAGCGAAATTCACTGACGACGCTACTGGCAGCTTCCCTCCTCAGCATCTGTCCGCTTCCCCTTTCCTTCCTGACATCAGTGAATTCCATACCCCAGCCAGCTTGCGGAAGAGGCACATCCAGCACCCAGGCTGAGTCAGTGCACTCTGCACCCCGGTCACGGTGACTGGTGTAGAGTTCAATACGTGACTGGAGCCAGACCAAAGGAGAGTGAATCCAAGACTTGCTAAGACAAAGATGCTGTCCTTCCTGATGGGTGTGAACCAGCCAGTGTATAACCCTGGGAGCAGCGGGCAGGGCCCACGTATCCCATGAAGCTGACTCTCCCAAGGTAGGGCAAAGAAGCCCCAGATGACACAGTGGAGGAGGTGGATCAAACCGTGCCTGAATACTTTCTTCTCCAGCACTTTCTGGGAAAACAAGCCAATCAATTCTCTGAGGCCACAGTACCTGTACCTTCCACAGAGAGATCCTACCTGATGGGGAGCTACCAGAAATACCTCCCTGCTCAATACTGGAAGCCAGCCAGGCAGTGCCTCATGCCTGTAATCCCAGCACTTTGGTAGGCCGAGGTGGGCAGACTGTTTGAGCTCAGGAGTTTGAGACCAGCCATGGGCAACATGGCAAAACCTCATCTCTACAAAATATACAAAAAATTAGCCAGCCATGGTGGCACGCGTCTTTGGTCCCAGCTAATCAGGGGGCTGAGACAAGAGAATTGCTTAAGTTGGGAGATCGAGGTTGCAGTGAGTGGAAATTGTACTGTAATGAGTGGTGATTGTACCAGTACACTCCAGCCTGAGCAACAAAGCAAGACTCTGTCTCAAATATATATATATACATATTGGAAGCCACCCCCCAAAATCCCCTTAGAGTGCCTTTCCCACCCTCCACCTGGGGAGGAGCTGTGCCCACAGTGGCATCACACGGCCACAGCCCAAGCCCTGACCTCTCCCATCTCTCCATCCTTCACTGCCCTCCACAGCGGCACTACCCCTCACTTTGCTACCAGCAGCTGCCACATGCCTGGAGCCCCGAGCACCCAGCCACGCAGCCTCCCTTGAGACACGGCAGCCATACCCAGTAGCCTTCTGACGAAAGCAGCGGGCAAAATGCACACTGCCCTTCAGGCTCGCTGCTCATGCAAATCAGAGGCAGTGAAGATGGGACAGAAAGAATCGAGGGGAGGGAAAGCGGGGCAGACTGGATTTACACACACAGCCACAGTCTCAGGGCAGCTCCCTCTCCCAGCACACTGGGAAGCACGATGGACAGCAAAGCCGTGGCAGAGAGTGTCCATCAGACTGGCTCGGCACCACTGGTCTCGATACGAATCACACGGTGGCCAAGGCACAATCTGGACATGCCACAGCAGCTCAGCCACCATCACGAGCCGGGCTCCGCATACTGGGTAGGACACTGGCCCTTCAGATCCCTGACAAGTGCAGCATGCCCTGGGGGCTGACCGTGTCCATGGGAAGCATCATGGTGCTGCTGAGCTTTCAAGAGTCTAATCCCTGTAAACTACGACACAGTCCCTGCAAGGACAAAGGCAGGTAAGAGCTTGTTCTCAAACCGTACTAAGGTCCTTTGGGGAGACGTCCACCACACCACAACCTCCAGCAGCCGCAGAGATGCCTGAGCGGGCGCAGGGGCCTCAGAAAGTCCTGCAGGTGCATCCAAGGCCCAGTCGGCAGCAAGCCCCTGGCAGGGGACATAACCTACTCCTCATTCCTCCCAAGACGTGCCAGCAGAGAGGGCTGCGTGTCCTCAGAGCCACCAGGGGAGAAGGAAGAGGAGAGAAAGAAATTTGAGTCTCGGCGGGAGAGGAGACTCACTCGACTTGAGTGCTGACAAAGGACTCACTGAGGTGATGGGGTCATGACAGTGAAGCTGGGACCTCAGTCCATGCCGACTCAACACCCCTGACCCCACATGCTGGGAGAGCGTCACTGCCAATCCTCCTGTCCCTGCCCAGGCATCGGACAGAGCGTCCTGCCAATCCTCCCACCAATCCTGCGGGCACATCCCGGGACAGAGCGTCTGCCAATCCTCCTGTCCACACTGCGGGCGCATCGGACCAGGCGTCACGCATGATCACTCCTGTCCTGCAGGCACATCGGACAGGCGTCACTGCGTCGCCATCCTGCCCGGGCACATCGGGACAGGCGTCACCACCAATCCTCCTGTCCACTGCGGGCATCGGACCAGGCGTCACTGCCAATCATCCTGTCCACTGCGGGCACATCGCGCAGAGCGTCTGCCAAATGCTCCTGTCCACTGCAGGCACATCGGGACCAGAGCGATCACTGCTTAATCACTCCTGTCCCTGCGGGCACATCGCTGGAACGTCTGCCAATCCTCCTGTCCTGCAGGCACATCGCTGGGGCGATCACTGCCAATCCTCTGTCCACTGCAGGCGCATCGCGCAAACGTCGCCGCCAATCCTCCTGTCACTGCGGGCACATCGCGGCACGGGCGTCACTGACCAATCACTCCGCAATCCCTGCCGGGCACATCGCGCTGGAGCGTCACTGCCAATCACTCCTGTCCACTGCAGGCACATCGCACAGAAACGTCCTGCCAATCCTCCCACATGTCCACGGGCACGTCGGACAAGAGCGTGCGCCGCCAATCCTCCTGTCCACTGCAGGCACATCGCACAGAACGTCACTGCCAATCACTCCTGTCCACTGCAGGCACATCGGACAGAACGTCACTGCCAATCACGCTTGTCCTGCAGGCACATCGCACAGAACGAAAGTCACTGCCAATCACTCCTGTCCACTGCAGGCACATCGCACAGAACGTCACTGCCAATCACTCCTGTCCACTGCAGGCACATCGGACAGAACGTCACTGCCAATCACTCCTGTCCACTGCAGGCACATCGGCAGTGTGGCGAGCAGAAGTGAGCACAGCCACCAATCAGACCCTTCACCCCACACCCACGAGAGCACCGAGGTACCAGGAGAAGAACACATGAAACAAGAGAGGAGGCCCTCTGCAGCCCCCACATTCCTCAGCTCTGGCCTCCACTTAACCAGGAGAATTCTAAAACAGAACTTTGTCAGAACACAGCCCGCGTGTGCTGAAGCTGGCACGCGGACGTGGAAAGACACTCTTCTTCAGGGAGGGACTGAGAGAAGCACTGCTCATGGTTGCTTGTCAACTCCAAAGCCCAAAAGGTCAACGTCCCCACCAGCTTGGGAGGTGAGCTGGATGCTCCCACACCAGGCCCCATGCTGCCCGGGGCCACCATGGCAGGCAGGGGTGGGATAGCCCAGCCCGGCTGCTACCCTCGATGGCAGCGGGCATGCGCGGAAGGGCTCTGCAGGTCAGCTGCTGCCCCAGCTGGCGACCAAGCTATGCTGGGCTGCGCTGCACACTCAGGGGCAAAGGAGAGCAAGCTGCTTCAGGGCAGGTACTCGAAAGGAGGCAAAAGGAAGGACAGAGGCACCCCAGTGACATACCCTTTGATGGTCCTTCTGACCTGGAGAGCCAAGGGGCAGATTCCAACACAGAGCCCTTGAGCTGGCAAACAAGTGTTCTCCAAAGAATGGGGACTGTGACCACCTCTGAGGATCTCTTCAGGGCAAAATCTGATGTCAATTGCAGAGCAGAGGGGGTTTAACATGACAGAACCTCCCAGTGGTTTCTTTACAGCTCCCTTTAAAGGTCCAAAGGGTCAGGGGGCCACCCACATCCTGTGAGCAAAGAGGCACAGTTGGCATCACTAATGAAGACACGCCCCACTTGTGTGGACCCACAGGCCATCTTCCCCTTCTTGTCCACAGCCCCCAAAGGCGGAATGGGGGTCAGCATCCTTAGCACACTCTAATCCCTGAGCTTACGGGGCTCGGACATGAGTCCTGGGGGTGGGCAAGTCCTCAACAGTCAGCTGGGATGAGCCCCAGGCCACAAGGAGGACTGGGGCTCAGAGGCCCTTGGCCATGCTCTGCTGACCTGCCGGGGCCCCACTTTCTGCCACTCGACTTAAATGGCACAGTGCCAGCCAGCAAGGCCCCTGCAGATAGGCCAGGCTAGGCTCAGCCTCACAGCCGGAATTCTGGTGTGTAAACCAGTGGCACTGGGGTGCCAGCTCGGGTCCTCCAGGGGGTCCCCTCCAGCACGATTTCTACACGGACTCCCAGCAGGCTTCAGTCCCAACAGCTACTCTACAGAATCCTGGACCTAGGCACAGAGGAAGCTCTCACCAGCACCGCTGGAAGGAAGGAAGGAACCCCCTCCCTTCTGGATGCGGCCCCCGTCTCAGAGCCACTGGGCTGGGACCCCCGGCAGACTCCCAAATGTTTATGTACGCAAACATATTAAGGTATCATATTAAAATTATGATCATATTAAAATTATGATGCCCTTGTTTTGGGAGCTGCCCTTGCTTTTCATGCAGAGGCCCCCACGATAGCACCACCAACAAGCAGGTGCCCCAGGGAAGGCCTAGCCGCGCCATGGGCCACCTGGAGGCCTCCTGGGGATGCATCTGAACGGGCCTGCCTCGACCAAGTTAGAACAAGAGAGATCAGGTCCATCACCCAGCTGGAGCCAGGCACCAATGCACAAAACAGAAAGAACAGAAGCAAACCCTCCATTAAATGCAAGAAGACTACACATACATGAAAAAGCAAGGAAGTCCTTTGTGGAGACCACACCTCTGCCCCACCCAGGCAGCCTGCCAGTTGGCCCGGCTCATTGCCGGCTCACGCACTCTGGCCTCAGAGACCTCAGTGGCCCTTTTCACCCTACTGTGGCCCCAAAACCCTGGCTCTGGCTAAAAAGGACCACATCCCATTCCCACCCACCCACCCACCCTCCTCTCCCTCCTCCTCATCTGGGCCTGGCTCCTGCACCACAGCTCTCCCCACCAAGCAAGCCCTCCAGCCACAGCCCTGGTGCTCAGGATGGTGACCTGTGTGCACCTGCCTGTTTAGCTCCTTCTTCTCCTCTGTCCCTACCAACACCAAAGCCTCTTGTGGGCAGAGGCCAGTTTTCCTGACCAAGCCTGGGGTCATGGGACCAGCCACTGCATCTGGCACAGAGAATGTGTTCAACTGAGTCTCATCTCATGTAAAACCTAGTACTTGGGCTGGGGTGTAGAATGAGGATTTACAAAATAATAACTAATCAATTAGAAATACTTAGCGAACATGGCCCCGAGGCACCACCACCCCTGCACCCCCAACCCCACCACCAGGGAGGCCAGTGGAGATACCACAAAAACTTCTCTTCCTCAGTTTAAAAAAGAACCGCTCCAGCAAATAGCAACACATAAACCAGATGACGGGCCGTTCCCAAGGGAAAATGCAATCCCATCACTGCCTGAACAACACTCCCGCTTGGAACGCTGGTTCAGACTTTCAGGTCGTAAGAACTGATTTATTGTTTCAAGCTTAAACATCAATCCAGCAAAAGCACTTGGCTCACACAGACGGAGTGCTTCATAAACAACAGTAAACTAACAAAGCCCAACACTCACGTTTTTAAACAGAGCAGACTCCAAAATGTTTATGTACGCAAACATATTAAGGTATCACATTAAAATTATGATGCTAAATAACAAGTGATTAAATAATGTCATTAATTCTAATTTAAAACAAGCAGAGAAATACTCCTTCATAAAAGCACCACCCGCCTCCTCGCGCGCTGGGGCCCTGGGCGAAGTGGCTGGAGAACAAGCCGCACACACCTGCCTTGGCCTTGGCACAACAGTCACATTTGCCACTTGACAGCTGTGTTGAAGGCCCTTCTCCCTCCCATTCCTTTCTGCATCACAGAATCCCCTTCACTTGCACTTATGACATCTCCTTAGGAGCATGTAATCTCCAAAATCAGGACCAAGAAGTTCCCAGATGGGGGCAGGGGGTGTCAGGAAACAGGCAATTCCAGAGCACTGGCAAGAACCCCGCAGAGGGGCCAGGCCAGAGGTGGGGCCTCACCCCAGCTCTCCCACCCAAGGCCCACACTGTGCCATTCACTTGGCTACTTATTCATTCATTCATTCACTCATTCATTTTCTTTCATTCTTCGAGCACCTAAACTGCCAAGCACAGGGTACAGAGCAGGCATGAGGCCCTCAGGGCCCCTCAACCCTACAGAGCCCCAGCTAGTAGAAGAGGTGGCATTAAACAACTAAGGTCACAATGTACTCTTGAAATTGCACAACGGGATGCTGTTAGAAAGGAGGAAAGAAGCTGTTAGGCTAAGTTTAACAGGGGGCCAAAGGATGAGAGGATGAGCATGAATTGAGGGGCTGGAGAAGAGGGAGGTAAAGGGAGGCCGTTCCAAGGAAGGGGAACAGTGTGTGCAAAGGCCCTGGGGTCAAAGGGGACTTAGAAAGAGCTAGGAAGCAAAGCAGATGGCAGCTGAAACTCCACAAACAGAGCAAGTGCTATCAGATGACGCTGGTAAAACAGAGGCCAGGATCAGGGAGGCCTTCCAGGGCCCTGAGACCTTAGGATCCTAAGAATATGGGAAAGTCATGCCAGGGTTTCAAGCAAGGGAATGAGAAGTACAAACCTGCTTCTGGTGGAAACCCAGGAGACTGTTTCCAGGACAGGCTGTACCAGAGTCCGCCCAGACCTGGAGGGTCAGTCCCCACCTTGAAGAGCTTACATGTGAGTCAGAAAAACAAATGCCCCTAAATTCTTCTATTGCAAAGCATATTTATCAACTTGCCAAGGACTTAGAGTACTTTTCTTTCCAATGGAGAGATCTACATTTTTTCAAATTACTACTGTAAAAAAGTAATACACACCAAAAAAATCTCTACAATACCACCACGCATAAAAGTGAACCCCGTTTCCTCACCTCTGATGGTTACCTAGAGACCCAAGTACTTAAAACCAGAAGGAGTGGCCTGGGGACTGCTCCAGACCCCGCCTTTCCCTCTTAAACTGCACACTTCTGCCTGTCTACATATGGAGGATGCCACAGTGCAGAAATGCCAGCGGGTTTAACAAGTACTGCTTTTATAAATAATGCAGCCCCGACCTCCACACACATCTGGATATCCACACACTTATATTCCTTCCTTAGAATGGATTTCGAAATGTAGAATTGTGGGGACAAGGGGAATGGCATTTAAGATTTTGACACCTAAGACTTTTCTAGAGAGCAATTCAGTAATTACTATTTTATATTTATACATCATATATATAAATTTGGGGGGACAGCACAGGTCTCGCTATGTCACTCAGGCTGAAGTGCAGTGGCGCAATCACACCTCACTACAACCTTGACTTTCCAGGCTCAGCTGATTCTCCTGCCTCAGCCTCCCAAGTAATGGTGACTGCAGGCACACGCCACGGGTGCCTGATTTTTTTTTATTTTTTGTAGAGATGGGGTCTCACCATGTTGCCCAGGCTGGTCTTGAACTCCTGGGCTCAAGTGATCCTCTCACCTTGGCCTCCCAAAGTGCTGGGATTACAGGCATAAGCCACCTTGCCCAGCCCTATTATATTTTATATGATAATACATATCGGTCCCTCCAGAGAGCAAATGACAATAAATAAGAGCCAGCATTTATGTCATGCTTACTCCATGCCAGGCCCTATTCAAGGCAATCTCCATACATTAACTTAAACTCTGCAAAAACCTTACAGAACCAGAATTATTACTATCACCAGCAACAGGTATCATCAAACTCGCCAATACGACAGGCATAAAGAGAATCTCCTTTACACTGAATTGATTAGCCGCGATGATTCAGTATTCATATGCTCCGCTCACCTTGCAATGATGATCTCATGCTCTCTTATTGGTCTGTCAAGCTCTTTATATATTGACTATTAAGCTCACACAGGCATAACGTGTTATATATTTTTTCTCTTGTTGTCTCTTAACCCGGCTTATGGGTCTTTTGCCAAAGAGATTTTTAAAAATCTCTTATCCTATTAAATCTGTCAAGATTTTCTTTAAGGTTTCTGGGTTGGTATTGTAAGAGTAGATTAACTTGGTCCTCAAATGCTTTCTTCCAATAACATCTTCCAAGGTAATCAACAGACTGAACAGCAAACACTAAAAGCTGCTCTGGCTGAAGTGGACTTAGAGTACCAGCTCCCTTCCATCACCCCCACCTGCCTCCAGGCGTCCTGGGGACTTTGCAGGAGAAGAACACGATGTCTTCCAGTTCTGCAGCATCACACGTGACATAAGACAGCATGAGAAAGCCAGAAGTACTTTCCAGACCCTGTGAAACACGCCTGTGACAGCTCCAAGGACAGTCGACACAGCACTAGAAAGTCTAACGACACTGAACTAGAAAGGTATTCCAAACCGTCCTCTTCTCTGAGACGCTGTGTTGGCCCAAGCACCTCGACCAGCTGAACTTCAGCGTCAAGGTCACCACCGGCCCAGAAGCAGAGGCACGGAGAGGAACTGGCCTTTGGGAATGGAGACGCAGTGGGAGGCAGATGGTCCATTTCATTCTACCCCCAGTTCCTCCAGAGGTGGAGCCACCTGCAGGGCTGTGCTGACACCTACACGGTGAGTGCGTGAAATAGCACGAGCCCCAAGCAGGTGCCCATCTGGCGTCAGCTATGGGAGCATGTGACAGCTGCTCGTGGCATCATCTCCTTGCTCTGGGAGACATCCTCATCCCGACAGTGATACTGGAAGTCACGGTGCAGCCAATCTATACAGAACCCCGACCTTCCTTCTAGGAAGTGAGTAGGACGTGTGTCAGCGAGGCCGCAGCAAGGGGACATGTAGGACCCTGACCTTCCTTCTAGGAAGTGAGGAGGAGGTATGTCAGCAAGGCCGCAGCAAGGGGACCTGGCCATTTAAGGCTGCAGGCACCACAGCCCTCATGCCACCCCGAAACTGGTCCCACTCTTCCCACTCACAGAAGCCCAAGAGAAGAAAACTGACCGTATAAAGAGAACTTAATGACCTCAGTGACACTTGTTCCCATAGAAACGCTTATGAATGAGTTAAGGTCTATTCAAAGGTAGCATCACTTTCGACATGGCACCCATCATCTGACATGAACCAGAAGGTGTGGTACCCGCCTCTAATGTCAAGGCCAAACACCCAGAGCCCACCACACGGCAGGGCATGTGCTGACCATCTGAGATCAAAACAAACACTCCCTCCAAA
Source organism: Papio anubis (assembly GCF_008728515.1). NCBI lineage: Eukaryota > Metazoa > Chordata > Mammalia > Primates > Cercopithecidae > Papio > Papio anubis. The sequence continues at coordinate 123,358,238 of NC_044985.1, forward strand.
TCCATCCTTTCCAACTCCTTATCCCAGGACACACTGGGGGCTGCAAACAACGGGGCAGGGGCTCAGTCCCGGTTCCACAGCCACAAGTTGAGGTGGAGACTGGGCCCCTTCACCCTTCATGTCCGCCATCCCCAGCTACAGTCAACAATTCTGAGCCTCGGAGGGAAAGCCCGGCCACAGCCTGTCGCCCCGCTGCCTCTCAGCAGCGGCAGTTCTCTCGGCCTCTGCGGCTCCTTCGCGCCCTACATCAGGTATTAATATATTACTCATGGCAGCTTCTGAGCTATGAAAGCCCAGCCGTTTTCAATAGAGAACGGTATGGACGAATTCTACAGGAGTGATGAAATGCTTCTTCTGCTCCGGCAATTAAGACAGCATAAAGTCGCCTTTCCTTTGGTGCCACCCCCAACATCAAAGGATTGGAATTCAAAGCCATTCATGCTGCATTGAAACCTCACAATGAAGCTGGAGAATGGAAGTCGATTACTGGGCATAAATATGCAGTAGTTAAAAGGAAAGAGTTATAACGAAATTAAATGCAGCAACCCCACAATGTGTGGAAACTTCCAGCACTAGAGCCCTCCTGGTAAACATCCACAGAGCATCCTTCCCAACCAGGTCTCTGGCCACAGAGAGTCCAGATGGGCTGCCTGAGCCGCACGTGGCCAGTGTGCCAGGTTGTTCTGCCCATCGTGCTACAGCAACAGCCCCCAAGGCCTCCGAGAACATGGCATTTGCGGATTTTTATTTTGCATGGCTAGGAAGCTGCTGAACACAGAACATTCTCCCTGGTTCAGGGCTCCCAGGCCACATCTGTCCTTCGTCCCTAGGCCTTCCAGGCCTATGTGCAGTCCAGTCATCTTCCCTCTGCCCCGCCCCTTAGCCCAGGGCTCCCCGGGGGGCATGCCTGCTGCCAGCTCCCCTTGGAGGAGAAAGAACCCTAAAGAGGGCAGCGTTGCCTCTGCCTGCTGAGTACAGCCGGCTTCTTTTCTAATTGATTACTGCTCTCTTTAGGATGGGATTTGATCTCTAAAATAAAAGCCCAGAACACAGAAAGCTATAGAAGTCTTACAATGTGTTGGGGTGTGTGTTTTTAAGGCATGAAAATACTTCCCTCCCACACAAATGTGAGTTCTTCTGGGGAAAGATGCCACAGATCCCAGAGAGTAGAATATCTGGAAAGGCTCGATCAGTCTTAAAAATAGGTAATTGAACACAGATTTTAGAATTCACAGGAGCTACCTGAAAAAAAATTTCACATATTTTTGATATCCAAAACTCCATTCTGATGAAACTTCTAACTGGGTGGCATTCTGCATTTCCAATTATAATAGAGTAATTGTGTTGCCATAGTTACTGCAAAATTCTGCAATAACTTTTGTTGCTTTGTAACTGCTGTAGTGTATATTTGTGTACAAGCAGCTGAGTTTTCTTAATTCGATCTCCCTCCCTTCCACCCTCCCTTTCCCCAGTCACCACCACCACCTTTCCTGGCTGGGTCCTGAAACCACCACACCAGCCTTCTTTGGACAGTCCCGAAAATAATGCACAGAATTATCGGAAGCAATTAAAACTCCAGGCAACCACGATCATATTACAAAAGAAAAAGTGAAACCAGGTCAAGGTGCAAACCTGCCAGTATCCCCCCAGTCCTGCTGGGCTGGCGCTGGGCCAGGGCTGTTTACAGGTTTACTCCCAGGCCTTAACTGCTTCGGTGATTTGTGGGAATAAACAGAAAAGCCTGAATAGAGAAAAACGGGGCGGCAAAGTGACTACACAGGCCCTTTCCTCCCTCACGGAGAGCAAGCAGAACTGCTCTCAGCAAGCAATTAGGTAGGTCTCTACAGTCATGCAATTAGGATTTAGTTAAGAAAGTCATTAGTTTTAAAATAACTTAAGTTTAATTTCTGCAACGCTTTATTTGAAAATTGTGTCACAGCAGGTCAATTTACAACATGCAATAAAGAAAACACTCATATCAGCTGCCTCAAGTTATTACAAATTTTTGATGTGCATTAAATGAGTACACTGGGTTCCACCCCCGGCCTTTCCAACTGATACGCACGGTCTCCTGCTATAACAGTGTCAAATAATTCAACGCTCAATGTAAATACGAGATAATTTGCTTATGATTCCGTGGTGTGTTTTCGCAACGCGGGGAAACGCGGATCCCACCCCCGACCTGGACCGGGCCCCGTCTCGGCCTGCGGGCGCCCTGCGGGCTGAGCCGAGGGGGTCCCGGGCAGCCCCCCCGCCCTCCCGCGACCCCCCAGGCGCTCGCAGCGGCGACGACACGCGAGGGGCCGCGGACCCCGGCAGGGACGTTTTTCTGCAAACTCACAGCATTTGGACAAAGAGCAACGGCGCCCCGCCCGCCCCGGTGCCCGCCCGCCCCTGCCCTCACTCCCGGCGGCCCGGAGCCCACCTGCTCGGGGCGCGGCCCCACCGGGCGACGGCGCTGCCTGCCGTGCCCACTCCCCTGCGCCCCGCCCCGCGGGCGAGGCGCCCGCGGCGCGCCGGGAGGTCCAGAAGGGGCTGGCGCCTAAATCGGCGCGGGTCCCGTCGGCGCGCGGCTGCCCGCGCTGGCCCCCGCCTCCCATCACGGCCGCGCGCGGGCGGGTGTAACGGGCGGCGTCCACCTGCCGCGGGCTCCGAGGCCTGCAGGCTGCGCGGGCGCGGGCGGACGGCGACACCGGCCCGCGGGCGCCGGGCCGGGGCTGCGCTTACCGCGGCGGGCGGCGGCGGCTGACGCAGTTCTGCTCGGCGCTCCGCGCCGCATCTCAGCCTGGCGCCGCCACCCGCCGGTGCGCGCGGGCTCGGGCTCGGCGGCGACAGAAGCTGATGGTCAGGCGCTGCCGCCAACGGCTGGGAGGCTGCTCGGGCGGCGGCGGTGGCGCGGCGGCGCGCGCGGGCGGGCGCGCGGGTTCGCTCGGCTTCGGCGGCGGCGGGGATTTGGTGCCGAGGCGGCGGCGGCCCCACAACTCCTCCTCATCTGCCAAAAATTGACCCACGTTGAACCATGATGCTTCTCCCCCCCTCCAGCGTCGAGCCGGGCGGCGATAGGCCACCCTGCACGCCCGTCAGCCGACCCGGCCCCGCCCCGCCCGCCGGCGGCTCGGCAACCACTGGCTGCGGCAGCCTTGCGTCACTCCTCCCATATGGGCACGCCTCCCGCTCTTGTGAATGAAGGCCTTCGTCAATTACGGCTCGGCCCCGCCTCCCGCCCGCCCGCCCCGGGCGCCTGGCCGGCCTTCCATTGGTCCGTTGAAACCTGCGCACGGCCCGTCTGCTCCCACCCCTCGCCCAGCGGCTGCCCAGCCGCGGGGCCGGACGCCCCGTGAGCGGCGGAGAGGCTCCACCCCTGCCCGCCTCGCCGCATGCATCCTGGACCTCATTGGCTCCTGGAGCTGTCAATTCTAGGGGGCGGGGCGTACCAAAAGACGCTCCAGGCGCCAGCCGCTGGGTGCTTCGCGGTTGAGGAGGCGCAGAGACCCGGAGCCAGTAGTGACCGTAAACACGGGCCCCGGCCGTGTCTAGTCCCACTCGGTAGCCCGCATGGCTACCTAGCGGTCAGCACCGCGTGTCTGCGAGCCTAATTCGCGCTTAGAGGGCACACAATGGGGTGCAGGCTGAGGCGGGGAGCTGGCCAGGCCTCGCCGTTGCCTCCATCTTGGGTACTGGCAGTGGGTCACGTGGTGCTGCGTGCGCACGGAGGCGCAGGGCGGCCCGGTCACCGAGTGCGCAGGCGCCGCGGGCCTCGCCCAGCCCCGCGGCGGGAACGCGGCTGTCTGGGTGTCCATGGGGTGCAGGTCTGCCAGGCCTGCAACTGCTGCTGAGGGTCGTGGGATGCGCTCGTCGGGTCCCTGCTCAGGCGGAGGGAGCCCGGCCCGCCGCCAGGGTCTCGAGTCACGGGCCAGGCAGGCGTGGAGGTGGCGGGAACTCCGCACCGGCCGGGCGGGTGTTGTTTTAAGGCCGCAGAGCTTGCGGGGCTCGTGTTGAGGTAAAGGTCGGCCCGTAGATCCCCGCAAGCGCCTTTGGTTGCCAGCTGTGTGGGCGGGAGTCTTCAGTGGCCACCCTCCTGCTGGTGATGTTTCCATTTCTTTCCAACAAGAGTGTGACAACTTTTAAACTTGGGTGCACACACTGTCCCCGGAATCCCGCGTTCCAGGGAGGAAGCGCCTTTGACAGCGCGCGCCGGTGCGTGGGGCCTGACGGCGTGGGCCCGGGGATGCGGACCTGGCGGGGATGAGCGTTCGCTTCGATTGTGGGCCATTCCTCTTAGATGAGCAAGGATCCGTTTTTACAGCATTCTCGACCTTTGATTCTTGGCGGGGGGAAACTGTAGTAGTGTGGATAAAAATACAGTTAGCAAAATAAAAATGCCAATTTTGCATTTCTCTAAATATCTCAATAACGAATAATTAGAAAACTCTGGTCATTGTGAGAAGTGCTTACTCTGATATGGCTGAACTTTGAAGGAAAGGAATGGTGAATTAGAGGGTTTTAAAACAGGATACAGCTGAAGAAAAGGAGAGCAATTATGGGGTTTTGGCGACTTGGCTGCTGATGGAAACGGTGCACTATCAAATTTTCATAAAGAATGAAACAGGGTCTGTAGCTAGCTAACATCTAGATGAGATTCAACACCGTTCGACAGGATTATCAAAAGCATACACTCACGAGAAAATATTAAAACCTGCCTATAAGTCTACCAAAGTTAGTTTTTCACGGACAAAGAGAAGTACCTGAGCAAAAAGTCACGTGAAGGAGCTCTGGGATCTATTGTTTGGCAGAGGTAATTTTAAAAGGTAGATTTCCAGAAGGAATGAGTAGCCCCATTGCTGAGTGCCATTGAGACCTCACGTGAGTCCTGAGAGGCAGTCCAGCAGCGTGAAGCACCACGCAGACGTTGGGTGGATGGTGCAAGAACCTCACTCACCATGTCTGGAAAAGAGAAACTTGGTGTGGGTGACTGTGTCCGCCATTATGTGTAAGAGGGTCAGTCTGAAGGAGACCGGTGCACAGCCAATGCAGATTCAGTACGACAGTGTGCAGTGAAAGCAAACACGCTATAGTGTGAGCTGTGTATAAGGAGAAAGGGGGAGTGACGACCAGAATGCCTGAGAGCATCCGCTTGGGACTTCACATACAGGCATTTGACAGAGTCCCAAACTCAAAGGAATCTCAGTGTTCTCACAATTGAAAGAAACTAGCACCAAAGACTCAAATTTTAAAATCTAGGATTGGTAGATCCAATAGATTGGTAGAACTCCTAGACTGGTTACGATCGGCAAGCTGGCCAATTATAAAATATACAAATAACAGTAACTTTCAGATTCGTAATTAAGTAATTGTTGCATATTCAGTATGTGGTGAGCATTGTGCTAAGCACTTTATATGTGTTAGAAAATAGGGAAAAAATCTCAATTAGCAAAAGAACATTTTAAGTACCTAAATGTAACACTAAGTTCCAACAGAACTTCCGGGAAATTGTGAAAATCGTTAAATAGTTCATCTTGAAGAATAAAGATTTAAGAGCAGTCAAAAAGAAGAGTAATGAGGGAGAAACTGTGCTCCCAGAAAATAAAAACATGTCGTCTGGGCTCTGAAATGAAAACAACGTGATATTGGCCCAGATCAATGCAAAATAATAGAAAGTAAAGAAATTGCCCCAAGCAAATGTACTGACTCCAGGCTGATACCCAGCCGGTATGTGCATGATCAGTGTGCTCCAGCTGTTCTTAATGGGCAGTTGTGCAGGCCGGTCAGTGTCTGTGCCTTACCAACTATCGACTAGTTTTAATACCACCCCTGTAGGGATTTAAAATACAATGAAAGTGGCTTTTCAAATCAGTGAGAAAGCAATATGGTAGCGTACCTGCTAATCATTTGAAGAGAAGAGATTAAAGTTGAAATCCTTACTCATCAAATGGAGTAAAGATTTAAGTTTAAAAAAAAAGTACTAAGGAAAAACTCGACATTTCTATAGGGTTGTGGAATATAAAGAATATCAACAACAGTCATAAAGGGAAATAATTGAGAATTTAGCTATGTTGTTATTAAAATTTAGTGTGCAATCAGTGGGAAAATGGATAAACCCCAATTGCAAAATACAAGGGAATATTCCTCATCTATAAAAAAGAATGAACTGTTATAGATGGTTGAATGTCAAGAACATCGTAAAAGATGTCAGATACAAAAGGGTTTACACTGTATGACTCTGTTAATACGAAATTCAGCCAAATATGGGGTAGAGGTCAGAATAGTTCTCTGCAGATTGGGGGCCTACAGAGGGTGGACTGGGAAGGACACGAGAACCTTGCTGGTCAATGGAGATAATATGCTTTCTCTCTGAGGTGTAGATCGCATAGGGGTACATACTTAAATTCAAAACTCATTGAATTTAAGAGTTGTGCCTTTCTCAGGAAGATTTTAATTCAGAAGAAAAAAAATACTGAAGGCAGTGGCTGCCCCAGTTTGGCGGGGAAGGGGAGAGTTTTGGTGCTTCAGGACACAATAAAATTAAGACAAGTGGGGAAAGCATTTGCATGGGATTCGTAGGGGCCGATCTTCCCAGGCAGAAGGGCTTTCAGAGCAGAGCAGCCTGTAAGTAAAGCAGGCAGGGACGAGGACAGGCAAATACAAAAGAAACGCCCATAAACGTGACAGGATGTTCTCTAATAAGAGAAGTGCAATGCTTTGTTTGATAAAAGCAAATGTGTGGAAATAAACACTATAATACAGCAACTGAGTGTCAACTGATAGAAACTTTCAGACAGCTGCTTAACCATACTCATAAATAAAACCCTCAAAATTTGCACCTTCTTTCACCTAGTGATTTCAATTTTAGAACCTCATTCAAAGAGACAAACATGAATGCTGGTAAACATTTAGCTCAAAGGTCCACAGAAACAATGGTTGGTTGGGATGAGTATGTGTGCATAAATCACCAAAAATAAGGGGTTTTATATCATGGAAAGAAATTCACTTTATAGTTTCAAGGGGAAAGAAAGACAAGAAGACCTCATTGCAATGTAATGTAATTTTTACAAATGAAAACATTTATAGACACAAAAACAATGAGGAAAAATGTGTCCTAAGTGGAAAATGAGAGATTCTTGTTTTCTTTTGCTCACCTGTTTTCTTAATTCTTCAGTGAACATGTTTTACTTTTGTAAAGATAATTCTTTAAAAAAATTCAAGAAGGACATGAAGTTCACTAAGGACACTGCAAGGTCTGAGAGCCTCTGTCAAGCGGGCAGGACCCGGGGGGCTGCAGGATGGATGCGGGAGGTGCAGCCTGGGCTGCAGTGGAGGGAGCAGGGGTGGGGTAGTTCAGGGCTCATCTCACAGCCCCAAGACTTTTTGTTTTCTTTTTTTTATATATATATACTTTAAGTTCTAAGGTACACGTGCACAATGTGCAGGTTTGTTACATATGTATACATGTGCCATGTTGGTGTGCTGCACCCGTTAACTCGTCATTTACATTAAGTGTATCTCCTGAGGCCATCCCTCCCCCTTCCCCCCACCCCATTATAGGCCTTGGTGTGTGATATTCCCCACCCTGCGTCCAAGTGTTCTCATTGTTCAGTTCTCACCTATGAGTGATGCAGCACTATTCGCAATGGCAAAGACTTGGAACCAACCCAAATGTCCATCAATGATAGACTGGATTAAGAAAATGTGGCACATATACACCATGGAATACTATGCAGCCATAAAAAAGGATGAGTTTGTGTCCTTTGTAGGGACATGGATGAAACGAAACCATCATTCTGAGCAAACTATTACAAGGACAGAAAATCACAGTCCTAAGACTTTCAACTCTTCCAGCTTCATCCACGTGTTTCAGTGGACCCTCTGCCCTCCAACACTTTATCCCAAGACCCACTGCAGATACGGATGACTCAACCAGGTCATTGAAATAAGTAGCGAGAGACCAACAAAATAGCTGCTAACGGACGCTCCCCTGGCTCCCCTTGCCCAGCTTTCAGTCTTGGGTGACTGATTCGATGGAAGTGACCTTGACTCGCACACACATTTAGAAGCTATCAACGTTGGCTTGAGATTTTTGCTTTAGTTTATGTTTTTTGAGATAAAATCTCGGGGTCATTAGCACGTAAGGAGGAGCTGAACTCACTAGAGGGGGTGAGGCCAGGTAGGGAGCGGCTAGAAATGGCAGCAGCAGTGGAGTCCAGGAAGAGAAGAGAGAAGAGGCCGAGAGCTAAGAGACTGGAGGCTGGGGGACTGGGAAAAAGTCCTCCGGACAAGGCCTTTGCTGTTCAGGGAAGTAAATTTGCACGTGATTGCTATTTGAGGAATTTAAGTACCAACTGTCTTAGCTCGGGTCCAAAAGCAGAACCTGAAACAAGGACATAGGTGCAGCAGGGATTTGGGAGGAGGCCCCAGGAGGCAGAAGTGACAGACCTGGGGGCTGGAGATAGGACAGGAAAGGAAGGGCAGCCAGTCCTGGGCTGTGATGTGCAGTTGGCCAGACTATTCATCTTTGGGAAGGAGGGGGAAGCTCGACAGAAAGATACCCTGGAGGGGCCAGATAGCCGCCTTCGATAGCATGGGTCCTGGAGCAGGAGGCCAGGTCAGGGCCCTCGTGCTCAGGTCTCAGACAGGCTCTGAAAACCCCAAGCAGGAAAATCCTCAGACAGGAGGGGGCCTCTGAAGGAAAGGGGAGGTGGTGAGAATGAACAGAGATGAGTCTACAGGTGAGGGCAGGAGGCTGAGGATGGCAACCTTATGTTTATAATAGATATGGTCCTGAGCTGAGACCCAGGAGTAGAGATAGGGTGATGACAACAATAATCAACATGTGATGTGCTTGCTATGAGCCAGGCACTGCTGGAGTGGCATTGGCAGGGTATTGAAGAGAGAGCTGAGCAGGCAGTGGCTCATGCCTGTAATCCCAGCACTTTGGGAGGCCGAGGTGGGCGGATCACGAGGTCGGGAGATCGAGACTATCCTGGCTAACACGGCGAAACTCCATCTCTACCGAAAATACAAAAAATTAGCCAGGCGTGGTGGCGGGCGTCTGTAGTCCCAGCTACTTGGGAGGCTGAGGCAGGAGAATGGCGTGAACCCAGGAGGCGGAGCTTGCAGTGAGCTGAGATCGCGCCACTGCACTCCAGCCTGGGTGACAGAGCGAGACTTGGTCTCAAAAAAAAAAAAAAAAAAAGCATTGCTGAGTGGTGCTGAGGGCCCACCCTGTCAAATGCAGTGTTTGTAATGGCGCCAGGGTCATTTACCTTTTCTGGTAGCACTGAGAAGGCCAGCTGCAAAAATCTTGTATTGTTGGAGAGATGCAAGGTTGGTGGTAGGGCTGAAAGAAAATGGAGCAAAGCCCTAGGAGTACTAGCTATGGTGGTGGGCCTGATTCACTGTGGGGTCCAGGCCGCAGAGGATGGGAAGGGCAAAAGGGCAGAGTTGGATGGGAAAAGGGCAGGGGTGAGGACATGGAGGTTCCAGTGAGCTCAGTGCCCGGGCTGAGTAGCTGGAGCCCAGAGACTTGTGAAAAGACATTATTATTTTCAGCTTAAGATTTCAGTGGTAGGGGAGAGGACAAAGCTCAGGATCCTGGCAAGGGGGCTGACTCGCTTACCTGAAAGCATTCTCATTACAAAGGACCTAGGAGTGCTGCCTAAAAGGCTGCGTTTTGAAGAACACGTGGCTGAGTATATACAAGCAAGTAAGGGAACTCCGTCAAGACAAGAAATCTCCTAAACTGATGCCTTAGGGAAAAGCCCTTCCTGATACCTCTAACTCAGGGGCTAAGGTTTGAATTCTATATCCTTAGCGAAAGGACAGACTAGAAAAAAATCTGCCGAGTGGAACACAGAGACAACGAGGTAGAGCATCTGTTTTCACCTTGGTTCTGGGTGGGGAAAAAGCTGCTTGGAAATTTGTAGCAGGGCCTACCCTCACTTGGGTTTGATACATGCTACCTGCACAATCCAGGAACTCTCAGTCCCCAAAAATAACATGAAAAGTAGTCCAGTTGTGGGATACTCTTAGAACTTCTGGCAGAAGCAAACAGTGGCAACGAGGGAAACACCCTCAACCTAGGTTACACAGGATTCCCAGGAATAGAGCCTCACGGGAAATGAGCTCACAACCGAAAATGACAGGACATAAAGATTTTATATAAACATATAAAATATTATATAAGTTTATAAAACCCAAAGGAAGCAATTTACCATGAGCAAGAGTCAGCAGATGAAGAACAGGATGATGCCTCCAGCCAAGGCACTGAGATTATAAGAGAGCTTAAAAATAAATGTTAGAAATTGCTAAAGGCATCAAGGAAGTTACATTGACTATGAACCAAAGAATAAGACACTAGGAAAAAGGAGAGTGGAATTTTTCAAGGAACCAAGTAAAATACCTGGACATGAAAAATGTAGTCATTAAAATTAAAAATTTGGTGGATAAAATAAAAAGCATCTTAGAAAACCTTATTAGCAACTTGGAAAATGAGACCAAGGAATTTATCCAAATGCAGACCACAGGATAAAAGACATGGAAGCACCTCTTTTTTACTAGGAGAGTGGTGGCCATGTGGGTGCTTGGGACAGATCTCCATTACCTGGAAGTGTGGCCTGTGAATGGCTTACAGCTGTGTGTCCTTTTCCAGAGAGCTGTCATTGGTCAAAGGGGAGTCACCTCGCCTGGAAATGCTTGGGAGGTTACCTCTCTCCACTCCGGGATGGCCCATGTCTGACCCCTAAGGATAGGAAGCCCAGCTCCCCGTGCAGCAAGTCATGCTCCTGAGCTTCCCATGGGCTCAGGCTGAGCCTTGGCTGGCTTGAGCCTAAATCAGGACCTTTCCTAACTTCCCGCCACCCCTGCTGTGCACAGTCCTTCCTCTGACCCTACTCCCTGCCCTGCCATCCTCCCCTCACTTCCTGGCAGGGTCCTCCTGAGAGTAATCCTCAAGAAAGCATTTGTGTAGGAGCCTTCACCTCACGCTCAGCCTCTTGGGTATCTGATCTAGAACAAGGCGTTCCAGGAGGAGAGAATGGAGGAGGAGCGAGATAATGACTGAGAAGTTCTTAGCATTACTGAAGGAGGGAGATCCTCAGGCTCAGGAAGTCCTGCAAGCCCTGAGGATGGTAAGTAACATAATGATACACTGGACCTATTGTAGCGACACTGCCGAATGCCAATGCAAAGAAAGCTTTCCTAAAAGCAGCCACAAAGAAATGGCAGGTGGCCACCTGAGGAATGATCACTGGACTGATGGCAGACTATTTGCTTTTTGGGGTTTTTTTTTTTTTTTTTGAGACATAATCTCACTCTGACACCAAGACTGAAGTACAACGGCCCAGTCATGGCTCACTGCAGCCTTGAACTCTTGGGCTCAAGTGATCCTCCCACCTCATCACCCTCCCAAATGGCTGGGACTACAGGCACACACCACCATGCTTGGCTAATTTTTTAATTCTTATTTTTAGTAGCGTCTGCAGTTAGAGAGCAAACTGTGCTGAAAATTAGGCCCAAGCTTGGATTACAAAGTGATAGAGGCTGAGTTCATACTCCAGCGAGCTTCTGGTATTAAGGTCAAGTGTGGGGTCTTTGGTGGGGAAAGAGTGGGATCCTAGATGTGGGAGAGGAACATTTCAGAGGATGCGTGTGAGGTCCTGGAACCTCCAGACTCTCCTACGGGCCCCGGGTCAGCACAAGTGGACTTCCCCATGCCAGAGCAGAAACTCGCTCAGCACCTATAGGGTCTGCAAAGCCTTGGCTCAGACAGTGCCTCCCAAGGTGAGGAGCTACCTTCCCTCATTGTTTCTAGGGCGACTGTCAGCTCCTCTGGATCAGGCAGGAGGCTTACAGCCCCAGTTACAGGAAGAAAGGGATCATTCAACAGAACCTTGGGAGCTGACAGATATAACACAGGCAGGAACAGGAGCATAGATCCCGAGGGTGCCGATGGGAGCAGCACAGACCCGGGAGAGAGAAGATGTAGTCACACAGGTCCCTCTCCGTGACTCAGGATTTCACACCCCGGTGAGGACACAGGGAACCAGAACTGGTGGGTTGCCAGAATGTTCCTTGAAGCATGGAGACAATGGCCAACAGTGGTGGAGGGGAGGCGCCAGGCCTGCCTTGGGGGTCAGTAAGGAAGGGGTCAGGAAGTCCAAGGGGTGGACGCACTGAGAGAGATGGATCACTTGAAGTTCCCATAAGGAACACAGGACTCTCCCTGAATTCAGGTGGCAAGAAAAGAAATTTTAGGAGAGGCATGAGAATCATTGAGAAAGCTGGAGGTGTCTGTCGTCAGTAGGACAGGGCGGAAGAAGAGGGGGCCTTGATGAAAATGAGTCCTCGCGTGTTCTTGCGGGTGGCAGGATCCTGAACCGCAGGGGCAGTGGCAGTTCACCATCTGGGACAAGGTGCGCGTAATTTCCATGACGGGAAGCAAACCAGGACAGCAGACAAGGTGCTCAAATCACAGGTGTTGGTGGTGATGCCAACAGACCAGGGAGGTCCTGGGGGGCCTAGAGACAGCAGCCAATGGGGGCACTACTTTCTAATATAGAATCAATAAAGGCTGGTGGTGGGTGGACAGAGGCTGGTGTCAGCCGCCACAAGGAAAATCACAACCCCTTACCCGATGTTCGGACCTGAGCCAGTTCTCAATCACCAGTCCAGTTATGAAGGTCCTGAGGTGCCACAACCAGTTGGCAGACTAGCTCTTTCCCCCATGCTTCCTCACAGGACATCCAGCCATTCAGAGTAACTGTCCCCTGGGGAGCAGGGAAGACCCAGGCCTGGGGAGAACTGCTACATACAGGATTGAGCTGACACTGAAATCAGAGGTGCCCCTACAATCCTTGTTCGAGAAGGGCACACACAGTGCAGGTGGTATGTGGGTCTTGCTGTGTGAGTAATCTATGGCTGCATAACAAACTCAACAGCTTGAAATAACCCTCATGAACGATCTCTTTCGTGTCTGTGGGCCAGGAGTCTGGGTCCTCTGTGCAGTCTCACCAGGCTGAAATCAAGGCGTCGGCCAGGACTGAGTTCTCAACTGAGACTTGGGGTCCTCTTCCAAGTTCACTCGTGATGGTAGCATTCGATTCCTTGTGGTTGCAGGATTGAAGCTCCTGCTTTCTTGCTGGCTGTCAGCCAGGGCCTGTTCTGAGCTCTTACAGGCCACTTGCCATTCTTTGCCACCTGTCCCCTCCACAACAAAGCAGTCTGCTTCTGCCTGACCAGGAGGAGGCTCCCTCCAGCTCAGCATCCCTCTGATGTCTTTTGAGTTCACTCGATTAGTTCAGTGTCACCCAGGACAATCTCCCTTTGACTGTCTCAAAGTCCACTGCTTAGGGATGCTAATGACACCTGCAGTATCCTTTCTGACATACAAGGTAATGAAGGGTTGCAGATTGTGCCACCCCAAAATATGTCACTTTGGTAAGGGATCATTTTGAGCTAAAAGCACCTGAAAAACAGCAGACACAGGAAGGGTGCTCTGACCTCTCCACTGATTCCTGAAAACAGGAGATAAAATCTGTGTGAAAGATGCCCTCCCTCGTCCCAGCAGCAGAAGAAATGTTCTTCAGTGGAAGTCGGAGCTGAGAAAGTGCTGTACAAATGGATCTTGTTAAAATAATTCTTATCTTCCCTTGGCATCCCACATAATTTAGTTACTTTCCTGCAATTGCCTCTCTTTGCTCAAGAAAGTATAGAAACACGTTTGTTTTTGACAGGTGTTTCTGTTTATTTCCTAATGAGGTTTCCTGTGTTACATAAAATTTAGATTAAATAAATCGGTATGCTTTTCTCCTGTTAATCTGTCTTATGCCAAGTGAATTCTCAGGCCTACCTGGGAACCCTAAGAGGTAGAAGTAAAGGGTTGCCTCTCCTATGGTTGCATAATTGTGGGAGGGATAGCCCATCATATTCGCAAATCCTGCCACCCGTCACTACGGGCAAGAATCTTGGTGCCCTCAAAGAATTCTCCTTCCCACACCACGTCTGTCCCAGTGGGTCTAAAGGATGTGCAGACCTCCCTGTGCCCACTTCTCTAGCCCTTGACTATATGTGGTACTGATTCACTGGTACATGTTAATAATTTTTTTGTGACCTAATGTATGGTCATGATCAGTGTTTATCAATGTTTCATGTATGCCTGAAAACAATGTGTTTCCTAATTTAGGAGTGCAAAATTATTATTATTATTATTATTATTATTATTTTCGAGATGGAGTCTCACTCTGTTGCCCAGGCTGGAGTGCAGTGGCACAATCTCTGCTCACTGCAACTTCCACTTCCCGGGTTTGAGAGATTCTCCTGACTCAGCCTTCCAAGTAGCTGGGACTACAGGCACACACCACCATGCACAGCTACTTTTTGTAATTTTTAGTAGAGACAAGGTTTCACCATGTTGGCCAGGCTGTTCTCAAACTCCTGACCTCACATGATCCGCCCACCTCGGCCGCCCAAAGTGCTGGGATTACAGGCATGAGCCACCACACCCAGCCAAAATTATTTTGATATATAAACATCAGTTTAAGTTTAGGATGGATGTACTTAGTAGATTGCAGAGCCTTCACCTGTTGGGCAACAGGGGTCATGGTAGGAACGGCCCAGGGTAAGTCTTTGAAGTGGCCACCCTGCTCTCTGGACCCCTGCCCTGGACAAGACAGTAAATCAGTTGCAAGAAAATGGAGTGCAAAGAGATAGTGTGAGTAAATCGAAGCAGGCATGAGCTATAGCACACATGATGTAACACAAGGTGATGGGTGGTGTCCGGCCTACAATAATACAGCTTATAAGACATGAAGGGATGCTGCAGTTGAAGCTGTCTACATTCCTAGTATTGGTGGGAAGTATACATTTATATTTTGTTAAGCAAAAAATGTTTGTTCAAATTTTTAAAGAAAATACTAAACCACTTGAAATAAAATATATAACTTCCAAAGCAGCAGAGGGGACAGAAAAAAAGAAGGGAGAAAAAGAAGTGGGAAGATCAATCAATCCAAACAGGGAAGAACAGAAGAGTCATAGGGTAAAACCAAAAGTGAAATCGGAAAATACGTCCAAATATATCAATATTCATGATGAATGTAAATGGACTAAATTTGCCAGTTAAAAACAGATTGCCAGGTTGGGCTTAAAAATAAAAGCCATCTCCCTATTTTTTTTTTAATAAGTGATAGCATGAAATATGAAAATTCTGCAAAGCTAATAGTCTGGGGGGGGGCAAAAAAATGATGTTTTTAGCCAACACTAATCACAAGAAGTATCTGTTGTTATAATATCAGTCAAAATTGATCCAAAGGAAAGAAAACATTTTTGGAGATAAAGGTGGCCACTGCATAATGGTAAGAGGGACAATTTACCAGAAAGATAAATCAATTTAAACTTTTTGCATTTAGTGATTTAGCCCCAAAATAATATAAAACAAAAAATTTAAAAGTCCTAAGGAGAAATTTATAAATCCATAATATTGGAGAATACTACTCATTTGGTAACCGATATATACAAGATTTGAATTAATTAACATGGTTATACTAATGTCCCCATATCAAAAAGAATCCTACACTCCTAAATGAGGAAGCACATTTGTTTTCAGGCATTCATGGAACATATAAACACTGGCCAAGGCTACACACTAGGCCACAAAGCAAATCTCAACACGTTTCAAAGAATCGATATCGTATAGAATATCTTCTTTTACCAAACTGTGATAGGGCTAGAAATCAATGGCAAAAAAGATGACATTGAGAGAATCTATAGGCAAACTATTTGAACTGACAGGGAAGCTCAGGAAGTTTTCCAGACATAAGATCCATACATCAAAATTCATCGTATTTCTATACACAGAAACACTCAGAATTCTAAAGACGCCATTTACAACGCAAAAACTTCATGATGCCTAGGGATAGATCTAACAAAACTTGTAAAAGATATTTATGGAAACAGTTGTGAAACTTATTGAAATATGTTTTAAATGCAACCAAATAACTGATGGTATACACCGAATTTCATCAATTCCGAAACATGCATTTTTTCACATTTTTAACATCTCAGAAATCAAATATGTCTTAAAATTAACTGTGTCATAGTTTCGTGTCGTAGATCAATTGGCAACACTTTTTGTCTCCTCATAGCACATAAAATAATGGTGCATCTTTTACTTGATAGCATCTTGGATTCAATTAAATGAATACCATATCCATGGATGGAAAAGCTGAAAACTGTAAAAATGACAATTCTCTTCGATGCATTTGAAAACCTCAATGCAATTTCTGGCAAGTCACTTCTGAAAATCATTAAATAGCAAAGAGCTGAGAATAGGCAAGGCAATTTTGATAAATAACATGGTGGTGGAGGGGAGGTGTTTTAACCAAATGTCAAGATCTATTCTAAGCTTTAGGAATTGTGCCACATGGCCTTGGCACGGGACTAGACAAATAGAGCAGCATAACAGAACAGGGTCCAGGCGGCAGCACATGTATGTATGGAAACTTGATCTATGACAGAGATTGCATTACGGAGCAGAGGAGAAAGACGACTAAATCATTGATACTTGGACAATGGGTTCTCCCTATTAAACAAAAGAAAAATAAAATTACTATTTCACATCAAGCACATAAACCTGGCAGAAAAATAATCTATATACGAAAAAGTAAAACTGCAGAGCCTTAGAAGGAAATGGGGTAGGAATAGTTTTACGTCCTGTGAAAGGATTTCTTTTATAGCACACAGAAGCCATAAGCCATAAAGGAAAATATTAACAAATTCGACATCACTGTTCAATATCATTAGCCATTGGGGAAATGCAAATTCAAACCACAATGTGCTGCCACTTCACACCTATCTGCTTGGCTGAAAGAAAACATGGTGGAGACTATGATGCTGATGGGGACGCAGAACAGCTGCAGCTCTCACACCTGGCTGATGGGAACGCGAGGTAGGGCAGCCCGTCCAAAAAAAAAGTCATCTTATTGTGTTGCAGTTTCTTCCCATAGGTCAACATCCACCTACCATATGTATGACCCAGTGATATGGTTTGGCTGTGTCCCCACCCAAATCTCACCTTGAATTGTAGCACCCACTGTTTCCACATGCTGTGGGAGGTAGCTGAATCACCGGGATGGGTCTTTCCCATGCTGTTCTTGTGATAGTGAGCAAGTGTCTTGAGATCTGATGGTTTTTTTGTTTTTTGGTGTTTTTTCTGTGTATGTGTGTGTGACAGAGTTTTGCTCTTGTTGCTCAGGCTGGAGTGCAATGGCACGATCTCAGCTCACCACCACTTCCGCCTTCCAGGTTCAAGTGATTCCCCTGCCTCCTGAGTAGATTACAGGTGCCCACCACCACACCTAGGTAATTTTGCATTTTTAGTAGAGACGGGTTTCTCCGTGTTGGTCAGGCTGGTCTCCAACTCCCAACCTCAGGTGATCTGCCCACCTCAGCCTCCCAAAGTGCTGGGATTACAGGCTTGAGCCACCACGCCTCGCCGACCTGATGGTTTTATAAAGGGGAGTTTCCCTGCACAAGCTGTCTTCTCTTGTCTGCCACCATGTGAGATGTGCCTTTCACCTTCCGAGATGATTGTGAGGCCTCCCCAGCCACATGCAACTGTGAGTCCATTAAACCTCTTTTTCCTTATAAATCACCCAGGCTTGAATATGACTAATATACCCAGCAATCCTGTTCCTCTGTATTTACCCTAGAGAAATGAGAACATGTGCTCCACAAAAATCTATATGCAACTGTTTTATTCCTAATAGCCACAAACTGGAAACAAACCTAAGGTCTTTCAGTGACTGAGTGGACAAACAGAGTGATCCATCCATGCATTGGAACACTACACAACAAAGGGGAATAAAGGATTACGGATACATATGATAACAAGCACAGACACATGTGGTCATTAACTCTTCTACTTCTCTCTAAGCTTGGAACATTTAACATTGGTATCCAAAATAAGATACACACATGCATACAAAATAAATGTGGAGGACAGTTCAAAGATCAGAATCTTTCTCTTTCAAGATTTTGTTAGTATTCAAACAGCCAGTGGTTTTTTACCCAGTGCCCACCTTCCACAGTGGCCAAGCAACTCTGGCACCTCCTCTCTTGTCCGTTGATGAACTTTCTCACCTCACACAGTTCACGACCCTCAACAGATTATGTTGAAAGGACAATCTCACTTCTGTGATCTGGAAAAGACAAAAATTCTATTTCCTTCCTTCCTTCCTTCCTTCCTTCCTTCCTCTCTTTCTCTCTTTCTCTCTTTCTTTCTTTCTTTCCTAACACAGAGCCTCACTCTGTCACCCAGTCTGGAGTGCAGGGGCATGATCTCAGTTCACTGCAAACTCCGCCCCCCCAGGTTCAAGTGATTCGCCTGCCTCAGCCTCCCAAGTAGCTGGAATTACAGGCGTGCACCACTACACCTGGTTAATTTTTGTATTTTTGGTAGAGACAGGGTTTCACCATGTTGGCCAGGCTGGTCTTGAACTCCTGACCTCACATGATCTACCCGCCTTGGCCTCCCAAAGTGCTGGGATTACAGGCATGAGCCACAGCACCTGGCCAAATCTATGTTATTTCTTAATCCTGTTTAGAAGCATTGCCAGTTGCACAATTAAAACTCATAAAATTTCATCGGGTATCAGTCTTAAGAATTAAATTCTGTGGAGACTATTGAAGTAAATTATTTTTATATGAAAATCAAATTACATTTTTCACAAACAATTAGTTTCTAAGACACAAAAGAAATTCCAAAATGTCATAATGAAAATTCAAATAAATGTGTATGAGTGTGGGCAAATAGTTAACACTACTTTTCAAGTTCCCTATGATGCTTTGAATTCATTTTGTTGAGAAAGAAGGCACTTAATATGAGAAATCATGTTTCATCAGGATTTTACTTTTAAGTGGAAATATTCTTTGTTATTCCTTGACTTTTTTAAACATTAGATGATTAAAAGCCCCACACGATCATAATTTAAACATCTGAGCAGTGACTGTGTGTACAGACACTGAGGCAAGCCCATGGCAACCCTTGCAGCCCCCTGAGAGACAGGTGCTCCTGGCATCACATCGTACAAGCACAAGAAGACTTGGGGAAATAAGAAAGAACCTGTGTCTGTCTTCTATTCCCTACGGAAGCCCTTGCACTTAGCATGCTGCCCAGCAAGCAGTGGACATTTAGTGAGTAGCTGCTGGGTGAATTATTCCAGGAACATCTATGAAGGGTAGAGCTAGAGAGTGTGGATCCAGGTCTAGCTGAACCATAAGTGTGTGCTTTTAATCAGTACCATAAATTTTGTTATTCCTTTCTTTAGTTCCAACCCCCATTGGACATCTCCTTTCTAAAATGGATTAGTAGGATAGGACTAATTAAATAATTACTAGATAGGACTAATTTAATAACTCCTTTATTAAAATGAAAGCCACTCTCTGCTCTGTAACACCAAAGGGAAGAATCCTTTAGAAACAGTTTCCACACCTTGTTGTACAAGCCTTTGAATCTGTCCTTGGGAGAGTCATGTGGAGTGTTTAGCACTGGAGGTATTTCATTATACAAGACATCCTCTACCCCAAAACCCCAGGGCTTAGTTCCCAAAACCAGTGCTGAACTCGTCCAACTACACAGGGTACCTCAAAGCAACCCATGCAATTACTATATAAACACAATAATAGGGCATCTGTTTTTTAATTTTAATTTTATTTTTCCCCACTAAAATATTCAAGCGAGAAACATTTGGAGATTTATATTCAGGGCACAAGACCAAATGGCATCTGAAGCATTTCTTTGTTAAATATAATTAATTTTTCTTGGCTTTTTTCCCCCATCATGACAAAGCTGGATCTGTACCATTCATCCTGTTTATAGGTGACTCTTTTCCTTCCCCAAAGATTCTCTGCAATCACCACAGAGATGCTGGAGGGGAGACGGTAATTCTGTTTCCTTTCTTGTCCTCCTATGGCCAAATAGGAACCAGGCACTTTGAGTTACTTTAATTTTTAAAAACAAGCAAACAAACAACCCTCAATTGGGCTTTCATTTTGTGTAAAGAAAGCGGCCGAGCTCATTCTGTTTCACTTAGAATGGGCATGGAAAAGCATCCCAGCCGCTGAGGAAAGGGTGGGTGGCCGATATGTGTGTGTAGGGGAGACAAAGAAAAGATTGCCTCTTTCTTTTCCTTGTTTTTTCCTAGAAAAAGAAAGACTTATTTGTTTTATATGTGTGTGTGTGTGTGCGCGTGTATATATTTATATATATTTATATATACACACGCACACACATACACACACACGCACACACCCCTCAATTAGAATCTAAAAAACTGAAGAAAGGGAGACTACATAGCAAATGTTATTTTTCCAATAAAAGATATATGTGGTCTGGCCCCTGGGTGTTGGTTTTAAGTGGAGATATTGACTTCTGGCTGACTGATGAGTGGAACATCTTTCTCCTGAAATATTGATAGTAGATTACACAAAACCACAAACTAGCTCTATAAAGCACATCATTTCGAATCCTAATGGTGTTTTCTTTCCTCGGGATGACTGCTACTTTCATGATATGATGGCTTTATTCTATCTTGGGGAAAAACTTTTTACCATCCTGCTAAATTAACTTGTCAAAAGGCTTCAAACTTCGGAAGCTTTTACAGCTCAATTCAGTGCTATTATTCAAGATTGAATGGGAAGGCCATGGACTGGAAAAGCTTGCAAAAAATAAATTTCACAGGCTTTCATAGACGGAGTGAAATACTTACCTTTTGTTCAGGTTGTATATCTTTATTGAAGACTCTGAGAATAGCTGCATTTTGCCTATAAATCCGCGCTCTTACCCTGAAAGACTGTGTTTTCGTCCATTGCTCTTGAAGGTCCTACCTAGTGTGTGCCCTCTTGATAACAACTCGTTCCTACAGAGCACAGTGAGGACGGGAGCGCTCTCCAAAACGCGAGGGCAGAGGAGAAGACAAAGACTCCTTCTCCCAGAAGGAAACTTGGTGTTTTTGAATTCTTTTATTCTCGAAACAGATTCACAAAGGATTTGATAGCTAATTACTGCTTACAAATGCAAGCCAACTGTCATGGCGCTTTACAAGGTTCTATCTGTAGATCTGAGAGGAAGGAAAACAAAGACGTGGCTGGATTAATGTCAGCGCTCGAACTGTGAATGGGCCATTTGGAACATCAGGGAGGTGCAAATGTCCAACATGAAGTCAAGTCTCAGCATCAGCCTCCTGAGAATGCCGGGACAACGAGGGGTTGGTCAGTGACACACATGTGAGTTGATTCGTTGGGAGGAAATGCTGCGTTGGTGAAAGGGGAACTGGTGGCCCCGTGCAGATGCAGCCCAAGGCTCTCACCAGGCAAAGCCCCCACCTGTGCACCTGGCACTGGAAGAATCCAGCACTGGTCTGGGAAGACATTTGATACGATTTGCCTCTCCCTTCTGTAGGTAATTTCTATTTTTGCAGAATTATTTCTTAAATAAATGCCCTTGGTAGATGCTGGTGTTTCTTAGCCTTCTGAGGAGGTTAGTCATGCTGGCTAGGCTGCCCTGTGGTCTTGTGGGTGGAGGTTTTGAAGATCTCTCTTCAATCAATAAGAACTTATTTCAGGCCAGGCACAGAGGCTTACACCAGTAATCCCAGCACTTCGGGAGGCAGAGGCGGGAGGATGGCTTTAGCCCAGGAGTTCGAGACCAGCCTGAGCAAGATGGTGTCTATAAAAAATAAAAACACTAGCCAAGTGCAGTGGCACATGCCTGTGGTCTCACAGCTACTCAGGAGGCTGAGGTAGGAGGACCGCTTGAGCCCAGGAGGCAGAGGCTGCAGTGAGACATGTTTGCACCACTGAACTCCAGCCCAGCTTGAATGATGTCGCAAGATCCTGTCTAAAAAAAAAAAGAGAGAGAGACAGAGAGAAAAGAAAAGAAAAGAAAAAAGAAAAAAACAGGCCGGGCTTGGTGATTCACACCTGTAATCCCAGCACTTTGGGAGGCCAAGGTGGGTGGATCACCTGAGGTCAGGAGTTCGAGACCAGCCTGACGAATATGGTGAAACCCTGTCTCTACTAAAAATACAAAAATTAGCCAGGCTTGGTGGCTGTTGTCTGTAGTCCCAGCTACTCAGGAGGCTGAGACAGGAGAATCGCTTGGACTCAGGAGGTGGAGGTTGCAGTGAGCCAAGATCGTGCCATTGCACTCCAGCCTGGGCAACAGAGTGAGACTCCATCTCAAACAAACAAACAAACAAAAACTTATTTCAGCATTTTCCAAACTCAAAATGCTCAAGATAATAAAAAACACTTAGATTTTGTGTGCCCATGCCCCACAGAGTTGACAAAATTATTGGGAAGGCAAGGTATGTAAGTATACCACCCATCTCTATGCTCCTCATGTGTACAGGCAGGTTTAAAAGCCTTGTCTCTCACAAAGCCTTCTGTATTCCCCAACCCTAAGAAATCTTCCCTCTTGAACTTCTTTGGGAACATAGCCTTCTTCTCTCGCAACACCTCACAGCTCCTGTCTCATGGAAGGGGTAGTTGCATGTATGTGCTATTTCCCCCTCAGATTGAAAACGTCTGTGGGTTGGATGATGTCTTAGTCTCTCTCCCCAACACCCGTCCCAGTAGTTCACACACATAATAAACCTCTGGGGGTGGGACCCAGAATGAGTATTTTTAAAAGCCCCTTGAGGTGCCTAATGGACGGTGAGGATTGCAAACAGCTGTGCTGGGTGACCAGGAAATCAGGAACTCCCTCTGGGTTTCTATGACTTGCCAGGAGAGGCTCACCAAGGGATGAAGGTTGGAGCTAGGTTATAGGGGGCAGGTGTGGCTGAAACACCGGCCCAGGCAGCGGTGCATTCAAGGTCTGGGAGGACGTGGGAAGTACAGGGCTGGTACAGAGGCTGGTGTCTGGGCGTGTGACCAAGGCTGCATCCCTTACAAACAGAACTGGAATCTTGCTCCAGGGAGGGTGTTGGGCTACCCTGCAGCCAGGGTCACCTGGAAGCTGAGTGGTCTTGAGCAATTCAGATCTTCGGGATTCCGGCCTGGGCAGTACTTCTGATTCACTGTGCACCTCATGGCCACTCCACAGGGCACCTGCTCCCACTTAGATGGAGTTCTGGGGCTGGGGCTTCTGATCTGCTCTCCTGCTTTATCTCTTAATGCCAAGCTAAATTGGATGGACCAGTTAAGAGGGAGGGTGGGGAGAAGAGTGCTGAATTTTTCAAGGAGGACAGTCACCCTGAAATGGATAAGCTGGAAAACCTTCTCACGGATGCTCTATTATTGCCTCATTAAGATTCTCATCTTTTGCTCTGAGCGGCTTAAGAGAAGTAGGAGGAGCAGGAAGGGGATTTACATTCACAGGAGCATCTACTATTTGCCAGGCTCCATGCTTGGCGTTTTACATGTGGCTCATATGGATTCTTTGCCACAACCCTAAGTATCTCCTTGATTCCTGTTTTCCAAGAGGAAAATCGACTGCTCAGAGAGTCTGGGCAGCTCCCAAAACTCACGTGACCAGGAGGTGGCAGGTCAGGGGGATCTTCTATCTGTCCACCTGGGGCTTTCCCTATACACCAAGCCACCTTCGGTAGTTGCCAGGGATGGAAAACGTGGCCCTGGGGGTGTAAGGCTGAATCTGACCAGGCAGACTCTGCACCCAGCCCAAAAAGCAGAGGAAAATGCGAACTCTTAACAAAGTCAGAGATTCATTGTTTGTATTAACAATGGATTTTGTTGGCCGGGTACGTGGCTCACGCCTGTAATCCCAGCACTTTGGGAGGACAAGGAGGGCGGATCACCAGGTCAGACGATGGAGACCATCCTGGCTAACATGGTTAAAACCCATCCGTACTAAAAATACAAAAAAATTAGCCAGGCGTGGTGATGGGTACCTGTAGTCCCAGCTACTCGGGCGGCTGAGGCAGGAGAATGGGGTGAATCTGGGAGGCAGAGCTCACAGTGAGCCAAGATCACGCCACTGCACTGCAGCCTAGGTGACAGAGCGAGACTCCATCTCAAAAAAAAAAAACAAAAACAAAAACAAAGAAAAACAACAACAACAAAAAAACAATGAATTTTGTTTACCAGAGATACTTTTCAATATTGAAGTTTTTTTTTTCCAGTAGATGTTTTCTGGTGAACTCAAAATATAATTGGGAAGTTAGAAATGTGATTTTTGCCAAGCTATCTTTACCGCACACACAAATAGATGAACTCGATGGACAACTTGAGTTTTATCCACGGTGACTGCATCTGTTGCATTGGCCTTCATGCTGTCAGTCTCAGGCAGCAAGAACATGAGCAATACAGGAACCAAAGCAAAGCAGAAAAGAAAAGTCATCCGCGAAAAATGCTCCTAGGATTTTGAGAAGCGTGTCCGTCTTGAAAATAGCAAACACAGAATGTAAGTCAAGAAAAAGGAGAGAGGAAAATACCCTGAAACAGGTAGAGAGGGTCAGTATGAGTGTGTCTAGAGATGTACACACAGATGACACCTATGTTATGCCAGTGTGCAATGGACCGAGTCTTTGTGTCCCTCCAGAATGTGTATGTTGAAATCCTAACTCCCAGGATAATGGTCTTAGGAGGTGGGGTCATTGGGGATCAGGCCACGAGGATGGAGCTGTCAAGAATGGGACTAGCACCCTTATGAAAGGGACCCCAGTGAGCTCTCTTGCCCACGAGGGTGCCATCTGTGAACTGGGAAGCAGCCCTCACCAGGCACTGCATGTGCCAGCCCCTCAATCTTGGACTTTACAGCCCCCAGAACTATGACACATAAATGTGTGTTGCTTAAGCTCCCCAGTCTGTGGTGCCTTACCATGGCAGCCTGTGCAGACTAAGACAGCCTGGATGTATGCTGTGGAAAAGATGGAAGCTGGGTTCCAAGTTTAATTGGTACCTGGTACCTGGTACCTGTCTGCTTCCTTCATTCCCTTGCTAAACCCAGGCCCCTGGGCTGGTGAGAGGAGCTCTCCACATGAGGGTGGGGCGGCCCTGACAGTCTTGGCCTGCCTGGATCCTCAGCATCCCTGAGGGCTTGGCCCCACTGCCAGCTCCCCCAGAGGCCCTCCCTGGCCCTTGCTTTTCTCTGTGACAGCCCCTGCTGGTTTCCACCTGAGGACTCACCAAAGCACCTTGGCTGCAGCCACCTGTGCTTCCACTATGGTCTGGCCCGTGCTGCGAGGGAGCTCCAGAGAGCAAGCATCTTCCCTGAACCTCCAGGGGAGGCCTCCTGAGGGCATGGAATCAGAACTAGAGCAGCTCAGAGGCTCAGCACCCCTCCGACGTGGGCCAGAGGGCTCCACACCTGGGGTTCATCTAGGGCCCAGACGAGGGCAGCTTTATCGTCCCATCAGTCTCACACCCCCACTCCCCCAACCTCAACCTTCCTGCCTGGACACCAAGGGCTCCCAGTGCAGACTGTGTGTCCAGGGAGCCCACTGCATGCACTGTGAGAAGGATCCACAGCTTCCAACTGCCCCGTGCACTGGACCAGGTCCAGGGAGAGGGCTGTGGAGGAACCCAAGGGCGGTAAGGGCTGGGGACTAAACCAAGGGCATGGGGTGAGCCAGATCACAAATGACTTTTTCTAGGTGTTTAAATAAAAAAAAGAATGGCACCAAGAAACATTGTCTGTGAGAGTTAGGTTCAGAGAGAGAAAATATGTATATGAAACACATAATTTTAGGGAATGGACAGAGAAAAATGGCTTTGAGAACACAGATTTACATATTAATTAACATGAGAATTGTACAGAATATCCACTGCATATATGTGTGTGTGTGTGTTTGTGTGTTTGTGTGTACACCCATACACACCCTCACTCTCCATTGCATGGGGATTCACGCGAGACTGAAGCTTCCTTTACCGAAAAATATCCAGAAACAAAAGAGCTCAGAAGACTTTGAAGGACACTGAAAGGAAGAAGGAAGAAAAAGAAGTAAGCAATTGTACTTTTTATGGGGTGGGGGAGGAGGGAGACAGACAGAGAAAGAAAGAAAGGAGAGGAGGAGGGAGAGAGAAGCAACCATCATCGCCCACGGCCCTCCAGTGGCGTGTCCAGGACAGCCTGTTTCGGCATCAGAGAAGGATTGACTGGCAGCCAAAATGTTGAAAAGATTATAGCTTGCTCTCGTTCCTCTGGGTCTCTTGTGTTTGGCTGCTTTTCCTGTAAGTAGCCAGCCACTGTGCTAGCATCATGTCCCCAAAACATGGCATCCAAAGGAAGAAACACAGTGTTCTCTGGACATTTACTCGGGGATGTCCTGAGTAATCACTGGAGGTTTGAAGGGAGGCGTGCGGAATAGCAATTGTATGAGTCTTTCTGCCAAGCGTTGGGAAGCTCCTGCTGGCCCGAGTAGGAGTCATCCTTTTCTGAGACTCGGAAGCCTGGGGTCAGGGTGTGGAAGCTGTAGTCCTCACAGATGACCGCTGCTGGGCACAGCCGACGCCACGGGGTCACCCACACCAAGCCAATGCTCCCCCGGCCTGCCCTTCAGCTGCCCCTGCACTGGGCGGCGGGGGAGGTGGGGTCCCTGCTTCCTGGGGTGCTGACTCAGAGCTTTGGATCATGGCCTGTCCTGGACCCCAGGCAGTACTGATGTCTTTTCACTCTGGAGTCCAGAGGACTTGGTGAGTAAAGAATTACAGGCTCAAAGTTTATGGTACCAGAAACACCTTTTAGAAATAAGTTTCACAGCCTTGAGTGAAGTACGAGGCCCAAACCTTTGCAAATTCCACTCCCATTTACGTTGGCCAAGCCCAGCTCCTCCGGCGCCAGCTACATTCTCGTCCCGCCTCCCGTCATCCCAGCCATCCTTTAGCCCAACTCTTTTGTCCACTGGCCTTGGCCACATCCTTCTATCCTTTGCCTTGACCCAGCTGGGCCTGGCTCAGAGGTCAGCTGAGGGCCCTGTCCTCCATGGAACTGGCCAAACCTGATGGAAACTCTTAATCCCAGAGCCATGCAGACGGTTGCCGACAGTGTTATCACTGGCCTTCCTCCCCTTCTGCCAGGTTGGGAGGGAATCACTGCACCGCCTATTCCTTCAGCAGTTTCTGCTTAGGCGTGTTGTTTGCTGAATGTCTCTAGGGAAAGCACAGAGAGTGGGTGGGAGAGGCCCTGGCTGTCCAGGAGGGGCTGTCCCACCCCCCTGCTGACCTCTCCACTCCTGGGAGTGCAGAGCACAGGGGCCTGGGCTCAGGATGGGCACCTGTAGCCAAAAGGCCTCTGAAAAGCCCAGTAGCCTCCTGAGCTTCAAGTTCCCTTTGTTGAGGGGGGAAGCCCAGTGCTGCAGGGCTATCCTGAGGATTAAATGAGTTAGCGCAGGAAGAGGGCTTGGAACTCCCTCCACAGCAAACCATCCTTCCATTCTTCCATCACCCTCCCTCTGGCTCCAGGAGCTCCACGCACTCACATCCCGGTCTCACTTTCCATCCTAAGCCCTCTTCCTACAGATCAGTTCCCTTCTTCAGACGCATTCAGCTAGTATGATTTTTCTACCTTTCTGTGAAGTTAAGTAAGTTTTCATACCATTGATAACGTGTCAGAGTCCTTCCCCTCCCTTTTGAATGCCTTTGCTGAGTTATTTTAATAGAACAAAAACCTTGGGTGGCTAAGGAGAAAACAGAGGTAGAGGCTGCTGTACCCTCGCTCCCCACACCTGCCCCCACCCCATCATCCCCCCAATACCCACTTCTCCATTCTTCCCCTTTCTTGTTAACAGCATGCCAGTTTGTC
The DNA here is from genome assembly GCF_008728515.1 of Papio anubis. Classification (NCBI taxonomy): domain Eukaryota; kingdom Metazoa; phylum Chordata; class Mammalia; order Primates; family Cercopithecidae; genus Papio; species Papio anubis. The sequence continues at coordinate 123,385,989 of NC_044985.1, forward strand.
CAGATCTGGGCAGCAGTCTCTAGCTCTCAGGCACAGTTAATTCTGATCTCAGTCCCAGGTTTTAAGTCCTGATTGATCTAACCCATTGCTGGTAGTTCATCCCTAGGTTAGTAATTGGTGGAAGGGCAGCCAGCAGTCCTAATCTGACAATGAGATGTAAATGGAAGTTGGTAGGCTGGTTACCAGGGCTGACTTTGTTTTCTGGATAACAAAGGATAGGCTTGAGGCCAGGCATGGTGGCTTATGCCTATAATCCCAGCATCTTGGGATGCTGAGGTGGGTGAATCACCTGAGGTCAGGAGTTTGAGACCAGCCTGGCCAACATGCCGAATCCCTGTCTCTACTAAAAAGACAAAAATTATCCAGGCATGGTGGCATGTACCTGTAATCCCAGCTGCTCGGGAGGCTGAGGCAGGAGAATTGCTTGCACCTAGGAGGCGGAGGTTGCAGTGAGCTGAGATCATGCCACTGCACTCCAGCCTGGACAGAGCCAGACTCGATCTCTCACACACACATATGAAAGATACACTTAGATGCCCTGCCCTGTTTTCCTTTTGCTCTTCCCTGTTTTTTTTTTTTTCCAACTGGAGCATGGACGTGATGATGGAGGTACAGCAGCCTGCCGTAGGCAGGAGGCAGCAAGCATGAAGATGAGAGTTAACTTGCTAAGGATATGGGAGCAGAAAATTGGGAGACCCCTAGGTTTCTGGACAGTGCGAATGAGGAGCTATGGCAGCCTTGAGCTGTCCACCTCCAAACTTTTTGTATGTGAGAAAAATAAACCCCAATGTGTTTAAGCTGCTGAGACTCAGCAATCTGTTACTTGCAGCCTAAAGCATTCCTAACTGACAGAATGTATAACTTGAAGTTAAAAAAAAAATACTTATCACAATCATGAGGACATTACTTAGCTTCTGCAATCTTGGGAAGTCCTACAGAGCTCAGCCACATTTTCGTGTAGTACAACAAACCCTGAGTCTAAACGCTGGTCAACGAATGCCAGTATCTCCAATGGAGACAGATGCAGATCACACCCTGAGGACCAAGGATCATAATTTCCAAGAGATGAGGCTCTGTGCTCTGACGAATATGCTTTTATGAAACTAATCTTAACACTTAGGTATGTCTGTTAACAATTCTCTAACACCTTCAGAAGATAGCCGTGTCGGGTAGGAAATCCAACAGCCTGGGAACTAAATTTGTTCTTAGTTATTTAAGAGTAAAAACCGCCATTATTTTTGCGCTAACCTAATACTTAGTACCGTCTTCGATTTGCATCCAGTCTGTTTGGTCTTGTAATCTGAGCACTGCTTCCAGCCTTCCCTCTTCCAGCAAAATCAGATCAGTATCTGGAAGTAAATAATTCCTGGGAAGTCCCTACACAATCTCTCTGCCTTGATCTCTTCTATTGGTTCTATTTTCCTCTTCTTTGATGCATTTCATGTTACAGGGAATGAAAAGCAAACACAAATCACTTTTTTTTTTTCTGGGTCATTACCGCAGAGAACCATTGTACACTGAGATCCCCTATATCTTGGAAACAGATATTTTAATACAACTTGTTTTTATAAGTAGTCCCTTATTTGTGGAGTGGTTTCAATTACAATAAAAAGGGAACTGTCAGAAACTGTAATTCATTATCTTAGATTGGGACACAAATGCCAGCATTTCAAATTTATTTGTTTTCAGCATTTTTCCTTGAATAACAACTTTCAGTACCTAAAGGCGTCCTAACATTCTAAAAAAGGTCATGGAACGAAGTAAAGTGTTGTGAATTCATAAAATATGCATCTTTTTATATATGTTTGAGGAAGACATAAGTCCTTTATGACTTCTTTTGCTTTTATTTTCCTCTATTGATTTTTAGTTAGGGATGACTTTAGGTACATACAAATACGAAATTTATTTATCCTAATTCAAGTAAGATGTATTTCTACATATGTGATTAGCGAGGTTTAATAATTTAAATAAGTTCATTGTGATGGAAACTATAGTATTAATCATTACATGAAATTCTATTATTTGTTTTGTTATTGATTTTGGTTCTCCTAGGAGAGAGGATTTTGACTTTCATTTTCACTGCTGGGTGCTCAGCACTGAGTAGAATGCCTGGGACTGAGTAAACACTCAATAAATATTTGTATATATTAATTACTGTATGATCAACGTGGCTTCTCTAGCACTGCATTGAATTCCACGTTCACTGTTTTTTAAAAAGTGTTTGGTTTTTGCCTGAACTGTAACATTTCACAAGATTTCATAATTCCTAGATTCCAACAGGATTCGTTCATAAAATATATCTGTTCTTCGTGTATTGTCAGGATGAAAGCACAAGATGACTTATTTTGCTGTTGACCCTGGTGACTGTGAACCGTGGCCTCCCTGGGCTGGTTCCATTCGCTTGTTCACTTGCCCATGCTAACTACAGCTGCCCGTGTGTTTATTTTGGTCATGTATTTCAAAGGACCATTTCTGCCCTAAAGTAAACAAACATAATGGAACAGCTGTGACTGATAAAAACTCCCAGGCATAATCATCACCCTCTTGTACATATCCTGCGGTTTCAGATTTAATTTTAAAAATTTTCCCTTAACTCTTGATTCACGGCTGGTACTGTGGAGTCCATGGAAAATGACTGCAAAATTGTTCTGTCCTCTAAGGGGGCACAGACGAGGGAGAACAATGGAAGCCGTCCTCCTTCCTGCCTGGGCAATGGGGAGGCTGGCTGCAGGCTGTGGGCTGCAGTGCTGTGCCCCTCTGCTGTGAAGGTTGCTGGACCAGTGCTTGGGTGGGTGAGGCAGGCTGCAGTGTCCCCAGGTTACAAGTCTCATGTGGAGAATAGGCTGTGGGTGGATGCTGGGACCAGGCACAGGTCTGGACAAGGACCCTCGTGAGAGATACCCCCATGTAGCTAGGGCAAGCTCTGAGACCACTGGGGTCCTCAGGTCCCAGGGAGGACCACAGTGGCTTTTGGCTGGACAGAGCCTAGAAACTGTCCCCCCACAGCCTGGTGCTGGACAAGAGCCGTATCCCTTTGTCATCCTGTACACACAGCAAGTGCAGCCATCAGCCTCATAAGTTGTAAAAGATCTCTATTATGATGAAAGCTGTGAGATCCCAAGCATTTTATTTGTTTTATGAATGCTAGATTGTACCTTATTTATATCTGAAAAAAACACTCCTTTCCCAAATCATTCATGAGCTTTGGAATTCCTTGTAAACCACAAACCACGGATACTTTTGATAGAACTTACACATTGTGGTGGATCAACAATGCATTTAAAAATTGAGACATTCCTCAAAACATTCAATGTATGATCCATATGTTACCATATGGTAACATACACTCCCATATGAATCATCAATCCCACTTCTGGGTATAGACCCAAAATAATTGAAAGAGGAGACTTGAGAAGATATTTGGATGCCCATATTCACAGAACGTTATTCAGAAAAGCCAGTGTTTCCAAATGACAATCAGCAACTGAGTGTATAAAAAATTAGTGGTCTGTCGACACATGGAATATTATTTAGGCTTTAGGAAGCAGGAAATTCTGATACATGCTACAATATGGGTGAACCCTGAAAACCTTATACTAAGTGAAATAAGCCAGTCATAAAAGGAAAAATATTCCACTTATATGAGGATCCTAGCGTAGTCAAATGCATAGAGGTGGAAAGTAGAATGGTAGGTACCAGAGGCTGGAGAAGGGAGAATGAATGGGAAGTTAGTGTTGAATGGGGACCGATGAAGTTTGGGAGTTTGGGATGGTGTAAAAGTTCTGGAAATTGACAGTAGTGATGGTTGCATAACAACGTGAATGTACTTAATGCCACTGAAACACAGCTAAAGTGGTAATTTTGTAAGTATATTTTCCCACCAAAAAAACAAAAACAAAAACAAAAAACATGAAAAAGCTGAAACAAAATAAATATTTCAAAAGAAATTCCAGAAAATTCTTCTGATGATGAATAAAGGCCAGGTGATCATTAATCAAGTCTCTGTCTCATGAGGTTGCATAGCTTACGCTCCTTTGAACAGTTGGATACATGTGCATGTAATCCTTGCATCGGCTGGGAGCCCCCTGCCGCTTGCATTATGAGAGAAGTTTCTTCAAAGGATCCCACTTTCCTACCTCCAGTTCCATGCTCTGCTGACATCCCAAGTCCTCTACAGGATTTTTGGGCATGCCTGTGGACTTGAGTCACAGGGTCCCCTGCAGCTCCTGTCCATGACTCAGCCTGTGGTGTCTTGTCCACTCCCACACCCACCTGGGAGCAGAAGTTGGCACTTTCACGGATTTCCTCGGGACATAGAATCAGGACTGACACATGGCTCAAGACAAGACACTCTCACACCCACGTGGGATTCGACCCTGGTGGATTCTACCCTTCTTCACTTATGACAGCTTTGCCATGTATCCTGAGGGCTGGCTGGCAAGTGCGTCCCACTGCTCTTTTCCCAGAACATCCTAATGATTCACTAGCTTTCTGCTTAATTGTGAATATGAGGGACAGTTTGTTGGTGTTCATGTGAAATCTTGTTGGGATTTTGGTTAGAATTTCACTGAATTCATAGATTAATTTAGGGTACAGTTGATGTCTGTGGAGTCTTCTCATCAATAATGTGATGTTTTTCTCTATTATCTTAAGATCTGAGTTTTAAAGATCCTTCATTGGAGTCTTAACGTTCAGACAGGCAGAGCACACTTCCTGTTGCGTTTGTTCTTAGGTGTTTTTCATAGATTTTTGCTGATACTGTGAAGGAGGTTCTTTTTCTGTCCCATTTTCTAGTTGGTTCTTGGCACTATAGAAGAAAGCCACTGAAGGCAGTATATGTGGATCTGAGGTCTTAGTCCCTCAGGGCTGCTACAACAAAAACACCATCAACTGGGCGGCTTGTAAACAACAGACATTTATTTCTCACAGTCTGGAGGCTGGAAAGTCCAAGGCCAAGGCGTCAACAGATTCAGTGCCTGGCGAAGGCTGACTTCCCGGTTCACTGTGTCTTCACATGGTGGAACAAGCAAGGGGGCTCTGGGATCCCTTTTATAAGAGTGCTAATCCCAATCACAAGAGCTCTCACTTCATGACCTGATAACCTCCAAAAGTTCCACCTCCAAATACCAACACCTTGGGGATTAGGCTTCAATACATGAGTTTAAGAAGGACACAAACATTTGGTCTATGGAGATCTGCTATCCTGTCTCCTTGATGCATTCTTTTTTTTTTTTTTTTTAAAGACAGACTCTCACTCTGTCACTAGGCTGGAGTATGGTGGCTCTATCTTGGCTCACTGCAACCTCTGCCTCCTGGGTTCAAGTGATTCTCCTGCCTCAGTCTCCCGAATAGCTGGGATGACAGGCGCCTGCCACCTCGCCCGACTAATTTTTGTATTTTTTTTTTAGTAGAGATAGGGTTTCTCTGTGTTGGCCAGGTTGGTCTCAAACTCCTGACCCCAAGTGATCTGCCCGCCTCGGCCTCCCGAAGTGCTGGGGTTATAGACATGAGCCACCATGCCCGGCCCATGCATTCTTATTCATTCTGAATGTTTACTAATTGGTCAAGGCCCCCATGCTACACAGCTCCAGGGAGCACCACACACATGAATTCTGTATAAATGGCAGCTGTGAGGGGCGAGTGTCTAGGCAGCACTGTTTGAATCTCTTAGGTTTTCGACGTAGCTAATTTTATATCTGCAAAGAATGTCTTTTTTCCTTCTGTTTGAATTGTATTCCTTGTATTCTTTTTTCTTACTATTGTACTGGCTGAAACTTCTGGTAAAAGTGCTGCATGATAGAATAATGAGCACATTTGATTTTTTTTTCTGACTTTAATGAAAGTGCTTGTGCTACTTCACCATTCAGAGTGGTCAATGCTATAGATTTCTTTTTTATCAAGTAAATGCTCTTTATTATGTGCTTTTTAATTCCTAGTTTCCAATGACTTTTGTTTTCAATCATGCATGTGTGTTCTTAATTCATCAAAGCCCTTTTATTTGGCAAATATTGAGATTCTTTGCTCCATAAACCTATTACTGGAGAGAATTACACTGATATATTTTTAAAATACTGACTCACCTCTGGATTACTGGGATAAAGACTGCTTGGACATGATGTATTATTTTTAACTTTTTTCCTATGAAATATAAAGGGAAAATGCATAAAACATATATGTACAATTTAATGAATTACTCTGCATTGAACACCAGAGTCACCACCATTCAAGATGAGAGACAGAATCTCTCTCTGAATGCCCTTCCCAGTCACAGCACCTTCTCACCCCTTCGACCAGTCACAATCTCAACTTTTATTGTACCTACTTTCTCATTTTCTTTATGCTTTTTAGCCTAAATATGCATCTCCAAACACTATAATTTTATTTTGCCATTTCTGACCTTTATATAAATGGAATCAATCCTACAGTTTGTTTTGCCTGTCTGGTTTCTTTCCTGGCCTTTCTACTCTCTAGGTACCTGTACTGGTTTATTTTGTCTGTTGTTTGTATTAGTTCTCATTTATGTGGTCTTGTTTACTTATCTGTCTGGTTGTCTCTACTTGTGTAGTGAAGAGTGTATTGTTGTTTTTTTTATTTTTCAGGAAAAAAATGAGAACAGTTGTATATTTTCTTCTTTCAGAGGAGTTTCATTTATGTGTGAATCACCTATGAGTTCACTATGAGTCACTGGCAATCTAGGATCCCTTTAATCTTATTTCAGGGTTTGAGAGATTATCTGCATCGTTCTGCAGATTCAGAGCTGGACCATAAGAACTGACTTCCTCCGGTTCACCCTGACTTGTAGGAAGTGGTGTGCTGTAGCCATGAGACCCAATGCACACTCTTTTCTCAGCTCTGTGTCCAGCGATGTCATAGTGGCAGCATGAAATTGGCCTTGGTAGGAGTATTTACACCATGGCAGTTAGCAAGTGTTGCAAACAAGGGTTTTGTGTCTTGGAGAGCCAGTTGTTAAGACTTTATTACCACATGACTGCTACTAGGGGTCAGCTCTTTGAGATTTCTACCTAAAATGGTGGGTTGTTTTCTAGGCTTCCTGCTCTGGACAGGCCTCAGACTTCAGTTTTTTCCCCTAAGCCTGGCAAGGCTGAAACGTACAACCCAGCCTCTCAACCCCCTCTTCCACATTAGCAAAAGACCGTCTTGGCAGAAGCAATCTAAAAACTGGTCTCACTTGCGTGGTTTCCATTTTGGCAATTATGAATAGAGCCAACATAAACCTTTGTGTATAGGTTTTTGTACAAACATACATCTTAATTTCTCCAGGATAAACACGGTGGGATTGCTGGGTCATCTGGTAAGTGTAGATTCAAATCTGTAAGGCCCTCCAAGTAGTTTTCCAGCATGGCCGTACCATTTTTCATTCCCACTTGCAGTAGATGGGAGATCCGGTAGCTCCGCATCCTTATCAGTACCTGGCACTGTCAGGTTTATTATTTATTTACTTAGTTACTTACTGATATATGCATATATGTATTTATTTTCTCTTTTATTTTAGCAATTCTAATAGATGTGTAGTGGTGTATCATAAGGGTTTTAATTGGCATTTCCCTAATGCCTAGTGACGCTGAGGATCTTTTTGTGGGCTTCTTTTCCATTGATATATTCTCTTTGGTGAAGTGTCTGTTTAGGTCATTTGCTCATTTTTAAATTAGATTATTGGCTGGGCATAGTGGCGCATGCCTGGAATCCCAGCACTTTGGGAGGCCAAGTGGGGGTGGATCACTTGAGGTCAGGAGTTCGAGACCAGCTTGGCCAACATGGTGAAACCCCGTCTCTACTAAAAATACAACAACAAAAAATTGGCCGGGCTTGGTGGCACACACCTGTGATCCCAGTACTCGGGAGACTGAGGCAGAAGAATCACTTGAACCTGGGAGACGGAAGTTGCAGTGAGCTGAGATCACACCACTGTACTCTAGCTTGGGCAACAGAACAAGACTCTGTCTCAAAAATAAATAAATAAATAAATAAATAAATAAATAAATAAATGGGATTATTTGTTCTCTCACTGTTGGATTTTGAGTGTTTTTTATATATTCTAGACATACATCCTTTGTTGGATATGTGATTTGCAAATACTTGTTTTCTCACACTTTTATTTTATTTTATTTCTTTTTATTTCTTCCATTGGCTTAGACAAGTAGATAAATGGAACAGAAAAGAGAACTCAGAAGAAAAAAACCCATGCATACAGCAGTTTCTCTGCTGGTACCTCGGAAAGAACTGAATGGTTTCCCATGATGCCCATCATTATGAGTATCTTTGGGAAGTCGAGGTTGACTGGGGGCAATGGTCAAGGTGACTGTAGTTTTTTCTGTAATGCTCAACATTTTTACGAAGAGAAAGTTTTTTGATGTATTTATGAAGAAACACATTAATGTGTGAATACAATCTACTATCTACTATCACCAATATGTTCCTAAATGAAAGATCTTTAAAATCAATAAAGCAAAAGAGACATTTTAAAAAGAACATCTTAAACATTAAAATCAATATATTTAACTTTATGAGAAGTCTCTTGCGTGCACACACACACATCCCCCAAAGAGCACGTGACTAAAAATGGTTCAGCTGCAAATGATAATGTGTTAGATTAACACCAGTCTCAGCAGACGGAGTGAGTCAGACACGCTTCACACACCTCTCTGAGTCCCTCTGGCATGGCGGCCCATGGGTCCTCAGACTTTTGTTCTGCCATCAGGACTCACTACTCACTTGCCCTGGGAGAGCCAGGCACCCCCTCTGATAGTGGCTGCGCATTCAAAGTGACCAGCTGTGCAGCTGGAGTTCCTGACTTCCCTTATGCCTCCCACCACCTCGCAGGGCATGTGATCGGGCATCCTGAACAACCGCCCAGGAGATCTGAGGATGACAGCTGGAGTCCAGTGAGTTCACACCTTGTGGGGCAAATCTCTGACTAATCAGAAACAAGAGATGAGAGAGAGTTGGGAAGGTAAATGCTTTTCCCTCCTTCTTGTTCACAGACCATTTTAAGACGTTGATCTCTACAGCCTGGCCAGAGGCATCCCATATGTCCAGCTGGCACATCTGCCAAACACCCTCAGTGTCCATTTGTGAAACAGTGGGCGATGTGGCAATATGTCACCCTGCCTTCCTTCTCATCCTAACGTGACCCTTTGTCAGGGTTCTTTACTCTTGCAAACTGAGCACCAGCACTTAATCCTTGTCTCAGGCTCAGCTCAAGATATGAAATAACACTTATTTTTCTCATTTAGCAAGAAATCTGGAGGTAAACAGACTAGGGATAGTGAAGTGTCTTTAAGGACCCACCCTCTTTCTACCTTTCTGTTCTGCCGGTTCTTCATACGTGGCTTTTGTCCTCACCATCACAATAGGGCTGCTGTACCTCCAGACCTTTCATCCACATTCCAGGAAGGAAGAAAAGGGAATGCAAAGGGGATAAACAGCTGTGTTCTAGTAAGATTTTATCTTTTTATTCAGGACAGCAGGCACTGTTCAGGTGTCGCATAGCAACTACTACCTTCAGGAATAGTTCAGAAATTTTCTTATTAATTCCTACTTTTCATAGTAGGGGCAGATTAGTAAGAAAGAGGTATAGAACGGGAGTTGAGTGCCAACCTATAGGATGTGTTGAAAGTGGGAATGGAAACCAAGGACAGGAACTTACTTTGCACAACTCCCATCACATGATCTATTTCACTTGCTCTGTCTTCCTGCTCTCAGCCCAGGAGAAAACAAATTCTTCTTTTTGCTTCCTGCAGGATAAGTTTTCTCCCTTTCTTCAAAACTGAAAATTGGGGTTCTACAGTAGAAATTTAAAAAATCATTTATTTTTTAAAACAATGTTAAGTAAGCATTTAAAAAGTGAGAGATTTCACATAAGCACCCATTTCCTCAAAAAAATTTGGAAGAACTGGCCAAGTTCCTCTCAAAATTGACTAGCGCTGAAGGGTGACTCCCCTCTATAAGATGGTGCAGGTCAGCATCCATGTCTCTCTATGGCTTGTTCCAGGCCTTACCTACCCACCGCTTCTGGGGGGTTCTGCGTTCCCACGGGATCTTGGATGCAGCTGAGCCTCTTCTGTAATGGCTTGCCTTCTGCAAGAAAGTTTGCCCTTAAAGAAGGTTCTGCCCTAAAAACAGCTCTGATTCCAGCTGCTAAGAAAATTGTGTCTCCTCTTTCCTTATTACACACGCTTGAAGCCTGGCCCCATAACCCCTTAAAGTGATTTTAAGGAATCTGATACAATAAAAAACCTCCTAGAATTAGCTCTTGAAGAAGAAGGTTGTAGTATATAAAGGAAGCAATGACTTCACCATCGGGACCAGGTTATTCCTTTTTAAAAACTCAACGTATTTATTCACAGGCATTAAAGATTCACAATTGGTCACCCGTGTTCATGTGTGTAGGAGATCACTCATTGTTTTTCTTATTTTTTTTTCCTATGTATTTTCATTTATTTCTAACGGGTACACCTCGCAGAGGGAGCACATGGATAGACTTTGTAATACTGATGAACCCATGAAGTTGACAACAGAGGATTTTTGACAGGTACAATTATAATCAAAGAAAGTGTTGTTTCATGGCCTTTTATTTTTGTCTTGCATTAATTTAGAAAGATCCAGAATTGTATATGAAAACACAATATTTTCAGCTTTCCTCCATTTCCCTTTTTTTTGGCTTTTGAAATATTATAAAGAATACATCTCTTACTGTATAGTGAGAGGTAAGAGGGTATTTTACAATGTATTTGACATATCAATGTTTGACAAATGCCTGATGAAAATTATTTCTAAACTGCACTGAGGTGTTTTTCTTGGTTTTAAAGTTCGTAGTCAATTTTACCATATGCTAAGTGGAAAATAAAAATATATTTTATGTAAAAATATATTTATGTAAAAAAAGGTTTTAAGTAAAATGTATTTTACATAAACCAACACCAATATAAGGATAGAATATATAATATTATTATGTAGTGTCTGATTAGGTTTATGTGACTAAGCATTATGGAAAAAATTATCCTGGTTACAGTGAACATCCTCCTTCTGTATGACAAAGGCTATTCTTTCCGGAGAATCCTGAATATGAAGAATCAGCGGAAGCATTCCTGTATCATATCACATCATGATGTCATACAAATATGCAATAAAAACTCCAAATATTTCAACCTAACTAAAGTATGGTGATCTCAGACTCTACAAATATACATACATATTTAAATTTTCTTTTCTTGTGGGATGACAAAGAATGTTACATATTGAACCAGCAATAATTGTAAATGCTGTTTTGATCTGAGATGCGGCAGGGGTTTGTGACTTCAGAAATTAATGAAGTTATGTAAGAAGGTGAATTTTAGAAGGTAATTAGTCATGAGATAGGGCCACATTTATCTTTAAAACAATGTCTAAGTGTCTTCTATGACCCAACTTTAATAGAGGGGTCTAAGACACCAACAGAGTCCCACATCTGAACGTGTCAGGCCTTCCCTGCCTGGGACCTGGCTTTGGCTACCCACACACTGGGGGTGCTGGTAGTCTTACTGTTTCTCATTCATAAAAATTTCATAAGTGAGAGTAGCTTTGGGCAGATTGAGAGCAGGCAGAGAGACTATATCAGCTACTCATTTCATTCTGAATAATTTCCCCAGCAAGTTTCCGGTGTTTCTGTAAATGTGGAACTAACTGGCTTAATTCAACATTTTCTGGGGAATTGAGTATCGAGAGTCAGAAGTTCTGTGATATGTTCGCATAGCGTTCTGTGTTTCATTTCCTTAGGGATCTTCTTTAATGACTATGTTTTTTAAAAAGTGAGAAAAAGCCAAGTGAAAAGGAACAAGGGAAAGAAAGGAAAAATCCTCTTGCCGAAATCACAGGCAATCTTGGAGACATTTTAGTGAAGACGCATTTCTGAAGCTTTTAATCTGCAGCTGCACGAGGCGGGATGCTGAGCCACCGCAATCCAAACCCTTTAGAAGACGAAGCTGCGTGTGCACAAAATTGCCTCCTTATTACATCGCTCTCTCGGAGGCTGGATGTGTGGAGAATTCTCGGGAGGATGGCGTGGGCGTGGACTTCGGGCGCTGTGTCGTGGGGAGGCCTGAGGGCGTGTCCGCCTGTCTGCTGTACACTCCAGGAGCTGCTCACCCGGCAGGCTTGATTGAGGGTGAGGTTCGAGTGCCACATGGCTCTGTACCCCACTGGACACCTCCAGCAGGCTGGGCACTGTGGCCCCTTGGCCTCCGGGACTCTGGGAGGGAACATGCTGGCCTGAGTTTGCTGGTCCTGGTGGGGAAGAGTCAGGGATCCCTGAGAGAGCCTGTCAGGAGGAGAGACGGGACGCTGGGGTGAAAGGGAGGATGGAGGTGGCAGAAGAGGCCTCGAGGGTGTCGTGGGGCTGTAGGTGCAGGAGGCAGCTGGAGCCTGTGGCACTGGGGCGAGGTGGGCCTCAAGGACTTCACTGCCACCCTTGCCGAGGAGGGTCCCCTGAGGTAGGTGCACCCCTCTGTGCAGTCAGGGATGTAGGCAAGAGGCTCAGGGAAGTCTGGGGACCTCCCCAGTCACAGATCTGGGCCCTGTTTCCTCTTTGTATAGTCCCAGAGCAGGACTCGGGGATACTCAGAGAGCTCTTGCTCCTAAAACGCCACCACAGCCCCTCCCTCCACCCCAAGGCCTCTGCCCTGCTCAGATGTGTGGCTGGCTAAAGCCCCGGCCACACCCCTTGGCCACGTGTCTGTGTTCCCCAGGGCCCTTGGCTGTTCAAGGCAGGCAAGAGCCCATCCTGCCTGAACCCAAACCCCAGTTCCCAGCTCCCAGCTCAGGGTGGAGAGAAAGCAAGGCTCCCTCAGTGCCATCTAATCAGTGAGGATGCACCGGGTGCCCTGGCTAGGCTCAGATCCTTGGCTTCTTCCTGCATGATCCCTAGGCCTCTTCCCAAGGAGCTGGTGGTCAGAATTCCTCGGCAGGTGAACAGAAAGCCAGGACAGCATCTTCCCGGGGACCTTACCCAGCCCCGGGTGCAGCTGTTGTTCTGGAAAATTATTGCACTGCATTTTAGAAGCATCTCTAAATCCCCAAATCTGTCATTGCCTTGCCCACCCTGGCCCAGCTTTTGTAAAAGGGCAAAGAAAAGAGCAGGTGAGAGTCAATTCGCAGAATCACAGCCGTTCTGCCCCCTTCGGCTTCCAGCTCCGGCTCGTCTGGGAGCTGAGCCGCACTGGCTCTCTCTTTTGTCTGAAACAAGCAGCAGGACTGTTTTGCTGGGTTGTTGTCGGAGTTGTTTTTAAACAGCCGCCCATCGTGCTGCAGGGAGGGAGGGCGAGACACATGTGGATCAACAATGAGATGGGCCTTGGCCTCGGGACGGGATGCCAGGGTCGGGGAGTGCAGCTTTGATCTGGCAGGCCGGCCCGAAGAACAAAGCCAGTCTCCTGGTCCCTCCTCTGCTGTGCCCAGCTGCACTCACTCTGAAGCTGAATCTTGGCAGTTGTGATTCTTCTGCTGGCAAAACGAAGATGGCAGGCCCCCTGGGTCTGGGCTGTTGAATGCCACGCGGGCAGGGGGCCTTTCCTTCCCCCGCTGGCACAGGCTATTGGAAACCCCGCCAGCTCGGACTCGGAGCCGCGCCCCCCAACAGACAACATAATAGGGCCCAAATCAGACCCTCGTGAGCCAGGCAGTGACTTGGGCTCGCTTTGATTGGTGGGTGAGGCACAAATAAACAGAAAATGTCTATAAACTTCTTTTAGTTGGAATCAGAAGCGGGCTTTACTTGGATTACTCCTCCCCAGGGAGGGGGATGGCAACCTATTTTTAAAGGCTCAAGTGGAAAAGTCTTTTTGCAGCTGTGAAAACACCCTCAGGGGTCAGCCCTCCCCACCTCCCTGCCCCCCAAGGCTCTGTTAATTGCACTGGGGATGTGATTTCCTTGCTAGGGGTTCGTGCCAGGGTTCTAGGGCGGCAGGGAGGGAAGCCGGTGTTTACTGCTCTTCCTTGCGAGAGACCGAGGTGGAAATAACGTCGGAGAAGTGTAAAACCTGGAGAGATTTCTATGTCCTCCAGTGGGTCATTGAATGTTCTCCGGCTTCAGTGACAGCACTTCCCTTTCATTTTTCTAAATGTGAGTGCATTCGCAACAGCAGTGAGAAGCTGAGATGTCTGATGCTGACTCCTGCTCGCAGGGAGGGATGGCTCTTTTGTTTCATACTTTGCAGCACGGCCCTCGTAAGAGCAGGCCTTTACTGGAAAACTGGACACACGTCATCTGGAGCTCTGAACACATATCCATAGTAAGCTGAAATCCAAAGGAGCCCTTGGATCATTGCATTTTGGTTTGGAACATCTGGAAGCCTCCATTGTTAAATTTTCTAAACTATAAACTGCCATGACACGGAACCTCATCACAGCCTCAGCCGGTTCCCCAAGATGACACACTGGGAGGGCCTGTGATTTGCACAGCATCTCCACATGCATCTTCTCTCTCAGTCTCCTGAGTGCTGGGGGAGGGAGTTTGTGGCCAGCACGATACTGTTTTACACAGGAAGAAACAGACACCCAGAGGGTTTTTGGAAATGCCCAAGACCCCTCATTTGTGCAAGTCACATTTCACCCCAGATACAAAGAGGCACCTCATGGTGACAGGGAAAAGCATCTAAAGAGAATTTCCTTCTTGTTCCTGGGCGTGAGTGTGAAAATGGGTTCTGCTACCTTTTGTGCACGTCTATGGTTATTTTAATGAAGAGCTATATAAACATTATTCTTTTTGCTGATTTTCTTCAGCAAGTTGTGACTGCAGGCTGTCACTTCCCTCATGCCCAGAGGGAGCACGGTTCGATTTAAGGACTGGGCAAAGTGGATCTCATCCGTGTGCTACACCCACTCCTCCCCCAAAGGCCAACTTTCCGTTGACCATTATTTTGGATTATCTGAGTTTTGGCCCTTTTCTGGCAAATCACACTGGGTGTCTCTAAGCCTCAGGCTCCCCACTTTGCACAGGGAGAGTGCCAGGTGGGTCCTTACCCCCAGGGCATAGGGATTAAATGAACTACTGCGAATACAGTGCTCACCTCAGCTCTGGACACATTTGTATTATGAGATGGAGTGCAAGGAAACAAAGGAGTAAAAGATGGAGAGGTCCAGGAAAGAGAAGACAGGCACAGCTGTCTGAATGAGGCTAAACACGAGCCCCAGCAGGCAGCGTGAACACAGAGAGCGTGAGACAGGATGTTTCACACCTGAATCAAGGCTCCAAAGCTTTGGGTGGGAGGCATCTTGCCCTGGAGCCAGGAGTTGCTGGCAAATGTTTATCAACCAGCTGTCTGGGTGGGGGTGGTGGTTGCTTTCATTTGTAGCATCTGCCCATGTCTCTGGTGTAAATACTGCCATCATAGCAGATGTCAAGCTACTGATACAATGCCACTGAAAGCAGAGATGGGAAGATGCATTGTCGGCCTTTGGGAACCCGAGTGAACTCCAGGACAGCACTGGAAAGGCATCTGACACCAGAGCCAGGGCCCAGGGTACAGTCCACTAAGCCTTCGCAGTCCTTATCTCACCGGATCCCCTCAATAGCCCACACGTGAGGGCCTCCTGGGCAAAGGAAAAAGCGGGCTCCAGCACACTGCTGCCTAGAGTGCATCTTGGTTTGAATGCTGGATGTGAACAGAGAGGGAAGTGGCTTTTCTTTCACCTGCCTCCTGGGTCACAGCAGCTCCAGGCACTGGTAGATGCAATCATGGTATTGTGGCATGGAAGGTGCTATAGAAACCATTTTGTTTCATCTCTTGGTCAAAGCAGGGATCTCTTTTCAAAGAGACACTCTTGGGAGGTGGCCCCCCAGCTGTCTGCCTTCCACGGGACCCTGGCATTGTTGGGCAATTTGATTCCTTGGAGAAGTGTCTCTGCATTGAGCTGAGGTCAGTCTCTTGTCGCTTCTACCTTCCACCATGGCGTGGTCATCTGCGGTTCCTCCTTCATCTCCCGTGTGAACACCAGCCTGTGTCTGACCCCACCTCTCATGGGCCCAGGTTTTCTCTCTTCCCGCTCAACTTGGCCAGTCCTAGTCAAGAGCTGTGGCCGCCAGTTCTTTCCTGTTGGAGCTTCAGAAGTCTCTTCAGAGCATAATCCTAAGTCAATAAGGGTCCTCAGGACTGAGAACAAGGTGTCTTTGGGGCACTGTTAATTAACATTCCAAAATCACATTCCCAAATCTAAATGGATTCATCTACATACACAGATAAACAATCAGTTCAACTTTTACAACCCTACAAAAGTGTACTCAAAGAGTATGATTTTTTGTATTGAGAGAGAGCTCTAAGAATTGTCCATAATACAGACCAGGGGCTGCCTCCATCCTGCCCACTCACCCCTTAGCCCTTTGCCTGTGGCCATTTCATCCTTTTGGTAGCCTTGGGACCCTGCCCCTGACGTCCTCTGCCTGACTTTCTGGGCTCCACTGTTCCAACTTTTCATTCCCCTTTGTCCTAATTATAGCCTTCAGCCTAGTGCTGCCTGCCCAGAGCTCCTTGCTGTTGGGTTCAGCTGCCTTCTTGGTCTGGAGGCTCTTACTTGCAATTGTTCAAGGCTGTGCGAGAGGGAGCTCTTTCAGAAGCTGTCCTTGTTTGCTTCAACCTCTGGCAGCTCTGAGAACCCTTCTGCACTCACAGGCTACACCACTCGGCTGACTTTCAGGCTACAGGCTGTCCTTGCCGCTTCTCGAGTTGGGACACCCAGAGCTGACTGAAGATGGGGGGCAGCACCCTTCCTCTCTGTGTTGCCAAGGCCTTGGCACCTGCTCATCAGGCCTTGGAGTGTGACCTGGGGCTGGGGCTTCGTGTTTCACTCTGACAAGCACAGCCTCTGTGCTCCTAGAGCTGGAAGAACTCCATTGCCCACAGTTGAGTGCTGGCTACACGTGTGTGTGTCTCTCCTTCCCGACTCCTGCCTGATCTGTCAGCCCTTCCAGGAAGGCGATGGTGGTGTCGTGACTCACAGGGGCAGGAAATACTGGTTCACACACCCATCGCTCATCCTCTGTGGATGCCTGACCTGCTCTTCTTCCATCCTTGGAAGTCAAGGACGTGAGTTTTGGAGTCAGACGGGTTGGGTCCTAACCTGGCTCCTCCACCTACCATCTGCGTGTTTAGACCTTGTCAACTATGAAAAAGAACACATTGAGAGAAATGTAGAGTCATGGATCATGTGGAATGAACCACCCAGGTCAAGAAACGGAACAAAGCCAAGCCCCAGAGGCAGGCCGCGATGACTCCCCAAGTGGATAAAACACAAGGGAGGGCGAGGGAATCGGAGATCTGCCACGCTTTGACAGCAAAGCTGGGTTCCAGCCATGCCAGTCCACGGGGCGCTGCTTCATTCTGTCAGATGTGCACTGGCCACCCATCAGATGGAACCAGTGGCCATCACTACCTGCTTCATCCTTGGGTGAATCACTTAAAGCAAAAGAAATCCAGAGCCCGGGAATCTTCCACAGTACTGTACCAGGTGGACCCCTTCGGCTAAAGTAGCAGAGATACATTTTAGATTCGACTCTCTAGATCAAGAGCCTCCCAGTTTCTTGTTTCGGGAGCCCTCAATTTCCATGTCTTTGAAGGATGCTGGCGTTTCATAACAGTCAGACTTCTCGCTTTGTGAAATCCAGTCCTAATCTCCAGGTCAATAAAGTGACTCATCTTTCGGCTTAACAATCCTTTTGTTCTTGAGAGAAAATAATTTCTACTGAGTGATAATCTATTTATAAAAGATTGCATATGATTAGCCATTATTTTATCTTCCAACAATGCTTAGGCTTTCATGTTTTAAGGAGGAAAATTTAGTGCGGGCTTGGAAGGGGAAGGATACATTTTTCTTGGCCAACCTCAAAGGCGTCTGCTGGGATTGGTTCATTTTCCAGAATGCCTAATGCTTGGGATTGTGAAACAGGCTCTGCCTCCCAGCGAGCAGGTACCTCACTTTGCCTATTGTATGCAACAAACATCTTTTGCCCTCTTGCCAACCCGAGCGTGTCGCAATGAGC
This sequence comes from Papio anubis, assembly GCF_008728515.1. Taxonomy (NCBI): domain Eukaryota; kingdom Metazoa; phylum Chordata; class Mammalia; order Primates; family Cercopithecidae; genus Papio; species Papio anubis. The sequence goes on from NC_044985.1 coordinate 123,404,017, forward strand.
TGGGCTGCTATGTGATCCCTTCCAGTCGAAAGCATTCTGCACCAGAGAAGCTTGGTATTTGCATAGCAATTAGTTTGTATTCCTACAAAAATTTTCATGGATTCAAATTCTTCATAGAAAGAATGAACCAGAGAGTAAACTGAACCACAGATTAAAGGGCTCATGTCAGGCAATTCTTTGAACAGTTTTTTATGGTTTTGAACCATCATTATTTGTAATATTCTCTGAAAAGCCAGCAAATAATTGTTTTCCCCCTACTGATTTTGTTCTTCTCCTCTTAGCAAATATTGATTCTTTCCCCCCCTTCAAACTTGGTGCTGAATGGAACTGAAATTAACAGGGCTGCTTTTGTTTAATACAATGAACAAAAACTTGCGTTTGGAGGGTTCTAGTCCTGCCAAAACATCTGTGCAAGGCCCAGATGGCAGCGGGGCTCTGGAAATAGGGCCTGTGAGTTAAATGCTTCTGCCGAGTCAGCAGAGGGAGTGAATATGCTGAATTTTTATAGGTCCTACAAAAATAGTAACTTTTGAAAACTTCTTGGCAACAGATACTTTTTTTTTTTTTGGAATGTGCTAAGACTGTGGGACTTCCCCATTAGATAACTAAGTAGAGAAAGGCCCAATTTATAATCAGAAAGTCTGTTTGTAAGTACAACTATAACTTTTGTCAGCTTCATTCTCAGCAGGTCCCAAACTGCCAAAACTTTCAGCTTCTTTGGTAGGGTTGATGCCTGGAACATGTTTGCAAAACGGAAAAAGGCCCTGACAGTTTTTCCTTCAACAAGCCAAGCTTGATGTGCCTGCTGCGTGCCAGGTACACTGACAAGCAGGGCGAAGATGGAGGACTCAGGAGGAAGGATGAAGAAAGAAGAGGGTCAACTCATGATCTCCCCTGCAATTCATGGTTAGAAACTGTTTCAGGCCCTGGAACTAATTTTGTGATTTAGTTTGGAGAAGGTGAAGTGTCTTATCCTGGCTGTGGGGAGACAGTCCTCCCCTTTACCTTCTCAGCAAGCAGGTGTCTCCCAATTCATCATGGCAGAGATTTTGAACACCAAATCAATGGAATCTTACCGTTGGCATACTTTTGTACTTTGCTCCTTTTGTCCAAAATTATATTTGTGAGTTTTATTCAAGTACAGCTGTTATTGGTTCATTTTTATTGCTATACAGTCTTCTAGTGTGTAGAATTCAGTACGGTTTGTTTATCTCTTCTGTTTTCTGTGGGGATAAGGTTGAATACTTTTTTGTGTGTTTATTGGTCATTTGGATTTTCTTCTTGTTTGAAGTACTTGTAGTCTTTTGTCTATTTTTCTATTTGGTTGTTTGTTGTTTTACATTTGAATTTGCAGGAGTTATTTACATAATTTGAAAGATAGTCATGGTGGGTTGCATGTGTTACAGATATCTTCTCCTGGATCGTGGCTCCCCACTGGCCATGGGGGATATTTTGGTGACTTTGGATAACTAATTTTAATGTAGCTAAATGTAGCAATCTTTTTCTCTATGGGTAATATCTGTTTGTATCTGGTTTAATAATTTTTTTTCCATCCAGAGTTTGGGAAGATATTCTCATATTAATATGTTCTAAACAATTTATCTTTTGTCTTTCCAGTTTAGACCTGTTTATGGTGACCACTCTATTTTTGCTTGGGACTTGACTAGTTTTAACACTAAAAGTTCTGGGGACTCCTCAGTGCTGAACAGGCTGAGACAGATGGTAGCTTTACCTATAATCTAACTGAAATTGGTATTTTGGATATGGTGTGAGGTAGGGTGTAATTTCATATTTTTCCTGAATGGGTAGTCAATAGTTCTAGCATGAATTCTTAAAAATCCCACCCTTTACCTGCCTTAGCATATGATGAAAGTGGCATTTCAGCTGTCTGTTTTGGGATAAGTATTTGGTCTTATGTGACTATTTGTCTATCCCTTTTGTATTAACAGAGGTCTTAATATCTAGGAAGGTTAGTCCTCCCATTTTATTTTTATTTAGAATGTCTTGACTCTTCTTGTCCTTTTGTATTTTATATAAAGTTTAAAGTCAGCATGTCAATTTCTACAAGGGATTTTGATTGGGATTACATTGAATCCATAAACTGTTTTAGAAAAAATTGATATGCTTGTAATAGAGAATGCTCCCCTCCATGGACGTGGTCTCCAAATTTTATTACTTTTTCCATAGAGGTTGTGTACATCTTTAGTTATATTTATTATTGGTATTTTATGGTTTTGGATGCTTTTGGAGATGATATTTTAAAATGTATAATTTTATAACGTTTGTTATATTTCTGCATATTGATTTAGTATCTACCCATTTTACTAAACTCTTATTAAATATTATCTATGAATATTGGCAGTTTTGTTTTCCCTTTCTAATTCTTATTATCTCTTAGTTTTTTTCTCTGGTCTCACTATGCTGGCTGGGGCTTCCATTGCAATTTGAATGCGAGTGTGAAAGTGTATGTCCTTATCTTGTTCTTTATCTTGAGTGTATAAATATTTCATTATTTTGCCAATAAGGGTGCTGTTTGCTGTGAGAATTTTGAAATACCCTTTATCAGGTTAAGGGAATTCTGTTGTATTTTTAGTTTTTAAATAATAAAAATGTTGAGTTTTATCAAACACTTTCCCCCACATTTATTGATATAACAAATGTTTGCTTTTCTTTTATTTGTTGATATGATACTTCCTTACCAACCTTGCATTCCTTGTATAATTCAACTTGATCATGATGTGTTCTCGTTTGTATATATTGCTGTCTTTGCCCTGATAATTTTTTGTTGTCATTTTTTTAAAATTTGTGTTTTGGATAAATGAGATTAGCCTGTATGTTTTCATTCTCATTATATCATTTTTGGATTTTGCTAGTCAGAATATAATAGCCTCATAAAATGAGATAGAAATTGTTTCTTCTTTTTCTGTTTTTGTTTTGTTTTGTTGGTTCGGACGGGAGGGGGAAGAGATTTTGTAATTCTTTCTTTCCTGAGTATCTGAATTTTCCAGTGAAGCCATCTATACCTGGAGGTTTGTTTGAGGAAAAAAATGTCACTAATAATTGAATTTATTTTTTTTAATTTTATTTATTTTTATTTATTTATTTATTTATTTATTTTTGAGACAGGGTCTCGCTCTGTTGCCCAGGCTGGAGTGCAGTGGCCAGATCTCAGCTCACTGCAAGCTCCACCTCCCGGGTTCACGCCATTCTCCTGCCTCAGCCTCCCGAGTAGCTGGGACTACAGGCGCCCGCCACCTCGCCCGGCTAGTTTTTTGTATATTTTTTAGTAGAGATGGGGTTTCACTGTGTTAGCCAGGATGGTCTTATCTCCTGACCTTGTGATCCGCCCATCTTGGCCTCCCAAAGTGCTGGGATTACAGGCTTGAGCCACTGTGCCCGGCCAATAATTGAATTTATTTAATGACTTAGGCTGTTTCTCCTTAAGGTTTGAAAAGTTTTTAGGAATTTCCTATTTTATACAAATTTTTAGATTTATTTGCACAAATTATTGGATATTTAAAAAATAATATTCTCTTATTACATTTCTCATATCTGTAGGATCTGTAGCAATGTCCCCTTTCTCATTTTTGATATGTGTATGCCTTTTCTCTTTATTCTTAATGAGTCTTGCTAGGGTATTGACACTAATATTAATTTTTTTCAAATAACCAATGTGTTTATATGTTTTAGTAAATGTTTATTTTTTACTTTATTAATTTGTGGTCCTATTAATATTATTTTGCCTTGATATTTTTGTGATTTTTTTTTAGATAGAGTCTCGCTCTGTTGCCCAGGCTGGAGTATAGTGGCGCAATCTCAGCTTACTGCAACATCTGCCTTCCAGGTTCATGCAATTCTCCTGCCTCAGCCTCCTATGTTGGCCAGGCTGGTCTTGAACTCCTGACCTCAGGTGATCCATCTGCCTTGACCTCCCAAAGTGCTGGGTGATTTATTTTAGTACTATATATTTTTTCCAAATGTCCTAAGATGGATTGTTAGCTCATTAATTTTCCCTTTTTCCTAAGATAGACGTAAAAGGCTATGTTTTCCTGTAAATGCAGCATTACATGCGTCTCACAAGTTTTGATACATAGTATTTGTTATTGTTCAGTACAAATATTTTCTGATTTTTCTTGTGATGCTTCAAACACGTGGGTTATTCCGAAGCATATTAATTTCCAAACATGGAGATTTCTAGTTATTTTTTGTTATTAGCTTGTAGCTTAATCTTATTGTGAGAAAACTTGCTTCTGTAGTTCGGCTCATTTTTTGGCATAACATATACTCAATTTTTTAGTAGATTTTCTATGTATGTATGAAAAGACACACATGCACGCATACAGAGAGACAGAGAGAGAATGTGTATTCTGAAGTTGATGGGTAACAGTGTTCCATAAGTTTAATTGTGCTGTACAAATCTATATCCTTACTTAGCCCTGACCAGCTTTATATATGTATTACCAAAAGAAGTGTGTCGAAATCTTCCATCACGAGTATGTATTTATCAACTTCTGAGGTTCTATTGAAATTTCCTTTGTATGTTGAAGTGCTGTTATGAGGTGCATAGAAATGTATTGTCACATATTTGATTTCCATCTTTTTGAGCCCCTCAATACATTGTTGCAACCATTTAGTCTGTTTATATTCACCCACATATTTACATTCTTTATTCTTTTTTGTGAATTAGTTCTTTGAGATTACTTTCTTTTCCTTTTAAATTTTCCCTTAGTAAAGTTCAGTTAGTGGCAAATTCTTTGTTGTGTTTTGTTTGTTAGTTGTTTTATCTGAAAATGTCTTTATTTCTGTCTCATTCTTGAAAGATGTTTTCCAATTCTAGAATTCTAGATTGATATTTCTTTTTCAGTACACTGAAAATTTCATTCCACTGTTATCTGGCTTTTATTATGGTTAAAAATGATACAGTTAGCTAACTGATATTCTTTAGAACAAACTGGTCCTTTTTTATTTCCCTTTTATAGCTTTTTAGAGTTTTCTCCTTGTCTTTAGTGAAATAAAATTTTATTAAAGAGTGTGTCTAGTTGTGATTTCTTTTAAGTATTTTGCTTGAGATTCGTTGGGCATTTTGAATCTGCAGATTGGTGCTTTCAGCCATGTGAAATAACTCCTGGCCATTATCTCTTTAATATCTCTGCCCCACTCTTTGCTCTCTGCTAAAGACTTTGATTTAGGAGGGTGTTAGGTTTCACATCATCGTCATGTATCGATCTCTTCATTATATTTTAAAATTTCCCCCTTTCTCTGTGGTACATTCTGGGTAGTTGCTTCTGAATTTTCTTCCAGTTCACTAATTCTTTCCTCAGCTATATCTAATAACCTGTTATTTCTGTCCCTTGCAATTTTAATGTTTTGATCACTGTATTTTTAATTTCTATAAGTTCTGCTTTTTTCACATCTGCTAAGTCACATGTTATAGTTTACTATCTACTAGAGATATTTTCCAGCCTGTGTTTTATTCCTTTAAACATAGTGCTTAGACGTCTTTCTAAATCTGTGACTAAAAAATGACAATGTTTGAAGCTTTGGGTCTTATTTTTCTATTTACTGTTCCTACTTGTCTTATCATGACTTTGTTGTGTTCTTGACTAGATTTTTATAAAAAGCACTCTTTTAAAAATATGTGTGTGAACATTCTTTAGGCCTGGGTGAAGGTGAAATCCTTTAGACAGAATATGTATCAGTTTCTATCTGGTACTTAGGGGAATTTCTAGTACATGAACACTTTAAAACAAATTTAAAACTGGTTTTTTGAACCACACAGGTGATATGAATTTGTGCTGCAACTCCTGCAAAGATCAGCTTGGCTACAATTTCTCATGGACTATATTTCTCCTGATTTGATGAAGACCAGGGCAATTTTTCTGCTAGTCCCTTCTGGTTTTTTCTTACCCAGAGCTTTAGTCTTTTGTGGTCCAAACTCTGGGGACATGAAGGATAGGAGTCAAATCATACCTCTCCGTATGGCTGGGGCTGGGCTTTGACTTCTTTGCTTTTACTTATTCCTCCCCCCAACTTACATGCTCTTATTCCCATGCTTTAATTCTCTCTCTACTTAAAGTCCCATTATATCTTTATTATTTTTATTTATTTATGTATTTTGAGATGGAGTCTTACTTCATCACCAGGCTGGAGTGCAGTGGCATGATCTTGGCTCACTGCAACCTCTGATTCCTGGGTTCAAGTGATTCTCCTGCCTCAGCCTCCTGAGTAACGGATTACAGGCGTGCATCACCATGCCTGGCTAATTTTTGTATTTTTAGTAGAGATGGGGTTTCACCATTTGGCAAGGCTGGTCTCAATCTCCTGACCTTGTGATTCGCCTGCCTTGGCCTCCCAAAGTGCTGGGATTACAGGCATAAGCCACTGTGCCTGGCCCTTCATTATCTTTTTTTTTTTTTTTTTTTGAAATGGAGTCTCACACTGTCACCTAGGCTGGAGTGCAGTGGACCTATCTCAGCTCACTGCAACCTCTGCCTCCCAGGTTCAAGCTATTCTCCTGCCTCCGCCTCCCAAGTAGCTGGGACTACAGGCGCGCATGACCACTCTTGGATAATTTTTGTAGTTTCTAGTAGAGAAGGGGTTTCATCATATTGGGCAGGCTGGTCTCAAACTCCTGACCTCGTAATCTGCCCACCTCGGCTTCTGAAAGTGCTGGAATTACAGGCGTGAGCCATGGCACCCAGCCCTTTAATAACATTTTTAAAGCCAATATTCAATTTGATTCATCTGTATACTCATTAACTTTGTTGCTCTTTATTCCTGACTTCATCTCCAAATGAAAGCATTTTGCCTCTGAGATAATTTTCCTTCTTCTTCAAGACAACAATGAATTTTCTTTAATAAACTGTTGGTGATGAATCCTCTCAGGTTTTGTCTGAGTATCTGGTAGTATTCTATCTTCATCCTTAAAAGAAAATATTCACTGGCAATACAACTGCAGATTTGTAGTCATTATTATTTTAGTATTTCAAAGATGCAAATCCTTTATCTTATAACTTGAACTGTTTCTGTTGAGAAGTCCATCTGATACTTGCTCTTTTGCAAATATTTTTTCTCCCCTTCTAATTGCTTTTAAAATTGTTTTCCTTGTTTCTATTTTTCTGCATTTTTATTGTAATGTATCTAGGCATGATTTACTTTTAATTTATCTGGCTTTGTGCTCACTAAACTTTATGACTCATCTGTAAATTGGTTTCTTTCACCAGTTATGGAAAATTCTCAGTCATTATGTTTTCAAATATTGCTTCTGCTTCACTCTTTTTCTCCTCTTTTTCCAGTGCTTAATGTATGTTAAATTTTCTCACTCAATTATCCACATTTTCATACCTTTATTTTTCTTCCTCTGTACTTCATGTCTCATTTTGAATATTTTCTTCTTGTCTATCTTCTAGTTTATTAATTCTCTCTTCAGCTTTGTTTTTTTAAACTGCTGTTAAAGTCATCCATTTAGGTTTTCTTTAATATTTAGTTACTCTATTTTCAATATTTTTTTAAAATTGGGGTCTTTAAAATATTTTCCAGTTGTCTGCCAAATTTTTCAATATTGTCTTTATCATCCTTGAGCATAATTATTTTAAAGCCTATATCTTTTCATTTAAATGTTCAAAGCACATGCTTATCTTTTTCTATTATAAAATATATCTGCTGAGTTTTGCTTATGTTGTCTTATTTCTTATGCCTTGTTCATTTTTTATTTTGTGCTGGACACTATGTTTGAAAAGTTGTTGTAGAAGTAATTAGAGGACTAGGATGATGTTATCTTCATTCAGAAAATATTTTTATTTGTGTCTCTCAGGTGCGTGAATACACTAGCAATGGAGGATCACTTTAACTCGGTATTTCAGACCCAAGATTCTTCTGTGCTACCCAGATGACTCAAAACGAATGATAGTCTGTTCATGGGATCTTTCACTTCCAATTCAGTTTCTCCTTCAGACACATTTTTGGTTTCTGTCTTAAAGGATGAGGGAGGTGCTTGATGGTCCCCCTGATCTCAGTGGGCCATGGGCTCCAGTTTCTGTATCCCTAATCAAGAATTCTCTTATTTACATCTAATATGTTCTGTAATTTGTTCCATGCATTTTATTTTTAATAATTATGTTTTTTCTAACTTAAAAAGTTCTGGTTATTTTTTCCACATCTGTGTAGTCATTTTTGATGGTCTCAGGTTGTCTATTCATGTTTATGATTCTATGTTGCATTTCTTTAAATATTTACTACATTGGTTTTATACACTGTGTCCTTGATCATTCCAATATCAGAGGCTTTTGGAAGTCTAAATCTGCTGTTTGTTTCTATTGCCCTAATCTCTGATGGCCTATTCTCTTTTTACTTGTTGATCTTTGAATGTGGGCTCATATTTGGTTGATCTTAATTTGTGGAGCCTAAACTGAGGATGTTTTCCACTAGACAGGATTTATGTTTGCTTTTGTAACAAGCCAAGAGACCCTGAAGACTGGGACCACTTTGTCATCCCACGTGATTTAGCTCGCACACCTTCTCTAGGCATTGTCTTTAAGTCTCGGTTCAGTGTTATTGGTCAGCGTGCTCCCAGGCAACTTCCTTGATTTTCTTTGAGCCCAGTAACACTGCAGATCAAGCCCGGTCAGGGTCTAGCTTCTTCGTAGGCAAATGGGGAGCCCTTCAGAGTGTCCAGTCCACCATGCTTTCGGAAGCATTAGTCTCTTCTGACTGAGCGTGAGTTTGGCTTCCTCAGTGCTTCTTCCCCACATTGCACATTATATTTATCTCAGTGGAGTTCTTGCTGTGGCAGCTCTGCAACCTGCTGCCTCCCCTCATCCTTCCGTCTGCCCCTGTGATAGCCGTGTGGGGACCAGTGTGTTTCCCCCATCCAGCCACTGTTCCTCTCAAGCCTCCAAGCACAATGAGCTCTATGGCTGGGTGGTGTCCTAGGTGCAGGGAGCAGGTGGGTGGGCTTGCTGGAGACCTCCCTGTATGTGCATGGTCAGGAATAACAGTCCTTGAGCAAGCTGGGGTCTCGTGGAAGCCCCTAGTGGCGAAGGTCTCACTTTCCTCACTGCACTGTCCTTTCCAAACGAATCCTGGAGCTGGTACCGTGATGGGTCTGGCCTGCCCTGGACACAGGTCTCTGTTGGGCCTCTGTGTCGGGTAATGCCTCCCAGTGACCCTTCCCTGCCTCTTCCGCAGCTGCTGCCATCTCAGGAGCTTCTGTGTCTCAGCTGAGATGTTTGGCAGAGGCACCTAAGGGAGGCGTGGTCATGGATGCTGGGGCACTGGGGCGGCCATTTTGTTTCATCTACACTGGCTCTGGTGGCCTCTTATAGAGGGGGCTGCTGCCTTCTCTCTCCGGCCCTTCTCTCATGTCTTCACTCATCGGGGGCTTTGCCTGGGGAAGCAGAAGACACCAACAGCTATTTTCCTGCACCTGGCACGGTCCACAAAGTCTTTCCAGCTATTTTCCTGCAGCTGGCATGGTTCACAAAGTCTTTTTGACATAAGCCTCTCAGACTGTTCCCAGCCCACCCTGGCTCCCACTCCCAGGCCATTCTGCTCCAGGGCGAGAGGTTCCCAGGCCTGTGTTGAGAAGCCCAGCATGCACCCTGTAGTGGTGTGGAACCCTGGGGCACATACCCTGACAGTCGTGTGCCCAGCCAGTCCCATCTGCGTCATGCGGTATAGAGTTTTCTCAAAGTCAAAAATCGGCTCATCACAAATTCTTCTTTTTTTCTAGGTGTTGCTGTACATTAAACTTTGGTTTGCCATTTTATTTGGTTATTTCAGTGGGGTTTATAACATGGAAGTAAACATAGGCACAAGATGTTTGAGACCTGGTATGGCCTTTTTTTTTTTTTTTTTTTTTTTTTTGAGACAGAGTCTCGCTCTGTCTCCTAGGCTGGCGAACAGTGGCACAATCTCGCCTTTTTTGATCAGAAAAACAAAGAACAAACAACCCTTTGGTCACTGAACAAGAGCTGAGAAATGGAGTGCAGACACTCACTTGATTCTGTGAGCAAAGAAAGGGGCCACGAGACCCCCGCAAAGACCTAGGTCCCTCCCTGGAGCGTCTCCTTACCTGTCTCTCACCTGCAAGGGTGCACAGAGGAGCGAAACGTACTTAAAAACAGGGAAAACCCACACAGGCTGGTGTCCGATCCTAGCGGCTACTGCCGCGGAGGCATTTCATAATGGGGCATGAGAAAAAACCAGAGATAAAATTTCACATGAAGACAGTGGGGGAGTCCTGCAGGGGTCGGTCAGCTCAGACTGTGCCATCCCTCCCAGCTGGGGCCATCCACAGGCTCTGAGAGTGGCTCTCGCAGGCCGTGTGTATTCTGGGGATGGCAGGGGCCAGGGCTGCCTCCAGAACTCCCTGCACAGCCTGGATTTATGTAACAGCAACAAAGAACGGAGGTACATGAACAGACTTCAGAAGGATGAAGCCTTATACACCCAGCTGCCCATTAACCGGGGAGTGGAAGGTGTGGGGTGGAAGGAGGTGGCCACACAGAGCCCCAGGTGGGAACTAGCTGCCCACAGTCATCTCTGAGTCACCTGGGCAGGGGCTTACTGTGTTGGAGGCACAAGAGGAGTCCTCTATTTTCGTGTTTCTCAAACTCAAATGTGCACACACAATTTTTTCCCCCTGTGCCCCATTATGAAATGCCTGCGTGGCAGCAGCAGCTAGGATTGGAAACCCGCCTGTGTGGGTTTTGCCTGTTTTTAAGTACGTTTCGCTCCTCTGTGCATCCCTGCAGGTGAGAAACAGGTCAACAGAGGCTCCAGATATCCCCAGATATCCTGGGAATCTTATCAAAATGCATCTTCCAATTCAGTGGATCTAGGATGCAGGTCTGAGCTGGGGCCTGAGAATGTGCATTTCTGACCAGCTCCCAGGTGATGCCGAGGCTGCTGGGCTAGGGACAACACTTTGAGCAACATGATCTTAATGGAACTCCCTTGTTGACTTGGTGAAGCCCCAAATAGAGACAGGGTCCCTCAGTGTGGTGCCCAGGCCCCAGCATCAGCTGGGAATTCTGACTCTGCCCCAGACCTGCTGCGACAGAAATGGACATGGAGGGGCCTGGGGATCTGTGCTTTAACACAGCTGGCCAGGTGATTCTGACAGATACATGCTCAAGTGTGGGAACCACTCAGGCTTTGCTTAAGGAGAGTGGTGTGGCCCAGGAAAACCCAGCCGACACTTGTGTTCTGGCCCAGCATCTGGGGAGGTCTTTCTAGGGACTGCCCCTCAAACAGGGCTTACCTTCCAAGGTAGAGCAGCGTTTTCGTGGAAATTCCCTGGACTTTGGCTTCACAGCTGCAGTTGATGGAGTGTGACTTGATGGCTTAAAACAGTAGTGTATCCTCTCACATTTCAAGAGGCCAGAAGTCTGAGATCGAGGTGTCAGCAGAATTGGTTCCTTCTGGAGGTTCTGAGGGAAAAACCATCCCAGGCCTCCTACCTTGCTCCTGGTGGTGGCCGGCTGTCATCGACTTGCTTTGGATTACAGACACATCGCTGTGCTCTCTGCCTTCCTCTCCAGCAGGCCTTTCCCCAGTGTTGGTGTGCCCTTTCCCTGGACAGTGAGGACGCTCCTAAGTCCATTAAGGCCACTCTCATTGGATTTGGGGCCCACCCTAATCCAGTATGATCTCATCTCGTCCTCACCTTAACTATATCTGCAAGACCCTATTTCAAATAGGATCACCGTCTTAGTCTATTTTCTGTTGCTTGTAAGAGAATGGCCGGAACTGGGCGATTTACAAAGAAAAGGAACTTATTTCTTACAGTGATAGAGACTGAGAAGCCCAAGGTCGAGGGGCCGCCTCTGGTGAGAGCCTTCTTACTGGTTGGCAGGCTCTCTGCAGAGTCCTGACGTGACTCAGGGTGTCCCAGGGTGAAGGGACTGAGCGTGCTGGCTCAGGTCTCTCTTCCTCTTCTTATGAAGCTCCCCGTCCCACTCCCAGGATAATGCATTAATCCGTCAACCCAGTTGTTCGTTAACCCATCATTCCTTGAATGGATTAATGCATTCATGATGGCCGAGTGCTCACAACCTAATCACCTCCTAAAGCTCCCCCTGCCCCAATACTGACACACTGGAGATTCAGTTTCAACATGGGTTTCAGAGGAGACAAACATTCAAACCATAGCAGGCCCGCTCTGAGGTTCCAAGTGGATGTTAATTTTGGGAGATGCTGTTGAACCCAGACATGCTCCAAATTAGTTAGAAAGTAGACCAAGGGCAGGGCTCAACCAGAAAAAATGGACACCTCTGCTGAGCCCTGGATACATTTCAGGTGAGCGTTGGGCATTCTCTGGGCCTCCCTGCATCTGAAAGCTCCCACTGGTTTGGAGAACCCCTCTGTTGAGAGGCCCCATCTGCCTCCCACCACAGGGCTGGAGATGCGGACGCCTGCTGTCCAACCTGCCTCACCCGCCCTGGGGTACAGGCCCTGGCTTAGGTCCAGACAAGCAGGTTTGCCCAGCCCAGGCTGTAGGTTGGACTTCAGCAAGGCTGGATGTCCTGGGAGGATGGTGGTGGCAGTGGCCATGGCTCCTCCAGGTTCCGGAGGGCAGTGTTCTGAGCTCAGCACAGTGATAGCTGAGAGAGGGGTGAGCTGGGTGTCTGCCCCCAGGCAGCTCTGGGGCGTTCGGTGATGCAGCGACCCTCTGGCTGTGCATCTGCCGTGGCTGGTTGTGGGCCCTTGAGGACTCAGAGAAGAAACTACCACTGAGGACAGGAAACTTCAGAGCACCACAGGTCAGAAGAGCAGGCGGCACTCCCAAACCTGTGAAATCGTGCTGCTTCCTTTTATTTATTTATTTTTATTAGCAATTACTTTGAATTCTAATTTGGGAAGGAGACGTATGTTCTGCGGCTAAGAGTTCATTTCCACAACAGGTCTCGTTAGATGACACTGTGTATCTTAAAGTAACACAGTGGACAGGAAATAACGGGAAGGTGTAGGTACTGCTGGCTTGGCTCAGTCAATCCGGCTTAGGGTGAGCCGTGCTGTGGCCAGCCAAGGGGAAACAGCTGTCGGCGGAAGCAGAGACAGAAGGCAGCAGAGGCGTCTCGTTCGCTGGTCACTAGGGGAAGCTGGCCAGTTCACACACAGTTACCGTGACAACAGAGAGTCATCCCCACTGACAAGACGAGGTGCCGCGATCACCCACCATATGCACTAGTCTTGGATTTGATTGGCTTTGACAGTCGTTATGAGCTGAATTGTGTCTTCCCAAAATTCGTATGTTGAGATTCTAACTTCTGGCAGCTCAGAAAATGACAGTATATGGAGACAGGAGACTTACAGAGGTAATTAAGTGACCATGAGGTCATTGGGGTGGTCCCTAATCCAGTATGACTAGTGTCCCAAGGAAACAGGGGAAAGGAGGACACACTGGTAGAGATGCATAGAGGGAAGACCACCCTAAGACAGGGAGAAGACATACATCGACAAGCCAAGAAGAGACCTCAGAAGGAACCAGCCCTGCTGACATCTTCATCTCTGACCTCCAGCCTCCAGAATGGTAGAAGTGTAAGAAAATCAATTTCTGTGACTGAAGCCACCCCTGCTGTGACATTTTCTTTAGGCAGCCATGGAAAACAAATACAGTGATTTCTACAAACACTAAGTCACCATCATGAAGTAATTTTCCACTGTTACAGATTTTTTTTTTTTTTTTTGAGACAGAGTCTCACTCCGTCACCCAGGCTGGAGTGCAATGGCATGATCTCGGCTCACTGCAACCTCTGCCTCCTGGGTTCAAGCAATTCTCCTGCCTCAGCTTCCTGAGTAGCTGGGATTACAGGCGTGCACCACCATGCCCAGCTATTTTTTGTGTTTTTAGTAGAGATGGGGTTTCAGCATGTGGGCCAGACTGGTCTCGAACTCCTGACCTGTGATCTACCCACCTTGGCCTCCCAAAGTGCTGGGATTACAGGCGTGAGCCACCGTGCCCGGCTCACTGTTACGGATATTTAACAAAATGTGCATAGGGTATAAAGGCAACTTTTAGAGAGGAGTTCCAAAACATTTTCAGAAGAGACATCACTCAAATAATTCTCCTTATTAAGCTCACGGCTTTGCAGGGTAACATGTATTTAATAGCAACATTTGTTGCCAGCCTCTCTTGAGTGCCAAGTGCTGGGATGTACCTCATTCATTCAGGCACGGTCCATGCTGCAAACTCACGGAAGCAAGTGCTTCCTGTTTTCATTGTCACATAGATCCGCAAGACTTGGGATGTCTGCAGACAGTCTCATTGCATTACACCATCCCTATTTTCTAGATGATAAAATTGCACGTGGATTTTCTCTGGGAATGTTATCATCTTTGGATTCTCAAAGGTGTCCACAGCTAGGATTATTTTCCTCAACGTCATGGATATTGGCATTAATAACTACATGTCTTTGTAGGTTTGGAAACTACTTCTCATCTGCAGAAATAACAGTAGGTAATTTTTCAAAGGGCCGAATGTGCCTTCCCACAGGCCCCTGCTGGCCTCACGATCGCTTCTGCTTCCGTCCCATTAGCTGGAGATAGTAATCGAGATTATCATCCCCAAACCTTGGGGAGGAGCTGGGGAATATTGATCCACCTTCCGTTCCCTGAATTTACCAGTTGCTTTTAATCTTAGCAAGCAGAAGACAAGCAGAAACATTGCATCTGTGCTTTCCAAGTTTACCAAAGAATAAAGCGTACACTTCCTCTTGTTGGCTTTTTTATTTCTTGAGTAAAGGTCACAGTTCAGTCACTCGAATCAAGTGATTTCACCATCAGGGACTCATTTATAACAGGAACTTGCTCCCATTTTCTTGCAAAATTGCCGAATGATATCAATCAGTCCTGGCGCTCTTCCCCCGGACGAACTCCCTGTTTACATTTCTGGTTTAGGGGGTATTTTTCAGAATCCCGCTGTGGACTTCCCACCGTGAGACCAAGTGGCTGGCTGCTCCTCCTGTGAGTGACGTGTTTGGACGATGGCTGTGGGGCAACTTTTTAGGACAGGCCGGCTTCTGCTGGGCCTTGAGCGCTGAGTCACCAGCTGCCTGAGGCAGAGTGATGGCTGCCCTGCCATTCCGGGGACTCCAAAGAGGATGCATCTTCTTACCTCTTGCTTTCCTAGATTTCTGCAGCTTTCCTCCTTACTTTCATTAGCAGGAGTCTGTGAACATCCCCGTTGTCCTCTTTGGAGACACGGAGAGAGAATGGACAGGTGCTGGGGAGGGCCAGGTGGCCTCCCACCTGGGGTCCACGGGGTCTGCATTGACCCATGGGCTCAGAGACGTGACCTGGAGCTGGCAACCCTCCCTCTTCACTCTGGGGTGGTATGTCCACAGCTAAGCCCCTTCCCTACTGACCTACTGACTCCCTTCCTGGCTGGCACCTGGACGAAGGGAACCAGCTCCAGAGCATGGAGGGTCTGGGTCTGGAAGACACTGAGGTCATGAGGACAGCAAAGGGAGACTCACTGGGCTGTGACTTTCTGTCCAGGGAGGAATCAAGGGGAGCTGGGAGCCACAAACCGAAAAGTCCTTGGGAACTACAGAAGCTGGCCCTGGGTTCTGAGCCCTGGGGATGGCCCTGGGGATGCTCCATCTCAAGGGACTTGTGGGCAGCCCCCTGAGCTCCTGACAGAGCCAGCAGGGAGCAGCTGGGTGAGCCAAGGTTGCTCTGCCCACTCACTGGTCTTGTCCTGGCCCAGGGAACTCCGGAACCAGGGTCCTCGTTTGGTGTGAAGAGCAGGAACATCTCCGTTTCATTTTCTGGGTTTTCCCCTCTCACCAGGACTCAGGTGTTTCCCTCACAACTTCACACCATCATGTGGCCTCATTATCCATTGAGGGAAATTGAGGCAGAAGAGGGGGTGGGGCGAGTGGGCTTCTTGGTGTCCGCTCGGAGTGGGGGAAGATCACAATATGACCACTAGGCCCACTCTGTGACCTTGGGTGGATCCCACGTGCTGTTGGTCAATGTGGCAGGGGTGAGGGGGCAGAGCTGCTGTACTACACTTGCGGGAGCCATGAGGAAACTGAAGCACAGCAAGATGTGTGCCTTTCTCAGTGTCACGTGACAAGGAAGTGGCCGGGCTGGGCTGAAAATGCAGGTTTTCCGATGCCTGCCACATCAGTCCTCACACGCATTCCCATCCTAGGGCAGGACACAAGCTCATCGGGGAGGGTTTGTACTTTCAGGAAGCTGGAATGTGGGGCTGCCCAGTGCGGAGCTGAGCGTCCCGGGGGTCATGGTGGAGAGGTCAGCAGCGCTGCCATCACTGGGTGGCAGCTCAGGCGGATGGGCCAGCCAGGGGAGGATGGCAGGGCGCTCCCCGAGGTCTCTCCTTGTCCCTTGGGCCCTCTGCAGGCTCTTCTCAGGGTCCCAGGAGAAGGGGCTCTGAGACGTCCTTTCGTGTCCTGCCAGCCTGGGTCTGAGGCTCACGGTGGGGTGTAATTAATATTCCTGCTGCGCACCCAGCACGGCTCCTGACAGCCGATGGGAAACACCAGGTTGCCTTCATTCAGCTGTGGCCACAGACAGGGGTGATGCTGAGAAGCTGCTATAGAGGGGTGGTGGTGGCTCTTCCCGCTCCTCACTTGGATGCCCCGAGGGGCTGTCACTTCCTGAAGTCCCCCTGGTTTTCTCTCGGGCACCCTTTCATCCTGTCTGGAGGAGGCAGTCGAGGGGGCTCCACGTGCCTGACTGCGGTCCCCCTGTTAGGGGGTTGCCATCGGCATAGCCCCCCCAGGAGCCAAGAACAAGAGCTGCCCCTCAGGTTTCATTCTGCCGCATGTGTTTGTTTTAAATCACCTTCCACCATGAGTGTGTCTGATTCCCGCTCTAAGTGCTGTTGACAGATGTGTTAATTCATGTATTTAAACAGATATTTAGCAACCGGCAGAAGACTCAGCTAAAAATAGGTCATCTTTCTAAACAGGCTCCTTAACACCAGGCTGGTACTCATGGCTGTGAACGCAGAACTTCGTGCAGCCATTGGCAGCATGAGGCCACTCTAGCGAGGCCAGGAGGCCTCAGGTGCAGGCAGCAGGAGGACGCGCCCTCCCTGGGGGACACCGAAGTACCCGGGCCACCGGGAGAGAAAGGGACTTGGAGCTGGGGCAGTGGCCGGCGTGCCCTCCAGACTTGATTGGAGCCTCTGCTCCCTGTGGTCCTGGGGGGTTGGGCTGGTCACTGCCCACCCCTTTGGCTCCTTGTTTTGCCATTTGCAAAATGAGGGGTCCGGACTGAGTGGTCTCCACAGCGCCTCTTGAATGAATCCCAGGGAAGCCGGGTGTGGTGCGGCGAGGGCAGGGCCCCTGGAGGGGCGGAGCTGGTCCAGGCGTGTCACGTGCTGAGGAAGGACCTGGCCGGTCCTGGTTGGGATGGAGCCCCCGCTGTCCCTGGAAGGTTGTAGCTCACTTCCTGGGGAGCACAGCTCGCCGCAGAAGAGACGGAAAGATGGGTCTTTGGACCCTCGTCTGCTGGGATGGAGAAGCACTGGACTGAGCTGAGTTCTCAGGGTGACACCACCACCTCTGGCAGCCCCGTGGTCCCTGCCGCTCCGCCACTTGGCCAGGAGGCTGTGCTCGGCAGAAGTAGGACAGCAGAGCCACAGGGGGCTCTGGCCTGGGTCCGGTGGGCAGCAGCCGCTCCCCCATCTTACAAGGTGGGTCCATTATTATCTTCTACAGATGATGAGCCTGAAGCCCAGGCCGGGAGGAACTTGCCTCAAGCCCCCAGCTGAAAGTGGTGGAGGTGGGTTTGACTCAGGCCTTGCGGACTGAGCCCAGGGGCCCCACACTCAGTGGCCTCAGAGTGGGGGTCGGAACTGCGTCTCTCAGGCGGTCAGGTCAGGCAGCACAGTGGAGGAACACGGAGGCCAGGATGGAGGCCACGGGGCGTGGGGGCTGTGCCAAGACTGGGGGAGCAGGAGGCTGCTGAACTGGGGGTGGCAGCGGTGGGGAGCAGAGAGTAAGGAAGGAGGCAAAGGGGTGGCCTTGGCCCAGCGCCTGGAAGTGAGGGGAGGGAGCCCCTCATGAGGGAAGGAGCCCGGTGGAGGAGCTCATCTGCGGTTGGAGACCTCCCTTGCGGTGCTGCGGCCCACCCCGGGCGCCTGTCCGGTGAGCTCAGGGCAGAGGCTGGGAAGGCGTGGGCTGTCTTGCTCCGAGGTCCCACCGGACAGCTGAGAGGAGGAGGTGAGGAGGATGCAGCCTCCTGTGGACAGGAGACACCCATCACCGGTGCCCACCACTGTCTGGGGGCGGAGGACAATGGGGCAAGGACACTGTGGGGGATGCAAGGAGGAGACCAATCAGGTAGGACCCTGAGAATCGGCACAGGGAGAAGGGAAGGGGGCAGCGCCCGCGTCCCTGGCAGCTCCCCTGTCTTCCTGGACATCTTTCCCACTGTGCCCCCTGACCCCACAAGGCCGCCTCACAGGCCTCACTCAAATCCTGAGGCTCCTCTGACGTCAGGCCTCCCAGGACATTGCTCTCTTCCTCTCCTGCCGCATTAGGGCACCTGCTCCTGAGCCCCGACAGGGCTTGCTCCTTCTCATCCAGCCGGGAGGCGGGGGACATGGGTGCCAAGCAGCGCGGGCGGATGACGTGTGGCTGGCAGCAGCTGGATCCTTCCCCCCCGCTTGCTCCGTGCCCTTCCCATGGAGCTGGGCCCTCCCTGGTGCCAGGGCTATGAGTCACCAGGCCTGAGGGCAGCAAGAGGCCCCTCCTTCCCCTCAGACAAACCCAGCAGGATAAACACTATTTTAGAGGCAGAGTCCCGCTCTGTTCCCCAGGCTGGAGTGCAGTGGCTCCACTGTGGCTCACTGCAGCCTTGGACTCCTGGGCTCAAGTGATCCTCCTGCCTCAGCCTCCTGAGTAATTAGGTTCACAGGTGTGCTGCTGCAATCAATTGTTTTTAAGCGGCCCGTGAAGTTACTTAAATAGGCAGACAGCTGATTCTCAGCACTGAGTGCTTCCTGTGGCTCAGTGCCGAGCACTCTGCACACACATCACGAGGAATCTCATGACCTGTGGTGCAGACTGTGTGTAGCTCCGTCCCACGGGCCTTCCTCAGATGAGGAAGCTGAGGCCCCTGAGGCTGCCTCAACACAGGCTTCAGCCAGTGGGCTTGGAGCCGTCCTCGAGGACAGCGCTTTTGCTTCTCAGACTCTGGTGCACATGAGTATCCCTGGGGCGGGGCCTCGGTTCTACGTTTCTAACAGGCTCCTGGATGACACCTGTGCTGCCAGGCGTCAGGCGCCACAGCTGGAGTAGAAGGCTCTGTCTGCACCTCTGTGCGCTATGGCCAGGGAGGTCACAGGCTCTGGGGGTGGAGGTGATGGGTGCAGGCAGAGAATACCCAGGGCCCCTGGGAAGGTTGTAGGCAGGCACCTGCTGGGTACCTGTTGGGCACCTGGCTGACCCATCGACAGACCTTATTCATCCCTCTACCTCCACTCAAAACCAGCCCAGAGCCTCTGGGAGGCGTGAGGAGCTCCTGGCTGGGGGCTGGAGAGGCGCTCATTTCTTGTCTCTGCTTGCTCAACAAGACACGTGGAGTTAATTAAGACCAAAGTCCTTGCGTTCTGTGCTTGTCTGCAAAGCTTTTTAAAAGCCCACACAAGGTGACAGGTTGGAGGCCTCAGGCCCCTTTAATTAGTCTTTTGTGGCCAATTTCCACTTGGTTCCATTGTGCTTGAGGCCTCTCTTCCTGCCTGAAGTTTCCCTGGCCCCAAGCAGCAGGCCCCTGTTCATCAGGGGAGCAGCTAATTAACTGGGCCTGGTGCGGGAGGAGGCTGGCGGGAGGAGGCTGGCGGACATGGTTTCCATTTTGGGACATTGCATGGCACACGGCTTTTCCTGACTGGTGGATGCCCCCCCCAACCCTGGCTCTGGTTAGCAATCACTTCTGGTCCTACAGCAGGCGTCCCAGGGGGTCGCCATTTCACCTCACCCATCACTTCTCCTTCACTGGTAAATGTCAAGATGCTGATTGTGTGCAGTGGGAATCAGCTTGGTACCAAAGGAGCTCTCAGAGGAAAGGGAAGGTGACCCCCTGGTGTTGCCCGGGATGAGCTGACCTGCGGCCCCTGGCCTGCTCTGGCGGGGGAGTGTGACTGTGCCTCCCCTGCCGAGGCTGCCCCACGGCTCTCCCTGCCAGCCACGTCTGGAAGCTGCTTTGCAGAACCGGGGCCTGGTAAACCCGGGCAGACCCTAAGGACCCAGGGTGAGGGGGTGGCATTGCCTGGGGTGGACAAGGTGTGTCCCTCTGAGAGGGGACATCGGAGCTGAGACACCAGTGAAATGGGGGATGGAGCCATCCACGTCTGTGGGAAAAAATTTCCCAAACAGACAATGCCTGGGCCAGGCCAGGAGGCAAGTGACACTTGGTGTGTCAGGGCCTGGGGGGAAGCTGGATGGAGTGGAGGAAGGTAAGGCCAGAGGGGCAGGTGGGAGCCGGGCCGCAGGCTTTCCTGGGGATGGTGAGGACCGTGGATTCTTCCTAAGGATTGGGGGGCCCTAGTTCTGGGGGCTTTAGAGGTGGAACATGATTTGATTGATGTGCTAAAATGTCCACTTATGCTGCCATGGGAAGTCTAGGCTGTGTGTGTCCTGTTTGAGTTTACGTGTATGTGTGCATGCATGCATGTATTTGCATGTGCAGTGTGGTGTATGTATCATATGTGGTGCATGTGTGTGCATGTGTGGTTGGAACCACCCTTCAGCCTGTGTGTGGTGTACTGTGGCATGTGCATGCATATGTGATTTGTGGTGTGTGTGCATTGTGAAGTGTGTTTTTGGTGTGTGTGATGTGTGGCATGCATTGTGTGATATGTGGCATGTGTGATGTGTGGCATGTGTGTATAGGGTGGTGTGATGTGTGTGTTGTGTACATGTGTGTGGTGTGGTTCATGTATGTGTATGTGACATGGTGTGGCGTGTGTGTATAGTGTGGTGTGATGTGTGTGTTGCATACATGTGTGTGGTGTGGTGCATGTGTGTGTATGTGTGTGACATGGTGCTGCATGTGTGTATAGTGTGGTGTGATGTGTGTGTGTGTGATGTGTTGCATGTGTGAATGTAATGTAGCATGAGTGTATATGTGTAATGTTTAAGATGTAATATTAATACTTAAAAATGTGTGCATTGCTCTCATACATGTATGTGTGTGTGGCATGGTGTGGCATGTGTGTGATATCTTGCGTGTGTGTGGCATGAGTGCTTAGCATGTGGTGTGATAAAAATATGTATGAATTGTAGCATGTGTGTAGTGTGGTATGATGTGTGTGTGTTGTGTATAGTAATAGCATAGATTATGGCAATGTGTAGATAATTGTAAAATACTATTGTGTTGTGTACGTGTATGCTTTATGGTGTGAGTGTGTGTAAGTACAGGTTTGATGTGTGTTGTGTATGTGTGGCATGGTGTGGTGTGTGTGTAATTAATACATGCTTATATTGTATGTAGTATGAGTAGTTATGAGTATGTGTGTATTGCAATACGATGTGTGTGGCATGGTGGCGTGTGTATGTAATTAATGATTATGATGTGTGTTGTGTACGTGTGTAGTGGCATGGTGTGGTGTGTGTGTGTAGTGTGGTTTGATGTGTGTGTGTTGTGTATGTGGCATGATGTGGCATGTGTGTATGTGATGTGCGTGCATGTGTGGCATGTGTGTGTAGTGTGGTGTGGTGTGTGTTGTGCGTGTATGTGGCAGCATGGTGTGGCGTGTGTGTATAGTGTGGTGTGATGTGTGTGTGTTGTGTACGTGTGTGTAATGGCATGGTGTGGCGTGTGTGTGATGTGCGTGTGTGTGTGTGGCATGGTGTGGCGTGTGTGTGTAGTGTGGTGTGATGTGTGTGTGTGGTGTATGTGTGTAATGGCATGGTGTAAATGTGTGCGTATGGAGTAATGGTATGATATTAGTAATGTTGTGTATGTGTATGTAAGCATAAGTGTGGAGTGTGTGTATGTAGTGTGGTGTGTGTGTGTATGTGTGTGTGGCATGGTGTGAGCGTGTGTGTGATGTCTTTTGCGTATTAGTAGTGGCAGCATAGTGTAAAGCGTGTGTGTATAGTAGTGTGATGTGTGTGTGTTGTGTGTATGTGTGTATGCTTGCTTAGGTGTAGCATGTGTGTATGTGAGTAATAATTAATGATGTGTGTGTAATGTTGTGTAATTAAATGCAGCATGGTGTGAAGCGTATGTGTGTATGAGTGTAATTAGTGATGTGTGTGTGTGTATTTAATGTCTGATGTGTATGGCATGTGGTGTATGCGTGTGTGATGTGCGTGTGTGTGTGTGGCATGGTGTGGCGTGTGTGTGTGTGTAGTGTGGTTTGATGTGTGTGTGGTGTGTGTATGTGTGTGCATGGTGTGGCATGTGTGTGTAGTGTGGTATGATGTGTGTGTGTTGTGTGTGTGGCATGGTGTGGTGTGTATGTAGTGTGGTGTGATGTGTGTTGTGTATGTGTGTGTGGCATGGTGTGGCGTGTGTGTGATGTGCGTGTGTGTGTGTGGCATGGTGTATGTGTGTGTGAGTGTGGGTATGATGTGTGTGTGTTGTGTATGTGTGTGTGGCATGGTGTGGTATGTGTGTGTAGTGTGGTGTGATGTGTGTGTGTTGTGTGTGTGTGTGTGGCATGGTGTGGCATGTGTGTGTAGTGTGGTGTGATAATGTGTGTATTTGAAAGTATCACCATTATGTGTACATGGTGTAAGTATGTGTGCGTGTGGTTTGATGTGTGTGTGTTGTGTATGTGGCATGATGTGGCATGTGTGTATGTGATGTGCGTGCATGTGTATGTGTGTGTAGTGTGGTGTGATGTGTGTGTGTTGTGTATGTGTGTGTGGCATGGTGTGGCGTGTGTGTGGTGGGGTTCAGCAGGGAGGCTGCTGCTCTGGTCCTGATGAGAGAGGAGGAGGCTCCGGGGAGGAAGTGGTGGTTGAGGCGCTGAGGAGGTTCTCTTCTGAAGACGTTGTGAAGTTAGATTGGAAAATTTGTGCTCACAGGTCAGGTGTGAGGTGGACAGAAAGAGAGAGGTCAGCACTGGCACCCAGATTCCATGTCTGAGCCAATGATTGAACGGTGGCTTTGTCTCCTGAGCGGGAGAAGACTCAGGGAGGAGCAGGCTGAGATGGAAAGTTGAGTCTGTTTTCCAACATGTTCCTGGTTTGGGGTCCCTGGGAAGGGTGCTGAGGTGGAGAGCTGTAGAGAACAGAGGGGTTGCTCTCGGAGCACACCTGCAGGGGAGCACGGAAAACGTTGTTTACAGAGGGGGTTGTTGAACCATGATGTTGTACTGAGCCTCAGCCATTCCCATGGAAGTTCAGGAGCTGGGAGAGCCCTTGGCCTCATCCTGCGTGGGGTGGGGAGGGAGCTCCTGCTGTCATCCGCCAATGGAATCTGCAGAGGGGCCTCAGCAGTGCAGCAGTGGCGGCTGGGAAATGAGTGCCTTGGTCCTATGTGGGGACATTGGGGTGCGCCCCGTGCTCCCACTGGCCCACCCCCCGCCCCGGCTTAGGCCACTGCCTCCTATGCTGAGTCCACACCACCTGGGAAGGTCTGCCCCGGCATCAGGGTGATGTCTCTTCCTAGAGAAACTCACCGGACAAAGGTTAGTGAGGTGAACTTCAGCCCCTGTGATGGCCGTATCTGTCCACTGACCATCAAGATTGGTCAGGGAAGAACCAGGACCTGCCTCAGTGGGTCGGCTGGGCTCCCACCTCCTCCTAGGGACCTGGACCAACCCTACCAGGTGGGCTCCCTTCCTTGCTGCTGGACCCCTGGTGGGAGCAGCCTCTTCTGGAACCAGGACATCTAGACCCACTTGGCCTAAATTCACTGGGTGGGAAGTGCACAGTCTAGTGTGATGGTCACTGGCAGTGACGAGGGCAAGGGCAGAGCCCCAGGAGGCCAACCAGGAATGGTGCCTCCTTCTCTGGTGGGAGGTACGAGATTCAGTCATTTGTCCTTTACTTTGTGGGGGATGTCCTGCCATGCCTTGGGTCACTGGGTCCAAAAAAGCTAACCTGATGCTGCCGGCCTTGAAACCTTTTGAGAGTTTCCCTCTCATCCTCCGGATAGGAGGGTGTCCTCTAGAGCAGTGATTCCCCAGGGACCACTGGCACCAGGGACCGGTTTTGTGGAGGACAGTTTTTCCATAGACTGGGGCGGGGTGGTTGGGGTGGATGTTTTGGGATGAAACTGTTCCACCTCAGATCATCAGGCATTAGATTCTCATATGGGGCAGTCAACCTAGATCCTGCACATGTGCAGTTCACAGTAGGGTTTGTGCTTCTGTGAGACTCTAATGCTGCTGATCTTGTAGGAGGCCGAGCTCAGGCTGTCACGCTTGCTCACCTCCTGCTGTGCAGCTTGCTTCCTAACAGGCTGCAGACTGGTGCCATTCCCTGGCCCAGGGGTTGGGGACCCCTGCTCTTTACTTTTATTGTACCAGAGGCTCCGATGTACTGACACTCTTTCTTTTATTCATCTGGTCTTCCTGCTGTGATGCCGTCCATGTGGTGGGCACTGTTAGGACCTGTGGTGTGTGGCATCCTCCATTTGTTGGGTGGTGCTGCAGGAGGGCTTCCTGTCACCTGTACCTGGGCGTTATCTTGGCCGAGGGCAAGTCCCAGAAGGAACCCAGATGTGAGCTGTTAGCAGCTGACACTGCCAGCAGCTGGGATGACAGTTGTCTTGATTTTCAAGGGGAAATTGGGGTGTGGAGGGTGTATAATCCAGCAGCGGCTGTACACATGTGAAGTTTGGGTTGCATATTTGACATTTGGGTGGTGCTGTGGTTTGAATGAGTCCCCTCTAGGATTCAGGTGTTGAAACTTAATGGCCAATGGGATGTGTTAAGAGGTAGGTCTTTAAGAGGCCATGAGGCAATGAGGGCTGCCCCTTTTGTGATTGAGGTTGAGGCCCTTATGAGAGAGCTTCATTCAGCATTCATCCCTCACCTGCCTTTCCACCTTCTGCCATATGGGGACACAGGGTTCCTCCCCTGGAGGGTGCAGCGTTCAGGGTACCATCTTGGGAGCAGAGACCGGGCCCTCTCCAGACAGTGAACCTGCTGGTGCCTTGATCTTGGACTTCCAGCCTCTTTCTGCTCTTTATAAATTATCCAGTTGGTGGCATTTTGTGACAGTCGCACAGATTCCGATGGATGGACTTAATCTGTGGATTTGAGACTTAATGTTGTTTGATGCCTGGTCAAGCGAGCCCTGTGGATAAGTCTGTAGGAAAGATGAGGCATGGAAATGGCAATGCGCAGGTCATTGTGCAAAGACAGCGCCTAGGCCATGGGACTGGGACTCAGAGACAACCCAGTGGGCAAGTGCAACTAGGAACAGGGTCTCATCCTGGAAGGGGAGGAGGATCCAGTCCCAGAGTCCACAAGGAGCAGCCAAGAGGTGCACTGGGACCCCCAGGGAGCACAGAGCCGGGAACTGAGTGGAGGAAGTTGGCTGTGTAGAAGGAGTGCTCGTGCATGGTGAGTGCTCCCCAAAGGCCGAGGGAGGTGACAGCGTTGGCTATGCATTTGCCAATTAGGGTTGGGGTGGGGTCATCTGCTGACACAAGTTCCCCCCACCCCCGTGACCCATGATGTCCTCCCAGATTGGAAGAACTGAAGGCCTGGTCCTCTGGTCTGTTTTGACCTTGGCTGTTTTGAGGGCTCCAGGAGGTAGCCCAGCTTCTGGCACAGGTGGGTGGAAGTCCTGGAGGGAGATTCTGTCCATGCCTGGAGGGTTTCCTCGCAGCCTGTATGATAGAGGGTGAGGCAGCCATGCTTCTGAGATCTGTCATCTACTCTGCCACCCACCCTCCTGCCCTCCTGGGCCAGCTCCTACTGTAGCCTCCCCACCACCCACACCCCCCAGGATAGAATGGTTTCCTCAGGACCTCTGGGAGGTCACAGGCACCAAACCCCAGGGCAGCTGATGGCCAATCTTGGGTGGGGCCGAGACCTTCTACCACGGAGCCTCACCTTCCTGATGAGCATGAGCAAGGCGTGTCCAATCCCTGGTGCCATGTCTTCAGATGCATTAGTCAGGGATCTCCAGAGAAAGAGAACCAGAAGATGTTTTTGCACGGCCACACATGCACACACTTGCCCACACACATATATGGAGAGAGAGAAAGGGAGAGATGTATTATGGGATGTGTTCCCACAATTATGGAGTCCGAGAAGTCCCATCAGCTGCTGCCTGCAGCTAGAAACCCAGGGGTGCCAGTGGTGAGGCTCCATCCACATCTGAAGACCTGAGAACCAGGAGTGCCGCTGTCCTAGGGCAGGAGAAGACAGGTGTCCCAGCTCAAACGGGAGGCAGGTTTACCTTTCTCTGCCTTTTTGTCCTATCTGGGCCAGCCCTCAACGGATGGTTGCTGCCCACCTATGCTGGCAAGGGCAGGTCTTCTTTACTCTGTCCACCAATCCAAATGCTAATCTCTCCCGGAAACACCTCACAGACACACCCAAAAATAAGGTGTTCCAAGCTATCTGGGCATCCCTTAGCCCAGTCAAGTTGACACAGAATTAGCTATGGCATTAGAGTACCCATCATCCTGTCAGCCACAAGATATTGGGACATAAGAAATAACTCCTCCCTTTCTCTGTAATTCTGAAGACCTGAGAGCTTTCAGCAGTAGAGTGGAAGGTTTTAACTGCCTGACTCAAGATTATTTTACTCTGGAAAAAAGAGGGTCTTCCTTATGACATTCTGTTGGGTGGTCTGGAATGTATTCTCTGGTCGTAAGGGATCACCAAATTGTGAGTGTGCTGGCACGCAAGCACTTGGCTGGCCCTTTACAGTCTATGAGGTGCTTCTGCATATAGCACCTGGTGCATTCTTGCAGAGAATCCACTGTGTACTCTTTCATTTTTTTTCTTGCTCTGTTTCTTTTTCTGCCCCACACCTGTGACACTGAGGTTTGAAAGGATGTCCTCCTCTTTCCCAGGAGCCTTCACATTTTTCCAACCTGGTATTTTCTATCTGTGCCAACCAACTGTTTTCCATTCAACACTTTGAAATTAAAATGAGTTTGTAGGGTTGTTTAAGCCATAGACACATCCAGTGTAAGCCGTGTTTACATGGTAACTGGTGACCACTTAATTACATAGTAATTACAGCATAGCGGCAGGAGGATCACACACTAAGTGCTGTGTCATTAGCCCTGATTACTCCTGTCTTCCTGAGTGGAGGGAGGCTGCAGGGTAATTGCTTTTGGACCTTCCAAACGTGGGTGAGACAAATCCACAGCAGCCTGTAATTATCAAGCATATATGTGGTGTGTATCGAGTAAGCAAATGTGGGGGTTGCCATGCAGAGTGAGCAAGATCAGAGTCCCGCTGCGGAGGCTCAGCCCCCTCAGCTCACAGCCCCGAGGGCAGCTGTCTCCACCATCCACAAATTCATATGGCTCCTTTGCGTCTTCAGGTCCAAAGAAGAGTAAAGAACACAGTACCAGGATTGAGAAGCCCACATCTGATGTAGTCATGTTTGTTGAAGCCTACTGTGCTTGTGAATAGGCTGTATCCAGCGGGGAGAGGGGGAGAGAGAGAGAGAGAGGAGAGAAAGCATAATCTGTGTCCTTGAGGAGGCCCTGGGTTCCTGGAGGAGGTTGGTATGTGAAAAAGAACATTTATAATGCAATGTGAAAAGTACAATAAAAGAGGCACAAATGTAGATCTCTGAGATCTCAGAGAATGAAGAGGGACTTTGCTTAGGGGAGTCACTTAGAACTTTCTGGAGGAGGTAGCAATTGCACAGCGTCTTGAAGGATGAATAGGAGTTTGATAAGAGGAAGTAGGGGTGAGAAGGACATGCTGGGTGGAGTTTCAGCTCCTGTTTCTGGAACCCTGAGTCCTGCAGCTCTCTGTTCGGTTCTGTGAGATCTTGAATATGGTTTTCAGTGGTCGGAGGCAAAGAATTTCCTCTTGGGTCTAAGATGCTCTGAGTGTGGATTCTACCACCTGCAACTGAAATAGTCCCCATGAACACACTGAGTTCAGGGCACTGTGAGAGGGTCACAGCAACTGGAGCCTGGGTACAGAGGGGACATGTTGTGCCTGGGTATTGAGGGAGAATGTGAGAGTATCCAGACCATAGGATGACCAGGACAACTTAAAGTGGGGGTTACAGGACTGCTCAGTGCTAAAGAACATTCTGAGACATGCCGAGACATTCCCAACGTGCTGAGGGGTGAGTCCCTCACACCATCGGGCAGAGTGCACTTGGGTCCTCTTGCAGAGGCTTGGGGGCTCCAGGATACCCCCTTGATCACTGATTGAAGGACAAACCACACTGGGGACAAGGAGGCACCCAATCTTCACCCAGGGGCAGGACAGAAGGGTAGGTTCGGCATCTCCTGGAATTGAACCTGGAGCATGGACTGCACAGCACACAGCCATGGACACTAGAAAGGAAGGTCATATAGGACTTGGGGGCCATGGGAAAAATGGGAAAGTACCCTAATGGCAATGGGAACAATTAAAAGGATTTTAAGCAGGGGAAGGGCGTATCTTTTCAGAGATGGCTCTGGCTGATATGTAGGTTCCAAGAAGAGGACATTGGAGTGAAGGATCAGTTAGTAGGTCCCTGCAGGGTGGCGGGGTGGGGGTCAGGCAGTGACTGTCCTAGCATGGTGGCAGTGAGGAGCAGAGACACAGGCTCTTCTCTTGTGGTTTTCTTCCTCCCTCCTTTCTGTCTCTGTGGTCGCTCCTTTTCTGTCTCCCTTGTGAGCTCATCTTCTTCTGGCCTGCTACCAGATGCTAGGGGTTAGCCAGGCACAGCCCTAGGTCCCTTCCTTTCTCTATCTACTGGCTCGCTCTGGGTAAGTGTATCCATGCCCCCTGCCTCCAGTGCCACCTGCATGCTTATGGCCCCACATTTATTCTTCTGCCCAGATTTCTTCTCTGAGCTTTCACTCTCTTACCTGCCCGCTCAACATCTGCCCGCTCACCTGCCTGCTCAACATCTCTTTGTGAATTTTTTAAAGGCACTTCAAGTCCTCTTCAAAGATTTCCTCCTTTAAATCATTGATACATTACTTGATGTGACCTCTACAAGGCCATGCACAATTTGGCCCTTGCCTGACTTTCTGACTTTCCAACCAAATTTCCTACCCTAGTCCTTCCTTTTCTGGGCACAGCAGCCACTTTTGTCTTCTTTCATCTCCTGGAACGTGTTCATTCTTCTCATGACCAGAGGGCATTTGCACATGCTGCTCTGTCTAGAAAGCTCTTTCCTCCTCTCTTAATTTCTTCTTAACTCTTCTTCCTCATTCAGATCTTGGCCCAGGCACCATTTCTTAGAGGACCCTCATATGACTCCCTGGTCTGGGTCTGATTTCTTTGTTAGGTGCATCTTACCACTGGATTCCTTTCCTAGCTTGTAATTATACACCAGTCTGTGTGATCATTTGGTTACTATTTATCATGTTTTCTGGACCATATG
The DNA here is from genome assembly GCF_008728515.1 of Papio anubis. Classification (NCBI taxonomy): domain Eukaryota; kingdom Metazoa; phylum Chordata; class Mammalia; order Primates; family Cercopithecidae; genus Papio; species Papio anubis. Next base: position 123,433,488 of record NC_044985.1, read on the forward strand.
CTTCAGGGGTCATATTTGTTTTTGCTAATCATGGAAACTTCATGGCTTCCCTGACGTCTGGCACATAGTAGTCACGCAAGAAATATTTGCCAGGTGAATTTGATAGGACTTGTGATGAACTGAGGGAGGTAGGATGGAGAACTGCTCATCTTCCAATCGTTCATTAGCAAATATTCATGGAGTGCCTTCTATTCATGGAGTGCCTGCTCTGTCCCAAGCCTGGGGGAACGATCCTACCACCTGGGCTTACCTTGCAGAAGGGGCTCCTTGGCTTCTGGCTGGAGCAGTCATCCCACCTGATGTGGCCTCTGACCCTTAGTCTAACTGCGATGGTCAATGCTGATTGCCACTCAAGGAGGGTTAAAGTAATGTTAATGTTCTGACTGGCCAAGAAGTGGTCCAGAAACCCAGCTTTCTGAACTTTGAAGATACATTTCTTAGGGTCACTCAAACGTGACACTGTGTAGCCCCTACTGGACCAGAACTTAGCCCTGCTAGGTCTGGGGAGAAGACTCAGAAGGGTCAGAAGAGCGTGTGGGTTCTGGGTTCTGGGCAGAGGCTTCCAGAGTATGGCAGACTCTGCATAGAACAGGTACCTCGCCTGGGAGTCACTGTGGGCCAGGCCAGCAGAGCCTATGGGCCTTTCTGTGTCTGGATGGGATTGCAGCGAGCAGCCTTGGGCCACACAGGCCTCCATGGGGACATCTTCCAAGGGGACAGTGGTCGAGGTCCTCTGTTGGCATACCCAGAGCTTGCCCACTCCCCTGGGGCTTCCCTTGGTAGAGGGCTGGCAGTGAGGCAGCAGGTAGAGGGTTGTCTGGTTACCGCTTCCCAGTTCTCACCCATGTTCTCCTTGTAAGTGACTGGTCTGGAGTGCGCACACCTGTATGCTGGCTGAGGGCGGCGTCTCCATCCTGGCCTGGAAAGCGCTCTGGGGTTTGTGTTGGCTGTCAAGGCTGTGGGTGGCAAGGTCTGGGCCCCAGGGCTGTGAGAGGCAGGCTGCAGCTTCTCACTCAGGGATGGCCTGGGGAGGCAGTGGCAGCCGTTTCAGGTTGGAGGATGTCCCCAGGGTGGGGGGCCTCTCTGCCTTCCCCTCAAGCACCAGTAAATGTGACAAAATCCCTCCGGGGCATCTGCCTTCCTGGAGCAAAGCGGGTTCCTGCTCTGGGGCAGCAAGGGCCTCCGTCACTGAGCACCAGGGCGGCTCCAGCAGGGCCTTGGCCCTGGGAATCCTTCCGCGGAGGACCTGAAGACAGCCCCCTACGGCCCCCTCCTGGCAGCCAGAGTGTGCGTGGCTCACTGGGCTCTGGATTTACATAACTTGGAGCTGAGCCTCATGGGTCCTCCTTCCTGGTAGATGTAGGAAACGGCTCTGGATTTTTCTGGTGATGGCCAAGAGAGAGGGCTTGAGATAGGCAGGGGCAGGTATGCTGAGGGATGCTGCAGGCCAAGAGCCTCGCCTGGCCCCCAAACCACATTAGAGCATTGACCTCCCCAGACACGGCACGGAGACTCAAGGGTGCCGTTCTTGTGTCTGTGTGGTCCCAGCAATGGACTTGGAGGGGGGAAGCAATTCACACAAAACACCACATGCCCCTCTCACTGGGCTGGAGTGGGGTGAACTGCAGTGCCCCCCACAGACTGTTCCCACTGAGATTCCCAGCATCAGAGGAGATGGAAGGAGGAATCCAGCTGCGGGCTTCAAGGACCCTGGAGGGCTTAGGTGGAGAGAATGAGGTTGATGGCCCAACTTTAGCAGGGACATGGCCCAAGGTCAGCTGGGGGACAGCCCAAGGTCAACTGGGGGACAGCCCAAGGTCAGCTGGGGGACAGCCCAAGGTCAGCTGGGAGATGGTTCAAGGTCAGCAGGGACACAGCCCATGGTCAGCTGGGAGCAACGGTGACATGGGAGACGTCTAGGAGCAGACAGTGAGGAGCCTGTGCTTTAGTCAGTGGAGCAGGAATCTGTGGTGGTTCTGGTGGGTTTTGGAGGGACTCCCTGAGGGAGGTGGCATTGGAGATAGACTGAAGTGAGGCAGGGCATGGCCCATAGAGGGACAAGGGGCTGCAGAAGGGGCCATGTAGGGAACCCCTAGGCTGTGGAGTATGCAGAAGGGGCCATGTAGGGAACCCCTAGGCTGTGGAGTATGCAGAAGGGGCACCTGGTGAAAAGGCTGCTGGGAGGGTTGGCAGCAGTCGGGGGAACTTCTTGCTGCAGAGCTGGGGTTTGGTTTGGAAGGCAACAGGGAGCCACTGAGGGCTCTAGAGCTGCAGCGGCGTGACTGCACTGTGCATTAAGAAAGTCAGCACGGAACCCGAGGACTGCACACACAACTCCTCTCTCAGCACTGCATGCCGTGCACGAGCCGGGCCGTGTCCCCGTGTGCACACACCCGCTTCTCAGGACTACTGCTGATCCAGCTTAAACAGGTCTACTGAAATAGGTCACTCTCAAAAGCAAGCGGACTTAATTGTTACAAGGCAAAAATGGAAACGATGTGAATCTCTGAAGAATCATTTATTAATAATTCCTCCATTTTCAGATTGAAAAGTACTTAGATTACCTTTTGCGTCAGAGTTTAGGAAGGGGAACGTGGCATTTCCAGCACAGGGTGGCAAGAGGCTGACGGTCCACACGGGAAGTCTGTGCCTGCCCCCACCCCACCCCTGCCACACCTCCGTGATCTTGCTTGTGACCCGTCCTCTTCCCAAGGTCAGGAAGGAGGTGGGGCTGGGCTCCAGCACGCGTAGGGGGCCTGGAGGGCAGGGCCATGTGTTGTTTTGTGGACGCAGCTGTGCAGTGCTGTGGAAAACGTGACAGTTTCTCCAAGAGCTTCACATGCAATCACCATGTGGCCCAGCAAGCCCATGTCTAGGTGGAGACCCCGAGGAAGTGAAAACAGACTCTGTTCATGACCATTCATAACAGCACTGTGTGCAACAGCCAGAATTCAGGAACAACCCGAATATCCATCGACGGAAATGAGTAGACACATTGTGGCTCAGCCACGCGATGGCACATGATTCCGCCACGGAAAGAATGCAGTGCTGATTCCTCCTGCAACGTGGATGAACCCTGAAGATGCTCTGGCGAGTGACGGAGCCAGTCCCCAAAGGCCACATACTGTAGGATTCCATTTATATGAAATGTCCAGGACAGGCAAACCCAAAGAGGCAGGAAGTGGATCAGAGGCTGCTCAGGCTGAGTGGAAGGGATAATGGGGTGTAGAACTTAACAACTTTCCTTTTGGGGTGATAAAATTGTTTTGGGCTGGGTGTTGGTGGCTCACCGCTGTAATTCCAGTATTTCGAGAGGCTGAGGCAGGAGGATTGCTTGAGCCCAGGAGTTTGAGACCAGCCTGGGCAACATAGCCAGACCCTATCTCTACAAAAAATAAAAAATTAGCCAGGCGTGATGGCACATGCCTGTGGTCCCAGCTACTCTGGAGACTGAGGTGGGAGGATTGCTTGAAACTGGGAGGTCAAAGCTGACATGAGCTATGACTGCACCACTGCACTCCAGCCTTGGTGACAGAGTGAGACCCTATCTCAAATAAATGTTTTGGCCCCTCGGATGATGCAGGTGCATGCACACCAAGCCCCCACTCCCATTCTTCCTGCCTCTAGCCCTCACCTTTGCTCCATCAACCATTTTCAAAAGTGATCCTGCACCTGCCCACGCCTGCCCATTCCACACCCGCCACCTTAGTTACCTCCAGCCCTGTGCCCTCTCCTCCAGAGAACTGGGAGTGCCTCTGGCTTTTCTTCCCTCTGGATCCCGCTGTTTGCTTAGTAGCTAGAGTGTTGTGAAATTTATTTATTTATTTATTTTTTGAGAGTCTCGCTCTGTCACCCAGGCCGGAGTGCAGTTGTGTGATCTTGGCTCACTGCAACCTCCACCTCCCAGGTTCAAGTAATTCTTCTGCCTCAGCCTCCCAAGTAGCTGGGATTACAGGTGCCTGCCAGCACGCCCAGCTAATTTTTGTATTTTTAGTAGAGATGGGATTTCGCCATATTGGTCAGGCTGGTCTCGAACTCCTGACCTCTAGGTGATAGGCCCGCCTGGCGGACGTATATATGTGGCTAAATGTATATAGCGTAAAGTTTTAACCGTTTCTGAGTGTACAGCTCCATTCTGAGTGTACAGTTCTGAGTGTACAGTTCCGTTCTGAGTGTACAGTTCTGAGTGTACAGTTCTGAGTATACAGTTCAGTTCTGAGTGTACAGTTCAGTTCTGAGTGTACAGCTCTGAGTATACAGTTCAGTTCTGAGTGTATAGTTCAGTTCTGAGTGTACAGTTCTGAGTATACAGTTCTGTTCTGAGTATACAGTTCAGTTCTGAGTGTACAGTTCAGTTCTGAGTGTACAGTTCCATTCTGAGTGTACAGTTCTGTTCTGAGTATACAGTTCCATTCTGAGCGTACAGTTCTGTTCTGAGTGTATAGTTCAGTGGCATAAGCATGTTCACACTGTTGTGAAACCATTACCGCCATCCATCTCCAGAACTGTTCATCTTCCCAAACTGAGACTCTGTCCCAATCAAACATGAATTCTCCATCCCCTGCCCCTGGCAGCCCCTCTTCTACTTTCTAACTCAATTAATCTGACCACTCCAGGGATCTCCTAGTGTGGAACGGCGCAGTGTTTGCATTTTGTGCCTGGCTTATTTCACTTAGCATGATGTCCTCAAGATCCATCCATGTTGTAACATGGGTCAGAGCTTCCTCTTGCTTTGAGACTGAACATGATTCCATCTATGGCTGGATGGCCTCTGTGGATCCATCCGTCTGTCCGTGATGTGGGCTGCTTCCCAACTTTGGTTCTTGTGAGCAAAGCTGCTGTGAACATGGGGGAACCCGCGTCTGCTTGGGTCACTCTTCTCAGTTCTTTTGAGTAGCTATGCAAAAGTGTAGTGCTGGATCAAATGGTAATTCCGTGTTTAATTTTTTGAGGAACCTCCTGCTGTTTTCCATAGATTTTTTTTGTAGATTCCAAATCCAATCACGTAACTCCCCAGTTCAAATGCCAAGGCCTCTGGTTGGGTCCCAGCTGGACTTTCACCCTCTCATTCCTGCTCGTGCCACTCTGGTCATCTTGTCACCCTCATTGCTGTCTCGGCCCTGAGGATGCACAGCTGGCTCTGCCTGCAGGGCTCCGAGCTCCTGCTCCTCCTGCTCCGTCCGGAGCCACGCCCTGCTGCTCTTCTCCTTCCCTGCTGCTCCACACTCTTCCCTCAGCACAGATGGTTCCCTGGCACCGTGTGTCCGCCAGTTCCCATTCCTCTTCTGTCCTAGGACAGATTTGCCCAGAGGGACACGACCTGCTCCTGGTTGCCTTTGCTTCGCAGGCCTGGAACTGGGCACAGATATATTCATTGAAGAAAAGAAAGAATGACTGGAGAAATCACGTGCTATGAAGAAAAGCGTAATACGAGTAAAATTTCTTCGTAAACAGAGTGGTCATTTTGATCTATGATTACATTTTTAGAAATTGCTGTTTGAAAGACAGTTCTGTAATGGGAATCATGACTTAGGGACTCTGAGGGCCCCTTGGGAGATCTGCGTTAGACAAACAGGGTTTCTGTGGACGGGAAGGACGTTCCCCAATCCCAAGGCTGCAGCTCTTGGAATAGTGACTTAGGGACTCTGAGGACCCCTCAGGAGTCTGTGTTAGACAAACAGCGTTTCCGTGGGCGGGAAGGACTTCATCCTGAATCCCGATGCTGCAGGTCTGTCGAGGCTGGAGCCTGGGTGTGCTCAGGACGGGACCCTCCTGCAGAGAACCATCTTCAGCACCATCCTGGGGGATGCCGTGATGCTTTCCATATTGATTTTTGGTAGGAATTTTTTTCTGTGACTTCTCAATTTAGGGGAATCTCTTCTGAACATGAAGTTGAGGCTGGTGGGTGGTGAACGGCTTCCAATCAATTATAAATCTATTTTGAATCCATCAGATCACTACACCCCTGGGAAAATGCCTTCTCGGGACCTGCCTGACTAATCTTGTGTTTTCAACGGATTTGTCTCAGTAAAATGCACATTACAGTGATTATCTTAACTTTATCCTATTGATATAAATACTTAGTATTTGTGCCAAGTGGTAACCATGGTGAGTATATGCAACATTAAGTAAACTTGTTTCCCTGACAATCTCTGTGTCAGTAGACATATTGTTCACAGTGCTTTGAAAAATAGCGTATGGATACTACTCAGACCCCTCCACTCACGGTATGAGTCATTTTCTTAGCAACCAGAATGCAGCTGTGCCTTGCCTTCAGGTACACCGTGGAAGGAGTACTGGCCAGGCAGATGGAGAGACGCACAGTTACCACCTCCACCCATGCTACTTCCGGACGTGCCATGGGGCCCGGCCCTGCCCTCAGCATCTCCAGAGGTGGAGCTGACAGTGGAGTCCTCGTTGGACATCAGATTCCACAATGAGGTGAGCCTGCCAGAAAACATCCAGGGCCAGAGAAGACGGCATGAAGCACACAGGCGTCAAGGCGACATCCGACATTCCCTGGGACCTATCGTGCATCCACCCGCAGACATTCATCAGCAGAGATCTGTGATTTAAAACACTACCTCGGTGGTTTGTAAGTGTCAGGATTCATGCTAAGCAGGTGCTCTCTTCGGGACACATGGATGGTGCGTTGTCTTGTACAGTAAGAGAGGTCCCTGGGCTCTGATCAACGTCAGAGGTGGGGTCTCCCTGTGGGGCTCTGGGGGTGGGCGGCCAGAGGCCAAGGCCCACTTCAGGTCCCTCCTCTCAGCGGCAGCCACTGTGTCCAGAGAAATCCACAGTTCGGGACTGAGCCTTGGGAGGGTGGCGGCCTGTGCTTGAGAGCCTCCTCCAGGTAGAGTTGTGGCTGCTCCATCCGGGGACCTCTGCAGTGGTGGGATGGACAAAAATGCCGAGCATTTAACCTGCAGTTCTGCTAGAAGGTTTGATAGATGGGCTGCGGCCGCTTTAGCAGGCATGGCAGCACTAGCATTTCCTGCCCACTCAATGAATAGTCCTCGTGCTGAGCATTTTACTTGTAAATAACCAAAGAATAAAACCAGCATCAACAAGGATGCCCCACAGAAGTAATAACTAGCAAGAAAAAGTTTTGGGCCGGGCGCGGTGGCTCACGCCTGTAATCCCAGCACTTTGGGAGGCCGAGGCGGGCGGATCACAAGGTCAGGAGATCGAGACCACAGTGAAACCCCGTCTCTACTAAAAATACAAAAAATTAGCCGGGCGCGGTGGTGGGCGCCTGTAGTCCCAGCTACTCAGGAGGCTGAGGCAGGAGAATGGCGTGAACCCGAGAGGCGGAGCTTGCAGTGAGCCGAGATCGCGCCACTGCACTCCAGCCTGGGCGACAGCGCGAGACTCCGTCTCAAAAAAAAAAAAAAAAAAAAAAAAAAAAAGAAAAAGTTTTGGATCAAAAAAAGTTTTTTCTAAACTGGGGGAAAAGAAGCAATAAATTGGAACCAGCCACCAGCAACCCTCATCTCAAATGCTTCTCCAGCAAGAATGGGTACTAGGCTTAATACCTTCTTGACAAAGTAATCTGTACAACAGACCCCTGTGACTCGAGTTTACCCCATAACAAACCTGCACGTGTGCCCCTGAACTGAAATAAAGGGCGCCTCCAGGGGTCATCTCAGTCATCATCAGACGGCACACCAGCCGAAATCGACCAGGCCAGAATCCCAGTGAATGAAGCACACGATAAACTCAGACAATGGATACAGAACAAAGGGAGGAAAAATAAATGTAAATGGAGGAGCGAGATTCAGAAGCAGAACAGAGCCTGGAGAGTGAGAGAGCTAAGCTGCAAGCCACCGCAGCTCCCGCTGAAGCAGCGAAGCAGACGGCACAGAAACCACGGTGCTGTCGTGGAGGGCGATTCTGGAACTGGAAAAATAGCTAAGAGTGGAAAAGGAATCCTGAGTCGGCAGCGACTGAGGAGACAGGATGCATCCTTGGAAGGTGTTTCGCCTCGAGGAGGATCTGTAGGAGCTGAGGGCAATGCACTGGTCCCTGAGCAGTCCCCATAGCCAGCCCCCAACCAACCCGTGGTGTTCCCCAGACATTCCTGGAATGAAATACCAAACACATCAGAAAGGTCTGGGGGTATCTGGTGAGACAAATAAAAGGAGAAGGTGGTAGAATGATATCTATGGGGAAAGTGGCTCCGTGTCCACTGACGATGCCGTCTATACACAGAGGCCGTGGGAAGCGTTTCTCGCATGAATGCCCACCGACACCCACATTCCTGAGCTGGGCACCGCTACTGAAGAGGTAATGGGCACTGGCAAGCAAATGAACCCCCACACGTAACCGAGCAGAGGCTGGTGAGGAGAGGGAGCTTGGAGAGCAGCTGGCGTCTTGAAGGTGAGGTCACGCGTGCCGGGGTGGTGAGGACAGCTTCGAAGCCTTAGACTTGCTTTTTCACAAAAGGCTGGAAGAAAGACTTTTTAAAATGAGAAAGATACATCTATAAAGAGAATTAAGAAATTTTGCAGAATGCTTTGGTATTTCCGTCAGTGGAGTTACAAGCAGGATTTACTTTGTAGATTTATGCAAAAGTGACAAGGGCACGGAGACACTGGAGGAATGATCGAGAAGGCAGAACAGGACCAGGCCTAACCATCAGCGAAGAAGCCAACACCGAGCCCTGGGTTAGGGGGAGGCAGCCCCAGAAAGGAGACGCGGTGAGGAGGGGAGGGAGGGCTCGGTGGCCGAGGCTGCAGCTTGCCGACTGGCCCTGGTGCCTGGCCTGGCCCGAAGGCCCCACCTTCTCAGCCTTCTCAGCCACTGCTGGGAAAGGTCAGGGCAGGATGGGCCTGAGTAGGTGGAGGATGGAGCTGGGACAGGGCCTTATGGGATTCATCATGCTCTGTCTGTCATTGCCTGAAATTCTCCATTGTATGAATCTGTTCTCATGTTGCTGATAAAGACATACCCAAGACTGGGTAATTAATAAAGAAAAAGAGGTTTCATGGACTCACAGTTTCACGTGGCTGGGGAGGCCTCACAACCATGGCGAAAGGCACTTCTTCCATGACGGCAGACATGAGAGAATGAGAACCAAGGGAAAGGGTGAACCCCATGTAAAACCATCAGATCTCATGAGACTTATTCACTACCGTTATTCGATTATCTCCCACTGGGTCCCTTCCACAACACGTGGGAATTATGGGAGCTACAATTCAAGATGAGATTTGGGTGGGGACACAGCCACACCATATCATCTGTCATATGAAGCAAGCTGTGCGCACAAAGCAGCCAGAAGGGTCCTGGAAGACATCAGAGAGAAGCTGGCTGACGGGGAGCCAGCTGGGCTGTGGCGCCAGCAGGGGACATGGGATCCTGGCAGGGGTGGTCCCCATGGTTGGCTCCAGGACGGCATCAGGACCAGCACCACTGGGGCGAGGACTTGAGCAGCTTGCAGCATGGTCCCTGGGACTTGACCCTGAGCCCAAGGCAAGGAGTGCCTCCTCCACATCCATTTTATTCCTTTAATAAAGGGAAAGTCACAGCCCGCCAGTTTCCAAATGAGAGAATGCTGGAGATTTATTTTCTACAGAAAGGTGTAAAGTGAATAGGAAGTATTATTTCAGAGAACTCGCACAAGGTAATTATTTATGAATGTATTACCTACCATCTGGTTTCCCACACTGGTTCATGGGGTAATGATTTTTATAATTACCTGTGTTTAGAAATACCTTCATGCAAAGAAGTAAATATGCCTCCTACTGAGAATAGCAACAGTCTTGTCTCTTCCATAATCAGTGAGCTTTTCTTCGGCCAGAGCCTGAGATTATTTTTGGATTCTTAGGAGCAATGTGGCATAGAGAAGGCTCAGGGCTGGGGTTCAACAGCCAGGGGGATTCAAGGCCAGTTTATACGCCAGGCTCCTGAAGTGTCCTCAACACCATACTTTCCGGGTACTGACCAGGGACACCATGGGGGAGACCAGGGCAGACCCCACCAGGGTGCACAGAATTTTTGCCACTCTACACCTGCCGGTCCAGTGGCCCCATGGCCCCTGGAGCCGGTTCTCGCCATGGCCGCCAGGGAGCTCCAGGCTTGAGGGCAGGCTGCCTAGTCCCCCACCACCCTCTTCCTGCCTGCTCGGAACTCCTCCCCGTATCCAGGGTGGTCTGGTCTGGAACCTCAGTTGACTGTCATCTATAGTGAAAGTCCCTAAGTGAGTGGGACTGAAATGTAGGCAGGAAAGAAAGCAGATATGAGAGAAATGAAGCAAAAGCAGGTTGAATTTGAAGATCTGTTCTTTATTCTGGAATGCTGTCTTTCTTACTTCTGCTGTTAAAATGTTCTTTATAAATTGATGAGGACTTCTGATTTAAAAATGGTCATTTCCTGCCCTCCCTCAAAAACCTGTGTTGGTTTTCCAAATTAGCCCTGTGTGTGCGTGGGGTGTGGGAGGAAGCCCTGGGCCCATGATGGGACCAGGCCTGGGCCCACAGGCCCACCATGAAACCCTCAACTTCAGAGCCCCAGCAACCCACACACCCAGGGCCGTGAACAGACATGGGGGTGAGGTGGGACCCTGGAGCCAGTTCTAAGCTGCGGGGGGCCCATGGTGCATTTCATTTGAGATCCTGATAGCAAAATCCAAGACAGGCCAGGATTGAGGACTTCAGAGGGAGCTCAATGACTTTGAAGTCGAGTTGACCTCTAGGGTGGAAGCCAGCAAAGGGCTGAAAGGAGGGACACGGGACTGTAGAGGAGGGACAAGAGGGAAGAGCTGGGTGTGTGTACAGCCATGGCACTGGTGCCATAGCACGACAGTTGTTTGGTGAAAACTGAGTGAGGCCAGGGCGGCAGGTTCCTGCAGGTGGCCACCCTGGAGGCCCTGCCAGGCCATGGGCAGGCCCTGTGGCCCAGCTGTGGGGAGCCCGTGTGGCTGGGTGGGTCCCTTGGCTTCCCTGTGTCTCCATACCTTTGTCCCATTCTTTCCTCCATGAAGTGGGGCTCTTGGCAGTGGCAGCCTCCTCGGAGAGCCCCCTGCTCATGTCTGAGTGCCTGGCTCAGGCACACACATGCATATACACGTGTCATGCCCACCCATGGGAGCAGGGGCGTACATGTGCAAAGGGACCACCACTTTGTCTGGAGCTAATTCTCTCGACTCTAAAGAAAGATGAGGATCTTCAGAGCCGAGGCATCAGGAGCAGGGCGAGCCTCAGGCCGTCGTGCCAGTGGGCACAAGGCTCATCCCCTCCTCTTTCTCTTTCTGTCCCCTTCCCATGCATATTTAGCTGCTCCGAATAAATATTATAATATATGCTACAGATTCATCATATAAATAATATAAACACATATTTCAGGTTTGAGTCTCTGACCCTGTTTGGTATTCTTCTGTGTCTCCTACAACAGGGGAAGTCATCTCCCCAGAATTTCAGGAAACGCCTTCCTGTTCTTAGCTGAAATCTGTATTTTCCGAGAGCAATTTGTGCATAACCCAGCCATGAGTATGGGCCTTTAGTGCGAGTTTCTCAGCTTGTCCTTTGGCCATGATGCCCAGTTATGTGCTGATAAACACATGTTTTCTCCTGACTTGGGCTCATGCTTATGACCTGGCCTTTCTGACTGGCCGGTTCCTTCAGGGCTCCATGGTGAAATCAGCACAAGTCAGCTCCAGGGCACCCACTGGGCTGGACACAGCAGCATTAGGGCTGTAGGCAGGTAATGCCCAGCACAGGGACAACGCAGGGATATGGCACCTACCTCTGTCTTGCAACCCTGGATGGGAAATGCCAGGGCTTAGCAAGACCCGCTGAGACAGAGAAGCGGCTGGCTGGGATTCAAGCTGCCTTCCTTTGTTGGGCGAGCCTGTATTGCAGGATTACACAGAGTCAGACTCACAATGGGAGCACTTATGGAGCACTTGCTGTGTGCCAAGCAGTTTGTAAAGCGTGTTAAGCACTTCTACACTGGTTCTCCTCAAGGCAGTCATGTGGAGCAGAGGCAGTTTTTACCCAGCTCTAGAGAAGAGCCGGGTTGAGTGGCCTGCACACCGTCACGGGGTGGGGAGTGCTTCCTTTCATTGCAGACCTCTCTGCCCCAAGAGCCTGGGCTCTGGCAGCGTCAGTGTGCGTGGGCATCATATTTATAAATATATAAGCACTTCTCAGCTCAATCCATGCCGCAGCTCCTCAAGCACAGCACGCTGAGCGAGTTTGCAGCCCCGCTCATTCTCTGGGGTCACAGAGGAGAGGCTTTGACTCTCAGCCCAGGGTTTCGTGGCTGCTGATTCTGATGAAAGCTCGGTGAACAGAGAGCAAATCCCATGGCTCATGAAAAAAAAAAAAAAGCCAGTGGTTAAGTCAATGTACACCAAATCCACAAATCTGTGTGTGTGTAAGAGCAGGCACTCGCCTTCCTGTGCTCTTTCCCCCTTCCACTTCACTTTGAAAGTCACAGCAAAATCACCACGATCTCAGGGTTGGCTTGACCAGGGAGCTTGGGCCAGGAGGATCCACCTGCTCTCCAATTCATCTGCCTGTCCTCCCAATCCATTCACACCTCTGTCCACACATCCAGTCACCCACTGATAAAGGATTGGTCCCACAAAGCCTTTCTGAGGCCCTATTGTGTGACAGGCGTGGTCTGGTTCTGAAGATCCAGAATGCCCCAGCCTCAGCCCCTCCCCACGAGGGACTCACTGTTTCCTGCAGAAATTGGACAAACACACGAATAACCCCAATATAATGAGATAAGAACACAGATGGCTTAGAGTTAGGTTTAGGGTTAGGCATAATTAAGGAAGCAGATGGGGAAATTCAAGTTAAAATTCAGTAAAATTTTAATTAAAAGATTATGTATTTTTACCCTAAGATCTTTTAAAGATGAGCTCAAATTTCAGGTCCTTGCCTCCCCCTCTTTGTCCCCAACAAGCACTCAGCTCTGAATTCAATCTGCTGTGAGCTGTATGCACATCCTCCGTGCTGGGATCTGTGATCTGGCTGCCCACACCCCACTCGCACCCTGGAGAGTTTGACCCTATCACTCTGTCCCTTGTCACTGGCCCCAGCTGGACGGATACCCACACACACTTTGCTCTAAGAGGATGAGAAAACCAAAGGCAGGACGTGGAAGAGAAAGGAGAGCAGCTGGAGAGACAAGCATGGCTTGGGCTTGCCCTGGTGCAGCAGAAGGGAGCTGTGGCCTCTGGCTCCTGGCTGGTCCATGCCTGTCTCTAGGTGCTGGGCTGCACCCCTCCCGAATGTGCTGGGGTGTCTCTCTCTGCCATTGTTTCTGGTGATCTGCCCCAGGCCACAGCCTGGAGCTCTCTTTGTCTGGAGGGGACTGAGCAGGGGGCTGTATACCCAGGTCCCTGAAATCCTTGGCCTTGGGGTTGTCTCTGATGCTCTGAGATACACCAAACTGATGAGAGCAGAAGATGGGAGCAGGGAGAGGCCCTGTGCTGCCCTGCCTGGGGCAGTGCTGCTCCATGCCCAGCTTTCTGGGGGTGTTCGTCACACTGCCCTTTTCCAGTTTACTTGCTGTGGCTGTGGCTCTCTCTCCAGCAGGGGATGAATCTGTTTGCAGAATATTTGCTCCCCTCTGTGCCTGTCCTTGTATTTGGGCAAACTGTGCTCTTCAAAGCTCTCTTTTCCAAGTCTTCTCTGACCCTCCACCATCCAGACTCCAGTGGACTGGCCCTACTATCCTACTGGTCCATCTGTCCTCAAAAAGTCTAGGATCCTAGACAAACATGCAAAAGGACACATTGCAGTCCACTGATGGATTTGATCAGTTGATCCATTGATCCATCCATCCATCCACCCACCCACCTATCAATCTATCCATCCATCCACTGATCGATCGATCGACGATTGATCGACGGGATCGACGATGATCGATCGACGATGATTGACGATCGACGACGATTGACATCGATCGATCGATCGATGATATCGACGATCGATCGATCGACGATCAATTTATCGATTACCGCCGATCGATCGATCGATGATCGGTCGATCGATCGCATTTATCAGGATCGACGATCGACGATCGCATTGACGAATGATTCTATCGACGATCGACGCATTTATCGATCGACATCGACGATCGACGCATTTATTCTACTTTAATGCATTACCGACGATCGACGACGATCGACGATCGACGTGATCGACGATCGACGACGCATTTACTGACGACCGATGATCGATCGACATGATGAATTCTATCTATCTATCTATCTACTCTATCTACTTGTACTGACATTACTCTATCTTATCTTATCTATATTTTATTCATTCTATCTTATCTTATCTATCTTATCTATCTATCTATCTATCTACTCTATTTTATTCTATCTTATCTTACTTCTTATCTATCTATCTATCTTACTCTATTTGTATCTATCTATCTAATGACGTATCTATCTATCTACTCTATTTTATCTTATATCTATCTTATCTATCTACCGACGGTCTATCTTACTCTAATGATTAATTTATCTATCTTATCTACTTATCTATCTATCTATCTATCTATCTACTTACCTATTTTATCTATCTATATCTACTTTTATCTTATCTATCTATCTACTTCCATTTATTCATCTATCTAATGACCTATCTACTGCATTCACTCTTATTTTATTCATATCTTCGACCGATCGACGATTGATCGATCGACGGGATTGATATCGATCGATCGATGATCGATCGATCGATCGATCGATCGATCGATCGATCGACGATCGATCGATTGACGATCGATCGATCGATTGACGCATTGACGATGACGACGCCGACTTCGATATCGATCGATCATCGATGATCGATCGATCGACGACGATGACGATCGACCGATCGACGATCGACGATCGATCGATGATTTATCGATCGACGATGACGACGTGATCGATCGATCGCATCGACTATCGCATTTTATTCCACGATATTTATCGACGACGACACCGACGTGACGACGACGACGACGATTTATCGACGATTTCCATTGGTTTATCGACGACGACGATATTTATCGATCACCCATCCACCCATCTATCCATCCATCCACCCATCTATCCATCCATCCACTCATCCATCCATCCACCCATCTATCCATCCATCCACTCATCCATTCCTCTATCCATTCATCCATTCACCAAAACTTCCTTCAGCAAAGAACGGATTTAGTCCCTCAAAAAAGTAGTAGGATGGTCAACCACAAAATATCTCTCCACTTCTTTAAACAAGATGTGGGATTTTTAAAGATCAAGGACAACCATGTGAAACATTAGCTGCTTTTATTGGACATCTCTCATGGGTCTCCATTATGCTGAAACTTGATCTTTTTTTTCACATATTGCCCACAATTTTCTTGCAAAAGTGATGGCTTAAAAATTTTTGAGATGAGAATACTGAGTTAGATAGGTGCTGTAGGGCTTGTTCAAGGGGTGGCCCAGCTAATGAGTGGTGTGGTCAAGATAGGAACTGGGTTGTCTTTCCCCAGCTCCACCGCCTTCTGGAGAAGAAATCTCAATCAGAGCCCACCTTGAAAAATGTATTGGAGGAGGATTAGCCAATGCTGTAAAGGTGGCATTTGCTCTTATCTTTCAGTTCATGGTAGTATTAGTGATTATGTACTGATCTTGATGGGGGGCTGGGGTGTAGGCTGAGAATGCCCTTGACCTAAAGCTACCTCCTGGTGGGCACACAGGCTTCCAGGAAGCCCCTCAGGTGAGGTTTGCGAGATCCTCTCTTAGAGGAGACATGCCTCCATCATAGTGCAGGAGGAATCCTGTTTGGAAGTGAGTGATGGTCATTTTAACTGGGCAAGCCTTCTTATTATCTGTGTTAGTTATCTATTGCTGCGCAACACAGTTCCACATGCCCAGTGGCTTGAAGCAGCACACATTTACGGTGGTTCCTGGGGGCCAGCAATCCAGGCACAGCTTCACTGTGTCCTCTGCCCCAGGGTCTCACAAAGCTGCCGTCAAGGTGTTGGCCCAGGCTGGGAATCTCATCTCAAAGCTCACCTGGGGAAGGATCCACTTCCACACTTCCGTGGTCATTAGCAGAATACAGTTACTTGTCAATTGTTGGAGTGGGGTCCTGTGTTTCTTGTTGGCATTTGTGATGTCAGCTTTATAACAGTGAAATTTTATATGTTACATGTAGTTAAGATGGTAGATATTAAATACTGTGGCAAGACCCACCACCTGAAGAACTTCCTAAAAGTGGGTGGCCAAGGACAGGTTGGAACCTTTATAGAACAGGGGGTGAGCCTGGTGATGAGTAGAGGGTTTGGGAGGGGGACTTTTGGGGCTGGCTACTGGGAGCCTGGAGCCCTTTCCTGGTCCCTTATCACCAGCCAAGTGAGGGGGGCTTCAGCAGGCATGTGTCCCCTTACAACAAGGGGTTTGAGTGATGCCCCTGAGGAAACGAAGGCAGATAGAAGGTCATGCTGGAGGGAGGAACAGATCTGGTGCTGGGTGGGCAGTGGCTGCATGGGCGGCATTTGTGGGTGGAGTGTGCGGGGTGCTGCCAGGACCACCACCCATGTGTCTGTGGATCACATGTGTGTGAGAGTGGAGGTGCGGCGTATCCTAGGGCCTTCTGAGAAGCCTCCTTGGTGGGTGAACATCCCCGACAGCAAGAAGCTGGAGGTACCATGGGAACGCGAGGGTCTGGGGACAGAGAGCCTTGTGAAATAGAGATGCCAAAGAACCAGCCCGGAGCACCTACCTGCTCCAGACACCTGCAACGTCTGTTTTTTGGCTGTGGTAACAAATGACCACAAACTGGGTGGCTTAAAAGAATAGAAATATGCTCTCAGCACACAGGCTTCCACAACACTGGAGGACACGAGTCCAAAATCAAGGTGCCAGCAGGGCTGTGCTCCCTCCAGAGCTCAGGGAAGGAGCCTTGCTGCCTCTTCCTGCTCCCAGTGGCTGCAGGGGCTCCACAGATTGAGGCTGCGTCCTCCCATCTCTGCCTCTGTCTCCCAGGGCCCCCTGCTCTCCTCCCTGTGTCTCCTCTTCCTCTGTCTCCTATGGAGACCTCTGTCCTTGATTTAGGGCTCTTTTGGGTGAGCCTGGCTGGTTTCATATTGGGATCCTTCATTATATCTGTAAACA
Source organism: Papio anubis (assembly GCF_008728515.1). Classification (NCBI taxonomy): domain Eukaryota; kingdom Metazoa; phylum Chordata; class Mammalia; order Primates; family Cercopithecidae; genus Papio; species Papio anubis. Next base: position 123,450,607 of record NC_044985.1, read on the forward strand.
CCGTTTTCCCCCCAAATAAGATCACACTCGTAGGTTCTGGGGATTAGAACTGGACATTTCATTTTGGGGGCCGCAATTCAACTCATGACACCAACGTACAAGGGAGTCATTGGGAGACTTTCCTGCCACACCTCAGCTTCTCCTTCTCCAACCCAGAGGGCCAGAAACTCAAGGCTGTGCAGCGGGGTGGAGGAGGCAAAGCTGGAGAGAGAAGCTCCGTCCCAGCCCCACAGCCCTGATGAAGTCATCGGGGACTTTATGAGACCCTTTAGTATGGAACACCTGGCATATTCATTTTATTTCCCCACACTTCTAAACATCCCTCCCACCTGGGATGATTTTCTTGGCTAATCTCACTTGTTTATTTTTTTTTGGACAAAATTCAGAATTATTTTGTTAAGTTTTCTCCAAAATGTGACTGGAATTTGTATTGAAACAGCATCAAACATCTACATTAATTCTGGGGGAATAGATATGTTTTCCACACTGAGCCTTTCTTTGCAGGAACAAAGAATAAATCTCTGTTTATGCGAATGTTCTTTCACTGCCTCGGTGAAGTCAGCAAGTAGTAAGAGGCTCTGCGCTCTTCCCGTTAGGCTTGTTCCTAAATGTCTGATGCTTCTCATTAATAGAATTTGTTTTAATTGTTCTAAGTAAGAATTGCTTATATACAGGAACACTCATGGTTTCTGTTTTTAGTTTCTTAGTATATTAGTCTGTTTTCATGCTGTTGTAAAGAAATACCTGAGGCTGGGTAATTTACAAAGAAAAGAAGTTTAATGGGCTCACAGTTCTGCAGGCTGTACAGGAAGCATAGTGGCTTCAGCTCAGTCTCTGGGGAGGCCTCAGGAAACCTACAGTTGTGGTGGAAGGCAAACAGGGATCAGGTGTCTCACATGGCCAGAGCAGGAGGAAGAGAGAGAGGGAGGAGCTGCACCCACTTTTAAACAATTAGATCCCACAATAACTCACCCACTCACTATCAGGAGAACAGCATTGAGGGGATGGTGCAAACCCACTCATGAGAACTCGGTCCCCATCTCCCAGCAGGCCCCACCTCTAACACTGGGGATTACAATCCGACGTGAGATTTGGTGGGGACACAGATCCAAATCATATCAGTTAGCATGTTTATTGGCTTTGAGAAGTTCTCAATTTACCGTTTGGGTTTTTTAGGCTGACAGCAATATCATCTGGTTCTTATAGATGTGAACCTAGATTTGCTTCTAGCTGAGCCTGCACTGTGCCTGGGAAGTGCGATTCCCCTTAATAAAGAATTATTGTTAGCGTTTGCACGCTGCGTAGCTGTTTCTAGCCAGTTTATAGATGGAAATCCACAGGTAGATGGTTTCGGTACTTTCTGTTGGTCCTTTTTTCGAATGACTTCTCTATTCTCAGCTTTTAAATGTTGACTGCCCTTTGGGTAGAATTGCTTATGCCTCTAAAAAGTCTTCCGGGGAACGCTTCCCGGTTTGTATACTTAAAATCGTGCCTGTCTGGGAATGCCCTCCTGTGGCGTGGAACACGGCTGTGGAGAGCGCTTCCACTATGGCCTTTTCCTTTCCATTCTCAGCAGCGTGGGCACCCTTGGCTCTTGGAGGCTTTATGTTATGGAAATTCAGCAATCCTGTGTTCACCTTCACCTAGTCCTTCTTCACCTTTGTTGGTTTCTTTTTGTTGATTATTTCTGCCCTTGTAGCTTCTCTTAAAAAACCCTCCGTTCTCCCTTGACTTTCTCATCCTGAGGAAATCTAGACCATTGCAGTGTTTGTCCTGGGGACGCCCCGCTGGCTGCCTTTCTGTTCATTGCCTGTCCTCCTGCCTCTGCAAGCGACACCAGCGTTTCTCATCTCTCTCATTTGGAACCAAGTTACTCTTTCCGTGAAGCATTGGTTAACAATTCCACCTCTTTCCTCTCCTTCAGTACAGACATACCTGAACCTTTCTAGCGGAAGTTGCATGAATCGAGTGATGTCAGTTTTCCGTGTGGTACAGGCTTCCCCAGCTTCAAAAGTATTTCCTTTGGACTCGGGGAAGGGGAGCTAACCACCTATGCTTATCATGCCATTTACATGATAGCTGCCAAGGGGAAGGTCTTGTTCGGTTTTGCTGTTTTAATAGATGATCTTTTGGAACATTTCTCTGTTTATAGAAGCATTGTGCAGGAAGTACAGAGAGTCCTTGTATCCGTCCACCCCCCAACCACTGCCCCTCATACAATTTCCCTTATTATTCTCTTGCATTTGTGGTGTCTTCATCATAGTTGATGAGGCCATGCGGACACGTTATCATTAACTAAAGTCCATAGTCTACTTTAGGGCTCGTGCTTTATGTGGTACAGATCGATGGCTTTTGGCAAATGTACAGTGTCATGTGCCCACAATGATCACATCGTATGGAAGTGTTCCTCCACCCTAACGCCCTGGGCTCCTCTACTCATCGTTCCAGTCTTGCCCTGAACCCATGGCAACTACTGATCTCTTTACTGTTTCTATAGTTTGTTTTTAAGATGGGAGAGAATGGATTGTATATACAGGACGAGGGGAAACAGCCAAAAAAGAAGAGAACCTGGAGATTTCAGGAGGGAAAGGTGCTTGATGGGGTGAGTTTCCTGGGAAGGCAGGAGAAGATGGGCATGAGGAGCGCAGAGGTGGCTTTGTCCTGGAGACGGGCAGGCTCAGGGAAGCACGTTGAGTGGGAAGCACCCCCTGGTTCTATTATTTCAGTCGAGTTCCAGGGTCAGCTCCAGTCAGTATGGGGGCTAGTGAAATTGTCTCAGAGGGGAAGGAGAAGCAGTCAGACAGAGGATGAGTATGTAGATTCTTGGCTGGGCAGCAAGGAGCACTGGCTAAGGCTGGAAACTGATTTGTACGCAGTAGCCACTAAAATCCAGGGCTGGGCTGGGGAGGCAGGACAAGGAGCGGAAGTTCACAGAGGCTGGTGGTCAGCGGGAAAACAGGCCTGTGCAGGGCTGCAGAGAGTGAGAAAGGGTCTGCCTGGGGAACGGCTTCTACTTCCGAGGTGTCCAATGCCAACTCTTGTTTCATGAGTCCTGACCACACCTAGACAGCACACAAGAGTCAGGTGGTACCTCCACTTTGCAGAAAGCAAGACTGGTCTCCATTTCACCCCGTTGGGGGAGCTGGCCTGGAGATCTTAAGGAACCAGAACTAACGTGAGCGACTCCTCTTCAAGCACTTTTGTCCTTGAAATACGTGCCCAGAGCAAACATCTCTTTGCAAAACATCTCTTTTCAAACAATTCTTTGAATTCTTTTTTTTCTTGGGGGGTGATTAACATTTTGTGTTTTCATAGAAGCCATATTCCATCGGAGTTATTCTGCAGCACTCTTTCAGAGCCAGGGCTATTTTTTAAAAAGCATTTGGCACTCTGAAGTGTTACATGTGGCTTAGTGAAAACAGCAATATGCAGAGATTCAAAAGATGTCACTCCGTGTTAGGGACAAAACGTGATCAACTTTAATTATTCTCCAACACAAACACTGACTTCAGCTGTGGGGCTGTGGGAAGCAGGGGCCATCTTTGCAGGAGAGTCGCTCTTTGTACATAGCCTTCAGGACTTGAACTCTCAGTGACTTCTGAACTGCTCAACAACAGAGAGAGAGAGAGAGAGAGAGAGAGAGAGAAATAAAACCCTCTCCTGGGCACGTGCTTCAGTAAGAACAGCTGCTCAGAGCAAGCCAATGGACTAGGCTGGACCCCCTAACTGCAGCCTTGTATCTGACAAGGGCAGGAACACGTCTGCTTCCTCTGTGCTGGTGTCCACCCACAGACAGGAGCCTTGGTGGCCACGGTGACCCTCCCTCTGGCTTCCTTGAAGAAGCCCTCACACATCCGTGGTCTTATTGAATTGTTGCAACGGTCCTCGCAGAGAGAATTAGTATTACCACTACCCAAAAGATGGTAAACAGAAGTTCCCGTAGATTAAGTGGAGGAGGCAGGAGCTGAACCGAGGTTGCTCTCTCCTCAGAGACCATGTATGTGAGGCACGTTGGACTCCTGTAACAACCATAAATTAAAAACATGATCATGCTCAGTTCCTGATCCAGGGAGGAGCTAGAACAATGGAAATCATTACAATTACGGGTTAAGATCGCTCACAGATGCACCCGTGGGCTAGGCAGCCAGCTCATAATGTTCTTGCTGAAAACCTGTGTGAGGAGTAAGTGCCTGTCCTCCTAAGGTTCATGGTTCTTTGACCACAGTAAAAAATTAACCAGAATCATTTAAATGCATTCCAGTTGATTGACAGCTTGCTGCCAATACACAGGCTTTCAAAATCCAGCCAATCAGTGATAGCCCGCTCTCCTGAAAGCCAGCCAATCAAGGACAGCCCCCAGCCTTTGAAGTGGCAGTGAATGAGGACGGCCCCACTCTCCCACCAAGCCAGCCAATCAAGGATGGCCCGCCCTTCACGAAGCCAGCCAATCCAGCCCACTCTCCTGAAAGCCAGCCAATCAAGGACAGCCCCACCCTTCTGAAAGCCAGCCAATCAAGGACAGCCCCACCCTTCTGAAAGTCAGCCAATCAAGGACAGCCCCACCCTTCTGAAAGCCAGCCAATCAATGACTCCCCACTATTCTGAAAGCCAATCAGTGACAGCCCTGCCCTCATGAGAAACCAGCCAATCAATGGCTATCCCTGTCCTTCAAAGCCAGCCAATCTGGCGGCAACCCTGCCCTTCTGAAAGTCAGCCACAGTGTCAGCCCTGGTCTTCAAAAAGCCAGCCAATCAGTTACAGTCCCACACTTCTAAAAGCCGCCAATTAGTGACAGCCCTGACCTTCTATAAACCAGCCAATCAGTGACAGACCCGCCTTTATAAAAGCCAGCCAATCAATGACAGCCCTGCCCCTCTGAAAGCCAGCCAATCAGTGACTGCCCTGACCTTCTGAAAGCCACCTAATCAAAATAGCCTCACTTGGGTACCTGGGATGCCACTGCTGAAGGTGGACCAGGTGTACCCTCCCTAAGACTGGCTCTTCCCTGGGGTGGAGGACCCCTGTCTCTCTGGCTTAGCAAACTGTCATTAGGGTGTTTGTTTCTGACTCTGAGTAGGGCTTCTGCCTGGGCAGATCTGTTTCATGCTGAGGACTCACTCCAAGAAGCCCCTGCCTGGGGCAGAAAGCAGGGGCTTGGCCGTGGCAGGTGTCCCTGTGTGTGATGGGACCAACCTCAATGTGGGCCTCTGAGCTGTGGCCAGAAGGAGGAGAGTCCACAGGGCCAGAGTACAGAGAGGTGAACTCCTGTCCGTGGGGATGCCTATTGTGGGCTCCCCTTTGTGAATGTCAAAGGAGCACAGTGTGTCTGGCCCTGCCCCTGCGTCCTGATGGCCAAGGTCAGGGCTCTTTCTCCATCTGCGTGGCCTCTTCCAGGCAGTGGTGAAATCACCCCGTGGAGGGTGGCGGGTCTCCCTCTGAACACCCTGCTTTGTGAGGACACCCATCAGGTCAGGTCTGCTGACTTCAAGTCTGGGCAGAGGACAAAGCACAGGTCAGGAATACCCCATAAGAGCCAATATCAATCCAAACTGCCCTGAACACACACCTGCTCTGCCTTGACAGTTTGTAGACAGCCTCCCCACATCCTCCGTTTCCACACAATTATTTTCTGCACGTCAGTGCCCCTGAGAGGGTGGTCCAGGGACTGAGCGGGCACAGCGGCTGCGGGGAGAAGTGGCGGGGCCCAGGCCTTCACTGTTGTCGTGTAGCTCCCGTGGGGCGTTTGAGGTGGGAACCGCAGTAAGAGACTCGAGTCTTGCTGGGAGTGAGGTCTTGGAAGCGGCCGACCCCTCCTGTGGCATCCCTGCAGAATTCCTACGGAGGTGCTGTACGCTTAAGGTCTGGAGTGCCCCCTGGACCAGCCTCCACATGAAAGATCTTGACATGGTCTGTCATATTCCCATTGCTCTTTACGACGTGCCCACGATATCCATGTCACTAGCCTGGAGCCTTTCCCTGTCCTCAGCTGCCTCCTCCCAGCACTGTTTCAGGGGATACCACCACCTGCCCTCCTACATCCCAAATCTGCAGTGAGAGTCCAACCAGGCAGTGAATTCTGAGTCTTCTGCAGCCAGCGGTTGGCTGCACAACCACCCAGTGTTGGGGTGTGGCACTGGTGCCCTCTGTGAGACCCTGTGAGGGTGGTGAGCACACACCTGTGCTCTGTGAAATGGAGGAGGAAAGTGAGGCCCTGGGAGGAGCTAGGAGCTCTGAGCAAGAAGATGCCACAGCCCAAGGGCAGGCCCAGCTCCTCTGACATGGCCACCTCCAGCTTCCCCAGATCGTAGTTCCACATGCAACGAAAATGTAAACAATTGGAGGACTTCTGGGAACTGGCTCTGCCTGGGGCTCCCCTGAGCTGTGGTCCACAGAGACAGGGCAGTGGGTCACTTGGCTACTGATGACTGGTCCACACAAATGAAAATCTAAAGGGCAGCCTTCATTATTTCACTAAATGGTAATGATCAATGCATTGATGGTGATGTTCAGTTCCATGTGTGTTTGCCATGCCTGAGGCCCTGCACTGGGTTCCGAGGACAATCTGGGCCAGACTGCAAAGGGAGGTGGAGCCAGGTTCAAGGAAAATGAACACCGAGTGTGACCCATGTCTGGTTCATGTTCAGGCTGGAAGACGTTTGTGCCTGTCAGGAAGGGAAACCTGAACCACATGGAGGGAGATGTCACGCGGGCTCTGAGGGTTGAACCCCAGTGGCAGGACCACAGGAGAGCTTTAGGGAAAGTCAAGAAAGCAGAGGCAGGCCCTGCTCACCGCACAGCAGTGGTGTGGGTGCGATGGCCCAGGGGCCACCTGCTCTGGCCTGTTTGTGTGGGAACTCATGAGGACATAAACAGCCCTGATTCCGTGGGAATGACACAGGTGCAGGAGGCCGACGTGGGGCCGTCCCCTTGTCCCCTTACATCTCCAGCTGGGTGAGCTGCTGAGCTGGCTTGCAGGGCAGTGGCTCCAGCCCTCTGACGTCCCCCGGCCATGGCTGAGGCTTCCCAGTTCTTGGGTTTAGGTGGAGGGATCTTGAGTCTCTAGTTGTGTAGAGGACTTGGAGCTTAGAAGAATGGCGACTGGTGTGGTGCTCCATTGGTCTTGGTTTCCACAGCTCTGACATAATTCTTTGGAATTGGGAGGGAGTCAGCAAAAATCCAATGGGGACAAGTGGTGGTTTGGCCCAGAGCCACCTGGCCCCACCTGCACTGCTCTCGGGGCAGATTCAGCTGCAAAGCATCTGGGAGAAAGCCTGGCTTTTCATTATTCTGGTGACCCTGACTGAGTTTCCTTCCTTGGGCGAAGGTGACGGGGTCTCAGCTTTCCCATCGGTGGCCCAAGGATGCTGGGGTTGGGAGCATGTGAGTTCTGCTCCAGCTGCGAAACGCTCCTTCTCTGCATCTGTGGCCAAAAAAGACTCTGGGAGAGCAGGAGCCAGCTCAGTGTGTGCTGCAGGTTTAGAGCCAAGATCCGGATGAAGAAGAGTGGCTTGGACCCTCATTTCGTGCAAGGCCTGAGCCTGCCGAGGCCAGCATCTCTCCAGGGGTTTGAGGTGGGGGTTCTGAGCCTGGAGCCTCTTCCCAGCTTGGGTGGGTGGCAGAGGGTCAGATGAGAGGAAGAACCAGGGTGCTGTGCCAGTTCCTAAGGTCCTGTGGGCTAGTGACCTCCTGCTTCTCTCCTCTCCTTCTAGGGTTTCAGTCTTTGATTGGCCCACAGTGGGTTTCAGACTGTGGGCCGCCTGTGATGAGTTGCTGGCTACAGCCATGTGGAGCTGCGGGAGAAGGACCAAGGCTGAACAGCAGCCAGCACATTGGCCTTTTCAGCTTGATCTTAATTTGTCAGAAAGTGCTCCCTTCTCACCCTCAGCATTTCATGAGATGCCGAAAACCTGATGCCCTAATGTAGTGGATGCAATTATTCTAAATTAGGCAGAAAAGCACATTTCAGAGACTTTCTCCCCATCTGTCTAACTTGAAGGTTCTGCTGTTTGTAATGAGTCATTTCTTCAGCACAGACTCCTGGACCGAGAGGAATTTTCTTACTTCATCTTTGCTTTTCCATTGTGTAGAAGCTTGAAGCCTCCCGCTCCTCTCCCAGGGCGAGAGCTTTGACTTTGAGGACGGACTGAGCTCGTAAACAAGACCCGCCAGGGACCCGCCACGCCTCCGAGGAACTCTGCTGGTGCTCTGGTTCCAGGCGATGCCTGAGGACAGGGGACGTCCTGAGATGGGCAGTCAGGGCAACAGAGGGGAGGAGGAGGTGGCTGACGTTGAGGCAGATGCAGGAGGTGCTGGCATCTCTGCTCCCAGTTCCCACCCTCGTGTCACACACCAGCTTTTACTAGTGACCACAGTGCCGTGCTTCACACTCTGCTTACAAGTGACAGACCTTGTTGCACCCAAAGGGAAACTTGGCAAGGTCCCTGCTGTCTTCTCTTCATCCTGGGGAGGTGTGGACTGAGTCACCTGCTCCGGTCACTCTGCTGGATGTGGTGGGCATGAGGCCTGGCCTCAGGGACCCCCGGACTCCATTGCCTCCACTGTCGGTGGGGGCTACTTTCAGGCCGTGGCTCAGGAGGTGGTTTAGGGTTAATTCTGCTTATGGACCTGGAATGGGGGAGCACAGGGGGCCCAGCTCTGTGGGCATTTGCTGATAGTGTCTTGAAATGCTCTGTAAGGTCTGCTAGGATTTGCCTTGAAGCCACATTAAAGCATTTTTACTGTGGAATTCACATAACATAAAGCAAACCTTTTTGCAGTGCCAATTTCAACAGCATTTAGTACATCCTTGGTGTTGTGCAACCACCATCTCTGTCAAGCTCCAAAACACTTTCATCACCCCCAGAGAAAACCCCGTACCCATTAGGCTGACTGGAAGCCACTTTTGACTTCCCTCTTGAACCTTCAGGCACAGAAAATGAAGAAATTCCCCTCAGTGGTGGTCAAGGGTGAGGGTGGGTCAGGGAGGGCTCCCAGGAGGCTTCCAAGCCTGGAGCCTCTTCCCAGCCTGGAGAAGTGCCCTGGGTGGCTCCCAGCACCACTGACCACCTGGTTTGATGAAGAGACTGCACGGGACAGTGCTGCAAGCGTGACTTGGCTTGTTCGTAGGTTCTCCCTTCCTCTATTCTGCTGAGGGCTGAGGAGGACCTTGCAGGCTGAGGTGGTACCCAACATGGTGCATCATGGGACTGCTAAGAAGGGTTCCCTGCAGGCTGAGGTGGGGCCCACATGGGCATCATGGGTGAGAAGGGCCTGCAGGCTGAGGTGGGGCCCACATGGGCACTCATGGGTGAGAAGGGCCTGCAGGCTGAGGTAAATGGCAACAAGGGTGAGAAGGGCCCTGCAGGCTGAGCAATTCACATGGGTTGAGGAGGAAGGGCCCGGCAGGCTGAGGTGGGGTCTCCAGACAATTTATGGAGGGCCTAGGCTGAGGGGACCATGGAAGAGGGTGAGAAGGACCTGAGGGGGGAATGGAATGGAGTGGAGGAAGGGATGGAGGGGCCCATATGGGACAGAAGGGTCAGGGATGGAATGGAAGGAATGGAAGGAGGGTGGAATGGGAAGGAAGGGAATGCTTTGGAGGGGTGAGAAGGACCTGCAGGGCTGAGTGGGGTGGGGCCCACATGGGCTTCTGGAGGAGTGAGAAGGGCCTTGCAGGCTATGGCCCATGGGCATCATGGGTGAGAAGGGCCTGCAGGCTGAGGTGGGCCCACATGGGCATCATGGGTGAGAAGAACCTTGTGATGAGGTGGCCTACATGGGCTGAGGGTGAGGCAGACCCCAGGTTTTGGCATCGCTTTCTCCATCCTCCTTTGAATGATGACTTGGTTTATAAAGGGCTGGCAGATAAAAAGGGAGTTCTGGGTTGGATTCTCTTTCTGTTTGGTGCCCTCTGGTGAGCTAAGGACAAGGAGACAGGATGGGACTAATGTTCTCCTGGACATGGGACTGAGGCTGTCCCTCTAGTAAAGGGTGAGATTGGTGTTGTAACAGGGGGAGGGGGAAGAGAAGGAGAGGGGTAGGAGGGACAGCTGGAGAGAGAGAGAGGGCCTCAGGTCCTGGTGATGTCAGACCCCATTGGAATGGCTGCTGCAGCCTTCTTGGTCCAGGGTGGACTGGCCTGTGTCCCTGTTCATATGTCGTGCAAGCCTAGCCCCGCTCTACGCTCCATGGGGAGGGCCCTTTGAGGCCACCGGGCCGACAGCTGCAGAGCCCCCTAGCTGTAGCCCTGCCCAGCTCCTGCTGCTCCAGCACTTCCATCCCCAGTGCAGCCAATGTGGGGTGCGGCCATTGAATGAATGAGTGCGGGCAAATCCTCGTCGACAACTTGCCGATTTGAACTGAAATCTGGGCTACAGGTGAGAGAGGCAAGAATCCAAGGAAAGGATGGAGACCAAGAGGCTTAGTGAGGTAGCCAGCGGGGGCATCTGTGTTAGATGGAACCCGCGTGCAGGGCATGGCTGGGGAAGAACTGACCCAGTTCCTGAGGCTGCAGGGTAGACTGGGCTCGTGGGGAAGGATCTCATTGCCCATTCATGCCTTCAGTACCCTTTCCTGTGCCCTGAGCCTACGGCGGATCTGCCGTCTGTCAGATGCTGGACCCTCGTGTGCACGTCATCACGTCCTCAGGCCTCCGCGGTGCCCATCTCTCCATCTCATGGCCCAGGCCTCTGCGGTGCCTATCTCCATCTCGTGGCTCAGGCCTCCATGGTGCCCGTCTCTCCAGTTCGTGGCCCTGGATGCTGGTGGTGCCCACCTGGCAGTGTGCCCAGCCCATGGGGAGCTCAGCAAACCCTTGCCGACATGCAGTGGGTTCCCACTGGGTCCTGTGATCAGATGAGTAAATGAGAGCCTGCAGAAGCCCTGCCACTCTTGCCTTTTCTTTTTGGGTCAATGAGGTGGCAGCCCATGTGTTGATTCTGCAAGTGTAGACACAGCTCTTGAATAATCACATGGAATCGCTTTACCCAGAGAGGCCCAGACACCTGTGGGAGGCCAGCCCAGCTTCCCACCAGAGGCCACTCAGTGGTGTTCATGTGCCCTCCGTTTGGGTGCCCTCCAGCATCTGGCCCACAGGAAGGGGAATTCTAAGTGCACGCCAGTCACCCTGGTCTGCACTTACTGGTATCGCTCTGATTTGTTGCATGGAGTGGGGAGGAGCCAAAGACAGCACTGGAACGGAGGACGGGCCAAGCCTCCACTCTGCTGGCCTTTTTCCTGCATGTGAGGCAGGCTCCCTCTCTGTTTTCCTCCTCCCCAGAAGCTCTCAAGGGCAGGACTCCTCTGCTCAGCTCACGGTAGCAGCTCTGATGCTGGAACAGGGCCTGAGTGGATGGATGGATGATTCCCCAGTGGGGGTCTCTGAAGCCTACCCTGTTCCATTGAGAGTAGGACCAGCCTAGATGGACGATGTTGGCTGTGGGATGCACGGAGGGCAGAGGCCACCCCAAAGGGAGAGGGACCAGCCTAGATGAGCTCACCCACGGCGGGAGGGTGGTGTCTGATAGGGGTGGGTGGAAATGGCCTGGCTTGGCATCCATGCAGCAAAACCCACAGCCCAGGAACCCCAGAGGGGAAGGGACAGGTGTCCAGTGTCCACTGGGATGGCAGGAGTGGGGCTGGGGTGCCGGGCAGGGAGGTCCACAGAACTCCATGTGGGGCTTCATCCTCAGTCCCTGGGCCCCTTTGGTGCCCACCCCTGCTGGCCCCCTGACTGCATGCAGCTCAGTGAGGAAGGCAGGGTGTGTGGTGCTAGAACAGGCCCCAGATACCCATAGAACACGCCTCAGAGAGGCTGCAGGCCTGCCCACAGCCACACCGCCAGACAGCTGGCCCTCCACCCTAATCTTCTGACCCCACTATGCCCTCCTGCCCACATGGGCCCATGTCTTGGATTTCTTTAATGGAGAAGAAAATTCCCCTAGGATACAAGAGCCTCAACATTTTAAGGATTTTCTGCATCTCAAAATCGTAGGCTCCTTGCTGGGCAAGGTGAGCCTCTGCAGGTCCTCATAGGACCAAGCAAATCTGATTCACCCCAGAAAATCCAATATCCAAGCTGAGCTTTGGCCTGGGTGGGCTCCATTTCCTCCCTACATCCTATTTAGGAAGTGTCTCCTGACAGCCTCCAAAAGGTGCTAACATGCAACGTTCTGGGGGGTTATTGCTCAAAAACAAGATTTTCCATGTGGTCAAGACTCTGCGAGCCTCGAACACAACGAATCCACTCGAGTGGGCTTGGGCTTTGCCTGGGTGCCGCACGCTCACACGTTGGAAGCCCAGCTTTGGTGACATCCACACACGCACAGGCACACACGCCACAGATGATGCCGGCTCATTCTCAGGAGGTGTTTGTCTAAGCTCTGCTTTAAATATTTACCCCCAGTTGTACAAATGATAGGGGCCTGAACCTGGTACTAGATAAATGGGGACTTCCTTAAAAGGACACCTGCTATCTTTGACATTTTCCAACAAAGCTTTTGCTGTTGAAGAGCGATTGCACATAGAAACGCTTCTTCCTGGCGGTCACGGCAAGGTGAACTTTCAGGACACAGCCGCAGACAGGGAGACGGCCTCTGAGAAGTCCAAGCCGTCAGCCCCGGAGCTCGAGCATTCAGCCAGAAAAACGGTCACTCAGGGCAGTGCTGACCTGTGCTGCAAGAAAAAGTAAATTTTCCACCGTCACAGATCTGTTTTCCTGTCTTTGTTCTTTCTTCCCTGGGAACCTCCAACTCTGTTCTTATTTCTCAAGATGGCCTTAGGGGAAGCAGTGCGAGGGCATGGCCTCTGCGTTAACAGAGGCCACCTGCACAGAAGACACCATTGTCCCTAGAGCCCTAGAGACCAGGCCAGAGCCTTCCGGGGGCCCCAGGCCAGTGGCGTGCCACTGAGTGTTTAGCAACCAGCTCTCCAGAGGAAAAAGGGCCTGGTTTTTACCTTGTGCCAATTTCTGTAGTGTAAACACTCCCACCACGGCAGGTTTCAAACCACCCACGTGAACTCAGTTAGCGTGGAGTTGGAAAGAGACACCCGTGATCCATTCCTGCAGGCGGGGGGAGCTGGCATCAGCACACCACGGCAGGCTGTGGGTTTGGAAACTCGAGGACTGCGTGCCGCTTTTGAAAAGAAATCCTTACTTCTCCCAGGTGAGGCCTGCCACCCCAGTTATCAGTGATCTGAGAGGACTCGAGAGCATGTGTGTGTGTGTGAGAGTGTGTGTGAGAGAGAGAGAGACAGAGAGCGCCAGAGTCTGACACTGACATGTGAGGTGGTGGGGGCCTGCAGTGCTGGGAGCTAAGGTGGAGAGATCACCTGCCATGAGGGACGTCCTCTTCTCCAGGGCCCTGGGCAGGCCTGTCGGACAGGGCTTAGCAACCTCATTTTGTCCGTCATTTCCCGTGGGGATACTGCCCTGACTTCGGAGCCCTGTGGTTGGGGTGGGAGGAGACAGCTGAGCTTTGTTCGTCCGTCCATGAGAAGGACCCTGCCCTGTCCATCTCCGGCACCGCCCCTCTGGCCCTCCACCCCTGGGTCTGCTGGCAGGCAGGGTTTCCAGCCCTGATGTTTTTAGAGTCAGGATTAGCTCACTCTGCCCTCCCTACCAGAGACCCCCAGCTTTTGGAAATCACTTTGGGCTGGAGAGATGAGGTCATGCTACGTGTCTTCAGTTGCAGGAGGGTGGATGACAAGGGGCCCCACAGCGAGAGCCCCATCAGGGTCGCTGCCTCCTCCCCATGCTCGTGGTGACCACGGGTCACCCACCCCAGATCCAAGGCTGGCACTGGCTTCCCGGCACGGGTGGGGGTGTTGCCTGTGTTGCCAGGTGCTTGGTGGGTGACGGGTCTGCTCGAGAGTTTATTTCTCTTTTCCTTTCCTCTCCCATTTCTCGAGAAAGGGGTTGTGTGCTTGGGGGTGCTTAGGACTTGATCTGGGGGGTGGACTCCATCCCTCTGTCCAGTAGGCAGTGGGGGGCGGGGTGCCTCCCGGTGAGGCTGCTGCCATCTGGCCAGGAGAAGCGGTCATGTGGCGACACACAGCTGCCCTCCTGCTCATGAAGGTTGTTGGTTTGTTCCCCGAGGCGCCAAGCAGAGGAGGAGAAAGACGCAAGGAAGGCAGACATTGGTTCAATATGGCTCATGGTGAGAGCCCTTGATTGCAAAGAGGCCATGGGAAAAGGTGGCGAGTTTCTGCCATTGTGGGGTGAGCAGGAGAGGGGCAGAGCTTGCGGGGCCCATGACTGTGGAAGGAAGGGTGGTCAGGTAAGGTGGTTCCCAACTCACCACAGGGCAGATGCTGTGAGGACCCAGCTCGGGGTATTCCACCACCACAGCCGCCCCCTGGTTTCTGGGGTCCCTGCCTCGTGGCCCCCCGCAGCCCCAGACCTAGAGTGGCGTGCCCCTAGTTAGCCACCCCCTGGTTTCTGGGGTCCCTGCCTCATGGCCCCTGCAGCCCCAGACCTAGAGTAGCCTGCACCTAGTTTTTCCCTGGATTTGGCTTGGTGTTCTGTCCTGCAACCCAAGACGCGCTGCAGCAGGTGTCTGGAAAATCTTGAAAGGAAAGGTTTGAAAATCTTGCAGGAAATGTCACGCGGACGAGGTGGACACAGCGCTCGTTCTCCCTCCTGCACATGCGCTGAGCTGCAGGGACGGGCAACACGCTGTGGCGGGTCCTCAGACAGTTCCCGCCTTGGGCTCTGCCTTCATAATTTCCACTTGCCAGAGTGACATAATGACACTGGGGAATCCGGTCATTTTCTCCAAACTTCAAATGAGGCATCTTTATTAGCAGGTGCTAAATTGCCTCTCCAGATGCTGAATAGTAACAATTAGCTCCATTAACATCGCAACAGCTGTAATTTTTGAGGAAATGAAAAACATTAATAACTACTACCAAAAGCTAAAAAACAAAGCCAAACAGAAACACAGCAGCCCCCAAAGGCTTGAAATTACCAATATGGGAGAAGAGCCTGGTAAGCCCAGACAGCCCAGGGGCCTCCCCCTGGAGGGCAGCACCTCCTCCCTGGGGAGAGCCACGGTCAGAGCTGCCTCCTCCCAGGACGACTGTGCTGGGCTTTGGGGCTCGGTGATAGGGATGTACCCAAGGGAGCGAATCGGATAGGGTGCCAGGAAACTCTTCAGAGCGCATGTCCTTACAAGCTGGAGATGAAGCTGAGCAAAGTGTCCACACACACGTGCACCCTCGCACACGCACACACATATGGGCAGCCCCACGCGGCGGCTAACCCCCACAGTGCATGCTCACACTCAGTGTGTGAAGGCACACCTGGGGTCTAGGCCACAGAGGGCTGCCTGGTGTCGTGCAGACAAAAGGTGAGCGTGTTCAGCTGTCCAGGACATCGGCTGCTGACTTGGATGGAAACGTTTCAGAGAGCTGGGAGGATCTGGTGGCCCAAGTGCTTGGGTGAAAAAACAGATGTATTAACCAGGCCAACCTCCCTCTCAGAGACCATGAGTGGAAGTGATTCTTGCCAAACAAAATGTCGTTTCCAAGTAGTGATTTAATTTTCAAAAATTTAAATTAAAGTCAGCTTTACTGAAATAATTTCGATTAAAAATGACAACATTGTAGGTTGTATTTTGCCACAAATTTTAATAAATCGTTAAAATTTTTAGAGTAAAAAGTTTGAACAATGAAAGTATATATGGCTTGGCATTTATGTACTTGATTAAAATATTTGAAAACACATGCAGATGTGCACCTGTTTGCATGTATGTGTGAGAACATGCACACAGGCGAAGCGGTGACCACACAAACACGTGCACACGCATGCAGCCACCGACTTCCAAACACCCACGAGGACACATACCAGCCTTCAGGCTGGAGGACGGCGGGATCGGGAGTGGGAGACAGCGAGGAATCAGAGAGGCTGGGAGGAGGGGAGGTGTGGGAAGGCCAGGGCCTGTGCAGGCCTGTGCGGGGCTTCTGCTGCAGAGCTGGGGTCAGGGCTGGAGCAGGGAGGGTTCGGGTTGTGCAGCTCCAGGCAGCTGTAGGGTGCAGGATGGTGAGGAAGCTGCTGGGGAGTGAGCACGCCCCTCTGCTGAGTCCTTTCAGAGGAGAGGGTGGGTAGGGGAAGGTCCGCTCTTTCTGCTTCCTCCTTTGGCTGCTGCAGTGCCCTGTGGCGGGGATGCCCTGGGACGCGGCCTCCCTTCTCTCTGCGAGTCTCTGTGGCTGACCACCTGCCCCTCGTGTGGAACCAGAACCCACCAGGCCATCTTTCTTCCCTCGAACTCATTCTGGACATGGCTCTGGGTGCAGGGTTTGTGCAGTGAACCGACTTCGTTGCGGTGGCCTTCCTTGCATCCTTTCTTTGGGAGAGGCAGACATCCTCCAGAAATAAAGCTCACAGCCCGGGCTTCATGTGGAATCTCCCCGAGAGCATGCTATTCAGAATAGCAGTATCAAGTCGGGGCTAAATGAGTCCACCACTTCCAAATTAGCATTTTTAGGAAAAAGTGTGCCTCATGCCAACTTGCAGATTCCATAAGTTTCCGTTTAATCTTTATACTAAATTTAAAGAGGATTTAATTAGCAATTCATTTCTTTCTCTTTATTTTTGTGTTTCTCTTGAAATGAGATTTGAAATGAATTCTTTTTTCTGTCCCAGGGCACGGTGTTAAGTCCGATTTCCAGCGGTGATAACAGAGGAAGCCTCCCTGATGCACATCTCTGTATGGATGTGTGTGTGGGTAAAACTGCGGCTTTCTTTCCTTAATGAACCAGCAGAGCCCCCTCCACTCCCTACACTGGCCAACGCCCTGCACCCTTCTCAGGCTCCAGCCTGGGGCAGCTGGTCCCTGCCCATCTCACCATTCAGGGTGTTTCCTGATTCGCCGAGGGAAAGGAACGCCTGCTGCCAGCTTGCTCTGTGGTCTTCCTGACCCTCCCTGGCCTCTCCTGGGCTGAAGTGGGCAGGGGCCTTTCTCTGGTGTCCTCCGCTTCTCCTGACTGCACCACATGCAGACACCCTAACCCAGTCTGTGTTTGTTGACTTGGCCAACCAAAGCCACCCTGGATTTCATCTC
Source organism: Papio anubis (assembly GCF_008728515.1). Lineage (NCBI taxonomy): Eukaryota > Metazoa > Chordata > Mammalia > Primates > Cercopithecidae > Papio > Papio anubis. Next base: position 123,467,667 of record NC_044985.1, read on the forward strand.
CTGCTCAGGCTGTGTGAGCTCACCAGCTGTGCGGGGTGGAGTCTTCACTTCGAGGATTCCCTGCAGGGTCAGTGTGACCCTTCACACAGGCGGGCCTCTGGAGGCAGCTGCCCAGGAGCAGTCTCCCAGTCTGACCTGAGGGTCTTTCACACCCCATGCAGGTGTGTATGCGTGCACAAGTGTGTGCACACGTCAGTGCGTGGGTGCCCTCATGTATTAGTCCACTGCCACACCGCTACAAAGAACTAACTGAGACTGGGTAATTTATGAAGAAAAGAGGTTGAATTGACTCACAGTTTTGCAGGCTTAACAGGAAGCATGGCTAGAAGGCCTCAGGAAACTTACGACCATGGCAGAAGGCGATGGAAAGCAGGCACTTCTTACCTGGCAGAGCAGGAGACAGAAAGAGAGAAAGAGCCAAGGGGGACGTGCCACACATGTTCACACAACCAGATCCACAGAGAACCCACTCACCAGCACGGAAACAGCAAGGGGAACTTCACCCCCATGATCCAATCACCTCCCACCAGGCCCCTTTCCCGACACGTGGTGATTACAATTTGAGATGAGATTTGGGTGGGGACACAGAGCCAAACCATATCACCTCAAATATGCGTGCTCTACATACATATGTGTGGTAATATGGTGTGGTTCTGTGTACTCGTGCATGTGAGTGTGTGCATGTGATGTGTGCATATGTATGTGTGCGTGCACAAGAGTACCTATGTAAATGCACTTGTACGTGTGCATGCACAATGTGCGCATATGTGTGTGGGTGTGTGCACATGTGTACGTGTATGCTTACATATGTGTGCATATATATATGGGTGTATGTCCGTGTGTGCACTGGGACTCTGCTCTGAGGGCAGTTGGTGGTGAGGAAGTCCTACAGCAGCAGGTCAGACCTACACTGAGGTCTCTAAACAGCGCTTTCCTCTTCTTCACATGGCCCCTGGCTGGGCCCACCTTCTGCTCCAGGCAGGTGCCAGGGTGGCTGGTGCAGGGGGGTGGAACTTGGTCTGCAGCTCACTGACGTTCTGTGATTTTCCTCCAGTTTTTCCCTCTGTGTTTCACTGGCGCAAGTTCCCTTTGCTCTGTTTTCGGTTCGCCCGTCTTTCCCTTTGCGTCTCATCTGCTGCTAATCCCTCCAGGGTGGTTTTCATCTCAGAGTTAGGGTTGACGTCGTTGTTTCCTCTAGAAGTTTCCTGGTTGTTTAGTTACTTTTTTTGGTATCTTCCATGCGTTCACATGATCAATCTTTCCTCCAGCTTCTTGAACAAACAGATACGGTAATCCTTTTCTTATCTCTGTCTGATTATGTGTTATTTCGGAATCGATTTCACACCGTTTCTCTCCTCACTGTGGGTCAGGTTTTCCTGCTTCTTTGTATGCTCGGTGATTTTTCACTGGATGCCAGACGTGGTACATTTTGCCTTGTTGGGTGCTGGATATTTCTGCAGTCCTGTGAATGTTCTTGGGTTTTGTTCCGGGAGACAGTGAAAGTATTGGAAATGGCTTAACCCTTTTAGGTCTTGCTTTGTTAGGTGAGACCAGGGAAACATTTACTGTAGGGTGAATTTTGCCCCACTCCTGAGGCAAAACCCTCTGTGTCCTCAACCCAGTGGCCTGCGAATGACGAGGTCTTCCACCCTGGCCGCCACTGACTCTGCGTGAGTTTCAGGCATGCTTCCCTCTAATCCTTTCAGGTGGCTTTTTCCCCAGGGTCGGGCAGTTTCCTCACATGCATTTATGGGAACTCGGCGGAGGCCTGTGGGTCCTTGTGCAGCTCTCTGGAGTTCTGTCTCTGCAGCTCCTCCTCCCCAGGACTCCGGCATGAGAACGTCAGCCCTTTCTGTCTGAACATCAGCCCCCTACTTAGAGGGGGTCTTCAGGCTCTGCTTGAGCCCCTTCCCTGTCCTGCAGCCTGGAGGGCTCTCTTCTTTTGTTTCTTGCCTCAAGGACCTCTGTCCTTTGTTGCCTGATATCCAATGTCTTAAAAACTATTGTTTCTTTAGTTTTTTTTTTTTTTTGGTTTTTAGTTACTTAAGGCAGGAGGGTAAACCTGCTGCAGCCCCTCACTGAAATCTTGGTCAGAAGCAGAATCCTATCTGCAAGTTTAGGCAGTTCAGATTTATCCTGAAGGTCATGGAAACACTGAAGCAAGCATCTCAGTCCCTCAGCTCAAGGCTGTGTGGCTGGGTCCTAATAGAACAAATCTTTCTCCCTAGTGCACACCTGTGGTTTACTGGACATTCCGCCCACGTAGGCAACTGCACAGCTGCGATTCTAAGGGCAATCTTTTACTTGTAGATTGCAGAAGTGGCCATTCGACCATAGACCATGCAATGGAGAGACTGATTAGGAATAACAGAAGGCTGTGTGAGAAGGTCTGTGGCCCCCTGAAATTCAAACATTAAAACCTAATCACCAATGTGATGGTATTTGGAGGTGGGACCTTTGGGAGATGCTCAGGTCATGAGGAATCTGCTCACACGAGTGGGACTTGTGTTTTTTATCAGAGGCCCCCAGAGAGCTCCTTTGCCCCTTCCACCACGTGGGGCCACAGCGAGAAGGCGCTGTCCATGAAGCAGGAAGCGGGTTTGCAGACAGGAACTGCCGGTGCTTTGATTTGGACTTCTCAGGCCCCAGAACTGTGAGCAATATCTGTCTATTATTTCTAAGCCACCCAGTCTGTAATATTTTGTCACAGGAGCCTGAATGGAGTGACACAACTGGTGCTAGAGGCTTCTGGCTTTCCTTGAATTTATGAAAGGAATAGATAACCACATGAGCTCTAAGACCCCTGCATAGACAGAAGTATAATCCTCCCCTAAAAGTTGGGGGCCTCTGCCTCCCCCAACCTGAAGTGACCTTGACAGGCTGTCCTACTGTCCCATTATTGCTCGGGAATGGCTACAGAAGATGATAGATTTCTTTCCTTTTTTTTTTTTTTTTTTGAGATGGAGTTTTGCTCCTGTCACCCAGGCTGGAGTGCACTGGTATGATCTCGGCTCATTGTAACCTCCGCCTCCTAGGTTCAAGTGATTCTCTTGCCTCAGCCTACCGAATAGCTGGGATTACAAGTGCGCACCACCATGCCCGGCTAATTTTTGTATTTTTTAGTAGAGATGGGGTTTTATCATGTTTGCCAGGCTGGTCATGAACTCCTGACCTCAAGTCATCCACCCGACTTGGCCTCCCACAGTGCTGGGATTATAGGCATGAGCCTCCAGGCCCAGCCCAGGTAATATATTTCGAAACTAGAGTGATGGACTTCTCTTCCTCAGAGGTGGAAGTGACTGTCCTGACACGGCCGCATTGCACGTGGAGTTCTGGGAGGTAACTCGTATTTTCTTGATTGCTTGTTAGAACGTAAACCTGACACATAGTAGGTGTTCAAGAATATTTGTTGAATGAATTACTGTTGCTCAACGCTAGGTTTTTAACGATCTGGTATAGTTTGGCTCTGTGTCCCTACCCAAATCTCATGTAGAATTGGGATTCCCAGTGTTGGAGGTGTGGCCTGGTGGGAAGTGATTGGGTCACAGGGGTGGTTTCTCATGAATTAGCACCATCTCCTTGGTACTGTTCTCACGAAATGGAGTGAGTTCTCATGAGACTGGCTCTTTCAAAGTGTATGGCACCTCCCTCCTCTCTCTCTCTCTCATTGCTCCAGCCTTGTGATTGCCTGCCTGCCCCACCTTCACCTCCACCATGAGTGTCAATTTCCTGAGGTCTCCTTGCTATGCTTTCTGTACAGCCTGCAAAGCTGTGAGCCAATTAAACCTCTTTTCTTGATAAATCATCTGGTCTCAAGTATTCATTTACAGCAATATAAGAAGAGACTAATATATGATTGGTTTATGAATAGTTGGTTTTAATGGAGGTGGGTATTAGTGACACTTGCATTTATTACCATTTGCATTTTCGTTTCTGTGATTTTTGGCGGGACTCGGTGTTCTGCTGGTGCACCTGCTAAGAAGTACACAGTTACTCTGGTTGGACACTGAGGTGCGTTGATGATTCTTTGCCCTGAAAGATATTTATACCAAGAGATAAGCAGTGAGTTGATGGGCATGAGATCTCTTGGTTTCGTACTTATGAAGGGCCAACGCTCTTTGTGATTTTTCTACCCAGCTGCTTCCAGATCACATGCATGCTTCGTCAGCTGTGCCCATACTGGCTGCAGGGAGACGTGGCTGAGATCCCTGGCTGTCCTCTCCTGTTTCAGACTTGCTATTCCTTGTACCTTGGTGCTGGGAGTGAGGGTGTGGGGACTCACATATGCATCAGGCTCCTTCTGACAGAAGATGGTCTCCATCAGATGGTCCTGTAGCCCCTACAGGGCGACCTCCTATGCTGGGCCCGAGACCTTTCAGAAAACAAGACCTATTCTTCATGCATCCAACAATTGAGATCCCGTGTGTTAGGCATGGTTCTTGTGCCGAGGGCCATCCCCCAACACAGGACCTGGAGGCAGAATGGGCTCCTCTTCCAGGCCACAGGGAGGGCTCTGTCCAGGCCCTTGGCTTCTCCAGCAGCCCTCCTCAGGCATGGAGGCTCTGCTCCTCAGCCATCTTTGGATTGAGCAGAACACACTTCCTCCTATCCTGCCTCTTAGATGACATTTCATGCTCTTGAGATTTCAATTTCGGGCCCCTGGTGGCAGGGGCAGTGTGTTTAACAACAACATCCCCATGTCACAGTGTACAAAGCATTTTACCCCCATGATCCATTTAATCTTCATAGCAGCTGGTGGAGGAAGCACCTCGTCTCCTTTCACAGGGTGGCAGATGGAAGGCCAGAGACCTTGCTCTTTGCTCACCGTCCCCTGGCCAGGAAGTCTTAGAGTTGGGCCTTAACCCCTTTCCTTGGACTCCAAGACCTAGGTTCTTACTGTGGCACGATAGCTGCCCAGATCTGACGTCCGTCCAGGATGGCTTGCCCTACAAGTTGCTGGAGAGCGCTTTGCATCTGCCGAGTTTCTGAAGGGTGGACCCTTCTGTATCCTGCTGTGAATGTTTCTGGGTCTCAGAGCTCTTGTGGGAATTGGTTCACTTCTTTCAGAGCATGAGGGCCACACCCGTGTTTAGAGCACACCCCTGAAAACACAAGAGCAGCTTCTCTTTCCGAGGGCACACAGCCCAGGGTGCCGCAGGCATCAGCCAAGGGCAAGGAGAGCTAAAGGGGTGTGCTTCATCTCGGTGACCTGCTCTGGAAGGGAAAAGGTGCACTGACAGGCGGGGTGTGATGTCACCAACCTTGTTATTGCCCCCCACCCCCACCCCCACCGCGGCCACCCGCCGCTGCCCCTGTGTGACAGGTACGGCAGACACGGTTCCCATCTTACTACTGAGGGGAGGCTCAGACTCACTGACTCCTGACAGTCAAGTCTCCTGGGATCTAAGCCCCGATCCTCCAACCCCAACTCCAACAAGTTGCCTCCCTCCAGTTATCCAGGGAGCTCTGGGCGGATGGGAAGGACTTTCTTGTCAGGGGTCCCTTGTTTCTCTCTCCTGCCGCGTGGCCCTTCTGCAGGACGGTCCCTCCCTCAGGCCTCTCCTCCTCTTCCCTTCCCTCCCACACGTCTCCATAGCAGGTGGATTTCCATGGGGCAGTCCTGAGTGTTGCTGAGCTGCAGGGCCCAGAGCATGTGGACATTGTGGGGCCATGGTTGGGGTTGGTCCCTGCCCTCCTGCCAGGGACCCAACCACCCAGCCAGCCCCATCCAGAGGGTGTGGCTCCTATGAGAGCTGGGACCTCTGGCCACAGCCACTGCCCATGCTCCTACCTGAGGAAGGGATGTGCACTGTCTTCCCTGCTCCGCCAGCCCGGATTCAGACCCCAAGTACCAGATGCGGGGCTGGACACACGGATACAGGTGTGTTTTCACGACTGGATAAGCCGCTGACCTGGTTCTCCCCACTGACAGCACCAGATGCGGGGCTGGACACATGGACACAGGTGTGTTTTCACGACTGGATAAGCCGCTGACCTGGTTCTCCCCACTGACAGCAGCCCAGACCTGTCTGGAGCCTGGGAGGCCCCTGAGGGCCACAGGTTCCAACCCCTCCCCTTCTCTCTGCTCATTCTGCACCGTCCACGCATGCCCCCACCTCTTCCAACACGCCCAGGTCGCACCTGCCTCCTCCCTATGCCTTGCGGAGCCCCCTCCTGGAGACTTTCCCTGCCCTGGTGCCTTGATGTCCCTCTTTGTGCCAATCTGATGGGATACTGCATGTTCGCCGGGTTCTCATCTGCCCTCCTCACTAGAATAAGCTCCAGGGGGTCGGGGCTCTGTCTGCAGGAGCTGGAATTATGCCCTGCATATGGCAGGTACTTATGAGCATTTGTTGAGCGAATGAAAGAATGAAGGGGATCACTGGGCTGGGGCTTGGGATGCCTTGGTTCTGGGTCCAGCAGGCATGGACAGGCCTGCGGTCGGTGGGTGCCCTTGTTCCGCCCCCTGTCATAACAGCATTTGCAGCCATCATCAGGGCGTGCTTTCTGAGAGAAGGCACACTGGCTCAGCTCACTGGATTCTTCCAGAAACATCATGGGATGACACTACCATCCCCATTTTCTAGGAGGGGAGGGTGGAGCTGGGCTGGGGGGTAGTGAGTGGTAGGGACAGTCTTACCTGCACACCCAGGGAACCAGAAGCCTGCACTGATGCATGGACGGGGCTGCCCAGGTGAAAAGGATTCTGAGCCATGGGATCTTTGTGGCAAGATGCCCTCTGGCCCAGGTGATGGAGGCAGGCGGGAAAGTGGCCGTGGGATTGTGGGGTGGGTGGGTGGCATTTTTTTCCCTGGAAAAGCTTGGAGTCTCTGGTGCAGATGCTGGGGAGCCTCAGTGCATCTGCGTGGTGCTCGTGAGGCCGAACTGAGGCTGGTCCGGGAACCCAACACTGGCAGGGAGTGTGGCATGCAGGCTGTGAACTGAGGCGTGTGACCCCATGGATGGGGGAAGGAAGCTGGCCCAGCAGAGGCAGAAATCCAGCCGTAGGAGGCCCCACACAAGCCTTGGCCTCACGGGAGCTGGGGCTACAGTGACCCCCGCCCCCAGGGATGCGCTGAGTTGGACTGAGGTGGCTGGGCCTTTATACCCCTCATTGGCCAGGCGTTGGATTTGGAGGGCCCAGGAGGATGTGCCCTTGGGCGAGGCCACTCTCTGCAGCGGAGGCCACCCCTGCAGTGCCAGTGATTCTACATGCTGTCCCAGAAGGGTGTCTGGTCAGCCCATCCCAGTGTCCACCATCACAGCTGGCAGACAGCCAAGGTCACACCAAGGTGGGTGACAACACAGGTGGGCTGTGTGAACTTCTGATTTGGAACAAGACACCCTCTCTCACCCTGACAGGAACGTTCCCAAAAAATCCCCATGTAGGGGGAGACTCTGCACTGTCCTGAGGTCCCAGAGGGGCTGCCCGCCGACCCTGCCCCACTTCACTTTCACTTTCCCTCCTACTCTGGGGGTTATGGAGACCCAGGCCCATTTGGGAATGAGGGGAGCACTCTGAGACTTGCAGCTCCAGCATCTGCATGGCTGTTCCTCCAGACTCAAGTCCTCGTCCCAGTGCCCCACCTTCGGGGCGGTGCCCATCAGCGTGCCCCAGGGGAACAGGACAGAAACAGAACCATGAACGGTGGGGCTGGCGAGTGTGACCTCTGTTGAGCGGGTTGGCAGCCTGGAAACTCAGTAAGGGTGGGTTCAGCTTTGAGGCAGAGTTGCTTCTTCTCTGGGAAGCCTGTCTTTCTGCACAAGGGCTTCTGCTGGTGGTGCGAGGCCCACACACATCATGGGAGAGCTTCTGCTTTACATAAAATCAGTGGTCTGTAAATGTCAATCGTATCTAAAAATTACCTTCACAGCAGCATCTGGTTCTGGTGAGTAACCAACAACTGGGCACCACGGCCTGGCCAAATTGGCACATAAAATTAGCAATCATGGGGCTAACGGAGTTTAGACAATGACCCTGCCAGTTAACAGAGCAGATTTTCCCCAGGAGGCTGGGGGGAGAAAGAGAGAGAGAGAGAGAGAGAGACAGAGAGACAGAGAGAGAGTTGCGTGACATGCAAGGAGAGGGGGTCCCATCCAAGGAGATGGTTGTGCATTGGTGTCTTGGGCCCTAAGGGAAGTGTAAGCCTGACCCCTGTCCCATAGCTGGGCTTGTCTGTGAAGTACAAGCAAGCCTCCTGCTTCACAACTGGCCCAGGCCCGGGTCTCATTCCCTGTACCCCAGGTCACCAGGCCCCAGCTCTGTGGGCAGGATGGTGACGTGCCATGACCCAGGCACTTGGGGCAATCACTGCTGATTCCGGAAACCACCAGAGTCTTCTTTGTGGCCTGATGCCTCGGGAGCACACCAACCCAGTCCCACCATCCTGCAGGACACTGCGGGACCAGCACACTAGCTCGGAGGACTAGGGATGCTCAAGACTCCTGTTTCACATTTGGGGCAGTGGGTGGGTGCCTCGAAACTTGAGAAACTGTTACTGCAGCTCTGAAAATGGTTGTGGCTTCATATACATTTACCGCCATGCCTCTACCTTTGGAACAAAGCGCTTTGGGCTGGACTGGTGAGTCCCAGCTTCCAGCGACTGGAAGTTCTGGGCGAAGTCTCCCGGCAGCCACCCTGGGGAGGCAACCAGGCCCAGAAGTCACCGTCACACCGTCAGCAAGGAGGTGGCCAGTGGAGAGAGCCATTCACCCCAGTTCTTACCCCTGAAACTGGGTCCTTCTCTGAGAGTTTTGGGAATGTAAAGCTATGTGCCATACGCAGGGAGGATGTGGAATGAAAATATGGGTGAACATCAAAAGCTATCTGTGCACAGAACTCAGGGCCCTGCGGCAGGCCTGGGGCCTGGGGCCGGGGCATGGGGCCTCCTTGTTGGGTAGACCCTTGTCCAACTCACGCAGAGCTTCTTTTGTTTTTCACTCATGGTGAGCGAGTCTCCTCGTGTCGGTGTGGTCCCCAGGAAGGCGACGCCTACTGCTCCGTGCTGACCCCTTAGCTCCTGCCATGGGGCACTGTCCAGAAGTTTGATGAAGGACTTCAAATGAGGAGTGGGCAGCTCCTCCAGGTGGGGCCTGGACTGTCTGGACCTCGCTGGCTAATGGGCAGCTTCTCTTCTCCGCAGGAGAGGCGGAAACAGAGGGAGATGCTTCTCTGAGCTCGGGGCCAGAGCCTACCAAAAAGGGGTCAGGGGATGTCCCCCTACCTCCACAAAGCTGAGGGGCTGATCCTTTTTAGTAACTGTTCCTGAGTGACCACGGGGAGAGCCAGTGCAGGCACCCCCAGCAGGCGCCCTGAGCTGGAAGGGTGCCCAGAAACTGAGCTGTGTCACGCTGGGCCACGGACACACCCAGCGCATATGCCCTAGGACCCCGCTTCGAAGGCCTGTGGCTGTGTGCGTTCGTGTGTGCTCAGGGGATCTGATAGACTCTCAATTCGTTCTCAGTTCTCCCTTTTGGTAAAGTCCAGACTTCAGCCATGTCCTGTGCTTCCCCAGCCCCGGACAGGAACAGGCAGGCTCTGGGGAGCAGTGCGGGCCGCTGGCAGCTAGGCCTAATGTGCACCGGCTGAGCCAGCCTGCTCCCCTCTCCTGGGGCGGCTGCCGGACTCAAACACAGAAGGCGAAAGTCAGACCAGCTGGCCCGCCGCCAGCTCTGGTGTTCTTTCCGTGCGGTGCCTCTGAAGCCCTGACCACTGTGGGCTCTGTTTGTTTTCTCCTGCCTTCCATTTGCAGCGATCTTGAAAAAGCGTCTCAAGACAGTGTCAGGAGTTTATGTCTTATTGTTCAGCATCTGACATCTTTTAAGGGAATAATCAGGACCCATGTACGCGGGAGGTGGGATCGATCCTGCTCTGCCCCATGCTGCCTGTCTTGCTGTCAGAGGGAAGATGTACGATGGTTTGATTTAAGACGCTGCTTCCTCAAGGGTCCCTGGAGACAGGCATCTCGTCCGTGTTATGCTAAATCTTTAAGAGCTTCTGACTGTAATCTATGCTGTGAGGATTCTCATCAGCCGGGCTCAGGCACTTCATCCCCTTTCAGAAGGGAAGGTGAGAGGCGGGTGGCGGCCCCTTGAATGATCCGGCTTGCATTTACCATGTTGGTCTTGAGGGGTGGCAGAGATGGAAAGGGGGACCACAGTGAAAACACACCTGGGCTCGGGGAGGGGCTCCTCCTTCATTACAGAGGCTCCTGACCTCTCTGGCAGCGCCTGGCGGCCTCGGGTGCTTGAACATGAACCAAGGTCTGGAGTCTGCACCCCAGGCCCATTGCGGTGAGGAGGATCAGCCACCTGGAAGGGCTCGTGAAGGTGCTGGGGCTTCAGGGAGGTTCTGGGCCCCTCTGAGATGATCTGGAAAGAACCGGGGCCTCCTCCGAAGGTGGGAGGGGTTAAGGAAAGAGTCGGGGGCGTGTGTCTGGGGGGCTGGACATCGCATCTGGACATCGCAAATCCCCCTCCTCCCAGCTCCTGATTGTGCCTTGATTCCCAGCAGTTTCTGAAAATGGTGGTGGGCATGCGGGAGAGACGGCCTGGGTCAGACGTGGAGGCATTCACGTCCGCTGGGCGGGCCTTCCTGCTTCAAGGCCCAAAGCTTTGGTTACCTGGTCCCATACCTTGGACTTCTGGAGAGAGAACGGAGGCAGGGAGGGGCCAGGAGACCACAGACTCCACCTGGGCTGCTGGAAGGAGCTGCCCCTGGCCCCACCTGACATACTCAGAAGCCCCAACTGTGCTCGAATCCCTGCTCACTGCACTTCCGGGTCCCTGCTCCCCAGGCCCCACCTGGACCTCTGCCTGTCCTTGTCTCCTGAAGGCTCCCTCACCTTCCATCTGATGGGCATCTGCACCCGGAGGGCACCGTCTAGCCATGCTCTTGCAGGCTCCTCCCACAGCAGCCATGCCTCCTTCCCCTGCCTGCAGATTTGATCGATGTTTTAATCCCAATCTTTAAGCTACTTCAAATAGTTTTGGAAATAAAGCAGTCGAATTGGCCTCCATTCCAGGGATAACGTGATTTCGCACTCATTAAACACACTTCACCCCCCACTGGATGGGAGGGATTGGTTTGCTTAGTTGGGTGTGAGGCTCTTTGGGCCTGATCTCCTCTGGCTGGGCAGCTGGGAAGGGGTGGCCTAGAGCTGCTCTCTCCTGTGACAGCCACTGGGAACCAGTTGTTCGTGTCTCTCTCCGCTCAGGGCACCTTTACGGGGCATGGGGTTGCCACCGAGGAGCAGAGACCCAGTTCCTCGTGAGCTGTGGACCGTGGAGGGTGGGAGGACCAGCCCAGTGCTCTCCTGACAGTGAAAAGGGCACACGGATGGAGTTGTCCCGGGAGAACCAGCAGCAAGACCAGCCTGTGGGGCCCCGAGGACAGCCCATGGGTCCAGGCCTGGGGAGGGTCTTGGGAGGGTGGGGTAGCCCTGAGAAGTACACATGTGTTTGCTTCAAACGGCCGAAGTGGCCGCCCACCCGCTTGCCCGCCCGCTCGCCCTCTTTTCTTTTCTCAGAGCGTACAGATTTAACGTTGAGTCCTTTCTTCCCCGCCCAGCCCTCAGCAGGGACGTCCGTCCACAGGGACCCTGCAGGGTGTGTTGCGTTGTCCTGGGAGCCAAGGGCCAGGTGCCGCGCTGTGGCTTGGGTGCAGGGAGGGAACAGTTGCCTGTCCAGTGCAGAGCTGGCGCGAGGCGTGCAAGGCCTGCTGTGTTTGGGCGGCAGCAGTTACAGAATGAGGCTGGGCCCAGTGCACTCAGGCCTGGCGCCCCAGATGTGGTTGTCCCTGCATCTTGGGACCCATTCCCTCTCTTCCTGTGACAGGCCCCTGTGGTTCCAGAATCCGCCACCTCCCTGCAGCATTTCCCCTCCCCACCTGTCTCTTGGCTCCTGGTCACTGCTGCCTCCAGGCCCGTAAAGTTGCCACATGTCACACGTTCCTGGGATCACGTTGATGTCGCCTTCCTTCCTAAGTCAGACGCAAATCCCATGCCTGGCACGTGGGGCAGATGAAGAGGCTGTTTGGGCCAAGAGGGTCTGGGTCTGAGAGGTGGGGGTGCATGCCTGCTGCACAGATGAGCAGTAAGGAGTGACTCCCATGCCCTCTGGCTCAGGGTCCCCAGTGATTAGAAGACATGGGGGCAAGAATGGGTGACCCTAGAACATTTCTGAGTTGACCAAAGCGTGCTGTCTTGGGGGTTCTCCTGTAACATTTTTCTGTCCACTGAAGTTTTCAGAGGGAAACGCTGGCTCACACTCCTGCTTCGGGAGTTGAAATTCTAGTCTGCCCATGAGAGCCGCCTCAAAGTAAAGCCAGTGGGTTGATCGCTCTCAAAAGTCACAACTGGGATGGGTAGGAATAAATACTGGGCCCCTGCACCACCTCAAACCGGGATACACCATGGTTGGATAATCTTTGCTGCTTTCTGTGGCTGTGTAGAGAGTACATGTCCCTGGACAGCTGAGAAACAGGGCTGGGGCCAGCGAGGGCTCCTAGGAGCATGTGATCATGGGAGGGGCAGTTCACAAAGGGCTGTGTGCGATTTCCCCACTGCAGGACTTCTCAGTGCCTCTGAAGGGCCAACGTACACAGCTGCTCTTGCAGAAGAGCTGGAGTTTGCAGATTTCATGTAGCAGTTTTGCTGTGAAAACTTTTGTCAAGAGGCAATTTGTGGGCTAGTGCTCCATGGAACCCAGTTTGGCAAAGGCTTCCCTACAGCCCAGTCAGCACACAGCTGCTGCAGACAGAGCTGAAGTTCCAACTGGGACAAAGGGTGTGATAAGGAGCCTGGCATCCAGCTGCCTTGGGCTATAACACCAAACCTTGCTTGTCTCGGGGGCCTGTGAGGTCTACCCCTTCTCCAGCCTGTGCCTCACTTGATGCAGTGGCCTCACTGGCTGGTCTTCCAGCTCCTCGAGGCCCCTCCCGGCCATGAGCCGATGTACAGCAGCTTCCTGCCTTCCCAGGCCGAGCCCAGTCACCCTAATGTCCTCTGTTACACCTCCTTCCCTGATGCACGCTCATGAAGGCCAGGCCCCAGTGCAGCCCCCATCACGGCCCACACAGGCTCACTGATGGCTGCGTGATGCACTGTCTGCTCCGTGTCTGTCTACCGCACCAACCTGTCAGCTCCTGGAGGGCAGGAACCGCATCCCTTGCCTCCCTGGCACTGCCTGGGATCTGGGAGAAACCCACAAACATTTGTGAGACACGTGAATGAGTGCCACTGCCTTTGGATGGTGACGTGTGATACATGACTTGTCACCATTGGCCATATGTCAGCGTGGGGGCCCACGAGGGGGTGCATCGCATGGCCCACAGCATTGCTGACCACGGACCCAGCCAGCTGGAACCCGCCAGGGCCACGAGGGTGTGGTGGGGAGGGGTAGGACCAGCGGGCCTGGGGGCCACCTTCTCGAATTTGTCTGCTGCTGTGGGCAGTTGACTTCAGTGGATCGCTGTGGAATGGCCCAGACAACACGTAATTCTGTTGTGCTGATTTAAACTGTGCAGGGGCGGGAATGGAAAATCCAGGTGTGATGGGGTCAGCTGACAGGGTCTCTTGAGGGCTGACCCTCCATCTCACCACCGCCCCAACTGGTGGGTGCAGACACTGAGTCCCGGGGTGCAGGGATCAGAGGAGCTGCCTGAGGTCACAGAGCAGGCAGCAGGGATGCCGTGGACGTGGTGGTGGTGGGGGCGGGTGTTTCAGCCCTGTCTGCCTGACCCCAAACCATTCTTCTCCTTTTCCAGAAGCATAATGAGGCTGGACCTGTGTTAGGGGCACGGAGGCCCGCGTGGAATAAGGCGGCCCTGCGAATAACCCCCTGCCCACTCCCAGCCCTGATTGCGTCATTCCTCTGACTCAGTCCAGGGTTTACAGCCCAGAGAGAATTAGCTGGTGTCTCCTCCAGCCACGTGCAATTAATTTCTGCTTAAATTAGCAAGGCTGTTTACTGAGACCTGTAGAATGTCCAAAAATCTTTTTATAGCTGAGAAGGTTTAATATTTTGTAAAATCATGTGATCACAGGGTTTCAAAGTTATTTCATGAAAAGTATGAGTCACAAACTCCGAGCTTGTTAAATTGGAAAATTCTAAACCTGGTAAGACACTTTCTGTATCTTTTAAGTGTGAGAAACCAGCAACCTACCCCCCACCTCACCCCCCTAATTACTTGGTTTCATTGAAACTGAAGTGGTTCAAATGGAAATTCAGACGTTCAAATTCTGCCCAGATCTAGGTATAATTTTTCTTTCTTTCTTTCTTTTTAAATTTATTTATTTTTGAGACTGGATCTCACTCTGTTGCCCAGGCTTGAGTGCAGTGGCATGAACATGGCTCACTGTAGCCTCAACCTCCTGGGCTCAAGCGATCCTCCTACCTCAGCCTCCCATGTAGCTGGGACCACAGATGCATGTCACCACACCTGTCTAATTTTTAAATTTTGTAGAGACAGGGTCTTGTCATGTTGCCCGGGCTGGTCTTGAATTCCTGGGATCAAGCAATCCTCCTGTCTCAGCTTCCCAAAATCTGGAGTTACAGGCATGAGCCACGGTGCCCGGCATTATTTTTTAATGGTATGTAACATATGTAGAGTGACGTGCACAGATATGAAAGGTGTGACCTGATGAAATTTTACAAAGGTTATCACCTTTTCTAAAAACTACAAGCACCACCGAGATCAACACACAGAACATTTCCTGTATCACCCGAGATTTCTTGTGTCCCTTCCAAGACAATCTCTCTCCCGTCAACCTTCACTTGCAGTGTATGAGCTTTGCTTCTTCTAGGACTTCATATAAATGGAATCACATGCCATGCAGTCTTTTAGGTCTGGCTTTATTTATTTATTTATTTATTTATTTATTATTTTGTCTTGCTCTGTCGCCCAGGCTGGAGTGCAGTGGTGTGATCTCGGCTCACTGAAACCTCTGCCTCCCGGGTTCAAGCGATTCTCCTGCCTCAGTCTCCCAAGTAGCTGGGATTATAGGTGCCCGCCACCAAGCCTGGCTAATTTTTACATTTTTAGTAGAGATGAGGTTTCACCATATTGGCCAGGATGGTCTCAAACTCCTGACCTCAGGTGATCCACCTGCCTCGGCCTCCCAAAGTGCTGGGATTCCAGGTGTGAGCCACCATGCCCAGCTGGTCTGGCATCTTTTGTTAGACTTCATGTCTATGGGATTTGTCCTTGTTGTTACCTGTGGCAGTGATTTTTTTCTCTTTCATCTTTATGCCTGACACTGTATAAAGATATTATAGTTATTTTATACATTTTCTTGTCGACGGCCATCTGAGTTGTTCCTGATTTGAGGCTGTGATGAATAACTCTGCTATGGACGTGCTGGTCCATGTCATGGGTACGCTATGTTTACCCGTGTTTATTACACAAAGTCTTCCAAAGCGATCTTACCAGTTGCTGTTCCCACCAGCAATGCATGAATGCCGCCATTCCTGCCTGTCCTCGCCAATACTGCGCATTCAGTGATTTTAAAACTTTAGCCAGATTGACGGATGTGTGAGAAGGAGGTGGCAATTTGAATTTACCTCTAAGTAATGATGCTGAGCGTCTTTTTGTATGCTTTTTTTCACTTTAATTTTAGGTTTGGGGGTACATGTGAAGGTTTGCTGTGTAGGTAAACTCATGTCATGGGCGTTTAATTGTCCAGATTACTTCATCAGCCAGTGTTCGTTCTAGTGCCCAGTACTTCTATTTCGTGCTCCTCTCCCTCCTCTCAGGTGGAACTTTTCTAACCTGGTGGGGATGAGAAGGGCAGTTCAAACACTGTTGGTTACCAGAAATGCTGGATCCAGAAAGAAGGAGAAAAACCTGTCCTCTTGGACCCTGGGAGCAAATACAGAGGGGGCCCTTCAAACTCTGCCCGTGACTGGTGGGAAGAGCCCTGGACTAGAGGTCAGAAGGCTCCAGTAGCCCGGGGGCCCCCCGGCAACTTTCTGAGCTGTAGTTTCTTCCCGGGTAGGAGGAGAAGAGGCGTGCCCATCTGCCCGAGAGCTGCGGAGATCCAGGTGCACGTGGACCTTTCCCGGAAGGATGGTTCTGGATGACGATAGCTGTGGGTGCCCCCACTCATGAGCCGAGGGACACTGGGCACTCTGCTCAGCCTCTAGCCTCAGCCTGCTCATCTGTCAGAGGGGGTGAGATGACCCATTTCGGGGTGCCTGGAAGATTCACTGAAATAACCCACCGGAAGTGGTCAGAGGAGAGAGGGATGAGGCACTTGCACAGGGGCGTCGTGTCTGCACCGTGCAGCTGTAAGCTCTCTCCGCACACCGCCTCTTTCTCCTTTTCTCCCGCATGTGCCTGTGCATGTGAATTCGTGAGAGTCCCAGTCTGAGTGGGAGAGGCCGGGGATGAGATCATTTGGTACAAGGGGCTTGTCCTTGAGGCAGGAGGAGAAGCAGCTGGGGCTCAGTCAAGGCATCGGTGCTGGAAAGGGCTCCAGGTGTGACGGTTCACCCTCAGCCTCTCCAGTGCTGGAAAGGGCTCCAGGTGTGACGGTTCACCCTCAGCCTCTCCAGTGTCGGAAAGGGCTCCAGGTGTGACGGTTCACCCTCAGCCTCTCCAGTGCAGGAAAGGGCTCCAGGTGTGACCCTTCACCCTCAGCCTCTCCAGGACAGGGTCTGTGGGAGGATTGCACAAGGAGATGGGCCGGGTCAGTAACACCCACCATGAGGCACTCAGCCTCCTGGAATCGGGGGCCAGAGACACAAAAAGCAGCAGCATTTAGGTGGCACCTGCTCCCCACTCCCTGGTGCCCACGGGCGCTTCCAAAAAATGAGCCTGCCGTGGAGCGCAGGGTCTGGCATCCACCCGTCCCTCGGCCCCAGGTTCCTCCTCTTTGGGTTCAAGCCAGAGGCACAGGCTAGTGCCCACAGGACTGGGTCAGGATTGGGCTTGACCAGCTCTGGCAGCCCTGCCTCAGTGGCCACCAGCCAAGGTGACCTCTCTCCTTCCTTGTGGTGACTGTATCCATCCGAGGGGCCTCGTTGTCCCTCCCCGACACCAGCTTGGACCAGGGCCCCCAAGCTCTTTGGAGTTCATCCCCCAACTCCAAAGGTCAGAAGGCAAACTGCGTCACTGTTTCCTGTCCCTGCCCCTCCCTGTACTCACATCCTGTGCTGCGTGGGCCACTCAGGGACCCCAGGAGGCAGACACCAAGACAGGAGGATATGGGGTGGGGTCATGAAGGTGCTGTGTGTCCTGGGGCTGCTGGAAGGAACCCGCACACTGGGCAGCTTCAGGCCACTGAGATTCGCTCTCTCCCAGGCTGGAGGCCCTGGTCCCCTGGTGCACCATCAGGAGGGCATGCCATCATGAGGGTGTAGTGTCAGGAGGGTGTGCCATCCCTTTTCTCCCCATCCAGCCCAGCTTGTGGAGATGCTCAGGTGTGGTCAGGTACCCTGTGGGACCCTGACTGCCCAAATCAGGTCAGGCTCCGTAGGAGCTCAGTCGGTTTCCCTGCTGGTGGAGGCAACGTGGGAAGAGACAGTTTCCTCCCAGAGTCCTGGCCTCTGCTTCCAGCCCCATGAGGGGCAACGCTGGGCAATGCCGTACACATGGCCTCGCTTAGCGGGGTGCATCACATCTGGTAACTGCCGCCATCATGCACAGGGCTTATGACTGCCAGGTCTTGCATGCCTCACCCCATGAAGGGCTGAGCTCATGGGATGCTTGCTCAGGGAACCCCCCAAAGATGTCTGAGGAATGGGATGTGGGTCTGAGGGGGCCAGCCTGGACTGTGCAGGTCTGTGAGACTTCACATCCAACGTGAGTGCTTTGGGGTGTGCGGGCAGCTAAGAGCCTTCCTGAAGCTCCCGGGTGGTTAAGAGAGATTGCCGTGGGAACTGGAGCCCTTGGCCCGGTTGTCTCCCTTTAGCTGGAAAACAGCGTGGTCCCCATTAAAATGGAGATGGTGCATTTCACAGCCAGGGCCTTTGGGAGGCCACAGCCATAGAAAGTAGCCCTGTGGGTCTCATTCCAAATCCTTTCTTGTGGCATCTTTCTGTGAAGTAAAAAGAAGTCACTGGGGAGCGTTTTCCCTCCTTCTCACCATTTTCAATTCAGACTGGATTCTAAGGGACACAGATGGGTGGGCCAGAAGAGCCAGGTGGCTTCCTGGTGGCCCGGCCAGATCTGTGCTACCTGCCTCTCCTGCCTTCTTATGGAGGTCATTGCATTCCTGAGGAGGGCGGTGGCACCTGTCACCTGCAGAGATGCCCCCTCCTCCCTCCCACACCCTCACTTCCTCCCACCTTCCCAAATCCAGCCCGAGTCGGCATCTCCCAGAAACTGCTCAGAAGAATGAGAGATGGGTGCTGTTGGGAATTAGATAGTGACCGCAATGTATATCTGCACCCAAAGCCTCATAACGACCTTAGACCCCAAGGTCTTTCTTGGAAATAGGTTCTTTACAGATATAATTAGTTAAGGATCTTGAGAGGAGATCATCTTCGGGTTAGGTGGGTCCTAAATTCAATGCCTGCTGCCCTCGTAAGAAGAGGAGAGCAGGCAGAGACACAGGGGAGGAGCGCCCTGTGCAGAGGCGGAGATGGACCTGATGCAGCCACTCGCCGAGGAACGCCTGGAGCCGCCAGGAGCTGGAAGAGGCAGAAGAACCCTCCGCAGAGCCTCAGGAAGGAGCCTGCATTTTGCACGTCACCTTCAGAATTGTGAGAGAAGACATGTCTGTGTTTTAAGCCCCCACCCTCTGTTAGTGATCATTGTTATGGCAACCAGGACCCTGATGCAGTTGGGGTCCAGGAGTGAGGCAGACGGGCATTGCTGCTTAAATGTGGGTGCACCCGGCAGAGTGCTCCCGGCCGTGGGGTGAAGAGGGTGCACCCAGCAGAGTGCTCCCGGCCGTGGGGTGAAGAGGCTGGCATTGCAGAGCAGAAAGGCTCACAGGGGAGCCCTGACTGGGACACCAACTGGACTTGGAAATAAACACAAAAGAGAGGAGTGAAAGACGACATTGAGGCTAAAAAGGAGGATCAAGGATGGGAAAATCCACGGTGGAGGTACTCCAAAAGTGTAATCCGAGGGGAAAGTGGAGGAGGAGGAGGTGTCAGCTGGGGGCAGAGAATGAGGGCAGTGTGGAGCTCAGCCATGCTCTTCAGCACACAGCAGTGTAGCATCCTGCCTGAGGGTAGGATTGGTGGATTCCTGCCTGGGTTCCGTTGCTCGATGCTGTGTGACTTCAAACAAATCACCCAACCTCTCTGTGCCGCATGTGTATCATCTGTGAAAAGGGACAATAGCTGTTTTTTTATGCTGCTTGTGAGGAGTAAATAAAAGGACAGCTGGTAAGGAGCTTAGAACAGTTCCTGGCAGATGGAAAGTATCCAAAGATTTCATCTGTTAATATTAAGAGAACAGAAACAAAAGTCAAAGACATAATCAAAGAAAATTCCCCAGGCTGCAGAAAGGCAGTGCAGGCAGAGTTGGTCAGTGCACCACTGGGCGGGGGGAAAAAACCCCGGCCTGTGTGGAATGACAAAGCGTAAAAACAAATGTGTGTATGTGTGCACTGCACAACACCACAGAACTACTATAAGCCAAGTTCTATGCATTACTGACTTGGAGTGACCACGTGATGTGCTGTTAATGGAATGAAACAAGTTGTGGGGAAAACAGCACAATCCTGTTTATAAACATCTTGGTGATGCTCATGTCTCCTGCTGGACAGGTGTTGGGAGGCTCCCTGCAGGTGTTCCCTGTGAAGGGGTGAGTAAGGCATGGAGCCACTGTGAACAGGTGTCTCTGGCCCTGCAGCACCTTATGGCTCAGAATCGCCTCATTGGATACATAGAAGGTGGCAGGTCAGGTGCTTGTCCCCTACTTACCTACAGAGGAGACTGAGTCCCTTCAAGTCAGTGCTGGCTGGGAGGTGGGCAGGGGCTCCAGGTCCCTTCTCTGCCCCCTGCACACTGTGCCTTGCACCTGATTCTTTCCTTAAGCTCCTGAGGAGACCCAGAGTTCCTGGGTGCAGCTTTGGGGCATCTGGGGCTCAGGGCTGTCCTTGTAACCAGGCAACACTGACAACTTTTAAACTGGTTTGATTACCCAGAAAAAAACCAAATGCCCCATCTGATTCCATCTCTCCCATCTTTGGCAGGAAGCATCTGCCGTTGCCAGGCAACAGCTGGGTGCTGCACGTCAAAGGCCAGAGACAGCCTGGCTTTTTGCACCCTGTATGCAAGCCCGAGCCGCTAGCTTGTATGACTGCGTGTGGCCGAGGCCCTGGCCCTGTGCCCCTGGGTGAGGCTGCGGTCGTGATAACATCTCTCTCCCCAAGCTGTGAAGTCCCAACTCCCGGCCTCACTGCAGCTCTTCCATCAGAGGTCCCTAGAGGAAGTGTGTTCCCTGAAGTATGCATTTCCTGCTGACCTTTCCAACCCGCTGTGGCCTCTCCTTGCATTTTAGGCAGTGCTGTGACTTGCTGGTTGGAGGAAGCTTGAGTCAGGGGTCAGAGGGACCTCTGGGGATTACCCTGTCCAAAGCCTCTCCCCAAAGCCTTTCACAGCATCTTCTTTCTACTTAGCACCAGAACCTCGTGTGTGTGTGCATGTGTGTGTGTATGTGTGTGCACGTGCATGCCTCTTCCCCAGATGAGAGCCTGTGCAGAAGAACCCTGGCATATAAAGCAGATCAGGGAGGGACTGGGCTGGCAACTCAGGGAGGGGCTCCCAGGGCTTCACCCACCTAGGCCCGCAGCTCCCTCCTCTCTCCCTGCCCTGGAGACACCTCTGGGAGGCTACTTGGGAATCCCTTGTCTAATTCCATTGTCTGGTTTCACAGATGGGGAAACTGGGCCCAGACAGGAAAGTGCAATGCACTCAAGCTTGAGGTGAAGCTGGGTGGCCCAGGTGTCCAGGTGTGTCCTGGTGGGTGGGGTGGCATGGGGTTCTTTCTGTGGAACAAGAGCTGGCCCTGCCGGGAAGAACTCTTCCCCAGGACAGGCCTCCTTCCAGGAGGGAGTCATGGCATGACTGTGTGTGGAGAGCAGTGCTCCTTTTTCTCTTCGGTCTCGAGCACAGGGGAGACCCCAGGAAAAGTGGTCTGGCATGAATCCAGGGATCAGGAGCAGAGAGTGCGTGCTGGCTGAGCAGCCTTCCATCTGTGGAGGAGTGACAATTTCCCTCACTCTGCTTCTTCATCTCAGGGTCAGGCCTGGGTGCCTCGGGATCTGGAAGCTGGCACTGTGTTCCGGCCCCAGTGCCTTAGCACATGCTGTGCGCAGCCTGGAGCATTCTTCCCCTGTCCCACCTGGGATGCTCACCTGCATCTTTCCCGCCCTGGCTCAATTCTCCCTGCTCTGCAAAATGTTGGCCAAGTCTCCCCACACCTTCCCAGGCTTCCCCGGGCAGCACCAGGTCACATCATGTGCTGCGATGTGATCTCACCTCCCCAGCACTTCTTGAACCATCTACTGCCTTACGTTAAGTCTTTGTGTACCTAGGAGTCGCTCGAAGAATCTGGGGTGCAGAAGAATTGATTATTGCTTCTACGTACTATACATCATTTTTAAACACTGAAAATGGTTTTGTGGGAGACCTGGGTGGGGCCAGGCAAGGCATGTGAGGTGGTCTACATCCTCAGCAGCTTCAGGACCCAGGCAAGTCCCTGCCTCTTGCCCAGATACCGAACGATCATGAATGTGGGATTGCAGGAACCCTGGGTGTGAGCTTTGAGGAGCCTGACAAAGAGGAGGACGCTAGAACAGTCTTTGCTCTGGTCCTGCTTGCTCCTGCTCTCTCTGCCCTCAGGGAGTTGCTGTCAGCTCCCTGAATTAGCCATGAGTTCTCTCCTCCCAGCCTCTGCACACAGCTTGTCTCTCTCTAAAACACATCCTTTTCTTCCCCCACAATCCAGCCCAATCCCACTCATCTTTCAGTGTCTGACTGAGTCATTCCTTCTTCCAGGAAACTGTCCCTGAGCCCCTCTGGGTGCACCCTACCCCTTCCCCGTGTGTGTGGTACCATAAACCTGGTGTACTGTGGGTGCTGCGGGGCTGTGTCTCTGCTGCCCTCTGTGTGCAGAGTCCACTGGGTGAAGCTCTTCGTAGTTTCTAGCTCACCTTTGGGGAGGTTCACAGTCACGACGGAAGGAATTAGTCAATTGGTTCACTGTCTCATTCTTCCATTTAACCAGGTGGCCAGTCAGTGACCTGGGCAGCAGTCCCTGAGCTGCTCAGCTCAGGGTGGAGAAGCAGCCTGGGGAACAGAACCAAGAGGCGGGCTTGGGTCTGCAGTCAGCTGCCTGGGTTCGAATCCCACACCTGCTCTTGTTAGCCAGGTGATCCCAGGGAAGTCACTTCACACCTCTGACCTCAGTTTCCCCAAATGTGAAATGTAGTTGCTTCATAGAATTGCTATGGGCATGACAAGTGTTAATCAAAAGTGTAATTTTAGAACTGAACCAAGCTCAGTAACATGGAAGTATTAGCTATGATTAATTCGATTGTTTTCTAAAATGATTACAACGTGTGGTACAGAAAGGTCAACTGATTTTCCCAGAGTCACAATCAAAAGATGTGTTTTTATTCATGTGATGGTTTTAAAACTGTCTCAAACTTCTTTGAAACTTCTACTATGGAGAAGTGGGGTCCAAATTCCCTCCTACTGAGTGTGGGCCCTGTGACTGCTTGATCAATAAAACATGGTGGGTGCTGTGGCAGCCTGGCCCAGACTGTAGAAACAGCAGCTTCCGTTTCCTGTCTCTGGGGCCCTTGCTCTGGAACCCAGCTGCCATGTTGGAAGGGAGCCCAAGCAGCCCATGCAGAGCTTCCGCATGGAGCGGAAATGAGGCCCCAGCCCTCAGCTCTGGCTGGTGCAGCTGTACCCGCTGGCCTGCCCCGTGCCTGGGCTGCTTTGGAAGGGGTCCTGCAGTCTCCAGTCAAGCCACTCATCTGATGCTGTGTGGAACAGGCGTGTCTGCACCTGCCGAGCTCCACCTACATGATAAACAAAAGAGATGCTGTGGCTGTCAAGCCTTTGGCTTCCAGGCTGGCTGTTACATGGCAGTAGTCACCGGAGCACAGCTGCCTTACACATCACGTGAGAATCATTATGAATCCCAAATAGACAAATTAAGTCTCAGAGCCTCTCCCCCTTCCTCTTATTTGCCAGCCGTGCTCACCCCTAAACCGTCCTTCCCCTGTGGACCCATGCTGTGGTGCCCGATGACAGCCCTTCGCCCACCTCTGGTCTCACCTGGAGCCGTGTGCAGGTTTGTGCACCATGAGGTGCCTTTTCTGTCCCATGTTAGGATCCACCCTGGGCTGCATCAGCACCGTGGGTCAGAAAGGAGCCCCGGGGTTGGGGCTGTGACATCAGGCCTGCCCTCCACCAAGGGCAGCAAGCAGGCGGGCTTCTCTTCCTGACCCCACAGGCCAGCATGAGACCCGGGAAATAGCAGGTGCTCTATAAATATGTGGCCAGATGGACTGAATGACTGACTGAATGGAAACCTCCAGATTGGCGAGACCTCTCACCTGGGTCTTATTCCACCAAAAGCCCTGGCCCTGCCTGAAGTGACCACACAGCTCCTGACCCGGAGCTGAGGCCCAAGGCCAACAGGTCAGAGGAAGGGGAAGTGGGGATTCTCAGGCAGGGAGGAGGGTGGCTTCTCCCCTAGCTTGCCCGGAGTGACCCTCTCACTCTGCCCCCACCCTGACTGGCCACCAGGCCGCAGCTCCCCTTCCTGCCTCCCCTCCCAACAAGCCCTTCCCCTGCATCTCTAGGTCAGAACTTCTTGGCCTCATATGGAATCTTGTCCCTGAGGGTCTCCTAAATGGCCCTGGTGGCCTGGGGAAGCCCCTCCTGTCCACTCCCCACGCTGCTGAGACCCACCTTCTGTCCACAACTCGGAGCCTCCCGTGCTTGCCTCTTTACCTCCTTACCCGCTCTGCCTCCCTCCCCAGGGGTGTCCACACCCCCGTCCTTCCACGCTCTGTACTCTCTCACGCCGGTGGTTTGCATATGCTGTCCTTCTGCCTGCAACACTTTTCCCTGCCCCAACCTGGAAAATGCCTATTTATCCAGCAAGAGCGACTCAGGCATCCCCTTCAGAACTCTCTAAACAGGTGCAGGAACACCCATAGCCTCTCGTACGGTCATTCATTCATTCAACAAACACCTACCAAGCACTACTGAGTGCCAAGCTGTGCCTTAGGCCCTGGAGAGTTGGGGGCTGGACAAAGCCCGCCCTCTTATAGCTATTAACAGCAAACCACCCTGACCAGCTGTGTCGGGTGCCTTTCCACACACCGCCTTTCCTGGATCGTTGGCCCCTTCCGTCTCCAGGATCTTTCCTCCTCAGACTGAGAGGTACTTGGGCAAGGCCCTTCCTGATCCCCTCACCAAGGCCACAGCTTGGGGCTGCCTTTTGAAAGGCAGATGTTCAGATTCTGCCTGGGGAGCCTGTGGTCTGGGCTGAGCCCCTGGGACTCTGGTGCAGGTGGTGGGAGAGGGAGAGGGGGTGGGAATCTGGAGAAGCCCCTCCTGGGCACTGTGGTCCCTGCCCTGCCCCAGCAAGCTGGGCACTCCAGGACCCTGCACGGGATCCTGGTTCCCCTGTCCACCCGCCGCCCAGCTCAACAGACTCTGCCTCCAAGTGTGCGGGACCCCACCCCTTGCATTCTCCTTAGACCTGAGCCCCTGTCCCTCCCGGTCCACCTTGTGTGTTCTCCTTAGACCTGAGCCCCTGTCCCTCCCAGTAGGTGCCCCTGTGTGTTGGTTGCAGGAATGGAGGATGCATGAGGTTAGAGAGGTTTTCAGAATGTGTAGCCTTTTGTGATGACACTAACTTGATTTCTGTCTTTCACTACCAGGTTGCCCCAGGCTTTTCCTGCCGCTAGTCTTCCCTTTTGGAAAGAATCCTCAAAAGTACATGTGTTTAAGCCTTCTCAAAGCTCCCACATGATCTTGAGCATCAGGTGAACATGAATGGTGGTCAGATCCACAATGAAACTGGTCTGCCTCCTCCATGGAACCCCTGCCTCTGCAAAGAAGCCAGAGCCCACCTGCCTCCACAATGGAGCCTGCCTGCCTGCACCATGGAGACTGCCTGCCTGCACCATGGACCCCACCTGCAAGACTCGGCTTCTGACCTCTCTCCTCTTGACCCTAGGCTCTGGACTTGGGGGACACCCTGAGCCTGCTAACATCAGGGTACAGGGACAAATCTCAGTGGACATGACCAGGAGGTTTCTATTGAGAAAGAAATGTGGAGATGGGCGAGGTCAGCTTATCTTTGCAGAAGGCTGTATGGGACCATTGATGCCCCACCAGGCTGCAGCAGCAAAGGAAGGGGCATTGCCACTGCTTCACGCTCGGCTGACCTGGCTCTGCTTACCTGGACTCTTGCTTGTGTTTTTATTTTTCCTTTTTTTTTTTTAGTTTTAATTTTAATTTTTTTTTTTGTTTTTGTTTTTGAGATGGAGTCTTGCTCTGTGGCCCAAGCTGGAGCGAGGTGGCACGATCTCGGCTCACTGCAACCTCCGCCTTCCAGGTTTAAGCAATTCTCCTGCCTCAGCCTCCCAAATACAAGCATGAGCCATGACACTCAGCTAACTTTTGTATTTTTAATAGAGATGAGGTTTCACTGCATTGGCCAGGCTGGTCTCAAACTCCTGACCTCAGGTGATCTGCCTGCCTCAGCCTCCCAAAGTGCTGGGATCACAGGTGTGTGAGCCAGTGCGCCTGGCCCCCTTGCTTGTTTTGAATGGTGTAGTCTTGTGTGTTCTCTCGTTCAGAGTGGGAAATCAGACAGTGGGTCACAGATGAAGAAGGAGTAGGCACTGGAAGGACCAAGGGAGAATTATTTGAGGCAAAGCCCCAAGTGATGACATCATCATCATCACCACCGTTATTATCACTATACCTACCGAGGGTGTTCTGTGTGCCAGATGTTATTTTAATTGCATAATGCACCATCTCCTCTAATCTAACAGCACCTAAGGTGGCGAGTTTTGTGATCATGCCAATTCTGCAGATGTGGGAACCAACACTCAGACAGTCAGGTGACTTGTGCAGGATTGTACAGATGATGAGGGGTGGAGTCAGAATTTGAAACTAGGCAGGATGATTCTGGAGCCTGTGGTCTGCCACGCTAGGGCAGATGAGTGGCATTTTCCAGAGCAATCAGGAATCCGTGGCACAGGTGCAGAGCAGGGTGGCACGGCAGAGGCATATTGCAGGCCTGGCTGCTGGCTCAGAGCAGGAGGAGCTCACAGAGCAGCCCTCGCTGCCCGTGGTAAGCAACTGGTGCCAGGTCACCCAGCGGCAGTGGCAGTGCCTTGTTAGTGTCTGGGCCTACTGAGCTCCACAGGAGTCTGATGCAGAGAGACCGCCTGTCCCCAATCAACTCCCACTGCCCAATCTCTGATTTGCTCAGAAACTTACAGAGTCAGCAGCCATCAGCCACCAAGTTGTAATTAACTCTTCCTGGAGACATGAAAAACTCAAACTCTTCCAAATGGTTACCGTTTCCTTGTTGACTTTTAGTTCCAGTGTAAACAGCCCTTCCAGAGCCTTCCAAGTCTTGGAAACCCTGGAGAGAAGCTACGGGGATCTTTGGGGGAGCAGAGGGTTCCTTCGTGATGATCCTCCACTGCCTCAGGTTATCAAACAAATCCCCGTTCTCAGACCAGGTTATTTTCACGTGCCGGCTCCTGTAGCCTGGGTAGGGAGACCCCCAGGCACACTTTGGGGGGTCTTCCTGAAGGGTCTAGAGGGAGGACCTCTCATTCAGCAGAAGTGAGCCCAGGCCCTGCAGCCTCTCCCTGAGAACTTGGCAAGGTCCACACGGGCTGGGTGGTGGGGAGGCTGGAATTCTCTCCAAGGTCACCCAGATTTCTTTGCATAATGTTAGCTGGTGATGGAGTAGGGTCCTGAAATCTGGGGATGCTGATGGCTTCATCCATACAATGGATCAAATGGTCCCCCTGCACCCCCATTTCTGTCTACATCCTCATCTTCAGAACCTGTGAATGTGGATGGTTTTCTTTGGAGAAGGATCTTTGCGGATGTAATTACATTAAGGATCTTGAGACAAGGAGATCATCCTGGATTAGCCAGGGGAGCCCCAAATCCAATGAAAAGTGTCCTTGCAGAAAAGCAGAGGGAGATTTGAGAATACAGAGAAGAGAAGGCACAGAAGAGGGGCCATGTGACCAGGGAGGCAGAGATCAGAGTGATGTGGGCTCAGATTCTCCCCTAGAGGCCTGGAGGGATTATGGCCTTGTCTGCAGCTTCCAGCCTGTGGGATGGTGAGATAGTACATCCTCACTGCTTTAAGCCACCAAGTTTGTGGTGATCTGTTACAGCAGCTTCAGTAAACACGTACGGCCTGCATAACTCGGTGCCTGGTAAGTAGGACTCTATGTAAATCTGTCGTTGAATTCGCATTATCCTTATTTTTGTTTTTTAAATTGGAGATAACTGTGGATTCACATGCAGCTGAAGGAACACTACAGAGTGATCAGGGTGCCTCTCACTTTGTTTCCCCAGAGGTACTGTCTTAGGTAACCACAGGACAAAATCATAGCCACGAACTTGACCTCAGTACCATCCACACACACAGTTCGGATGTCACCAGTGTCACATGCACTCACCTGTGTGTGTGTGTGTGTTTAGTTCTGTGGCACTTTCCCCCCATGTAGGTTTGGGTGTCCAGCACCACGGCGAAGGCACAGAACTGTCCGTCCATCTGCGGGTCGCTGGTGCCATAGTGAAGGCACAGAACTGTCCGTCCATCTGCGGGTTGCTGGCCCCACGGCGAAGGCACAGAACTGTCCGTTCATCTGCGGGTCACTGGCACCACGGTGAAGGCACAGAACTGTCCGTCCATTGCGGATGCTGGTGCTGCCCTTTGTAGCCACAACCACCTCCTTGTTTCCCTCACGCCCCGTGACTGCTAACCCCTTCTCCAGCGCCATCACTTTGTCATTTCAAGAATGTGATGTCAAGGGACTCATGCCAGGTGTCCCTTTCGAACTTGGCTTTTCTCATTCAGCACAATTCTCGGGAGATCCATTCAAGTTGTGGAGTGGAATCCCATGGTATGAATGTACCACCATTTAACCACTGACCTGTTGCAGGACATTTAGGTGGTTTCCGGTTTTTGGCTATTGCAGATAAAGATGCTGTGAACACTGGCGTGCCAGATTCAGTGTGAATGTGAGTCTCCGTTTATCTGGGGTAAATGCCTGGGAGTACCACTGCTGGGTCATTGGTAAGGGCGTGCTTAGTTTGGTGAGAAACTGACGCACTCTATTTCAGAGTGGCCACACCTCTTAATGTTCCCACCAGCTCCGTCTGAGTGGGTGCCCCTGTCTCTGAGGCCTCACCAGCATTTCCTGTTGTCACTCATTTTTCTTTTCTTTTCTGTTTTTTTTCTGTTGAGACAGAGTCTCACTCTGTCCCCCAGGCTGGAATGCAATGGCGCAATCTCTGCTCACTGTAACCTCTGCCTCCCAGGTTCAAGCGATTCTTCTGCCTCAGCGTCCTTAGTAGCTGGGACTACAGGCATGCGCCACCATGCCCGACAAATTTTTGTTTTTTTAGTAGAGACAGGGTTTCACCAAGTCAGCTAGCTGGTCTTGAACTTCTGACCTCAAGTGATCCACCTGCCTCAGCCTCCCAAAGTGCTGGGATTACAGATGTGAACCATTGTGCCTGGCCCACTAATTTTTATTTTAGCCATTCTGATAGGTGTATAGCTATATCTCACTACAGTTTCAATATAATGAGTTTTTTTTAAAAAAATATTTCTTCTTTATTCAACTGTTGGTCTCCCTGGGGAGGAACCTTGACTTATTCTTTTCTGACCATACTCCCCAGTTTAGTGGCAGTTTACTCCTTGTTTATGTTTAATGTAAATGTTTAAAGGTAAACAAGGCCAGACTGGACGAGCCACCGGGACCCTCGGAGTCTCTTTGTAAGAGCTCTGATTCTGAGAAGTGCGCACTGATCCCTGTGATGGGCAGCAGGAGAGGAGAATAACAGGTGAGGCTCAGTGAGTTGCCTGGTGCCAGGTGAGGTGTCAGTGAGCGGGTTATGTGGGTGGCTGCCTTCCTTCCTCTCACTGGGTAGGTAGTATTTTACCCCAGTTTTATAGATGAGGAAAGGGAGGCAAAAAGAGGTGAAGAATAATAAGCTATGGTTTGTAACGTTGAGTTGCTTTCACTTTAGTTAAGGAGATGACCACATTAAGTGTTGGGACACGCAAGAGATCGTGGCACAGGGTTTGAGAACGTCACTGGCGTGGTACGAGGGCCTCTGGAACAGGGTTGCATGGAGGTGGGGGCCGTGTGCCTGTCCTGTTCTTGACCTTTGGAAGGAAGGCTCCTGCTTTTTCGCCTGTAGTATGGAGATGTAGCCCTCCAATGTCAGCCCTTCTTGCACTTGAAAGCTATACATTTTCCTGAAGTCTCAGCTTGACCTGCATCTATAAGTTTTGAGATACTGTCCATCAAATTTTTGATATGCTATAGCGTTTTCATCATTTTTCAGTTCAGATAATTTAAAAATTCTAAAAATGTCATTAAAGTCGAATTCATGACACCTGGGGTATTTATTTAGAAATGTGGTTTTAAATTTCCAAATTAAATTCACTATAGATTTCTAACATTTTTTGGATTTATGGTAAGAAAAAGTAGTCTACTTTAAACTGATTTTTTAAAATTTGTGAAAATTTGATCTTGTCCTTGGTAAACATTCTTATATATATTGCATATGTACTTGGGAAGAATGTATATTTTCTAACTGTTGAGTGTAGGAGTCTATATATTTTCATTAGATCTAGCTTGCATTATTCAGATTTTTTATACTGTTATTAATTCTGTGTTTACCTTTTCAATTACTGAGCGAGATATATGAAAATTTACTGTAATGGTGGATTTGTCATGTATTTTCTTTGAATTCTACTGGTCTCAGTCTTACAGATCTTAAAGTCATGTTATTAGGTTTATTTTGTTTAGAATTTTTATGTCTTCCTGGTGAACTAAGCTTTTGCCATCCTTTGGTAGTGACTTCGTTTATTTCTCATAATATTTTACCCTTCAAATATATGGAAAAATAAATTTGAAGGCTAAAATACTAATATATATGTTTTTATATACATATATAATATACACATATAATATTTGTCTGACACATGTTTTACAACTTTTTATTCACGTAAGTTTTAAACATCTCTAAACAGCATAAAGCTGGATTGAAATTAAAACATTGAATCTGACAGTTTGGTTATCTGCTAAATTTTGCCCATTTATATTTTTTGTGATTGCTGATACATTTAAAATTATTTTTTCCATCTTATTTTGTGATTTCTTTTTGTTCTAAAAATTCCATCTTTTTCTGCCTTATTTTGAATTGATTACATATTTAAAATCCATATTCTGTCCTCTGTGTTTCAGAATTAGACAAAACCACAGTCTATGTTTATCCCTCCGATGGTGACCCTTAGAATTTTAGCATAGAAACTTAACTCAGGATCTAAACTTAATTGAAAGACCTACAGCCTTCCTGAACAATTTGAGGAGCTGAGAATATTTTTTACTTAATCATATTGCCAATAATCTTATTGATGTTCCATGTTTTATTTCTGTCCTTTACCCAATTAGGTTCTATTGTAATGTAATTCTCATGTCAATGTTTATTTAGATTTTTATTTTTTTTTTAGATTTTTTAGATTTTTTTTAGATTTTATTTTTATTTATCTATATTTTTATTCTTTTTGCATCACTTTTTCTTGCCACTAAGAATCTGTGTTCTAGAATTATTTTCCTTTTTCCTAAACAGCTTCCTTTACTGTTTCTCTAGTGATGGGACTTCTGGTGGCAAAATCTTGCAGTTTCTATTAAAGAGTCTAGAACTCAGAACATGTGACTTGGTATAAGGAGCCATGGGACTGGTTGAATAGATGAGAGAAGTAACTCTCCAATGACTGTCACCCTGAGGATTATCTAAGGGCACCATAAAAACTTGAAAGAAGGGATGGATTCCTTTCTCCCTGGAATTCCCTGTCTGTGCTTGACAGGCCAGCGGAGAGACCACAGGGTACTGGTCTCTGCCACCCTTGCAAACATGTTCAGGGTAAGGGTTATCTAAAGAAAAGATTGTAATCTGGCTTTTCCACACAGCGGGGACCCTTCTCCACTCCCCAGGGTGCTGGGCTGAATTTCTCACTCCTTAGTAAGTTCATCTGTTCTCTTGCAGGCCCTGCCCTGATTTTGGCTTCTCTTGCAGACCATCTCAGGCACTGACCATATGAGAATTCCTGAGACCCAAGTACAAGTCCTGGCCCTGCCTTTAATACCATCACTGACCAGGAACAATTCTCGGAGACTTTCAGAGCTCTTGTTCCAACCTACTCGAAGGAAGTCGTCTCCTGGGTGGTTTCTGGGCCCCCTTTGATTTTGACTCCCCATGTGTCCACTTTTTGGGTTTTTCAGTCCCTTCAGCATGAAGAAGCAGACTGGTCCAGACCCATATCTTGAATGTGGTTTTAGGCAAGAGCATTAGATTGAAAGGAAATTGGTGAAATCCTATAAGCTGAATCCAGAGTGTTCAACATTTTTGTCCTTCTTGAAGACTTCCATGAATACAATGAAGATAGAAAAGGAAAAGCTTGAGTTGTTTGAAATCATGTAAAGTAATTTTCTTTCCCAGAAACTGACTGTCATTTTCTCTTACGCACAGCGGGTTGGGGTGTGGAATACGAATTGGATGAGATGTTTATCTCTGGTGAATGCGTGTTGACTGGCATGAATCATTGCTGCCTAGGAAAAGGACTTTAATCTCCTTCATACCTCCTGGTAAATTCTGCTGATTTAGTAGGAGGAAGGAAAATGTAGAGACAATTGGGTGTGCTGGAAATCAACTCGGTCAGCACAACAGCGAGAAGTCAAGAATTGAGGAGTATTTCCAGCCTTACCATTGACTCTCTCGGGGCACATCAGTTAATAATTTCCATTACTACTCCAAGGCCCTCATGAGCAGCAGGAAACACCTCTGTCAAAATAGCTCTGTGAATGAGGATCCAACCTTTGCCACCTGTGCCCTTGGTCCAATTTTAGGAAAGGAGGGCTTCACTCTTGTGTGAAGGGATAAAAAAAGGCCCTGCTGTGCCATTAGAGACCTGGGTTCGAGACCCACTTCAGCCCTAGCTCCAGGACCGAGGGAAGCTGCTTATTCTCAATCTGAATACATTTTTAAAACACTTCTACCCATTTTTAGTAAAAATACATTTATTTTATTATACTTTAAAGCTTTTTGTTTTGGATAAATTGAGAAGGATGAGTAGTGAAATGGATATGCCACTTGCAGGACAACTTTGTGAACACAATACTTAGTCATTTTTAGAACAGATGCTTCTAATTGAAGTACGAGAAAGTGCTCATATGGCAAGGGAAATCTCTGAAATGATGAAGCCTCTGTGTAGCCACCACCTACATCAAGAACCAGATCATTGCTAGGAGCCCAGAAGACTCTTTCGTGCCCTTTTCAGTTCCCACCTCCCCCTACACCCTCAAAAATAACCATGATTTTGCCTTTGAACAGTTGGACCAGCTTTGGGTGAATGGCATCACACATTGCGTATTCTCTTAACTCCAGTGGTTTTCACTCAGTGTTCTGTTTATGAGATTTATCTGTGGTGGGTGTAGCAGCTGCTTGCCGACTGTGTGTTTCCATGAAACGGGCACAATAGCCCTTACAGATAGGATTCTGCTGGGAATTGGGTTGGGGAAGGCACAGAAGGCAGGGAGAGGTGGGCTTGCGGACATGCGGGATGAGCATGACCGTTCTTCATTCGAGGGTGCTCAGGAACCCACAATCCTAACTCAAGCAGACACTGGAATTTAAGTCTCAGTATTAAGACTTTTAAGACTCAACCAGATCCTTCATGCTCCAACTGGCTCATCAGGAAGTTCGAAGCAGATTTTGCCAGCATGCCCAGAGGACTCTGGGAAAACTTCCAGGATTCCTGGACCAGGTGAAACCTTCAGAGCCGTCAGGCACCGCTGTGCCTCCTCCTGCTGCTGCCTGGCTGCTGAGATTGGTGCATCTGGATGAATCTGATGTGTATGTTTTCATTCCTTTCCTTCCAGAACCCTTGGTAAAGAAAGTACACAGAGGGATTCATGAGTGCTTGGCTAACTCCAAGGTCCTGGGAGGACATGAACCAGTGACTTTGAATGTGATGCTGAGCCCAACAGGGAGCCAGTATGACTCTTCCCAAATCACAAGTGAGACTCAGAGGCCCCACTGGGCTCCCACGTGGACTCAAGCCACCGTCTTTGCTTAGAGGACGCAGCAGAAAGACTTGGCTCATTTTCCAGGGGGCAGACTTGGAGAGTTCTGCCAGGTCCATACATTTCAACCCCCTCCTCCCACCACAGCAGGCCTGCTCTTTTATGTATCCAATGGGAATATTTTTCATTATCTTCCCTCTCAATTTAATTAATCCACATTCCGTAATGAACCTTGAAATTTCATTAAACACATCATTACTAATCAGCACAGAGCTAGTGGTAGTTGGCGGCTTCTTGCCGCCATGCAGGATGTTTGACTGTGCCAGGTGCTGTCATCCGACTCTGGGCCTGGGGACCCCCTCCTCCTCCTGCAGGGCTAGGGCTCAGGACCATTCCTGAGTGGCCAGGATGCTACACTGGCCCCTCCCGCAAGGCTGGGGAGGTTGGTCTTGCAATGGGTGGCTGTACAGCCTTTTGTGGAATCGTGGTGGCTCAGCAGAGGCTGTGAGGATGACAGTGGATGGTGTCTCGTGAAAGCAGGTGTGGATGACATCACAGCAGTGAGGGGGGATTCCCACGATGCCCTTCTCTGAGACTCAGTTTCTGGGGGTGTCAGCTTCCTCAGCTCTCCCCTACTCCCTCCTATAAGAGCACCCATTGATCATGATACCACCGGGTCTGGTGTCGTGTGGGCACAGGGGAGGTGCTGGCACCAAGTGAGAGCACCTGTGCATGGTTGGGGCTGTTCCTGGCGGGCCCACAGCTGCTTCCATTCTTCTGCACCTCTTCCTGCCTCCACTTCCTGCCTCCACTTCCTGCCTCCACTTCCTGCCTCCACTTCCTGCCTCGGCCACCATCTTTCTCCAGTTGCGACCATTTGGCCCAGAGACAGCCACCTCCTGGCAAGCTCTTCCACTTCTTGGCCCATTTCTTCCTCCCATTTTCAACTCCCAATGAAACCCCAGCCCCAGGAGAAGCCACCTCTTCCCCTTCTCTGCAGTTGTTTAGACTCCTGGCTGTAAGCCTCAGCGGGCCGCCTGCCCTAGGCTCATAGCTCCCTGTGGGGTGTCCCCTGTAGCCTCCTCCTCCTCTCACACTTTCCCCTCCCTCAGGTTCAGAGGTGCTCCCCTGCTCTTTCTCTGAGGAAATGGAAGCTTCCAGAAGCCCCTCCATTTCTCCTCTCCCCGATCTGCAGGCCTGCCCGCTGCCCGCCCTCCTGTCACCTGGAAGGAGTGTGGCAGTCACCGAGGCCACCATCTGCCCTCCGGAGCCCAGGCCCCTCTTTCCCTTTCCCGAGAGCATGGCTCTGGCAATCATCTCGTCTCTTGTTTACGGGGTTAGCCCCACCCTCAGACAGACACAGCGATGCCTACCTCCCGGGGACAATGCCTGCTCCATGTCACCCTCCAGCTAGGACTCCTCCCCAGCTCCATGCCCCCACCCTGAATTCTGCATCCAGCCCCTGCTCCCTGTGGCTTCTGTCCCACCCCCAGCCTTCCACGGAAACTTCTCTGCACGGGGACTTCAAAGAGCCACATGTGACAAAAGCCGGCAGCTTTCCCACCCATGACCCAGCCTCTCAGAAGCACCCTCCAGAACCAGCCCTGCCTCCTTGGCTCCCCTGGCCCCATGGCCTTCGTGATCCTGCACACTGCAGCCTTCTGAGTTGGATCTAAGGTTTGGGCAGAGCCCATCTCCCTCTCTCCCAAGATTGATCCCCGTCCAGTCTCCACCTCTGCCTGGACATGTCCAGGTGCCGCCCTCCCTGCTCCGTGGGGGCCACTAGCTGCGCTCACAGTCCTGACACATTGAACAATTCCTTCCTCAAAGTGTGGCCCTACTGGGGAGGATGGTGGGTGGGAGCAACCTGTGTGACCTTAGAATTGGGGTTCTAAGCCTGATTTTAAGGCTCTGACGAAAGTGGTAAAAGAAAATCCATCTGCCAACAATTTCAGGGGCTTCCCGATCGCCAAAGGAGCCCTTGGGCCACAGGCATGGCAGATGCTGCCTATTGTGTTCAGACCCACTTCGTGGCCAGTGTGCCCACCTGCCCTCTGTTGCGAGTGTCGTCTGCCCTTGGCCACGGCCATGAGGGGCTGTCGGGGGTGCTGAGCAGTTACACTCTCCACCTCCCACCCTGTTGGTGCCCGTAGCCAGCCGCTGACCCTCTGACCAACGTGGGGTTTAACTACCCAGCCTCCTTGCCCCTGAGCAGGACAAACTGTGGTGAAATTCACACTGTGGAGATCCCATGGGTTCCGGCTGGGTTGGGTGTACCCTGGACCTGCGTCTTTGCCCAACCTCTTCCCATTGCCACCTGTCTGAGTTTCTCCCGGGAGTCCTCCCTCCATGAATCTTCTGCTCAAGGACCGTGATTCAGGCTCAACTGATGGGGACCCTCACCTAAAGCAGCAGGCAAAGACCCTTCACTGAGATACCCTTTGTGACTGCACTGAAGCTAAAGGCACAGGGGCTGTGCACCTGCACCAGGGAAGCTGACACCCCCTGGGAAATCAATGGCATCTGCACCAGGCTTTTCGGTTGCAGGACAAAAGCAGCCTCAGACCACAGCTGAACGGATGGTGTGGCTGTGTGCCAATAAAACTTTATTTACAATAACAGGCACCTGGCTATAGTTTTCTAAGCCCCATTCCAAGTAATATGTCCCTGGAGAAGTGGGATTGTGCTTTGTTATTGAAGTATCCCAGATACAGTTGGCCTTTCATATCTGTGGGCTCTGCATCTGTGGATTCAGCCATGGACCAAAAATATTGGGGAAAAACAATAAAAAAAAAACAATAAAAACAATACATATAAGAAAGCCAATACAATATAATAACTGTTTACATAGTATTTCCATTGTGTTAGGTATTATAAGTAATCTAGAGAATCTAAAGATGGTTTAGGGTACACAGGAGGATGTGAGTAGGCTCCCTGCAAATCCTATGCCATTTTCTATCAGGGACTTGAGCATCCCAGGATTTTGGTATCTGCGGGGGTTTGGAGGTGTCTTGGAACCAACCCCTTATTGGTGCCAAAGGAAGATTGTACTCTTATCACAAAATCAAACGTGTATTACATGTCAGAGTCACCACTGTCACCTGCTCAGCTACCTCAAGTTACTTCCCCAGTTCTCCAGCCCAAGGCTCATTCAAACCCATGCCATTTAGAGGCTCACTGCTTTGACAGGATAAACTGCATAGCACACAGGACCTGAGAGGAGGTGAGAAGTGTCCCTGCTAATATACTAGAGAAAGATTTCAGGGCAGGGCATGACCACAGAACCCTATAACCGAGGACCATCTGGTCTGGGGTTTGCCTTCAAGCATATGTCTGTCCCACGTAACATATCAGTCCCATGTAAAATGCCTGGCCCGTTGTACGTCAGTCCCGTCCGAGGTGTCATCCCCCTGTGAGACATCAGTCCCATATAGGTGTCGGGGGTGGGGCACGTGATTCTGCATCTCAGTGTTGTGCCGTTCCTGTCATGGTAGGGATGTGACATTCAAACTTGTGAGAAATGAATCCTAAAGTTGAAGATTGTTTTGAGATCGAGAGCTTTTAGCAAGAAAGCCCACCTGGTTTCTGAATATTTTTCCCTGGAGGAAAAAGGAAGGGAAGTGAGGCAGAGCCCCACTTTCCCGCTTCAATCCCCTCCTGTGGTCAGATGGTCCAGGCCACGTATGGCTTCCATGAGCTCTCAGGCCGTCTCATGGCCACGGGCTGCACTCTGGGTTATGTTTCAGGCTTCCTGAACATACAGAGACACACTGCTGTTGTTTTCTTTGAAAGTCACTTTATCCAACGACAAGCCGTCAAGGGCGACAGCACGGCTCTACCTCCCCACTACTCCTGCACCTGCTAACCTCACTGGGCACTTTCAGTCTGAGCGTGGAGAGGCAAGAGGGAACATGCTTTCTGTGGCTTGTCTGATGATTCAGACCTCACAGGAAGATGAGGTGAAGGTGGGTCTGAGTCAGGTCTGAGAGGTGGGCAGAACCTGCCTCGGAGGAAGAGCACTCCGTGCAGGGCAGCTGGGCCCAGCCGGTTGCGGTTGCAAGCAAGGTGTGTCTTCCTTCTGTTACGAGCTGAGCACCCCTGAGAGAAATGGGCCCTGCTGAGCTAACATCAAGTCATTAGCAGGGCTGGTTCCTCAGGAGGCTCTAGGGGAAAGTTGGTTTTCTGGCTTTTCCAGCTTCCAGAGGTGCCCACGTTCCTTGGCTGGTGGCTCCCTCCCCCGTCTTCAAAGACAACAGAGCAGCACCTTCACATCTCTCTCGCCTCTGCCTGTGCGGTCACACCTCTTTTTACTGCTGTGACCCTCCTGCCTCTCCTTCCCCCTTATAAGAGCCCTCTGATGGCATTGAGCCCACCTGGCTAGTCCAGGATAACCCCCCACCTCAGAATCGCTAACTCAATTGCGTCTGCACAGTCCCTCTGCGTTGTGAGGTCACATATTCGCAGGCTGCAGGGATGAGGACGTGCACATCTTTCCAGGACCATCACCCTGCCCACAAGAAGGTGTGGCAGGATAGAAATCCCTGCGTGAAGATTGGTGCCAGGAGGTGAATGCGAGGATCTTGTCGGGTGTGGAGTGGGGACAAGCCCAGCGGGTTCAGATGGGACAACAGCATTTGCTGCAGCCGTGCAGATCTGAAACTAGAGCCCTTCCTCTCTCTCGTGTCTTGCGTCTCTGCTTTCCTCCCCTGCTGACTGTGGATGCATGCTGGGTGGGGGAGAGGCAGCTGAGGACCCAAAACCCTCTTTCCCAAGCTTCACAGGAGCCCTCTAGCCTTCCAGACCACCCTCCCAGCTGTGGTAATCCCTAATAACCACAAGTTCACCTCCCTGGAAACTGGAGCATTTGCTGATTTCCTTCTGTGCGTCTTCCCACAGTGGTGGAACCAAGTGTCCCTCCGAGTGGTCACCGTATTGTCTCTCTGATTGCCTCAGACCCCTGCGTTTACTCCTCTTTTTCTACCTGTGGGTCTTGAGTGAAAGTCACATCTGTGTGACTCTCAAGTCTCAGGAGCATTTTACCCCAGGCATTCACGCCATCCTCTGTGCAATTCACGCAATTGCACAGAGCTGGACAGAATGTGACCACCGTTCCTGGACTGAGCCCCAGGAAGACTAGCAGTGCAAGGTAGGACTGCACTTCCCACCTAGGCCAAGTGGGAGTGACTCTTTCTATCCAGAGAGCTTAAACGTTCCTTCCACGGCCATAGAAAGCAGAAGATTGAGAGCACCAGAGAGAGTGCAGCTGCCAAAACAAAGTCCCGGTGGGCTCAGCTTGGAGGATGAAGACCTGCCGGGCTGCTGGATCAGGCAACCAACATTTTGCAAGATGACATTGAAAATAAACAGTGATTTCATGAAAACTACTGAAGGAAGACTCTGAGTGGGTGTGTAGGGAAAGCATTAAGAACAAATGCTCGACCAAAAGCTGAAAATGTATTTATTGCACCAAAGGCCTTTCAAAACTCTTCCAGATGAGCTAGCCTTGGTGCTTTCTTTGAAAAGATGGAAGAGAAGACCCTGCCCCTGCCCTTGTGAGGAGAACAGGACCCTACCACCATCCTGCACAAAACGTGGCTGGTTTAATTTAGTAAATACTATAACTTGTATCTGCCTCAATGAATCTCACACACACACACACAGACATACACACACACACACACACACACACACTCTGGGGATGTTTGCTGTATATAGAGAAAACCTCTGGTAGATGATGAGATTGAAAAAGCCTTGTCTTCATCCATTCAGGCTGCTATAACAAAATAACATGGCCTGGGCAGCTTAGAAACCACAGACATTTGTCTCCCATGGTTCTGGAGGCTGGGAAGTCCAAGATCGAGGTGCCGGCCAATTTGGGGTCTGGTGAGGACCTGCTTCCTGGTTCATAGATGGTGTCTTCTCCCTGTGTCCTCATATAGTGGAAGGGACAAGGGAGCTCTCTGGGGCCTCTTTTAGAAAAGCACTGAAGCCATTCATGAGGGTTCTGCCCCCATGACCTCATCACCTCCCAATGGCCCACCTCCTAACACCATCGACTTGGAGGTTAGGATCTCAACAGATGAATTTTAGGGGGACACATTCAGACTATAGCAAGACTCAGTTGAACTTTCTGAATCAAATTTGGTTGAAGAGTGTCTGTGGGGCTTCTTTGGGAGAAGGAGCAAAGGGAGCTTCCCCCTTCTTTTGGGAGATCCCCCTGCATGTCCCCATGGGGCCGTTCCTGTCCACCTGGGGAGGCTGTGTCATCTTCATGGTATTTTGGGGAGTCATTACAGGTTCAAAGGGCAAAGAAAAGTATCCAGGCTTATTCACTGACTGATGTATGGACAGCCAAGGATGGCCTCTTCATCTGATGGCTCATCTCTATGGTTCTGTGTCAGAGAAGGACTTTCCCAAGCACTCTGGCTGGGCTCTGCTATTGAGCTTACCCTGTCACCATTCCTTCTAGTTATGGGCTGAATGTCTGTGTTGCCTCAAAATTAATATATCCAACCTAACCACCAAGGTGATGGTGTAGGAGGTGGGGCCTTTGGGAGGCGATTAGGTCCTGAGGGTGTAGCCTCATGGATGGGATCAGTGCTCTTATAAAGGGACCTCAGGGGGCTCCCTCCCCTTCCGAGGGTACAGCAAAAAGCCACTGTCTGTGAACCAGGATGCGGGTCCTCCTCAGACACGAAATATGCCAGCACCTTGATTTTGGACTTACAAGCTCCAGACCTGTGAGAAATGAGTGTCTGCTGTCTCAGCTGCCCAGTCTGCAGTAATTTATTGGAGCAGCCCAAAGCGATGGGGACACTCCACCTTTAGAAGCAGAGGCTGAAGAGGCAGTGGTTTTAGCAGATGCAGGTCCCTGAGGGTCATAAGGACCCTCAGTGGATTGCTGGTTCCTAACCTTATCCCCTAGCACCTGTTGAGCCTCCTCCCTGGAAATCAGCCTGAGGCCACGTTTCTGGGCTACTCCCTCAGTGGGGTGAAGTCCCAGGGCAATGACAGGGAGGAGTGAGGAGGAGAGGCAGCAGAGCAGGTGCCAGGGTTCCATGACCCAGCAGCTCTAGTCTTGGGAAGTGACTCTTCATGAGGCCTGATGAACGACTACCTCTCAGGGCAGCCCAGCCTGGGGGTGGAGGGAAAAGGATTTATCAGCTGCTGGGCTTGCACTGGTCCAGGATTTACCCCATGGAGCATCCTCTGCACGGCTTGGTGCCTCTGTGTTGCGAGCTCAGTGGTGGCCTTGCTGGGGGGTGACGGATGAGTGGCGTGGGTGAGGCCTGCCGGTGCTGCCCGGGTGAGCCTATGCAGCTTGGCCCCCTGGGAATTGGCCATGGGTTCTGGGGACCAATGTGGCTAAGGACCCAGGGGGCTCACAGGGGGTCTGTGCTGGCCTTTGCACAGGACAGGTGGCTGGTTCACTCTCACCTGTACGCCTCTGTAAATGAGAAAACAGAAGGTCAACTCCTTGGACCACACAAGGAATGAGCAGTGGATGTGGGAGCTGATGCTGCCTGAGTGGCCTCAGGGTAAATGAAGAGGGCGTCGGCTGGCAGGGTCTGAGGGCCTCTGATATGGTTTAGATCTGTGTCCCCACCAACTCTCATGCTGAATTGCAATCCCCAGTGTTGCAGGTGGGGCCTGATGGGAGGTGATTGGGTCACAGGGCTGGATCCTTCATGAACGGTTTAGTCACATGCCCTTGGTGCTGTTCTCATGATTGTGAGAGATTTCTCACAAGATCCAGTTGTTGAAAAGTGTATGACGCCTGCCCCGTGCCCCTCTTGTTGCTGCTCGTGCCATGAGATGTGCCTGCTCCCCTTTGCCTTCCGCCATGAGTACAGGCTCCTGGAAGCCTCTCCAGATGCCAGCATCATGCCATCATGCTTCCTGTACAGCCTGCAGAACATGGAGCCCATGAAACCTCGTTTCTTTTTCTTTTCTTTTCTTTTTTCTTTTCGGATATAGGGTCTTACTCTAGCTGGGTTGCCCAGGCGGGAGTGCAGTGGTGCGACCTCAGCTCACTGCAGCCTTGACCTCCCGGCCTCAGGTGATTCTTGCACCTCAGCCTCCAGAGTTGCTGGGAATTCAGGTGTGTGCCACCATGCCCAGCTAATTTTTTTGTAGTTTTAGCAGAGACAGGGTTTCGCCATGTTGCCCAGGCTGGTCTCAAACTCCTGACCTCGAGTGATCTGTCGCTTTGGCCTCCCAAAGTGCTGGGATTACAAGCGTGAGCCACTCTGCCCGGCCAAACCTCTTTTCTTTATGATGCACCCAGTCTCAGGGATTTCTTTATAGCAATGCGAGAATGGACTAATACAGGATCTTCCTGGCTGAGCATGACTTTTCCAGCCGTGCATGTCAGATAGAGGCCTGGGCCACTCTGACTCTAGAGTTTCATACACATTTAATAAGTTCCAAATCCCAGTAACCCACATCCGCTCTCTTCGTTTCCACCTCCTGCCCCACCCCCATGGCAGGTGGGGAGGCCTTTGACTTTCCATCTCTTCCTGGGTCCTCTCCTGCCTCTGGGCACATTTACCACTGGGTTAGCAGCTGAGGGTGAGTGACGGTCTGAGAAACAGGCCTAACTTGGTTGAACAGAGGGAGGGCTTCATGTGGCCAGTGTCCCTGGAACAGGGAGCAAGGTTTGAAGTCACCCGTCTCCTAGGGGTGACTGCTTCCATTTATTCACGTTCGGGTGCTGTGCAATTGGGACGGCGCACCCCGCGCCCCTCTGCACCTCCAGGGTATAAATCTCCCAGTCTTTCTTTTTCCTGTCCTCACCTTCCTTCCTGAGGTTTAGGCGCACACATGACAAGCTCCTAATAAGCAGAGGACGACAACAGCGAGAAAACAGCAGCAACAGAGGCAGGGCAGGCTATTCAGCAAC
Source organism: Papio anubis (assembly GCF_008728515.1). Taxonomy (NCBI): domain Eukaryota; kingdom Metazoa; phylum Chordata; class Mammalia; order Primates; family Cercopithecidae; genus Papio; species Papio anubis. Next base: position 123,509,862 of record NC_044985.1, read on the forward strand.
TGCAAAATAAAGCAAACCGACCCCCAAAAACGTGATAAGTCTGTCCCAGATCTGTGGATTTTGAGCAGCTGTGGAGAGAGAGAGATGGGTCAGTCTCTGCAATTCGTCCTGATGCAAGGTCTGCCTGCTGGGGAGACAGATCTTGGAAGAACCTAGGAGGGAAAGTCGGAACCACCCGCCTGCTGAGAAACGCACTGAGCATTTGCCTGCCCAGTGCTGGACTGAAGTCCTCAACAAACGGATGCCATGAGTCCGTAGAAGCCATCCACGGATCCTTTTACCTGGTGTGCACTGGGCTGAGATGAAAGTGGGGATCGATGAGCTCAGGAAGGATTATAAAAATATTAAAAACAAAATAGCAGGGGCAACATACCCTTCAGCGGTTGCACTTAGCAGAATAAAGATTCTTATTAAAAAGGAAGAGTAATGAGTGTTGCTCTGTCAGAGGTTGAAGCCCACAGCTACAAAATTTCAATAGCGTGGACTGGCCCAGGACTACATGGACAGCTCTGATTAATAGATTAGGAAGCCCAGAAACAAATCCAAGTATTCTTAATAAGTTATTGTATTATTAAGGTGATATTTCAAATCAGTGGCAAGAGGATTGATTATTCAATAAGTCGTACTGCAAGATCTACCTAAACCTCTTGGGGGGAAAATGAAGTCAGAGACTCTATTTTACATCTTATACCTCATATACTCCAGGTGGGTCAGTGCTCGAAGTCTGAATATTTAATATTCACATAATCTTGGCAGTGCAGAAAAACTTCCTAAGGGTTCAACAGATGCAGAACCCACAAAACAGAAAATTAACAGATCTGACCACATAAAGGTCTTCTCTACATCCAGAATACCATAGCAGGTGGGCTCTCAGGAAGCAGCCTCTGAGAGGGAGATGAACAGGCAGAGCGTGTGCTTTCGAGAGTAGTTAGGATCCACACCCAACAGAGAGGAGAGGGAGGAGCAGGGGTGGGCAGAGGAACAAGGAGGACCCCCTTGGGGTCTCAACCCCAGCCCCAGCCGAGCCCACAGAGCCATCTGGAGCAGGTGGCCTTTCAGAGGAGCCGTGGATTGGGGCAGGCAGGCAGTGCTTTTTTTTTTTTGACAGGGTCTTACTCTGTCCCCTGGGCTGGAGAGCACGACCGTGACTCACCGCAGCCTCGACTTCCTGGGCTCAGGCCAACCTCCTGCCTCAGCCTTCCAAGTAGTTAGAAGTACAGGTGGGTGCCACCATGCTGGGCTATTTTTAAGTTTTTGTTTGTGTAGAGGTGGAGCCTTGCTGTTTACCCAGGCAAGAGAGCAGGTTTTATATCCCACCATCCACTAGTGATGGGATAAGCCAGGCAGGGTGCAGGACCTTGTAGAAGTGAAACTCCTCTTTCCAGCTAGCCAAGGCCTTCTGGCCCAGGAGCATCAGCGGAGGACTCTGTCCAGCGGCCCTTCAGCCAGGAGGGGTCTGAGCTGCCACTGAGCACGTGCTGCCAACACGGTAATCCACACTAGAAGACAGTGGGAAAGCCGGGACAACTGTTTGGAAAAGCATCAGATTGACAAATAAACCTTTAATACAGGAAGCTATTACAACATCTAACAAATGGCTAAGAGAAACTATGAACATTCCAGTAGAAAGATGGGCAACAGATGTGAACAGGTGATTCACTTGAGAAACCACACAAACGTACACTAAAGACACGGGGGCAACGCTCGGCCCCACACCCTGGGACAGGAGGTGGCTGTTTGTCGTTTTGTCAAGTTAGCAAAGATTGCTTCAAATGGCAGATGGTGATGATGAGGAATTCAATAGGTTTTCATGCTCTACTGGTGGGTTGTAGGATTGCACAGCTTTTCCAGAAGACAGTTTGCTCAAATGCACAGAATGCCTTTAAGTATCTGCGTAGATGTGGACTCAGCTCATTGATGGAGAAGCATCTTGCCCCCACTGCATTGATAGCATATGTGTGTGTCTGTTACTGGACCCGGCTCCACACCATAGGTCAGTTTGTCTACCTTGTGCCAATATCACACTCATCTAATTATTATAACTTTGTAATAAGTCTTGATATTTTACATCATTGTTCTTATTTTTCAAGACTGACTTAGGGAACCTGAGTTTTTGAATCGGCCTGTCAATTTCTGCAAAAATAATCTGCTGGGATTTTGACTGGGGCTGCCCTGAATTTAAAGATTAATTCAGAGAGAACCGTCCTCCGCAAAGCAAAACTTTCGATTTATTGAGACTTTAACAACTATCCCTCAATAATATTTTGTAGGTTTCTGGGAGCAGGTTCTGTACATCTTTTGTTAAATCTATCTTTATTTATAACTTCTTTCGTTTCTCTCAATGAGGCTTTGTAGATTTTGTGTAGAGGTTTTTTGTACATACTTTGTTAGATTTATTCTTAGACATCTGATTTTTTTTTTCTTCAACTTTTATTTTAAGTTCCAGGGTACATGTGCAGGATGTGTAGGTTTATTACACAGGTAAATGTGTGCCATGGCGGTTTGCCACACAGATCAACCCATCACCTAGGTATTAAGCCAGCATGCATTAGCTATTTATTCTGATGCTCCCCCTCCCCCACCTCCCCAACAGGCCCCAGTGTGTGTTGTTCCCCTGATGTGTCCATGTTCTCATCGTTCAGCTCCCACTTATAAGTGAGAACATTTGGTATTTGGTTTTCTGTTCCCGCATTAGTTTCCTGTGGATAATGGCTTCCAGCTCCATCCATGTCCCTGCAAAGAACATGACATCGTTCCTTTTTATGGCTGCATAGTATTCCATGGTGTATATGTACCACATTTTCTTTATCCAGTCTATCATTGATAAGCATTTGGGTTGGGTCCATGCCTTTGCTATTGTGACTAGTGCTGCAATGAACATACACGTGCAGGTGTTTTTATAATAGAATGATCTTATATTCCTTCGGGTATATACCCAGTAATGGGATCGTGGGATCAAATGGCATTTCTGCTTCTAGATCCTTGAGAGATGACCATACTGCCTTCCACAATGGTTGAACTAATTTACACTTCCACCAACAGTGTAAAAGTGTTTCTTTTCCCCTGCAACCTCACCAGCATCTATTGTGAAATTTGATGTTTTCAATGCTATCATAAATACTGTTGTGTGTAAATTTCTTTTTCTGTTTGTGTGTAACTCACATAGAAATACAATTAATTTTTGCATACTGACTTTATATCTAGCAAATTTACCAAAGTCACTAATTAATTGTAATAGTCTTTACATTCTTTTAGATTTATAATTATGTTTTTCATTTTCATGAGCCCAAATTGTGAGATATTTTTCTTTATGATTTTTAGCTTTGATGTCAGACTGAGAAAACTCTTTCCTACTCCAAGGTTATAAAAAAATGTTTCTCTTGTTTCTAATGATGCTTTTAATGGCTTTATGGTTTAATATATAAAACCTGCTCTCTTTCTCATTTTTGTTTGCACTGTTAATGTGTTTTACTTTTTCTGCCTAAATCCTAGAATTATTTTGACAAAGTGAAAAAAAAAATCCCCTTGGAATTTTTATTAGTGTTTCAGCAGATCTTATTTAAGAATTATCGTCAATTTTATAACATTCACTTTTACCATTCATGTATGTTTGCATAAGATGTTTGCATTTATTCAGGTCTTCAGTTCACTTATCTTAACATAGTGTGGTTTTAAGATAAGTGGAATGGTTAGATAAAGCAAGAATAGCGAAATGTTGATACATATTGATGCTGGGCGACGGGCTCAAGGGAGCCACTTTCCATCTTCTTTACTCGTGTATACATTTGAAAACCTCCAATACAAAAATGGGAAAAAAATCTATCTACCTACTGACCTAGTCATTTGCTTCATACAGATTCTGAATCTTTCTTATAAAGGCCATTCTTTTAATTTATTCCAACCGTGAATAAGCTTGTTCTCAGTATACACTTGAAATTGTTGCCCTGTCTTTATAAACCATAAAGCAGTGAAGCAAAGGTTGACTCCAAACCTCTGTTCATTGATTCGTGTAAATGGAACACAAGAATTCCTGAGTGCTTTTCAATAATTCATGGTTTGATGAACATGGAAATTCATTTCAACATGTCTTGAGGAGACAGCTGCACTCAAATGGGCCGCCCTCTCCTGGGAACTTAGAGGCCAGCTCTGCTGTCCCAGGACTGAGGCAGGAGGCGGGAAGACACGATGGCTTTCCCTGGTCATCGTCTCCCCTTCTCCCAGATGCCACGTGGTTTAGCATTTTAGAAACGCCATTTGCCAGGAGAGCATGTGGAGAACGACACACAGGTAACACCGATGATCTGCCTGCCCTGAAAGTAGACAGCGGTACTTCAGACTTTAGGCCAATCCCAGGTTCTCTGCTCCCTGGTCAATGAAGCATGAGGTAGTAAAAATATCACTGAATGAAAACCATACTAGGTGCTCTGAAGTTGGGACAATTTCCAGAATTGGAGTTTGTTTGGCTCACAGGGCCCTGACCCTGCTCTCTCAGGGTGGACCTTCTCCTCGGGGCCCATGGCAAGGATCCCTTTCCCCATCACAGTGGCTCCTGGGGACATGCTGACTTTCCTGAATTCCAGTCTGTGGGACAACTCACAGTTGTCTCTTGATTCTCCCACAGCCCCTGGCTTTGGCGGGGGTGGGACAGGGCTGACAGGATGATTTGCACGAGGTTAGGGGACACACACACTCATCCATGTGTGTGTGCGCATCCAGGGGTCCCCCTCCATGCCGACTCTCCAGTCCCGGTCTCCTGGATCCCACCCACGCCAGCTGACTCACGGTGCCTGGTAGACTCTCCCGGTGCCGCGGCCCTGCAGCCCTGGCCAGCCAGCCTGTGGTTCTCCTCCTGATCCTGTTTATGATCACACCCCAGGACCATGAAGGGGGAGCCCCCGGATATGCCCAACTCCATGCCCGTGCACAAGCGGCTTGGCTTCCAATCTCCTGCAACTGCAGGTTTGTAACACAAACACATGCCATGTTTGCGAACTCCTGGAGTCAGCCCCTTTCAATTACCTTGGCAAGGCCCCTTTGCCAGCTGTCTATCTGTTTCTTGCTTCTGTCCTTTTTCTTCATCTGATACCTTTAGGAGCAATGAAAAATCAAGTCAGTTCCTTTGTTTCACAGATGAGAAAGTCCAGGGTGCTGCTCCTTGCCCCAAACCACACAGAGGAAACTTCAGAACAAATGAAAATGAGCTCGGAGATATGATTATCATCTAACATCCCCGCTACATTCGGGGCAACCTGAATGCATGCCCTAGTTTCTGAAGCTGCTCGTGTTGGTCATCTCCAGTGACTCCCACTGCCCTCCTAGGCAGGGGAGGTGGCGCAAGGAGTGCTGGCCATGAGGCAGGGGAGCTGTTGGGGCGTGGAGGACTCTGGCGAAGAGCTGCGCCCCTCTTCACTTCATCCAGGACTGTGTTCCCACCCCGCTGCCCCTCCGGCCTCCTGAAGCTGCTGGTCCTCACTCAGTGGGACAGTGGGAGGCCGGCTCCGCCTCAGCTGACTGATCTCTGGCCCATGGGGAAGGTGCCCATGCAGCTGGCCTGGCTCCTGTGGCCACTGCCCACCTTCTTGGACTAGGGCTAGAACACTGCTACTCGAAGAGGGAAACCCCAGCAACGCATGTCAAGGAAGGGACAGCCTCTGACTGGAACTGCCCACACTTCTGGCCATGAGTAGTTCCGAGGAAGTGACCACAGAGGTGCTTGGGCCAGAGAAAGGGAGAAGTGGCGCTGCACGGCAGATGGGCAGGAGGGCGGGCGGGGGGTGGCACGGAGTGAGACTTAAGAAAGCGGGGGGAAGGGCCACAGCAGGGGGCTGGGATCACAGCAGGAAAGTGGCCTGGTCAGCCAGGGAGAGGCCTCCAGTGACAGGGTCAGCCAAGGACATGTTTAAAAGCAGGATCTCAAATAGTCACGGGGAAGGGCCGGGCCACCAAGCGTGTGGGACCGGGACATTCCCCCAGCACGGGAAGATGGCAGGACATGCGGCTGCCCTACCTTCCTTGGCAGGTGACGTTTCAGAGAAGTCAGGGAAGATAAGGATGCGGCTGAGAGGGGAGGGCCTCCCTGGGGGTGAGGTGCGTGGCCTAGCGTGTTAGAGGATTTGGGCCCAGGAGTGGAGGCAATGGTGTGGATATGTTCACTGGTGATTCCATTCTCTTCTCTGTGGATCTGTGGATGTTTGCTCCATGCTTCTAAACCGCTTATTAAGGTGTAAGAGAATATTGGGAGAGTAAAGTACATTTGCCCTGTAAAGTGTATAGCTTGACAAAGGTTAACGTGTTTTTACATTTTACAAATTTATACGTTTTTACCCTGGGGTAACAAGATTTACAACATTTACCATGCCTTCGGGGTTCTTTTCTTTTGCATTTTTTTTTTTCTAACAAACATCTAAATTTTTCTTACTGAAGTACAACATTTTTGGGTGTTATATTTTTATGTGGCAACTTTTATGTATTTATGCTTCTAGTAGAAACTTAGAATCAGAATTTTAAGTTATAAACCTTTCTCTGGATGTTAATTGTGTGTTAGTGATAGTGACTCCTTGCCTGTTATAATTATACAAACGTTTCCTCCTAGTCTGGCATTTTATTTTAACCGTGTTAATTCTCCAGAAGTTTAAAAGCTCTAAGAGATCAACTGTGTCAATATTTTCTTTTATACATTTTGGATTTCATATCTTGATTATGAAACCCTTTCCCACCCAAGTATTAAAGAAACTGATTTTCCCATATTTTCTTCTGCTGTTCCTATAACTGAAAATATTTTCACATTTTATTCATCAGGAATTTGTTTTTGAGTATGATATGAACAGGAATTTAGCAGTCATTAATACTATTGATTTTCCCAATGCTATTTATTTGTGAGTTTCCACACCGATTGGAAGGTATGTCTGTCATCTATTCAGTGGTCATTCTGGGGTACCCTTTCAACTGCCTCCCTGTCCCATCCGTCTACTTGTGGTATCTGGCTGCAGTATCTCATTATTTTGATTAATTCTGCTCTATAGTTTGATTTTTAATCATAGAACGTCTCCCGTGATATTTTTAAATTTTCTTGGCATTTTTATATATTAATGCTTTCACTAGAATATTTATTCATTTAATTTTATTTCGGTAGCTTTTGGGGTACAAGTGGTTTCTGGTGACATGGATGAATTCCACAGTAGGGAATTCTGAGATTTTAGCGGACCTGTCACCTGAGTGGTGTACATTGTACCTAATGTGCACTTTTTATCCCCAGCCCTCTTCCCACCCACCTCTTTTCTGAGTCTCTGGAGTCCGTTCCATCCCTCTCTATGCCTTCGTGCACTCACAGCTTAGCTTCCACTTATAAGTGAGGACATACGGTTTTTGATTTTAAAAGACACCACATCTTTATTAGTGGAGTTTCACATCTGGAAACAAGATGTGTGTTTGTTTAGGCAAAGCCTCAGTGTGTCCTCCAGGAGAGCTTAATGCTGTTCTTCCCACAGGCCACGTGTGCTTCCTGCAGAGCGTGTGGCCGGGCAGTCCCTGGCCCTCCTCGGGGTCTGACACCGCCTCTGTTTTGCACACTGTTGGCGGGGAGCCGAGCGCTGCACGTCTGGAGCCTTGCTCTGGTGCTGTGGCCACCCGGTGCCTTCCTGGGAGCCAGCAGAGTGGTCCCCTTGCCCCTGGGGGACACTGGCCTGCACTGGGCAGTGGGTGGGTGGGCTGTGGAGCATGTGTGGATTTCAGCCCACTCAGCCCTGGGGAAGTCTCTGCTGCCTGGACTCACTGGGCCTGCCCCATCGCTTGAAGACCCGCTTGCATGAGTTGGCTCGGGCTGCTGGAGGAAGCACACAGGCTGGGCGGCTTGAACGACACACATCCATCCTCTCCCAGTCCTGGAGGCTGGAAGCCCAAGGCCGCGGTGTTGGCAGGCTGGGTTCCTCCTGAGGCCTCGCTCCTTGGCTCACAGATGCTGTCCACTCCCTGCCCTCACGTGGTCATCCCTCTGTGCGTATCTGTGTCCGAATCTCTTCTTAGAAGGACACGGCGGCTTTGGGTGAGGGTCCACCCGGTGACCTCATTTAACCTTAACGTCTTCTTTACAGACCTTGTCTCCAAATACAGCCCCGTTCTGCGGTACCAGGGTTAGGACGACAACAGATGAATTTTAGGAGCACACAATTCTGCCCATAACAAGTGCTAAAGGCTTCTCAGTGACTCCCTTGAATTGTCTGCATGTGAATAATATCATCTGTAAGTAATGGTAATGTTATTTCCCCCTTTCTAGTATTCTATGAAGAAAAATTGCTTCTTTTCCTTTTTTTTTTTTTTTTTTTTTTTTTTTTTTGACAGAGTCTCGATCTATCTCCCAGGCTGGAGTGCAGTGGCACAATCTCGGCTCACTGCAACTTCTGCCTCCCGGGTTCAAGCGATTCTCCTGCTTCAGCCTCCTGAGTAGCTGGGACTACAGGCACGTGCCACCATGCCCAGCTAATTTGTGTATTTTTGGTAGAGACAGGGTTTGGCCGTGTTGGCCAGGCTGGTCTCCAACTCCTGACCCCAGGTGACCCACCTGCTTCAGCCTCCCAACATGCTGGGATTATAGGTATGAGCCACCACACCCAGCCAGAAAAATAATTTCTAAACAATCTTATAAATAAGGCAAAAGGGTGGCTACCGTCCTTTCCCCGGCATCGTGGAGCAGGATCTAACACACCTGCCAGAAGAGTGTGTAATTCTTTGTGGGGATGTGTCTGTATTTGATACAGCTGTTTACTGAGCAGTGCCAGGACTTTGTGAAGTTACCCGTTAACTTACAGGTTTCATTAACGCATAGATTTCGCTCAGCAGGGATGCAGATGACTCCTGACTCTTAGCAAAGTGAACACCAGACCTGCACTGTTACTGCCCAGTGCGACGTCAACCAACATTAGTTCTAACCTTGCAATCTTAGTTCCACATTCTCTTCCCATTGCTTGTAAATATAAGTATCTCTTAAAGGGCTCTTTGAGAGCTTTGCCATCTGTTGGTTCTCTCGTTCTTGAGTTAAATAAACCTTTGACACGTGCCCTCTGTTTATTTGTAGGAGCGTCTTTCCTTCAATCATTCTCTGGCAAATTCTACATGCACCCTGTGTTTAAGGCTAACTCAAGGAGCCTTGATTTGTCTCTGAAATTATGGCTGCATTTGTTTCTGGAATAATTTTCTTTAAGCGTTGTAACAATCCTTTACCATTCAGATTCCACGTGTCCCCCAGCTGGGTGCTATGCAGTACATGTGGCCCAGGAGAGCAGTCACACTCTCACTGGTGAGCTTCTCTTGTTCATGTTTGGTCTCGGTGACCCCTCTCGGCTAGTGACCTCGCTGCCTCGGCCTGAGCCCGGTGAACGCTGCAACATGACAGACTCAATGGCGTTTATTCCACTGTGTGAGAAGGCTTTCTTCTACTTATTTATATATATATATATATATATTTTTTTTTACCATGGTAAATCTTTTTGACCTGTGTTGGCTGGTGGCAGGTGTGTGGGAGATGGTGTTGAATCCCTTGCAGGAGACCCAGAGCAGGAGGCTGGAGGAGGAGGGCAGAGCTCTGGGGATTCTGCCACATGGAGAGGGATGACAGCGGGTCCAGAGGGTAGGGATGGGCGGGCGTGGAGAGGACAGCAGCAGAAGGCATAGTAGCCATCACTGGCCAACCGTATCTTCCACGCCTCTCAATCTCCAGGCAGGGCCAGACCTCAGGTCAGAAGAGGTCAGATCTGACAGGGCACGTGAGCACTGGGGAGGCCATGGAGCCCCAGGATGACCGCGGCTCCCCTAAGAGCCTGCTTCCCCCGAGGTGGCCTCTCTGTACTCCCCAATTCCAGGGGTTATCTGTGACTCCTCTCCTCTCCTGCCTCCTTTCTACCTCTCTCCCCTCTCAGCTCTCTCCTACTATGTTGGCTACACCTTAAAGTCAGTGGTAGACGCAGTGATGAAGGTGGTCCATGACTCCAGTACGGCGTGAAATGTGGCTTTCCTCTTTGGTTTCTGAGAACTGTGCACTATGGGGTGAGTAGTTACACAGAGGCTCTTGCTGTTTTCCTTTGCTGTTGTGGGCTCAGAAATGAGAATGAACAGAGTCCCAAAGGGCGCCTCTCTGTTGTCCCCTCCCTTTCTCCAGATCCCCCACAAGGCCTGCTCTGTGCCCAGAGGACTCCAGGTCTCCACCAGGAGAATTGGAGACCCTTTGGGGAGGATCGCGATGGTTTGAAGAGGCTGCTGGGAAAGAGCCTGCCAGCTTCAGGGCTCAGGTGTCTTGTCCAAGATCTCAGAGAGTGTCACCAGCAGAGGGAACAAAGCCAGGAGGTGGCACTTCTCCTGGTCACCCTCATCACAGGCTGCCTAACACAGGTGCCAGGGTCAGGCTGAGGGCCTAGAGGAGGTCCATCTCCCTCTGATTCCCTTCTCCTTCCCCACTTCCATGTTTAAGCGCCCCTGAAATTGCATGAGGCCCGAATGGATAATTAGGGATAATCCCTCCATTTTAAGGCCAGCTCCTGAGCAACCTGCATTTCCCTTTGCTATGCAACCCAACCTACTTCCAGGTTCAGGGATTGGGACATGGACGTCTCTGGGGAGAGGCATTATTCTTCCCGCCACACAAGCACACACACCAGCAAGGGCAACATCATTCACTGTGATGGGTGCTATGGAAACGATAAGCATGATGTCCTGACAAAGCCACAGACAGGACATTGGGAGGGGCCGTGTGACACTGATGTGAAGACCCGGCGACTAGCTTCTTTCTGGGGTGAGTGCTCCAGCACGGAGGCGTTCGGGAGAGGGAGATCCAGAGCCCCGGTTAGGAGTGTGGCTGTTATTCTAAGCACAGGTGGGGACCCCACACAGTTCAAGTAGGAGAGTCACCGGGTCTGGTGTTCATTTCTCTCTGGCTGTGGGCAGAGAACAGATTGCTGGGGACAAAGGCTCAATATGTGGTGCTGCAAAAGCTCATAACAAGTGGTAAGCTAGACCTGGTCAAAGGCCAGGAACAGCCTCCTGGAAAGAACGTGCATGAGTAGGAGTTAATGAACTGGAGAAGAGAGGATAGGAATTCTTGGCAGCAGGGCTGGAAAATGAAAAGGGAGCAAGACCTGTAGAATGCATGTAGGAGGTGTGAAGAAGGCATAAAAAAGGCACGTAGAAGGTCTGAGGGAGGCATGAAGAAGGTGTGAAGAAGGGATGCAGAAGGTGTGAAGGAGGATGAAGAAGGCATGAAAAAGGCATGTAGAAGGCATGAAGGTGTGAGGAAGACATGTAGAAGGTCTGAAGGAGGCGTGAAGAAGACATGAAAAAGGCAGGTATTAATAGAAGGTGTGAAGGAGGCATGTAGAAGGTGTGGTGGAGGCATAAAGAAGGCATGTAGAAAGCATGAAGAAAGTGTGAAGGAGGCATGAAGAAGGCATGTAGAAGTCTGAAGGAGGCATGAAGAAGGCATAAAAAGCATGTATTAATAGAAGGCTGAAGAAGGTGCGAATGAGGCATGAAGAAGGCATGTAGGTGTGATGAAGGCAGGAAGGCATGTAGAAGGTGTGATGGAGGCACGAAGAAGGCATGTAGAAAGCATGAGGAAGGTGTGGTGGAGGCAAGAAGAAGGCATGTAGGTGTGAAGGAGGCATGTAGAAGGTGTGATGAAGGCATGAATAAGGCATGTAGAAGGTGTAATGAAGGCATGAAGAAGGCATATAGAAGGTGTGATGAGGCATGAAGAAGGCATATAGAAGGTGTGATGGAGGCATGAAGAAGGCATGTAGAAAGCATAATGAAGGTGTGAAGGAGGTATGAAGAAGGCATGTAGAATGTGTGAAGGAGGCATTAAGGAGGCATGAAGAAGGCATGTAGAAAGCATAAATAAGCTGGGGTGGAGGCATGATGAAGGTATGTAGAAGGCATGTAGAAGTCTGAAGGAGATATGAAGAAGGCATACAAAAGCATGTATTAATAGAAGGCAGAAGGTGTGAAGTAGGCATGAAGAAAGCATGTAGAAGGTGTGATGAGGCATGAAGAAGGCATGTAGAAGGTGTGGTGAAGACATGAAGAAGGCATGTAGAAGGTGTGATGGAGGCATGAAGAAGGCATGTAGAAAGCATAAAGAATGTATGAAGGAGGCATGAAGAAGGCATGTAGAAAGCATAAAGAAGGTGTGAAGGAAGCATGAAGAAGCCATGTAGAAGGCATGTGGAAGGTGTGACGAAGGCACCAGAAGGAAGGGCACACAGCAGGAATGGAGAGTGGGGGAGCATGGAGCCAAGGGAGGCTGGAGACCCCACAGGGCTGGCAGGACAGGTGCAGTGCAAGCTCATCCCTTATCTGAATAGCAAGTGAATAGCAAGTGGAAGGGTTTCCAGGGGACGAAGCCAACAGGATGGGACTGGCTTCTTGAGCAGGTCATGTGGTTGTGGCATGGGAAACTGCCGGTAGCAGTGTTAGGAGCAATAACGCTGCCAAGGTGAGGGAAGATGGGAGCTTGTGTTGAGGAGTGGGCAGTGGAGATGAAGAGAGATAGGCAAATGGGAGAAGAACAAATCAGGAGCTAAAGCGAGAGGATTCGGTGTTGGATTAGCTGTGGGAGGGTGTGTGGGGAGGGTGTGTGTTGAGGCTGACTTATGCCCCACCTGGCTCAGAGCACTGGACACCGGGACTGGGGCCCTAAAGGACTACATCGAAGGTGGGAGGTGGGGGTGGAGATGCAGTGGGGTGGCAGGGAATTAAGCTGGGGGCATCAAGTTTAAGGTGTTTTTGTAACATTGAGTGGGGTTTGGGTAGTCGGGTCTGAAACTCACAGGAGACTGGACTAAATGTAGAACCTGGAGTACCATGCGTGTGCTGTTGATGGAAGCCACAGGGCTGAATGAGCTTCCCTGGGGAGGGAAGGCAGAGTGGGAGATGGAGATGGCCCAGGCTGGCCCTGGAGGAGCAGCTCCGCTGGTGGCCAAAGGCAGGAGAGCCAGCTTTGCCAGGGAGCTGAGGAGAGGCCTGGGGCAGGGCTTGGTATGAGCGTGGCTCTGGAGGACGCGGGAGGACAGCACTTCCAGAAGGAAGGCGTGGGCAACAGGTTTGGAGGTGAGGACTGGAAACACCTTTGACGCAGTAGCTTGGAGGCTCGAGGATGTTGGGGTCTCTCCATGGAGTTGCGAGGCGCACATTAGATTGGCATGAGGAGGAAGAGACTGGAGAGAGAGACCAGGAGCTCCTCTTTCCAGAGGTTTGGCCGTGAGGGAAAGTAGAGGGCCCAGATGTGCCTGCTGAGGAGTGTGGGGTGAAAAGAGGGTTTCATGTAAAAGCCAGGAGGAAAAGCCCATTGCAGAAAGTTGTAGAATCTGCAAAGTGAGAGGAGTGATTCGGCACAGAGACGTGAAGCTCGTGGCTTACTGAGGCTGCCCGTTCCACTCCCAGACGGTTCAGGTCTTAGGCTTCCTTTACCTCAAGTAAGAAAACCGCCACCCCCACCCCTTCTCAACAGCGGTCCTGGTTTTCCACCACGAGAACAAGAGCAGGCCCCACAGGATAAGAGAAATCCCTGTTTCCCAGGATGCCGATCCAAGATGCCCAACCATTCTTTAGAGGATGCCTTGTTTGTCTTTTTTTTTTTTTTTTTTTTTTAAACTGATGGAGCTTTAACTCATCAGTGTTTCTTGAATAACCTTAGGGACATTGGAGGAACATTCCAGCAACAGGCATGATTCTCCTCATGGGGTCAACGAGCACATATTTGGTTTATTGGTTCCAGTTTTCCTGGTTCTGAATAAATTGTTGACTTTTGGCCACCTAATAATTGAGAGTCAGCACCCATTCCAAAGTTTCATAGCAAATAATTACGTTTCTAAAGCACTTCCCTGATAAACTCCACGTAGCGCTTGTGCCTGGACAAAGCCCAAACCCTGAAAGGCTAGATGGACCAGCCAGACCCGTTTGTCCCAACAAGAGGACCCAAGGGGATTATCTGGGCTCGAGCACAGCGCCATGGATCTGCACCCCATGTTCTGTCACCAGCAAATTGTGGGGTGTCAGTGAGGGTGGAGGTCATCCAAGCTGATGCCCATTTACAGACGAGAAGTGTGGCTCGAGGTTAACTGCCCCCACCTGAGCTGGAAATGGAGCCTGGTCCTTCCAGGGTCCTGAGAACCGCATTCCTGTGAGTCTCACCTGTGTGCGGTTCCCTGCCCTGCGGGTCTCACCTATGGTTCGCTAGCTTCTGAACCTGGAGTTAAACCACAGGAGGGCAGGTCTCGGCCACAGGGTTCCTGCTGGGCTCTCAGTGCCTTGTCCTGTACAAGGCATGCTCCAAGAGCTCACTGAATATCGCTGGACGCGTGGAGAAACAAAGTTAGGGTGGGACGATTCCTGTGCATGCTTGTTTTCCCTACAGCAGATGGAATATATTTCTAGAACCATCTGCTTAGAACAATCAATGTTTCCAATGACCCATAGCCGATGTGCCAAGAATTCCTTGGCTATTCCCTGATCTGATAAATTGGGACAAAATCAAGTGAACACCCCATAAAACAATCCTACCTACACTTGCAGCTTTCCAGCACCATAATATCAAGGTCACAGATTCATTTAAAGAATCCCAAAGGGCACGTGACCTCAATTTTTATAATTTCCTTACTGAAATTCAAGAGAAACTTCCTAGCTGTTCCCCATTATCCCTTTGTTGCTCAGAAAAGTTAAAGTTTAAATGGCAATTCTCTTTAGAATTTAATATCTGTTCCCAAACATTCTCGGTTTAATTGCTAACTGATTCTTTAGAAAATTGAATCGCTATATTACATTGTTTTTATGCACCAATGGCCTGGGAAATGTTGGCAGCGGTCCTGCCAAAGATAACGACGTCTGTGTATCAAGCTGTGATTGCTTTATTAGAAAAGTTCCTAGCAAAGGTTTTTCTTGTTTTTAATTTTTGCTGCTTTTAATTTTTATATCCCAGCGTTGATTTGGATCAGTACCTGTTAAAACCAGGATTTTATTATTTAAGATTCTCTCCACCTTTCTTTAGAGCTGTTGCCACTTATCTTCTAAAATGCTTAAGGAGCATGGCCAAAAATGGGTGGATTTGTGGTCGAAAGAGCACTGAAGTGGCTCAGAGACCCAGCCCCCAGCCCCAGGTGTCCCATAGGGAGTCTCAGCCTGGGAGAGGTTGCCTCCCACCCTGGGACACTTCAGGTCCCATCTGTAGAGTGAAGGGGTGACACGTGAGGACTGTCAGCACCTTCAGTCCAGGATTCTACCTTGATGAACCATTCATTACGTCCAGGAGAAAACACCTGCGGAGGCCACTCCACAGGGCTAAGAGGAAGCAGCGCACAATAGACCGGGGCTGGCCGCTTAGATACTCAGTGAATGCGAGGAACTGGCTTGTTCTTCTGCCTCAAGACAAACATGATGTCACTTTCCAAGTGACAACACCTCCCCTGGCTGCCCGGCGTCAGCAGCTGCGACGCTCTGCAGGGTGGTGCACCGAGCAAATGGCACCGAGCCCCCACCTTTTCTTGCAATGCCACTGGGACTCCTGCCCTCAAGAGGCTGAGTTGCCCACCTCCCCTGCCCCACACCTCCTGGAAATGGGCTGAACCTGTCCCATACTCGACCCACAGAATGCAGAGAAGTGAGGCGTGCCAGTTCTGAGTATAGGCGCCCGGGGCCTTGCAACCCCACCGTGAGGACAAGCTGGGGTGAGCCTTCTGGAGATGAGAGGTCATCTGGAGAGGGGGAAACTGCCCTAGACAGCTACCGACCAGAGGACCCCGCCAGGCTCAGCGAGAGCCCAGCAGAGATGAGCGAACTCCGCTGCAGATCAGCGGAACTGCTGGTCTCCGGAGGATGTGCGAGAAGTGACTCACGGTTGTTGTCTGAACCCACCGGGCTCCGGAGGCGTGTGCCACCCAGCGCGAGCTCACCGACACACTGGGTGTCACACACTCCACTACTAGCTCCAGCTTCTGGCTTCTTCTCCTGCCAAACGTTTCCCACCTCCCACTCCCCAGAATCAAATCCCACCCTCTGGGCAAGCTCCGCTCCTAGGAGCCCCCGTTCTCTGTGCTGCGCCTCTCCCTTCTCAAGATATCCCCCCTCTGACGTCCCCTCCCAGGTCTGCTTTCAAATCTGTTCTCATTCTCCAGGAGACTCCTTCGTGTCACCTCCTCGTGGAAGGCCTCCCTTTCTGTCCAGCAGAACGGGCCAGCCCCTTGCACTGCTGTTGTCTCCTGCTCACAGAGAGAAGACCGTTCAACTCTCCACCAGTCCTGATTTCCGTGTTTGCAGGCTATCCTCTCTAGGCTGCAGTCTGGAGGGTAGGAACAACTTTGTACTCACTGTTGGATCCCTCTGATGTTGTGGGGCATTCAGCAGGTGCTCAGAGCCTGGGGACTGTGGGACTCCTGGGTAGTGCTGGAGGCCCAAGGTTCCTCGGCAGTGATTCTTACAGGCCCTCCAGGGTCCCGAGGCCCCCCATTTTGAGGTGGCTGAGTGGCTGATGCAGGGCAGGAAGGCTGACCCAGGAAGGACATCAGGGCTCTCGATGGCTTCTCTGAGGTTTCGTAGCTGCATCACTCACTTCTCTGGGCCTCAGCAGCTATTGGGTTCACCCTGCACCCACCCTACGGTTCTCCATCCATCTTTTCACTCCAGCCATTGCTGCAGCAACGACCTGTGCACAGGTGACCTGATAGCCCCTCCTGTCATCAGTACCTCACGGCTCCCTTACGGGGGTTCTTCCCTGCTGTGGATGCCCCCGAAACCATGCAGCCATCTTCACACACCCAGCCCAAGTGGGCTGGTGCCACCCTTACCCAGTGGGGTCCTGGAGCCAAAGGACAAATGAGCTTCTTGCCCCGTTGCGGCCTGCAGCGCTGGTCCTTGGACTTGTGTTCCCTCCTCCCTTGTTTTAATTTTCTCAGTGCCCTGGGGTTGCTTCCCCCAAAAAACAACTTACTCCAAAGCTTTATCTCCAGGACCCGGCGTTACTAAACACTGTGTCCAAGATGGCTGCGGAGGTCTCAGAGCTGGAGGAGGCCCAGGTGCAGAGCAGACAGTGCAGGTGCTCTGGGGCCA
Organism: Papio anubis; assembly: GCF_008728515.1. Classification (NCBI taxonomy): domain Eukaryota; kingdom Metazoa; phylum Chordata; class Mammalia; order Primates; family Cercopithecidae; genus Papio; species Papio anubis. The sequence goes on from NC_044985.1 coordinate 123,526,944, forward strand.
GGTGCAAGGGATGCAGGTTCTGGTTTGGTCACCTCTGAGCAGGCCTGACTTCCTGAGCCTTGGTTTCCTCCTCTCTAAGGTGGGGACAGCTCCTGTTTGATGTGAGTCCCTGACTGCAAGCATCCAGCTCTCTGTGCCACTGCAGCACTGCCTCTGGGTTCTGGGGATCCCGGGATGGGGGCTGTCCTGTTCCTTGTCGTTGTCCTGCCCCCGGCACAGTGTCTGCACAGAATCAGCCTTCACACATCAACAAGGGCTGAGTGAGGCCAGGGATGCGGCTGCTCCTGCTGGCCTCTGAGCACGGTCCTGGCTGAGAGTGGGGCCTGAGTCACACAGTGACCACTGTGTCCTGGCCTAATGCTCTGAGGTCTCCATGTCTAGGCAGCAGTGTTTCGGCTCTCAGGATCCAACTGCCAATGACCTTTCTGGGTTTCCATTCTCCTGGCAACAGGAGCCATCATCCTGTACTGCAATCTGCCACCTGCCATGAACAGGGCAGAGGTGGGGAGGTGCACATAGATGGTCTCCCTCCCTCCCCTGCCCCACAAACTCTAACCTTCTGGAAAATTGAAAAGAGAGAAATTTTTCTTTCCTTTTCTTTTTTTAACCTAACTTGCTCCATGACTGACTTAATTAAAAGGAGGATGAGGGCTGCCTGTCACAGGGAGGCTCCTGGGATGAGCCGGGGGCTCAGCCCGGGACAGGTGAGCCTCCGATGGGAGGAGGGAGAAGACGCTGGGGTCACCTGGTGTTCCTCAGAGCAGCCACCTGGAGGGAGGGTCTCTCAGGTTCTTAGTCACATCTGTGGCCCCCTCTGAAAACACCGAACTTCTTTTTACAAACTGGGAATGTCCACTGAACTGGAGTTGTCTGTTGGAATTGTAACATCCACTCCCAAGTGCTTCTCAAACCATTATCTTTTGTTTAAAGAAGATTCTCTTCATCCAATATACTTTGTAAAAATAATGAGGTAAAGTATACATAACATTTTACCACCTTTACCATTTTCAAGTGAACTCTTCAGTGGCATTAAGCACGTTCACATCCCTGTACAACCGCCATCCCATCCAGCTCCAGAACTTTCCCTTCTTCCCAAACTGAGACTGCGTCATGAAATGCCCACTCCCCATTCCCTCCCGGCAGCCTCCATTCTATTGTCTGTCTCTGGGGATCTGGCTCCTCGAAGGACCTCCTACAAGTGGAATCACCCGATATTTGTCCTCTCGGGTCTGGCTTCTTGCACTTGGTGTCATGTCCTCAAGGTTCATCCACAGCGTGGCAGGCGTCGGAATCTGCTTCCTCCTAGAGGCAGAGGGCTAGTCCATGGTATGGATGGATCGCATTTAGCTCATCCATTCACCTGGTTGCGTCCACCTTTTAGCACTTGAGAATGATGTGCTGTGAACAGGTGAACAGGGGTTTGCAAATATCTGAGTCTCAGCTTTGAGAACAATGTGCTGTGAACAGGGGTGTGCAAATGTCTGAGTCTCAGCTTTGAGAATGATGTGCTGTGAATGGGGTGTGCAAACATCTGTCTGAGTCTCAGCTTTCAGGCATTGTGGGTCTATACCCAGAAGTGGAATTGCTGGATCATAGGGTAATCCCATGTTTAATTTTTGGAGGACCTGCCACACAGTTCCCCACAGCCAAGATGTGTGTGCGTGTGTGTTTAATTCGAGAAAGAAGCTGTGAATGTGTGTCATCTGGGGAATCATATCAGCGTGTGCGCTAAGCATGTGCGTCCCTGAGTAGTTTTAATGTGAAAACAGTTACATATATTTTCTTCCCTCAGCTTGTGAAGAGCAGCTGCTGATTTCTCAAGGTGAGGACATTTGCCATCTGATATTATAAGTGGAGTTAGAGGAAAGCCTGTGGACAGGAAGTGGATCTGGAGATGGGGATGCTGGGCACGTGGCCTCTTTTCGAGAAGCCCCAACCTTTTAAACATCAACGTCATGTTTAAGTAATAATTCGCTGGGAACAAAAGTCAGAAGGTGTGAAAAGGATCCAATGGGAAGAAGCCTCTTTCTCCCAGCCCCATCCAATCACCCAGACACCTCCCTTCCCAGAGGCATCCGGCAGTACCAGCCTCTTGCGCCCCTTCCAGATTGATCTAAGCAGGTGCAATTGAGAATGGACATACTTTTCCTTCCTTCATTTTCTTTTTTTAAACCACATATACAATACCCTATAATATACCTGGCTCGAAACTTTCACAGTGAACTTGGAAGATTTGTTTATATCAGTTCATAAAGAGCTGCCCCGTTCTAAGAGTTGCATAGCCCTCCATCATCTGTCAATCATTTTAGAGGAAAAATATGCTTTAAATATGGTGTTTCTGATTGTAATGAGGACCGAAGCTCTAGTTGCCTGACGCTTGGAGAAAGCAACTGAATAGCTCAAAAGCAGCTGCTTGGAAGGCTTTTCTTGGGAAAATTGCCTTGAAATGTAGCTTTGAAAACCTTTTTATTGAAATATTTATTTTTATTGGAATATAATTTAATGCAGAAAAAAATGCATGTATCATAAGTGTAGAGTTTGCTGAACTTTTATAGCCTGAACATCTGTGAAGGCGACATTCCCATATGAAAAGGGGTGTGATCAGCACCCCAAAGCTAGATATTTTTGGGGGATTCTCTGGCCTGATTGATGTCTGAAACATTGAAACTTCAGCCCCAAGCCAGGCTTGTTCGGTTCCCGAGGCATTTGGGGAGCCAAGGATCAACTGATCTGGGGTCTCCTGCAGATAGGACTGGGATGCTGGCCTCCAGGAGGAAACGGGCCCCGGTGTCTGGGCCCCACCCTCTCCCAAGAGCTGCTCTGGAATTTCCTAGCTGTGTGGTCTCAAGAACGTTACTTACCGATGCTGGGCCTCTGTTTTCTCATCTATAACATGGGAGTGACCATGGGTGGCAGGGCACCGAGCCCCCGCTAATATCTCCCTGAAAGAGACATCACACTGTCCTCCCTGTCAAAGTCAGGCTTCTAATGACGCCCTCCTTAGGGTCATCTTGAACAAACCCAAGGACAGAAGCGGATGCCCTAGGAAGCTCTTAGAAGGGTCTGTAACCCAGAGTTCTCTGCCTTCTGAATCCCTCCCCCAGTTCGGATGCCAGTGTGGGCAGGGACTTCTCATCCCTGCAGGGCTGTGAGCAGAAGGCGGAGGGGCACCTGTGGTTATGAAGCATGGTCAGGGCTGATCTGGGCTGACCTTAGTTGTCCAGGGCAGGTCTTGTCTGCTGTATCGCTGTCCCCTGGCTGGCCCTCACTGTGGGAGTGGCCCCAGGTCTCAGGTCCCCCTGCCTAACCCAGACCTCTGGCCTGTTGGCACCACACCCTGGCTGTCTCCAGCTGGCGCCTCCCTGCTGCAAGCGTGGTGTCCACCCGCTTCACTCTCACCCTGCCCCTCGGCTGCTGCCCTCATGCCCTGCCCCTCCAGGCTCCAGAAATCAGCTTTTCAGTTCTTTTTTTTTTTTTTTTTTTCCTGGGAGGACTCAGGGTGAGCTAGAATTCCCCAGAGATTAGTTTAAAAAAAACATCAAAGTGCACTTTGTGCTCTGGTCAACATCTGGCTGTGCAGCTGCCATCAGCCTGACGTTGCCAAACAACTGGGGGCTTGACTTGGAATGCGCTGCGGGGTAAACGCTGCCGGGCCTGGGCTGTGCTCGGAGCAGAGGTGATCCAGAGTCAGCATGTGGGGGTGTTTCCCTGGGCAGGGAGACCCTCTGTGGCCCTCCTGCGTAGCTTTTGGTATTGGGTACAGGGGCTGGGGTAAGGGGGCCCCAGGACTGAGATGCTCAGATAAATTTTAGTTGGGGGAGATGGTGCACATGTTGGGATCAGAACTAGAGGAAGGGTGACCCCGGGCACCAGGATGTGGTGGGCAGGACTCTCCCCACCCTTGTGAAAGCCTCTGGCCAACCCTCCCCAACTCCTCATGGTAGGAAACAGGAAGAGCCAGGGACCCTTTTGGAAACCCAAAAGAAGAGCAAAAATCCTGAGTGGGTGAGGCCCCCTTGTTTCCACATTAGAGGGGCAGTGGTGGGACAGCAAGGCTCTGGGCGGGACAAGGACCTTGATGTGGCTGAAGCGTCTGGATGCAGATGGCAAAGCTCTAAGTGCCCAGGAGAGTGAGGTGGACAGGGCCCCAGCCCAGTAATGACCTGGGGACAATCACCCAAGCTCTTGGAGTCCATTGTCACACAACACAGGTGCTGACGACACCTTCAGGTGGGTGAGGGTGAGCTGTGCAAATGTCCAGGGAAGGGCTGTGGCATCTGCCATACCATGCAATTGTTGAATGTCACAGTGTTAACTGGGGCCACTGAGCAACCAATACCGAGCCCCTGCATCCCAGAGGGCTGCTCCAAGAGGATGGTGTGCCCCATAGTGGGCAGGGCGGCCCCACGCTGCAAGGATGCTCAGCCAGAGCCACGCCGGTGCGTCCAGCAGCCCACATCTCTGTGTCCTGCCGCTGCTGCTCTCTCTGGCAGCAGCGCCACGTTGTATGGGAGAAGCAAATCGCCTCTACTTTCTCTGTTTTTGTCTGGCCTGGGATGATAAAGCAAAAATCTGACTTTCAACTCGCTAGAGGCGTCTGGAAGCCTGCTCCGGGTTGGGGAGGTTCCCAGCTTATCTTAGCACAGGGGACTAGGCATTCACAGGAGGTAGGGGAACTGGGCTGCCTGCCACCCCTGTGCCCCGATTCTATCGCTGCGTGACAAACCATGCCAGACCTCAGTGGCTGCAAACAGAGGCACCTTGGTTTTGCTCGTGAACCTGAAGTTTGGGCAGAGCTTGAAGAGGGCAGCTCACCTCTGTTGCACTCAGTCGGGGTGACAGGGAGGCTAGGGGCCAGGATGGCTGGAGACACAGTCACTCACAGGTCTAGGGTTTGATCCCAGCTGCTGGCCAAGGCCTTCTCTGGAGCTTCACTGGGGAATCTGCATCACTCTCCACGCAGCTTGGGCTTCCTCCCAACATGGCGGCCAGGTTCCCATGCTGAGCCTCCTGCAGGAGAGCTGCGAGTGGAAGCCACATGACCTTTTATGCTCCAGCCTTCTTAATTACACACAGTCATTCCCAGCCTGTTCTACACTGAGATAGTCACAATGGCTGCCCCAAGCTTAAAGGGAGGGGACATGGATTCCACTCCTTGGTGTGGGGAGTACAGAAAATTAACTGAAAAAACAGGTGGCATCAAAAATACTGCTGTGGTTATTTTTGAAAATACCTTCTGCCCCGTTTCCCCAGGTCACTCACCCAGTGGCCACGAGCTGCTCTGGAGGCACATGAACTCGCAGGTGCTTCAGCTGGGAAAAGTAGCTCTGGTGGCCCAAGGTCCGTGGTGTGGGGTATTCTCAGCAAAAGCACAGGGAAGCTGGGGAAGGGGCTCAGGGTCTCAGAGTCCTGTGCTCTGCAAGGTGTTCTCTGGAAGAGTTGGAACCCCTCACAGGGGGCTCTGGCAGAGCACTGATGGCATCTGCTATGGGGTAATCACACTCGATACAAATGGATCAGAATGATCAATTAGCAATTGTCCTGCCCCTTGTCTCTCGTGATCACAGGCAGGGAAGGGTGAGCTCGGTGTCTCCGTGCTTCAGGGAAAGTTGGTGAAGGAAAATACAAACTCAAGAACGGCCAGAGCCGCATTTCTCAAAGGGAGCCAGCCCTACCCAGTGTGTCCACTCCGAATCCTAGATCTCTGACCTCCAAGTCCAAGGTGCAGCCACCTGCCTTACCTCATGCCGTCCTTTGTCCCCCGCTTGGCTTTGGTCCTGCAGGGGTTGGAAATCCACCATTCTGTGTACACTCTGGTCCTCATGCACGTAAGGTGAGGATGTCTGATTATCCACTGAACATCTTGTTTGAATAAAGTTTTGCTAATAGCTATGTAGGTACACTGAAAGATCTTTATTGGGCCACTAAGACTGGTGTTTGGGTGTAGAGACTGGGGAAGCAACAGGAAAGATTCTTTTCTAAGGATGAGGAAGGGATTCCTGGAAGGTCGCCTGAGAGAGCTCCAGATTGTCCTCCTTGGAGCTGCAGCAGGAAGCGGGTTTTATATATTTGTTGTGTCTGCGTCATGGGATAGATTTTTCTACTGTAAAATGAGATTTTTTACGCTATGCCAAACACAGACGTTTTTCTCCTCCTGTCCACACTTCACAGGCATAGGGACCCCTCCACTGTCACCGGGAGCTGTGAGCACTGAGATGGCACCACAGGCAGGAAGAGAGCTCACTGGAGGTCCCGGGGGAGCAGGGAAAGAGCCAGGTGCCGCCCAGATGCTACACACGCCCTGTGCTCTGCCAGGCATTCTCTGGAAGAGTTGGGCCTCCTCCAGCTCCACTAGCATCATGGAGGCTGCCAAGCTGCCTCAGTTTCCCCAGTGCAGCTGTGACATGGGCCTGAAGGGACGTGGAGAGAGGCAGCCGATGCCTCCACGCTGGCTGTGTCACCTGTGCTGGGTGGTGACCAGGGGCCACGCCCCCATCCAGTCACATTAACTTACGTGAAAACCTCCAGGTGACGCCTCCAGGGGCCACTAGGCTCTCTCAGGTCCCTGGACCGAGGCTGCAACCTACACAGACAGATTCTGCCTATTTCTCCTTGAGGGTCATGATGCTCTCCTCCTGGGCCATCTCAGAGTCTTCACTGGAGAAAGAAGTTTCCATCTATAAAGTGTGCTCCATGGAGACATGGCTCACTTCACGCCAGACTTCCATCTCCTTGGAAAAGTGGCAAAGGATCTCGGAGGTAGGAGAAAGGCCCTGAAATCCCAGCACAGGCACCCGGGCTATGAAGGGTAGGAGGAGCAGAGCTGGGAGCCTGGACTCTGAGGCCTTGTGAGATCCCCCCTGTCACCGCCCAGCCAGACTCACGAGCAACCCACCAAGGGACGGGTGGATGTGGCCTTGGAATTCAGAGTTCCCGTTTGCAGAAACGAAATGTGTATTTCATGGTGCAGCTGTTGGTAGAAAATGAGGTAAATCTCTGATCCCTCAGATTTCCAGAAATTGAGAATTTCCCTAAGTACCCCTGGCCTTGAGCTATACCGTCACTGACGGGGGCTGTATGCTGCTGGGAGCCAGGGCCTTGTAAGACCCAGACCCTCCTCCCTCTCTCCCATATTAGTCAAGGTTCTCCAGAGAAATGGAGTTAGAGATGCATTGCTATAAGAAATGAAACGGGCTTGCATGATTACGGAGGCTGAGGGGGTCCAACGCCCTGTCGTCTGCAAGCTGGAAAGGCAGGAGAGCCTGTGCTGCCGCCCTAGCCAGAACCTGGAGGCCCAAGAACCAGACACGCCAACGACAGCACAGTTCCAGCCTGACAGCAGGAGGTGGTCAGTGTTCCAGCTCCAGCGGGCAGGCAGAGGGAAGGCTCTGTCTCCACCTTTGTGTTCTACTCAGGTCTTCAGTGGGTTGGATGAGGCCCACCCACATTGCGAGGGCGTCTGCTTCACTGAACTCACCATTGCACCTGCTTTTCTTGGGTGCTGTCCGATTGCAGAGACGCTGTGCCCTTGAGAGCTCCTTCCCCGCCGGGTGCGCTGGTGCTAGGATGTCTGCCCTGGTCCAGCCCTGCACCCCTGAGGAGCAGGTTCTTACTCTGGCTTCCATCAACAAGGTTGTTGGCCCCTGCACTAAGCTAAGACTTTCACCTTGGCATTCACTAGGCATAAGTAATAATTTGAGTTCTGTGTCTTTTATTCTTTATCTCGTGTCCAACTGGTTCTGAACCTGCGTGGGGAAGAGGTGCTGTTAGTATTAAGCCCTCTCAAAGACCCTCAGTTCCTGGAGTGAGGAACTTTGAGGAATAAGAGAAGGCGATGGGGTGAGGAGGGCAGGACACAGTGAGAGGGTTTCATTGGGCAGGATGTGTGGCTTTGGGCCTTTCGGCTTAGATTCCAAACAGCACGCTTGACCTTGAGGTCATTAATGTTTCTCTTGGGTGAGGCTTGGACCCCTGTGGCCCGGGCATGAGACCTTGAGCTCAGGCCATGCCATGCCTGACCTTGACCTTGCTGACCAAGGCTTCACCTACAGGCGAGGGGTGTTCCAGGGAAGCAGGAAGTGTGCAGCAGGCACTGACCGAAGATGTGTTGGCCTCTGCAGAGGGACAAGGGGCCAGGCTGGGCCTTAAGGAAGCCCTGACGTGTGCCTGTCCTGGTGACCTTGCTCCAGCGGCCACCCCCTCAAGGCCCCTGCAGCCGGATGGAGCCCAGCAGTGTGGAGTCCTTTTTTCAGAGGCAGGTGTGGCTAAGGCTAGCGTTTGGTTAAAGAGGATGAAGGCTCTGTGGTGCAGGCCTTTTAAACCTCAGGAGGATGTCTATCAGTCTGTTTTCACACTGCTAATGAAGTGACTACCCGAGACTGGGTAGTTTATAAAGGAGAGAGGTTTAATGGACTCACAGTACCACATGGCTGGGGAGGCCTCACAATCATGGTAGAAAGTGAATGAGGAGCAGAGTCACATCTTACACGGCGGCAGGCAAGAGAGGTTGTGTAGGAGAACTCTCCTTTATAAAATCATCAGACCTCATGAGACTTACTCACTACCATGAGAACAGTACGGGGGAAACTGCCCCCATGATTCAGTTATCTCCACCTGGCTCCACCCTGGACACCTGGGGATTATTACAATTCAAGGTGAGATTTGGGTGGGGACACAGCCAAACCATGTCAGTGGAGACAGGCCTATTTGCTGCTTTGACTGAAGTTCTTCCTTTAGGTCTGTGGGCAGAGGTTTCACCCCGAGGCAGCTGCTCTTTTGTGCCTTAGAGAACCAGGAAAATGCAGGACGCAGGTGACCGTGTCAGGACAGGAGGCAGAGCAGACAGGCTGCCCCGCGCAGCTTTCCGCACTCCAGCCTGGGAGGGCTGTGCACGGGGGGACTTCAACGCCTGTGCTTTGTCTCCGAGCTCTGGATAATGCAGAGGGCAACTCCCAAGTTTGTTCTGGACTTGTTAATTGCAGAAGCTCCAACCAGAGTCTGAATCTGTGGGTTTTAGAGATCTGAAAAGTGGCTTCCTCCACAGGAGGGTGGGAGGTTCTAAACGACACAGACAAGGAATCAAGGCCTCTCTGTGAGGGGTGGAGGGCTTCCCCTCTGCACTGGAGGGTCCTGATCTGTTACAATACAACTAGGTCCTGGACGAACAATGAAAAACACTTTTCAAACATTGCTGGTGTTGCAATAAAGTGAGTGAATGTCTAAAGAAAATAGGAAAACAGTGAGTTGAGACGAGAAAGGTAAGTAAGAAAACTGTGGCTGCCCTGTGGAAACACTGAAGGAGCCCTGGGTATAAGAAATGAAGTTTTAGGCCTGCAGTTCCAGTGTCAAACCAGGACTCAGAGGGGACTACAGCGTGGGCAGTGCCCGAGGCCCTGGGAGAGCCCGGTGGGAAGCCTCTTTGAGAGGTGGACATGTGACTTACGGCCTCTGGTTTCCTGCAGACTCACTTCAGCCAAAGCTGAACTCATAATCACAAACCAGAAAGCATGCAAAGAAATCACCTAAAATGAGTTGGAGTCTGTATAAACGAAAAGAAAAAGCACAGAATCCAGTAGATATGTACCCTCCAGCACTTAAGAAATCAGCATCATCAGATATACAATGTAAAATAACGACCTGTGCAATGCCTAGGAAGTAAAAGAAAAGAAAGGAAAAGAAAAGAAAGCCACAGAGGCCATCGGAAGTACCCATGCAGAGAGGAAAGGGTGCCGGGCGGAACACGGCCTGAGGCCGTGGGGTTCTGGAGTCAAGTGCCGGTTCACCGCCCAGGCCTCCGCAGGGCAAGCCTGTGTCTTAGCTCCAGGCACTCCCTCCTCTGTTCCCTGGACACCGGGCACTTGGAAGCGCCCACTTTGGACCTGGCATAACCCACATTGTGGGAAACGTCTGCTGGGCCTGCCCTCTGCACTGGCACCTTCACCTTGCTGGGGTCCAGGGTGTTTGTGCCTGCTGGGCGGCACCTCCGGGATAGGACTGGAGGGTGCCGACTACCCCTCACTGGCCCGTCTTTGATGCAGTCGCCCAGCCATTGCCGCCTGCCGGCATCACTGACTCGGTGAGTGGATCGGACAACGGCTTCCCCATGCTGTGGATTCCTTCTAGTCCCCGGCACACTTGGCCCATCTGGGTGAAGTCAAGGAGCTCTGGCTCCAAGTTGGAACTGGGAGAGGCTTGGTTCCCATTCATAGGGATTTGGTACCTGCTGCCCCTTCACAGGACATCCCGCTGGCTCTCATCTGCTCCTCGGCCATGTCATCAGCCTCCTCCTCGGTGGGGGACATTTCTGAGTTCCTCCCCAAGATCTGTAGGCAGCTCCTCAGGACGACACTACAGAGTCTCCCACCTCCCAGCCACCCCGAAAAGGAGCTCGCAGGGCTCTGCGATGATGCTGGAGAAGTTTGGGCTGGTTCTGAGTGAGGGCAGGGGAGATAAGGCGGGGGCTGGTTCTGAGTGAGGGGTGGGGTGAGGCGGGGGCTGGTTCTGAGGAAGGGGTAAGTGATAAATAAATGGTCCTGATGAGGGGTGGGTGAGGGGCGGAATGGGACCTGGAGGGGTGGGTGGAGGCTGGAAGGAGGGATGGTGGATAATGGAGGGGGGTGGAATGGAGGGGTGGTGGAATGGAGGGATGGAATGGAGGGGTGGTGGAGGGGTGGATATGGAATGGAAGGAATAATGGATGGATGGAGGAATGGAGGAGGGGTGGGTGGAGGGGCGGGGGCTGGTTCTGAGTGAGGGGTGGGGTGAGGCTGGGGCTGGTTCTGAGGAGGGGTGGGGTGAGGCGGGAGCTGGTTGTGAGTGAGGGATGGGGTGAGATGGGGGCTGGTTCTGAGTGAGGGGTGGGTGAGGCGGGGGCTGGTTCTGAGTGAGGGGTGGGGTGAGGCTGGGGCTGGTTCTGAGTGAGGGGTGGATAAGGCGGGGAGCAGGGAGCCAGGTGAGCGGCTTTGGGTGGTGCATTCACAGTAGAGTGGTGACTTCGGTGGTCTCGCCCTGGCCCTGGCCCTGGCCCTGGAGAGGGAAGGCAGCCTGCGGCATTTTCTCCGGAGTGAACGTTCTCAGCTCTCCATATATTGGCTTGATCACCAAGGAGAAAATATTCTGAGTTTCTTCTGGGCCAGTTTTATCACTAGTCTGCAGAAAGCTCTGAATGGTGCTTTTGGCTCTTTTTTCTTTACGGTTACTGGAGCTGTGAAGAGGAGCAGCTCTACATAGTTTTTGCTTCTCGCGAAATACCATGAGTAGGGTGACTATTGTAATAGAAACATCCACAAGAAATTGTAACTAGGGCTATTGGCTGTTTTAAAATCAAGGCAACATTAGTTAACATTTCTCAAATTTTAGTTTTGCGGATTATAAAACTAATGTATACTTTTTGTAGAAAGTTTGGAAAGTATAGACAATGTAGAAGAAGCTGGAAAATATCACTCATGATGCGCCCTCCCCTCCACCCCACATCCAAGCAGGCAGCCCCATTAACCGTTGATCTCTGTCCTTCCTGCACATTCCCACAGCATAAGTGGGGTCTTTTCTTTTCATGGTTGAGTTTGTGATGCAAATGCATTTGGATCATGCTTTTTACTTTCTTCTTCTTAACGGGATAGGTTTTTTTTACCCTCATGTCACTAAAGTCCTCCCTCCATGATTGTTTAAAATGGGTTTGTGAGTTCTTGCTATGAATGGATTTCTTATTCAACAGTTCCCTAAATAAAGGGATCATCTAATTATTTTCAGTTTTTCACTATTATGAATCCTATGGTGGTATCTTTTAAAATACATTTTGGTGTCCCCCCCCCCCACAGGTTCTCGAGATTTGGAAATAATTTTTAAATAAAAACAATGTGAAATATATTTTAGTTTGCATTTCAGATTCTTTCCTGAAGTTGGACAGCTTGGTCATGTTCAAGCCTCTGAATTTTTCCTTAGAATTGTCTTCTGGAAATCATGCCACAATAATTTAATTCTCCCTGGCTGTACGCGTGAGGGCCTCTTACCCTCTTGGGCATGGAGGAGTTAGCATGTTTGGTAGCCATTTTGGTCATAGTAGGTTGACAGCTGAGTTTTTCCTAGATCTTTCCAAGTAGACCAGCATGACTACGGAAGAGGCCCTGAAGGTCCCACCCTGACAGGTCGGTCCGAGGGGCCCTTGCCTGGGCACCCCACACCTTCCCCTGGACCTGCTGATGTGCCCAGATGGGCGAACGGGGGCCTTCACGTCGGGCCCACCTCCAGCTTCCATGACCGTGGAGTTCTGCAGTGGGTTCGTTGAGAAAGTGGTGGTGAGACCAGGGCATCTGAGGGGAACGGTCAGCAGGGAGACGAGACAAGTGTGGAGACCAGGTTGACGGAAGGCGCGTGTCTGGAGGGTGGGAGAGCCACCAGGCGGGTTTCTGCAGGGTCTTGCAGAGTCGCTCAGCCACAGGTGGGCTGCTCTGGAGACCCAATCAGCACATTCCAGAGAGTGGCAGACCCCATGGCTGGGCGCGGACTGACGAACAGGACCATCCCGGAGAGTGGCAGACCCCACAGCTGGGCGCGGAGTGACGAGCAGGACCATCCCGGAAAGTGGCAGACTCCACGGCCGGGCACAGACCGACGAGCAGGACCGTCCCAGAGAGTGGCAGACCCCACGGCCGGGCACGGACTGACGAGCAGGACCGTCCTCCACTGTCCAGACAACAGCACCGACGAAGACCAGAAGTGGAAACCAGGATGGTGCCGTGAGCCCTTCACGTCCACGGAGTCCCTATGATGAAAGCACACGGGTGTCACAGTGACGCTCTCTCCCCTCAGGCGCTGCCGACCCCTCGCTGGGCTGCTGGACTGCTCAGGGCCGGCCCTTGAAGCCTAGAGGGAGCCATGGGTCTGTGTGTACAAGTGTGTGTGCCCGTGAGCGGGTCTCTGTGTGATCTCTGAGAACGAAACTTCCACACCACCAATCCTGGAGAACACAGAGCTGGGACTCCCGGGTACCTGAGGGCCTGGGTCGCAAAGCTGGCGGCTGAAGCTGGCCGCTCTGAGGCATGCATGGCAGGAAGGGGTCATCAGGCAGGCCACCCAAGGCCCCGGGCACCTCTGATGGGTTTCCAGAGTCCCTGCCCTCACGACAGGGAAGTCAGTTGGAGAATGGGGTGCTGAAGTCTCGAGAGAAAGGCGTCCCTGACTCGGGGTCCAGAGTGAGCGGATTATGCCCCCCACATTGCGAGGCCGGCGGCTTGTCCTGACTGTGCCCCGCGTGTCATGGCAAAGGTTTGACACCCACTTTGGAGATGTCTTGACAGAGGCCAAGGTCAGGCTCCCATCCTTCCGCACACTGGAAGCTGCTGTACAGTGGACTCGGAGCCTGGGCTCAGGGGACGTCCTGGTAACTGTCACTGTATCCCGGGGGGTGGCGCCTCCTGGGAGCCGTGGCCCAAGCCCCTTGCAACAGTGGGGCCAGGAGAAGGCTGGTTGCTGGGTGCGTCCTGTTCTCGGGGTTCCGTCCGCTGCATCCATCTCCCAGGGGATTTTCTGTTGCCCTCCTTGGTTCCACATATGCCCTGAGTGGTAATGCCGATTCCCACCTGTGCCGCCGACTTGGCGCAGGGAGCCTGTGGCTGCTTCATCAGGTCGTTGACCCCGATGGGCTCCATGGGTGGCCCCTGCCCAGGCATCTCGTGGAGGGACTCTGCCTACGTCACCAGCCGCCAGTCCTGGGGGACACCGTGTGCATTTCCACATGAACCATGGTGGGAACCTGGGGGACGAGTCTCAGGCTGAGAAAGGTTCCTCTGGCTTCAAAGTAAATTATAAAGAGAGGTAATTTCCTAAAAGTGTCAGGGGACACTGTAACTGTCCCTTCTGAGCAGGACATTCTTGTGGACGTCTGCCTTCCCTTTTGTCTTCTGCCTGTGGGATTCTCCAGATTCTGGGCGGGTAAATTGTTTCACGCTCGGGCCTTCTCAGTGCCTTTCTGTGGCTGTAGGTTGTGGGGATGGCACCCTGCTAGTTTCCCCCGCTTCATTCACGCAGAGCCGCGGAGGGGGCCCCCCAACCTGCTCGGAGCCCTCCAGGGGCTAGCACTGTCCCTGCTGCCCCCCTGCTGCCTGGAACATCTCCCCAGTTCCACAGCTGACCCACCCTCTCAGGGTAACATCGCAGCTGTGGGGGCAGCCCCCTCCAGCCCCTCCCTGGTCAGTATCCCTGCTGCTGGCCCTTCCTGGAGACCCAATCTGCCCCGGAAGCGGCAGGTGTGTGCGGCTCATGACCTCGCTGTAGGGCTGTGCCAAGGCAGTGCCACCTTGGGAAAAATCAAAACGCCATACCAGCTCCTCCCAGCCAGGGCCAGTGCACACCCTGTCTCCTCAGAATCCCCCACAGAAGCAGGCAAGGAATCAAAAACTCAAGTCTGCAGGAAGCCAGGCAGGGATGAAGGAGGGGTGGGCTGTCACAGGTAAGAGGGTCCCAGGAGCCTTTCTGGAGGAGGTGACTTCAGGCTGGATTTGGAGGGGCAACTTAACAAGCAGACCGGTGGGTGGAGACACTCAGGCAGAGGAAATGGCATGGAGTGTCCAGGAACCCACGAATCAGCTGGCATTGTCGAATCATGGAGAACACAGAGACGGGCTCAGAAGTCGGCCGGAGCCTGTGTCATTGGCCCACGTGGCTTCAGTCCTTCCCTGCAGCCTGTGGGGAATCTCAGGGGAATTCTAAGTAGGAAAGGAGGATGTACATGTTAGGTATTTATTGGTTTTGTTTGTTTGTTTTTAATCAGTTATTTTCACAAGTGTAATCAAAGCACCTGGTTGTGAGTCCAGGAGAGTAAAACATTTAGCCCATCACCGCGTTTCTGACGCCTGCAGCAGGATTCCTGCCAAAGGAAAACCCGTTTATGGTCATATACTTCCATGAACCTCTGATATAATCAAGTTATGTATCTAGAAACCTGCCTTTTTAAAAACATTATCCTGTCTATAAATGTAGTAAATGTTATATAAAATGCAATCATGTTTAAGAGGTTAACTATTGTTATATTAATTCAAGTTGAACAATTCAAATTCTCAACTTCATTTATAAACATAGTTAATTAAATTCCTTTATGCATGTAAAACTGCATTTTCAAACTAAATACTTTGATTTTCTCATTAAGAGCTTCAGATGCCCAATAGGGCAAATATAAAAGGCTAATAAGAAGGCCGGGAGTGGTGGCTCACGCCTGAATCCCAGCACTTTGGGAGGCCGAGGTGGGTGGATCACTTGAAGTCAGGAGTTCAAGACCAGCCTGGCCAACATAGTGAAACCCTGTCTCTACTAAAAATGTAAAAATTAACTGGGTGTGGTGGTGGGAACCTGCAATCCAAGCTACTTGGGAGGCAGAGGCAGGGGGATCTTGAACCTGGGAGGCGGGGGTTGCAGTGAGCCGAGATTGCACTGCACTCTAGCTTGGGTGATAGAGCGAGGCTCTGTCTTTAAAAAAAAAAAAAAGCTAACAAGGAAGAATTTTTCCCAAACGCTTTCAAATTCAGACACTAAGTAATGGTCACAAACATCCGAATTCCAAGTTCGCTGAGACATTTCACTCACTTTGCATTTCGGGACGTGTGTGTTATTCCTGCCCTCTACAGAAGCGTAAAGTCAGAGATCTTGGCCTCCTTCCTTACCTCGGTACCCGGTGCAGCCCTCCTGGGCAGTTGCGTCCTCTTACTGGGACCCGGTGCCTCGAATGTCCAGGGTGATGGCACGTGTACCACAAGAGGACACTCAGCAGCCTGTACGTGGTCATCCTGGCAACCAGGGCCTCCAGCCCACACATCAGAGGGAAGCGTTGGCTAAGTCTGGACTCTGTCCCATTCTTCTGGGTGATTTGAGTTGACAGCAGTCTGATCCTGCCAAGAGGGCAGCTGACGTCCATTCACGACATCCTTTGCTGCCTGGCTGAGGCCTGCATGGTGTCGCTGGACCAGGGCTCCACCAAGCAGTTTATTGATGTCGATGGGATTCACCAGGTCTCCGTGGTGCCAACACCTTCACCGGCCAGTTCCTCTATCTCTGTCCTCAAAGGCATAGATTTTAGGAGTCATGTCTACCCTCAGGCAGGTGGCCAGAGTCCTGGGGAAGTAAAATGGTCCAAGAGCTGCCGAGACCCTCCCCGTGCACATAACAGCCCAGACAGGTGATGAGGACACCAGCATGGGCCTGGGGTGCAGAGAGGAGGAGAGGAGAGACAGGACAGGCCCTCGGGAAGTGGAGCCCCGTGAGTGAACCCTGGAAGGACCTCTGTCTGTTCTGTCGCCTCTGCATCCCCAGCCCCAGGAATGGTTTCAGTTTGAGTTCAGGGGCCTGAACCCAGGGGCCTCGTGCTGCTGTGGGGGCAATAGCAGAGGGGAGGCGGGGGTGCAGAAAGGAGGCAGGGGTGCCGTGAAGGCGGGTGGTGTGCCCTGGCCAAGGGGGGTTGCTGGGGAGAGTCTGCGGGAGCCTGCAGCGGGGGTGGCAGAGGGTCTGCAGCTCAGGGGAGGATGCTGGTGTTGGTATGATTTTGGAATTGTCTGAAGGGGTGAGGGCTCACCCAGGGCAGTGTGGAGTAAAGAGGTGAAAAGTCAAAGACACAGCCCCAGGCCATGGCTGTGGGTTTCAGGTCAGGCACAAGAGCTAGTGAACAAAGACCTGAGAGAGTCAGTCTGGGTGGGGTGTAGGGGCAGCTGGAGAGGGTGTCCTCCTGTCCCAGAGACCACTCACTTTAGGGCGCCCTCACAGAGCTGGGACTGGGAACATGGGGGACCCCAGACTCACGGGTGGGGGTGACACTCTGGAATCTGTACTTTGAACCAGCTTCCCGGGAGTTCCTGGGACATCATGGGGAGATGCTTCTCTCCCATCTGCTGCTGCCTTTGCCAGTGTTTTCTCTCCTGCTCTGCCGTGAGCCAGGGACAGCTGTCGACACACCCAGCCCCTGAAGTCACCTTCTCCTCACTTTCTCGGCCGGTTTTCTTTTCTGTTTAACCCACCCGTTGCTTTCTGTACAGTTCTGCTTTTGGAAGACGTGGCCTGGCGTTAACTTGGCTCATTCACAGCATGTGAGCGAACTGAACTCTGTGTCTTATAATGAGGGCTCTGGGCAGTGGCAGAAAGAAATGACCACAGTTCCCCAGCCCCTTAACAACATTTCCTGGGAAAATGTGACCGTGCGTTTCTAGGAAGGCAGAGCATTCCCTCCCGTGTGGCATCACGATCGGGCGTGAGCTGCTTCCTGGCCCTGCCCCCTGGCCTTTGCTGGGACAGGGACGTCCCAGCCTGAAAGGGCTCAGGTCTTCATGATAAAAGACCCAGAAGCCAACCACAGAGTGGCTCCCACTCCACTCCAGTGAGGCAGCAGGAACCCGGAAGTGGGTCAGGACTGACACCATTTGTACATTCCCCATACACTCCTCTTTGCTGTGTGTGGCCATTTCTGAGTCGCCCCCAGATGGAGCGAGTCAAGCGAAGTAGAGGAGATGAAGAAGAATGAAGCCTCTCTTCCGGGAGGTCTCTGGCCGGTTGGTTGCTCCACTCCTCTCTGTCCCCACATCCAGTCACTGGGAGACCCTCCTTCCTTGGGGCTGGTGTGGCAGGCACTGCATGTAGTGCTGGGCTTGGCACTGGAAGGTCATGCAAGCTGGCACCCGAGGGGCCCAGGCTCCCATGGTCCTTGCGGCTCCAGCTTCCCCTTGGCAGAGTCTGGCTGATTCCCCCGTGTGAGTACTTGGGGCTCCTCTTCAGGGGTACCCCATCATTAGGACTCACCCAGTGTTCTGAATGAGAGCAAATGCCCAGGAGCCCTGCACTGCTCAGCCTCTGCAGCCTGGGCTGGGCCTAGGGCCTCTTCCCTGCACAGGGCCCTGGAGCCCCTGATGATGGCCTCCTTGCTGGGCTGCAGGACTCTCCCTCCTCCCACCTGAGTCTCAGCCACTCTGTGGGCTCCAGCTGGTGGGAGCTGGCAGGAACTGGCACCCCTTCCTGGTGCTTTGATCTCTCAGAGCCAGGCCTTTTGTAGAACAGCCTCCAGTTTGAGCCCTGGGGCCCCAAGCCAGTGAGGTTTTGGCATCAAGTGGGGATCCTGGGGGCGTTATCTCTGCTACTTGCCTTGGGGGGATACTAGAGCCATCTTGATTCTGTGGCTTTGGCCCTGCACACTTAGAAGGCTGTGCTAAGGACGTTGTTTGGCACTGGTTGGAGAGAGTTTGACCCTTGGGTCCTCCCAGCTGCTCTGCAACAGTGATGAAGATGTGGGGGAGATGCCTGCCCTCAGGTTTCCCCCCGGGAGGCCAGGCTCAGAGCGGAGGCTGCAGAAAGCTTCTCTGACCGTCTGAGCCCTTGGGGACACACCTGGCTGCCAAAATCAGGGCAGTGAGCCCTGGAGCCACAGGTGGGACCTTCTCCTCCTCACTTGCTGAGCTCTGCCAGGTGGCTACTGGTGCGGATCAGTCTGGAAGGAAGAAGGAGGAGGAAGTGGGAAGAGGCAGTGTCGGGGTGGGGCGGGAGGGTCCCTTTTATTAGGATAGCAAAAACGGATAGTCCTCAGCTGACTTTCACTTTCATCTTATTGACTAACACTGTCACAATGCCAGCCTGGCTGCGGCGTGGGGCCTGGAGATGACTATTTAGCTGGGTGCTTGGCTGCCTGAAAGATGGTTAGGTTCTGTCAGCAAGGACAGGGGGTGGGGTGCAGGCCGGGCAGCTGGCTGAAGAATGGTCAGGCTCTATCAGAGGGACGGAGGCGGGGTGCAGGCCGGGCAACTGGCTGAAGAACGGTCAGGCTCTACTGGAGGGATGGAGGTGGGGTGCAGGCCGGGCAGTTGGCTGAAGGACAGTCAGGCTGTATCAGAGGGACGGAGGTGGGGTGCAGGCCGGGCAGTTGGCTGAAGGACAGTCAGGCTCTATCGGAGGGACGGAGGTGGGGTGCAGGCCAGGCAGTTGGCTGCATCCCCTGTATCTTGATGTCACTTAAAACGCTCACATGTGCATTGTCCCACAAGGTCCCCACAGAGGCCCCATGCAGTGGTGCATGGGGATCACAGCGTGTTTGGAAGACGAGGAGGCTGGACTCAGGGAGCCTAAGCTCCTGCCCGAGGCCACTCAGGATGGGCAGGCACTCAGATCCAGCTGCTCTGACTCTGTGCTCAGTGCTCTGCCACACTTCACAGAATCGGGGAGAAGCTGGAGGGGCTGGAGAACAAGGCCAGGGTCTCCAGCCCTGTTCCAAAAAGTCCACCTTCAGCTTCAGAGAGCAGAGCCTCTACCTGGCCTGCCTGTTGCATCTGAAAACATGTCTGCTTGCAGAGACGCTGTGGAACTTTCCACAGGGATCTATAGCAGCGGCTGGGGGAACTGCCATTGTGATGAGTGAGAAGTCGTTTGCTCTCCAGTGTCTTGAAGGCACCAGCGCTGCCTGCAGTGGGCAGGTCTGGGCTCCTTGCAGACCACCTGGGCTATCAGAAAGGTGAAGGCACCTCGTCAGGTGGATCTGCACACCTGACCTTCAAGGGGCTTCACAGGCTTGCTGTAGCCACATGCACACACACACAAACATATGCACACATGTATACACACATGCATACACACATGCTTACACATATGCATACACACACCCACATACACATATACACACACCTACAGACAACCCCCCACAAACATATATATGCACACACAGGCACACACACATACATATATGCATGTGCAACTAAGCACACACACGTATACACACATATACAGACACACATGCACACGTCATATACATATAACATACACACAGACACAGAGACACACATGCACACACAAGCAGTCTACATACATAGTAATGTACACACATACTTAGACACATACAGACACATGTATACATATACACATATAGACATATATAGTGCATACACATATGCACATACATGGGGTCATGGATGAGCACATGGGGCCATGGATGGGCACACATGGCCATGGATGAGAACACGGGGCCATGGATGGGCAATTGGAGCCATGGATGAGAACACTGAGCCATGGATGGTCACACAGCAGCCATGGATGAGCTCACGGGGCCATGGATGAGAACACAGCCATGGATGGTCATACACGGCCATGGATGAGAACACAGCCATGGATGGTCATACACGGCCATGGATGAACACATGGCCATGGATGAACACACGGCCATGGATGAACACATGGCCATGGATGAGCACACACGGCCATGGATGAGCACACATGGCCATGGATGAACACACACGGCCATGGATGAGCACACGGCCATGGATGAACACACGGCCATGGATGAGCACACGGCCATGGATGAACACACGGCCATGGATGAGCACACGGCCATGGATGAGCACACGGCCATGGATGAACACACACGGCCATGGATGGGCACACACGGCCATGTATGGGTACACAGGACCATGGGTGGGTACACAGGACTGTGGATGAACACACAGCAGCCATGGATGAGCACACCAGGCCATGAATGGGCACACGGGGTCACGGATGGGCACACTGGGCCATGGATGGGCACACAGGGCCATGGATGGGCACACTAGGCCATGGATGGGCATGCAGGGCCATGGATGGGCACATGGGGCCATGGATAACGAGGTGGCTTGGCCTCGGGAGGGCGGGGCCTGGGGAGAGGACTGCTTGGGGAGAGAGCCGAGGGAGCTGTTAGCGTGCGGTTGCTGTTTAACGTCATGATGCTGATGAGCTCACCCAGGGCTAACAACACCCTGTCCTGAGCTTGTCGTGAGAGCCGGGCCGGCTGATCCTGGCTGCTTGGCACAGAACAAGCCCCCGGGAATGTCAGTGCAAACAAACACACACAGCCATCTGGCAGATTCCTGGAGGGATCATAACTCACTAAGTGGGTAGAGCCCTGGAGGCTGGTTAGGAAAGGACTCCCAGATCAGAGGCTGGGGCTTGGTGGGCCTGAGATGTGAGCCCGTCTCTGAATACAGACTTACACCAACCATATTCAAACACCAGCCTTGCTTCTGGGGCCCCTCTGCTTGGAGAGGCCTCGTAGGTGGTCAGGCCTCTGTTTGAGGAGCTTGGAGGAGCCCTGGGAGGTGGCGTTCATTTGCTGCATGACGGCCGGCAGCTGGGCTCTGACAGTGGGCACGGTGGGCAGCAGTGGGGACGTCATTTGGTCCCAGAGCACACCGTGAGCCCTACCCGCAGGTGAGGCTGGGTGCAGAGGAGCACTTAGATGCAGGCATCTTGGGTCTGAGCAAAGACAGAGGGGCTCGGCCATGGAAGGTCCCATAGTAGGTGCGTTAGAATAGAGTTCAGACGGTGGTCAGCCGGTCTGAGGCTCCCTGATATGGCGGGGTGGGGGTACACCCAGAGGGGCAGCTACAAACAGCAAGGGGTGGGTGATGAGAGGTGGGTCTGTCCGGGCTCTCACACCTGGCAGGTGCCGTCTGGCCCCGAGAAGGAGTGTGCTGGCAATCTTACAGGCTCTTGGCACTCCTGTGGGGTTTGTTGGTGGTGGAGGTGGGTGGGACAATCTCATCTGTGTGCATTTTGGAGAGGTCTCTGATGCATAGCAGGAGGGTGGGAACAGACATAGGAAACCAGCCAGGAGGCCATCACAGAGGCTATCGCAGAGGCCCCAGGAGATGAGAAGGCTGCTTGGCCCCAGCTAGTGGCAGTGACTGGATTGGAGGGAGCTCAGCAGGAAAGGTAGCAGCGGCTGAGGCTGGGCTGGGTGTCGGGGCAAGGCACAGGCATGGCCTGCTTCAGGTCAACCTTCCTGCAGTGCACGGAGCACAGGACTCCAGAGACTTGGTGGGTTTTCTTGCCTCCACCTCTGAGCCTTGGCAGCAACAGGTGCAGAGCAGGGGTAAGGAGGCGACTCCATGGTTGTTATGGGAAGGGGCTGCGCCCGGCCTTCATCCCCACATCAGAGCATAGTGGCCTGGAGCAGATGGCCGGGGCACCTGCATTTGCTTCTTGGTCAGCACGCCGGCCTCCTGCCCGCATGTACCCTCACCACACTCCTGCCTGGGCCTCCAGCCTGAACTCAGGTCTATTTCTCAGCTCGCGTATTGGGCATCTGATGAAGTCAAGGTGTCAGATCGGATGGATTCCGAGTTCGTGTGTGCTTGTCCAGGGTGGACACGGAGACCCTGGGAGAAGGGCTCACGGGCTACTGCATGGGAAGGACATCGTGCAGTCTCAGTGAATATCTGCCTAGTCTTCTGACTGTTGTTTGACACGAATGCACCAGTGTCCCTGGCAGTCAGTCCCATCAGGCATTGGAGGATGCCTTTCCTGGGCTTCCTGCTCCATGGCTGAAGTGGGAGGGATGAACGGGCCCAGGACTCGTGCAGGAAAATAACCCTCAGCAGCCGGGCAGCCAGCATGAATGGTGCATTGCTTTGCCTGAGGCCCCCTGTGCGATGTGGGGCTCAGAGATGACCAGGACCCAATCCTTGTCCCCACGGGGCCCCAGTCTGCCTGGTGAGGCAGGCCAGACCCATGTGAGGAGTTTAGTGATGGAGGCTGTGACAGGCAGAATAAAAAGACATCCGCATCCCCATCTGCAGAACCTGTGACTATGGGGCCTGAAGTGGAGAAAGGGACCTTGCAGATGTGATTAGATTGAGGATCATGAGATGGGGCATCCTGGATTACAATGTCATCACAAGGGTCTTTATGAGGAGAGGAGTAGGTCAGAAGCCAGTGAGGAGGGGGAAGGTGCTGCGTTGCCGGCTGTGGGTGATGTAGGGCAGGCGAGCCCGTGAGTGAGTCTGAGCCCCTGACCATCCTTTGCTTTGCCCAGGAAAGAACTTAAAGGCCAACCAGAAGTAGAAGAAAACAGCTTTATTGAGGCAGCAGAGTCGCAGCTTTGTGACTGTCCCTGCAGAGCAGGCCTACCCTGGAGGCTGAGAGCAGCAGCTCAGGGCAGGTCTGCAGCCACGTTTATACCCACCTTTAATTGCATGCAGATTAAGGGGTGGCTTATGCAGAAATTGCTAGAGAAGTGGCAGTAATCATTGGGTCATTGCCACGGAAAGGGGCGGTAACTCCTGGTTGTTGCCATGGCAACAGTAAATTAAGCTAGCACACTGGTCGTCGTGTCTGATTGAAAGCTGCTTTTCCCCAGGCCCTGTTTTAGCTAGTCTTCAGTCTGGTTCGGTGTCTGAGTCTCATTTTTGGAGTCAGTCCTACCTCCTACCTCATGAGGAAGGAGGAAGGGACCAGGAACCATGGAATGGGGGCAGGCAGTCTCTTAGAAGCTGGAGAAAACCAGGAAACCGGCTTTCCCTTGAAGCCTCCAGAAGGAGCCAGCCCTGCCAACAATCCCTTGACTTTAGCCTGGTGAGACTGAGTTTGGTTGTCTGAGCTCCAGAACTGTAAGATAATGAATTTGGGCTGTTTTAAGTCACTGGGTTTGTGGTCCAAACAGAACATTTGTCATGGTAGCTCCAGGAAACTCATACAGAGGCAAAGCGCTGTTAGGGAGGAATCACGGGGTGCCACAGGCATCTCTCAGGGCTGGGGCCAGCCGCTGACTGGCCTGGGGTCCCGGGGTGAGTTGGTGAAGAGTCCAGATCCAGCATTCCGGGTCTTCACTGTATCCTGGGTAGGTCCTCATAGTGGCCTTAGGACCGATGGGCGCACTTATTTCTATATAAAAATGGACTTTTCCTGACATTTGACCTTATCTTCTGAAAACAGGAACTGAGGACAAAAGTGGTCTCTGAGGCTTACAGAGAGTCACAGCCAACCTCTCAGTCCCCCTTTCCCAAAGAGGCAAGGCCAGGCCTGTGACCTCTCCCCAGAAAGGGTCCTCCACACTGGATTATGAGCATTCACGACTATTAAACTGCCATTGATCTCATCTGCCCAAGATCGAGTGCCAGTGTTTGGCTATCCCTATGGTGCCAGTCAGGGAATCCCCACCCACCAGGAGGGTGCAGAGGCAGAGGCTGGAACAGGCTTACTGATGACAACCTTGGTTGAGTGGCTCCAGGGGGCTGAGCCTGATGCAAGTCCTCTGTCAAAGCAGCATGGCGAGTGGCTGGCATGGCTTGGACGTTTGTGCTGCCCGAATCTTGTGTTGAGATGTGATCCCCAGGGTTGGAGGTGGGGCGAGTGGCTGGCACGGCTTGGGCGTTTGTCCTGCCCAAATGCCATGTTGAGATATGATCCCCAGGGTTGGAGGTGGGGCCTGGTGAGAGGTATTGGATCATGGGGCGATTCCTCATGGACGGTTGAGTACCATCCCCTTGGTGATGAGTGGGTTCTCAGTTCACTGGAGATCTGCTGTTTACAAGTATGTGTGCCTCTCCCCTCCATCTCTTGCCGAGTGACATGCCTGCTCCCCCTTCACCTTCTCCCACAGTTGAAAGCTTCCTGAGGCCTCCCCAGAAGCTGAACAGATGCTGGCACCATGCTTCTCATACAGCCTCCAGAACCACGAACCAAATAAACCACTTTTCTTTAGAAATCACCCAGCCTCAGGTCTTCCTTTCTAGTGATGCGAAAATGACCTAATACAGTGGTTATAT
Source organism: Papio anubis (assembly GCF_008728515.1). NCBI lineage: Eukaryota > Metazoa > Chordata > Mammalia > Primates > Cercopithecidae > Papio > Papio anubis. The sequence continues at coordinate 123,551,471 of NC_044985.1, forward strand.
CAGTCAGGGTTCCTGAGAGAAACAGGGTCAGCAGAAGGAGCTGATGTCGACAAAGCTGTGATGTGGCTGTGGATTTAGATGAAAGAAACTGCAATCATAAGAAGTTGGCGGACACGATTGTGGAGGCCGAAGTGTCCCAAGACCAGCAGTTGGCAAGCCTGACATCCAGGGAAGCTCGGAGTGCAGCTCCAGGCCGAGCCAGTGGTGCAGGTGCAGGTCGGAGGAGGGAAAAGACCCAGGGACCAGGACAAGCACCCAGGCAGAAGCAGTCCTGCTTACTCAGCCTTTTTGCTCAATTCAGGTCTTCAGCTGATTGGATGAGGCCCACCCACATGGGGAGGCCCATCTGCTCAACTCAATCCACTGATGCAAACGTCAGTCTCTTCCAGAAACCCTCACACACACCCCCAGAATGGTGGCTGTGTCTGGACACCCCAGGGCCCAGTCAGGTTGGTGTAGAAACTTAACTGTCACAATGAGTATCATGCCCATTTCACATACGAACTTTCTCAACCTCTCTGCCTCCAGTCACCCTCAAGTTCATGCGACTGATAAGCAATAGAACTGAGAGTGAAACTCAGGGGGCCCTTGTCACTGGACTCACCTTTCCTCCCACAGCAAGAGGCCAGTCACATGGTTGAAACCGTGGCCAAGCTTCCTGGGTGTAGCGGGTGTGGGGTCGTCTGTCCTCGGCCACGTGGAGGTCCATGGTGTGAGCTAAGGGCAGCGGCGTGGAAAACGGCGGGCTTCCTCCCTCCTTCCCAGTGCTCCCACCTGATCGAATGACTTTGTTTCCACATACTAGTTTGTTTTGGTTTTGAAATAATTGCTTAGCTACAACTCCACTACATGCGGTGGAAATATGTGGTGGGTGAGATAAGACTTAGGAACACCCCACAGCAGCTGCTTCATCAGTAAGAGGCCTCAGGCCCAGAAGAACAAGCCCCAGGAGGAAGCCCTGCCCCAGCCGTTCTCGCGGATGCTGGGTGATGCGGGAGGGCAGGACGGTGGGCAGGGGAAGAGACAAACAGAGGATGCGGCAGGCTGCAGAGTTCTTCCACCAGTGGGGCCTGCAGCAGGCTTCCTCTCCCTACTGTGTCTCCCACTGGAAGCTGCTAAGACTCCACAAGCCTGCCTGTTCTCTTCTCACTATCCCGGGACCCTCCAGAGCCCAGGGGTGATAGAGATGACCCTGGGAGAGTCCCCATCCTGGTGTCACCTTGCCTTGGAACCACTGTTGACACTTTACAAACAATTTCTGAACTTAAGCACTGTTTAATCTACGACAGATCTTTCCAGTAGGACTTTGACCAAAAGATGGCAGGGGCGCTTGCTCAGGCCGGTCTATCCTCTCCCTGATTTTTCTTCGGTTTTTTCACCTGTGTAGGGAAAGGACCCAGCCATATGACAGCTTTGGCCGTGAACAACACTGGCCGCCTCCTGTGCTGGGCAGCGTCCTCGCGCTTGGGTAGACCTTGCTTTATGCCTCCAGGACGTTGCATATGCTGTTCTCTTCCTTTCAGATGCCCTCCTCCCGTTTGCAACTCATCCTTCCAGGCCAGCTGGGTGACATCTCGCCATGGTGGGAGTCTGGAGCCACCTATCCCGGGGTGAACCTTGCCACTCCACACACACTGGGCGCCATCCTCAATTGCTGGCTCACACATTTGACAACAGTATTTTGCCTTCCCCACAAGAGACAGGGACGTGTCTCGTGAGTTCTGGAAGCCCAGGGCCACAGCCCACACGTGCGTTCCTTCCTTCCTTCCTTCATTCATTCATGTATTCATCCAACAAATAAATAAATGAGATCCTAGAAGATCTTCTCCCACTGTCCAACTGTGGATCTTCCTTCCTTCTTGTTCTTGCTGGGACCCCATAAGCTTGGAGCACTACAAGCCGCCAATATTTATCCTTTTCAGTGTGCTAGAGCCCTGCTGTCTGGAAACTTATCTTTCTCAAGAAGCACCATGTTTCCCTGTTAAAGACATGTTAACTCAGCAGCCCGGAAGGCCCTGTGGGGCTCTCCCCTGCTGGACTCCACAGCCTGGTCAGAAATGCCCCACGTGAAGTCACATGACCCTTTCTTAGGCTGGAAAATGAGTTGGCGAGAAGCGTACTTCTCCCGAAATGCACGTTTCTCTCCCCCGGGGGCTACTGTTTCGGAAACTGCCTGTGGAGTTACTGCTTTGTTGACGATTAAAGCGCAGGCTCTGCTGAACTTCAGGGAGCGTTAGCGGCTGCAGGCACCTGCTGGCGGATCGCAGGTAATAATGAGGCGTGCGGCTCCTCACTCTGGCTGGAGAGTGCTCAGGGAAGCGGTTCTGAGCAGTCTGCCTGGAGTCCCGGCTCCCTGGCTTGCTGAGAGAGGAATGGGGTGGACCTTCTAGTTGAGAGTGAAATCCAATTTGGAGTATTACTTCCTCCTTGGATAATAATGGTCTGTGGCCGGGAAGACTGGGCCCCTCAGACGCCATCCTGCTCCCGGAGTGGGAGGGGGGCTGAGGGCACAGTGAGGCACCTTGCCTGTGGGCTTGGGGTGCTGGCCGAGACTTGCCACGGAGAAAGAAAGGGAGAAAGGGAGATTTGGAGTTTTCTGTGGGATGGCAGTTCTCTCTCTTTCATGTGATTGAGGGGACGCTCCAGAGGAGAGGTTGGCAAAAGGCACCCCACAGTGGGGGATGGGAATTTGGAAAGACCAGCAGCTGAGAAGGGAGAGCAAAGGGCCAGGGGAGGCCACAGAGACCATGCCGACCCCGGTCCTGGGGCCCAGCTGCACACAGGCCACATCCCCCAGGGCCGCATCAGGCAGCAGTGGCCTCCTTCCCCTCCTGCCTGCTCACCTTCTTCGGGGGACATGGAAGGGGGCCTCTTCCTCCCTGGGCCCCTCTGCTCATCCAGGGCACCCCACTTTGCTGCTGGAGCACAGGGACCTGGGATCTGGGCTGGATCCATGTGGCCTGCAGCTTCCAAGCCTTTCTGTGAACCTCACACTGGACTTTAAAGATGCATGTGGATTTTGTATGTGCCATAATCTACTTGTTTTATATAAAACTTATTTTTTTTCAGATTTCAATTCTTAGATTACCAGGCTGTAGGTGTCCCAGTCCCAGGCAGCTCTGGAGCGCAGGGCAAGGCTTGGCACAGGGAAGGCTCTCTGCCCTACCAGCCTCAATTTCCTCACCTGCAGAGCCCTCCCACCCTCTCAAGCTTCCCCCAGCACAGCTGCAAACTGTGCGGCTCACAGGCCCCAGTGTCCTGGAGTCTATAAAGCCCTGCATGAGTCCAGTCTCCACCAGGTGTGTGGGGGCAGTGTCGGGGCTCAGAGGTCCTTGGTCTCGGCTTCTGGCTGGTTCCTTGGACCTGAGCCCTTCAAGGCCAGGCTGCCTGTCCCCACCTGCTCTGCCTAGACTCCCCTGGGTCACCTCACTGTTCCCCAGACAAGAAAGCCCCACTGCAGGGCAGGCCTCTCCCCTGCAGGCACCCTTTTGTGAGGCAAAGGACCGGCTCCTGCCTGCTTCCCCACCCCTGGCCTCTGTCCTTTGTCAGCTTGGATTTTCACAGCATCTGACTTGCTGTGTGCTCTGCAGGAAGCCCTGCTAGGAGGACTGGGTCCTTTGGCTGTTTGCATCTCCTGACCTGAGCCCGTTTCCTCCACAATAGGAAACTACCATAGGGAACCGCAGCAACAAAGCCCTTTGTGGGCCCAGTTATTCCATCAGGAGCACACAGGGGTGCTGACCGGGAGACTTTGGCCCCGTGGCTGCTCTGGCTCCTCTGCACCAGGCTTAGAAGTAGCTCAGTGGCTCTCTGATCTGCAGCATAGCAGACAATGAGATAGTTGAGACACTTCTTGGAGGATGCTGCCCAGAGGCTAGCTTCTGCCCACACACTGGGGTTTCTCCAGTTGTCCACTAGATCTTTAAAACCAGCTGCAGCCAGCCAGCCACCCTCACACGGCCAGTCTCAGGATGCCCAGGACTCCAAACCCTTCCCGTTTACCCTCTGGCGTTCCTGGCCTCCTCCCGGCTCCCTGCTCCTCTGGTCCCGCCTGGGCCCCCTGGCTCTCCGTGGGGTCTTTTAACTCGGGGGAGGGACATTGGATGTCCTAAAGCCATGACACATGATGACGCTGTGTCTCAGGGTCTCTGGCAGCAGAGACTAGAGCTCAGGACAAGCTTGGTCACACAGGGTCCCCCTCCTTCCCTGGTCCTGTCAGCGTCTCTGAATCTCAAGCACCAGGACTCTTCCGAGTTGCTTCCTGAGAGGCCGTGTGCTGTTCCGCTGTTGGCTTTCAGTTGTCAGTCATCTTTCAATTGATGTTATAAAGGTGTGTTTTACACACGCACCCCTGAACGGGAGCCCCTCGTGGTGTGTGGCTGGGGAGGCTGTGGTCTCTTAATGAGGCATTTTGCATAACCGAGCTTCCTTAGACAACTCCAAAGCAGAGCTGTTTCCCAGACTCAGCCCTTCCTCGCTGTTCCTTCATTCTGAATGTTCAGGCAACACCTGCCATGTCCCAACCCTACCCAGGCCCCGGCATGCAGCCCCAAACCACCCACAAAATAACATTCCAGTCTGAGTGGAAGCCACGTTGGGCAGTAAGCAAAGAGCAGAGAGGCCCAGTGCAGGCTGCAGAGCATCCTGAAGGAGAGGGCAGCAGCCTGTGTTCCACACCCTTCCCTGGGATGAGGTCTTCCTGTTAGACGCAGCAGGGAGGGGCTCCCTCCAGAGGGGACCTGGGAGCCCAGAGCAGAATGAAGCAGCAGCGTGAGCCTACAGAGGCCTGGGGGCAGGGTCAGAGGCCCCATGGCAGGCACATGCTTGGCTGTGGAGGCTGAGGACAGGCGTTGTGGCTGCCGAGGAGGGAAGGCAGGGAGGAGTCGGGGCCACACTACAGGGCCTGGGAGATCTGAGAGGCAGCCGGGGATGGTATTCCAAGCAAGAAGGCGACAGCCACTGAGGGCTGTGAGGGGAGCATGGCTTCACCTAACTCATACCCCATGAGAGCTTTATGGCCACTGCTCGGGGAATGGGCGGCTCCAGTCACCAACACAGGGGCCTTTCCTCTGAGCTCCCGCACCTCGCTGGGCACCTGGGGGCAGGGAGCCTGCTTTCATAAAATACAGTCAATCACTAGAGGAATCAAATAAAAAAAGCAGATCAGCCCCAATTATTTTTGTTATTAGATTCGACAAGTATAAAACCACATCTTCATGAATATCAAACCAAGACAATACAGAGAAAAAGAAATGAATTATGTTGTTTCAATGATAAATTATTGAGTTTCGATAATAAATTATGGAAAGTGTGCAGGTCAGTGATACATGTAGAGTCACTCTTGTCACTCTTGGTCACTGAAAAGGAAGTTAAAAGCGAATTCAGCATCTCTCCTTGTTCAAAGGTGTGGCCAGCAGCCTCTGAGATGGTGTGAGGCTCCCCACCTCCTGGTATTCACATTTTCGGGCAATCCCTCTCTCCAAGCGCTGCCTGGACTGCTTGCTTGTAAGGACTAGAATATGACAAACACGGTGGAATGCCACTTCTGTAACTAGGTTATGGGAGGATTCTGGCTCCAGTCTTGCTGCTGTCTCTGATAGGAACCACCTGCCATGCTGTGAGCTGCCCTCCGGACAGGCCCATGTGGCAAGGACCTGAGTGAAGCCTCCAGCTGTGGAGTCCATCCTCAAGCTCCACAGCCAAGCGTGTGCCTGCCACGGGGCCTTTGCACCTGCCCCACAGGCCTCCATGGGCTTACTCTGCTGCGTCATTCTGCTCTGGGCTCCAGGTCCCCTCCAGAAGGAACCCCTCACTGCTGCCGTCTAACCAGAAGACACTGTTCCAGGGAGGGGTCCTCAGAGCACAGGCCACTTCCCCATTCTTCAGGACATTCTGCAGCCTGGGGGAAGCCCAAGGAGAAACCAGGGCCCTTGGTCCAACAGCCCAAGGAACTGAATCCTCTGACCACCACATGAGTGAGCTTGGAGCAACTCCTCCCTCCCTTGAGCCTTCAAATGAGACACAACCATGGCCAGAGCTTGACTGCAGCCTTGGGAGAGGCCCCAAATTTAGCTGCACCCAGATTCCTGACCTGGGAAACTGCACGAGAAGAAATGTTTATTGTTTTAAGCTACTAATTTCTGGGGGGTAATTTGTTACACAGCCACAGATAACTAATACAAACATCTATGAACAAACCTATGTATGCCAACATTAATGGCTTTGAATGTGGCAAATGAGCTCGGGTTTTAAAAACTGTATATTTACTTAGTCTATGCTGGGTGATGATATACTGCTCGTAGGGAATGATGCATATTAAACTGTTTAAGTGTTTTGTTTTAATAACACAAACAGAAACGAGCCTCAAAAATGCATGTTGATGGAAATGACAGAAGAGATTTTAAAGTAGTTTCAGCATGTATGGAATATTCACCTTAAACTTTTACCCAAAATAAAGAAAATAATGTTGTATTTTCAAAATCCATATCCAATCCTTCATCATTAGCTAGTTTCATAATTTATTCTGTAGATTTTTAGTTACATTTGAAACATCTTTCCATGAAAGAAATGGACTCTGGATCCATAAATTTCTTATGCATAGACCTCTTTTGTTAGAAAGCACAATTCAGAAAGTTCTATCAAACTTCTCAGTTGTTGGATGATAACTTTTTTGTGGATGTGAAATATCATGATTGACTCGTACTTCATTGATGATTGTTGTTATGTAGTAGAAATTATGTCACAATAATTGAAGAAACTTGATTCTTCCAAGCTTTTAACTTTTGCATTTGCCTTTAAATCTTAGTTGCCAAATGTGTTGTATTCCTTCTTTGCCGGAAAAAAATATTTAAAGTCCCAAAGATGTCATACAAATAAGCAAGTTTGGCTGTACAAATATTTAAATCATTGGCACCTAATTGGTTTCTTATCCTTCAGAAGCATTAAGAGATCAATCTATATGTCAAACCATCTAGACAAAGATCTTTTCATTACCACTGCAGTTCAGCATGTAATAACAGTTGTTCTTAATCAACCTTCTATCGTTACAAAGAGATTAAATTCAACATTAACACACAGCCTTAAAATAACACATATTGTAATATAACTATACCATGCCCAACTACTACAAAACACATAATCTTTACTTTGCTACTAACCATAATCTAGTTCAGCTGTGTTTCTTCCCCCCCACCCCAAAGCAAGACTCTCTTGATGAAGGAAGCAGTGTGCTGATTTACATCCAGGCATTAGATCCTTACATTAAGCTCCTACTTCAGGCCATATTTGTTGACAATTCAATCCTTCATAGTTTTATACAGTTTAAAGCTAGTTGTGTTTGTTGGCAATGAAGCTGAAAGAAACTTCTTCCTTTATATCAAGTTCAAATCATGTACATTGTCAAAAAATTGCCATGCTGGCAATATTTGTGTTATTGTTGAATTTTAATGAGAAATATTTTGCTAGTTTTACTTGCTATTCTATGGATTGGTCTTCTATACCACCAGCCAGTTCATGCATATATTGATCTTTGGCATTGTTGGGAAGTGGTACTTGAACCACCTTCCTTGTCATGGATTCTGTCAACATTTTCCTGAAAACATCTCTGATGCCATCTTTCCTTAGTGCGTTGGTGATTTTATTTGGTTTTTGCAACTCAAAATACTGCTTTGTCAGAAACTCACAAAGCACTAAGGTCTGTGTGTAAAATATTGAACATCTCTCAGCATCTTAATTTAATGCTTATTCTTTCAAAGAACACACTTTGTTTTTGCATTTTTTCATCCTTTGTATGTAACCACCATTTAAGCTTTGATAGTTGCATTGGTTCCTTAGCTACTCCTACATTTCCACAAATAATAGAATGTGGTTTTAGCACTTCCCCATCAATGATGGCTGCAAAACTGAGCTCAGTGCATGAAGGATCATAGCTCAGAGCAACCTGCCCCAGTCTTGGCTTTCTTCCTTTGGCATCACTTTCATCACTGATGTTTGGTTGGCCACTTCCGCTGCATTTCAAAAAGGAGTCTCCTTCCTTGACAAATGTCTAGTGAAACTGATTGCACAATCACGTAGTAGAGCTAAAAATAATGATACAAATTTTACTTCCCTAATTTAGCTAAGAATGTTAAAGTACACATTTAAAAAAATAGTCTTAATTAAAACTTAAAACAATGATAAAAGCAACAAATGGTAACAATAAACACATGCTTGCATTTTTTCAGATATTTCCATATTTTTTAAGTACAGTTGACAAACTAACCTGAAGATATCACACATCCTTGAATGGACATTTCTCCAGAGAAGATACACCAATGGTCAATAAGCACGTGAAAAGATGCGTAACATCATTAATCATTAGAGAAATGTGAATCGAACGTGTGGTGAGATACCACCTCATACCCATTAGGTTGGCTACTGTCAAAAGCCAGAAATTAACCAGTGTTGGTGAGGATGTGGAGAAACTGGAACCCTTAGACAGTGAGAGCGGGAATGTCAAAAGGTGCAGCTGCTGTGGAAACCAATAGGACAGGCCCTCAAGAAATCAAAACTAGAATTCTCATGTGATCCAGGAAATCCACTTCTAGGTACATACACCGAAGAATTAAAAGCAGGAACTCGAAAAGATATGGGTACACCCATGTTCCTAGCATCATTATTCACAAGAGCTAAAAAACAGAAGCAACCCATGTTCATGAACCCACGGATGGAAACCAAAAAAATGGGGATTTACACACTGTGGAATATTATTCAGCCATAAACAGGAAGAACCTTGAAGACATTACGCTAAGTGAAATAAGCCAGAGGCAGAAAGACAAATATTGTATGATTCCACTGACGTGAGGTACTTAGAGTAGTTAAATTCACAGGGACGAAAAGGAGAATGGTAACTACCAGGGGCTGGGGGGATGGAAATGGGGAGTTAGGTTTTAATGGAATCAGAGGTGTAGTTTTGCGAGATTAGAAGTTCTGGAGATGGATGGCAGTGATGATTGCACAACAGTTTCAATGTACTTAGTGACACTGAACCGTGCACTTAAATTAATTAAGATGGTACATTTTATGTTGTGTATTTTACAATAAAAACATTTTTTAAAAAAGTCACACGTTGTAATGTGGTCATACTTCATGTGACAGTAGCAAGACTTGTGTGTGTGCCAGTCCACAGGCACTGTTGGGTCCTCTAAGCCTGGACGTGCAAGCGACACAGGGGCCACAGTGCTGTGCATTTCTGAGGCTTCCTCTCACTTTGTGTGCTTTTCTCATCCTTAAGGCACACCTTGCAAGTCCTTGGTCTTGGGGTGTGGTTGGATGGCACTGAGGTTCCCGTGAGGGTCACGCCAATCATGTCCACTGGAGTCCTCCAAAGAGCAGATACCATAAAAAGATGTGGAAGGTGGACTGAGGGCTGCACCTGTGAAGGACGAGGTGGAGCAGGGGCGCCGACTGCACGGGGAGTTGGTTGGGGGAGGAAATTGGTTGGGGAGTCTCACTGCCACAAAGCTCTGAGGACTCAGCCGGGCACTGGGAGCACAGACTTCTGATCAGCTGCAGGAGTCTGCCCTGGACTCTGCCACCTGCCATGCCCAGTCCTTGTCAGAGAGTACCTGGCCCTCTGAGGGCACAGCAGGGAGAAGCTGTCAGGCCTCATTTTCTGCTGTAGTGGGTCCTCATGGAGGGATACCTGAGCGGCACACCGCCCAGTCACTAAGGTTGCTGGTTTCAAATGAGACCAGTCATGCCTCTGTCCTCATGTGGTCACTCCCCGAGTGGACACTGACCCAAGAACTTAGGGCAGGCCATGTGCTTGGGAGGGACTTCGCTGTGAGTGGTTTGGACTCCAACCACTGGGGTCTCTCCCAAGGCTCTGGGGCCACATCTCAGGGGTATGGGGAGCTGGGCATTTGTCTACTGACTGTCCTGTGTGGCTGAGGGACACCCCAGGGTATAAACCCCAGAACTTCCAGGCTTTCTTGTACCAGGGTTCTGCAAGCTCCTGGAAGACACAGAGGAGGAGGAGGAGAAGGAGGAGGAAGCCTCTTGCACGGAAGCAGAGGTTGGAGATGACGGTCACCATCTGCTGTGGCTTGGGGGACTCAGAGGGGGAATGGGCGAGGGGACTGGGGGCAGCATTGCAGCACCTGTGACATCAAGGGCAGCTGCTCAGGTGCAGAGGGACAAAAGGAGAGAGCCCCAGAGTAGGGTTGGCATTCCAGGCGAGAGGCACAGGGCAGCGAGGGACAAGGAGCTGAGTGCAAATGTGTGATCAGGACATGGACGTGAGGGCTGAGCCACGAGATGCACCTTGGGGAGGAAGGACAGAGTGAGGACAGGGAGAAGATGGCTGATTCTCAGTCTGTTGGCTGCAGGGAGGCCTGGACGGGCCAGTCAGAGCACCGGGTCAGGTGAGCCGGCTCAGGAGGAGAGTGAGGAAACTGCAGGGCTGGAGATTAATCAAGGAGGCTGTGACTGTCGGCCAGAACAGTTTCTAGGGTCACGCGGTGATGATCATCCCTGTCTCGGAGGAGCCCAGGAGGTCGAAGGAGAGACGTCCGACAGAGGCCGAGGCTGGCGTGAGAGAGTGCTGGTGTGCATTCGTGTCTACGCATGTGTCCCTCGGTCCCCTCCTCCTCCCTCTCTCAGTCTCTCCTCCTTTGTCCCTCCCTTCCTTCCCTCCCTTTGCACTCCCTTTCTCCATTCTTCCTCTGGTCTCTCCTCTCTCTTTCTTTCTCTCCCTTCCTCCCAGTCCCATTCTTTCTTTCCACAACTTCAGCAGAGGGAGTTTTTCACACGATTGCTCCGGGCAATGAGCGACTAACTGTAACTATTCGGCTACTAAATAAAAACAACGCAAGCTAATCTGTAAAGGTTAACACCAGAGGGTAACAGGGAAAGGGTGGTTATTGATGAAAAAACGTTTTTTTTTTTCAAGAACTCACTTCCCTAATCTCTTCAAAGCTGACCTTAGAATTCTGGTCAGTAAGATTTACACTTCCCATTTATTTTGAACACAATAATATATGTGCTGCATAAACTGCCAGGCATTTGAGTATTTATTTCCTTATTAATATTTAATAAAAAATTTAGAACTGTTGAGAGGTGTAGACATGCCGAGGCTGTGTTTGAGAACGCTGAGAAATCAGGGAAGAAGTGTTCATTATACATGAGGGGAGATGATAAATTGACAATAAAACTAAGATGAAGCTTCACTGCCCTGAAGACAAAAATCAATGCGAGAGAGAAGAACACTTGGACACGGAAAAGCTATAAAGGTCCACAGGACCAGACCGGGCGGAGCTTCGGCTGCCGAGCCCACCCGCTGTATGTGAGCTGGGGGAGCAGAGCCGGGAACCCACACATGTGAAACAGTGTCCCTCCCGGTCACTGCCTGAGGGGCCCTCTCCACCAGCGCTCAGCCAGCGGGAGAAGGAGGCAGTCAGCGCCATGTGCTGTGGGCCACAGACAATGAGTCTGCTGCCCACGGTGTCCTGAGTGGGCGCCACCCCCCACCCGTCCCACCTAGGTGCTGTCGGGGCTGCTGCCACACGTGCTTTCTGCCACGTAAAGCCAGTCGCTACCATTTTATTATGAGACTGGGGCAAAAGTAATTGTAGATTTTGCTGTTGAACGTAATGGCAAAAATCACACTCATTTTCGCATCAATCTAATAGCAACCTTTGGAGCATTGCTGGGTCAGAGACGCTGGGTTGGTTGCTGACGATCACGGACGCTGTCCAGGGCTTATGGTGATCATGAGTCAAATGGGGGAGTGAGTGAGAGGAACAGGACATGGATCTCTGAGACAGCCTGGTTCCCAAGGGCAGGGCCCGTCTGTGCCGCCCCAGCCCCGGCCTTGTTCCCGGTGTCTAACGCAGGCCAGCATGAAGTCAGAGTCTGGCCAGAAGGCTGAGGGACAGGTGGATGACAGTCTGACTGATCACTGTGAGCCAGATGTGGGAGAAGCAAGGCTGGGAGAGGGCTGACATGGGCCCCAGGAGGTAACTACACTCAGCTTCCTGGTGGCCCGGGGTGTAGGGGCTGACCTGCATTGAGAACAATGACAGCTTTAAGGGGAACCATCCACCTCCCCTCTGCTTAGGCAGGAGGTCCCCAAGCTCCACTGCCACCTGAATCCAGATGATGATCTCCTGATGCCGGATGACGATATCTTCCTGCGGTGGTCCTGAGGGAGCCACACACAGGTGCAGGGCTGGGCAGGATCACAGCCTGGGAGGAGAGTTTCCCTGGTGGAGAGGCGGGCCTGAGATTTCTTCTGATCAGTGATATCCAGTCCTCTGGCCAGCAGACGGTGTGCCCTCTCGGCTTGGCATTTGCCACAGCCTCACCTGCTGTCTTCTGTACGTGCCGCATCTTCTCACCCCGTTCACACCCAGAACCACAGTTCAGCGGATGTGGACCAGCAGCTCGCAGACGGAGCTGATGCCATCAATTCTCTTCTCCGTAATAAGCGCTCGGCATGGTTCCTAGACACCATGCAAATCAATGGAATCTGGATTGAGATTTCTAATGAATAATGTAAGGGTTTAATAAATTTCCAGAGTGCAAACTGGGCTGCCACTAGTGGGTCTGATTGATTTCTCCTTGAGATGCACGTCTGCACCCAGCTTCCTCTGTGCTCCACGAGGCACGAGGGATTGGGGGCCATCAGGGGCAGAGGTGCAGGCTCTGCTGGGACTTTGAAGCTGTGGCAAGGAGTAGGGCTCACAGCATGGGAGGTGTCGGTCATGCTCAGGGCCCAGCAGGCCAGAGCCTGGCACCCTAAAAACCCAGCTAGAGAGAGGAGGTTCTGAATAGATTGCCCCCATAGATAAAGGGGCAGGGTGATGTCACAGGAGCCCTTGAAGGGACTGGGCTCCTCCACGGGGAAAGAGAAGACCAGCGAGAGGAGGGTGAACTTTCTCCCTTCCATTTTGTCGAGGCCTCCTGACAACCTGGGAAGGTTGGATTTTGATCCTGTTTCACAGACAAGCCCCAAGGTTTGGAGACTTTAAATAATGGTGTCAAGGTTGAATAACGAGACTGTGAGCCGAGGTCCATCGGCCCTGAAGCCTCAGTTCCTTGCTCAGCACGGCCCCGAGAGAAGAATGACCTTGATGTGGAGGTGATGGGTGGACGCGGCAGGAGGCTGTCGCTGACCAGGCCGCAGGTGTGGATGCAGGGAGGCAGGGAGCAGGGGCCGCTTAGGAGGGACGGGTGCTTCTGGGCAGGTGTGAGCAGGTGGGGTGGGCCCTTGCTAGTGATGTGCCAAGGAAGCTGGATTCTTTTGGATGTCAGCTACAGTCTTGGAACAGTTGGGCCCTGAGGGACTTCTGGCACTGAGACCCTCAGGCTCTGAGAAGGATCGCTGTTTCCTCGGGGAGCAGCTCCCACTCACCTGTTAGCAGGAGCAGTGCATCCCCACAGAGGGCTCGTACAGTCACGTGGAGGCGGGGTGTGCCTCCTTGGCCCCGACAGCCTCAGCTGCTGTGCCTGGCACCCCAGCCACAACCATGGTCACACGACCCAGGGCTGCTTCCGGCTCTTGACTGGCTGAATGTGGAGGGAGATGAGGCAGGCCCAACCTCAGGATCACCCACATGGTGAATCCCACCTGACAGCTGCCTCTCAGAGGACACAAACTGACACCAGGGGCACCAGGAAGACAGGTAGTGACATGAAGACCTGGGACCATCACACCCCAGCCAGCAGGCACTGAGGTGTCAAATGTTTCATGGATAGTTCCCCGCGCAGAGTAACACCTCAGAGCCACAGATTCCCTGCTGGGACCTGGGAAAGTGTCCTGATGGTGGGGAACAGCGTGGCAGGACAGCGATGCCGGCATTGGACAAGAGATGGAGGAAGGAAGCCACAAGCGCAGTGGAGCCGACAGGTGGACCGAGCTGCCTTGGCACCTGCAGGAGCATAATAAAACTGAGGGGCGGAGCCATTGCCAGGTGTGTCTGGGAGCCACACACCTGGCAACACAGAGAGGCCCCGGTCTCTGCAGGGCAGACCAGACTGTGCCCTGCAGGCTGAGGGTGTCACTGTGCGAATCAGGCTCTGGAGACATTTGCATGCTTACCATTCTCAAACACATCTGGTCTCTCATGAAAACCTCCCAGCCCTGAGGAAAACCTGGGGCCCTGAGCAGACCCAGAAGCCCTGGGGTGGGAGGGGCGGCTGCCCGATCACCATCACTCCTGTGATGGCTGGAGGGCTCACTGATGGGTGTGCTTGCCGGGGACACACTGAGGATCCCATCACACCTCCAGTCACACTGAGGATGCCACTGCACCACCAGTCACACCGAAGATCCCATTGCTCTGCCAGTGCCAGCTGCTGCTGGAGCTTCAGAATCCTCATGCGTGGGGCACACAAGGCAGCATCTTGGTGGGGGTAATGGCACCTGGTGGGCAGAAGGAGGCAGGAGGATTTGCATCCCTGTGAGCCCAGGTGATGCTCCTGGTCCTTCCAGGGACACCCTTTCACATCCTCACTCTGAATGGGTGTGTGTGGCTCCCTGGCCTAAGCAAGGTATAACCACCAAGGGCTCAGTCCTTCAGAAATGAAGGGCAGGGTCACCTCTGGTGACTGCCGAGGGAGGGGCTTCAGTGTGGATGCCAGAAGGGGAGAGGATGAAGATCAGCTGTGGCCCCAACATCAACTGTGATGACAAAGGCTGCAGCTGCCCCCCAACCTCGATCTCCAAAGTAATGCCACAGGAAGAGGGACCCAGGGAACCGTGGAGGAGCTGCCCTCAGTCCCAGACCCCGGGGAACAAGGAGTGGACTGTGGTGGCCCTGCAACATGCCCCTCAGATCTCTGATTGTGGGGAGAGACATTGACTGAGGACCCAGCTACTGGGCTCTGAAATCCATCACCACACCCACCCCAAGGCCACACTCGCCATGGCTGCCGACCACTAATAACAGTGAGACAGGGACGCTAAGGTGGTTGGCTCCGTGGAGGTGCCAGGCACCTTGGACGGGTGAATTTTGTTCCGAGTTTGACAGCCTTGCCAAACTCTCTTGGAACTGCATTGCAATGTCCTAGAACTGAAGTCTGAAGTGCTTCCAAACATCTCTCATTCCTTCTCCCTTTCCTGAGGTCAGCCCGGAATTGTGGTGTGACAGCCCTGCTAGCCTCGCCTGACCGTCTCCGCATTTTTGCTCGCAGGTCTTGCCCCTAAACATCCCCTGCAGTCGAACAGCAGACCCGGACAGGACTTGTTCCCCTGTAGCTGAGGCGTGTGAGAAGAGATCTCCTCAGGCTTTCTTTTATAAATTGGAAATTAAAAAATAAATTTCTAATTCTGTATTAAAATATAACAGGTATACCAATGAGTGCACATCTGAAGTGCACAGCTCCCTGTACTTTATACGCCCATGGAAATTTCATCCAATCGAGACATGAAACTCTCCTAGAACCACAGAGCTAATTCCCCGTCATCACTCCTCCAAAGAAAGCCGCGATTCTGGCCTCTGTCACCACAGGTTAATTTGTCCGGTTTTGAATGTTATTGAATACACTATGTCTTCTTTATGTCTAGAGTCTTTCGGCCTTTGAGATTTAGCCATTGGTTACCTTTAGCAGCCGTTTATTCTTTTAATCATGAGTTGCTTTAGTATTCCGTTGCGTGAACAGACCGTAATTTATTTATTCATTCTGTTGTGAAAAGACATTTGGGGTGTTTCCATTTTTGGCTATTATAATAAGGTTGCCATGAGTAGTTTGATGCACGGGTATAGGTATATCCACTGAATACATTCCCGTGGGGAGAATTATTGGGTTGTAGAGCATGTGTATGTGTATGTTTTGTTTTGTTTTATTTTATTTTATTTTGAGATAGAGTTTCACTCTGTCTCCCAGGCTGGAGTGCAGTGGCGCAATCTCAACTCACTGCAACCTCCGTCTCCCAGGTTCAAGCGATTCTCCTGCCTCAGCCTTCCAAGTAGCTGGGACTACAGGCATGTGCCTCCACGCCCAGATAATTTTTGTATTTTCAGTAGAGGCGGTGTTTCACCATGTTGGCCAGGCAGGTCTCGAACTCCTGACCTCAGGTGATCCGCCTGCCTCAGCCTCCTAAAGTGCTGGGATTACAAGCATGAGTCATCACGCCCAGCCATGTTTTGTTTTAATAAATACTGCCAAAAGGTTCTCTAAAGTGGTTGTGCCAATTTAAACTCCTGCCATAGTATGATGGTTCCATTTGCTCCACATCCTTGCCAACACTCTAGGCACATCTATATGAATGTATATATTTGAATATATATGAATGCCCGTTCATATATATTATTTATGTATATATCTATATATTATGAATTAAATATAAATGTAATTTTAGGTATTTTGACAGGTACATAGTAGAATTTCACTGTGGTTTTACTTTCCGTGGTGATTAATCATATTGTGTACCTTTCATGTACATATTGACATTTGCATATCCTTTTTAATGAATAATACAGTCAATATTTTTCCCATTTTAGGGGAAATGTCTTGTTGATGTGTTAGAGTTCTTTTTACGTTCTGGATGTGTGTTCTCTGTTGGTTATATGTACTGCAAGTATCTTCTTCCACACTGCAGCTTGCTTTTCACTCTCGTGTATTTTGATAAGTAGATATTATTTATTTTAATAAAGTATAATCTTCAATGTTTTAAATCTTTAGCTAGTTGTTTTTTTTTTTTTTTTTTTTTTTGAGACGGAGTCTCGCTCTGTCGCCCAGGCTGGAGTGCAGTGGCCGGATCTCAGCTCACTGCAAGCTCCGCCTCCCGGGTTCACGCCATTCTCCTGCCTCAGCCTCCCGAGTAGCTGGGACTACAGGCGCCCGCCACCTCGCCCGGCTAGTTTTTTGTATTTTTTAGTAGAGATGGGGTTTCACCGGGTTAGCCAGGATGGTCTCGATCTCCTGACCTTGTGATCCGCCCGTCTCGGCCTCCCAAAGTGCTGGGATTACAGGCTTGAGCCACCGCGCCCGGCCTAGTTGTTTTTAAATTGTACTTATTTATTGTTTGTCTCCAAATATAACAAACTCCATGAGGAAAGGGCCTTTGTTTTGACATTTCCCTGTCTCCCACGTCAGAAACAGAGCCCGGCTCACAGTAGTTGCTCAAGAAATTATCAGTTTTTCTTTTTTTCATTATTACTTTTATTTGACACATAATAATTGAACATATTTATGGGGTCCACTGTGATATTTCCATACAAGCATACAATGTGTAACGGTCAGATCAGGATCATCACCTCAAACACTTAGGATTTCTTTGTGTTGGGAACATTCAAAATCTGCTCTTCTATTTAGCTAGTTATTTGTATGTCCTGTTTAAGAAGTTTTTACCGACCTTAAGTCATACAAATAGTCTCTTTTTCTTTTTTTTTCTGGAAGCTTTTTTGTTTTTACTTTTCACTTTTAGGCCTATAGTTCATGAGAAATTAAATTCTGTGTATGGGGCTGAACTCTGTGGCTCATGCATATAATCCCAGCACTTTGGGAGGCTGAGGCAGGAGGATTGCATGAGCCCAGGAGTTTGAGACCAGCCTGGCCAATGTGGTGAGAGCCCACTCTACAAAAAATACAAAAATTAATCAGGACTGATGACGTGCCTGTAGCATCAGCCACTCAAGAGGCCAAGAGGGAGGATTGCTTGAGCCCAGCAAGTCAAGGCTGCAGTAAACATTTCAGCCCAGGTCACAGAATACAACCCTGTCTCAAACAAACAAACAAAATGGGTATGGTGTGAGATAGAGACTGAAGTTTATGATATCAAGTATCCAATTGGTACATCACCATTTACTTGAAAAGGTCATTTCTTCCCACTGCATTTCATGATTTTTGTCACAAATCATGTGATCATATGGGTCTGTTTCTGGGCTCTCTGTATTGTTATTCTAGCAAATTGTCTATTCTTGCTTCTTATATTTATTTAGGCTTAAAGTAAGTCTTTATATCTGCTAGTGTATGTCCTTCAATGTGGCAGATTAAAGATGATCACACATATTTTGGAACTTCACTCATCAGTCTGGAGGACCCAGTGACCGCTTGATCAATAGAGAAAGGCAGCAGCAAGGCTGACTCTGTTTCTGGGGCCAGGCTTTGCGAGACTGGTGGCCTCAACTTCTTGTCTCTTGGGTCTTTTGCTTCTGGGACCAGGCTTTGAGAGACTGGTGGCCTCAACTTCCTGTCTCTTGGGTCTTTTGCTTTTGGAGCTCTGAGAAACTACATAAGAAGTCCAGCTACTGTGAGGCCACCATGCCAGAGAGACTCTATGAAGAGACACATTTAATTCTGAGACACCTGATGAGAGAGAGGTGCCTCGTCAGTCCCCGTCCATTTCATCCCTGAGTTGCACAGGTCATTCAAAATGAGGCTGCAAACCCTGGGATCGGAGACAGGTGCTTCCTATTAAATTTGGCTCCTAAATAAATGATTGTTGTTTTAAGTCACTAAGTTTTGGAGTGATTTGTGTCACAGTAATAGACAACTGGCTCATATAATTTTGATTTCCTCTAGATTACCTTGCTTATTCTTCACACTTCTGATTTTATTATGAATTTTAGAATAAACTTGTCAATTTTCATTGAAAATCTGCGGAGATTTTGATTAGAATTCCATGGACTCTATAGACTTATTGGGATGAGTTGATACCTTAACAATACTGAAGCTTCCAGTCAATGAACATGGTATATTTCTATGTTTATTCAAGACTTCTTTAATTTCTCCCATTAATATTTGTAGTTTTCTATGTAAAGGTCTCACATATACTTTATTACCCTCAGATATATGGTGTTTAATGATGCTATTATTATTATATATGATATTACTTTGCATTTTTATTTTTAAATTATTTGTGTCTAACGTATTTATATTTTTGTTTTAATTATATTATGATTTTAATCATAAGAACATAAATTTGAAATTTAATCAGAATTATGTTATGGCCTAGCACATGGTTTATATTAAAATTGTTACTAGCACATTTGAAAAAAGATGTGTTCTTTTGTGGTTGGGTGCAGTGTTTTATACATGCCAATTAGGTAAATTTTGTTTAAATATTTGATGTCACTATTGATTTTTTTATCTGCTTATCCTATTCAGTGGATAAAAGTGAGTTGAAGACTCCAATCATAGGTGGGGCACGGTGGCTTATGCCTATAATTCCAGCACTTTAGGAGGCTGAAGTGGGCAGATCACCTGAGGTCAGGAGTTTGAGACCAGCCTGGCCAACATGGTGAAACCCTGTCTCTACTAAAAATATAAAAATTAGCTGGGTGTGGTGGCGCATGCTTGTAATCTCAGCTACTTGTGAGTCCAAGGCATGAGGATCACTTGAACCTGGGAGGCAGAGATTTCAGTGAGCGGAGATGGTGCCACTGCACTCCAGCCTGGGCAACAGAGTGGGACTCTGTCTCAAAACAAAAACACAAACAAAAAACAAAAAACTCCAACTATAATTATGGATTAGTCTTTCTCCTTTTGTTTCTGCTACTTTTCGCTTTTATGTTTTTAGGCTATATTTTAGATTGAAGCAAATTTAGGACTTGACCTAGTGGATTGACCAATTTGTCATTATGAAATATCCCCCTTTCTCTCCAGTAGGACTTATTACCCTAAAGTCTACTTTGTCTGATATTTGGATAGCTTTACCAGCTTTCTTTTCATTAGATTTTGCAGCTTTGTTGTGATTAGTTGTTTTCTTTTCTGGTTAAGACGTGTCTCTTATATTTAACTTACAGTTGTTTTCCTAATTCAATCTTATAGTCATTGCTTTTTATTAGGAATATAGCCTATTTATATTTAATGCCATTGATTTTATTTTAGATTTAAATACAACTTCTTGATGTTTGATTTTTGTTTGTTTGTTTGTTTTTAGTCTTGCTCTGTTGCCCAGGCTGGAGTGCAGTAGCCAGATCTCAGCTCACTGCAACTTCTGCCTCCTGGGTTTAAATGATTCTCCTGCCTCAGCCTCCTGAGTAGTTGGGATTACAGGCGTGCACTACCATGCCTGGCTAATTTTTGTATTTTTAGTAGAGACAGGGTTTTGTATGTTGGCCGGGCTCATCTTGACCTCCTGCCCTCAAGTGGTCCACCTGCCTTGGCCTCCCAGAGTGCTGGGATTACAGGAGTGAGCCACTGCTCCTGGCTTGGTGTTTGATTTTTGTTGCCCAATTTGTTCACCTTTTTTTCTTTTATTTTGAATTGATATAATTTCATTTTTCTATTTTTTGCTCAATTAGTTTGTTAGTAATTTATTTAAAATATTTTAGTCAGTAGTTTTCCTAGAGGTTACAAAATGCATCCTTGACATACTCTTACTAGATTCTACCTTAAATTAGAAGGTATATCATTTTGCAGATAATGTGAGAACTCTGCAACACTTTCACTTTTTTATCCTTCCCAAGTTTATACCATTGTTATCATAATTTTTAATTTATGTTTAAGTTCTAGAAGCCATTTCTATTATTGTTTTAAACATCCAATATTCATTAAGATGTAACCATATATTTGCACTTTCTCAGTTCTACTGAAATCATTCTTCTGCCTGGAATTATTGTCCTTCTGCCTGAACAACTTTCTGTACATTTACTTGAGGGTCTGTGATAAATTTGCTCAGTGTTGGTTTGTCTGAAGGTTTTTTTTATATACCTTAATTTTTTGGAGGATATTTGAAGTAGATACAGAATTTTTGTTGGCAGTTATTTTCTTTTAGCATTTAAATATTTTATTCCATCATATTCTAGTTTTAACCATTTCTGTGGGAAAGCTACATTCTTATTATTGTTTCTATGAAGGTAATGTGTCTTTTTCCTTGGGACCTTTTTTTCCTCCACCATCTTCATTTTCCTGCCGTTTTACTATGATATGCCTAGGCATATTTTTTTATTGTATTCTTTTCAGCTTGGATATATAGACTATTGCTGTTGTAAAATTCTTAGTGTATCTTCAAATATTACTCTTGCTCAGTTGTCCTTCTCTCATACTCTTCTGGAAATCCAATTACATTTATGATAGACTTTTCTACCATATTCTATATGTTTCTTTTTTCCCTGCATTTTCAACTCCTTTTTTTTCCTATGCTATAATCTGAATATTTTCCACTGATGTGTTTTCCAATTCATTAATCCCTTCTTTTGCCACATCCAATCTTCTTTTAAATCAATTAATGAATTCCTAATTTTATTTATTATATTATATATATTTATAGTTCTAGGATTTCCAATTGATTACTTTTATAGATTCATCAGCTCTCTGATGAAATTAATATTTTTCCACATTTTCTTGAACATGATAATCATACTTATTTAAATTCTGTATTTGATTTAAATTCCGTATTCGATGCATCAGACCTGGATCCCGTTTGAGACTTTCTACAGTCTGGAAACAGTCTGACTAGTTTTCTGTCATTTGGTCCTATTTGTTGGCATGCTTGTAATTTTAAATTGAAAGTGCAAAATTTTATTATAGAAAATTTTAAGTTCCCCAAATGAGATAATTATCTTTCAGAGACAACATATATATATGTGTGTGTGTGTATATATACACATATATATGTTATCTCTGAAAGATGATCTCAAATATATACATACATACATATATATGAGATATATATATGTGTGTGTGTGTGTGTGTGTGTGTGTGTTTGGCAAACAGATGAATATGGGAAGATCACCATGACCTCTTTAGGGCTGATCTATTTCAGCTATTTCTTACTTCAAGGGCAGAGAATTTCAGGGGTCTCAACTGAAAGCTTAGATTAATACTGGAGCCCCTCTTCCCTGGTGGACTCTGAACTACAATTTTTGTCATTCCAGCTCTGTGGGATTGTTGTAATCTCTGTTTAGCCCTTTAGCCTCTTAGAAGCTGCTCTCTGCTTGGTTTTGTGAAGTTTCACACTGAACTGTGTGACTTAGGTATCTGAAAATGTCTTGAGGGTAATAGTGCAGAATTCTAGGCTCACCTTCCCAGAATTTGCTTTCTTCTGGGATCTTGGCACTTATACAGTGGCTGCTTTGGTAGCCTGAACTTCAATTCCGTCTCCAAATGACCATTGCAAGCTCTAAGCCATTGTTTTATCTGCATGTCCTGTTCTGCTGATCAGCAACTGCTTCAGAGAGAGGAAGGGTGTATACCTGTGGGCTCACTTCAGTGTACTCTCTTCTCTCCAGGACCGTGGCCTCTGAAGTCCTGGCTGCCTTGTTTTTCTCTAACACCTTCCAACCCAGCCATTTTCATGCCTTGTGTCCAGCTTCTATATGCAGGCTGGTTAATCTGAAACTAACTCTGCCATAACCAGAAGGGAAAAGTTCCCCTTTGATTGGATTTTGAATTCATGCTTCTTATGTTTACTTGGTTGTTACTGACTCAAAAATGGCTAAAACTATGATACTTGTCCCTGAGGCCCCATTTATCTTCTTGCCACCTCCACAGTCTATGACACATAGCTTCTCAGGAGTCTGGGATGGTGCTGAGGAAGCTTTAGAGTGGAGACCATCCAGAATACCAACACCCCTGGAATTCATGCGATTGATCTATGCAGGCTAATAGAGAACTCTATTTGCTATGTCTATATTTAGCAGCTAAGGCTTCCTGTGTATGGTACTTAGTCCTTGATGTTAAGTCTGCTCTTCTACACATCCCTGTCTGCCCTACCCCAGGCAATACTGCCAATAGTTCAGTGTGTATATTCCACGTCCTCCCTGGGGCTCAGCTTTTCTTCCTATAAAATGAGCAAGTGGAGTTTGGAAATTTGAGATGTACTTTTCCCACATACTAATTTTATCTCGGCTTATCCATTGCCAAGGGATCTATTCAAACAGTTCGTTGATTTGAGGCAGGTGTTAGACCCAAGTAAGTGATGTCTTGAACTTCATTGTTATTAGCTCATCCCAGGGTATGTGGTTTCCATGGTTTGGCATCCAACTCGAGTAGGATCGGCAATGGGATTACAATGTAATATTTATCAAACCAAAGTGTTTGTTTTAATTTTTATTGAGAACACAAACGAATATCTTCCCCCTCGGTCACTGTTAGTATTTGACTATGGAATGTTAGTATGCGTGTTCCTAGGTCCTTTGAAAAGTAATTATTTCACTTGTGGTTACATTTTCTTTAGTGGAACCCGTTTGGGAGGAGAGTCTCTTGCTTCTGCAGGTGGCTGCATACAGCTTATCAAACTGAGTTGCATCACACGTCTCCCTGTTCAGAGTCCATCAGTGGGTTCTCATGGCCTAGAATAAAATCTCGGTGCTTTGGCCTGGTATCCCTGGAAGCCTGATCTTGGTGCTAAAGCTCACTGCCTTTTCCCAGATCCTCAGCAAGCCCCTTTCCACTCCAGGGCCTTGGCACGGACTGTCCCCTCCCTCTGAGATGCTCCTTCCTTTACCCTTCTCAGAGTCAGCTTCTTTATCCCCTCCGCTCTCATTCTCCATGGGACATCCTCCTAAAGGCCCTCTCTGGTCCCCTGAGAGAAAGAAGATACCCTGTCATTCTCTCTCCCACCACCCTATTCTTTTCCTTTCTAGGATTCATCATAATTGTCATTATGTAAGCGTTTGTATGAATAATTTTAAACCTGTTTTAAAATTTAATATTGAATTGATACAAAAGAACATTTAACATTTTGTGCAAGGAATAATTATAATACAGAGCATGTCTGCGTAACCACCCCCAGATTCAGCCCTGGAGTGTCGCTCTGAAGCCCCTCTGTGTGCAGCCCCTCCCGGGACTCCTCCCCTCCCTTTCCCTGGAGGTAACCGTCACCCTGAATTTTATGTGACTTTCTCTTGCATTTCTTTTTGTTTTACTACTTTATTTATAGTATCCCTAAACCACATAGGTTTAGTTTTGCATGTTTTAAAACTTCGTGTAGATGGAATTGCACTGAATATGTTCTTTGGATTCCTACTCTTCAACTTTACATAATGTTCCTGAGATTCATCCATGTTAATGCATTTAGCAAGAATCAGTGCGTTTTCACCACCATGCTGCGTCCTGATGTTTGAGTTAATCACAGACAGCTTATTTCTTCTACAGTTGGTGGACATCTACATTGTTCCTGAGTCTTTTGGTCTCACAAGCCACCCTGCTGACAGTGCTCTTCCCTTCAAAGCTGGGGGTGGGTTTCTCCAATGCCAAAGTGTTTTTGATGCTTGATTCCCTCAAAACTGGGCTTCCTCGCTGGCTGACAAGCTCTGTGAGGGCAGTCCCTGATTTCCCCTGATCGCTCCCACTGTATCCTCAGAGCCAGCACTGTGTCCAAGCATCATCTCACTCGATTCTCAATAAATATTGTTGAGTGAATAAATGACTGTGTGGATGACACAGTGAATCTCCCTGGTGATCTCATCTGCATTTTCTGCATCACTAGCCCCGGCCCTGCTGTGCCACGTGAGCTCAGCCTGACCATTGCTTATTGGCCATCACTGCCTGGACGTCCCCAGGCACCTAACCCTTACCTTGGCTCAACTGTGAGTGGTCATGTCTGCTTGCTTCCTCCTTAACCTCGAGCCGCATCTTTCTAACATGGGAGCTGTTCTTGGTCCTCTCTCTTACCTCCCTCAAATACTTCAAATTGAACCCCAAGTTTTGGGCACTCTAGTCTTTAATATCTTGTTCCTCTGTCCCAGCCAAACTCCTTTCCACCATCTCAGTCCAGTGTTAATCAACTTGGTGAGGACTGGGTTGGTGTCTGCCTGGATTTCAATCCCAGTGCTTGGCCATGCTTGCTTGGAGAGGCAGGTGCAGCCTGGGGCTGGGGGTGTGGGTGGGAGAGAGTCAGGCACTCACACCTTCCGCATGCGGTGCCTCTCCCGCAACTCAGCTGCTGTGTGCCTTGCCACCTTCCTGCGGACCTGGGCACTCCTGCAGCCCAGGTTGGCGTGATCCTCTGATACTTGGCTCAGTGCCATCCATCGGGGATACTGGCCCGTCCTCAGTGGTTCCAAGCTCCCACAGCACCTGACCTCGCTCTGTCTCACTGAGTCTGCTCTATCCTTTATGAGCCAGAGTGTGTCCCCTTGAATTTATATATTGAAGTCCTAACTCCAGTACCCCAGAGTGTGATTTTCCATGGAAAATAGTTTTTTGTTGTTTTTATTTTTCTATTTTTCAATTTCTATATATTTAGATGGTACTAGTACAGATTTCTTACATTTATCACGTCATGTGTTATGGTGAGGTGTGGGCTGTTAGTGTATTTGTCGCCTGAATAGTGAACGTTGTCCGCAGTAGGTCATTTTTCAAGTCTCACCCCACTCCCGCCCTTAGAAAGAAGGTTTTCATTTATTTATTTAGTTTTCTATGCACTCAACTCCAAAGAGATTGTTTTAAAAAAATAATTTCAACTTTGATTTTAGATTCAGGGGGTTCACGTGCAGGTTTGTTACTTGGGCATACTGCGTGGTGCTGAGGTTTGGAGTGTGGAAGGCCCTGTCATCCGGGTAGTGAGCATAGCACCCAGGAGGTAGTTTCTCAGCCCTTGTCCCTCTAGTAGTTCCCAGTGACTATCGTTCCCATCTTTATGTCCACATGTACCCAACGCTTAGTTCCCCCTCATAAGTGAGAACATGCAGTGTTTTCCCTATTGTTAATTCACTTAGGATAATGGCCTCCAGCTGCATCCATGTTGCTGAAAAGGGCATGATTTTATTCTTTTTTATGGCTGAGTAGTATTCCTTGGTGTATATGGACCACATTTTCTTTATCCAATCCACTTCTGATGGGCACCTAGGTTGGTTCATGTCTTTGCTATGATTGTTTGTAGTGCTGCTGTGAACATGCGAGTACATGTGTCCTTTTAGTAGAATGAATTGTTTTCTTTTCTTTTTTTTTTCCTTTTTGAGACAGTCTCTCTCTGTCACCCAGGCTGGAGTGCAGTGGTGCTATCTTGGCTCACTGCAACCTCCACCTCCTAGGTTCAAGCTATTCACCTGCCTCAGCCTCCCAGGTAGCTGGGATTACAGGTACCCGCCCCCATGCCCAGCTAAATTTTGTATTTTTAGTAGAGACAGAGTTTCATCATGTTGGCCAGGCTGGTCTTGACTTCCTGACCTCAGGTCATCCACCAGCCTCGGCCTCCCAAAGTGCTGGGATTACAGGCATGAGCCACTGCGCCCGGCCAAATGATCTGTTTACCTACCCAGTCGCGGCTAGGTCGAAGGGTAGTTTTATTTTAAATTCTTTGAGAAATCTCCGAACTGCTTTCCACAGTGGCTGAGCTAATTTACGTTCCCACGAATGGTGCAGAAGCATTTCCTTTTCTCTGCAGCCTTGCCAGCATCTATTAGTTTTTGACTTTTTAATGGTAGCTGTTCTGACTGGTGTGAGATGGTATCTTGCTGGGGTTTTGTTTTGCATTTCTCTGATGACTGATGATGTTGATCATTTCTTCATGTTTGCACATCTTCTTTGGAGAAGTGTCTGTTTGTGACCTTTGCCCGTGTTTTAATTGGATCATTTGTTTTTTATTTATTGAATTGTTTAAATTCCTTATAAATTCTGAATATTAAGACTTTTGTCAGATGCATAGTTTGCAATATTTTCTTTTATTCTGTAGGCTGTCTGTTTACTGTGTTGGCAATTCCCTTTGCTGTGCAAAACCTCCTGAGTTTAATTGTCCCAGTTGTTAATTTTTGTTTTAGTTGCAATTGCTTTTGGGAACTTAGTCATGAAATCTTTGCCAAAGATGATGTTGAGAAGGGTATTTTCTAGATTTTCTTCTAGAATTATAATAGTTTGAGGTCTTACATTTAAATTTTTAATCTCTCGAGTTAATTTTTGTATATGATGAGAGGCAGAGACCCACTTTTATTCTTCTGCATGTGGCTAGCCAGTTATATTCAATGAATGACACATTTCAAGTGCTGCTTGATTTTGCTAGTATTTTGTTGAGGATTTTTGTGTCTATTCATCTGGGATGTTGGCCTGTAGTTTTCTTTTTTCATTATATCTTTGCCAGCTTTTGGTATTAGGGTGAGACTGGCTTCATAGAATGAGTTAGAGAGGAGTCCCTTGTCCTTGATATTTTGGAATAGTTTCAGTAGAATTGGTACCAGCTCAGCTGGGCATGATGGTGTACATCTGTAATCTCAGCACTTTGAGAGGTTGAGACTGGCAGACTGCTTGAGCCAAAGAGTTCAAGACTAGCCTGGGCAACATGGCAAAAACCCATCTCTACAAAAAATACAAAAATTAGCCAGGTGTAGTGGGACACTCCTGTAGTCCCAGCTACTTGGGATGTGGGAATATTGCTTGAGCCTGGGAGGCGGAGGTTGCAGGAAGCAGAGGTTGTACCACTGCACTCCAGACTGGGCAACAGAGTGAGACTCTGCCTCCCGAACAAACAAAAAACCCAACATAACAAAACAGAATTGGTACTAGCTCTTCTTCATAAATCTGAATTCAGCTGTGAGTCCATGTAGCCCATGGACTTTTTTTTTTTTTTCTTGGTAGGTAGATTTTTTATTACTGATTTAATTTCAAAACTTGATGTTGGTCTGTTCAGGATTTCAATTTCTTCCCGATTCAATGTTGGGACCTTGTGTGTTTCCAGGAATTTATGCATTTCCTTTATATTTCTGGTTTGTGTGCGTAGATCTACTCATAACTGTCGCTGAGGTTCTTTTGTATTTCTGTGGGATCAGTTGTAATGTCGCCTTTGTCATTTCTGGTTGTATTTGTTTGGAACTTTCACTCTTTTTCTTGTTAATCTAGCCAGCGTTGTAGTGATCTTGTTTATCCTTTCAAATAACCAACTTTTGTTCTTGTTGATTATTTGCATTGATTTTTAGGTCTCACTTTTGTTCAGTTCTGCTCTGATTTTAGTTATTTCTTTCCTTCTAGCTTTGCGGTTGGTGTTTTGTTTTTCTAGTCCCTCTAGGTATGATATTAGATTGTTAATTTGAGATCTTTCTAACTTTCTGATGTAGGCATTTAGTGCTAGAAACTTTCCTCTTAATATTGCTTTGGGTACATCCCAGAGATTTCAGTATGTTGTACCTGTTTCATTTAGGAAATAAAGTTTTTAAAAATATAATTAAAATTAAACAAGGTCATTAGGGTAGACCCTAACCCAATATGACTGATGCTCTCAAAGAAGAGAGGTGAGGACACAGACGTGTAGAGGGGAACACACATGTGCAGACACAGGGAGAAGGCAGTCATCTGCAAGCCAGAGAGGCCTCAAGAAGGAACCAGCCTTGTTGACACCTTGATCTCAGACTCCCAGCCTCCAGAACTGTGAGGAAACAAATGTCTGTGGTTTCAACCCGCCCCAGACTGTGGCACTTTGTTACGGCAGCCTGAGTAGGCTCATACTGCCCCTGAGAAGTGGGGCTCTGTCTTAACACCTTTATGCCCAACACACATAGACACGCCTAGAGCTATGCTGAATGAGGGAAGGAGCGAGGGTTTGTAACCTTGGGAGTTCTCATCCATTCCAAGGCCGCCTAAGGGGAGGCATTTCCTGTCCTCCACGTGGCTTCACCACCCATGGAGGACACACACGGGCACGGGGTCCTTGCGGGAAGGGCTTTCTCTTTAAGGTGCCACGGAGCCCGCCTCCCTGTCTGGGTGACCCTGCTCTCTCTGCAAGATAGTTGTAGGGAGATTCGGGGAGCTTCCTGAGAGGCTCAAGGACACTTCCCTTTTAATCCGTGGAGTCAGGAGGGGAGGTAGGAGGAGTGACTGTTCCTCTGTGGTCATATCTAGGTTCCACCATGTACAGCACTTTTCCTCGGACAAGCCTCTTCTTGTCTCCCAGCCTCAGTTTCCCCTCAGCAAAATGATCATGACCCATATGTCTCCCCTAAGACCTCCAACAGTCATGAAAATGGTTTGTCAACTGTGGTGTTATCAACAAATGTGCAGTGTGGTGTAGGGTTTGTACTGTGGAAGCTTGGTTCTTGTACTGGTGCTGAAGGTGAGGCCCAGGGCGGGCGGGGCTGCTGGAGGCAGATGGCATGTGTGTGTGCGTGTGTGTGCATGTGAGTGTCAGAGCACAGGAGCCCTCGGTGGCCATGGGGCTGGTGCTTCCCTCCCACCCACCAGCCTAGGCTGACTGCAAAGCATTCTCTGCTGAACTCATGAACAACACCCCGTGACTACCTCAGAGATAGAACAAGGCTGGGGAAGCTGTGACTTCAGTGCCTGTCTTTGGGTGAGTCTGAGGCTCTGCTGGGCTCAGAGAACATTTTTGGTAAAGGCCCAGATAGGAAATACATTCAGCTTTGCAGGCTGTGCAGTCTCTGCTAAAACTATGCAACTCTACTCTTACAACTGGAAGACAGCCACAGACAGTATGCAAATGAATGAGCATTACTGTGTTACAATAAAACTTTATTTATAAAAGCAGGCAGATTTGGCCCACTGGTTGTAGTTTGCAGACTCCTGTTCTAGGCCAACCTGTTCCTTCTACCGCAGAAAATAGTGAGGCTTGGGGTTGGGAGACTCCTCTGGGGCCTGAAGGCTCCCCTGGGGTGTGGAACCCCCCTGCTAGTGTCCCTGACTCTTCCCAGAGCACCGCATTGCTGAGCTCCTGAGGTCCAGCTCCCTCCCCAGAGTGTTCTTCTGTGTGATCTCTCAACACTGGTTGAATTTCATGGATGAAATTTAACTATCATTTGTCCTTAACAGATGATAAGCTTTTTGATGTAAATCGAGTTATCCATTTCCCATGACAAACATATGGAGTATTATTTTTATCTCCATTTTAAATATCAGGAAACTAAGCCCCACAGAGTTACCTTCTAGGATGATGTCTGCCCAGTTTTAGATTCTGTGCACTGACAACAGAGTAGTTAGAAGAGGGACATTTGCTCACTTCCAGAGGGAAGGCTGACAGGCCCCCAATCCAACCCCCACTTAGGGTTTGCCCCCCACTGGCTGACATAAATCCTTGTATTTCAGGATGCCTCACCCACCCTGCAACCAAGGAGGGCCTGCCAGGCCTACTGTCAGTAGCTGGTGACTCACATCCGTGTGTGCAAAAAACTCTCATCTGTTGCCTCCTGGAAAAGGGTGCCAGGGGCTCCCTGTGTTGCTGGCCAGGGTCCCCGGTGGGGATGTGGTGCAGCTCTGGGGCTGCATTCCTGCCCAGGTGTCCCGACTCCCCCAAGGATGTGGGTGCAGTGTGCACCTGTGTGTGTGTGCACGGGCCCTCGCATGGGTAGGAGCCTCAGGTGCCTGCCTCTGGGCCTCATCCCCCTTACCCACCCCACCTTTGTGCTCTCTGCTGCTGTGCCGAGCTTCAAAGCCTTTGTCTTGCTGTGATACTGGGAGGGCAGGATTCCCACATTCCCCTTGAACTTGGTCCTGACACTTGCCTTCCTTCAGGCCACAGCTCTGCCCTCCACGCGCCTGTGAACAGCTTGCCAGTGCCCACCCCTCCTTGACTGGTGCCCAACTTCTGAAAATGTTTTGATCACATATGCCATCTGGAGCAGCAGCCACCCGGAGCTTCCATGGTGCTTATGATGGGGACTCCCTGGGCAAGGAGCGTGGCCGGGGGTCCCCACTCGGGGCACCAAGTCTTCTCTCCATTGTGAGGTAATAATGATGGAAACCACATTACGAAGAGAACGGAAACTGACTTTACCAACATGTTAAATTAAGAAAATGAACATGTTCAGCAAACTGCCTGTGCAATCTCATTTGGTTCTGGGACAGGGAAAGGCGTGCCAGAGGCGATTGCCCACCAGGTTCATCTTCCCTGCTCCAGGTTCTGCCCGTCCGGTCTGTGCAGAAATGGCCACTTAAAAATGTTTTGAGTTACGAGTGCAAATAGCTGATATCCACCTAAGAACATTTGCACTACGTAGTTCCTCAGTCTGGAATGTTCTTATTTTCTCTTTCCATGCCTGGCTTGTAATTGTCATTCAGATCTCAGTTTAAGTGTCTTTTCTTTTTCAGATTTTTATCTGACTCCTTTTTTTTTTTTTTGACAGAGTCGTGTTCTGTCACCCAGGCTGGAGTGCAGTGGCACGATCTTGGCTCACTGCAACCACCACCTCCCAGGTTCAAGCAATTCTCCTTCTTCAGCCACCCAAGGAGCTGGGATTACAGGCATGCACTACCACGCCTGGCTAATTTTTGTATTTTTAGCAGTGACGGGGTTTCACCTTGTTGGCCAGGCTGGTCTCAAACTCCTGACCTCAGGTGATCCACCTGCCTCAGCCTCCCAAAGTGCTGGGATTATGGGTGTGAGCCTCCACGCCTGGCCCATGACTCTTTTCTATAATAGCCAGGCAGCACTATCATATCACCCCTTTTAATTATCTGACACTGATATGTCTGTTCCTCTCCCTTTCTCTCCTATTCAGTTGATCGTAAGCTTCACGAAGCAAGGGCCTTTGCTGTTTTTGTTCATGTTGGATCATGCTGGGTTATGCTGGGTCTCCAGTGTTTGTAATGGTTCCCACAACATCACGGGCACCCAACACACACTTGGTGGGTAAATCAATGAACAGCAGATAAGTCTGTCTCTTCTCACAGTGGCTCAAAGTTCAGATCTTAGGTGAGTGTGTGGTCAGCTGCATCTCCGCAGCTCCATTTATCTCTAGTCTTTTTGTTTGTTTGTTTGTTTGTTGTTTTTTGAGATGGAGTTTCGCTCTTGTTGCCCAGGCTGGAGTGCAATGGTGCCATCTCGTCTCACTGCAACCTCTGCCTCCCTGATTCAAGTGATTCTCCTGCCTCAGCCTACAAAGTAGCTGGGATTACAGGTGCCTGCCACCACTCCCAGATAATTTTTTGTATTTTTAGTAGAGGGGGGGTTTCACTATGTTGGTCATGCTGGTCTCGAAGTCCTGACCTCAGGTCATCTGCCCACCTTGGCCTCCCAAACTGCTAGGATTACAGGCATGAGCCACCTCGCCCGGCCTAACTCCAGTCTTAATTGTAAACATTTTATGACAATTCTTTCTGCTGCCAGTGCTCTTAGGAAATGGTGGTTCCAACAGTTACTGAAGCAGCATCTCTCTTCAGTGCAGTGGTTCTGCTGTTTGCTTGGAGAGATTTGTGAATGATTTGGTGTTTTGTGGTGAGAGGGATGGAGCGGGAGGAGAAGAGCCATGTGCAAGTGTCATTGAACTTCATGGTAACTCGTGAAGCTATTAAATTATAAGATTAAATGTCTCCTGGGGTTGAGGCAGGTCATGTATTTAAGATTCACTCTCCAGAAAGGACCAGGCAAAGAATCGCTCTTGAAGGCTGTCTTAGCATCACAGGCTCTGTAGCCAGCAGCCCAGTCACATATTTGATAGATATTGCCAATGGATTGACTAATCCAGCTAATCTTCAGTGAATTCCCACTCTATTCAAGATATGTGTGGGTGTTGGGGGTGCAGTGATGGACAAACTACAGACAGTTAATGAGAATTTTGAGGTTTAACAACAGATTATTTTATTACATAAAGAATACACAATGTAACCTATTTACACACTAATATTAAGAAAAAAATAACTTGAAGCAATATTGAAAGAAACAGCACCATGGCACCAATCTCATTTTCCTCCCTTTCAATGTGGATGTCTTCCAGCGGGCAGCACGGCTCTGTCCTGGGTCTCCCACATACCGGCCACGTGCCAGTAGCCAATTAGTTAACCCAGTTCTATTTCACCATCTGCTAAATGGTACCTGCTTGTGTGTTTCACAGAATCAATATGAGAAGCTAAATAATAATCCATGTAAAACCCATATACAACACTCAGTCCATAGAAAAGTGAATTTTAAAATTATTGAGCTGTCTTACTTTATTCATGAATTTATCTCCCAGATTGTGAGGAAATAGTTTTCTACCACCCAGAATTTTATGTTTGAAACGTCAGAAACCCTCCAGAGAGCACAGGTTGCCCGGGCGACTGTAGTACAGCATCAAGGCACCCTCGAGTTGGCAAGACCCAGGCTTGCTGTGTCTGAGAAGCACAAGGTTCCACTTCCCAGCCACAGTGCTTTTCAGCTATTTCTACTCTTAGGTCAGAACAGAGATGTGGGAAAAACCCCTGCTCTTCTGTTTCTTTTCCCCAACGCAGCCTCCTCCAGCCTCCAGTGGAGGCGTTTCCATGGGTGACCACATGGAACTATTTTTTCACATAACACTTACTTTATTTAAAAAAAAAAATATTTAAATGACTTTCCTTTTCTACTGACGGTGGCCTTCGTGTGAATGCTCCTTTGGGGACCACATTGATCATTAACACACCTTTGAGGTTTCTTTCTTTTTTCTCTGAAACGTGGCTTCTTAAAAAACTTTACACTTTTTCTCTCATGAGCATTTTAACACATTTAAAAAATAACAGAACAGTTAAAAAAAAAAACCCACAGTTTCACACAGGCTTCTTCTCACTGAATCATGTTTCATCTTTTCCCTTGGCACAACCGAAGGGAAGGTTAATTTAAAACAGCTGAGAGTGACGTCATGTCACACGCTGACACCTCTTTTTCTTTTTCTTTTTTTCTTTTTTTTGCCAAGAAAGAAAAGAGGTTCACCTCAGGCTGCTCAGAAAGAAGGTGTTCCAGGAAGGCCAGAACAGGGAGGCTGCTCTGCAAAAACAAAGAAGAGCTTGGCAGGCCCTAGAATGGAGAAGTTAGACCCTGGGAATCCAAGATGCTGCAACGTCAGGCAGCTGGTCCCCAGCAAGGCTGGCACGTGGAAACCTCATGGAGAAAAGTGATTCATAACCAAAGCAGAGCTCCCACAGCGACACTGAGCAGACATGGAACTATTTTTCACATAACACTTACTTTATTTAAAAAAAAATTTTAAATGACTTTCCTTTGCATGGATTCTCTGTTTCTCTTGCTCTGGTTCTAGAAGCCATGTGGAGTGGTGGCCAAGAGTCAGTCCCGTTCTCTATTTTTTTGTTGTTGTTGTTATCTTTCTGAGTTGATCAACAACTGAGGGAATTGAAGAAAGTCACCCAGGTGGCTCCTGTCCGGTGCGTCACTCCACCCCATTCCAACAGCCTTGTAGGTTACTTAACTGTGGAGCCTGGCATTCTCCAGATGCTCCAGTAGGGGCATTACTTGGCTCCCTCCAGCAGACAGCCTTGTGGAACGCTCAGAGCAGAAGTGAGTCCCTGCAGCAGGCCCTGTGCACGGAGGCCAGCCAGGAGGTGGTGGAGCTTTATGCATCCATCATCAGCATTAGAGATACAACCAGGGGCAGGGCTCCTTCCCTTAGAACCATGCATGGTGGACTATTTGCCCCCAAGTGTGATCTTTGCCTGCAAGGTTCCGGCTGTTGTGGCACTCAGACCTTCATCTGTATCTTCCTCAGGAATTCTGTAAACTACCAAATAGTTTTATCAATAACCCCTTCCTACTCAAGCCAGTTAGAGTGAATATTGTAGGCTACAACTAAGAACAGTCACCAATGTAATCACTTTACTAATTTTAACAATGGCCCCTCAAACAGGGGTTTGCTCCATTTCCTCCATTTCCAGAGGAGGAAGTTGATGGGCTGATGGAGGTAGGTGAATATCATTGGTTGATGTTGAGTGGACCAAAGCTCTTATTATTACTAGTATTAAAATATTTATTCTGAAGTTATTTATATATTTCAGAACTTGTTTAATTAAAGACTGATGTTACAGGTTCATTGAATAAATAAATCGGGTTATTTACTGATCCACTGGATCCAACTAAATAGTTGGGCCACAGATTGTCTGATGGTGACGATAACCGGTAAGCACCTTTTTAGAGAAAGCCTGTTGCCGTATGCCCCAGCATTTGACTAATGGCAGGAACATCTCTGACTACTACACCAGGCCTGGATTTGACCTGCGAGAACGAATGTGCAGCTTACTGCACGGGAATTGGAAATATTTAAGGACCTACTCTAGTGGGCACACAGTGAATTCCTGGTAGGTCCCAGTGAGAATTTACCATCTCAGTTGCTAGTGGATTGTTTCTCACCCATTAAGGACTTCATTCTGTTTCTTAAGAGGAAATTCTTCCCCACTGAAAGTAAGGACTCGTTAGTAAAATCCATTCTAGTTGACAGCTCCTGTGTCCTTCCCAAGAGGAAAGGAGGATGCAGATGGGTGTGAAGGCTCTAGTTTTAGGGCAGACTTTTTGAAGGTACTGTAACTTACTATGGTGCAACAACTTACTATGTTGCCCCTTTGCTGTCACCCAAACTTGGAAAGGAATTGGACATTTCTGGTTTTTCATATTTATAGTAAAAGAAAATCCACCAAGTTTATCCCTAGAGAGGACTTATGTGACCACTGCCCACGCGTAGACAACTAGAGTCCCTCGACTGGACCCACCAAGGAGAGAAATCCGTTTTGCAGATTGTGTATGGCCTTGAACCAGGAAGGGCATAGGCTGTGGGTGTGCTTCCCTCCATGCAAGGGGATGCAGCCTGGGAGCTGCGTTGCATCATCACGTCTCTCAAGTTGCGCGGAAAGCATGGAACTCCTTTCTGCCTGGATTTTGGAAGGAACCAGTGGACAGATTTAATCTGATGAAGACATTGTAAGGTTAATTTTAGGTTTCAAATACTTTCTTTTGTGAAAATTGTGAGTCTTCATTAATTTCCAGAAAGGGTGCCTGGTACTGAGGACACACAGGCCAAAACAACAGGTCCCTGGACTTTTGGAGGTGGGGTGTAACCAGAAAGCCATTGCGACCTCTGTGAAAGAAAATGAAGCCTTCATTCCAGGCAAATCTCTGCATTGCGTTCTGAAGGATGTGCAGCCCCTTTCTTCTATCACACTTACTCTAAGGACTGTGATTCATTGATCATCCATTCCGTGTTCTGTATCCTCGGGTTGTTATCCCAGGCTGTCCTCTGTCATCTCACCCTGGAGAAGATGGGTCCTTACTGCAGTCACCTGTGGAGCCACTTTGGCCTGGGATGAGCTACTCACCAGCACACCCAGCCCATCTTAGATCTCTGGGATCCCAGACCAAATGGAGGCAGCTCTTGAACAGTCCCTGGAGATAATCCCTCTCTATTTTTCCTATTTCCAAGGCTCCACGAACCTTCACATGGAATCTGTCTGGTGAGCATAATACACACCACAGCTGAAAACCTTCTGAAGATGCAACACGTTGTTGCAGGTGATTGAGCTTCATGTTGTTTTGCCAATTCTCGAACAAACGGCCAGACTCGTTTGGAACTCGCTTTCCTTTGTTGTTTAATAAAGCAGCAATTATATATCATGCGAGATAATGGAATGGTTGAATGCAAACTTGAATTATTTTATTTTATGGAGTCTTAGACTTGTAATGTGGAGCTCCCAAATACCAAATGGTTGCTGAGATTTAATGGGACCTGTTGTGGGGAGTGAGAGTTGTAATTCTCCCATTCACACAACAAAGGCCGGCTGTTCTGAAGTTTAGCATTTATCAAGTTAGAAAACACCCTCCTGACACCATGGGAGATCCATGCCTTGGCTCCTTCTTATTTCTCTGCTCTATTTTCTTACGGTTGTCTTCACTTGAGCCCTGGAGAAGAACGGTTCACCTTTTCAAGTTTCTTTATTAAAGTCATCATTGTTTACCGTCAACCTGAGCTGAGACCGTGGCAGCGCCATGGGGCTGCCTCTGAACAGTGTGGAGGTTCTTGGCCCCAGCCCATGTCCTGAGTCCTCCTCACCTCCCACCTTCCCCAGGCACACCCTCCTGGAGCCACCATCAGAAACCGCCAGCCCAGGGCAGGAGCTTGTGGGTCAAACCCATTTCTGAGGTGGGTTATGTGTGTAATGTGCCGCAAAGAATATCTAAAGAATTAGGTTCCTATCCCTGTAATGACAGCATTCTCAGTTGCCAGCATCCAAATGTGCTTTTCAGAGTAGGAGGGGAAGGGTGGACTTGGAGCTGGCGCCCCAGGGAGTCGTTTTGAATGTGAATATGACCCGGCCTGTGGGTCACGGTGGAGGCAAGTTCAGGAACCGGCATGCTGAGGAGGCAATGGAGATGGACAGCCCAGCCTGGCCACGATGCCCAAATCCATCCCTCTGGCTCAAGGGCCTTTTCTCGTCACCTCATGCCCGTCACACAGGCTGTGAGCACATCCTCTTCCTCCCTGCAGCATTGGCTTAGTCCTTCTGCACTGCTGAAACAAAATGTCATAAGCCGAGTGGCTTATACACAGCAGTAATTTATTTTTCAGTCTGGAGGCTGGGAGGTCCCAGATGAAAGCATCAGCAGATTTGGTGTCTGGTGAGGGCCCAAATTCTCATAGGTGGCACCTTTTTACTGCGTCCTCACATGGTGGAACTGACAACCATGCTCCCTTGGGACTCTTCATAAGGGGACAATCTTATTCATAAGCCTCCTCTCCAGTGGCCTGATCACCTTCCAAGGGCCCCACCTCCTAATACCATCACCTTGCGGGTGAGGACGTCAATCTATGAACACTGAGGGGAAACAAACCTTCAGACCACAGTGTCTGGTCAGCATCACTCTCTTTAGCTTCCACTTTGGTGGCTTGGATCTTGGACTCACAGTTTCCTGCAACGATTTTTTGCTTTTTGACTTCACCCTGACCATGGTCATCTCTTGTTCCTGACATTGCCTATGTTGGATGGAGCATGTCTTAGTTTTGAGTGTCTCCAGAGGAGCCTGAGGTAAGGAATGGTGTGTGCACCTTATCTGGAAGGTGCAGGGACCCCAGCAGGGAGGTGAGGAGTGATTTGGGGAAGGCACAGTGACCCTCCAGGGGAAGCATTGGAAGCACAGAGGGCAATTGGACCTTAATCTTTTGGGGGAAGTTCTAGGAAAAAAAACTGTATTGGTGAGGGAGCTGGGGTATTTATACTCCCACACCTGTCCATCACTGGTCAAGTGCTGCCCTGAGACACATTCATTTATTCTCCATGAGCACCTCAAAAGGCCCTTCTCTGTGTTAGGGGCACAAGCTCTCCTGTCCAGCCTGAGATAGACCTGGTGTTCTCAGCCCACATATAGAGCCAAGAGGATCAACAGGTCACCACTCAGGACTGCACCCCCTTCCGGCTCAGCTTCCCAACTGGGCTCATGCCCCAGTGTGTGCTAGAGGGGTTTTACCCCACCTTCCATTGTGCAGCTTGTGGTGCCAATGGGTGAGTGTGGGTCTCTGAAAAGTCCACTTTCACCAGAGAGGGTCCTGAGTGGCTCCAGGCTCTGGGTTCAATTCCAAGCTCCTCCATCCCCAGTGGGACTGTCTTCTCACTACCATGCCCAGGTGTGGTGACATTGGCCACTTCTTAGGCTTCTTGGAGGGTTGAGCTATATTTGTGTCACATATAAAGTGATATAATGCACACACATTATTATTTTTATTAATACTTTGTCTTCTGAGCTGCCTGCCCTTTGCAAATTCAGCAAGAGGTGGCCTGTGGTTGTCAGCCTCCAGTATGGCATCCATCCCCCCACCCCCTGAGTGGCTCGCAGGGATGATCTATGACTGAGGGTGATGGGATGTCACTTCTATGACTACATTGCAGAAGATACATCTGAGATGCCCTCTCACCTTCCTGACTCCCTCATGTTAAGGGAAGATAACTGTCAAGGAGAAGTCCACAGAGTAAGGACCCAAGCCCTCCTGCAAACAGTCATGTGTGTGACTTGGAATTGGATTTCCCAGCTGCAGTTGAGCCCTCAGATGACAGCAGCTGCTGCTGACAGCTTGATGGAAACTTCATGAGAAACCCTGAGCCAACATCACCCAGCTCAACCATTTCCAAGACCCCCAACCCTCAGAAACTCTGTGAGATAACAAGGATTTGCAGTTTTGAGCCACCAAGTTTTTGAAAAAAGTGTTATGCAGCAATACATAACTGAGCCATGGCCCCAACAATGATGGATTCCAATTGTGACTCACCATCTCATAAGCAAGCAGTCTATTAGAAGGTCAAGGTCCCACAGGAGCATGTCATGCAGGCCCTATCCTCATCCCACTATCCCCTGAAGCCTTGCCTCTGGATAATGATCCCCTCACCACTCACTGGAGTCCTTCTGCACCAGCTGCCATTTTCCAGCATGCCCCCTCCTCAACCTCCTGTGCCTTTGCTGGTCCCAGAGCTGGGATGCAGGTGTCTGTCTGACACCCTTCCAAGCCCCCCTCTGAGCCCACCCCCTTCACCTAAGGAGAACTCCCAGGAGACTCAGGCAGAGTTATCAGCCTTGGCCTCTGAGATCCCACAGCACATTGTGCAGACTCAATGGTACCAGGTCTCCTGTGGAGAAGACAGTATGAGAGTGGACTTTACATGGGCTCCTGTCACCCCTGACTCATGGTGTTTATGCCTGTTTAGTCTTCAGAGAAGCAGATTCTTCCACAGTTGAGCCTTGGATGAGACTACAGCCCTGGCTGACATCTTGATTGCAGCCTTGTGGGATGCAAAGCTAAGCTGTGGCACCTGACTCACAGAAATGTTGAGATCATAAATATGTGTTGCTGAAGCTGCTAAATATGTAGAGTTTATTATGCTACATAATTAATGCAATGCCTTATCAAAGCTGCAAAGATAGTTTAAAAAAAAAATAACAGTAGCCAGCACATTCTCCTTCAGTCTTTTGCATGTCACTTTCTGGTCCAGTTGAAGTGATACAATTTTACATAGCTTGTCACAGTCATTAGGAGCAGGTGTCCCTGTAAATCTGAGCTCAGACTCCAGATTCCAATGTGTGTAGCCTTATCTCTTTGTGGCAGGAACACCTTGCTCATAACTACATTCTCTAAGCCTTCATCTTCCCATTGGTACAATGTGCACAAGAATGCTGCTCACTTTGTGGGGTTACTGAAATGATGATCTGAGTTAAGTGCTTACAACATTGCTGGGAAAATAGTAGTAACTCATTCAGTATCTGTTGAATAGTCTCCTTATTTCTGTAGTCTCATAGTATCTGTGGGGGAGGGTAATGACTCTGGGAACTGCCATTCTTAAACGTTGAGAAGGAAGCCCAGAGATTCCTTGGGGTGGCTCAGGTGCTCAGAGGGGAGGCAGGGAGAGCTGGGTATCTGCGCTCGGGGTCTGGTCTGACAGAGGTCAAGGATGCTTGCCTCTTGGCTCTTCCTTCACAGCTTTCTCCGCTCAAATGAACCCCTTCTTCCCTTGTAGCTGGTGCCTGCAAGTCCAAGTGGGTGAGACTCAGAGGCTGACAGAACACAGCTCTGTCCTCTTGTGGTTCCCAGGGAGTCCCACACCCTCCTCCTGGAAATCAAATGCCCAGAAAACTGACTGGAGGAGCCACTGGCAACCAAATGAGGCAATGACATTTTTAAGCAATGTAAGTAACTGAATTGCCTGTGAATGTTAGAGACAAGCTTATATGAAAAGTTGGTGCAAGAGCTATAATCAAAATGATTACAAGGTATAACAAGAAGACAAAAGTCACAGAGCCAGAAATTAAGGACACTAAACAAAGAAACAAACAGCTAACCATCGGCCTGCAAATAGCATGGTTCAGAGCCGCTGTCTAAACAGTGTCGCGCCTTGGGAAAAAGTCCCTGGATGCCTGGTGGGGAAAGCTTATTGCTAGAATGTGCTTAGCCCAGTGGAAACAGAAATGTTCTCCACATTGAACTAGGGTGGGAAAGTAAACTGAGGGGTTGTTTATCTGCCTGACATGCTGGCCAAGCCACTCTAAGTGACCCAAAACATGAGCAGGAGACTTGGGCAGGTCACACAGCCCCTCTGTACCATCAGAACACACAGCCTGTAGGCACCAGGGAAGCAGAGGTGTCAGAGTCCTTTTCTTGCTGTTCTTATCTGTGCAATGGAGATCCCCTGCTGTGTCCAATCTCCCACCCCAGGCTCCCCTAAGGAAAGACCCTCCATCTTCCACCAGGTGCAAATTCAGCCCAGCACATGGGAGGAGACCTGCACTGGGAATCCCAGGTTGTAGCTAAGAGTCTAGGCACTGTGCTGTGTGAGCTCAGCCAAGTCGCTGTGTCACTGTGGGCCTTGCCTTCCTTATTGGCAAGACTTGAGGGCTGAGTTCCATCCGCTTTATTCAGCATGGAGTCTGGAACCTGAGGGTGTCATCTGCTCTCAGGCTTCCTGTGGGGGATTTTGACTTCCAACTCCCAACCTTGATGGTGTGACAGCAACCTCGGCCCTCGGCCCTGCTCTGAAGGAAACACATTTTCCTCTCTCCCTCCAAATTACAGACCTTATCATACCTCCTGAGTCACATTATAGAACGTTTCCCTTAGTACAGCCACCTGAAATTTTTAATTTAGTCATTTATAAATATATCATGCATGAGGTTCACTCTGACATTCTGATCCTCTTCTACTCTCCTAGTGTCCAGTGGGTTAGGAAAGGTGCACAGCCATGAGGAGCACGAGGCCATGGGACTCAGTGACTTGGTCCGAGTAAGGCAAGGCCTGGACTGCAACTCAGGACTTGCTACGAGAGTGGATTGGTGATCCAGCCCTGCATTTCCCCTTGCAAGTCTGACTTGAGAACTAAAAATAAAATCCTAAGCACCCCAACCATGGAAAAGACCCCCATCTTGGCCAAGGGGACCCCAGGAAAACCTTAAAATTGAGTTCCCAGCCATGGCATGCTTCTTTATACCCCCTCCCTTTTGTGGTTTAGACACAACAACTGATCAGCATTAGTGTTAAAATAGAGATAATAAGGTTGGTGGATGGGCCAGGCACGATAGCTCATGCCTGTAATCCCAGCACTTCGGGAGGCTGATGGGGGCAGATCACATGAGGACAGGAGTTCGAGACCAGCCTGACCAACATGGTGAAATCCCATCTCTACTAAAAATACAAATATGAGCTAGGCATGGTGGTGGGTGCCTGTAATCCCAGCTATTCAGGAGGCTGAGGCAAGAGAATCGCTTGAACCCGGGAGGTGGAGGTTGCAGTGAGCTGAGATCATGCCACTGCACTCCAGCCTGGGTGATCCAGTGAGACTCCACCTCAAAAGAAAAAAAAAGAAATACTAGTGGATGGATTCTTTGTGTCAAGATATCAAATTGTACACAGAATCTAAGATCATGACAGGCAAAGCCTGTCACACACCCTACACTTAAAAAATAAACTGTTCTAACTGCCTCGAGTTTTTTTCACTTTTTCTCTAGCAGCTAAAGGCACAGTCACTTTGAGATAAACATTAAACCAGGGGCAGGTCACCCCCTGCCAGACACTGACTCTCTGATCCCCTGCTCCACCAGACCATGGCTGTGATTGGACAAGAGACTCATTTCAGTAACGTTTTCCTAGTAACAGACCACTGACCAGGGACTGGTTCTGGTGGTTACAGAGGCTACCTGTGGAGTTGCCTTCCCGTCCCTCCTTCACCTTTGGATGTACAGGGCCTAATTGTAATGCATTTCGATGTCTCCACCCCACAGTGAACGTGCGTTGCATGTCACAAGCATGTTTGTTCAATGCTATTCATCAGGACCCCGTTGGTGAATGCTCATGGCTCTTCCTGCAGCCTGTTGAATGTGTGTGTTCAGCCAATCTCTTCAGCATGAAGTATATGCCCCACCCCACCCACTCCTTTGAAGTGCCTGCTTTTGAGTCTCTGCTGGAGGCTACATTTCCCAGCCTGTCAGGATGGCTACCTTGCAGCCTGTAAACCTTTATAAGAAATAAAGTCTCCTTTCTAACTTTATACATTTGTGATTTTTTTTTCAGTTGGCATGCGTTTTGATATTT
Organism: Papio anubis; assembly: GCF_008728515.1. NCBI lineage: Eukaryota > Metazoa > Chordata > Mammalia > Primates > Cercopithecidae > Papio > Papio anubis. Next base: position 123,594,076 of record NC_044985.1, read on the forward strand.
ATGGGGTAGACCCATTCCAGGGTCCTGGGGGTCCGGTCACACACCTTCAGCTGCACTAGTTTCCAACACAAGACCCAGAATCAAGACTCCCGCTCCTGGCCCTGGCGCTCCGGGCTTATGCTTAGGTGTGGAACTTCCCCTGCAGGTCATTGTCAGCTGCCTCTCACCACTGGCTCAGGAATCTCAGATTGTATTTGGTACAAGCAGACCCTGAGATGCAGCATGCAAGCGAGAAATTCACCTAAAAAGTGGCCTCTGGAGAAACTGGCAACATTGAGGGGAAGCAGGGAAGGGGAGGGGAGGAAGTTAGAGAGGGCGATTTCAGGTGGAGACCCAACCTCAGCCTGGTCCTGTGGGAGCTCTGGAGGGAGAATTGTACCTCGGAGTGTGTCCTGCCTCCAGGTTAGAAAGCAAGGCCTCCAAACCCCTGCACCTGTTGTCAGTGGCTGACTGTGGACATAACTCCTGGATACACATTTCCAGGAGTTCTCTGGAGTTCATAGGCACAAAGCCTTTGGAAGCAAAGTGCACAGAAGTCAGGAGCCAGGGCCTCAGAGAGTAGAGTGTGGGGACACTGGGTGATGAGCCAATAGCATCTGCCACCTGGATTCACTGTGGGCTGGACACTAACGCCAGGCCACAGATCCTGCCTCCTTCTTTTTTCTCTTCATTGACCTTATAAACATCAATAACCCAACACTCCTAAAGACCTTCACCAGTGACTAAAAGTAGCTTCTCTTTGCTACTGAGGAATCCCTAAAATTGTGAACTGAAGGCTAACTTGCCATAGCAAAATGCTCCAAAAGGCAAGGAATCAAACTATTTTTGTTTTCTGTCCACAACAGTGGCTGAACGTAAGCCTGATCCATAGCACAGCACCCTGCAAATCGACACTCAACCTAACCCCAGTCATCACTGTGCATGAGTACTCACCTAACTGCTTCCTGATGGGACCATGGCGCTGATGTCAGGAGGAAGTTCGGCTGAGAGTGGGCAGCGGTCCTGTCCAAAAACTAATTGTGAGCCGGCAGGAGTGGGGGCCTAACTCAGCCCTACAGTGCCCACAGAGCCCCCTTGGACCTAGAACTTCAATGAGCTCTCCTCAGACCTGCAACTCCATCTCTCCAGGGTCAGAGCCAATCCTGTGTGAATCGCAGTGTGGGAATCTTGGAGGGCTTCTGCAGGGGGTGATGTCTGAACTCTGCCGTGAGATGTAGCAGTAACCAGTATGTGGGAAGAGGGGCCTTCCAGGCCGGGGAATGCATGTGACCTGTCACAGAAATGGGCTTCCTTGGATCTCTGGTGCATGATTCTTCACCAGGGAGAGGTAGAACCACAGGAGACCCCAGGGCCTCGAGCCCTGTGCTGAGGAGAGTGGACTCTGTTCTGTAGGAAACAGGGATCCATGTCCGGTGTCTGAGGAACATAGGAAAGCAATGTGACCAACAGGCGGAGAAATGATTATGTATGCAACTTCAGCTCGAAGATGGAGAAACTGCACGCGAAGTGCTGACAATAATTATGTTAATGATATCATGGGCTACATAATAGCTCCCAAATGTTCTGGGAAGAAATTACACATCCAGACAGGTTCAAGCCCTTAAAAGTTAATTATACCAAATCTGAGATCCTCAATATAGGGCCTTCCCGTGTTTAGAGAGGGTAATGGCAAACACAGAAAGATTTTTAATCTAACATAGACCCATCCTTCAAATTACTATATCTAAGAGACGTTGTAGTTCCCCTGCAGTAAACATTCTTGAGGTTAATTGCCCTCCAGTGAAGAGTCAATTAGAAAAGGAAGCTCTCATCTTCCTTGTTCAACTAAGCAGATTAAAACAAACATCTCAGACCCTAGCCCAAACCAGGTTTGCAAAATAACACAGTTGTCTGTTTCAATGTTTGTTAAAAAGAATCACTGGAAATGTCATGGGGAGTTGGACTGCAGAGTGGTCTGGGGCTTTCTGAGGCCCACACAGTGGGTCTGCACCCTCTGCCCACAGCCTGGCACTGCCTGGTATGAGTTTGATCCTGGAGCCCCTCTGCCAACTTCACTCCCCACCTCTTTGGCCAGTGGTCTGGGGGTCCTTATTCTCCCCACATTCTTGCCCTTGCTCCTTTCTTCCACACCCTCTTGGCCAACTTCTTCATCTCCTTGGGTTTTGGGGATTCTGTGTGTCCCCTCAGGTAGGCTGGCATCCTTGGCCGGCCATCGTGACAGCTGGCTGCTGTTGGCTACAGCCTTCAATGCACATTCACGTGCAGGGAAAGAGCTTTCCCCTGTTATGGGATCTTTGCAGACTTTATTCCAAGGGAAATGGGAGCCATGGCATTTGAGGGCAGAGCCAGGCCACCGGGTAACCATGGACGGAGATAAGGGGGACAGCAATGGGTGTGAGAAGGGGGAATTGTCAGGGTGGTTGTACAAGGTCTCCTCCACTATGGGGATTGTGCAGGTGCATGGGAGGGTGCGTGTAGGGTGTATGTTGGGTGTGTAGGGTGGGAGGGGCATGGGGTGTGTTGGGTTTGTGTGGTCAATGTGAGAGGATGTGTGGTGTGGGGTGTGAGAGGTTTCTGTAGGGTGTGTAAAGTGTAGGTGGGGCAAGATGTCTACTCACTATGAGAATGTGTGGTGTATGATTGTGTGTGGTGTGTATGTATGGGCTATGGGAGTGTGTGTGATTGAGTGTAGTGTGTATGTGTGAGGTGTGTGTAACTGTGTGTTTTGTGTATGTGTGTGGTGTGTGAGGTCTGTGTTATTGTGTGTCATATTTGTGCATGCATGTGGTATGTGTGGCGTGTGAGTGCGGTGTGTGTATGTGTGGGGTGTGTGAGGCGTTTGTGGTATGTGTGTATGTGGGGTGTATGGGTTGGTGGTATGTGTGTTTGTGGTGTATATGTGTAGTGTGTGTTTTATTGGTGTGGTGCATGGGGTGTGTGTGGTTGTGTGTCACGTGTATATGTGTGTTGTGTGTGATTGTGTGTGATGTGTATGTGTGTGGTGTGTGAGGTGTGTGTGATTGTGTCATGTTTGTGTGTGTGTGTGGGGTGTGTGTGATTATAGTGTGTATGTGTGAGGTGTGTGGGGTGTGTGGGGCTTGTGTGGTGTGTGATTGCCATGTGTTTGTATGAGTGTGGTGTGATTGTGTGCAGTGTGTATGTGTGGGCTGTGTGGTGTGTTTGTGGTATGTATGATTGTGGAGTGTGTGTACGTGTAGTGTGTGTTATTGTGTGTGGTTTGTGAAGTGTGTGTGGTGTGATTGTGTGTGGTGTGATGGTGTGTGGTATGTATGTGTGGGGTCTGTGTGATTGTGTGTCATGTGTATGTATGTGGTATGTGTGATTGTGTATGGTGTGTGTGATTGTGTGTGGTATGTGTGTGGTGTGGTGTGTGTGTGTGATAATGTGTGTCATGTTTGTGCATGTGTGTGGTGTGTGTGATTGTGTGTGCATATGTGTGATTGTGTGTGGTGTGTATGTGTGGAGTGTGTGGGGTATGTGTGGTGTTCTGGAATTGTGTGTCATGTGTTTGCATGAGTGTGATGTGTGATTGTGTGTGGTGTGATTCTGTGTGTGGTGTGTGTGGTTGTGTGTGTGGGGTGTGTGCGGTGTGTGTGATTGTGTGTGGTGTGTGTGATTGTGTGTGCTGTGTGTGATTGTGTGGTGTGTGTGGTTGTGAGTGTGGTGTGTGTGGAGTGTGTGTGATTGTGCATGTGTGGTGTGTGTGACTGTGTGCATGTGTACACACTTGTGCACAGCCACATCCTGTTCTCACGCCTCGACGTGCCCTGCGCTTGGACTGAGGGTGGCGTGGAGAGCAGGAGCTGCGGCTGCTGTCCCCAGGGAGCTGTCCATCGTTTTCAAGCACTTTGCCCTGTATCGGAGCATCTGAGAGCCTAGAAAAATTTAACAGCTCTATCGAAGTGTAATTGACAACTGCACACATTTAAAGTGTGCCGTTTGGGACATTTGATGTCTGTGTAGACATACACAGGTGAAGCCATCTGTCCAGTCATGACCACGAGCACTCTTCCTGCCGCCCCACTCTCCTGGACCCCTTGGGGACCCATCTGTCCTGCCTCAGGCTGCCCTTCTCCTCCAGTGCCCCATCCACAGGCAATAGCTGATCTGCTCCTCACATCACAGACTCGTTTTCATTTTCTAGAAATGTCTGTAATGAGAAACACAGCATGAACACTTTTTCTTTTCTTAATTTTTAAAATCATCATATAGTCATACAGATTTGATTTTAGTTGCAGTTCCATGCATGGAAACACATCATTAGTTGCCATCACCACCACAGGTCCAGGGCTCCACCTGCCCCAAATCCTTCTGTTATTTCTTTTCTTTTTTTCTTTTTCTTTCTTCTTCTTCTTCCTTTTTTTTTGGATGAAATCTTGCTCTGTCACCCAGGCTGGCGTGCAGTGGTGCTATCTCGGCTCACTGCAAGCTCCACTTCCCAGGTTCAAGCGATTCTGCTGCCTCAGCCTCCCGAGTAGCTGGGATCACAGGCACCCGCCACGATGCCCAGCTAATTTTAGTAGAGATGGGGTTTCACCATCTAGGCCAGGGTGGTCTTGAACTCATGACCTCAAATGATCCACCCACCTCGGCCTCCCAAAGTGCTGGGATTACAGGAGTGAGCCACTGTGCCCAGCCTCAGCTGTTTCTTTATGGTCACACACCACCCCCTGCTCACCGCCCCCCGCCGATCCGTTCTCCTCCACCATAGTTTTAATTACTGAAAATGAGAATAGCACATACATGGAATCACACAATAGGCAGCCTTTGTGACCAGTTTCTTTCACCAACACCTGCCTTGGAGAGTCGTTGACAACCTTGTGTGCGTTGACAGGTTGGTCCTTGTGTGGTCGATAGAGTTGCACTGTGTGGATATATCAAGTGTGTGGGTCTGTCGCGTGCTGAAGGGCGTCTGGGCTATGCCAGCATTTGAAGTTGGGGATATGCTCAGATTTTGTGACTTTACCTTGCAGGGCGCTGAGCATCTCAGTCTTCCTATAAATATTCTTGAGCTCTGTTCTGGAAGGGGGTTAAACTGCAAAGAAAGTTTACTCCTTTGGGTTCTTTGCTCTTTGGGACTTGAGCAGAATCGAGTCTAGGGCTACTCTTGCCCCTTCCTGAGGCGAAACAGCCCTTCTGAGTGCTTACCCAGCGCCCATGAGGGTGGTGTCCACTCAGCCGGTGGGAGTAGCAGCTGCACCACCCCTGTGTGCCTGGACATTGCCTCCTCCAGTTCTCATGGGTTTCCCCACACACATGCACATATGGGCTCTCAGCTCCAAACCCAAGGGGAGCCTCTGCACGTTCTCCAGAATGTTCTCTCTGTGCACTGCGCTTCTCTCAGGGCTCTGCTCGCTCACGCTGGCCCCTTTGGCCTCTCCAGAATCCATCTCCAGCTCCCAGGCTGTGCGGCAGGACATTCTCTAGAGCTGATCTGGAGGCAGCCCCAGGGATACCTTGTTTGCTTCCCAGCCCGCAGCAATCACTGTCCTTCCTCACCTACTGTCCACTGTCTTGAAAACCATCGTTTCACCTATTTTGTCCAGGCTTACAGTTTTTTCAGGAGGGAGGAGAAATCCTATCCCGGTCACTCCGTAGTCAGAAGGATAAACCTAGTTTCTTCGACTCCACCTTGGGAAGATGAAAGCCAGTGTCTATACTCCACGGTAGAAATGATGAGTGGGTTCCTTTTACTCCCTGAGATGAGAAGTATAAACTCCATTTCTTCTCTCCACTGTGGTGGGAACAGCAGTTCCTGCCCCGTGACAACTAGCTCTTCATTCTCCTGCCATTTATGACTTCTCATGGCTGTAATTTTATGTTTATTTTCCATATAAACTCTAGAATTAGCTTGTCAAGTTCCTGCTGTTATTTTATTAGGATCACATCAAGGTTTCTAAAAATTATTAATACAGCAAGTCTTCTGAAAATAGAGTTCTTCTCCAAGAATAAGATATATCTTGCCACGTACTCAAGTCTCCTTTTCTGTACTTGAGTAGGATATTAAAGTTTTCTTAATGTAGTTTTGCAAGTTTCTTGTTAAATTTATTCCTAGAGGTTTTTTTTGTCTTTTCTTCCTTCATCTATTTATAGCAGGTTATCATCTGTCTTATTCCCTTAGGATTGCTGTAACTAAATGCCATAAGCTTGAGTAGCTTGTAAACAAAGAAAACTTATTTCTCACCGTTCTGGAGGCTGCAGGTCTAAGATCAAGGTGTTGGCAGATTCGGTGTCTGGTGAGGGCCGCTTCTTGGTTTGTAGATGACACCTTCTCCCAGTGTCCTCACATGGTGGAAGGGACAAGAGGTCACGCAGTTCCATTTGTGAGGGCTTTGCTCTGATGATCCAATCACTCCAGACACCCTAGTTCCTACTACCATCTCTTGGGAGTTAGGATTCATAACATTTGCATTTTGTGGGTACTCAAACTTTTAGACTGTAGCAATATTGGCATAAGAGTGTGGTGTATTAATTTTGTATTAATTAATATTGGCATAAGAGTATGGTGTGTTAACAGCCTTTATGTTAAGTTTATTAAATTTCTATTTCAATTGCGTTTTCAGCTGTATTTGCACATCACAAGCAAATAACGAGACGCTGCTCGCTTTCTACCATGTAACTCTGTTTTCTTATTGCATCAATTAGCACTTCCTGAAAAATGTTAAATGGTGGTGCTGCTTTGGGTAGCCTTGCGTGTTCTGAGCTTTAAGGAAGGTATTTAGTTGGTTTTCCTACTAAGAGTGGTTCTGGTTTCAATTTGAGATAAACATTTTGATGTTCCTGAGGAAATATCCAAAATTCTGTTGTTACTGCTACTACTACTACTACTACTACTACTACTACTGCTACTACTGCTACCACTGCTACTACTGCTACTACCGCTACTACCACTACTACTACTGCTACTACTACTGCTGCTACTGCTGCTACTGCTACTGCTGCTACTGCTGCTAATATACTGCTGCTAATTGCTACTACTGCCACTGCTACTGCTACTGCTGCCACTGTTGCTACTACATCATTGCTACTGCTACTACTGCTAATTACATCATACTGTTGCTACTGCTACTGCTTTTTTATTTTTACTATTATATTCATTTTACTACATTTTCATTTTCATTTATGTATTTTACTATATTTATTGAGCATTTATTATTTATTTATATTTAATTATATTTTTACTACATTTACTAGAGTATTTATTTATTTATTTTACTATATATTTACATTATATATATTTCATTTTTATTTACATTATTTATTTATATATTTATGAGATGAGACAGAGACAGACAGATGATGATGACAGAGATGATGAGAGGAGGACAAGATGATGAGATGACGAGATGAGTGATGATTTATATTTTTTGAAAGATGATTGAGTATTTGATTATGATGATGATGATGAGATGAAAGAAAGATGAGAGATGAGATGATGAAAGATGAGATGATGAGTGATTGAAAGATGATGAAAGATGAGATGATGAGATGGATATGAGATGAAAGATGATGAGAGGAGGATGATGGATGATGGAGAAGCATTATTTGTTAATTACTACTTATACTTGCATTTTTTGTTATATTTTCATTTATATTTTTATATTTGGCATTGTTACTATTTTTACATTATATTTCAGCATTTATTGGCATGACATTTACATGACAGTATTTATTTATTTTATTGAGACAGCATGAGCATATAGACAGACAGAAAGACAGATGACAGGATGACCCACTACTTACCACCGCTACCACTACTACTGCTGCTACTATGACTAATACTGCTGCTACTACTACTGCTGCTACTACTACTACTACTACTGCTACTATCTGCTACTGCTACTACTGCTACTGCTGCTACTGCTACTGCTACTACTACTACTGCTACAACTACTACTACTACTACTGCTACTACTACTACTACTACTGTTAAATGCTTAAGGCCAGGATGGATATTGCATTTTACAAATTGGCTTTCAAAGCCTGAGGAGTAGGCCCGGTGCGGTGGCTCAAGCCTGTAATCCCAGCACTTTGGGAGGCTGAGACAGGTGGATCACAAGGTCAGGAGACCAAGACCATCCTGGCTAACCCAGTGAAACCCCGTCTCTACTAAAAAAAAAAAAAATACAAAAAAAAATTTAGCCGGGTGTGGTGGCGGCACCTGTAGTCCCAGCTACTCGGGAGGTTGAGGCAGAAGAATGGCGTAAACCCGGGAGGCGGAGCTTGCAGTGAGCTGAGATCCAGCCACTGCGCTCCAGCCTGGGCGACACAGCGAGACTCCGTCTCAAAAATAAATAAATAAATAAAAAACAAAAACAAACAAAAAAAACCAACAAAGTCTGAGAAGTAAAGACTTCCTGGTCCACCTAGATCGAGCAGCCCCGTTTTTCCCAGGTACTCCTTCTTGCAACACAGTGTGTCTGGACATACACAAGCACCAAGCAAGGGCAGACTCTGGAGAGTGGGAGGAAGAAGGTGGCTGTCCAGGGCCTCAGGACTGACACAACAGGGAATCCCCTGGGTTCCTAGTACTTCCAGCCTTGACCTGAAAACAAGCACAGACCAAAAAGGCACTCTAAGAAAAAAGCACGTGTTCCCCCAAAAAAGGATCCCGAATAGGGCAGCCTAATAAATGGTAGAAAACCTTTTTGGGGATACCCACCCCGCTCTAGCCAAACACTAATAGAAAACCTGCACCTCCCCCATCCCCTAGTTTTCAAGAGGCAGAGTGGGACGTTGATCTTCCATGCCACTCCCCACACACCTTGCCTCTGAGCAGCAGGCAGCCTGCTCAGATTCCCCTGTGCAGGGTGTGTGAGGTGGTGTGAGAAGGTCCAGCAGGGACGTGACCTTCCATTTCCCTTTGGGTGAGAGCTGGAGACTTTCCAGTTTCTCTGCTGGGGTACACTGGTGGGACTCATCTAGGAGCTGATTTTTCATTCCTTGCCCAGCAGAAGCAGACAGTGCTCCAAGTCTCACCCTACCTTGGAGTACTAATAGTGGGGTCTCACTGCTACTGAGTCTCCAACCCCACCTGGAATCAAGACTGAGTGCCAAGCACAGGCTGGGGCTAGGGAGCTGCCACCTTCCCCGACTCTGGGTGTCATGAGGTCTAGTGAGGACCTGCACCTCCACAACCGCCCAATAGCAGTGACCCTGAGAGAAGTTGGGGATGGGTGGATAGCTGTCACTTCTGTACCTCATCCTCCACACTGGTGTCGGTGGGCCCCCATGGGGAGCTGAGCTTCTGCCCCCATCCTGTAGCAACAAAGCAGGGTGAGTCAGCCATCCCCTCCCTGCTTCCTGGTAGCAGCTGGGCCCAGTGGAGAGCTGATATTAACCCAAACTCAGAGGCATTAAGGCAGTGAGAGTCAGAAAAGCATCCATGGGGCTGGCAGGGGCTGAACAGCTGGCCCTTAAGCCTGCAGAGTGGCACTGTGAGTTGGAACTCCACCTCTGCTGGGGGGCCCAGTAGGAAGCTAAACACACACACCCACCTAACTCTCACACTACAAAAAGATTAAATAGGATCCAGAGTCTCATCATATGACATTCAAGATGTCTGGAAGATAATAGAAAATGACTTGTCTTATCAAGAATCAGGAAAATCACAAGTTCAATGAGAAAAGAAAATCAACAGACATTAACAGTGAGATGAAGCTGATGCTGGAAATACTTGAAAAGGATCTTAAAGCAGACATCATAAAAATGCTTCAACAAATAGTTACAAATACTCTTGAAACAATTTTTTTTTAAATCTCAGCAAATAAGCAGCAGTTACAAAAAAGAACTGAAGAAAATTGGAGAACTAACAAATACAACAAGCAAAATAAAAACTTTACTAGATGGACTTGATTGTAGAATGAAAATGACTGAGAACAGAGTTAGTGAACTTGAGAATAATCAGCTGAATTACCCCAACTGAACGACAGAGGGAAGACAGAATAACAACGGCTGAGAACAAAGCTTGAGACAGCCACGTGACAGTAACAAGAGGGTTGACATTTGTGTCACTGGAGTCCCAGAGAAAGAGGAGACAGAGAATTGGGACCGAAGAAATACTCCAGAACACAATGGCTGAAAAATCCCCAAATCTGATGAAAAACATAAACTTACAGATTCTGTAAGCTGAACAGACCCTAAATAGATTAAACACAAATAAATATATGCCAAGAAAGGGTGGGAAAAGACATATCATACAGACATTAATTTAAAAAAATCAGGAGTAGGCTGGGCATGGTGGCTCATGCAGGTAATTACTGCATTTTGTGAGGCTGAGGCAGGTGGATTATTTGAGGTCAGGAGCTTGAGACCAGCCTGGCCAACATGGTGAAACTCCGTTTCTACTAAAAATACAAAAAGTAGCCGGATGTGATGGAATGCACCTGTAATCCCAGCTACTTGGGAGCCTGAGGCAGGAGAATCACTTGAACCCAGGAAGCGGAGGTTGCAGTGAGCTGAGACCACACCATTGCACTCCAGTCAGGGCAACAAGATTGAAACTCTGTCTCAAAAAAAAAAAAAAAAAAAATCAGGAGTAGCTCTATTAATGTCAGGTAAGGGAGACTTGAGATCAAAGAAAATTACTAGAGACCAAGAGAGACAGTCCATATTAACACAATGATTGATCCACCAGCAAGACATAAAAATCCTAAATGTGCATGCACCAAACACAGAACCTCAGAATACATGAAACAAAAGCAGTGAAAACCTAAGGGAAAAATAAACCCTCAGGTTATACTTGGAGCCTTCAGTCTTCCACTTTCAGCAATAGAAAGAACTCTTAGAAAAAAGCCAGAACAATACAGCCAACCGACGGTATCTAAGTGAGCATTCCACTCAGCAGCAGCAGCAAACACTTAGTTTTTCAAGCAACCATGGAGCATTAACCAAGACAGATTATAGCCTGGGCCTTCCAGCAAACTGCAACGAGTTTAAAACAACTGAAATCACACACAATATGTTCTCTGACCATAATGGAATCAGACTAGATACCAATACAGAAAGACAACAGGAAGATCTCCACACACTTAGAATTTAAACAAAATGCTTCAAAATAATTCATGGGTCAAAGATGCAGTCTCAAAGGAAATTTTAAAAAATATATAGAACTGAAGGAAAATAAAAACACAACATATAAAAACATGTGGGATGCAACTGAGTAAATTTTATAAATTTATAAATGCTTACATTAGAATAGAGGAAAAATCTCAGATCAGTTTTCTAAGTTTCTTTCTTAAGAAATGAGAAAAAAAAGGAACAAAACAAACCCCAAACAAGCAGAAGAAGCTAAATAATAAGTGCAGAAATCAGTGAAGTTGCACATAGGAAAGTAATTGAAAAAATAAAAATAAATATAGCAAATATTTGGTTCTTTGAAAAAAAAAATAACATTGGTAAATCTCTAGCAAGACTGACTTACATAAAAAGAGACAATACTGTTTTCCATAATGGTTGAACTAGTTTACAATCCCACCAACAGTGTATTACAGGGAGGGGGGACGGGGGAGGGACTGCATTGGGAGTTATACCTGATGTAAATGACGAGTTGATGGGTGCTGACGAGTTGATGGGTGCAGCATACCAACATGGCACAAGTATACATATGTAACAAACCTGCAAGTTATGCACATGTACCCTAGAACTTAAAGTATAATAATAATAATAAAAGAGAGACAATACATGAGTCACCGGTATCAGGCAGACCAAAATTTGGCAATGGAGAAGAAATGGACCAATTTTTCACACCCTCTAAAGGATCAAACTCCACAAGATGAACTAGACAGCCTGATTAGTCCTAAAACCATTAAAAAATTGAATCTGTAATTAAAAATCTCGCAGTGACTATTGACAAAGGTACAAAAGCGATTGAAGAGGAGTGCGGTCTTTTCAACCATGCTGCTGAAGCAACTGGACATCTGTGGGCAGAAAAAATGAACCTCAGCCTTCACTGTACACAAAAACCAACTCCAATCTCATTGCAGACCCAAACGTAAAATATAAAACTACAAATGTCTTAGGAAAAAAAATAGGTGAAAATCTTTGGGACCTGGGATAGGCAAAGAATTCTTAGGCTTAAGGCCAAAAGCAAAAAAGAAAAATTTGATAAATGGGATTTCATCAAAGTTAAAACTCTTTGCTCTGGGAACAGGATGAAAAAATAAGCTACTGAGTGAAATGAAATATATATAAACTACCTATCTGACCAAAGACTTGTATCAGCCGGGCGCGGTGGCTCATGCCTGGAATCCCAGCACTTTGGGAGGCCGAGGTGGGCGGATCACGAGGTCAGGAGATCGAGACCATCCTGGCTAACCGCGGTGAAACCCGTCTCTACTAAAATACAAAAAATTGGCGAGGCGTGATGCTTGGCGCCTGGGGTCCCAGCTTCTCGGGAGGCTGTGAGGCAGGAGAATGCGTGAACCCGGGGCCGGGCTGCAGTGAGGCAGATCAGCGCCACTGCCTCCAGCCTGCGTTGACACAGCCCAGGGTCGCCTCAAAAAAAAAAAAAAAAAAAAAAAAGACTTTTATCTAGACTATATAAAAAACTCCTAAAACTCAACAGCATAAAAAATTAAGAACCCAGTTCCAAAATGGACAAAGAAAAGGCGCTAAAGCTGGCAAATAACCACATGAAGAGAAGTTCAATATTATTAGCCATTGGGGAAATGCAAATTAAAACATGATAAAAATTATGACACAACTTATCAGTATGGCTAAAACAACAACAACAAATAGTGACAACACCAAATGCTGGCAAGGATGTGGAGAAACTGGGTCACTTGTATATCGCTGGTGAGAATGCAGAATGGTCCAGCCACTCTGGAAACCAGTTTGGCGTTTTCTCGTAAGACAAATCATGCTGCCATTATACAGGCCAGCAATTGTACACTTTGATACTCATCTCAGATAAATGAAAACTTACACTTGCACAAAAACTGCACATAAATATTCATCACAGTTTTATTAATCATAGCCAAAAATTGGAAACAACCCAGATATCCTCAAAGGAGTGAAAGGTTAAATAAACTGTGGTACAACACTCGATATGAAAAAGAACTGAACTATTGGTTCACACATCAGCTCAGGTGAATCTGCAGAGAATTAGGCTCAGTGAAAACAGCCTATTCCCAAAGTTATGTAGTGTATGGTTACACTCATGTAATATTCTTAAAATGACAAAGGTATAGGAGTAATGCAGGTTGGTGGTTTCCAGCGGTCAGGGATGGGGGTGGGTGGGCGGGAAATACGAAGAAAGTATGGTTTAAAAAGGATAGCATGAGGGATTGTTGTGATGGGCATTTGTTATTTTTTATTTATTTATTCATTTATTTATTTTTTTGATACAGGGTCTCACTCTGTGGCCCTGGCTGGAGTGCAGTGGCGCAGTCTTGGCTCACTACAACCTCCACCTCCCAAGCTCAAGCTATCCTGCCTCAGCCACCCAAGTAGCTGGGACTACAGTGCACACCACCATGTCTAGCTAATTTTTCTGTTGTTGTTGTAGAGATAGGGTCTCTCTGTGTTACTCAGGCTGGTTTCAAACTCCTTGGCACAGGTGATCTGCTTGCCTGGGTCTTCCAAAGTACTGGGATTACAGGTGTGAGCCACAGTACCTGGCGGTAAGCATGTTCTTTATTTTGGCTGCATCGACATCACTCTCTTGGTTGTGGTACCATATTGGAGTTTTGTAGGATGTTACCACGGGGGAAACTGAGTAAGGGACACATGGGCTTTCTCTGTATTAGTTCTTACAACTGCATGTGAATCTACAATTATTTCTAGATTAAAAAGTTTAATATAAAAAATCAGAAGAGCTAACCAAATAGCTTTTATCCAATGACCCATTTCATTACCAAATTACGAAATTGAGTTCCTTGCGTTGACCAATCTTTCTTCTTCAAATGAACCCTGTTTGTAGGGTGCTATGCTTTCAAAATGTCCTGTTCCCTTCTACTTGTTTGTGATTTTCACAGTGATATTTCTGAATGTGATTGGTCTAAAGTTTCCCTTTGTGTCTGCCTATTAGCTTTACATGCTACTGTTATGCTGACTTTTTTTTTTTTTTTTTTTTTTTGAGACGGAGTCTCGCTCTGTCGCCCAGGCTGGAGTGCAGTGGGGCGATCTGGGCTCACTGCAAGCTCCGCCTCCCGGGTTCACGCCATTCTCCCGCCTCAGCCTCCGAGTAGCTGGGACTACAGGCGCCCGCCACCACGCCCGGCTAGTTTTTTGTATTTTTAGTAGAGACGGGGTTTCACCATGTTAGCCAGGATGGTCTCAATCTCCTGACCTCGTGATCCACCCGCCTCGGCCTCCCAAAGTGCTAGGATTACAGGCTTGAGCCACCGCGCCCGGCTATGCTGACTTTATAAAAAGTGTTCAGGTGTGTTACTTTTCTATTTATTCTCTGGAACAGTTCAGAGAGCACTAGGCTGGTTTGTTCCTTGAAGTCAGATATATTTATCCTTGTATTTCTTGAAGTTTTTGCTTTAAGCATTTTAATGTAATATTACTTGTCACAGAAAAATATTAGATCATATAGTAGATTGTTCTTTTCATTTTTGTGTGTTTTCTTGTTATTTTGCCTTTCCCACCATTCCTTTTCTCTATTCTGAATCACTTTGTTCAGATGCAGCTCGTGTCCTGTATGTGGCCTATTGATAAGTTTTGGATTTTAACCCTGGGAACTTTTTTCTATTAATATATGAGTTTTCTCATTTGTATTATTGATATAATTTTTTTTCTATTTTTGTCATCTTATTTTGTCTTTTTAAAGATCATTTGTTTACTATAAGCTCTGTGTGTGTGTGTGTGTGTGTAATTTTTAATAGCTTGCATGTTTACAATGTAGTCTCTATTTCTTAATGAAAAGTGTTAGATTTTATGTAATCTCTCCTAACTCCAAGAAACTTATTCTCTTATCCTTTCTCCTAACTTCCTTCCTTTTAACCTTCCAATTTAGTTTATGCTATATTTTTAACTTCCTGTGGTTATCTTTATATAATTGTATGAACTACTAAAATTCCTAGTACAGGTTGTATTTCTCTTATCCAAAATGCTTGAGACCAGAAATGATTCGGATTTCATTTTTTTTCCCAGATTTTAGAATATTTGCATATACATGATGAGATATCTTAGGAATGGAACCCAAATCTAAACATAAAATTTATTTATGATTCTTATATACCTTATACACATAGCCTGAAGGCAATTTTATACAATGTTTTATACAATTTTGTGCATGAAACAAAGCTCGTGTACATCGAACCATTAGAAAGCAAAGGTGCCACTATCTCAGCCACTGGTCTGGACAGTCTGGGGTTGTCTGGCATCACCGTCATTCCTGACTCTGGATTTCTGTGCTACTGATAAGCCACCATTTTCTTACACTTACTGACACATAAGTACTTAACAGTAAAAAATGACATGCCACTAACACAGCGAGAAAATATCACATTCAGGGTATCTCAGCAGCACAGCAGCATCTCCGGAACCCCTGCACTAGCTTCTAAACCACAGCAGCAGCAAACAACGGCTGCTTCCAGCCACCACCTACGATGCTGCATTTTGATTAAAAGGTTGCTGTATGCAATATTTTTTTTTAGGTGAGAAGAAACATCAGAAGCAGTTGGGAAGGACCAGGGAGTGGGTCATCTAGGGATGCGGAGGCTTTCTGCTGGATGGCGTTCTTAAATGTTTCCTCCAGAGTCATCTGCCTCAGTAACATTTGTGTGTGTGCGTCTTAGAAGTCTCTCTTGGCTTTTATAAACTGCCATGATTTCTTGCTCTGTTATGAATTCATGTTGCTCTAGTCCTTCAAAAAACCCATCACACACTTTCGCCATGGCACCTGTAGGCATCCTTTCTGTGCTGTTAACGTCATCCTCAGCATCACTATTATCACCATCACCTTGACTCAGAACTTTTGTCTGTTTCACCGTTGGTCGATGAAGGAACAACTGAAGCCTCATTATGAATGTCAAAGACTTATTGGATATCCACTTCCTATAGCTTGCCGATGGACTGTCAAGGTAGATTTCTTGCATCTGTAAGGTCAGACATCATCTTTTTCTCACTTGACATATGGAATCCTTCTAAGTCACCACCTTGTTCATCATCATCACTGAACATAGTTACACACCAGAGGCTGTGCCAGGCATGCACGACTGTGTCTTTGGTCACTGTGTTCCAAGTTGGCAACAGCACATAACAGCCTTCATGCTAAATTCCTTTTGAAAACCTTCCCCACCACACATCTGTTTACTGCTGCTAGCATGCTCCTCAAGAAGGTGATTTTCTATTTATTCTTCATTAATCTAAGGATACCTTGGTCATGTGGCTGAATCAGTGAAGTCGGGTTTGTGGGAAATTACTTGGCATAAACATTATTTTATGAGAATTTCAACTGAAGGATGAGCAAAACAATTGTTAAGGAATAACAAAATCTTGCAATTATCCAGTCCAGCTTCCCTGCAGTGAGCATGAGCCACTAGTACAAAATGTTTATGAAACCAATCAGAAAAGATGTTCCTGGTGATCTGTGCATTTTTGTTAGCAAAATAATGAACTGGTAAGAAATGCACTCCTTACAAATAAGGATGCAGGCTTTTGCGTATCACAGCAAGCTTATGCGTACACATGCCTACTGCATTTGCACATCCCAGCAAAGTCATTCCGTCCCTCCTGTAGGAGCTGTGTCATCAGCGGTAGTCCATGTATTTTGAAATTAACACCAAAACAGTAATGTTTTATCAACATTATAGATTTTTTCCAGGCATCACATTTTCACTAGTGATGGCCTTGGCAAACTCATCAGGTCATCAGTGATTTTTTTTTTCGGCTTCATGACCAGCAGATGATTTATCACTATAAACCTTTAAAAATTTAGCACTGTGGCTGGGCGTGGTGGTTCACACCTGTAATCCCAGCACTTTGGGAGGCTGACGCAGGTGGATCACAAGGTCAGGAGTTCCAGACCAACCTGGCCAACATGGTGAAACCCCGTCTCTACTAAAAATATAAAAATTAGCTAGGCATGGTGGCAAGTGCCTGTAATCCCAGCTGCTTGGGAGGCTGAGGCAGAATAATTGCTTGAACCCAAGAGGCGGAGGTTGCAATGAGCTAAGATCATGCCACTGCACTCCAGCCTGGGCAACAGAGTGAGACCCTATCTTTAAAAAAAAAATTAGCGTTACGTCTTTTCTTAAATTTCTGGAACTTGCCTGTTGAATATAACTGTTGGACAGTTCCCTTTAATTTCAGTTCATTGTGACAGATCTCTGCTTGTTTCATAACCAGCATAGCATTAAATGGCATGTGTGTTCATTGTGATGTTGACAGACCCTCTCTCTCAATACACACATGAGATCTTTATTTTTATCTTTATGTTTTCCCATTTGTCACTTGCTTATGGTCATCATTTTTGTCATAAAACTTCAACAGTCTATCCTTCTGTTTCTTCAGGTCATGTATGGTGGTCATCCCAACACCACACTCTTCTCTAAGACATTTCACACTTACACTGTGGTCCTATTTCCCCAACAGCTGGACTCACTGTGCCACAAATCAGTGCTTTCTCTTTTTCTCATCACGTTTGCCCAAAGGGGTATCTGTAGCCCTTTTTAATATTTTCAGCAATATCTTTATACCATAGAGCAGAGAATAAGAAAAAAAACAGTTGAGTCATGCAGGCAAGTTTTGGCTCACGTGGGGCATTTGGGGAACCCGCTGTTGGCATGTCTAGCCTGCACACATGCCATTTTGTTACCCTTTGTGGGTGTGCTTGTGTGGGGGAATCTGGATATGTGCAGAGAAGATATATCACCACTGAAGGTGGATGGAGGGTCTTTTACCCCTTGGGAATGCTGAATAAACAGTTGTGCACCTGTGTTTTGCCTGATGCACCACAGGAAGTCAGGTGTGAAATTTTACACTTGTGGCATCAGGTTGGGGCTCAAAAAGTTTCAGATTTTAAAGCATCTCGGATTCTAGGTTTTCAAATTAAGGATGCTCAAACTGTACTTGATATATCAGTTTAAGTATCTAGGAGATAGTTTAAGTATCTGTTTCCCGCCCCGCCTCCTGTTTTGTTGTTGTTGTTATATCATTATTTCTTCACTGAGAAATTTATAAAATTAATTTTACTCTGTAAATAATATTTATGTAGAAGTTTAGCCATGGTTCTGGATTTAAATGTAGTGTATCATCATTACTTAATGTCTTTTTTCTTTGTCTCTTGCTTGGCTGGAGTTTGTCAAGTTGTTTTCTCAAATTGAGCTCAGAGGTGCCACTCCTGAAGTCTTTGGATGTTAGAGAATGTCTGTCTGTTTTCTTTACATTTGAGCAACACTTTGGGGGGATGCTCTGTAGACATGAAGAAAATACAAGTTTAGGCTTATCTATCCTCTGGTGCCAACTGAATCTTCACTTTTTTTCTTTCCCGGAGTTCATAGAATAATTTAATCGTGAAACCCTGTGATTTTACACAAATATGTTTATTCTGTATAATTTTTTCTTGAGATGTAGTGTTCCCCTTCACCACGCTGATTCAAGTCTTCTTTTATTTTAGTTTTCTTCTATTCTGTCTATATTTGCATTTTTAATTTTTGGGGGTTTCTCTTTGTTCTGTTCTCTTCTTTGGGAATATCGTGTATGAACATGTTACGTCCTTTTTTTTGTCTGTCTTCCAGGTCTATTGTTTTCTTTCTCATCATTTTCATGTTTTTCACTGTGTTTTGCTCTATCTTTGCCTAGTTCTGGTTTTTAGCAGCATCTGTTCTTTGTTTTCTCTACTGAAGCTTTTATTCTTAACTTTCTCTTCCATTTCTTTGTCCGGGCTCCAGAGCTTTTTTTTTTGTGTGTGTGTGTGTGTGTGTGTGTGTGTCTCTTGAAGATGCATTTTTTTTTTTTTTTTTTTTTTTTGAGACAGAGTCTCGCTTAGTCACCCAGGCTGGAGTGCAGTGGCGCGATCTCGGCTCACTGCAAGCTCCGCCTCCCGGGTTCACGCCATTCTCCTGCCTCAGCCTCCCGAGTAGCTGGGACTACAGGCGCCCGCCGCCTCGCCCGGCTAATTTTTTGCATTTTTAGTAGAGACGGGGTTTCACCATGTTAGCCAGGATGGTCTCGATCTCCCGACCTCGTGATCCGCCCGCCTCGGCCTCCCAAAGTGCTGGGATTACAGGCGTGAGCCACCGCGCCCGGCCGTTTCAAAGGGGTTTTTAATTTCCGGTGGCATCAGGGAGAAGGTTTTGTCGGAGAGGTTTTCACTGTCCTGGCACAGTTCTGGGGAAGTGAGTTTTTCATTGCCTTCCTGGATGGTCGCATTCAATGTCAGATGAAGGCAGGTGCACGGGGGCCCTGACATTTGGAGGAATGCAGGGCAACTCCGACGGGCCCTGCCAGCCCCACAGTGCCCTCTCCCTTAGGCCAACAGACCTGTCTGACACCCTCCCCCTGAGGGTCTCAGGTGCTCTCTATTCTGCCTTTGTGCTCCATCCCCTCTTGCATCTCCCCCACTCTCATGGCCTCGACTTCACCACCTCCCTCTCTTTTGAACCCGTTGTATCTGGCTTCTTCTTTTCATTAAAAAATATTTTTACAGAAACTACTCTCTTTGGGCCAACGAATGACTTTCTCTCAACATTTCTGGCTATTTCTTCCAACTCTGGTGGCCTTCTCTATGTCCCCAGCCAGCCACTGTTAGGACTATGGGCTTCCTTGAGCTCTTTCCTTGGGCCCTGCTGGTGCAGTCCTGAACCTCCACTAGAGAGACCACTGGCCCTTCCCCGGACTTCTGCCAACGGAGGTTCTTCCCTCTAGCTTGGATGCCGCAACTGCGCAGGGTTAGTATTGGACCTCTCTGCTCCCCTTCCCTCCCCTCCCTCCTCACCTCTGCTCCCGGCCCTCCCCTCCCTCCTCACCTCTGCTCCCCTCTCTCCCCTCCCTCCTCTCCTCTGTGTCCCTCTCACGTTCCCCTTCCTCCGCTGTCCTCTGTGCCCCTGAGAGCCCACATGTTCACTTGTCTGCACCTCAGGTCTGGACTCTGGTGAGCCACACCACTTGTCCCTCGCCCCTTCTTTCTAAACCAGAACTTCTTGTCATCCACCCAGACTGTGACCCAATCTGGCCTCACCTTTTCTTTCTTTCTTTTTCTTTTCTTTTCTTTCTTTCTTTTTTTTTTTTTTTTTTGAGTTTCATTCTTGTTTCCCAGGCTGGAGTGCAATGGCGCAATCTCGGCTCACTGCAACCTCTGCTTCCCGGGTTCAAGCGATTCTCCTGCCTCAGCCTCCCGAGTAGCTGGGATTACAGGCACCTGCCACCACGCCCGGCTAATTTTTGTATTTTTAGTAGAGACAGGGTTTCGCCACGTTGGTCAGGCTGGTCTTGAACTCCTGACATCAGATGATCTGCCTGCCTCGGCCTCCCACAGTGCTGGGATTACAGGCGTGAGCCCCCATGCCTGGCCTGGCCTCACCTTTTCTGTGTGATTTCTCTCAATAGAATCCCTGTGTGGGGCCTTGAAGCTGACGGACCACGCCCCTGCCTCCGCCCTAGACTTGCTTCTGGGTGAGTTGTTAGTGGTGCAGTTGTGTTGAGGGTTTCGTCACTGTATTTATTCCACCACGCCCTGTTTTTCCCTTCACACAGCCCCCACTCTGGTCCAGGCCCCGGCTGGCACGGGGACTCCTCCCCCACCGCCTGGCCCTCCCCCGCCCCCCCCACGCAGGCTCCAACACAGACGTGGTGGGTTCTCTCTCCTAAAACATTGCTGAGCTCCACATTGTGGTAGGTTCTTTCTCCTAAAACATTGCTGAGCTCCTTCTCAGTAAATGTCCAGCCCCCCCAGCCTCGCCCCCAGACTAGATGGAGCCACACTAGGCTACTTTCGTGACTCTGGGGTTGGCCCCAGCTGTTCCCCACTCACTGCCCCACTCTGCTCCCCACTGCATGGCTCACAGCCCCTCCTCCTCCTCCTGCTGCTGTCCCGAATCCATGCTGAGCTCCAGCCCTCCCCACCTGAGACACCTCCCTCTGCCTCTCCCATCAGAGGCGGGCACCAGTTCAGAGCGGGCTTCACCACACAGCCTTGAGTCACCTCTCCACCTGGCCACCTACGGAGAAGCTCCTAGATGATTCATTTGGCAAGTACTGACGAGACACCCTCTGGTGTGAGGCGGCGTTGTTATTAACCTTGTTATGATCATCTAAATATTCGCATGTTTGGATCTCATCGCTTCCATAGACTGCTCGAGTTTCAAGGGTGGAGATCTGCCATTGCTTTTTCCGTATCCACAGAAATTCCTTTCACATGAAATGTGAGTCTGTTGGGTTCCCCCCGAGACCAGCGGTGGAAGAAGCTGGATGTGGCTGATGAGATGCTTCATGCTGGACCAAGAAATGGGGACTCGAGGTGGAGTCCACATGTGCCATTTGTGGGGACGCCGTGCATTCCCCAGTCTGCCGCTCTCTGTTTCAAATTCTTTCACTCGATGCTGTTGTGGGCATGAAGTCAAAGCAGGCATGTGTGAGACAGTGCTTTGTAAAACATAAGGCACGGAACAAGTTTAGAACGGGAAGAGTTGAAGCTGGATTGACGCAATTACCAAAAATAAAATTAGCTAAGGGTGTCAGCGGTGAGCCATGGAACTTTTAATAATCATCGTATTTTAGGTCAGTTTCTTTATGCTTAGCATTCAAATGGCATCAATTTAGGAATAAAGAAGTCAAAAGTTTTAATGGCCCAATA
The DNA here is from genome assembly GCF_008728515.1 of Papio anubis. Taxonomy (NCBI): domain Eukaryota; kingdom Metazoa; phylum Chordata; class Mammalia; order Primates; family Cercopithecidae; genus Papio; species Papio anubis. The sequence goes on from NC_044985.1 coordinate 123,615,842, forward strand.
TGGATGCAAGGGTCATTGGTTACTTTAGGGGCCTTATGTTGGAAGGAGTCTAGGAAAAACTTCAATTTTTTTCTTTTTACAGCCACATGATTCTTTTTGTGGTGTCTACTAAAGTAAGAAAGTTACAGTGAAATTTCTTCAGTGTTCCGATGGCTTTCTGCCTCTCCTCTGACCAACGTGAGCCACTCCTTCATCTCGTCTCTCTCTTTCTGCTTGACAGTCAAGGCTCCCCTAGAACCTCCCTCTTCAGAAAGCCTTTCTCACCGGCCTCCTTGGGAGTGTGTGTTTGTGGTATTTAACCACAATATGCACCTTACTAATTAGGTATGATTTTTATGGGGCTGGAGGAACTTCTAAGGCAGCAGCCATGTCGGGTTCCTCTGTCTCCTTCCCAGGGCTTCCTCAGGGCTTCGTACAGGGCATGTGCTAAGCGTTCCCTAGCTCCTTCCTTTACCCTTGTTTTTTCCTTCTAATCAGATTCTGTGGGGAAGTTCATTGTCATGGTGTCCAGTGTTTAGATTCAGAGGCTACATGAGGCAGATCAGGTAAACATATCCTCTCCAGCTGTCCCGAAATGGGGGGCTCAGCATGTCCGCCACCTGAACGCAGCTGGACCCTGCATGGATCTGGGTTTGTATGCTGGGAGTAAAGCTATCTGCATCTTAGAATCTTTCCCTGTAAGAAACACAAGTCTGACAGCCTCTGAATCCCACCCTCCTTCCCCATACACTGTGACAACGTGTTTACGATACCCTGTTGATGCTGACCAGATGCTTGAAGAGGGCAGGGTTAGATGCTGTGTTTGCTGGAGAAGTCACATAGATACCGACACTGTGGCCCGAGGAGCTGGCAGCACCCTGGCAGCACCCTCACAGCACCCTGGCAGCACCCTCACAGCACCGCAGAGCCCTCACCTGTCTGCCCCATCACCGACATGCTTTCTCTTCTTGATTCAAGCCTTTCACTTACTGTCAGCTGGAGGGTCCATGCCACAGCTAAATCCCCAGCTAAAAGGTGCTGACTCCCAGATGTTCCAACCCCCACTGTTAGACTCCCCATGAAAATGTCCAGTTTCTTTATTATCAAAGAAAAGCAATGGTCAGTGAAACCTCAACGAATCTTAGCGCTCTCTGCCTACTGGGACAAGCTTGTGATCTGATTCAGACACCTTAAGACACAATGTATCTTTCGGGAGTATTTTTAAAGGGCTGGGGACGCGGTGGGTGTGGTACTTCCTGCAGAAAGACTCCTGAAAGGCGTCTTGACTGTTTTTCTCGCTCCCCAAAGGCCGTCCTCTCGTGTCAGCTCACTCCCTCGTCACTCTGCTCCTCCATTTCCCGTGCCTTTCCTGCGGGACTCAGCTTACACCCAACACACGCCAAGGGACTTTCATTGCTGCAGCATCGAGGACCCATCATCTCATTGTCATCACTCCACACTTTTCTTATCGGCCTCAGGCTGTTACTTGGTCTCTGCAGATACAGCAGAACTTGAGAGAGAACCAAAACACAAAATCCTTCCTTGGTCCTGGGTTACTCGCTGGTGGAGTCTGTGTCTCTGCTCAGATGACTTTGTCAGACAACTGCTCTGTGCCAGAGCGTGGGCCCTGTGTCCGGCACACTTGCATGCCCTCTTGATACTGACAGGCATCATCATTATCTTTTTCACAAAAAAGAAAGACGAGGCACTGGGTGCATAATTAACCTGCCCCGGACACGCAGTCAGCTAGTGGTGAACCTGGAGCCCACCCCGGAACCTCCACATCACTGCGCTGCTCTCCAGCCAACCGTGGAACAAAGCAAGAAGGCAGACAACGTCCACGGAGGGCTCGCCTTGTGTTTATTACAGTTTTTGCAAATCTGAATAACTGAGCACATTCCTGACAACCCTGACTACTGAAATGAAGGCAAAGGGATGGGATGAAAAAGGGGTACTTTGGATCAAAATATTTATGTAAATGTAACTCTCGTTTCTAACTTTCGGACAGGTGGCAGGTTTGAGACTGGGAAGCTGGATTCCCTCTGGACTGGGGGTGTCTCTGGCGACAGCGTTCCTGAGACAGGCTCAAGCAGGGGGATTTTTAAAAATGAATGAACAAACGAGCTCTTCTCGCAGGTTCTCATGAAGGGAGGGTCCCCAAAGAAGGGCAGGGGCTGAAGGGTTGTGTGATCCACACATCAACAGCACCTGTGTGTGGCTTCGCCTGACAGACTGCTTGTTTGGGGAGGTGGAAGGGCTCTCCCAGGGGAACCCGAGGTTGCTCCTGAGTGAGCGAGGTCAGGACAATCTCTCCTCTCCTTCCTGGGTCTCAGGGAGCTTCCATGAGCAGAGCTGGGGTCTAAGGCCGGCTCTTGGTTTGCAGCTGGGCTTGGCTGACACAGCCAGCCTGGCTCTGCCTGGGGTAGCAGGATACAGGAATTTAAGGCCAGCGTCTGCCCGTGGGTGGGGGCAGATCATCCCCGTGCCAGCCCATCTTTCCAGTGTGACTAAGGGAGGAGCAGTGGGACCTGCAGGAGCCGAGGATCCCTTCAGCCTCACAGTCCCCAGGGCAGAGGCCATGCATTTGCGTCTGCGGGCCCAGTCTCACCCTAACATCCTAATGTCACCAACGTTGAGCTTGTGTGTTGTCTCAGTTTGGGATTTCCTGAAAGTGGGTCCTGAGACAGGACTTGAGTACAGGCAGTTTATTTAGGAGATTGAGACAGGGAGAAAATAAAAGACATAATGTGTGAACGAGTGAGAGGGACTCTCCTGAGGACAAGTGTTACTCAGCCCCGCCCTCCCCTTCAGAGGACTGTGTAGGACCCACCTGGAATTCGTCTCCCCGAAGGATTAGGAGTCTGGGACACTTATTGTTCTGGGCCAGGGAAAGCCCCAGGCAGAGGCCCATGGAGGACTGATGTGGACAGATGCTCTCCAGTGACCTCCCTGCAAAGCCACCCTGTCTTTGCCACCAGACACTGAGTTCTGAGTCACTTTTGTCTACAGGATCCAGTTGTGGGCTTGGCCCATTTTTTTTTTTTAAATGAGTGGATGAATAAACTCTTCTCATAGCTTCTCATGTAAGGAGGGTCCCAAAGAAAGATGAGCCAGGAGGCCCAGATATGGGGTCCCCTTTAGTTCCAGGTAGAGGGACACCCTGGGGTTGAGAGGGAACACAGCAGCCCGAGGATGGCAACAGAAGCGAGGGGTGGGGGCCTGGGGGCCTGAGCCCCCTTGGCAAAGACCAGGACAAAGTGGCCTTCTTGAGTGGTAGGGAACAGCAGGGTGTGACCTTGTTCCAGCCCAGGCTGGAGACCCCCCTGCCACCTCCTGGTGAGTGTGATGGGGGGAGTTGGCCTCCGTGATGAAAGCAGGAATGGCCAGGGCTGAAGCATCACGGTGGAACTGTCCCCTGTCCCCAGGTTATGTGTATCACTGCTGTGCCATGCCTGGGTGTATGGCAGGATTGGAGGACAGTGGCTGAGCCTGTGTCAGGGCCACAGGAGCCCACTGGATGTTTGTGACTACATATCAAATATGGAGGTAAGTGTCCTATGTGTTTGGGAAATGGTAACGGTGGGGAGGCTGGTGCAGGAGAATATGTGGGCCACGCCTCCTTCTGCTCCCTACGGTGTGACCTGAGGCAACTGAACTTACTTCTCTGTGCTTTATGTCTCTCATCTGTAAAATAAAGACAATCACCATACCCTCCTCTTAGGACTACCATGAGAACGGAATGAGTTAACACATGGAAAACACTCAGACGGGTGCCTGAACTTTGGGAGTGCTCAATAATAGCTGTTTTTATTGTTGTGATTTGCAGAGAACGTCTGGAAATAATATCATTTCTACATCCCGGTGGTCATGCAGGCAGCCATTATTTTCATCTGTGATGAGCACTTAGTGTTCAGGCAGGAAGACAGAAAACACTCTAGGTATTTCCAACAGAGGGATCTAATATAGGGTATTTGTTACACAGGAGACAGAATCCTGGGAAGCTGAGCAGGGAGTGGCAAGGCAGGTCAAGTCCCCCGAGAAGTGGCAGTCAAGGCTTCAGTCGACATGCCTGGGATCTAGCCTGGGATCTACTGGGGAGAGGGCTTCGAGGACAGGAGTGGGTAGGGAGGGTCTCAGAAACCCCACAAGGTGGCCCCTGTGAAGAGGCAGGGCAAGAAGGAGGATGGAAGTAAGAGTGTGTGGCTGCAGCACAGTTCTAAAAAAGTTTGTCTGGGGGGCCGGGCATGGAGGCTCATGCCTATAATCCCAGCACTTTGGGAGGCTGAGGTGGGTGGAGGTCAGGAGGTCAAGACCAACCTGGCCAATGTGGCAAAACCTCGTCTGTACTGTAATCCCAGTACACCGCAATCCCAGCTATTTGGGAGGCTGAGGCGAGCGGATGGCTTGAACTCAGAGGCAGAAGGCAAATCAAGATCGTTTCTTTGGCGGGCAGGCGGGCGGGGCGGGCTGGCGTCAGACGGTTTCGTCGTCTGGATCAAAATCGACGGATAACATGGTCCCTGTCTGCCTCTCAGGTGTAGCATCCAGCCTACGGGGAAGGGAGTGAGGTGGTCTGCCCTGCTCCCTGTGGCACCTTCAGTCCCAGAGCGCCTGCACCTGTCACAGAACTGGGACACAGCAGACCCCGCAGTGTGCAGCAGTGCTGAGAGCCCCCAGCCCTTCTCCCCTGGCTCACCCTGGCTCAACCCTGGGATTCAGGGTTGGGCAGGTCACTGAGGTGGAACTGGTCTCAGACTTGGAGTCCTGGGTTTGGGTTCTTGCTCTGTCCCTTGTCACGACCGGCCCCTTTCCAAGCTCCCGAGCCGCTATTTGTAGAACGATGATGGTGTGATCTGCCTCCAGGCTGCTGAGGACTGAAGGAGCTCCACCTCCAAATTCGAAGAGGGTCTGTGAAGTCCCAGACGCACACCTGGGTGATGGGGCCGGTGGTGGAGTTTCTGGGGTTCACTAGGTTCTTGAAACTTTGGGCGGCTATAACCCTTCAGTGTGGGAGGCAGGGCGCGGCTTGCGAAGGTTTCTTCAGATTCACAAAAGCAGCAAACACACCTTGGTGAGACGCCCCAGTGAGATGTTTCCACCCGCCACCGAAGACCCAGACACTCCTCCTCCCACGGGCGTTTCCTGCCCTGCCTCCTGCCTCCCACCTGCTCCTTTCTTCTTTCCATTCCTAGACTTACTTTGGGAAATGAAATCTTCGTTTGAAGGAAGGCCAATGGAGTCTGTTCTCCAAATGAGGCCCCGCTGCCCTGGTCTCCCGCCAAACACTGTGACCTGGGCGGCTGGAACGTGCCTCTGCAGCGTGGCCCCAGCAGTCTGTGCGTCTTATCTCCATCTGCCCCACCCTCCAGCCTTCTGCTCAGATGTGTCTAATGAGGGGTCTCTGGGGCAGGCGGTTGGAGCCACCTCCTCCTTCTCCCCGCCCCACATGCACACTCAGCTAGATTCAAAAGGAGCACGCAGAGGGCCGCCGTGCTCACTCTCTCCACCGTGCTCGCGGTCTCTACCGTGCTGGCGGTCTCCACGGTGCTCGTGCTCTCCAGCGTGCTCATGCTCTCCACTGTGTTCACTCTTTCCACCGGGCTCACCCTCCATGGTGCTCACTCTCTCCACTGTGCTCACTGTCTCCACCGGGCTCACTCTCCACCGGGCTCACCCTCCATGGTGCTCACTCTCTCCACCGTGCTCACTCTCTCCACCGTGCTCACTGTCTCCACCGTGCTCACTGTCTCCAGGGCTCCTCCCCAGCCTGGTGTGAGGTGCCACGAGGGGCCACTACCCTACTCTTTTCCTGCCCCAGGCAGCAGGCAGGCAGGACCTTTGCTCAGTGTGTGGTCTGGTGACGCACTTCCTTCCATCCCTCAGGCTGGACAGCATCTTTGACCACCTGAAATTGTCCCTCTGCCAGCAACGTGTCCCCCGGGTCCTGGAGAGCTGGACGGCGCCAGATCAGGGCTGCTGCTTATTCTGTTCTTGCGTGTTTGCTGTTTATGTGCTTATTTTGTCATTTACTGGGGCAGACGAGTTGCAGCAGGAACCAAAGAAAGACGTGAGGAGATGTGGGGCAAGTGTGTAGGTGGGAGGAAGCTCGGACACCGCGAGAATGTCATTACTCACTTTTTGAAATTTATAAACTCTTAAAATCCATTGTTGTGAAGGTCACCCTCGTTCCGTACTAGCCGAGGGGACCCTTGCTCTGGCTCTTGGGGGTCCCAGGACTGTGCCAGCATCACTGGCATCGTCTGTCTTATTGAATTCTGGCAGTGATGCCCTAGGGGTGATTTTGTGCCCCACTGTGCAGACGAGAAGTCTGATCCTGGCGGCGCTGGCAAGTGGAAGTGCCGGCCGAGTCTTCTGTAAGTGTAATGTCTGGGTGCAAAAGTTCCTCCCTCATGCCTCCTTTTCCTCCAAGGAAAGGGTGCTAGACTTTGCGCAGGTGCAAGAGGATGGACTGAGACACGCGTGCATCCACGGGGGTCCACGGACACAGAACAGCGGCCTTGGTTCAGAATTTCTATTTTCTTTTGGGTGCAGTAAAGATAGGCTGTGCTTTCCTGGAGCAGCAAGCACTGAAGATGACTGCTCAGGGCATTCTGTCTTGAAGAGAAACAAACAAACTTGATTGTTGCCAGGTTGTCGAGACCAAAACAATGCCCCTCCCACCTCCGTCCGTCACGGGGCCCCTGCCAACCTTTCTGTGTAAGAGGGGCTTGCTTTCAGCTTCTCTGTGGGAGAGCCAAGCCAGGCTGGGTGGCGTCTGCGTGGGTTTTGGATGAAGACATTATGCCCATTCCCAGCTCTGGGACAGCTCAGCAATGCCTGCCTGGCGGGCAAGGGAGGGGCTCTCCAGAGTGTGTTGTCTTTCCTCAGCCAGACCCCTCAGCCTCCCTTCCCTCCTTCTCCACCCAAAAGAAACAAACTCTGCAAAGAACCTGCTGACAACAGTGGTGAATGGGCTGAAACAGGTGGCAGCGCCCTTTGGCTGGGCCCCACACAGCCCCTACCATGGTGTGGTCAGTAAACACAATGATTAGAGCACCCAGAGGGGCCCAGAGGCCTGGGCATTTCCAGCATTTGAATGTCTCTTGAGTTTAAATCACTTCTCACCAAACTGATCCAGGCTGAGGCCCCAGAAGAAGGGATGGGATTGCATGGGTTTCCTAGTGCAGAGAAAAGCTGGTCCAGAGGGGTTGGCTGGCACACCCTGCCCATGTGTACACCTTGGAAGGGGGATGAGTTGACACAGTGCACGTGGGTAAGCAGTTTCCTCACACTCTGTACCTGTTGAGGACAGGATAATGCTGTTGTCTCCACACATGCAAACTCACACACACGGGCACACCTTCACATGCACACACAGGCATGCACGCACCTGCAAACACGCATACACTCACATGTATGTATACACACAGGAGCACACCTCACGTGCACACTCACACGCGTGCACACACAGGCCTGCACACATGCTCTAACTTATGCACACACCTCAAATATGGATGTAGAGGCTCTGGCTAAACACGACTGCTTAGAAAAACCCTGAGCCCTCACTGCAACTTGGGGTCCACACGGAGCAGACGCCCATGATTTCCTTCTTAGCAGTGCTTCCGGTTTCCGGATTATTGGGCAAAGGTTCAGCCTTTGGCCTTTGGTATGGGAAGCCCTCACCTCTTCAGTGGCACATGGAGTCGACCAGGCCACAGAGGTGAGATGACAACAGCCATGTGCCATCAGCCACCAACTGCCCTGCCCTGCCTGACACCAAGACCTCTGGAGCCCTGGGGACGCCGTCGTGCTTGCCTGGGTGGACAAGGCCACCCCAAAACCTCCCTCTTTCCCTGGAAATGGCTGCTGCAACACTGCAGCTTCTCACCCACTCTGCAACCCCAGCTCCCAAACTCTAGGGGGATGTGGCACCCACAGAAATGTGTCTGAGTTCCTGACATGGGGGCCAGCTTCTAGAAGGGCCTGAGCCTGAGGGAGGCCCCTCTGTCTCCCAGCTCCTTCCTGGTACTCAGTTATGAATGAACCCTGCTGGTGTATGGGCTGTACGGACTCCCTGCCCCAGGGGATGCAGGGCCCCTGGGAGGTGAAGCATCCACAGTTCTTGAATTTGCAATGCGTAGTGAGCTGAAAAGCAGGGCTCACCACGAGGGGAAGGAAGGAACACCTGGCAGCTGTGTGCCCTGCATGAGGGTGGCAGCCGGAGAGGGGTGGTGATGAGACTGGGCTGGGAAGTCTTCCCAGCCTGCGGTGCCCTGTGGGACTGTCTCTGGAGACCCCTGGGCAAGTTGGTCTCAGCCAGGGCCCCACAGGACACCAGGCAGTGCTCTCAGAGGAGGCGATCGAGTGTATGAAGGGCCCTGGTCAGAAGTGGGGGCAGAGTTAGAGAAACCTGGGGCTGGGAACAGCGACATGGCAGGATGGTGAGAGTGACCTGTTGGCCCCATGGGAGAGGGACACCAGGCAGGACTGGGGCCCTCCGCTCCTGGAGAGGATGCCACTGCAAAGCCGCCACTGGTGAGGAGGGAGTCAGGGAATGAATGTGCCACAGACCCCTTTCCTACTGCTCTTCTCTGGTGTCCGCCCCCCTAGCCAGGGCCAAGGATGCTGGGCATGGGGCACCCACCTCCCCAAGCAAGGCCAGAAGGTGGCTGTGCAGGAGCAGGTAAGGGACGTGGAGCCGGAGCTGAAACTGGGCGGGAGGACAGACATGGGATGAGTGAGGATGAAGAACTCAGGGATGAGACCATCCTGGCTAACACAGTGAAACCCCGTCTCTACTAAAAATACAAAAAATTAGCCGGGCGAGGCGGCGGGCGCCTGTAGTCCCAGCTACTCGGGAGGCTGAGGCAGGAGAATGGCGTAAACCCGGGAGGCAGAGCTTGCAGTGAGCTGAGATCGCGCCACTGCACTCCAGCCTGGGCGACAGAGCGAGACTCCGCCTCAAAAAAAAAAAGAACTCAGGGATGGCGGCTCCTTGCTGGATGCCCAGCTCCATGCCCGACCCTGTTCCTGGCCTGTGCTGTAAGGAACTGCAGTTCCCCAGGCTCTGCCTCTGATTTCTGGATAGTTTCGGCCACGGAGGAGCAGTTGGAAGATAAGACAGAAGAAGTTGAGGTGCCAGGACACTTCTCTTCCCTCTGCCTCATGTGCCGTCTCCTGCTGTAGCTGCATCGGCCACCCGAGCGTCCTCTCGGTGGTCCTGGCTCCTGCCGGCTACCCCAGGACTTAGGCTTAGAGAGCAACCTTCTCCCTCCACAGGTGCCTCCTGCTAATGGAAAGTCTGGGTTGCATCACTGTCTTGTTTGGCATCTGGGCTCCTCCATGCCCTGGGAAATGATTTCTTTTAATAAATCGCCTCTATTTGAAAGACCTGGAATGCTCTCCAGTTCCCTGCCTGGGCCTTGAGTGATGCAGTCCAGTGGGAGATGGATTTTTCAGGGCCTTGTTGGCTGTGGTTAGAAGTTTGTTCTTAGAATATATTTCAAGATCCTATGCAGGAACGGAGCTCCACTTAGAATCAGAGCAGGCGGGCCACCAACTGCGGGGACCTATGGATTCACTCAGTCGTTCATTCAACAAACATTTTGTGAAAGTCTGATACATCCACCCACTTATTCATATTCATTCCCTAAGTAGTAACTGGAACTCTTCCACGGGGTCCCCTGCAACTCATACTCCTTCTCAAGCCCTGGTGTTCTGCAAAGGTAAGAAGTGGGCCTCAGTTCCTGCGTCATGAAGCTGGGGACACACCTGCCCAGGTTGACCACCCCTCTAGGCAGGGTGTGTCACAGCCTGGCTACAGAGGCCCCTCCCTGCCTCGCTAAGCAGGACCACCAATGGCTCACCCCGAAGTGCTGCCCCAGAACCCCCACAGTCCTCACACACACTATTGCTCATCCACCCTACGTCACCACTTTTGGAGTGCAAAGCACCCAGACTCAGCAGCAGAGCCTCCTCAGCGCAGGGGCCTCGGCTGGGCAGATGGTGCTGTGAAAATGCCTTTGCATGCTCTGTCCTTTCTGAGGAGGAGACGTGTTTTGGAGCTGCTCATTTGCAGAATGTTTCAAAATTCAAAGATCGTATATTTACTGGGAACAAAACAGAATATACTGACTTCTGTGGGAAATAAAAACATGCCAACCTTCCTTTGCCATGAGAGCGGGTCCCCTGCCCTTGATTCTTGGGACTGTGCACTACGGACCCATGTTAGAGCTGGAATGAACATGACTGGCCGGGGAGGGCCATGCGGTGGTCTGGGCATGAGCCCACCCTGAACACGGTGTCTGCTGCCCAGGCCCCAGACTCAGGGACAAAACTGCTGCCTTAGAAAATGGGATTGTCTATAAAACACTCAGAAGTGGAGAGGCTCAGACAGCCCACGCCTGCGGATGCTCACCGCTCACTGCGTGTTGGTAATGACGACGAGGTGCGTTTCTTCATCTCGAAATAAATACTCATCACAAACACATAGAAGAGCGACGATGGGGGGAGACACTTTAAATATTTATGCAAAAATTAAAAAGGTGATGGATTCTGAAAGATGTGCTTTTCCAGGTGAGGATTGGGAGCCTGACAGCAAGGATGCTCAGGGGGTCATGGTTTGTGGCTCTTGGGCGAGGGAGACTCCCCTTTGGAGCGGTCCACATAGTTTTGAGGGGTCCGAACTACTCCATAATAGTACTCAGAAGTTATTTCCTTTCTGCCCTCATGGTGTGGCAGTGATGATGGGGAAACTGCCCGTGCCTTCGCTTCCTGGATCAAGCCGGTGGCCCCCAGTGGTACAGGCAGTCCTTGAATTCTTCACCATCATGATCAACATTTTTAAAAATTCTAGCTTTACTTAAGGATATCCTTGATAAGCAAAAAAAAAAATCTGAATTGTTTTACGTAATCACTCTCTTTTTCACAGTCGGTTGGGTGCTCATCTGTGGTGTTGCACACTGAGAGACAATGGACCTCTGCAAAAAGCACCTGTTTAATAGAACCGTGTGAGCAGTTTTGTTTGTTTTTTTGTTTGTTTGTTTTTGTTTGTTTTGAGACAAAGTCTTCCTCTGTCACCCAGGCTGGAGTGCAGTGGTGCGATCGTGGCTCACTACAGCCTCGACCTCCCAGGCTCCAGTGATTCTCCCCCTTTGGCCTCCTCAGTAGCTGGGACTACAGGTGTGCACCACCACACCTGGCTAATTGTAACATTGTTCATAGAAACAAGGTCTTGCTATGCTGCCCAGTTTGGTCTTGAACTCCTGGGATCCAGCAATTCTCCTGCCTTGGCCTCCCAAAGTGCTGGGATCACAGGTGCGAGCTGCGTCGCCCAGCCTGTGTGTGGTTTTCAGGAAGCATCATTCAGACTTGGGTGATATCTTCAGACTTGGGTGATATCTTTAGACTTGGGTGATATCTTTAGACTTGGGTGCTATCATCTTCCCAAAGATGAATGAAGGAGTATTGATGAATGCCAACCGCTCTGACGGTGAAAGAAAAACAAATGAACGAAGTGAGCCCACCACTCCAAGGAAAGCAACTGACAGCGTTTGTTGCCCATGATCACGTTCAAGCTTTTTCGAATGAAATTTAGGATTTTGGAAAACGTGCATCCCCACTAGGATCTTGATGGCTCTGCAGTACTTTTCTGATGAATTGATGGAAATGTTAGTGAGCAGGATTTCTTAAAATATTAAAAAATAAGTTGTATCAATATTCTTCAGAAGACCTGAATAACTCAGTGAAGAAATATTTTCCAATAACCCATATACGATGTTATTAAATCACATGTGAGTAAGAGAATTATTCGAAATACAAGACAGACCAATGGATTTTGTGAGTACAAAATTCATTTTTCATTTTGAGTACAAAAATTCATTGATACGGTTTCAGATTCCACAATTCGAGTAACTTTAAGAAGCCACCACTTGTCAAGTTTGGGTGTATTATCAAAGAAGACTATCCACAGTTATCTGGAAGAGCCATGAAAATCCTTCCACCTCTTCCAGCTGCCTATCTGGTGAGGCTGGATTTTCTTTACTCCCTTCAACCAAAGCAACATATTGCAACAGATTGAGTAAAGAAGCAGATATGAGAAACCAGCTGTCTTTTCCATCAGACCAGGCGTAAAAAGCAATTGTAAAAATGTGAAACAATGCCATTCGTCTCACTAAATTATTATTTTAAGTATGCTATTTTTAAAATAAATATGGTAGTTATGCTAACTTGTGGTGGGTTTATTATTATTTTCACATGAATTAATAAATATTTTTAAAATCCTAAGTTTTAAGTTCTAATATTATAAATATCAACAGGCGTACGCCACATAGACGAGAACTCTTAGGGGTCTTCAAGCATCTTCAGGAGAGTGGAAGGGTTCTGAGACCCACAAGTCTGAGAATTGCTGCTCAGTGGGGCACGCCCTCCCCTCAGGCTCCCAGCTCCCGTGCTAAAGCTCTTCCTGGTCTAAACTGGGTCCCCTGGCCCAGGAGACACCTGCAGCCAGGGACTTGTCGCTGGTTCCACTCATCATTCGCTCTGTTGGCTTTTGCTATGCATCTTCTCCGTCAGGGCCTGCCCTGCACTAGTGGGCAGTCACTGTGGCCTGTGAGTGGACCAGCACTTTAATTCACTGTTGGAGGCAGGGAAGGGCGTGGAAGTGGTCGTCCCCATCCACTTCCGACACAGGCTTAAGAAAACTTGCCTGCCCCACTCCCAAAGTCACCTGAACCTTAACCACATAGACAACATGATCAATGCCATCTGTCTGCAGGAGCATCATCTTGGGAACATGATCATCTCCAATAAATTTGCGATTGGATTTTCTTTGTTTTATTAAAGAACTGGCTGGGTATGTATTTCAGACAAGTCAAGGGGCTCTTCTAGATCAGGCCTGTGTCTGAGAAGACATCTGCTGTGCTTGTAGCAAATGCTGTTGCAATCTCTGCCAGGCTGCGGGAGAACAGGAAGACACAGGCACTTTGGTGGATGGTGGAGCTGGGGCAGTCAGCTCTCACAGCAGCAGTGAGCTGGTGGAAGACTGACAAGAAGAGTCCCGTAGAGGTGCCAGCCCAGCCCTTCTCTGCAAGCAGTGGGTGGGGCCTACCGTGGGCCTAAGGACCCACTGGTGGGGCAGCCCGTGGGCCCCTTTCATCTTAGCGTTCTCTGTGTGATAGAGCCGACCCTGGCGAGGCAGAGTTGTGGCATGGGGGTCCCATCCCTCGGCTGGAACCCCTGGGGAAGGTGTGGGTGTCAGAATGAGCCCTGTCAGGCCAGTCCCCGGCACATGAGACCCAGGTGGGCAAGCAGAGAGGAGTGGAGGGAAAACATTAAGGTCTTGGCCAGACCCAAGAAACTGATCTGAAGCTGCTTCAGGGCACCTGAGGCAGAGGCACGGGGCGGAGCTCTGAGCTCGCTCTGCACCTGGGCAGCTTCCTGCAAGGCCAGCATGCCTGGGGCCGCCTGGCTCTGGCCTGTTCCCTGTAGCCTGCAGTGTTCTCCAGCATTCGGGCCAGTGATGGGGTGGCAGCAGCAATCCCAGGAGACAGGCCGGGCAGGCTGGCCTCTGTTCTGCCTCACGGAGTGGCCCTTGGCTTGTGTCTGGGGGGAGCAGAGGAGTGAGGTGTCCTCCTGGAGTGTGGTGGGCCTGGTGTTGGCCCTGTCTGCAGGAAGTGCAGCATGGCCCAGAGGCTCCCATGCACGGCCTTCATGGGGACCCTTCGTGGGGATCGTGGTTCTGCGGTTCGAGAGGAAGGGCTGAGGAAGGGAGCAAGGATGCATTGTGGTGTGGCCAGCAGCTGGACGCTCAACCCCACATGGGGCATCAGAGGAGCCACAGTGCATTTGTCTGAAGCTTGTCCGGGGGAAAGGGAGGTGTGCGCAGGACCTAGTGTGTGCCTGTGGCTGGCATACTGTGGGGATATCTACAGGGATGCCCCAGTGTGGGGTGAGAGGCCCACAGCCAGAGCCTGGGGAGGCACTCAGACTGGGATTGGGGGCACCACAGGCCCAGGCAGCAGGAGCTGGTATTGGAGACCGGAGTGGCTCAGTATGTTGGGAGCAGTGCCTGACAGGGTCCAACACATGCATGGGGGGCCATTCTGAGCCTAACAGGGTAGCCAGGAACTAGGTATGTTTGGGGGCAGGAGCTCTGTGTGGAGGGCGTGTAGGGGGAGGTGATGGTGTTTGGGGGGGGTGGTGGTCAGAGTGGATGCCCCTTCCAGAAATTGCTTCACCCTGTTTCTTCTCTAGTGAGGGGAAACTAGCTTTCAGGAGAAGAGGCCAAGGCTGGGGCCCACAGAGGAGCTTGGCCAGGCTGCCTCTCCCACCCATGAGTCAGGATGGGCCGGCAGCAGGGGCTGGTGGTGGTGGGTGCACCGAACCTCAGTGGATCCACCCCCACGCCCCCATCTTCCACCCACTCCCCAAACCCTGAGTTCCAGCCCTGCCCAGAGGCCCGGGTGTCTCTAACACGTGAGGTTTCTCCATGCTCAGCCCCCACTCTGCTGGGATGTTCTTCCTGCCTGTGTGCTGCCTGGGAGCAGCTGCTCCTGACTCAGATGCTGTCAGATCCTAGCCCAGTCCCGTGCCCCCCGCCCCCTGCCCCCTCCAGCCCACCCTTGCTCTGCCTGGGTCCCGCCTCCTGTAGGCTGCCCTGCTCATGGGGCCCTCGAAGCAGGTGTGGGTTTGCTGAGTGAGGAGAGGAGGACTGCCTCGGGATCTGGCCTGCGCGGTCTCCCTGGCCTCCTAGCCAGGACCGCGTGGTGAGAGCAGATCCACACAGGGCTCCTGGGGCCCCGCCCACGCGCTGGCTGCTCGCACAGACTATGCTGGTGGTGCCAGAGCATACATAAAGTTGCTGAAAGCTGACTCGGCCAGATGGAGACTAGCTCCATGGGATGTGTGGGGCAAGCTGAGGGGCCTAAGACCCAGAGTGAGACCTCAGTGGAAGCATGAGGGGCCTCCACCAACCAGGGTGGGTGCAGGGGCCGGCAGGGCTGGTGCAACTCTGGGACATGCTGGGCTCTGGCCTCTGGTGGGAGCTGCTCTGGAGTGGGTCCTGCATTGGAGGAGGTCACGCAGAGCCACAGGTACATCTGGCCGCCTCCCGACACCAGGCAGGGCAGGAGGGTGGCTGACACCAGGCAGGGCCCAGGCCTCCAGCTGCATGCAGGCAGGGAGGGGTGCGGGGAGCAGTGTTGGCAGGGCCTGGCTGTGGAAAGGGAGAAGCATCTCTCACATGGTGAGGAGGGGGCTCCTGGGCACCCCCTTCCCCACCCTGTCTGACTCTAGTGGTCGTGTGCTACACCATCGTCTTTCTAGTCCAGGGACAGCCACAGGCTCTTTGTCCCTGGAGGCTGTGGGGTGATACAGATCACGGAATCAGAGGTTCAGAGGCTCTGTTTGTTGCTCGGGGACTGCTGCCCATGCCAGGCAGAGCAAGCTGCAAGTCTCCCAGCCCCAATCCTCCAACCTTGGGAGGCAGGGACTGGCCGAGGAGCTGTCTGCAGAGGATACAGCCAAATCTGCTGCCTCTAGCAGAGGTGGGCAACCCCCTCCCCAGCCCACCCACACCCACCCGCCCCCACCCCCCCCCCCCGCCCCCCCCCCCACCCCCCCCCCCCCCCCCCCGACACGTGTGGGTCCCCACCACACGCACACACCACTCACACACAGGGAATACAACTTTTAGTGTCTTTTATTTAGTGTTTTTTGTTTGTTTGTTTGTTTTACAAAACCAAGTTCTTGGCCCATGAAGCAGCGTCTCTTGCTCCCAGCAGACAGGGCAGGGAGCACCAGGCAAAGATGGGGGGCTCGGCCCCACCAGACAAGCCCCTCTCCGTCTCCCACTCCCCAGTCTGCTCTGGAAGGCAGAAGGCAGCAGTTCTGAGGTCACAGCTTTAGAAGTCTCTTCACACAGCTGCTTCTCCTTGCACAGGAGCGCCGGTAGCCAGCTATGTGCCGGGGGTTTTCAGAGAGGGAGAAGTTGGGTCTAGGGGGTCACTTGTCAACAGTGAGACCCGGTTCTTAGGGAGACTCTGCCCTTGTCATCATGACCTGGTTCCTGGGCTCCACCTGGGGCATCCCTGCCTTGTCCCTGCTGTGTCTCCTCAGTTACCAGGGCTGGGCCCAGAAAACTTTCCAGGACACTGTGCCCAGCCCAGACCCAGGGGTTCCCACCAGAGAAGGGGCTAAGAGCAGTGCTCCCTGGCCCCTGCACACACACAGCTGGCACCTTGCTCCCTCCCTGGGTGTGCACTGCCCCCTTCCCCTGCCCTACCTCTCTGTCCCACCTTAGGGAGCTGGGATGACCACTGGGTCCCCACACCTCCTCCAGGGGAGCCCTCTGCTACCTCTTCCCTTCCTCTCTGTCCCACACCAGCCCTGGGGCCGGGCCCTGCACTGCTCTCTCCAGAATCCTTTCCAGGGCTTGGGGGTAGGGCTGCCTGGCCCCTGCACCCAGATTGCTGCTGAGACTCTCCTCGAGCAGGAGGCCCTAAGAATCACAGGCTCCGCAGCCCCACTGCCTTCTGTGCTCTCAGCCCCCGCTCATCCTGGGCTCAAGGTCAGGTGGATTTCCTCAGGCTTTGCCCCCTAGAGCCTGCTTTCTCCTCCTTTCTCCTGTCCTGGGTGCCTGGGTGCCTGAGGTCCCGGAGGCCCGCTTCAGAGCACCCTTCTGACCTGAGGCGGGACCCTTTGAGTCCCAGCCAGTGTGGCCGACGCTCAATTCCTTGGTCAAATGCCCTTCAGTGGCTCAGCACCTCCAGCCCACCAGGCTGTGCTGGTCAGTCCACATGGTCATATTCGTACCGGTTCAGCCTGGCAGCTCTTCCGGGTCCCACGAGAGTCTCTGAGCACATCGGACGCCCCTTCTACACGAGCTCCACACCTGTTCTGACTCCACAGTCTCTCTCTGATGACAGCTCAGAGGGTTTCCCTTGGGCCGACTCCGTCCTGGAGACCCTGGATGTATCGAGCAATCACTCGCGGTGCAGAAGAGGGTCCTCCAGGGCCCTCCAGATGGGGCACAGGAGCCACTCAGCAAGAGCACTGGACAATTATGCATGAAATATTCATCCAATTATTTGCCTAACAAATTAACTTAGTTCATCATGAAACAGTGGAATTAGTTTTATTTATTGGGTGCATGAAAGTCAAAGCAAGCCAACTTTAAAAACACATGTAATATGTACGGCAACTATTTCTAGCACAATAAAGCCAATTATTTTTAAAAATAAAATCTAGTACTGGTTAGAGCATATCTATAGCAACTGTTGGGTAGTTATTCTTGTCTATTTTTGAGCAATGAAAAGTCAAAACTATGCAAATGGCTGGAGGTGCACTTTTATAATAAAACGTTGAGTCTTTGCAGGCGTTCACTTGCAGGGCGGCTGCACGCTTCTCAGATTGGAGGCTCTGTGGTAGCATCGCTCTCCCAGGACACAGGGCTGGGCCTCTTGGGCTGTGCACACATTGGGTGTGACTCCCTCTGTCCCTCTCCTCCCGCACAAGGGTCAGCGCTGCCGAGGACAGGGTGTGTCCGCCTCCTCGCATGTGGCTACTCTCGGGGGCCATTCCGCTCATCACTTCTTGCCCAGTGTTCTGTCTCCAGTTCTGTCTCCAACTCTGCGCTGGAATCCTCTTTGACCAGACCTCCTTCCTGCCCATGGGGAAAGCCCCTGCCTCTCTGAGTGGCATCCAAGGCCCTGTCTACCACGGCTTCCCTGTGGATGAGCTGCCCAGGTGGGGCCCCAGCTCTCTGTGTCCTTCCACAGAAGGCTCTTGTCTCTTTTCTGTGGTGCACTGTGCTCCCCAGGCTCGTCCTCTTTCAAGTCTCACCTCAAACTTGGTACCAGGGGCCTTGTAACCCCCTTCTATCACCAGGCAGAGCCGTCTCCTAATTGGCCCAGCCACCTCCTCACTCCCATTGTCCTGCTGCTCAGACCCATGGTCCTACAAGGCTTCGCTCTGTGTTTCAAACAAAGCCACTGCAGCCACCAAGATTCTGTTGACTTTGTAAATAACGAAGCAATAAAGATACCAAATATAGCGTCTCAAACTACACATGTGCCACCCTTCCTCTTCATCAATAATCACTATTTTAAGGTATGAGTTACAACAGGATGATAATTGCCAGGTGGAAGCTGCGTGCTTGACAATTTCTATGTATGAATTCATGTAGTTCTAACAAGAACTGTTTTATCTTGGTACTGTTACTCAGTGAGAACAATGACTTTGTCTAAAGCTACACAGATAGTGAGCGTTAGAGCCAAGATGCTACTCTGAGTCACACCCTTAACCACTATGGGTGTCTGAAACACATTTGCATATCTGTGCCCCTGTTAGACAGTTAAGTTCCTTGAGGACAAGACCATGCCTAACTTATCAGCATGTAATGCCAGTTGAATAAAATTAGAGCAATTGCCAGGGTTGATGGCTGCTGATAGAGTTGAGTATTGAGTTCTGGCCTTGCTAGTCTCAGCCCCACGTAGGTGCAGACATGGTTGGCATCTTAGTTCCACAAGGTGCATCTGCCAATTCTGACCAGCTCAGCCTGCACTGGGAGGCTCACCTCTGTCAGCCGAAATACTTTGTACAAGTCTATAGCTCTGAGCTAGTGGTCTAGAGAAAGCACCTCCAGCATGAAGTCTCCCTTTGGCCACATGGTGCAGCCAGGATTCTGTCTCCATTTGCTGCCTTGTTATCCAGTTCTTAGAAGGAATTAGGCTCATGTGCCCCACAAAGGGCTCATGTGCCCCCCAAACCCTCTTCTTGGGGCTAGAAGCAGTCCCTTCTTACCCCACTCCTGGGGACCTCTTCAGAGAAGAATTTCTTGAAATCTTGTACAGAAGTCAATTCCTCATCAATTAGCTTAACTCATAATAGGAATTAGGGCAGGGAGAGGTATTAGGAATCAATAAGAAGTCCTTCACAGGGAGGAAACTCAGGGGGTTTCATGTCCTTGGGGACAATGGGAAAGAGCAGGTGTAGTCCTATTTTCCTAAGGGCCGGGACATGGCTTCTGTTCTTTCAGATGTTCTCTGTGACCTACATACTCTTAGATTTTTCAGTTTTTGAGTGTGTATGTTAATATTTCCAACTACAATTGTAAAACAACTACATAGTTTTATCAGCTGTTGCTTATGTATATTGATACTATAGTATTTGGTGCATATATGTTCATAATAACTATATTTTCTTTTATATTTTGTTACTGTTTATATTGGGTCCATAATACTCCTCTGTGATTCCCAACATGGGTTTCACCTGAACATATTTTTTAGTCTTATATGAAAACATTGGCTGTTATGCATGTCAATTACTTTCTTTTTTCTTTCTTACGTGTCTCCTGTAGATATTAAATTACTATTTCTTTAAAAATATCTGTTCTGAGAGCTTGTCTTTTGATTAGTGATTAGTATAATTCATTCACATTTACTATACTTAATGTTATATTCAGAATTATTTCACAATTATTATTCACAATTTTTATTATCATATTCTATATACATTTCTTTTTTCCTTCCTAACTTCCATTGAACAGACAATTTTTTTGCTGATTTTGACATAGTATATTTTATTTTGGTTTTTTGGTGGTCACTCATAACTTCTTCAGATCTATAGTTATACTTATTCTCCCCAACAGTTTCCTAAATTTACCATGATCTATCTCTTCCCTGTAAATAAGACAAGTACCTCAGGCTACTCTCATGTTTCTCTGAACTCTCTCTCACATCCCAACCTCTCTCCTATACCACGTGAGTATCATCTAGAATTTCGGCTACAGATTGATGTGTATACTTTTGTTTGAGTCCTTGCTTTAGTAAGTGATTTAGTCACCCATATTTCTCATATTGCTCATGTTCATTTCTTTTTGTGAAATAGGACGATCTTTTAAAACATTTTCAAAAGAGTTTTTGTGTGATAAAAATTCTGAAGCCCTACATGTCTGAAAATATCCTTATTTGGCCAATGCATATAAATGATAGGTTAGCTAAATATAAAAATTATGAGTTTCAGGATTGTTTTCCTTGAATATAGGAACTATCACTCTACTTTCTTCCTGCATCCACTATTGTTGATAGATACAATGTCAATATGATTTGTGTTCCTTTGAAAGTTACTGACTTCTTTCCCACTTCGAAAGTTTTATAATTTCATCTCCTTTAATGTTCATAATTTTCTGTAGTGTACTGAGATATCTCTCTCTCTGTCTCTCTGTCTCTTTCTTTCTTCTCTGAGATTGTACATCTTTCTCAAATCTGGGAAATTCTTGGCCAATAAATCTTCATATGTGTTCTCTCTTCTCCTTATTGTTTTCTTCCTTTCTGGGTCTCTAATGTATAAATAGGCGGCTCAACTTAAGTCTTCTATATCTCTTTATTTTCCACTTCTAAGAAGCCTTTTAATATCTTCTTTATTTCTTTTGGAGAATTCTTAAGACAGATCTTTGTGCTTACTAATTTCTGGCTAAATTCATCCTGACATTTAGCCCATATATATGTGTGTGTGTCATACATACCATATATAAATATATATATACACACACACATATATGGGCTAAATGTATGTGTGTGGGTGTGTGTATGCATGTGTGTGTGTATATATATAGATTTTTAAAATCATTTTTTATATAATTTCTTATTCTTTTTTTTAATTTTCCCAGTACCCCCTGCCTTATTTCTTAGAGGAAATTAAACAGGCTTATTTTAAACTCTTGTTCCATCTGTTCTATTTATTCTGCTTCATCTGGTATGAATTTCTCTTCTTGTTGTCTTTCTCTATATAGCAGTTGTATTCTTAAGAAGTCTCATTACTTTTACTGAGCTAATACACCCTTCTGAGATATTATCTATCTGTGCTCTAAGTGGATATTTGAGGCAAGTGGATAAAACCCATGTAAACACTTTCTCTGCTTCTGAGGATTTTTTGAGATGGAGGGAGGATGCATCCTCTGGTGAAGAGCATCTGGTATTACACATTACATCTCTCCCTTGGCACTGGTCTCACTTAAGAACTCTTTCCTGAGCGTGATTACCTAATACTGGAGCTGTGAAGAGGGTACAGGGATAAAGGAATACTCTGTGGCTGGAAAGACTGGAGGAACCTGTTTTGAACTATCCTTCATCCAATTCGTGTGTGGTAGAATCTTTAATTTATCCTTCCAACCAGCTACCACTGGGATGGCTGCTCACTCCTCACACAGGGTAAACGGGGCTTCCTTGAGCTTCTTACATCAGTAGATTGAAGTCTGTCACCAGTTTTGGAAAATCTCAGCCATGATCTCCTCAAATATTAACTCTGGTGTATTCTCCTTGTCTTCTTCTTCTGCGACTCCAGACAGAAGTGTGTTGGTCCACGTCCCCGCAATTCACGTGTCTGCTCTTGCTAGTCTTTTCTTTCTCTCAGAGCTTTGGCCTTTCTGTTCACTTGCCTGATCTACTGTGCCCCATCTGCTATGAAGTTTATTTAATTCGTTTTCGATTTCAGCTAGTATATTGTTTTACTCAATATCTATTTGATTCTTTTTACGAATTCCAAACTATTTTTTTTCTGTTGGAAATTCTCCATCTTTTCAGCCACTTAGTGCATCTCTCCCCTCTTGGCTTTGATGTCTTTATAATTGATAATTTTAATTTGTGTGTTAATTTCTATATCTGGATTATTTACAGATCTGCTTCTATTGACAGCTTTTTATCAATCGTTAGTCATGTTTTCCTATTTCATATTCATGTAAGTTATGATTATAGGAAAGTCATTGTGTATACAAAAATGATGGAAACTAAAGTTGTTGCTGCTGTTTCTCTGAGAATTTCTGCCTCTCCCCATGCACCCTTTTTTTGGAAGATAGGGATTAGTTGCTAATCACCTGAATCCGATTCAGGATTGAGCTGATTTGAGTCTGGGGTGCCACATGAGAAGCAGTGCATCTGTTTTCCAAATCTAAAGACTGAAGCCAGATGGTGGATCTCCCTGGCGAGTGGAGCAGCGGGAGGTCTCATCCCCTCTCTAGTGGTTCCACCCTTCCTGTACCACTGCAGAAGCCAGCAAGAAACCTATGGGAGAAAACAGCTCAGCGTTTTGAGCTCCTCTAGATTCTGATCTCTTAGCCCAGCTCAAACTATTTGAAAAATAGCCACTGACTTATCTTTCTCTCAAAAAAGCCCCTCTGCCTAGGAAAAGCTTAAACCTCAGCCTTTGCCCAGATTCAGAAAATCACTCCCAGCCCAGTCCCCCAGGGATAAAACGGTCGGTGATCGCAGCTCGGCTGGAAAGGGCTCTTCCTGCTCTGGAATTTTAATTTGTTTGGTTCTTCTACTTTCACAGTGAATCAATGGCTATAATCTTTATAATTTATCAACTTATTTTTCTAGTTGTGTTCGGAGCAGTGAACTGTTGATATTTACTCTAAACTCCCTAGAAACTGAAACCGTTACAGTGGTTAGGGATAGTAGATGAACCAGTTTTTAACTTCTGCCCAGTGCTGGAAGATGGATTAAAGACACACTAGGAAAATTCTCCTTCCCACCTCCTATCTCTGGAGTCTCTTTTTTCTACTGTAGGTAATAATTCCTCCCTATACTACCCCATCCCAGAAGCCCAAGTACCCAGAGTTCTCAATGTTTTAAGTAGGGAGGTGGATCTTTTTTTTTGTTTTTAATGGATCCGCTAACTTCCTTCTGTTTTTATGCATTGCTGAGATTGAGTTTTGGTGCCCAAATCAGTAGTACACCATGTTAATTCACCATTTGAATTACATCGAAAACCCAACTCTGCTGCATACTATCTGTATCACCTTGAGCAAACCACTTCGCCTCTCCTGTCCCCAGTTTCAGAATTGTATCCGACCTAGTTGACGCCCATTCAAATGGAAACAAAGTGTAAAAATCACGGGAGCTCTGACTGTTAGGCAGTTATTCATTCTCACCCTTTGCAAACACGCACTGGTTGGCAGGCACTATCTGTATCTCTCTGAGTGTCTGATGCTGTGATCTACCTTTTTGCCAGTCGTTTTCTCTAGTTTGAAGCACAATCCATGAAGAGTCCTCACTGTCCTCACCACTAACCCTTGGTCGGCTGCTTTCTTTTCGACCAACCTCCCTTCCTTCCAGATCATCTCAGGCAGGTCCACTCTCCACCTGTGACTGCCTGAACTGGACCATAACGCTGGTGAGCAGAGCTCATATGGAAGCTTCCAGAATGACTGTTGTTGGACATCTCATTAACCTCCACTTAATCCTGCCTTCCCTGGAAACTTGACGAGTCAGTGCTGCTGGTGGAATTGCATCAAACCCAAGACCCACCCGTCAGGAGGAAGATGCAGGGTGGTCTGATCTTCAATTCCCATGAGCCTTTTCTTGCCTAGTGGGGATAGACAGCTCTGAGCTGCGTAACAAAACTGTGCATGGCTCACTCAACTGCTGTTTCTCTTCACTTTATTTCTGGCCGAGCATGATGGCACACACCTGTAATCCCAGCACTTTGGGGGGCCGAGGCTGGAGGATTGCTTGAGCCCAGGAGTTGCAGACTGGCTTGGACCACACGGTTAAACCCTCTCTCTACAAAAAATACAAAAATCAGCTGGGCCTGGTGCACGTGTGGTCCTAGCTACTCAGGAGGCTGAGGTAGGAGGCTTACTTGAGCCAGGGAGGCAGAGGTTGCAGTGAGCCATGATCAAGCCACTGCACTCCAGCCTGGGTGACAGAGTAAGACTCTGTCTCGAAAGAAAAAAAAAGTGTTATTTCACTTTTTCTTGGATTCCTTTCCCAGGAAAACCACACATTTCAGCCAATTCTATAAGAAAATGAGTCCACAGGGCTCAAAAATGGGAAAAAGCTGGCAGCCCCGACCCTTTAGAAAGAAGACACAGACATGGTAGAAAACAGCAGTGAAGGCAGCACCGAGGACACCTGGGGGGCGGGAGCTGCTGAATTGAATTGATTTTGCCTTAGCTTTTCCTGAAGCTGAAAACGTAATAATCATGTTTATATAATCACTGAATGGAGATATATACATAGATACGTCACTGAAAATGTTCATAGATACGTTTTCCCTTTGAGTTCTGCATTCAGTTAAGTTACCCTTCTGGACTGATCCATCAGAACACATCCCTGTCAATGCACGGTCACAGCACCGCTGAGAAGCCAGGGATGCCTGTGGTAGGCACAGCACTTGAGACTCACCTCCTCATGGGGAGAAGCGAAGCCGTGATGGCATCACGCCAGACCTAGACGCAGGCTGCATTCCCGCTTTAGCCCGGTGTTCCTCTGCAATGATGTGGATGACTTTCCTCCTCCACTCCTTTGTAGTGCAAGGAGAACCCACCCAGGCATGGAGAAGACTGACAGACTCAGGATCCAGCCGTTCCACAGGCATCGACTGAGCACCAGTCCTGTTCCAAGCACCATGGCAGGTGCTGGCCCCGCGGAGACGAATGAGGTATTTTTCCTGCCCTGGGAGACCTCGTGGGGTGTCAGGGAGGTGGGAGGTGACCCTGGAATTATAGGACCTTCTGGCAAGCATGGTGGTGGGCTTCACAACAGGCTGAGGGAGACCAGAGGCCACTGCTTTTTGGCAAAGAAGGAGAAAGCTCCTCCAGGGAGATGACTCCTGAGCAAGCACTGGGAGGAGGAAGGGGTCGGAGGGGTCCAAGCGGAGGAGGCTGTGTGTGCGAAGAGCCTGACCAACGAGATTTCCAGTTCTGTGAGTTACTGGGTATTTTTGCAGGAGCCTGATAAGGTGTGAGTGACATTAGAGAAGTCAGAAGTCCTGCGTGAGTTTGAGGATGTCACGTGATCTTGAGTGACAGGAGCCCCATTCCAGTGGGAAGGGATGAAATGATCAGTCCAGCATTGTCCACGCCACCTGGAAACACGGTTGCTAATGACAAGATGGAAGTACTGCCTCAGTGTTCATGCTGTCCCATCTTTGTACGGGTTGTAACTTTTTACCTTGTATACAAATGCAAACTTACATAAAAGTTGCAAGAGTTGTATAGAGAATGGCCATATGCCCTGTACTCAGATTGACCAATTGTTCATATTTTCCTCCATTGGCTTTTCCCTTCTAGATAGAAAGATAAATAGACAATAGATAAATAGAATAGATAGACAGGTGATAGAGATATAGAGATATAGATATAGAGATATAGATATAGATGTCCACACACATATATAGTTGTCCCTCAGTATCCACAGTAAGTTGCTTCCAGGAGCCCCGTGCATAACAGAATCCACACGTGCTCAAGTCCTTTATATAAATGATGTAGTATTTGCATATAACATACACAATCCTCTTGTATACTTTAAATCATCTCTAGATTACTTATAATACCTAACATAATGCAAATGCTATGTAAATAGTTGTTATGCTGCATTGTTTAGGGAATAATGACAGGGAAAAACCGTCTGCTTATGTTCAGTACAGATGCAACCATCCTTTTTTAAAAATATATTTTTGATCCACAGTTATGGAAGGCTGTCTGTATGTGTGTATACACACACACACACACACACACACACACACAAATATAGATATATTTTCCCCTGAACTATTTGAGGGTAAATTGCAGACATCATGTTCCTTCCCCTAAATATTTGTGGGCATTCTCTAAAAATAGAGGTATTTTCAACAAAAGTTATACAATCATATAATACTCTTAAGTATTATATGTATAGATATTATATGTATAGAGTATAGAGTTCATATTCATATTTCACTAATTATCCCAAATTTTTTTTTTTTTTTTTGAGAGGGAGTCTCACCCTGTCACCCAGGCTGGAGTGCAGTGGCATGATCTCGGCTTACTGCAACCTCCGCCTCCTGGGTTAAAGCAATTCTCCTGCCTCAGTCTCCTAAGTAGCTGGGATTACAGGCACCCGCCACCACATCTGGCTAATTTTTATATTTTTAGTAAAGACGGGGTTTCACCACGTTGGCCAGGCTGGTCTCGAACTCCTGACCTCAAACGATCCACCTACCTTGGCCTCCCAAAGTGCTGGGATTACAGGCGTGAGCCACTGTGCCCGGCCCCGATATTTTCTTTTACAGCCATTTTTGCCCAGTCCAGGATCACACACTGTAGTTAATTTCCAGGATCACACACCCTATGCCCCTTTGGCCTGTTTTCCTCTAGAAGTGTCTCGGCCTGTCTTCGTCATCCCTGAAGGTGACTACAGTGAGGAGCGCAGGGCAGTTACTTTGCAGGATGCCCCGGGCTTGGATGTGGGTGGTGCCTTCTGGCAGGGATTCCCCGGGGGAGGGGGTGTGCAGCAGGAAGCCGGTGATGTCCCCAGGCCCGGCCTCTAGTTAGGGTGGTGCCGCCGGCTCTTTTGTTGGTTCTTAGTCCCTCTTTCTGATTAATTAGAACTTGAGAGGCCATCATTGAGACTCCCACTCCCCGTCAGACTTTCCCCCAGCCATTTCAGTAGCCATTGAGGATTCCTGTCGGAATCTTTGTTCGCTCTGCTGGTTGCGAAGCCGTGACCCGAACTCCCTCATCCCGTCCATTTCGGTGAGTCAGTCCACAGCCTACTGTGAGGACACATCCAACTGTGAGGAAGAGCTTCCCCCTTCCCCTATTTATCTGTCCCCTTAGTTTTACATCAGCATGAGCTCACGGGTTCTTGATGTAGGCTACGGGCTATAATCTGTTACCACTGTGTTGATTGTGATGCTCAAACTGACGCACATTCAGCCACCTAAGGATAGTTTCCATAGAGGCCTCCTGGGTGCCACCCCATAGAGCCACACAGGTCCCAGAGACTGCAGGATGAGGGGCAGGCTGGTCACTAGGATCACAGTAGTTTGGATAAAATCCCATACCCCCGTGTCAGGCAGAGGTGCCCGGCTGTGCACTACCTTTGCCCTGCAGGGCTCTTCCCCTAGCCTGGAGCAGCCAGGCTCCACCAGCTGTGACGCTTCCCACCCCGTACCCTGCACGCAGCTCCACCGCTCCCCTAGACCTGCCAGACAGCTCCTCCCTCACCATCTCAGGACCCTCAGCCTGGAGCAGCCCTCCCACTCCACATTCCAACGGCCACCTCCGTGGTGGGGCGCCTGCCTACCTGCCCGCTCCCACACTCCTGGCATTGCAAAAGGAGATGAGCTGTTTGGGAGAGCGTTTGGCAGCACATAACAAGAATTATAAAATTGTTTGTTTCACTTGACCTCGTGGCGACATTTCTGGGAAATGTTCTAAAAGAAAATTCCAAAAATGGCCCAAAGCCTATGCACGAAGAGGTTTACTGCAGAGTTATACAACTCACAAAGTCAATCGGATACCTGTCGGGAGGGGAAGGGCTAGGTAATTTATGATGCCAGATGGATTGAATGTTAGATGTCATCTCATAGAAGTCCCAAGATTATGAAGCAACAAGAAAAATGTTTGTGATGTATTGTTAAGTAGAAAAATGCAGAGCACAAACCCCAGTGTCTGCTGTAAGTAGAGTTGTGGAAGATGAGGCAGATAGATTCTTTTCCCGGAATAGCTGGCGTCAGAATTCTCCTGGGTGGGCAAGTGTCTTTCTTTGAGTGAGGGGTTCTTTGCACCCCTGGTGTGGAGGCTCCGTGTCTAATGCATCCCTGACTATTGGTGAAAACTCCGAAAATCACACAGATGAAAATGGTTTTCTCTGAGCTGGACCCACGCCTAGGGCCGGCATGGGGGGAGCACGGGAGGGGCTGCTTCCTCGGACCCGAATCTGGGCCCAGCGTGCCTGCTTCACGCTACTTTTCCCGTGGAGGGCACAGGTACAAGAAGTGTGTGGTCTCCCCAAAGTGTTCACAGGGGTCCTCACAGCAGCCATGGTGAGGGCATCACTTGTGTGGAGGTGGAGATGGGCCTTTTATGTTTTCCTTACACAGTACACCACAGGATGCCAGACTTTTTGTGGTGGGAAGTAAATTACAACAACCCATGTTTTAATATTTATTACTAAGAATGTATCTGCACTCACTATTCCTCATTTGCAGTTCTCATCACCCCTTTATTGGGTTTGTATTGAAATGCACCTCCCAGGAAAGCTATTGTTTTATATATTTCATGTTGCCAGCATCTAGGAACACAGGGCATAAACAGGTGTTTTTAAAAGGCAAACCTATTTTTCTAATTATAAACGTACAGATTTCCCACAACATGAGGGACAGAGCTGAGGTGGGAACTGGTTCAGCCAAAAATATTCAAGAATCATGGGCAGGGCCCATGTGTGTCCACGCACTGGTATGTGTTTAAGGATACAGCTGTTCAGGTGTGGTGGCTCACACCAATAATCCCGGCATTTAGGAGGATGAGGCAGGAGGATTTTGCTTGAGCCCAGGAGTTTGATCAGCCTGGGCAAATAAGGAGACCCCCATCTCTACAAAAACTTTAAAAATAATTAGCCAGGTGTGGTGGTACATGTCTGTAGTCCCAGCTACTTGGGAGGCCGAGGCAGGAGGATGGTTTGAACCTCAGAATTTGAGGCTGCAGTGAGCCATGATCGCACCATTGCACTCCAGCCTGGCCAGGCAACAGAGTAAGATCCTGGCTCAGAGAAAAAAAAAAAAAAGATATAGCTGAGTTCAAAAGAAAGAAAAGGCAGTACCTGCGTGGCCTGAAACCTGAAGCAGGCTGGCAGGAGTGTGAGCTTGGCCGAGAGAGCAGAGCCCTGGTTCCGGCCCTGTTTCTGAGACAGAATGCCTCAGGCTGCTTCTGCCTCTGAAACAAAAACAAGTCTCCCATGAAGGGAAAATGCAAAGTCTCCCAAACTTTTCAGTGAGTCTGAACTTCTTCCACTCACATGCCTCGGGAACCTCAAGAAGACAAATTATCCTAAAAGCCGGCCTCAGCCCGGGCCACTCCCGGGGCCTCCAGCAGCAACAAACTTACCTGGATCTCCAGGGGTGCTTCCCAGCCCAGGGCCCAGGAGACCAGGGAGGGGTTCCCATGGAGGGGGCTTTGACAAAAGATATACATGTATAAACAAGTCAGGAAGGTGCTGCAGATGTTTTTAAAATGCACGCAATGATGAGGAAACAAATAAAAACATCAAATGTTCCAATGTGTGCGGCTTCCAGCCTGCCAGGTGTGGATCTGTATGAATGCTCACAAACCCTTTCTTACTGCATCCTCTTTTATTCCTTAAAAATTAGAGCATAATATTTTCTCAGCGCTGTCATTTTTTAGTTATTTTTCTTTAGCAGAAAAAAGTCAATACTGCTTTTCAGAAAGAAAAAAAATATATTGAGAAAAACAAACAGGGTGGGTGCTGGGGTGGGGCTGAGCCAAGGAGCTGGACAGACGCAGTGAGAGCCGGGTGGAGTCAGAGCACCCTGGCATCCCAGGTGGGCTCTGCCATGCACTGCTTTTGCAGCAGTGCGGTCACAGAAACCCTCTGGCCCTCAGCTTTTCCTTCTGAGAAATGGGACGACTGAGGCCACAGCCCCTCGGGAATCGCAAGAAGGGCCACGGGAAGGACCACAGTCATCACTCTTGTCTTATTAATCGGCTGCAGCTCGTCTGGGCCTCCTGAGTGACCCAAACCCAAACTGCTCTTCCCAGAGTCTAATGGGATTTGAACTTGGCCGGGGCACCTGCTCAGGGCCCCACCAGACGCTGGAGCCTACAAGGATGGGGACACATTTCCTCTGCTCCCGGGGGACACTCGACTTGTGTGTTGTGATCAGATCATGGGGCTGGCTTGTGCTGCAGGGGCGAGGGGCTGAGGGCGAGAGCTCGATGGAGCCGCTGGGGCTCTGGTCCAAGAGCAGCAGTCCAGGGGTGTTATCTGAGCCATCAGAAAGCAGATCAGCCACGGATCAAATGTACCTCACTCTCTCTCCAAAGGCAGTGCCCTGAAATGACCTGCACACAGGCTGGGCTGAGCTGCAGCCCTGGCCAGGAGGGAGAGTGTGTTGGTCTCCGTGAAAGACGAAGCTGCTTGAGCTTCAGGGATACACAGTTCAGGGTGTGCTGCCTCCCGGGGACAGACTGGATGGGCCACCCCAGTGCTGGGCACACAGCAGGGGAGAGGTGGGGACCACGCAGAACAGAGCCTGGGGGTTGAAGAACCCTTTCCTGATCTTATTCATTCCAAACGCTCTTAGAAGGCTTCCCCTGGCTGGGCACGTTCGCTAGGTTGGTGAGAAGACACCCTCGGAGAGAAGCGGCCTGCCACGATGGTACAGCAGCAGGGCCATTGCCATCAGAGCACCCCAAGTATCTCTGGAACAGGCTTCCTGCCTTGGCTGTGGGCTCAGGGACTCTCTGCCAGTCACCCCAGAATAGCCCCTGTGCACCCTGAAGTGTGTGCACGTGAGACTCGGCCGGGGCAGCTCACAGCAGAAAGGCCCCCCACCTTCTGGGATCAGGGCCAGTCAAGTTCGTCCAGTCCCCCTTTTCCTCGTACACGTGTCATTTCCATGAGAGGAGACCCTGCCAGCCTTGAACTCGGACCGCCTCGGGGAGAGGGAGCCAGACCCAAGGCTTGCGAGAGAACGTTATTACGAAGATGTTTTTCAGCCCAAAGCTGATCGCTTGTAACTTCTGTCCTCTGTTCTGATCCCGGAGGCTCATAGACAACACAGCCCTGGGGTTCACGTGGCCTATGGAGAGAAGCGCTGAGCAGGGCTGTGTCCCCCGTTGGGGCAGTCACCCTCAGCATCCCCACTGTTGGCCCATCCACTAATATCCCACCCACTTATTCAAACCCAGGCCACCCAAAGCTCCCCCTATTCCCTGAACAAATAAGGCAGGAGCCAAAGGGTCAAGACGAGGTGAGAAGACTTGTTCCCCACTGCCCTATTCAGCCCCTGCCAGGAGGAGGTGGGGCTGGCAGTGTCATATGCAGGCCCTGAGCATGGGAACCTGACACCTGGGCTGCACATTTTGCATCCAGCTTCTCCTCACATGTCATTTCTTACCACCGATGACCCTCATCCGCATCAGCGAAGCCTTGGCCAAGCGGCTGCCCGGTGCCAGGGACTCGCTGGTGTCCTCACAGGGCAAGATCCACGGGCTGCTACTTTCATCCGGGCATGTCCCAGCAGCACAGGAAACTGATATCCAGGGCTGCACAGGTGGTGCGGAACCGGGAGATCCAAGAGGAGAGATCCCTGGGCTTCAGCTGCCTGGGGGCTCTTCTGGAAGAACCTGATTCTGAGCTGGGCCTGCAGTGAGGGGGAGGGCTTAATGAGGCTAATTAGCATCACTCTCTGGTACGCAGTCTCTTTTTTTGGTGACAGCTTTATTGAGATGTAATTCACACACCACACAATTCATCCATTTAAAGTGCAGAATTCAGCAGCATTAACATATTCATAGTATTGTACAACTGACACCGCAATCAGTTTTAGGACATTTTTGTTACCTCCGGAAAGAAACCCCATACCCTTCAGCTATGACCTTCCAATCTCCCATCACTCCCCCACCCCAACCTAGACAACAACTAAGTTACTTCCTGTCCCAGTAGATTTTCCTGTTTGGGACTTTTCAGTCCAAACGCAATCATACACTCAGACACTATGTGGTTCTTTGCATCTGGCTTCTTTCGCTTAGCGTCATATTTTCAAGGTTCATGCATGTTGCTGTGCGAATCAGTGCCTCCTTTTTTTTTTATATGCCTGAATAATATTCCAAAGTATGTAGACCGTATATTATTTATTCATTCACAAGTCGACGGACACTGTGTTGTTTTCACTTTTTGGCTACCTACCATGAATAATACTACTCTGCACATGCATAGATTTTTGCGTGGACACGTGTTTTCGCTTCTCTTGGGTATATACCGAGGAGTGGGGTTGCCGGAACATGTGGTAACTGTGTGCTTACCCTTTAGAAGACCTGT
The DNA here is from genome assembly GCF_008728515.1 of Papio anubis. NCBI lineage: Eukaryota > Metazoa > Chordata > Mammalia > Primates > Cercopithecidae > Papio > Papio anubis. Next base: position 123,647,647 of record NC_044985.1, read on the forward strand.
CCGACTGTTTTCCAAAGTGGCTGCCGTGTTTCACAGTCTCCCGGCAGCCCCTAAGCATTCTGCTTTCTCCACATCCTCACCAGCACTGTTGTCTGTCCCTTTGATTCTAGGCACCCTCATGCCTGTGAAGCGGCATCTCGTGGTAGTTTCGCTGTTTGGATTCTGATGGCAGAGGACCTTGAGCGTTTTTCCCTAGGCTTGTTGGCCACCTGCAAATCTTCTGCCCTGGAGGTGTGGGGAGCACCCTGCGTTCCGCAAAGCATGCCTGTGCTTCCCGTGTGGTACGTGTGGAGGTGTTGATTTTGATCTGGCAGAGCTTTCTTTCTCCTGGGAATTGCATTTTCCTCCCTTTCCCTCCATCTTCTCCCTAATATTTGGGGCCAATAGGTTCACCTTCTTCTACTTCACCCCCTCCACAGCTGTGGTGATTGGTAAAGGGGTGGTTGTTTAGAAGGTTGGCCAGGTGTGAGCCGGGAAGCGGGGAGCAGAGAGATGACTGCCAGGGTTGCAGGGCCATGGCGGGGACCTGAGCCTCTGTACATAGCCGGGAGAGACAGGAGGAGGGCACACCTCTGGCCCACAACCGACTTTGAACCTCTGGGGCACCACGAGGACCCACGGTGCTGTGGGCTTGGACACCAGCCCTGGGTTTCCAATAACCCCCTCTTCGGCTTGTGTAAGTTTGGCTGAGTTTTCCACCCACCCACCCCTACGGCCAAAAAGTCCACGTGACTCAAACTCTTGCTGATTCCTCTCAGGAGCAGGCCGGTGGGATCACACTTGCAGATGAGCCCATGGGGAGTGGGGAAGTGGGGGCCCAAGGCCACAACTATTTACAGTTTATGCCTCATCTACGTTCACACCTCACCTGCGGTGGTGGGGGGGTTAGGGGGTGTGTGTGGGGGGTGAGCACTCAGACGGCGCATAAACAGCCCAGGCCTCAGTTCTCGTATGGTGGAGTCGAGGCCTCAGACAGGCCTGACAGAGGCTTGGCCCACTGACCCGTGTAGCCGTCTCCAGCAGAGGATTTGCAATTTTGCAGAGAACGGGCTGTAAGCACTCGTGGTGCTTCCCACAGGCCGGTGAGCAATTCTCCAGGGGAAATTAGACGTAAGCCAGCAGAGCAGACGGAATTGCTGGAAGAGCTGGGGTTTCTGTAACCAAGTGCTAAGCACTCTATGTACACTGCAGATGAGGAAACCAAGGCCTGATGGGTGAAACCATTCACCAGGGAGAACCAAGGAGTCAGTGCAGCCAGGATCCAGCCCAGATTCCAGGGCTGCCACTCTCCTGGCCGCCAGGCCACCCAGGAGGCTCAGGGTGCCTGTTCCTTCAGGAGGTGGCCCGGGGCTGCCACAAGCCCTTCAGAGTAGGCACTGCTTTGGTGAACAGACAGGCGATCTCACAGAGCCCAGGGAATGCAGCAGAGAGCCCCTCACGAGTGGTATTATTTTATACGACTTTAATAAGGATCAAAATATGCCTTGGAATTTAGGGGTTTGGCAAGCCTCTAAAGTTAGTTTTTAAGTACTTGTGGCTTGGCAAATCCATCATGCACTTTGGGGAGTTCTCTTCTAAACCCATGCCGTGCTTTGAGAAGGAGGAATGATACGGATGTTGCTGAACGATTTTCACCAGTTCCAGTAAAATTTCAGACTTTGTAAACCAAAGAGAACGGTGGGTTTGAGTCCCCTTGCTTGGCACCAGAATATGCGCTTGACAATGCTAAGAAGGTTCCAGAGAGTTTTGGGCAAGTGTATCTCATAGCTTGGTGCCAGCGTTGGGGCTGTGGTCTGCGCGTGTGGGTGGAGATGATCGTGGTGATGCTGGTGTGTGAGGAAGGAGCAGTGAGAGATATGGCTGGGAAAAGGTGGCCGCTTGAGGTGCGGAGATGAGTCCTGATTCCCGTCCACCCTCTCTGGCTCTGTCCTGCCCCAGCTCACATGGTCTGGGCTGTGGAGACTGGTCCTGATTCCTGTCCATCGGGTTCCTTTGTGTTCCGGCTCATGTGGTCCTGGTAGTCGGGGCAGTTCCTGAGTTCTCATCCATCTTCCCTGGCCCCAGCTCATGTAGTCATCTCCAGGGCTAAGCTCTGAGTGTTTGGCAACTGTGTATGCTGGCCACGCTCCATCATGGGTGGCTAAGACCCAGCCACAGTGCCCAGGGACCCTGCTGGAGCCACAGGGCAGGGAGAGAGAGGCGTCAACACAAGTGCTGCCATCCCTGCCCCAACGTGGGCTTTGAGCCCTGGGTGAGGCTCCAACCCTACTGGTTGATCTGGAATGCTACTTCCTGGGAAGTGCCTAGTCCTGCTCTTGCTTCTCTGTTATGGTCCTGATGACTCCACGGAGACAGTTTGTAATCCACTGATTTGTCTCAGTCTTCTTTTAAAAAATATAACCAAATACCTTTCTGCATTGAGATAACTGTAGATTCACATGCAGTTGCAGAAACACTAGAGAGTGGTCAGGGTGCCTCCACTGTCTCCCCCAGAGGTGCCGTCTTAGGTAACCACAGGACAAAGCCACAGCCTCGAGCTTGACCTCAGTGCCGTTCACGCCCCACACTCAGATGTCGCCAGCGTCGCACGCCCTTGCCTGTGTGTGGGTTGATTCTGTGTTGGTTTGCGTATCCACCACCACAGTGAAGGCACAGAACCATCCATCCAGGACCCCTGCGGCTGCCCTGTGGAGCCACGGCCACCTCCCTGTCCCTCACCCCCGTGGCCGCTAAGTTCTTCTGCACTTCCATCACTTTATCATTTCAAGATTACTCTCCACGACATAACCTTCCCGGTTGCCTTTTTCACTTGGCGTGGCTCCCTGGAGATCATCCTAATTTTAGTAGCAACAGTTTGTTCCCTGTCATGAGTGGTAGTCCCTGGTACAGGCGTTCCACAGTTTAACCATTTTCCTGTTGAAGGAAATGTGTGTCGCTTCCAGTTTTTGACCGTTATGGAAGAAGACAATGTGAACATTCGTGTATGGGCCTCTGTGTGACTCTAGGTCTCCAGGTCTGTGGGATAAATGCCCAGGAGGACCACCATCGGTTGGGTGGCATGGGAAGAAGATGCTTCATTCAGGAAGAAGCCACCACGCTCTTCTCGGGCAGTTCTGCCTCCCTGTCCCCCACAGCAGTGCATGAGTGTTCTGTGTCTCTACATCCTCATGGCATGTTGTGTAAACTGCGTTTCTTATTTTAGCCATTCTGATAGGTGTGCAGTGAAGAATCTTTTTTGTAGAGATGAGAATATAGAGTCCCTGGAAGTGGTCCAGATATGCTCAGAGGACCTTCCTGGCATGAGAGATCTTGCAGGGACACACGGGGCATGCAGGATGTACCCCCAACCCCTGTTCTGCCTCCCCAGGAACCTCTCAGGCCCCTACTTTGCTCATTGTCTGTCTCGGGTTTGCTAGTGTTTGGCCTGGAAGCACATCTTGCAACTTGCCCAGCTTGCACGCACACTCCACCTACTGTAACACCCTTTACCTGGAATTCTTCCCCCAGGTCCTCACAGGCAGCTCTGCTCGGCCCCAGGTCTCTGCAACCACGGCCCAGCCTGAGGGAGGGTGGTAATGTGAGCAATCAGGAGTGGCTATAAATACAGACGACGATTTGCTCACTTACCTGCCTCTCACCTTCCGCTGTGTGACCCAGTTACTGAGAGCCACAGACTGGTACTGGTCCATGGTCCAGGGGTTGGGGACCCCTGATTTAGAATACCAGCGTTGACTTCATCAAGAGAGCAAAGTGTGTGGCCATAGAAGCTGATGTGAAAAACTCACTGGGAACACCCAGGAGGCAGTTTTTTACCAGGCTGAGGTCCAAGGCCACAGGGTGTTGTGCTTGGGCCCACCATGCACAAAGCCTTCGGCGTCCCTGCAGGGCTAACATGGGGGAGGGCACCGTCCTGGCCCAGGCCTACCCCTTCTAATGTCTCGGGGTCTGGAGGGCCCACGCCCTTTCCACTTCACGGCAGGCACGGCCCCTTTTCCCTCCTGCTCGGTGCTGAGCAGAGCCATGTTAAGATGTGGCCAGTCACCAGCTTAAATATTTTAAATAAAAAGAACGATCAGTATGGTTTTTTCTCTAGCAGAAATAAAACCGTGGCTGTATAACACACTCTCTCCCAAACCTATCATCTGAACAACTTTCTTCCACACAATTAAGCATGCATTTCTACACCCACACACTCAGGCCCTGCAATCCAGTGTAGACATGTTTCTAGAAAACATTTGTTTCCCTGATTGTGTTTTCAGGGGCATTTGTCCCTGAAATTAGAAGGCACGGGACATGGTACGGATGTTTCATCCCAGTGGGTAGCAACTGCTTCGGGCTCAGAGCCTCATTACATTAAAAACCATCAAGGACCCCCAAGAGCTTTAGTTCCCGTGGGTTATACCTAGCAATGTTTATCATCTAAAAAATTACAGCTAAACATCTCAGAGATTTATTCCCTAAACATAACAATAGTAACATATCATATGTTAACGTAAATAACATGTTGGGAAAACAGCTATACTTTTTAATGTGAAATATTTAGTGAAAACAGTGAGTGTCGTTGCTTTAGAATTTCACAGATCTCCTTAAAGTCTGGGTTAATAGATGGTAGCCGGAGTCTCATAGCTGTTTCTCCAGCCATCAATTGAATATGTTGTTTTGGTGGAAACACATGAAGAAAATCTGACAGATAGGTCTGTTGGAATAAAACTCTTTTAATAGTTTTTTTTTTTTTTTTTGCATGTAATTGTGCATTTCTGCTTTGACTCTGTACCAAACTATCTGACCAGTAGTCTTTTTTATTTTATTGTGGTGAAAACATTTAACAAATATTTAAGTATGCAATACAATGTTGTTAGCTGTAGGCACAACATTGTACAGCAGATCAATAAAACCTACTCATCTTGCATAGTTGAAACTTTACACCTGTTGAATAGCAACTCCTGGCTTTCGCCCCCCAGCCCCCAGCCCCTAGCACCCACCATGCTACTTTCTGCCTCTAGGAATTTGAATCCTTCAGGGACCTGGTGGGAATGGAGTCATACAGTATTTGTTCTGTGGCTGGCTTATTTCCTGTGGCCTGTCCTCGAGGTTCATCATGTGTGGCTGCCTATGGCAGGACTGCCTTCATCTTTAAGGATGAAGGGTATTCCATCGTGTGTACACACATTTGCTTTATCTAGTCATGTAGATGGACATTTAGGTTGTTTACACATCTTAGCTGTTGTGAGTAATATTGCAATGAACACAGGAGTACTAATAGCTATTTGAGCCCTGATTTCAAATCTTTTGGTTAAATTTCAGAAGAGAGATTGTTGAGTCATATGGTGGTTCTATTTTTATTTTTGTTTTTTATTTTTTAGACGGATCTCACTCCGTCGCCCAGGCTGGAGTAGAATGGCGCGATCTCAGCTCACTGCCACTTCCACCTCCCAGGTTCAAACGATTCTCCTGCCTCAGCCTTCCAAGCAGCTGGGATTACAGGTGTGTGCCACCATGTCCAGCTAATTTTTGTATTTTTAGTAAAGACAGGGTTTCACCACGTTGGCCAGGCTGGTCTCCTGATGTCGGGTTATCCACCCACTTTGGCCCCACAAAATGCTGGGATTATAAACATGAGCCATGGCACCTGGCCCTCTTTTTAATTTTTGAGGAAATGCCACACTGTTTTCCACCATGGCTGTACCGTTTTGCGTTCTGAACAACAACAGTATACAAGGTTTCCGGTTTCTCCACAACCTCACCAATGCGTGTCTTTTTTTTTTTTTTGCAGCTGTACTCACAGGTAGGAGGTTGGTTTCAGTTTGTGTTTCCCTGATGATTAGTGACATTGAGCCTCTTTATACCTGTTGGCCATTTTTGCATTGTCTTCGGAGAAATGTCTGTTCAAGCCCTTTGCCTATTTTTTGATTGAGTTGTTAGTGTTTTTGATATTGAGTTGTAGGAGTTTCATACATATTTTGGAAATTCACCTTTTATCAGATCTATGGTTTGGAAATATTTCCTCCCATTCTGTAGGTCTCCTTTTCGTTCTGTTGCTTGTTAGCTGTGCAGAAGTTTTTACATTTGACGTTCCATTTGTCTACTTTTGCTTTTGTTGACTGTGCTTTTGGTATATTCATGAAATCATTTCCAAGACTAACTCCAGAAAGCCTTTCCTGTATGTTTTTTTTTCTAGGAGCTTTACAGTTTCTGGTCCAAAAGCCCAGAAATAAATCCACAGTATATGGTTGAATGATCTACAAGAGTGCCAAAAATACATATAAGGAAAGGATATTCTCTAGGGAGAACTGGATATGCACATGCAAAATAATAAAATTGGACCCTCATGCTATACACAAAAATTGGTAGTTTCTTGAAGATTAGTTACAACATAGAGTCTGAATCCTGTTAATGAGCCCTTTCATCTCTGATACATTAAAATGCATAGCCCTATCATTAACTTTGAATGGATCTTTTACTTTTGTATGATTTTATAACATCATATCTTGGTCATTTGGAAAATAATGACTCACTGAGTTATACAGGTTTTCAAGTGTAGACACATTTCATTATTCAATACCCAAAAAACTCGTATTTGCTAATATCACCACCCATCTCACCAGGGAAGTCTTTAAGTAACGGGAAGCTAGGAAGATGTTGGTGGTGAATATAAGCTTTCCAAAATTTTAATTTATACTCAAGTTCACATTTTAGCATTGGCAACAAACACTGTCAATGGTTTTCTTTGAAATGGCTGGTTCACTTCATTTACTTTCAAGAAATCTGCCAAACGGTGAACTCTGAATAGTTTGTAAGTCATTCTTTCAAGTAAAAACAATGTTCCATGAAAAAGTGGGTAGTTGAGCTCTTGGCTCAGTCACATGGTACTTTTCCTCAAGAGAACCATTGTTCCTCAGCTTGCAGACGGGCTTTGTGTGTACTATCAACTTAGTCAGAATATTAAAAAGGCATGTGCCTCAAGCATTGAGCTTTAATAAAATAAATAATTTTTCTCCTTCACCCAGAACATTCTTAAGTGACACGGAGGTTGTGTTCTTTGTCCCTCCCCGTGAGTGCCTGGCAGTGACGCATGCAGTGACCGCTGTGTGGTGTGGCTCCAGTCTTGATTTCAGGCCCAGCACCGAGGTTGTTGGGTACCGTTAATGTGAATGTCAATATAGGGAGGAAAACAGTAGCCTCTTAGCATTATGAAAAGAGTTTTGACCTCAGAGACTTCTGAGAAAATTTCAGGGAGCCCCAGGGGCCTGACCATACTTTGAAAAATACTGATTTAGCCAAAACATCATAGAATCAGCCTCATTTCTTTATTTCCTTTTTCCTTTTTAACATCTAAATTTTTTTTAACACAATACAGGTTAAAGTAAGCTTACCGATGAATCTTTTGCATCAAATGATAGAAGTTAAACATCAGCGATTTTTCACATTAACTATAGTTTTACGATTTATGTATTTAACTGAACAAAGTTTCCAAAGCATCTGAAATAACTATAATTTATGCAACTTTTTGGACATCCGAAAATAAAAAATGAATATATATTTAACATCCCTAATCTCAAAATCTAAAATCTGAAATGCTCCAAAATTTGAAACTTTTTGAGCACCGACATGACACCACAATTAGAAAATTCTACGCACAAGCACTGAACACAAACTTTGTTTCATACACGAAATTATTAAACATATTGGACAAAATTGCCTTCCAACTATCTGTATAAGGTGTCTATAAAGCATAAATGAATTTTGTGTTTAGACTTCAGTCCCATCTCCAAGTTATCTCATTATATAAAAGAAAATATTTCAAATTCTTAAAAAAACCAAAACCCAAAATATTTCTCATCCCAGGCATCTTTGATAAGGGAGGTTCCACCTTTGTTTCATGTGCACGCATGAACCCAACCAGCAGCCTAGGTAATAAAATGTGGAATCCATGGCTGCAGCCAACCATGTACCGCTCCTGGTCCTATTCCACTTCATACCCCCTGCCAAGAGAGGATCACCATCCTGACTTGGGTGTTTATCCTCACCCTGAATTTCTAACCACTTTCATTAAGAATGTATGTATTCCTCAACAAAACGTAATATTGTTAGGAACAGTTTTATAAAATTCTTCCTGTGCACTTAATGTTTCTCTAAGCTTCTAATATATGCCCAGGATCAAATTGTTCATCACCGAGTAGAGGCATCTTCAAATTTACTAGACACTGCCAATTTGTTATACAAAGTAGTTATGTCAATCTATATTCTCACCAGCAGTGTATAAAAGTTTTCTTTTCTCTACAGCCTCTGCAGCACTTAAGTGATGAGACTTAAATTTCTGTTGCTTTTGTGGGCAGTTTTGGAGTTTTAGTGTCGTTTAATATGGATTTCTCTGACCTTTAGTGAGATTGATCATATTTTCAAGTTTATTTACCATTGGAAATTTTCCCTCAGTAAATCGCCTTTCCAAATCCTTGATAATTTTTTTCTGTTGTTTATTATTTTATACTTTTTGTAGGAATTCTTGATATATGTTAGATTCTTTTTTTATACTTTATGTTCTAGAGTACATGTGCACAACGTGCAGGTATGTTACACATGTATACATGTGCCATGTTGGTGTGCTGCACCCATTAACTCATCATTTACATTAGGTATATCGCCTAATGCTATCCCTTCCCCCTCCCCCGACCCCACAACAGGCCCTGGTGTGTGATGTTCCCCTTCCTGTGTCTAAGTGATCTCATTGTTCAATTTCCACCTATGAGTGAGAAAATGCGGTGTCTGGTTTTCTGTTCTTGTGATAGTTTGCTGAGAATGATGGTTTCCAGCTGCATCCATGTCCCTGCAAAGGACACGAACTCATCCTTTTTCATGGCTGCATAGTATTCCATGATGTATATGTGCCACATTTTCTTAATCCAGTCTGTCACTGATGGACATTTGGGTTGGTTCCAGGTCTTTGCTATTGAGAACAGTGCTGCAATAAGCATACGTGTGCATGTGTCTTTATAGCTGCATGACTTATAATCCTTTGGGTATATACCCAGAAGGTCTGGGTCAAATGGTATTTCTAGTTCTAGATTCTTGAGGAAACACCACACTGTCTTCCACAATGGTTGAACTAGTTTACAGTCCCACCAACAGTGTAAAAGTGTTCCTATTTCTCCACATCTTCTCCAGCACCTGTTGTTTCCTGACTTTTTAATGATTGCCATTCTAACTGGTGTGACATGGTATCTCCTGTGGTTTTGATTCGCATTTCTCTGATGGCTAGTGATGACGAGCATTTTTTCATGTGTCTGTTGGCTGTATGAATGTCTTCTTTTGAGAAGTGTCTGTTCATATCCTTTGCCCACTTTTTGATGGGGTTATTTGTGGTTTTTTTTGTAAATGTGCTTGAGTTCTTTGTAGGTTCTGGATATTAGCATTTTGTCAGATGAGTAGATTGCAAAAGTTTTCTCCCATTCTGTAGTATAGTTTGAAGTCAGGTAGCATGATGCCTCCAGCTTTGTTCTTTGGACTTAAGATTGTCTTGGCAATGTGGGCTCTTTTTGTGGTTCCATATGAACCTTAAAGCAGTTATTTCCAATTCTGTGAAGAAAGTCATTGGTAGCTTAATGGGGATGGCATTGAATCTATAAATTACCTTGGCCAGTATGGCCATTTTCATGATATTGATTCTTCCTCTCCATGAGCATGGAATGTTCTTCCATTTGTTTATGTCCTCTTTTATTTCATTGAGCAGTGGTTTGTAGTTCTCCTTGAAGAGGTCCTTCGTTCGCATCCCTTGTAAGTTGGATTCCTAGGTATTTTATTCTCTTTGAAGCAATTGTGAATGAGAGTTCATTCATGATTTGGCACTCTGTTTGTCTCTTATTGGTGTATAAGAATGCTTGTGATTTTTGCACATTGATTTTGTATCCTGAGACTTCGCTGAGGTTGCTTATCAACTTGAGGAGATTTTGGGCTGAGATGATGGGGTTTTCTAAATAGACAATCATGTCTTCTGCAAACAGGGATAATTTGACTACTTCTTTTCCTAATTGAATACCCTTTATTTCTTTCTCTTGCCTGATTGCCCTGGCCAGAACTTCCAACACTATGTTGAATAGGAGTGATGAGAGAGGGCATCCCTGTCTTGTGCCAGTTTTTAAGGGGAATGCTTCCAGTGTTTGCCCATTCAGTATGATATTGGCTGTAGGTTTGTCATAAATAGCTCTTATCATTTTGAGATACGTTCCATCAACACCGAATTTATTGAGAGTTTTTGGCATGAAGGGCTGTTGAATTTTGTCAAAGGCCTTTTCAGCATCTATTGAGATAATCACGTGGTTTTTGTCTTTGGTTCTGTTTATATGCTGGATTATATTTATTGATTTGCGTATGTTGAACCAGCCTTGCATCCCAGGGATGAAGCCCACTTGATCATGGTGGATAAGCTTTTTGATGTGCTGCTGGATTTGGTTTGCCAGTATTTTATTGAGGATTTTTGCATTGATGTTCATCAGGGGTATTGGTCTAAAATTCTCTTTTTTTGTGGTGTCTCTGCCAGGCTTTGGTATCAGGATGATGTTGGCCTCATAAAATGAGTTAGGGAGGATTCCCTCTTTTTCTATTGATGGGAATAGTTTCAGAAGGAATGGTACCATCTCCTCCTTGTACCTCTGGTAGAATTCAACTGTGAATACGTCTGGTCCTGGACTTTTTTTGGTTGGTGGGCTATTAATTATTGCCTCAATTTCAGAGCCTGCTATTGATCTATTCAGGGATTCAACTTCTTCCTGGTTTAGTCTTGGGAGAGTGTATGTGTCCAGGAATTTATCCATTTCTTCTAGGTTTTCTAGTTTATTTGCATAGAGGTGTTTATAGTATTCTCTGATGGTAGTTTGTATTTCTGTGGGGTCAGTGGTGATATCCCCTTTATCACTTTTTATTGTATCTATTTGATTCTTCTCTCTTTTATTCTTTATTAGTCTTGCTAGCTGTCTATCAATTTTGTTGATCTTTTCAAAAAACCAGCTCCTGTATTCATTCATTTTTTGAAGGGTTTTTTGTGTCTTTAGCTCCTTCATTTCTGCTCTGATCTTAGTTATTTCTTGCCTTCTGCTACCTTTTGCATGTGTTTGCTCTTGCTTCTCTAGTTCTTTTGATTGTGATGTTAGGGTGTCAATTTTAGATCTTTCCAGCTTTCTCTTGTGGGCATTTAGTGCTATAAATTTCCCTCTACACACTGCTTTAAATGTGTCCCAGAGATTCTGGTATGTTGTATCTTTGCTCTCATTGGTTTCAAAGAACATCTTTATTTCTGCCTTCATTTCATTACATACCAAGTAGTCATTCAGGAACAGGTTGCTCCATGTAGTTGAGTGGTTTTGATTAGTTTGTTAGTCCTGAATTCTAGTTTGATTGCACTGTGGTCTGAGAGACAGTTTGTTATAATTTCTGTTCTTTTACATTTGCTGAGGAGTGCTTTACTTCCAACTATGTGGTCAATTTTGGAATAAGTGTGTGTGGTGCTGAGAAGAATGTATATTCTATTGATTTGGGGTGGAGAGTTCTGTATATGTCTGTTAGGTCCACTTGGTGCAGAGCTGAGTTCAATTCCTGGATATCCTTGTTAACTTTCTGTCTTGGTCTGTCTAATGTTGACAGTGGGGTGTTAAAGTCTCCCATTATTATTGTATGGGAGTCTAAGTCTCTTTGTAACTCTCTAATGACTTGTTTTATGAATCTGAGTGCTCCTGTATTGGGTGCATATACATTCAGGATAGTTAGCTCTTCTTGTTGAAGTGATCCCTTTACCATTATGTAATGGCCTTCTTTGTCTCTTTTGATCTTTGTTGGTTTAAAGTCTTTTATCAGAGACTAGGATTGCAACCCCTGCCTTTTTTTGTTTTCCATTTGCTTGGTAGATCTTCCTCCATCCCTTTATTTTGAGCCTATGTGTGTCTCTGCATGTGAGATGGGTCTCCTGAATACAGCAAACTGATAGGTCTTGACTCTTTATCCAATTTGCCAGTCTGTGTCTTTTAATTGGACCATTTAGTCCATTTACATTTAAGGTTAATATTGTTATGTGTGAACTTGATCCTGTCATTATGATGTTAGCTGGTTATTTTGCTTGTTAGTTGATGCAGTTTCTTCCTAGCATTGATGGTCTTTACATTTTGTCATGTTTTTGCAATGGCTGGTACCAGTTGTTCCTTTCCATGTTTAGTGCTTCCTTCAGGATCTCTTGTAGGGCAGGCCTGGTGGTGACAAAATCTCTAAGCATTTGCTTGTCTGTAAAGGATTTTATTTCTCCTTCACTTATGAAACTTAGTTTGGCTGGATATGAAATTCTGGGTCGGAAATTCTTTTATTTAAGAATGTTGAATATTGGCCCCCACTGTCTTCTGGCTTAGAGAGTTTCTGCCGAGAGATCTGCTGTTAGTCTGATGGGCTTCCCTTTGTTGGTAACCTGACCTTTCTCTCTGGCTGCCCTTAACATTTTTTCCTTCATTTCAACTTTGAGTGAATCTGACAATTATGTGTCTTGGAGTTGCTCTTCTCGAGGAGTATCTTTGTGGCATTCTCTGTATTTCCTGAATTTGAATGTTGGCCTGCCTTGCTAGGTTGGGGAAGTTCTCCTGATGATATCCTGCAGAGTGTTTTCCAACTTGGTTCCATTCTCCCCGTCACTTTCAGGTACACCAATCAGACGTAGATTTGGTCTTTTCACATAATCCCGTATTTCTTGGAGGTTTTGTTCTTTTCTTTTTACTCTTTTTTCTCTAAACTTCTCTTCTCGCTTCATTTCATTCATTTGCTCTTCAATCAAATGATACTCTTTTTTCCAGTTGATCGAGTCAGTTACTGAAGCTTGTACATTTGTCACATAGTTCTCGTGTCATGGTTTTCATCTCTATCAGGTCGTTTATGGACTTTTCTGCATTGTTATTCTAGTTATCCATTCGTCAAATCTTTTTTCAAGGTTTTTAGTTTCTTTGTGGTGGGTTTGTAGTTCCTCCTTTAGCTCTGAGAAGTTTGATCAACTGAAGCCTTCTTCTCTCAACTCATCGAAGTCATTCTCCATCCAGCTTTGTTCTGTTGCTGGTGAGGAACTGTGTTCCTTTGGAGGGGGAGAGGCGCTCTGATTTTTGGAATGTTGAGGTTTTCTGTGCTGGTTTTTCCCCATCTTTGTGGGTTTATCTACCTTTGGTCTTTGATGATGGTGATGTACAGATGGGGTTTGGTGTGGATGTCCTTTCTGTTTGTTAGTTTTCCTTGTAACAGTCAGGACCCTCAGTTGCAGGTCTGTTGGAGTTTGCTTGAGGTCCAATCCAGTTAGGCTACTCCCAGTTCGGCTCTCCCAGTTAGGTTACTTGGGAGTCAGGGACCCACTTGAGCAGGCAGTCTGTCCTTCTCAGATCTCAACCTCCATGCTGCTCAACCTCCATGCTCTCTTCAAAGCTGTCATACAGGGACATTTACATCTGCAGAGGTTTCTGCTGCTTTTTGTTTAGCTGTACCCTGTCCCCAGAGGTGAAGTCTACAGAGGCAGGCAGGCCTCCTTGAGCTGGAGGGGGCTCCACCCAGTTCGAGCTTCCTAGCAGCTTTTTTTACCTACTTAAGCCTCAGCAATGGCAGGTGCCCCTCCCCCAGCCTTGCTGCTGCCTTGCAATTAGATCTCAGACTGCTGTGCTAGCAATGAGGGAGGCTCCATGGGTGTGGGACCCTCTGAGCCAGGGGCAGGATATAATCTCCTGGTATGCTGTTTGCTAAGACCCTTGGTAAAGTGCAGTATTAGGGTGGAAGTGACCTGAATTTCCAGGTGTTGTATGTCACAGTTTCCCTTGGCTAAGAAAAGGAATTCATTTCCCCCTTGCGCTTCCCAGGTGAGGCGATGCCTCACCCTACTTTGGCTCTCGCTCGTTGGGCTGCACCCACTGTCCTGCACTGACTGACTGACACGCCCCAGTGAGATGAACCCGTTACCTCAGTTGGAAATGCAGAAATCACCTGTTTTCTGTGTTGCTCATGCTGGGAGCTGGAGGCTGGAGCTGTTCCTATTCGGCCATCTTGGCACCTGCTCCATATGTTAGATTTTAAGCCTTCAGTCATTTTGTGTGACACAGACATCTTCCATGTGGTGGTCTTTTAGTAAATTTGTTGTGATGTCCTTTCACGTACAATTTGAACTTTTGATAGAATAAAATGTATCATTGTTGCCCTTTATGTTGAAGCTCTGTTGTGTTAGGACTTCCTTAATAAATCTTTTCCTACTGTGAGGTTGCAAAATATCTATCTTTCTGAATAACAGTTTTAAAAATGTACTTTTCACAGTTAAGTTTAATCCAGCCATATTTTATCTTTGAGGATTATGCAAGCAGAGATCTAATTTTATTTTATCTTTTCCACATGGATAGCAAACTTCTCAGCATCATTTATTGAATTATTTCCCCACTGACCTGTAACGCTATCCCTATCTTATATCAGGCCTCACATATTTGGAGAACTCTTCCTGAAAAGAATGTGGATTCTGTTGCTGGTGTGTGGGGTGCTTGCTAAGGTTTGTGGGTCATGTTGTTTGATATGGCTCTCCAACTTCTCTGTATCCTCAATGACTTTTTGTCTACTTCTTCTATCCTTAGGCGAGAGGAACATTGATCTCAGTATTTGTGGATTTATTTGATGTTTTAGTTCTGCCAGCTTTTGCTTCCTATATTTAAGTTTGTTATATCCTCTTGATGAATTATTTATTTTATCATTATAAAATGTTTCTTTGTATTCCTTGTCCTGAAGTCATATATTAATGTTCCCACTTTAGTTTTCTTATGATTAGAATTTACATAGTATACCTCTTTTAGGTCTGTTTACCTTTCATCTATCTGAGTATTTATATTTAAAGTGCATGCATTTATCTTTTTTTTTTTTTTTTTTTTGAGATGAGGTCTCACTATGTTGCCTAGGCTGGTCTTGAACTCCTGGGCTCAAGTGATCACTCAGCCTCACAAAGTGCTGGGATCACAAAGTTCATGAGCCACCACTCCTGGCCCAAAGTACATACCTTACAGACAGCTTGTTATTGGGTTGTGTTCTTTTTATCCAGTCTGACAGTTTACACCTTTTATTTGAAGTGTTTAGACCGTTTATATTTATTGTAATTGTTAAATTTACTTTTACTGATGTTTTAACCCCCATAATATATTTCTATTATTTTTGCATTAAACAGCCAATTATATTTTAAATAATTTTAAAAACAAAAAAAGAAGTATTTTATATCTACCTGCAACATCTCCATTTCAGGTGCCCATCATTTCTCTGTGTAGATATGAGTATTTACACTAGTACCTGAGCTTCTGCCAGGCACCTCCAGACATGTTGCATCATTTCTGCAACAGTTGTAGGCACAGGACACTCTCTCCAGTTTACAGATAAGGCAATTGAGGCTCAGAGCAATTATAGGAGTTGCTTAGTCTCTAGAAAGATCTAGGATTGCAATCCAGGTCTGTTTGTCCATTAGTCACTGTTTGTATTCCTAGTGAGACTTATCAGAGATGAGGAAAAGAAGAAAGTACGTCCCATCAAGGAAGAAACCACCTGCCTTTGTAGGCCAGAGTGCAGTTATCCCTTAGAAAGTTGTGCTGGGGAAGACAGCAGAGGCTCCTGGCATGGCTGAAATGTCTGGAGAGATGCAAGAGGGAATAGTTCATCTAGGAAGAGTCAGATGACCCAAGCAAGGGCAGACTGCACAGGAAAGGACAGCCAGAAACAAAGCCCACCTCTCACCCAGACCAAGGAACTGGCAAAGTGAGAAGAGAGTTAGATGACATATTGCAGAGTCCATGGCACTCTCGGCTCCAGTTTAGAGGGGTTGGCAGGGCAGAAGGGAGATGGGAGGCGGTATAGACAAGTGTCTGTGCAAAGGGAGGGGCTTGTTATTCCCCAATCCTAGACTGGAAAATTCACTGACTGGCCAGGCCCCATTCCACAGTTCCTCTCGGCACCCACTGCTGCTATCTGCTTTGAGGCCCCTGCAGGACAGTTCTGAGAACGTGGGCTCCAGGAACAGGCTTTGCCTGCACACGGGCCTAACATCCTGACAAATGGCTTCCCCTTCCTGCACCTCTGCTTCTTCCTCCCACCCAACACCCACTTTCTCCCCAGAGAGATGTTGTAGGTTATTTAGGACCCAGAGAACTGAATGTAGACCCCATGGGGTACTCAGAACAGGGGAGACCTTGACCCAAGTGCCAGCCTGTCCATGGGCAAGTGTGAGTTTGAGGTGACTCCCTTCACCTCCAGGAGCGTCTATCTCCTCAGTGCTGGAATGCAGATAGGGAGAAAACCCTTAGATGCCATTTGCATTTCGAAGGCTCTTTCACCCCTTACTTCAAATGGCAGGACCATGACAGGAGGCATGACAATCCCCTTGTGTTTAATCTAGCTTTTATATTTATTTATTTATTTATTTATTTATTTATTTATTTTTGAGAGAGAGTTTTGCTTTTGTTGCCCAGGCTGGAGTGCAATGGTCTGATCTCGGCTCACAGCAACCTCTGCCTCCTGGGTTCAAGTGATTCTCCTGCCTCAGCCTCCCGAGTAGCTAGGATTACAGGCCTGCACCACCACACCTGGCTAATTTTGTATTTTTAGTAGAGACGGGGTTTCTCCACGTTGGTCAGGCTGGTCTTGAACTCCTGACCTCAGGTGATCCACCCGCCTCGGCCCCACAAAGTGCTGGGATTACAAGTGTGAACCACTGTGCCCAGCTAATCTAGCTTTTATTAAAGATAATAGCAAATTTATGATCTGATGGCATGTAGGTGAAGAACCGGAAGAGTAGGAGAAAAAGGGCCACACAGGTGACTCTGTGGATACCATTTCCCAGACTCATTCACGCCCCCAGAGACACAGGCCATCTGGTGGGAATCCACTTGCTGAGCAGAAGGCTGTGACAACAAGAGCTTTTTTGGGAAGGTGCTAATGGGAGGAGGGAGGTTCTGGGGTCCACTTGATGAGACCTGGGGGATTCACATCTGGGCGAGTTTCAGAGTGGAGCTCCCAGTTGCGCCATCTGGAAGCAGGACCCTGAGTGTGGGGAGGGGATGCAAATGTGGGTGATCAAGGGGGCCCTTTTGTTGTCAGTAATTAGAAAAAAATATTCACCTTGCGACACTGGGGCTGGCTGCTCATGTGAAAGGGATACCACAGTGGGCTGTGTAAAGAGGGGACCCCTGATGCCAACCACAGCTCCATACTCCTCCTCTGAGTTCCTCCTCCTTATGTCCCCCTTCTCTCTGCACCCTTCTTTCTCTCGCTTTTCTTCCCTCTCTCCCTCCCTCCTCCTCTCTCTCCCCCTCTTTCTCTCTGTCTTTTACCCTAAGGCTTTGTTAGAGTTGAACATAACTCTTTTCCCACGAAGGGTCATTCTAGCTCTCTTAAAATGCTAACTCAGCTGGAACTTCAGAACTTTTGGGATCTCTCCCTCCAAGATTCCTCTTTGCCCTCTGACCTACCTCCAGGGCTGCCAAAAGCAGGTTCCGGCTGGCAAAGTGTGGAATTCAAGGACTTCAAGTTGGCCAGTCTGGATCTCAGCAGAAACGGGCTTGGGAAGGGGGTGGGACATCTTACATGAAAAACTCAGAGCTGGGAATCCAGGTCAGAGGGAGCCAGAGGGGACCCTGGAGGAGGCAGGTGCTTAAAACACTGAGCGTCAGAGAGGGGAAGTGTGCTCCATCTCCTGGTGTGGACTTAATCCTCTTTATTCTTCCCTGCTCCCCTATCTCTCTGCCTTCCCTGCCTGTCTTTTCCCTTCCCTTCCCTGCCTTTCTTTTCCCTTCCCTTCCCTGCCTTTCTTTTCCCTCCTTTCCCCTCTCCTCCCCTCCCCTCCCATCCTCTCCCCTTCCCATTTTTCCTTCCTTTCTTCTTTCCCTTAACAAAGGAAATCCTTCTCCATAGGAAGCTAAAAGCCAATCCATTCTCACAGTTTGAGTTTCTAGCTGAGGTCCCCACTGAAAACAACTGAGTTCTTTTCAATGTGTTATCTTTTTATGCCATGGTAGAGCCCTAGATCTGCTTCTTTTAACTCACAGGGAGTTTCTGATTAATAGGACTGGTTAATCATGTTATTCCTTATAGTGGCTTGATTAAGATATATTCATATATTGTACAATTCACTCGTGTAAAGTATACAATTCAGTGGTTTTAGTAAATTTACTAATGTACTAATTTATATATATACTAATATATAATACTAATATTTAATATATATTATTAATATATGTGATAATATACTAATATATATCATTTTATGTTATTAACAAATAATAAAACTATATACTAATATATAATATATACTTATATATACACCAATATATAATGTATTATTTTATACTAATATATTATATATACTAATACATAATGTTATTTTATATGTTATAAATATATAACAAAATATATAAATATATATTTTATACATATACTAATATATAAGATATACTAACATGCTAAATTATATATACTTATATATAACTTATATAGTATTTAATATATAAATGTATATAATCTATAATTTATACATTTATATATTGTATTAGTTTATATATTAGTATGTATACTAATTTTTATATACTAATATATTAATTATATAATATATAAGTTATATATAGTTATATAACTATGTAACTATAATATATAACTATATATGATATACAGTTATATATAATAATATAAATGTTACATATAGTACATAAATTATATACTATATAATGGATATGTATTAGTATATATAAATTAGCATATTCATAGTATATATTACTATATATTATAGTAACAAATATATTAGCATATTTTGAGAATTGTACAATTATCACCACGGTCAATTCTAGAACATTTTCACATGCTCAGAGGACCCCGTGCCCATCAGTAGTAACTTGTCATTTCCCCTAACTCCTCGGCTCAGCCAGTAAGTTACTTTCTGTCTCTGTATGGTATGTGGTCGGTATGTGGTCCTCTGCGACCGGAAGCTTTCATTTACAATAATGTTTTCAAGTTCTATCCCTGTTACCGCATGCACAACCCTTCAGTGATTGTTCTTTTTATGTATACACGACATTCAGTGTGTCCATTCATAAGTTGACGGGCATGTGGGTTGCTTCTGCTTTCTGGCTCTGGTGAACAGTGTTCCTATGAATATTCATGTGCAGGCTTCTGTGGACCTGTTTTCCTTTCTCTTGGGTGTCTATCTAGGTGTGGAATTGTTATGCTGTATAGTAGCTCTAGGCTTAACCATTTGAGAAACTGCTGAGCTGTTTTCCAACATGGCTGCACCATTTTACATTTCCCCTATGGGTGGATGGGGGTTCCAATTTATTCACATCCTTGCCAATACTTATTATTATCTATCTCTTCCATTACAGGTATCCTAGTGAGTAAGAAGTGGCGTCTTCCTAGTTTTGATTTGCACTTCTCGGGTTACTCTTGTACATTTGTGTATCTTTTTCAGAGAAATGTGTATCGATTCTTTGCACATTTTTTATCTGAGTTATTTGCCTTTTTATTACTGAGTTACAAAGTTCTTTATATATTCTAGATGCAAGTCCTTTATGCAAAATATGATTTACAAATATTTTCTCCTATCCTGTGCATTGTCTTCTTATTTCTTGATACACAAAATTTCTTGAAGAACAAAAGTTTTTAATTTTGTTGGAGTCCAATTTATCTATGCTTTATTTTGTTGTTTATGTACTGTCAATAGCAGAGATTTTGAGAAGGATTGCAATGGACCTGTAGATCAATTTGGGGAATATTGCCATTTTATCAGTTAGTGTTCTAGCAGAGGAAGAATCAGCAGAATGTTTGTTTATTTGCAGGAATTAGCTTAGCAGGTTTGAAGGCTGGGTAGGCAAGTTTGAAATCCATGGAGTAGGCTGCCAGTCACAAGAGGCCAGGACTTTTGGGCACAAGTAGAAGCTGCTGTCCACGGGCAGAAGTTTTTCTTCTTCAGAGAACCTTCAATATTCCTGTTAAACTTTTCAACTGATTAGATCAGGCCTATTCATATTGTCTAGTGTATGCTCCATGACTTAAAGTTAACTGATTATGGAACTCTGGCACATCTACAAAATGCCTTCACAGCAGCATCAGCGTTAGTGTTTGTTTAATTGAATATCTAGGGACTGTAGGCTGGTTGAGTTGACATGTAAAACTAACCACTCTGCCACTTGGCCAATATTATGTCTTCTGATCCGCGAACATGATATACCTTTCCATTTATTTAATTTTTTTCATTTCTTTCAATAATTTTGTAATATTCAGATTACAGAGTATATCAGAGTATAAGTTTCGTACTTTTTTGATACATTTATTCCTAAGTATGTATTCTTTTTTATATTATTTTAAATGGATTTGTTTTGTTAATTCTATTTTCAGTTTTTTCATTGCTGGTGTGTACAATTGATTTTTGTAAATTGATATTTTATTCTGCAGCCTCACTGTGATATTATTTCTAACAGTTTTTTGTAGATTCCTTAGGATTTTCTATATATTATGCCATTCTTAAGTGTGTAATATATTAAGTTTTGAGGAACATGTAAACATAATCCAAACCATTATGCCTTTCTCATTATGCCTTACAGTTTGTCATTACAAAAAATAAAATAAAATAGATCACCTCTTACTCATAATTTTATTTTGTTTTAAATGAAAATTCACAATATGGTATTAAAATATAAGGTAATCCAAGTACCTAGGCACATAATAAATATATTGCTTATTCAGTTATCAACTTCTATTAGCTACTGCTCAATCTAATTCGTTATCTTTTTTTCTTTTTCTTTTTTTACGGGAAAGCTGCCACATCTGCAAATTGTCCCCCTCTTAAGACAGTCTCTTTTGTGACTGCCTCCTGTTCATCTCAAAGAAAGAGCCCAGCGCACGGCACCTGGTTTTCACAGGCAGAATCTGCTTTTGTGAGTTTTGTGGGTTTCCTTGGCCTCCTACAAGCTGGTGTGTGTGAGTTCGCATCTCCTGTCCCCACACAGTCAATAGTCCTTGAAGGCATCTCCTTGATGTTTTCTGTTCCTTTGCTTGTGTTCCCTTTCCTCCTCCATTGTGCCTCCTCTGCAGGAACTTCCTCCTGTCCTGGAGCTCCTGGGGCTCACACGTCTGTCCTCTTACCACAGCCACAGCTCCAGGTGATGCCCACATGCCAGGGGCCCACCTGGACCTCCAGCTCAGGTGCTTCCTGTGAGCTCTTGACCAGAACAGCCAAATGACCTGGACATTTCTTCCTGAATGTCTAAAAGGCATTGTAGACTCATTTTGCCCAAACTCAACTTGCAAACTTCTCCTCCTAACCTCCCCCACCCCATCGAGTCTGTTACACAGCAGAAGTCTCGGGAGGTCACTGAGCGCTCCTCCTCCTCTTCCCGCTTCAGTTTCATTCAACCTTCAGGCCTCGCCATTGTCCTGTGATAGCTCATGGTCTGCTGCCTCCTGCCAGCCCCTCCTCCTCCTTTGTGCCTGGCCACCAATACCCAGTCTGGGTGATGGCATTGGCGTCCTCACTAGGCTCCTGTGGCCCTGTCACCTCCCCTAAATCTGCTCCCTACACTTCACAGTGGACTTTCAATCCACAGTGGATCCCATCACCCGCTTCTCTGGGTGGAGACACAAATCTGTGCATGGCCATCTGGGCTGGCCTGGGCCCAGCCTCACTCCCAGGACCATGTAATACATTCCTCTGTCTGTCCTCTGCCCTGCAGCCTCCCATCCTCTTCTTTCCTCCTCAGAACCTGTGTCCTGCACCTGGGAGGCCCTTGGTTAGCTTATCCTCCTCTGCACGCTTCCCGTGTCCTCCAGGGACACTGTTTTCTCAAGTCAGTTCCCGTTCCAGCCCTCCTGGCCCCATAGCTTCTGCTTCAAACCACTTCCCACAATGTGACTGCAGCCAGTTGGTGAATGGGAAGCTACCTAGGAATGAATCCGATGAGGGCGAGAGCCCCAGCCAGTGTGGCATTTCAGTTTCACCTGCTGTGTAGCCACGACACATCTGGGAGACATTTGTCAAGAGGCCTCGAGGTCAAGGTGTGCACTGGCTCCTGCCCCACATCAGAGTGAGGGGTGCTGTCTCCCCAAGACCTGACAAGGTTTAGTGTCTACCTATCCACAGTGTGTGGGGCCACAGTTGGCGGTGGGGGAAGGGGGTGCAAAGTCCTGCCAGGAAAGCACTGGTGAGAGCTGAGGCAAGGGGCCGCTGGCTTGAGACAGCTTCCCTGTGTGTGCAGGGCACATGTGTGGGTGCATCCCAGTAAGTTCCAGAAGGAAGGGAGAGCCTCTGCAGCCTCTGCTGAGCCTGCCTGGGGTTGCAGGGTGCTGTGCAGGGTGGGATTCTCCCACACTAAGAGGGAGGGGTGCCCAGTGTCCAGCCAAAGCAGGGGTGCAGCCCTGGCCACGAGCCTCTGTCAAGGTCCCTGCACGGCGCTCCGGAGAACCTGAGTGGGGCTGAAAACTGCACCCGTGTCACTCAGCACGCGGAACTGAGAGCCAGAGGCGACCATGAGTGGGCCATGCGCTTCCCTGCCACTGCTCTAACAAATGCCCAGAACCCAACGACTTAGAAATACAGCAGTTTATTCTCTTACCATTCTAGAGGCCGGAAATTTGAAATGGGACTCACAGGGCTAAAGTCGAGGTGGCTTCTTCTGGAGTTGTCCATGGGGAATCCGCTCCTTGCCTCTTTTCGCTTCTTTCTGGTGGCTTCCGCACCTCCAGGCTCACAGCCACCTCACTCAGGTCCTTGCTCACGTCACAGGTGGCTGCTCCCCTCTGACTTCTGCCTCCCTCTCATCAGGGCCCTGTAATGACTTTGGGCCCATCCAACTACTCTGGATAATCTCCCACTTCGGTTCCTTAATTTAACCACATCTGTAAAGTCCTTTTGCCACATAAGGTCACATATTCAAGGGTCTGGGGGTGAGGACGCAGACGTCTTTTTGAGGACATTATTCTGCCTCCCACAGCCTCCCTGCTGAGCCAGGCCGTGCACATGGAGGATACTAGAGAAATATTTGTAAGAGAAGTGAACCTGCCCCTCTCTCCAGAAAACTGAGCTGAAGCTAATTTGAAATCTGATTGATGCAAAACTGCCAAACCTTTTTGCAAATTTCTGATATCCTCAGTCTAGGACTTTTTTTGAAAATTCCTGGAAGTCAGCTTTTAACTCTGTGATCCTTACCTTCTTAGTGAAAGGCTGCAGCAGCACCCTCTAAGCACAGTTACATTTACTGAGGCTCATGAAGTTAGATTTAGATTAGTAAAAATGTACCTTTTTTTTTTGAGACAGAATCTCGCTCTGTTACCCAGGCTGAATGAAATGCAGTGGTGCGATCTCGGCTCACTGCAGCCTCCACCTCCCGGGTTCAAGCGATTCTCCTGCCTCAGCCTCCTGAGTAGCTGGGACTACAGGTGTGTGCCACCACATCGGGCTAATTTTTGTATTTTTAGTAGAAATGGATTTCCACCATGTTGGCCAGGGGGGTCTTGAACTCCTGACCTCAGGAGATCCACACACCTCGGCCTCCCAAAGGGCTGGGATTACAGGCGTGAGCCACCGTGCCCGACCATGTACTGATTATTGATAGATAGATGTGATGGAATCACAGTGCTCCCTCAAAATGTCTGTCACTTGGAACCTCAGAATATGACCTTATTTGGAACAAAGGTCACTGCAAATATAATTAGGATAAGGATCTTGAGATGAGATTGACCTGGATTATTTGGGTGGGCCCTGAGTAAAATGACTGGTTTCCTTATATGAGAAAGGAGAGGGAGGTTTGAGATGCAGAGTCACTGAGGAGAAGGAGGTGAAGAGGGAGGCAGAGATTGGAGCGATGCAGCCTCAAGCCAAGGAGACCTGGGTCCCCAGGGCTGGAGTCCCGGTAAGGAAGGAGACCACTACTACTCCTGCTGCCCTCCTCCCCCACCTTGCCTAGTTCACAAGACAGGAAGAAAGAGAGAAAGAAACAAAAGTAAGATAAATAGCCAGACAACCTTGGCACCACCACCCAGTCCTAGGAGTTAAACAAAGTAATAATAATAACATCAACCCCTGGCCTAAACTACTTGTGTTATCTGTAAATTCCAGACACTGTATGAAAAGAGCGTTGTAAAACTTTCTGTTCTGTTAGCTGATGCATGTAGCCCCCAGTCACGTTTCCCATGCTTGCTCGATTTATCATGACCCTTTCACATGGACTCCTTAAAGTTGTAAGCCTTTAAAAAGGCCAAGTATTTCTTTCTAGGGGAGCTCGGCTCTTAAGACGCGAGTCTGCCGACGCTCCCAGCCGAATAAAAAACCTCTTCCTTCTTTAATCTGGTGTCTGAGGAGTTTTGTCTGCAGCTCGTCCTGCTACACTGGAAGTAAGGATTCTCTCTTAGAAGCTTGGGAGGGAGCACTGCCCTGTCTACACCACGATTTCCAAACCGTGAAAGAATACGTTTCTGTGGTTCTAAGCCCCCGTTGGTGGTACTTTGTTACAGAGCCCAGGACACTGATACAATAGCCAGAGGCTAAAGTATGGAGGAGGGCTGAGCTCCGTATGAACCCACCACACCCAAGGCCAAGGCACCACTGACCATGTCCTGTGCACTCTCCCGGAGCAGAAAGGTCTGTACCACCCACAAAAGAGGACAGGCTTTGCTAAAGCCAGGCCATCGCAGTCATGGTTGAAATTGTTTGGATGCTGTGACCCAACATCTCCATAAATCTGCTCTCAATATCATGTCCAACCTCTTCGTCTGACAAACGAAAAGGTCAAGTGACTTACGGTTGCTTTTAAAAGGGCAATCCCTTTTGTTCCAACTGAACGCAGGACAAAGAGAAACACAGATCAAACACATTTTCACACACCTCGCTCCCTGTGCTCCCAAAGGAACAGTGTGTGTGTCTCACTTGGTTTTTAAAATTTGGGAACATAAAACTGCATTCAAACAAGAGAACAAACAATGAAAATAAATGAGGCTTCCAATGTTTAGTTACTTGTGAAGAAAAGGACTGAGAAGACAAAGACCTGGACAGAGAAGAGCAGAAAAGCGGAGGGGAGGGTGATATGGTTTGGCTGTGTCCCCACCCAAATCTCATCTTGAACTGCATGTAGTTCCCATAATCCCCATGGGTTGTGAGAGGGGCCCAGGCGGAGGTAATTAGATCATGGGGCGGTTACCCTCATGCTGTTCTCGTGATAATGAGTGAGTTCTCATAAGATTTGATGGTTTTATAAGGGACTTTCCCCGCTTTGCTTGGCACTTCTCCTTCCTGCCATCATGTGAAGAAGGACATGTTTGCTTCTCCTTCCACCATGATCGTAGGTTTTCTGAGGCCTCCCCAGCCCTGCGAAACTGCGAGCCAATTAAACCTCTTTCCTTTATAAATTATGCAGTGTTGGGTATGTCTTTACAGCAGTGTGAGAATGGACTAATACAGACAGTACAACAGGGGTACTTAGTGAGGGGCTCCAGGACAATGGGTGAGGGAGAGGGTCAGGCAAGAGGCACTGCAGAGAGCAGAGAATGGAGGGAGAGGGAGGAAAGGAGGCTGGACCAACAGGAGTGGGGAAGCAGATCATGGATGCTGAGAAGACTGGCCCCGCCCACCTGACCAGACCCTCCCATGCCAGGCTCACCTGCTGGCCTAGTGCCCCCAGGCTGCTCCCCACTGCCCCCCACAGGATCAGGGTGAGCAGTGACCGTGCCCCTCCCTCCTGACCACCAACTGACCACCAACAGGGCCATGCCTGGAGGCTGCACTGTGCACCACTGCCGCTCTCTATTTTCATGCCCTGTTTGCTTCTAAAAAACACAAACATACATTTCATTGAGGAGTAACCAGGTATAGCTTTTTTTTTTAAAGTAAAGCTTTTGTTTGAGAACAGTTTTAGATTTACAGAAAAGTTGTGAGGACAGCACAGAGAATTCCCATGCACGCCATTTCCAGGCTTTGCTGTTGCTCACACCCTTGGAGCAAGGTGCACTGGCTGCCACTAACGAGTCAGCTTCGGTCCATTGTTATTAACTAAGCCTGGGCTTGATTCACATTTCCTCAGTTTCCGCCATGTCCCTCTTCTCTTGCAGGATCCCACCCAGGATTCCACGTCACATTTGGTTCTCCTGTCTCTTTAGGCTCTTCTTGGCTGTGGCAGTCTCTCAGACCTGACTCGTTTTTGATAACCATGAAAGTTTTGAGGGACGGCTGTTTAGGAATTTCACAGGATTTCCTCTGGCTCGAGTTCATCTTATGTTTTTCTCATGACTGCACTGAGATGATGTGGTTTTCTGGGGAAGACCACAGAGGTCAAGAGCCATTTTCGTCCCATTGTATCAAGGGTGCCCTGTCCCCATGACTCCTCCCTGTTGGCATTGACCTTGATCACCCCACTGAAGTGTTTCCCAGGCTTCTCTACCATAAAGTTACTCTCTTTATCCTCCATGTCCAGGCTGTACTTTTGGCAAGGCAGTCACTACTGAGCTCAGCCCACACTTGGGGAGTTGAGAGTAAGGCTCTGTCTCCCTGAAGGGAAAGCAGCTAAGTAAAATATTTAGAACTCTTTTGCATAGATTTGTTTATTCTCTCCCATGTCCTTTTTTTTTTTTTTTTTTGAGACAGGGTCTTGCTCTGTCACGCAGGCTGGAGTGCAGTAGCATGATCATGGCTCACTGCAGCCTCAACCTTCTGGGCCCAAGTGATCCTCCCATCTCAGCTTCAGGAGTAGATGGGACTGCAGACATATGCCATTATTCCCAGCTCATTTTCCTGTTTTCTGTAGAGATGGGGTCTCACTATGTTATCCAGTGTGGTTTTGAACTCCTGGGCTTAAGTGATCTATCCACCTCAGCTTCCCAAAGTGCTGTAATTACAAGCATGAGCCACCCCACCAAGCCTCCCCCATGTGCTTATGTGTATAATCACCGATTTATGTTGGTCTGGGTTCATGGATGCTTATACTGTGGGTTATCATTCAATACTACCTGATTTATTTTGTGTCTCATGTGGTCCTATATTTGGCCATTGGGAGCTCTTTTGGTTGGCTCCTCTGTCCCTTTGACATAGCTCTAGCATTTTGTGTATCTTTCCTCTCTTTGTTTTGAGCACTTTCTTTCTTGTTAACACTACAAGGTTCTCCAGGTTCATATTGCATATTCCCTGCCCCAGCACTAGGATCAGCTGTGTCTCTAAGGAGCCCTGGTTCTTTTAATTGGAGATGGTGTTAGAAACCAAGATCTGAACACTGGGTGTGCTCACGGCTCCTGCAGTGTCATTGCTTTTGGTCCTCTCAGCAGACACAGCAAAGGTCTGTGGGCGTCTCCAGCCATCTTGGGGGAGTCAGCTGCCTTGTCCCTAGAAATTAAATAAATGTGGTGGCATGACAAAACACCTACAGAACCCCAGGCATGTGGTAGGTGATCACAGAGGGAAGAGTGTTGCTGGTCTCCCCAGGTAGTTGTTCAGGCTCACTCAGCCACTGCCTCACCCTTGCCAGCCCAGAAGAAAGACTGTGCCTGGCACCTGGTCAGACGGTGCAGTCCCCATGGACCCACCAGCATCCCCTCTCTCTCTTCCCCACGTCAGTTTCTCCATGGTACTGGTTCTGAGCCAACACTGTTGCTTTGCTCATCCGCCAGTTTGCTGCCTGCCTTACCCTTGATGTGGAACTGCCCCTGCAGTCTGCTTGCACTGCCTGTGAACAGTGCTTCCCTGGTCCTGGGGGTGCCCAGCTCAGAGTGGGCCTGAGCGTTCATCCGTGGTGCAGGCCTATATTGGGTCACAGTCCACAGTCAGGAGCACTGGCTGTCCTGCAGATCACTCTGAAAGGAGCTGCAGGGCCATGGAATCACAAGGCTGGGGAAGAGTCGGCCTCTGTAATGCCAGTCTGCTCTGGCCTCCGCGTTCCCTTCCCTGCACTCACCCAGCATCAGCCCTGCAATCCTCCCACAGAGACTTTTCACCAGGTTTTCTAGCCCTGGGAGCCAGATCCAGGAGGCCACAGCAGAGCAGGTCCCCAAGAATGGTCCTCAGGTTGGCCCTTCTGCTCCTCTGGACCAGGGGCGAAGGCCCCACTGGGCTGGCTTTTTGCAGGTGTTTCGTGTTAACCTTGGCGAGCATTCTAGGTACAGGACGCATTTGCTCATATGCACAGTTGACCCACTGTCATGTTGCTGGACAGAGGGTGATGCCTGCTGGCCGTGCTGTCTCTCTACAGGGAGTGACCACAGAGCTGGTGCTGGGACCAGACAGGTCGAGTCTAGATGCTGCTCGCCTGCCTTGAGATGGTGTGTGTGGGAGTGTGTATATGTGTGTATTTTTGTGTGAAAGTGTGTATGTGTGTGTGAGTGTGTTTCTGTGTGCATCTGTGTATACGTCTGTGAGAGCACGTGTATATGTGTGTGTGTGTGGGTGTGTGTTTCTGTGTGCATGTGTGTATGTGTATATGTGTGTATGTGTATGTGTGTGCATATGTGTGAGAGGTGTGTGTGTGTCGGGGGGGAATAACAGAAAACATTTGGAAAGCAAGGGAAAAATCTTAAGAGTAGAAACATTTTTCTTAAAAGCAAGAGCAGCACAGACACCAAAGCGGAGAGGGAATGGGTGTTGCTCATAGGGGTCACTGGGCACAAATGTGAGCCCATCTTATGTCATTCTCCTGGGACGTGGGGACCTGAACTGGGGGAGTCCCTGGGGACTATCAGTGCTCCCTGCCCCAGTTACCACCTGGCCCTACAGTGTTGGAATTTATGAACAGGGTTTCAGTGAGAAGCAAACACCCAGCGTGAGATCTAAAACCCTCTGGGCAGGACGCCCGCTACAGGAGAGTTTGTTGAAGAAGGAGGTTCCAGTCTCTCAAGGACCTTAGAACACGGGCCCTGCAAAGCCTGGCAAACCTAGAGGACCCAGTGTCTGGCTTTCCTGAAAGGATCACAGTTTCATAAGCAAGGAGCTGACATCCGCTGGCCGAGGGCTCACTCTCGTTCTTGTGAATGTCACATCTAATTCCACGATCCGACATGCGGACGGTTTTGACCCGGGACAGCAGTTCCTCCAGTGAGGCTGAACTTGACCAGATGTGAGTGGGCACTCCGCCCACTTCCCTGAAAACACGTCAGATCAAATTTCACAGCCCCGCTGTTACTTGCTAATTCTGTTTTTGATCTGCGGCTCTTATTTGACTTTCAGATGAACTTAATAATTGCTTTAAAAGGAGAATTGGAAACGCTACACAAGTGGCTTTGTGCTGCCCCAGGCCATCCCAGGCTTTGGGGTTCTTCTTTGCAGAGCCACTGGTGTGTTTTGAATCACAGCTGCCTGCCTGGCCTGCCAAGGGGCGGTTCTGAGCTGACCCCCTCTCTCTCGTTTTCTTGGTGCCACATAAGTAGGGCAGCCGCTCTGCAAGGCAGGGGCACAGCTGTTCACGGTCACACCGAAGTGTTTCTGGCCGCACGTGGACTTGACATCCCTGGACCCAATGTCTTGCTTTCTGGGATATTTTTCTTTTCAGGGAGAAGGAGACGCAGGCACAGCCCACATTCTCAAGCTCCTCCACACCAGGCACTGGCCTGGCCTGTGGGAAGTTCAACTCACACCCAAGTTCCACCTGAGCTGGGCTGGTGCTCAGGGCCTGGAGTGAGGAACGGGCTCTGAGTCAGACCTCCTGGGTTCTCCCACATGCCCCTGACATGTCCCAGGCGCCCTGTGCTGTCTGAACCTCAGTTTCCTCATCTGTAAAACTGAGATCTCAGCACAGAGACAACCTGTGGATGGAGGTGGCAGTGCCCGGCAGATTGCAAGCTTTTAATCAACATTAGCAGATAAAAACAAGAAAGATGACGGCATTAATTGACACTTAGACATGCTGCGATGTTGCCAGTACAGTGCTGCCCTCTGACCACTACAGCAGACCCCTTAGGACGTGGGTGATGTGTCCTGTTCTGCACAAGGACACTGAGCCAGGCCAGGGTCCTGGGCCCCGGGTGGGCAGGCGGCAAGGCAGGATCAGTGCCGAATGTTGGCAGCTGGGTCCAGCTGACTATAGCCGCAGACCCTCAGGCTTCTCTCGCTGCCTCCCTGAGGCACAGGCCTGAACTGATGTCTGGGGAGCTGTGTGAGGTGTGCGGCCCCAGGACGTCAGGGCCTGTGAGACTGGGCACCGCGGCTCCACCATTTCATTGGTTAGGGCGTGCCACACAGCATCACAGGTAAGGGCACGCGGGGCTGAGGAAGGCAGCTGTCTCCACAGGAAAGGCGGCTTTTCTGGATGATGTTATGTTTTGTTTTCCACATAAATTAACAATAGAGGTGGGAGAGGATTCAGCTAGGTGAGATGATTTGCTGAGGTCACACAGATGTAAATAGCAGGGCCAGGATTGAACAGGAATCTTTCTAGCCCTAAAGCACATTTCGAAGACTTTACGATGCCCTCAATTTAGAGACAGATCCCTGAGGATTTTCCAGGGGAAAAAAAATCCCAAATAGAAACATGACTACATGAACTACACACACTATCTGAAGACGCATCAAAAGATCTGAAAACAGGAAGAAAAGGATTTGTGACTTCCAGCTGGGAAAACAGGCGATATGTGCGGCACAGAGACGTTCGCCTATACTCAGCCATCTCCCTTCTCCTGGCCCTGCCACTGCCTGGGTCAGGTACTGAAAGAACCCCAGGATCTCAGCTGAGGCAAAGTTACATTCATTAGAAGTGCTTGGGCAGGGAATAGTGGAGGAAAGGCCGTGAACTTGGAGGGGGAAGCAAAGGTTTTGTGAGGGCTGTACTCAGAGCAGCCAGCTGGCTGCCCATCCATCCAGCTGACTGTCCATCCAGGTGCCCATCCATCCAGCTGACTGTCCATCCAGGTGACCATCTACCCAGGTGACTGTCTAGCCAAGTGATCGTCCATCCAGGTGACTATCTAGCCAAGTGACCATTCCTCCAGGTGACCATCTGTCCAGATGACTATCTAACTGGGTGACCATCCATTCAGGTGACTGTCCATTCAGGTGCCCATCCATCCAGATGACTATCTAACTGAGTGACCATCCATCTAGGTGACTGTCTAGCCAGGTGACCATTCATTCAGGTGTCCATGCATCCAGGTGACTATCTAGCCAGGTGACCATCCCTCCAGGTGACCATCTGTCCAGATGACTATCTAGCTGGGTGATCATCCATCCAGGTGACTGTCCATCCAGGTGACTGTCTATCCAGGTGATCATCCATCCAGGTGACTGTCCATCCAGGTGACCATCTATCCAGGTGACCGTCCATCCTGGAGATGGTCTAGCCAGGTGACCGTCTATTCAGGTGACCATCCATCCAGGTGACCACCCATCCAAGTGGCCATCATCCAGGTGACTATCCATCCAGGTGACCATCCATCAAGGTAACTGTCTAGCCCGGTGACCGTCTATCCAGGTGACTGTCTATCCAGGTGACCATCCATCCAGGTGACCGTCTATCCAAGTGACCATCTATCCAGGTGACCATCCATTCAGGTGGCCATCCAGCCAGGTGACTATCCATCCGGGTGACCATCTATCCAAGTGACCATCCATCCAGGTGACCATGCATCCTGGTGGCCATCCAGCCAGGTGACTGTCCATCCAGGTGACCATCCATCCAGGTGACCGTCTATCCAAGTGGCCATCCAGCCAGGGGACTGTCCATTCAGGTGGCCATCCAGCCGGGCGACTGTCTAACTAAGTGACCATCCAGGCGACTGTCTAGCTGGGTGACTGTCCATCCAGTTGACCCTCCAGTCAGGTGACTGTCCAGGTGGGTGGCCATCCCTGCGTCTGTAAACCACACGAAACTGTTCACCTCACGGGGTGTCCTGAGGACACGATGAAGCCATGGACATGCGAGGATTAAACCCGAGCCGGCAGGGGTCACCTTGGGGTTTGCTCGTTGAGTCTGGATTGGGAAAAATAGGCAAAAGCAAACAAAGGACATGCACCCAGGCGGAGCTGGACTCCTTCTGCCTGGAGGGCTTGGCTGGGCAGGTCTGTAGAGTCAGAGGATGAACAAGGAGCTGCCGCTCTGCCACGGCCTCCACGGCCGTTCCTCTCCTGGCAGCCGGGCCATGCATCCCTTCCATCCTGCTCCCATTAGACACTTTAAAGTGGTTCCAGAGTTGGATTTCAGCTGTGAAACCTCAGTGCCCCAACCTAGACCTCGCCCCATGCCGGTGCCTTCTGGAAAGGAGAACGTACTGGCCCGGCCAGGGTTTCCATTCAGATTGGACTCCTGCCCTGGTCTCAGTCCTGGTCCAGGATTTCAAAAAAGGAATCTGTCCCCAAAAGAAGGGCAGAGCAGACCCTCTTGATGTGAGGCTGCCCGCAACAGGGGTGCTGGCATCAGGGAGGCTTGGAGAGGAGCTGGGGCATGGGCAGACCCTCTCGATGTGAGGCTCCCCACAACAGCAGTGCTGGCATTGGGAGGTTTGGAGGAGAGCTGGGACTTGAGCCAATGGTGACCCCATGGCAATGCGGCCGGGTTCAGAGCTGGCGTGCCCCTTCCTTTGTGTCAGGAGATGGCCTTGGACTTGGGGAACGGAGCCTCTGGAGCACCCTGGTGCAGGCTAAGGGCCTCTAAGCCTGGCCCAGGCCCGGGAGGAATTCAAGATTGCCAAAGAGATGCAGAGACAGGGCCTGCCCTGGCAGGGGCTTCCTTCTGCTCTAGGGAACACTTAGATGAGGGGCCGACTCACAGTTATTGATTCAAAAAGTACCTTCGGCCCACGTGGGGATGGTGTCATTTCTGGGTTTTCCCCTTTATGTGGAGACAAGGAAAGGGCAGAACAGTGGTGGAAAAATTCCAGGAAATAATTCTCAGTGTGTATCCTTCAGAGAGGCGTTTTCTTCCAAGTTGCAGCTTCCTGCTCTTGGTAGATGCCCCGTCATGATCCCAGGGACACTCTCTGGGTCTTCAGCGCCTGCGTCCCAGACCTGTGATAGGGAGGGAGCTCTGCGGTGACGTCTGGGGAGCTGTTGTCTCTGGGAATTGCCTTCAGCCAGGTGAGCCTGCCTTGCCCCAGGCTACACCCCTGCCTGGGGGACAGCCCTTGGCCCGCGATGGACCCCGAGCCACCCCCACATTGGGCTGGGGCAACCCCAATGCACTCTCCTGGGATCTCGGAGGACTCTGTCACCATGGTGCAGCAGCCCCATTCCCCCTGCTCCACCCAGGCCCTTGTGTGATCAACGATTCACAAACCTCTCGCCTCAGAGTCTAACCTAAGATGAGGATCCACCCCAGCAACCTCATCTCATTTATTCTTTTGATCAATTTATACAGAAAATACTGTTTAGAGGGCACCTGAAGCTTTTTGTCTTATCAGCACCAGAGAGGATTTCCACTCCAGAAAGGGCCTGAGAGGTGATGTAGTCCAAATCCCCAACGTGACAGATGAGGAAACTGAGGCCCAGAGAGCCTCAGGTGGCTCCGGGGACACCTGGATTCTGGAGCCTGCTCCTGCATATACAGGTGGGGGTTGGGGGGCTTGGACATGTTGGGGCTGCCCTGCAGGACAGGAAACGGGTGACCCGGGAGATGCCGGAAGCATGGGACCCTGGACTGAGACCACAGAGGCAGAGAGGCGTCCCCACAGCCTGAGAGGTGCAGAAAGCGTCTGTGGAACCATCTCGTCTGTCACAGCTCCGCAGGGCCAGAGGGCCTCGCTCCCGGGAGAGGCAGGCAGGATGAGAGCCAGCAGCACCAGGCCCACACGCTGCACCTTGTGCGGATGCCTGGAGCTGTCAACAGCCTGTCTCAGAGGAGTCCAGCACCTGCCCACAGTCACACAACTGGAGATGGCTGGGGCTGGAATTTGGACTGGACTCCTGGCCTTCAAAGCTGATGGCTGCACCCCACACCATTCAGATGGGGCCCTGGAGCTCTGGAGGGCTCCACAGCCCAGGGAGGGCTCCCCATTGAGCTGCCTTCTTGTTCCCCACAATAGCTGAGGGAGGGAGCCCTGGCCTTGAAGTGCAGGGGGAGTTCCATGCTCGACCCCACAGCTGAGGGTGGTGGCCTGGGGGTCCGTGGAGGCCTCAGTGTCCAGGTGTTGGCTGTAGCAGAGGACACACCTGGCCCTGCAGGAGATGTGGTCAGTGATGGTGCATCTCTGTGGGCGGAGTGACCCGGCCCCACCAGGTGGTACCTGGCCCCGGAGGGGTGATCCCCTGCCCAGTCGTCGGGCAGGTCCCAGACAGGTGGTACTTGAGCCTGGAGGGGTGATCCCCTGCCCAATCATCAGGAAGGCCCCAGAGAGGGCAGCAGCTCCATGTGCATGACAGACAGCACTTGGCCCAGCAGGGATGACCAAAGTCCAGCCGAGGTGACACCATGCCTCCCATGAGAACTACCTGGACACTGGGGCATTGAGGGGTGAGGAGGGCCGCTGAAGGGCTGGCACACGGGGAAGGCGGCTGTCATTCTCCTGTCTGGTGTGTGACAGGGCCATGGAGTGGGGGCTGGGCATCAGAGAGGCAAGGCCTCCTGCTTTCCAGCTGGCAGAAGGTGGACAGGGACGGTGGCCAGCGCAGGCGAGGGGCAGGTGGAGAAGGCGGGCGCAGCAAAGTGGACAGATTGTGGCCCACGTCTCTAATACATGGAAGGGAAAGGAGGGACACATGGACGCTTCCAAGCTGGGGGTCTCTTCTCAAGGGCTGGGACTTGTGTGTCCAGAAAGCCTCCTGCTCTGTCCTAGAACCTCAGCTCAGGGATGCGTTTGCCTTGCAGGTCCCGCTGGGGGCCCAGAGAAGCATGCACAGGCTGAAGGCCCTGAGAGCGGCTGCTGGGCCCAGGATGAGGCTTTCATGAGGAAGCCAGGCCTGCCTTCCAGGGCCAACTGCCAGCTCCACAGTGGTACCTCTTGCACCCTGCGGTTTGCATCCCTTAGGAAACGCCCTGCCCTGTGTTGTACTTGTGGAAACTGCTTTCAGGGGACATTAAAGGTGGCAGAGGACTAAAGGGTATGAGGATGTAGCACACTGCCCTGGATGAGTTTCAGCTGCCCTGGGACTTGGGAGCTGCAGTGCCGTGCCCCAGAGTCACCAGCTGTCAGGTGCAACACTGGGACCTCTAGACCTCCGACCCCAGGCTCCTCTGTGGCTCTTCCAAATTGTCCTGCCCAGAACACTGAGGGGCCACTGCCCGCCTCCTGATTGCTCTTGCCCTAAGAACCAGGTCCCCGCCTATGCAGCTGTGTGTGAGTGAGCATGTGTGTGTGATCATGCAAGTGAGCCTGTGTGTGCGTGACTGTGTGTGTGCATGAGCTTGTGTAAGTGTGTGAGCATGTGTGTGTACACGTGTGCATGTGTGAGTGTGCATGTGAGTGTGTGTGAGCATGTGTGAGTGTACGTGTGCGAGTGTGCATCACTGCATGAGCTTGCGTGAGCGTGTGTGTGTGAGCGAGCATGTGAGCATGCATGTGTGTGAGCATGTGTGAGTGTACGTGTGTGAGTGTGCATCACTGCATGAGCTTGCATGAGGGTGCGTGAGTGTGTGTGAGTGAGCTCACTCAGTCGCCAGCTGAGCAGCATCTGCAGTCACCTGTTTGGGTCACATGTTTGGGTCCTGGAAGGGGCCACATGCCTGGGTCCTTGTTGGGTTCACCTGCCTGGTGGATAGCCCTGGTGCGGATGGGTCTTCCTGGGTCCCTAAGCTACTGTACCACTTCTTGGGCACTTGCTCCTCAGGTCTTGCCCATGCTTTGCCCTGCTCTCTCATGCTGAGCTGGGCCCTGCAAACTCTGTCTCTCCTTAGCCAGCTGCTCCTGCAGACCCTGTGATGGGGCAGCCAGAGGAGGCTGCACTGGGAGAACTTACCCCACCTATCTTGGCTTCTCTGAGCCTGTCCCCAGGAGCTCCTCTTGGCTGAGTTTAAGCCTCAGGAAGGCTGAGCTGCCACTGTGCCCTGCTTTGTTGGAAGGAGACCTTCTTGCCCTGAGAATCCCGGGGCCAAAGACTGGGCTCAGCAGGGAATTTTCTCCCCAGGAGCCAGGTGGGCATCTGCAGGTGTTTGCCTGCAGGGACTTGGCTAAAAGGAGCCATTGAGAGGTTGGGTTAATTGGCATCTTCCCAGCCACCCGCAGACTTTTCTGGAGTGGGGTGCTCTGTAGGAGGTCATGATGCTGTTTTTCCCCTTGTTAATGCATCGCTGGCTTAGCCTACCTGGGGAATGCGGGGTTGGCCCCCCGTTTCCCAGCCACGCCTGGAAATGTCTCTGTCTGTGCCTTTCTGCCCCCGGATCCCAGCTCTTCTGCTCCTCCCCCTCCCGCCAATTGTGTGGGCAGCCGACACCAGGAGAGGCTGATGCAGGTGGAGACAAGGGAGAGACAGCAGGAGGCCCCAAGTTTACAGCAGGTCAACAGCCGTGGGCACTTACAGTCCCTCGATCCTGCCTGCAGGTGCCATGCAGAAACCTGCCTGTAGTTCCACCCTGAGTCCAGATGAGACTGCAGGAGCCTTCCTGGGAGAGGCGCTCATTTACCCAGAGGCTCTGGAATGGGGCAGCAGGTTGCCTCAAACAGGCTGATGGGAATGACTGGGCAGTGGGCACCAGGGGAGTCTGAGGACGGAAGGGACACCTCTACCCTTGTGGGGCCATCTGAGTTGCCACGTCATGCGGACCCTGAGCATGGAGGGCGGTCCTGGGAGGTGTGGGGAGCTGGAAATTAGGCTACTTCCACCCCTGCCTTTAGGGCTCCCTAGCAGCTGGGGCCTCTCTCCTGATGCTAATTTCAGGAATGTTAGCCCCAGTTATGGGGTGCCAGCACCCAGCAGGCCCTCTTTGTCCTGT
Organism: Papio anubis; assembly: GCF_008728515.1. Taxonomy (NCBI): domain Eukaryota; kingdom Metazoa; phylum Chordata; class Mammalia; order Primates; family Cercopithecidae; genus Papio; species Papio anubis. The sequence continues at coordinate 123,684,465 of NC_044985.1, forward strand.
GGCTAGAACCGCCTCCACCCTGGTGCAGCTTCAGGAGAGAGACAAGTGAGTGAGGGAGGAGCAGCGGCCATGCTGGCCAGAGCACCAGAGTCCTGCCCACTGTGTGGGTCATCAGGTGACAATGTCCTACCAGCACCTGCGTGAATGTGGACCGGCCATTTGCATCTTTATGGTGCCTGGTGTGGATGACTTCATGGACAACTGCCTGGGGTCACCAGCCTGGGTCTGGAGGAGGTCACCAGTCTGAGACCTGGATGGGGCCGCCTGAGTCTGGATGCAGCCTCCAGCCTGGGCCTGGGTGGGGTTCCTTGTTTGGGTCCTGGAAGGGGTCACATGCCTGGTGGGTAGCCCTGGTGTGGATGGGTCACCTTCCTGGGTGCCTAACTGCTGGGCCTCTGCTGCCTGTTCTATGAGGGGTGCTCTTCCAGCCGGCTCCGAGGAATCCTCCTCACCCTGCGGTGCGAGCTGAGCGTTTGACCTCGAAAACTGAGCCCTGCAAAAGCCTGTCAGACATGGGGAACCACCTCCCTTCTGGGACATTCCCGTCCCCTCCCCTGGGTCAACTGTTCACCCAGAGGGCAGCGCTGTACCCAGGACTCAGGGACCGGGTGAATCTGCCCCTGTAGGCGACAGTAAATTGCAGGCAAGCCTGCAAGCCTGTTCAGGAGCCTGAGCAAGGAGGAGCAGTTGCATTTAAAGAAAGACTCGGGCTGTCGGAGGGGCGGTGCTCAGCTTGGGAATGAGGAATGAAGAGCCCGCCTGTGGCTCCTGTGGGGAGGGTGCTCTTGGAGACGGGGCCTCCAGCACCTCTTCACCAGGGAACACGGAGGCGCTTGCTCATCTCTTGGCGGGTTCAGGGCCCACAACTGAGATCAAGGTTGTGCAGACCCGGACACAAGCCCATGAGGACAACACAGCCCCGCAGAGACCTCCATCATCCGGGCGGACATCAGAAGACAGTAACGCAGCTCCCCGCGATGCGACCTGCCTGCGAGGTGAGGGAGGTCTCAGGGACACCTGGCTCCACTGCAGCGACGGGGAGCTTCTCCATGGAAGTGACTCCCATCTGAAGTCCCACCCATGGTCTGCTGTAATTCTGCCTCCATATCGGCACCATGGCCTTCCAAGCCTGTACATCAGTCTCCTGAGTTTGGCTGATGAGTCTGACCTGAAAGGCAGGGCCTGGCTCTCTCTTTGTGGGAGGAGGTCTCAGCCTCTGGACCTGCAGGACTGAGCCCCTGGGTGCTGAGGCCTTGCTGTGGTCAAGCAAGTGATGAACATGCCCAGAGAAGCAGGGACAGCAGGCCCCGGGGTACAGCTGCTGGTGTTCAGGCATAGCGAGTGGCCAAGGCCTGCCTTCCCCTGTGGGGCTCCCATGGCCTCTGATGGTCAGCACTCCCTGCACAGCGGGCACCTGGCCCACACCAGCCCTCCTCTTCAGCCCCTTGGCTGGCCGGCCTGGCCTCCCCATCCTGCAGTGAGAAGGTAGAGGCTGAGTGGCCCCGGGAGTGTGCCAGGGCTGAGATTCCCAGTCCTCTCTGCCTCCCCATGCATCCAGGGCTGGAGCCAGGATGCAGGCTGAACCCCGAGGGAGGTGCCCACCCCTTCTGGCTCAGTGCTCTCTGCAGTTCGTGAGGGCTCAGGACATCGTCTGACCGTGGTGCTTGTTTTACCAGGCACAGGTCTGAAATAGACGGCAGAGGAGCACACACAGCTGGAGGGCATGCGCCAGCAAGGAAGTTTTCTCGCTTCATTTTACCTGGACCTAACGAGCCGTCTGCCACTCACCAACAAAAGCCCAGGGTTCCCAGCCAGGTCTCGCACCTGCTGGGAGCGCCAGGCCCTGTGCAGGGCGGAGTGCTTCTGTGCCTAAGCCCGAGGGGCCCGCTGTGCATCTGGAGGGGAGGTTATGAGGAGTCAGCACCCTACAGGCCCTCCTCATCCTCTGACTGCCTGAGCACCCGGCCAGGGCACCCACTTCTCACAGACAGCACCCTCCACCCGGGTGCAGCGTCAGGTGGGAGACGGGTGAGTGAGGAAGGAGAGCAGCCAGGCCAGAGCGGCAGAGTCCTGCCCGCTGTGTGGGTCATCAGGTGAGAGGGTCCTGCTAGCATCTGTGTGTATGTGGTCCAGCCGTTTATCTTGGGTGAGCTCACCTCCACCCACACCCTCACCCCTGGGCTCCTTGTACCTGCCCTTTCTTATTGTTCAGTGGCTGCCTTGATGATGCTGCTGGTGCCTCTCAAGCACCTCACAGATGTCCATTCATCTGATCCCCAGAACAACCCACACTCTCATTACCCAATTCCACAAACAGGCAGCTGGGGCTCAGAGCAGCCGAGGCCCTCCCCACCTCAGGGTACTCACCTGTGGAACAGGCTCACAGCACTGGCCTCAGAGGGCCACTCAGAGCAACGGCAAGCGGGAGCGCTCCACGGCCTTGCGGGCAGCACTGCAGCTCCCCGTCTGCCTGAGCATCCTGGCCTCTGGGATTAAAAGGGTTAAAGTGCCCCCCTGTTTGAGGCCCCTCCCCGAGATGCCCCACCCTGTGATTTTCAAGGGCAATGAGTGGAGGGGTGCCTTGGCTTTGCAGGACACCCAGCTGGGCACAAACTCAAAGGAGCCAGGTGTCCAGGGGGCCTCCAGTCTTCCCGGCTGCTCTGCAGAAGGCAGCAAACAGGCAGCGACAGCTTTATTGTCCGACTCTGTCCTGGGCCTTTGAGTTCAGCACCGGCAAGTTCAGCTCTCCTCCTCCTCGCTGCGTCGCTCTGGTGGGGCTCCATCAATGCTGGCAGAAAGAGTCCCAAGAGGTTGACTGGGGCTGAGGCTGGCCATCACGGGCCTGCTCCCTGTGCACAGGCAGGGACAGTTGTCCGAGGGGCGCTGGGCTGTCTCTGCCGAGCCCCAGCCCCAGCACGTGCTCTCCCGGCCTGAACTGTTACTCCGCAGGAGGGGAACATGCATGTGTGTGGAGGGGAACCTGTGAGCGGAGGATGTAGAGAGACAGCTGAGAAGGCTGGGACAGTGCCAGTCCCCAAGGCCCCAGTGGCTGTGCGGAGGTCAGAGGTGCTGCAGTGGGGTCCCGTCTCATGGAGAGAGTGGCCGTGCTCCTGACCCCAGGCCAGCGCCTGCAGCCCCTTCCTTCCTTGCCTGATCACACAAGCATTAGCAAGATGATTCTGCGCCCTGTCTTGAAAAGTGTTCTTTCAGTACGGACCTCCTTCTGTTACGTTCAGAAATGACGGGACTCTCACCACCCATGAAACGCGAGTCATTACTGGGCAGTTTTCTCCCCTCTCCAGCACAGACCCAGCCACTGGCCAGGAGGCTGATCAGGCTCAGAGGGTTGATCTAATCTCACAGGGGCAGTCTGGGGCTGGTGTTGAGGTGCCATCGGGCACGGAGCGTGAGGTACGAAGCAGCTTGTGAATTCACTGGCTGAAACCAGTTCTGCCCAGACCTTCTCAACAGGTCAAGACCTTCCTGCAATTTTCATTTTGTCACATTCAGCATCAGTTTTTCAAACTCTTGGGACCTTAACGTTCCTAACACCCTGCCTGACACCTGCCTGACACCTGGCCGTGGAACGTTCTCTCACGTTGAGAAAAAGGTTGGAGAACAACCCACGTGGCTGGGAGACCAGGCCAGGTGGGCCAGACCCCTGGAGCTCTGGGCAGAATCAGCCTCCTGCAGGACCTGGGACCTGCTGTGTGTGGGGGGTGCTCCAGCCAGCTCTGAGGGTTCCCTGGGGGCTGCGGGGTCTAACCTGAGGGCGGGGCTGTCTGAACCCCAGGAGGAGCCTGTTGGGATCCCAGGGCACCTTCGGTCCTTCATACGTGGAGAAACCTCGCCTCTCACAAGCACTTCCCATGTTCCTAGGGCCAGAGGAGCACTGGGTGGGGCCCCCTCCTTTCCAGTCCTACCTTTGAGCTTCGTGACTTTGGACAGCAGCTCAGCCCTTTGGGACAGTCCTGCTCATGGGTTGGCGGGGGGGTGGCTGGGGATCAGGCCAGTGGGTCTTTGGAGCCACACCCTGTCCCAGGGCCTTCTGGCCGAGAGGTTGGTGAGGCTGTGGGCAGGGAAGGGCTACCTGAGGAGGAGGATGTGTCCAATTCCTAGCCCCAAAGCCTCAGGCAGGCACTGCCACAGGTGAGCATAGGCCCTGCCAGGCCGGTCAGCTCTGAGCCATGTGCCAGAGGCCAGGGTGGCCCTCAGGGTCACAAGGGAAAGGGGTTCTCAGCTGGGGTGCCCTGGTTGAGGGGTTCCACCCTGACCCTCTGCACTCCACTTCCCAGGGTCTGTTTGGAGAGCCGCAGTCAGGATCATTGCTGCTGGCGTTGGAAGGGACCATGGCATTAAAGCTCGTTCTTGATCCCTGGGTGAGGTACAAAGATTTCTGGGGGCCTGGGGCAAGGCTGGATTTAGAGGGTGGTGGGCCGGGCTCATTCTGGAGCTTCCTCCAGTGCTGCAGGAAGCCGAGGTGCAGGAGGCAGGCTTGGAGGGCTGCTGGGGTGGATGGGACCCCAAGATGATGGAGAAAGTGGGTGATTAGCCCTGACTGCGACTCTCCAAACAGACTAAGCCCAGCCCCAGCTCCTCAGCCCTCAACCCTGGACGCGACATGAGTTTCCCGCTTCTCCATTTCCCTAGCATCAAATGGAAGCTGTGAGTTTACCCAGCCTGCTTCAGAGGTGTCCACGTGAAGGAAGCTGTGGCCACCATTAGAGAAAGCACGCAGTACTGCAGCCTCGACCGTGTGCTCCTCATGGTCTCTGCACCTTCTCCAACAGCTGTGTGACCTGGGGGAGCTCCCCTGACCTCTCTGTGCGGCGCTGCAGCCTCGACCATGTGCGCCTCACGGTCTCTGCACCTTCTCCAACAGCTGTTGGGGAGTTCAGAACGGCAACAGAACTTGGGGAGTTCCCCTGACCTCTGTGCGGAGGCTGCTTTGTCTGCACGATGGGAATCATACTATGGTCCATGAGATAATATGTGTAAAGCCTTGGCCCTGCACCTGGGGCTTCATCTGTGCTCAAAAATTAGATATTGTCATTTTCATTATGCTGATAATTATGTCCCTTTTCTCCCGCGTCTGTCTGCCTCATATCTGGTCCTGCCTGGCAGTCTTACCGCTCCATCGACGGTAGGATCTGGGTCCCCCATTGCTCCCGCTGGTCCTGTTCCAGCCTCTGCCGGTCTCTGTGCTTCCGGGCTGGGCGCCCTCTCCCGCTTTGCTTCTACTGGTCTCTGCAGCCAGGCTCCCGGCCCCCGTCCTATCTGCCTGAGTCCTGCCCTTCCTCGAGAGTTTCATTGTCCTTCCTAATTGTGTCCTCGTCCCGACGTGATCACCACCCACCCCCGGATGCCCACAGTCATTTTCCTGCCCACCCTGGATACTGCCCGCTTTGCATTGCGGTCATGACGCTCACGATGTGGCTCCCACAAAGTCCCACGGGATTTGTCCTTGATTCATTCCCGAGCTTTTCCCACCACGGGGTTTGGGAGCATCTGCTGGTGAAGCCAGGAAGGAAGCAGGGAGAAGACAGAGGAACAAATGGAACAAGAAGAGGGAAGACTGGGCCTGGAGGGTGTGCGGGCCTTCGTCTCAGCCCCTGAGTGTGCCTCGTGGGTCGTGGAGGGCGTGGGGGTCCTGTTTGGGTCTAAGTAGACCAATCACCAGGCACCTGCCTTTTTATATTCCAATGCATGGTGCATTCACTCAGACCTCGGCCAGGCTCCTGGTGGCCGCTGGGAGCAGCACTCCTGGCTCCAGTGGGCCTTCCAGACCCCGTACTGAGCAGTGACCCCTCTGCCCTCTTGACCCCTGACTCTTCTGTGCCAAGGCTGGTGGTAAGGAAGGACCCAGGGTACGGGTGAGGTGTGACCCCCATATGCCAAACTTGTTTCCCTACAGAGAAGACCACAGCAGAGTGCAGAGGAGGGTTGTGGTCACGAGACAGATGGGAAGGGCTCACACCCAGACACGTGCGATCAGGCAGGGCAGGGACGCGGGCAGCAGGACTGGCCACTGGCTCCGATAGGTGCTGGTGAGCTGGGCGGACTCGAGGTCTTTCTCCCACCCTCCTTCCTCCCCTCCACCTCCCACCCTCCCACACTTCACTCCTTGCCTTCCTTCTTCCCCTCCACCTCCCACCTTTCACCTCCCACCCTCCGCCTTCAACCCTCCACCTCCCACCCTCCACCTACAACCTCACCCTCCCACCCTCCATCTGCCACCCTCCTTCCTCCCTCTACCCTCCACCCTCTACCTTCAACCTTCCTCCTACTCTCCACTTCCTCCACCTTCTACCTTCAACCTTCCTTCCTACTCTCCACCCTTACCCTCTGCCATCCTTGCTCCCCTCCAGCCTCCTCCCTGCCAGGCCAGTGAGGCACCCGCCCTGCCTCCTAGGGCCCACAGGGAGTTCTCCAGAGCCTCTCCAGAGCGTGGACCTGGAGGGACACAAGCCAGCTCCTGCAAGGGGACACACAGGGTTCCCTCCCCGAGGTCTCCCGTGCTGGGTGGCTTCCGAAAGGCATGGGCTCTGACCCCAAGAGTCCTTGAGTGGTGCCTGAGCCTCATGCTGGGCACATCTGTGAACCACCAGGGGTGGCAGGGGTGGTCATGCGGGCAATGCATGCCTGTGTTCCTCCACTCCTCCTGAAGCAGGTGAGTGTGCTCCCTGCTCTCAGGACCTCTGACCAGCATGGAGCAAACCCCGGAGCTCCATCTGGGGACCCTGTGTTTCCCTGGCACCCTCAAGGCTTGAGACCCCCCAGCACTGTGCTGTCTCATTCCCACTCCCCCAGTCCAGGAAGGGAGAAGGATTCGTGCTCATGAACCCTGCAGCCTGGGAGGGTGGGGAGGGACATTGGCCTTACCTGGCGGACCTGCAGCAGAAGGACACTCGAGTTCAGGGCCCTGGCATAGTAAACAGAGGAGTCCAGGGCCCTGGAATAGTGAACAGAGGAGTCCAGAGCCCCTGGAATAGTGGGTGTGGAAGAGTTCAGAGCCCTGGAATAGGGAGTGGAGGAGTTCAGGGCCCTGGAATAGTGAGTGGAGGAGTCGAGGTCCCTGGAATACTGAACAGGGGAGTCCAAGGCCCTGGAAGAGTGAGTGGAGGGGTTCAGGATCCTGGAATAGTAAGTGGAGGAGTCCAGGGCTCTGGATTACTGAACAGAGGAGTCCAAAGTCCTTGGAATAGTGAGCGGAGGAGTTCAGGGCCCTGGAATAGTGAGTAGAGGAGTTCTAGGGAATGGAGGAGTTCAGGGCTCTGGAATAGTGAGTGGAGGGGTTCAGGTCCCCTGGAATACTGAACAGGGGAGTCCAAGGCCCTGGAATAGTGAGTGGAGGGGTTCAGGGGCCTGGAATAGTGAACAGGGCAGTTCAGCTCTACAGCAGGTCTGGTCCCTGCAATCCATGTCCTTGGCCCCAATCCTCACAGAGACTCACACTGGCCCACAGACTGCAAACATGGATGGAGAGAGGGCAGCATCCAGGCCCTGCGTCGATGGCTGGAGTGTGCTAGTTCACAAAAAGCTTCAGCGCATCCCTTGGCTAAGCACCTAATCTCCACCAGTGGAGTAAAAAGTTTAAAAATCAGCGTATCTTCTCCCCAACTCTACTCCCAGCCAAAGTTCAGACCTCAAGGAAGGGGGACCCCACTCCACACCCCACAAACTGAGACTACACCTCTAGGGGAGAGAGAAGGGTGGCTCCTGCTTTAGCTCCAATGGAACTGCTGTGTGACTTTGGCCAAGTCACTGCCCCCTCTCTGATGTTTAGTTTCTCCCCTGGTGGCAGGTGAGGCTGAATGAAGGCAGCACCACGTCATGTTGTGTTAGCCCATTCTCATGCTGCCGTAAAGATATACCCTAGACTGAGTAATTTATACAGGAAAGAGGTTTAATTGACTCACAGTTCTACAGGACTGGGGAGGCCTCAGGAAATTTACAATCATGGCAGAAGGAGAAGCAAACACATCCTTCTTCACATGGGAGCAGGAAGCAGAAGTGCTGAGCCAAAGCGGGGAAAGCTCCTTATCAAACCATCAGATCTCATGAGAACTCACTCACTCTCATGAGAACAGCATGGGGGAAATCACCCCCATGACCCAATCACCTGCCACCAGATCCTTCCCTTGACGGGTGGGGATTACAACTGGAGATGAGATTTGGGTGGGGACACAGAGCCAAACCATATAGATGCAGATAGTACTGGAAACACAGTGGCCTCTGGGAAGCCCTGTCCTCAGTCCCTGGTGAGCCATGGAGGCGGGTCAGGCCTGGTCCTGTCACCCACAGGTGACCGAGCCAGAGAAGTGAAGAAACTTCTGAGCCCAGGGTGCAGAGGGAAGGCCAGAAACAGTCTGTGGGACGCTGTCATCGGCTCTTACTTCATCGGTGTGGGCCTTTCCTGGCAAGCAGGAAACTGGAAGGATGATATTCATCCCTAGTAAAAGACTCATTTGCATGTGTGGGGGAGGCAGTAGGGCGAGGGGGCGGGGGGCCCACTCTCTTGCCAGTGCACACCTAGGGCCACCCCTCTGCTGAGCCTTCTCGGGAGACCTGGAGTGGGCATGCCAGGTTGTGGCACCCACTTTACAGATGAGGAGACTGAGGTTGGGTGGGGGATGACTCCATTGTGAGGGGTGAGACTGGCCCCCCATGGGTAGCCGCAGTCTGCCAGGGCCTCCCTCAGGACACCCAGCCACCTCCCCTGTGCAGAAGCATGCAGAGGCTCGGGCTTGGCTGGCACTGGAGCACAGGAAATGCCCCATTTGCACATGGACCGGAGCCCAATGTCTTACGCACCAGGATCCCGGCCCCCAGGCTCAGAACTTGAATATCTGGGCCATGATCTCCAGAAGCCTCTCCGAGAACCAGGCCAAAGTAGCTGCTCATGGTCTAGGGTCCATCTAAAATAGTAGTGGGGGGCGGCCTGAGAGGTGAATTTCCCTGGGCTGGCACACGGGCTGGGCTTGTCCTGGAGCCCCCAGTGCCTGGCACTCACGTAGGGCCCCCTGCCTGGGCCAGGAGAAAGCCGTTGTTGTGTGTAGCCTGGAGACACATGTGTGTCTTCACGTGACAGATGCTTGCAGCCATCTGGGACCTGAGCAAAGCCTGCAGCTGGTGATGCTCCCCTCCTACCAAGGGGTGCAGAGCTGGAGGATTGCCCCCAAATTGTTCCCACCCTGTCCAATAAATAAAATATGCCTTCTGGGGCGCAGTAGCGGGGAGCAGTAGCAGTGGAATTACGGTGTGGAGCCTGAGCCTCCCTCCCTCCAGCTGCACAGTTAGAGCTGCAGGCAGCCGGCACGGGAGGGGGTCCTGGAGACCTTGCAAGTCCACCCACCCCAGCAGGGCCCTGAAGGCAGCTGCTCCTGTGGGTGAACACCAAGGCCCCCGGGCACTCAGCGTCAAGTCTGGGCCCTGCTTGCCAACTGCCCCTTTAATGCCAGTGCTGCCTCACAGTGACAGCCAGCTCCCAACTGGGAGCAGATGGCTTCCACAGAACCCACCGACTCTGCCAAGGCCAGCAGAGGGGGTCGACTCTAGAGAGCAGCAAAAGGCTGGTCAGCACAGCCTCTGGGTTGCCCTCTGACCTCAGGGGCACTGTTGTCAGGGACGGGCTGGAAGGGCAGGATCCCTCTGGGCTGGTGGCCGAGTGTGGCCAGGCAGCATGGGGCAGGATGGCTGAGCCCTGGATGGGTCACATCATGGGAGCTGTGCAGGTAAGGACTTCTCTCTGAGGATGAGGACTGGGAGGGTTCTCTGGGCATCCCTGACGCTGTCGTCACTCCATCACTCCAGGTTCACCCTAGAATTTGTCTTGGAAATGCAAGAGGATGTCTGCAGGCACGGCCCAGCAGGAGGAGCCTGGCTTCCCTCTCTGAAGGTGCCAGTGCATGAACAGAGGGACCAGGAACACCTCAGCAGGTTCCAGAGCCTGGGGCTGGTTCCAAGGAGGAAACTCCAGAGGGGCCAGCCCTGGTGGGCAGTGGGCTCTGGTCTCTGTCCGTGGTCTGCCACCTGGGTCCCTACTGAGAAGTGTAGCGAGGAGGCCGCAGCCCAGGCCACTGGGAGAGCCGGGGGTCCCGGCTGCCCCTGGGCCTGAGCCCTGCTCTCTCCACTTCGGGATGCGTCTCCTTGGTGAGGTCGCGTGGAGGCAGTGATGTCTGTCGGTATCCCAAGGCCTGTGTGGAGGCAGCAAAGTGTCTGGGGTGGCTGAGTGGTTTCCCGGCTTTGCTCAAGCTCCGATGCCCACGGGAGGAGGGTAGGAGGCAGAGGCTAGCCTGGGTAGGACTCAGGATGCAGCACATGGCTGCTTGGCCAACCTGTGTTTGGGTCAATGCACCCCTGTGTGCTTGAATCTGGAACTGCACCTTTCTCAGGCACCCTGAGATAGGAAGGGCTCACACCTAGACACATGCCATCAGTCAGGGCAGGGACGCGGGCAGCAGGACTGGCCACTGGCGTCGATAGGTGCTGGTGAGCTGGGAAGACACTCGGGGACTTCTTCCCACCCTCCTTCCACCCTCCACCCTAAGGACAAGGCAGGACCCCCAGGGGCCCCCAACCCAGTGCCCTGCAACCTGGCGCCTCGCTTCCCTCCTCTCCCCTCCGGTCTCCAGAATGTGGCGCCCGGCGACACAGACAAGCCCATCCCCAAAAGGGTCCTTCCCTTGACAGGTGGGGTCTTTCAAGGAAGGAGCTATGACGTCATCTGAGTCACATGAACCTGGTCCTTCACAGGTTCTGAAACATGGACGTCAGCAAAACTAGTGGTGGAAAAAGCCTTTGACTCCAGCCCTCAAATTCTTGCCAGTGAAATACCTGGAAAAGGAGACATGGCTTTTCCTTTGCAGCCAAGTCAGGCTCCTGAGTGCTTCTCTCCAGGTCACAGCAGGGCACGGTGGGCTGGAAGTGGAGCCCGGCACTTCCACGGTGCTGCAGGCCCCAAGGACCAGCTGCTGCCACCACACCAGGATCCCAGGACTCATCACCCTCTGCCCAGCCCATCCCACCTCTGTCAGCCACAGCACGCAGAGGGCTGCAAGCTCTTCTCCTTCCTGCCACACTCCAGCCCCAAACCCCAGGCCCAGCTCCAGCCCTGGCCCAGGCCCAGCCCCAGCCCCAGCCCCAGTCCCAGTCCCAGGGCAGCCCCAGCCCCAGCCCCAGCCCCAGCCCCACCCTGCCAGCAAGAGAGTTCTGTCCTCCCTCCCTGCGGCCACTGTTGAACAGGGACGCACAAGTGAATGCACACATGCTCACACACTCACACATGCCCCCACACACTCGTGCACAGACACACACATGTGCATGTGCACACTCGGACACACACACTGGCACACATACTTATATACACTCAGCCACACATGCATGCAGACTTATATATACTCACACCAGCACTCACACCCACACTTACACATATTTGTATACACTCACACCCACACTCACACACATATGTATATACTCACCCACACTCACACCCACATGTGTATATACTCACCCACACTCACACCCACACTTGCCTACATACTTGTATACACTCCCACACACACTTGCATGTGCACACTTGGACACACTCACATACACTGTGACACATATATACACTCACAGCCACACATGCTTATATACATACATCCACACACACACTCTTATATACACTCACACATACTTATATACACTCACATCCACACTCACACACACATTTACATGCACAGGTGCACACACATGCACACACACACCCACTCACACATACACTCATGCACACACACTCTTGCACATACACACTGACAACTCACTCTGATGCACATAAACCCACACACTCATATACACACATTCACTCACTCACGTACATACACCCCTACTCAGATACACACACACTCACATATGCTTCACACATACACCCTCACACATGCACTCAAACACTCGCACACGTAAATACACTCACACACACATCTACACATACACCCTCACGTCTAAGAACAGCCAACTTCAGGAACAGTGTCGATTACATCCATATTTAGGAGAAATTTCCTAAAGAAAACATAACATAAATGCAATTCTGCCACTAGGAAGATGGCTGTTTACCTCATTACACAAAGCAATTTAGCTCCTCGTGGACTAAAACTTTCCTGTTGCTGAATGTAATATTGTTTCCCTTCACGTAAGCAAGAGACCCGTTAAAGTTATTTCCTAAAACAAAGAACCATATGCCACCAAAGGTGACCTTAAGATGCCACTTCCTGAAGCTCAGGACTGCCTGCAGCATCACAATTTGTAGCTGCCAAATTTTGAGCAACCTCAGGTCTGGCCTCTGCTGTGGGCTGACTCCCTCCCACTGCAGGGACCTCTGAGGGCGAGGACCGAATCTTGGCATGTTGTGTCTGCAGCCAAGTGCTGGGCCCGTCACATGGGAAATGCTCTTGGATATTTGTAGAACAAATGAATTTTATAATTTTCACAACTGTTCTAGCTGAAAGCTCAGTGAGTCAGGGTCAAGGAAACTAAAGGACAAAGAGATGAAATGATTTCCAAACAAGAGTGTTAGAAGAGATCATTAAGATATTCTCTATTATAAAAAATGACTGTCTTATAAAACTAAACCCTCCCCTACCTTATAATCCAGGAATTCCACCAAAAGACCTGGGCAAGAATGTTCTAGAAGGTGTATTCATAAAAATCAAACACTAAACATAGTCCTGGTACTCCTCCACAGACAGAGGAAGGTGAACATCCTTCTTCCTGTGAAAGGCCACAGAAAGGAACAGATTGCAGATATATGCAAAAAAGTGAGTGAATCTCAAAACCATTGTGCCCAGTTAAGGAAGCGTCACATCAGAGGGTGCACACTGCATAGTCCTATCGTGGGACACTCCAGAATAGGCACAGCTAAGCTACAGTGAATGCAAGCAGAACAGTGTTTGCCTCCGGGGGTCTGGTTTGACCAGGAAAGGGTCTGAGAGAACGTTCTAGAGTGGTGGCAGGTGCTGTGTCTTTAGAGGGGTTTGGGTTACGTGGGTATATGGATTGGTTGAAACTCATCGGATGACTCACTTATGGGTAGCAGTGAAGATAGGGCTCAGAGGAAAACTTACAGCTGTCCACATTCCATACTGAAAAAGAAGAAAGGTCTCAAATCAATAGCCTAACTGTATACCTTCGGGAGCTAGAAAGAGAAAAGTAAACTCAATGAGAGCTTAGCAAAAGGAAGGGGATAATGAAGTGCAGTAGAGAGAAGCAAAGCTGTAGAGAATAAAGCTACAATTGGTTCTTTGAAAAGATTAAGAAAATTGACAAACCTCTAGCTGGGCTGATGAAGAAAGAAGGAAATCTATTCGTCTCATTGAACGCAGAACTTGCAGAAAGGCCCATCACCAATTGTTGAGCTCTAGTTAATCATGCAAAAATACTTGGGGAAAAAGGCACTGACGTCTCCTACTTACTTTGAATGTGTAAAGTAAAAGATGTATTGATGAAAGGCTAGAGAGACAGACAGATGGAGTGATCAGTGATGCCCAAGGGGAGAAAGGCACGAAGAGTCCAGGTGACGCGTGAGGGATGTTCATAGAAAAATGCTTTCACGTTTCCTGTATATTTGGACACTTCCACCATAAAATATCTGAAGGGGTGACTGTCAATAGATCACAGCACCCACGGCACCTTCACAGCTCTCCAAGGCGCTTTCTGCAATCCAAGAACTGACTTGCGCGGATCTGCCCATTTGACACTCACATTTGAGTGTCTACACTGTGGACAAGGCACTGGTCTAGGTGTTGAGCTGTGCCAGGAAAGAAAACACAGCCTCTGTGCCGTGCAGTGGGGAGAGAGCCCATGAGTGAGCAATCAAGTAATGTGGCAGCTTGCCTGGTGGGTGCTGTAGAGAAATAGCATGTCTGTTTTGACATCTCAAAGGAGGAGGAGGAGGCTGGTGGACACTTGCTCGGAGCCCTCCCAGGAGGTGTCTTGGCGGTCTCTCCCTCTGCTGTCGTGGATGTGGCTGTCACAGAGGAACGACCCCAAGATGGCACTCCAGAAGACAGTAGCATTGTTATGACTATGGCTGCTTGGGGGATTCACAAGGCGCGTTTCGGGAACTTTGCTGGAAGACCTGAGGTCTGGTTTTCTCAGTGATGTTGGCGGGCTGTGGGTAGGATGCTGGAGAAGCACATGACCTCTGGCATCTTAGACCTTACTTAGAACCCATGCCCTGGCACTCACAGGCAAAAGTGGAAGCTGCAGGACTACTTCAGAGCATGAGGGACAGCCGGGTGGCCGCCTTCATAACAATGGTCCTTCAAAAATCACTGCTTTTCAAAGAAAACGAATTCCACAGAGCCATCTGCCTGACACATGAGGGAAGCCGGCCCTTGGAAACGAAGAAGTTCTAAAACCCATGTATGGTGACAGGTGCCACTCAGTAAAGTTACTAAAAATAATGCACATGCACACGCAGGCACATGTACCTGGAACCGCCTGGGTTCTAATCTGACCTCCTCCACTTTCGTAGAATCTCAATTTCGTCATGGGAAAGATTTGCCCACAGACAGCGCACCAAGGTCAGCTAGAGATCCCGCCACACACACAGAGCTGGGTGCAGCCTGGACGGGGCAGAAGGTGCCCGACTCTGACCTGGCCACTGTGTCTCACCCAGATGAGCGCCATGGCCTTGTGAGCACCCACGTCCCAGCTCCAGGGAAAGGGACTGGCATTTGGTTGGAAACCTGGGTTGTGATTTTTCCTGGCAGTATTACCTGAGTCGCCCGGGGTCTCGGATTTGTCACGTGCAGACACGAATGTCTCCCCAAGGGGTTCCTGCAGGTGTCATGGAATCCCGCCTGGGGGACCACATCGCCAGCAGCGCCCTACAGCTGAGCACAGCCCTGCAGGTGGTGGGTGCCTTTCAGTGTGTGTCCACACTGGCTTCTGACAGCAGGAGCAGAGAAAATCCACATCCTGGTCATTGGCAATGGGGTGACCAACCCCCTCAGTTTGGTCAGCACTAACGGGCCCTCCTAGGATGGGGGAGATTCAGTTTTAAAACCAGGACAGTCCCAGGTACCCTAATTAAGGGTGACCTTTGAACTTTGTGAGGGAGCAGGGAGCTGTGAGCAAAGGTTTCTCTCTGCCATGAGCGCCATGGATAGTGAAATGAAGCTCTCCGGGGTGCAGATGTGGAGGCCGCCACCCTCTTTCTTGGCACGGAGGCTGGCGAACACCAGGACTGAGGAGGCCGGTCCCTGAGCCTGGTACTGCCATGCCTTAGTCTGCAGAGGGCGGCTTTCTGCGCCTGGACCTTCATTCTGCGCGCAGCTTCTGCCCTTCTTCGGTGCGCACCGAGGGAAGCCCCTCATTCAGTGGCCTTGCTAAGGGCTCTCTGCTCCCTGAACGCCGGTCCCGGACCACGAGGGCTGCCTGGCGGCCACTCCCCTCCCCACAGCCTTTGCTCCCAGCGGACCTGCCCGCTGTCTGTGCTGCTGCTCACCACGGCCAAGTGCCATTCGCCTGCGGGGGAGCCTTGGGACAGGACTCCAGTTAAAGGTCTGATGGCAACACGCGTCCGCCTCCCCCAGAGCAGACGAACAGAACCCCCTAGGGCGCAGCTTTCATCGCCCCGACCTTGAACAGAGGATGAAAAGCAGACCTCTCCTCCTGCTCCCGGGAGGGTGGGACGGCGGGGCCCTCCCTGTCCACCGTGACGGCCGGATTAGCCTCATGGCTACTGATGCTCTGGGCACTGGGCTTACCTGGCCACCAAGACCTAGTGTGGAAAAAAAAGAAAAACAGAAGAACGAGGCTTGGAAGACTGGCTGTGGTTGATGATTGCAAGCTGGGGGTGGGTGTGGGGAGATTTACTTCTCTATATGCTGTTTTTTCCTTTTCTTGCTGCTTTGGTATTAGATAACATTTTATTTAGGCATATTTTTTATATCCTCAAATTCACCCCTTTCACGTATACAGCTCAGTGATTTTTGGTAACTACCGTGGTGGGGCTGTCACCCTAAACTGGTTCAAGGACATCCCTCAGTCAGCCCCCTCCCTCCCACTCTTAGCTAATCCCCAACCCTGCGTCCAGCCCCGGCAGTCTTCAATCTACTTCTCTGCCAACATACCTGCCTTTTCCAGACCTTTCATATACATGGAATCATAGGCTACGCAGGACACTGAGTCCAGCTTCTTTCACCTGCGTTTCTCATGGCTGGAGCCCCCACTGCTTGGCTGCAGCCCACTGGGTCCAGCCGCTCCCCAGGTGATGGGCATTTGCATGGCTCCTTGGCATGGGCTGGCATCAGTAACGCTGCGAGGAAGTCTCTGCACGGATCTAAGTTTCCATTTCTCTTGGGTAGAATCTGTACTTCTGTAGTCTGCAACTTTCATTTACAAAGTTCAAGAAATAGGGTTTGTAAACAAAAGAGTATCTTCAATTAATTTAGAAAGTTTCTTTTGCCGAGGTTAAGGGCACGCGCCTGTGACAGGCTCAGGGGGTCCTGATGACGTGTACCCAAGGTGGTCGGGGCACAGCTTGGTTTTATACATTTTGGGGAGACGTGAGGCTTCAATCAATGTATGTAAGATGTACATTGGTTTGGTCCGGAAAGGTGGGACGACTCAAAGCTGGGAGGGGGCTTCCAGGTCTTGGGTAGGGAAGAGGCAAATGGTTGCTTTTTTTTTTTTTTTTTTTTTTTTTTTTTTTGAGTTTCTGATTAGCCTCTCCGAAGGAGGCCATCAGATATACATTTATCTCAGTGAGCAGCAAGATGACTTTGAATAGAATGTCCTAAGCCGTTCCCAGCTTGACTTTTCCCTTTGGCTTAGTGATTTGGGGGTCCTGGGATGTATTTTCCTTTCACGGGTTTGAGGAGAGAGAAGAACATGCCTCCAGAAGAAGAACGAATGTTCCCCAAACCAAACGGGGGTCGGGGGGGGGGGGTATAAAGCACCACTGAGAAGTTCCTCTGGGAGAGGTTCTTTGCGGGGTGTGTACAGAGCCCCTCTTGGAGTCACATGGAAAGAACTGATGGCAAATGAGAGCGGCGTGTCCGACCCTGACACTGGACCTGGAGATGGCATGATCCGTGCACCTGGAGGCCAGGAATTCCTGCAGCGTGATGCCGACGGACACAGATGGAAGGAGGCCCAGGGTGGTGACCCCAGGAACAGGAGGAAGCGGGAAATGAGCAGATAGGCCCCCCACGCCCCATGGGGATCTCCACGCGCTCACACACGTACCTGCTGTTTCGATTATTCATTCTTGCCCTGTGTTAAATTTCACATTTATAGGGGATGTGGTCCACAGTCATATTTGTTTATCACTGTGCCAATAACTGTATTTGACCACATATGGTTTTACATAATACATCAATATATTAGCAAATATAAGCAAGCATCTATACCCACATATATAATTTATATGTAAAAATGTGTGTATTATACATATGAATGAGTGTACAAGACATATATATATAAAATACAGATATATGTACATACATGGAAACAGATGGGAAGAATACAGTCAACATTTTTCTGGGAAGCGAAGACCATATGTAAGTGTAATGTAGTCATGTTTATCTATATACCAATATCTGTATCCATCTCTATACAGACATAAATCTGTACACCTGCCGTGTATCTGGGGATGTCAGGCACAGGCAGTGCTGTTGCTGGGGGCTCAGCAGAGGCTCCCTGGCCTGGGGCTGGGCAGGGGAGCCTGGAGGGAGTCAGGCTGAGGCTGTGGGACTTGTCACAGGACAAGAACACCCGAGGACTGCAGGGTCACGTTCACAGGGCACATCGGAAGCCTCTCTGACTCGGAGAGGACTTGGAGCATCTCTGCTCACCCGTGAGACCCATGAGAGACAGCGCTGAGAGTCTGGCCATCCGGAAGCCAGGACCGGCTCTGCCTGGAGTTGTGGACCAGGTCAGCCTCCCCCTTGCTCCCCGCCTGCACTATGCCATTGCTGCAACAGCAGCCTAGAGGAGGAAAGGTGGATCCGAGCACCCTCTGGCTCATGAGCACCCGAGCCCAGGGACTCGGGGGACAGCATCGGCGCTGAGTCCTTGAGGCTGGCACCACCAGGTTCCACTTTCACCCTCTGCTCTGAAGCCTGTTGGCAGGCACAGGGTCACTTTCCTGTCCACGGGCTCTTCACAGTCAGCACATTCAGGGCTGACTTTTTAAAATTATTATTACACTTTAAGTTCTAGGGTACGTGTGCACAACGTGCAGGTTTGTTACATAGGTGTACATGTGCCGTGTTGGTTTGCTGCACACATCAGCTCCTCATTTACATTAGGTATTTCTCCTAATGCTATCCCTCCCCCAGTCCCCCACCCCCCGACAGACCCTGGTGTGTGATGTTGCCCCCCGTGTCCAAGTGTTCTCATTGTTCAATTCCCACTTATGAGAACATGAGGTGTTTGGTTTTCTGTCCTTGTGATAGTTTGCTGAGAATGATGGTTTCCAGCTTCACCCATGTCCCTGCAAAGGACACGAACTCATCCTTTTCTTCGGCTGCCTAGTATTCCATGGTATATATGTGCCACATTTTCTTAATCCAGTCTATAATGATGGACATTTGGGTTGGCCGACTTTTTAACGAGTGTGCTTTCGGCCGCAGCAGTGGTAACAGCGGAAGTATTTATGGAGCCCCCTGCGCTGTTCCAGGGGCCCCCCACACACGAATCCACTTGGTCTGCCCATGCCCCAGAAGGCTTGAGGCCCACCCTGGTGGGGGCTCCTCAGCCCCAGCTCTCCCTCTTCTTCCCCCTCCTTCCCCTTCCATATTGATCAGGTGTGCCCATCCTCCAGGTGGTCACACTCCTCAGGGCGCTGGCCCATCCCAGCTCCAGAGCTTCAAGTCCGATGGGCTCCCTCGTCACTCCCCGGCTGATGGGAGATCAGGTGTGGACTTCAGACCTGATTCTGACTGAGGAGATGTGGGCACTGGGAGGGGCCAGTCAGAGAAACCCTGGAAGATCTCCTCATTGTTCCAAAGCTTCAGATACAATTGAATAAGGATAAGAATGATAGCCACAATGAGTCCTAACACTGCCACGGTGTCTAAATCCATGAGTTCATAAGAAAACAAAAAGATAATTGGTCAACTTTGGCTGCAGCTGGAGAACCACCTCGTTACTCTGACCACGGATAAGTAAAGGATAAAAATGAAGCCTTTATCGACTTCTCTATGCAAACCGTCCCTCAGGGCAGCTAAGCTGGTATGAAAGGGAAGTTTGCTTTGGTGGGAGTGTCCGGAAGATAAACACAGGAGCGAGGATAGAGTGAGGATATTGTTTTACAGCCCCCGAGGAAGCCATGAACCAAGGCAGCTCATCATCAGCCGCTGTACACATCACAGAGACAGCGGGACCCCGCATGCCTCCAGATGAAAGCCAGCAGCGTGGTCTAAGAGTAGACTCCGCCAAATACCCGGCAGAGCCTGTCAGCAGCTTTCAGGAATCACAGGGGACAGAGGAAAAGGTTGAACACCACCCTTGGGATGTATTCAGCAAAAATCAGAAAATGAAAAATGATCCAATTTCTTTAAGAACCACCACCACAAAAACAAGCAAATAAGTAGTAAAACATTTTGAAAGTTAATGTAAAAACAGATGTGGAAGGAGACCTACAGGCTAAAACTTAGACACCAGCCAATCCCAATGCACGGCCCTTAACTGTGTCCTAATTCCAGTTGTTTTTAAACCTGTAAAACAAAGGATAGACCATCAGGATAATGTGAACCCCAATATTGAGGAATGACTGTGCATTTTCCACAGGTGTGGGAGGCGGGTTGGGGCATGAGGAGAGAGGAGAGGGTGGACAGGCAGAGGGAGCACCGTCCACATGCCGAGATGGGGCCCGGCGTCCATTCTCCCGTTCTCTCCACTTTCGTCCAGTTTGAAATTTTCCATCATAAAAAGCTTCTTTTTTCTGTTTTGTTCTGTTTGTCTAATAGGTCTCCTGGGCAGAGAGCCACTTCCCACTTCCGAGGACATTGTCCCACCTGGAGCTGCAGCTGTGGTCTTGATCCCAGTTCTAGGATGAAGCGGAGACACGGGGAAAGGTGAGGTAGGATGGAGAAAGGACTCGGGGTTCCAGTGCACCCCTGAACCGGCACAGCCTCCCGGCCCTCCCCCTGGGAGTTGGGGGATTGCTTCTAATGGGCAATGGATGGACTGTGTCTGATGTCACCCCATACACGTGGAACAGGGCAGCTGTCTTGTGTTCCCAGCCTCCGGTAAGTTCCTTGAGGGCACAGACGCTGTCTGGTTCATCTCTGCACCCCTGACAGTGCCCCGCTGGGTGCCTGGCCCGGTGCCCAGTGCTCCGTAGACCCTGGAGTTGTCGGAGAGAAGGCGCTTGGGCCATGGTAGCAGCAGGCGGAGGCCGGGCTTGTGTCCAGTGTTCAGGAAACTTGGAAACCTCCAAATGTGTCACCCCGATGTGATTTTGGTTTCTTCCCATCTCTTGTGCCTAAGGCACAATTATTGGGAACCTACAAAACCCATTGCTTAGGGAAAAGCCCACACCCAAATTTCTGCTAAGCAGGAGGAAGGTGCTGCGGTGGACGTGGTCTCGCAGTGCCTGTCCCCGGCTGCCTGGCTTACCACCTTCATCCCTGTGGCTGCTTCCTCCCCAGCGTCCTCAACAGCATGTGTGCTCACGGCCCGGACCCCGCCCTGCTGGTCTGGCTGCACGGCTCCTGCGCCCTGACTTCCTCCCCCTCTCCTCTTGTGCAGAGCAGCTCTGCCCATGCCCAGTGCCCGGTGCTCGCCCACAGCAGAAGTCTCGCCCTGGAGCTCACCACACCCCAGCCCTGACCCTACAGCAGCCCCCACCAGTGAGTTCTGCCATTAGAGTCAGAATGTCTTTTCCCTCTCCTGTGACAGGTTTGCATGCTACTTAGAATTTAGTTCTCCAAAGACCCCTGAATCACAGTCAGGGCCAGGCCCAGAGCAAGCTGAAGAAGGTCCTCACCCTCAGGGCTCTCAGAGCCAAGGGAGAGGAGTCTGGGGGGCTTTCGAGAGGCACCAGGTTCAAGTCTGTGTCGCCCACGCGAGGCTCCTTCTCTCTCCAACCTCTTCACCACAGGGACTCTGGAATCCGGCTTTCCACACCCTGCATGGCTAGAACCACTAGTGCAGAACATGCAGCTCCACACTCAGCCTGCCTGCCGCTCACCTGCGCTCACCTGGGCAGCAGCTCCACACCCAGCCTGCCTGCCCCTCACCTGCGCTCACCTGGGCAGCAGCTCCACACCCAGCCTGCCTGCCCCTCATCTGGGCTGCCCCTCCACACCCAGCCTGCCTGCCCCTCACCTGCACTCACCTGCCCCTCACCTGCACTCACCTGGGCTGGAGTTTAGCCATTCCTTCTGCAGCATCTGAGGTGTGGAAAGTCACATTGCTCCTCACAGGCCCCCAAAACAAGACAGACACAAGTCAAAGACAAAAAGCAAATGTTTGGTTTTTAAACTAGCTTAATAATCTGCTCAACTGGCCTCTCCTCTCTGAACTGTCTCAGGGATGCTGGTGGAAGAACTGAGGCCTACCTGCCCTGTGGATGCAGCCACCGCGTGGGCTCCCGCCCCAGGCCAGAGCCTACCGTGAAGAAGGTCAGTGTTACCATTGAAGTTCGGGGGTGGTCCACAGAGGAAGGCTCCGGTCCAGAGCAGAGTCTGGGTGTCCTTAGAGTGCCTGTCCAGGCACAGTGGGGAGGACAATGCGTGGTCAGGTGGTGGGGGCGGTCCCCCTGACAGGTCTGCACTCAGAGTAAAAACGGTTGCACCAACCAGATGCCACTCAACAAAGGGCTCCCAACCGCCCCCAAAGCTCTGAGCCCTGGTTCTGAAAATTTGGCTCTGCCAGGGGAGGGAACACTGGCTGTTTGGGTCACACACTGTTGAGCAGATGCAAACATTCTGATTGCACACGTGACTACCATCTGGTCCTGTGGTGCATGCTCCACTCATACCTTCTGTTTATCCCTGGGTTTCGTATTTCCATTTCCAGAACAATCAACTCACTTACTCCAAGTCTCCATTAAAGGCAAGCAAACTCCACCCCTCCTGTCACTACTGAAAGCCACCTAAACTACTCCAGAGATAATCCCCAAGCAAACCTCCCCAATCTACCTGGTCTTCAATCTACTAGTCTACCTAGTCTACCTAGTCTACCCCTAGTCTATCCTGGTCTACCCTGATCTACCCCTGATCTCTACCCTGGTCACCACTGGTCTACCTGATCTACCCTGGTCACTGGTCTGCCCTGGTCCACCTGATCACCTGATCTGCCTGAATTCTGCACCCTGGTCCACCTGATCTGCCTGGTCTGCCTGGTCCTGCCTGATCTGCCCTGGTCCTTTCAGTCTGCCTGATCTGCCTGGGTCCATTCCCTGATCTGGTCCCTGGTCTACCCCTGGTCCAGTCCAGTCCCTGGTCCCCATGGTCCCTGTTCCCTGGTCCCACCTAGTCTGGTCCCTGAATCCACCATTCAGTCCCCTCATCCACCTGATCTATCCTGGGTCCACTGGTCTACCCTGGTCTACCTGGTCTACCTGGTCCACCTGATTTCACCCACCAGTGCCTGAGTCTACCCTGGTCTACCCTGATCTACCCAGATTTACCCTGGGCTGTGGCGGGGCTAGGACTGTAGGCCAGCTGAGTGGTGACAGGGTGAGACCCCAAGCTGGCCACTTCATCTTCTGCAACAACTGGCCAACCGGCTCACACAGAGTCACCTGCGAGCATGGCTGTTTAGAAAGCCGTGGTAGGTTTTACGTCTTCAGAGAAGTAAAAACTCCTGCTTTGATGACACACTGGCCTATGCATAGGGCCTGGGGAAGCTCCCTCACCCCAAATTCTGTGAGCTGATTGTTCAGGTTGTGCAGTGGGCTGGGATCCTTAGTAAGCACCCAGACCCCCAAAGGTGGCCAGGGGTGCTGACCAGTCATCCCTGGAACTGAGAGGGCCCCATAGGCAGAAGCTGTGTCCTGACTCCCCGACAAGTTGCAGGACTAGAGTCACTTACCTAGCCTGGGGGTGAATAGCCCCACCTTCAGACGCCAGCCTGGGGGTGGACAGCCCCGCCTTCAGATGCCAGCCAGGCTGCGGGTGCACCAAGACCACCCCTGACGGGCAGAGTCTCGACTCTGGCAAAGCGTCTGCTGCCGAGCCTGAAAGCAGGAGTGGGCACCATGTGTGGCTGCACAACTCGCCCCTCTCCCCATGCAGGGCCCGTCTTTCTGGCCCCGTCACCCAGCCCTGGCCTCTAGTACAGCCCTGCTCAGTCCCTTGCCCCTCAGTCCTGGGGCCTTGGAGGCAGGGCCCAGGCCAGGCCAGCATCTCCCATCTTCCTGCTTGGCTAGAGGAGCTTCCAGAACCTGTGTTCAGCTCTGGCAAGTGGGAGGAGAAGCTCTTTAGAATAACTACCTGCAGCGGCCATGGCCTCCCGGGGGCCACTGGGAGCAGCTGCCTCCCGCATCTCCAGAGCAGCTCTGCTAGTGGTGCTCAGAGCAGGGGCTGTCTCGGGGCCAGGGCTGCAGAGATGCTACCTTCTGAGCAGGGACTAGGGAGGACAAACAGCAAGCTTCTCTTCCAAAAAAAAAAAAAACAAATGTATTTCTCTCTCATTCTCCATCACAACTGCAAAGCAGAGAGCAGTAGCAATGAACCAGCAACTGTCAGGAAGCAGTTGTGAGCTGGGATGAGAATTCAGGCATAATCAGATGCTCAGCCAGCCCTCAGGTCTGGGGCTTTCTCCATCTGCTGGGCCACTTACCCCCTCCCTCACGGCATCCGAGGACACCCCCAGACACAGGGCGGACATAGATCCAGACCTGGAAGCTTGGGGCTGTCTGATGCGGGAGGGCCACATGCAGGTCATGCAGGAGGATGGATGGGAAGGAGCTCGGGAAGCCGTCACGGTGACAAGGGCCTGGCCCCCCTCATCCCCTGCACTCATCCTGTAGCAGCCGTCCCAAGGGTCCAAACCCCTTCCTTGTACCCAGATGGCTGCCCCTTGCTCTGTAGGCTGCCTGCTCTGCCTTGGCACCAGCACGCCGCCCCCACCAAGCTCCCCGCTTTCTTCTCCTCTATGGGCCCCTTTCCCAAATATCCATTCACACCTGCAGAAGGAGCATGGCCTTTGGATGGGCCCAGGCTCTCAACACCCACTAGGCTGGTCTCTTCTGTAGCCTCTCAGGCATCAGTGGTTGTCCCTGGGATCTCCCTGGGCAGGGCCAGGTCAGGCGGGTCGTTCTCCTGGGACCACCGCACTCATTCCCAGGCTCTCCCTGTGGGGGCTGCCCAGACCGCCCATCAGAACTGCTTCGAGGGTCATCCACATCCCACACGCAGGGGCCCACAAGAGGCCCTGGATGCCCACCTCCCCACCTGGACGCCTCCACTTGGAGGGCAAGCCCAGGGCATGGGGCCCGGCACACCCAGGCTGTCCTAGCCTCCTCGGGCAGCGTCCCTGGGCTGTGGGACATGCAGGTCCTGCAGGAGGATGGATGGGAAGGAGCTCGGGAAGCCGTCACAGTGACAAGGGCTTGCCCAGAGAGCCAGAGAGGAGCCCCAGAATGTCCTCACTGGCCCACAGACATCAACTGTTGCTCCTCCCAGGCTCTGTGTTTTACAAGTGAAGCCCAAGGACAGAGAGAGGCAGTGGGCTGCCCACATCCCCACGACCACAATGTGGCCTTGTCCTGGGAGAGGCTGTTGGGGGGACCTCCGCAGCTCTTCTGTGGCTGTGTCTACCCCAGTGGGTCCAGTGGGCCCAGGGTCTGCTCTGAAGCCCTCCTCTGCAGGCCCTGCTCTCCACAAGGCTCCAAGGTTCCACACAGACAACTTCCTCCCCATTCCCCTGCCCATTCCCCAGGGAGCCGTCCTGTTCCAGGACCCAGGCAGGAGAGGAGGCACCTTCCCCATCCTAGCACCCACCCCATCCCTGCCAGGCCACTTCACCGTGACCTCAGGCCATCCTCACCACAGCCACGGCAGAAGGGTAAGATCCCGATGAGGAAACTGAGGCTCAGCCAGGTAACGAGCCCGCCAGGTGGGAGGTGGCATCTGAAGGGCTGCGTGATGCCACCCCCAAGCTCCCAGACACTGCACTCCACATGTGGCCATGGTGGCACAGGGGCTGCAGCTGCTGGTTCCCAGACAGCGGGTGCAGGAAGCCTGGGGAGGATGGGGCTCTGCAGCCTGGAGAGGAGCCCCTCCCCAGTGGGGGAGCCCCTCCCGGACAGGGCACATGTGGTCACATGCCCACAGTCAGTTTACACCTCCAAAACCTGGGCAGTAGACGTCACCCAGGGGACACCCAGGCAGGGAGGAGGGGGCAGTTGGCCCACACAGCTGGGTCGTTGGGTCCATTCTGTGTGAGGAGTCGTCTCCAAGGGCAGGGGTAGCACAGTGCAGGCCCCCTGGTGGTCTCGGGGGCAGAACTGGGGGCTTCGTCTCTGTGCTGCCTCCATACCCTGGAACAGAAACACCAGGTAAACCCCGGGCTGACCAAGCTCATCCTGGCTGCCAGCACCCCAAGCCTGCTGTAGTGTGGCCGGGGGCCCTTCCCACCCCTCTGCAGCAGGTATGTGCCTCCTGCAGTGTGGGCTGAGGGGGAAGGGCAGCCTTCCCACACTGTGCAAGCTTGGGGAATTGAGGAGGCTGAGCTGAAGGCCACAGCACCCAAAGCCCCAGGAGAGGGGCTTCCAGCCAGCCTGGAAGTCACCGCAGAAGCAGGAGTGACTCTGCCCCTCCCAGCAGGAGCAGGCTGTGGGGACCATAACACCAGCTCTGCCAGGGGTGAGGACAACTCTGCCCAGCTGGGTGGGGTCTGTGGGGCTACATGAAGAACCCCGTAACCCACCGTGACCGGGCCCAGGCTGACCCCTGGGCGTCTGCCCTGCGTGGGAGTTCTGCCCTGCGTGGGAACGGTGCTGGCAGAAGCCCCTTGTTTTGAGCAACTCATGGGCAAAGCGTTTTTAAGGGAGAAGAAACTTACTGTGCGACGGACAAAAGAAATAAAAATAAACACCATCCAAGTAATCCAGGGAAGAATCACCAACCCTGCCGACAATGTTTAATACATGAACTCCAGCCTCACCCACAGAGCCGGAGAGGGGAGGGTGTGAATGAGGAAGACCTCAGGTGGCCTGGCTGGGTTTCCGCACTTGTTTTCCAAACAGGAGCAGGCCAACCGTCTGGAAAATGGGAGAGAGAGGCCTGGTGGCAGCAGGCCGGCCGATGGTTTGCACGTGGAACCCCCGAGAGCACACTGGCTCTGTGGGCACAGGGCGCTCCGTGGGTCCTGGTGTGCCGAAGCCCCGGTCCCAGATGCAGGAACCGGCTGTCCCTCTCAGGCCAGGCTGCTGCGTGAGCCTGAGCACATGTGGCTGCACCTCTCTGAGGCCCTGAGAGGTTAAGATTCTTAGCCTGGACGCCACAGGGTTGGGGATGTCTGGAGATGTCCACCAGATTTTCCGAATGCAGTACAGCATTGAATCTGGAGCCACATCCGGGCCCGACTGGCACTGGGAGGCCCCATGAAGCTGGTTCCCCAGTGTATAGCTCAGGAAGGATGGGGGCGTCATTCTCACTCAGGTTTTAATGTGCCCCTAATAATGGGGTTTCCTCACCCTTCGATGGGTGCCATACACCCTGTGGTCCCCACTTCACCCTCTGTCCTGGAAGCTCCCAGTGCCTCAGCCTGCAGTGTGCAGTTCTCAGGAATGGGCCTCGGGAACGCGCACCGAGGAGCCTTCTGTGCTTAGACCTAACGTACTGAGTAAGCGGGAAGTAAATCTGCCACTGCAATGCCCTGCATTTTGGAAAGTTCCTGAGAATTTCTGCTTCCTCTGAATCACCTCACCATCCCCTACTGACCAGGGGGAGAGCATAGTCATCCTTGTTCTGAAAACACAGCCTTATGGAAGCAGGATGAAATGTGGCCTAAAGGCCCCCGGATGTCAGTGCATATTTCAAGTCAGATCCTGGGCCCCTCCGTGCATTCTTTGTGCTCTCCGTGTCTGGCCAGTGGGGGCAGCAGCCCACCCCTTCCCTGCTGCTCTGTTTCACCCTCCATGGCATCGATCAGGGCTGTGCTGTGGTGCCTAATGGACCTCCTCCAGACGCCTACCCTCGCTCCTGGTAATGGTCCTCACAGAGCACAGAGGGAGGGGCCCTGGGAGCCGTCTCCCCCAGCCTTGTCCTCATGGCACTGGCATCGACTTCCAGAGCCCCCAACGTGTCTGTGTTGGGAGCAACCGAGGCATCAATCACCGGTGACCTCATCCTCCACTCGATAAAATGTGCATTATGACTTTTTCCCCTCCCAAGCCTCTCCAGGGACCCGGGGCTGATTGCAGCTGCTTACTGCAGGCCAAGCAGGAGGCAGGGGCGGACAGAAAGCCGGCATCTGTCAGGCACTGCACAGCACCGTTCCTCTGCCCAGAGCCCAGGCTCCTCCCCAGCCTCTGGCTGTGCTGCCTCCCAGGAAGATCTCCCAGGAGATCTTCCCAGTGCCCTGTCCAAGCAGGTGCCACCTCGGCATTGTGCACTGCTGCCATTTGTCTGTCCCTTCTTAGCTCTCATGCCCCTACATAGGTGCACTTCTCATTAACTGTGTACCTGCTTCTTCTCCACCAAGCTTGTTCAGCCCTCGTAAGTGTCCACTGGTATCTGTTGAATGAATCAACCAAGAAAGGTGCCAAGCAGGGAGCCAGGTACTCAGTGTACATTGTTTTATGTGTTCATGGCAACATTCCTTAAATAAGTATAATTATCTCCCCTTTATAGATGAGAAAAATTAGATTCAGAGAAATTAATAGCCCAAAGCTAGAATTTCAAATCCAAATATTGCTCTAAGACATTTTGTCAGCAGACACAGCACAAGAAGAGAATGTTTCTCTCTTGTGAAACATTCTTAAGGTCGACCCAGGCCAGCTTACGGAGCAAACATCCCGTGGGAGGCTAGGGTGGCATTGTGACGATGGATGCAACTACCCCCTCCTGTTAGCTCCCACAACACCTGTTCTATGCCTCCCTTTGACCTTTCCTAGTACAACTTCTCACTGACTTGTATTCTCATGATTTCTGATATTTCTCAGTCTCCAGCTGGATCTCAGTTGATGGGGGACAGCAGTCTCATTTGAATAATGCTCATATTCCCCAGACTGAAGGAGTTCTCCCCAACTTCACACACCCTGCCCTGAGATAATTGTGCGGGTGTGTAGAAATTTCTTATTGGCATGCTTTACTCCCTAATAGAATGTGAGCTCCTGGTGGTCAAGAGTCGTTTTATTCAATTCTTTTTCTCCTGAATTTAGCACAGGTGCCTTACTACCTTGTAGTAAGGGGTAAAGATATGGTGGATGGATGGATAAACAGATCTGACGAACGGATGGACGGATGGGATGGATGGACGGATGGATGGATGGATAAATAGACAGATGAACGGATGGATGGACGGATGGATGGATGGATGGATGGATGGACGGATGGATGGATGGATAGATGGATGGATGAATGAATGGATAGATGGATGGATGGATGGATGGAGGATGGATGGACAGATGGATGGATGGATGGATGGACGGATGGGATGGATGGATAGATGGGTGGATGAATGAATGGATGGATAAAATGGATGGATGGATGGATGGATGGATGGATGGATGGATGGATGGACGGAATGGATGGATGGATGGATGGATGGATGGATGGATGGATGGATGGATAAATGGATGGATGGATGGATGGATAGATGGATGGATGGACGGATGGATGGATGGATGGATGGGTGGATGAATGAATGGATAGATGGATGGATGGATGGATGGATAGATGGATGGATGGATGGATGGATGGATAGATGGTGGATGAATGGAATGGATAGATGAGTGGAACTGGATGGATAGATAGATGGACAGATGGAATGGTGAAGGTGGTAGTGGATGGGGCGGACGACGTGTGGCGGCGTGACGGACAAGCGGTGACGGACGGACAAACGGACGGATGGAATAAATGAAGGATGGATGAGTGGATGGATGGATGGATGGATGGGATAAATGGATAGATAGGTGGATGGATGGAAAGAATGGAATGGAGATGAATAGACGATAAATAAATGGTAGTGGAATGGACCGGATGGATGGTGGATGGATGGATGGATGGATGAAAGGATGGAATGGATAGATGGAATGGATGGATGGATGGATGGATAGATGGATGGATGGATGGAAAGGAATGGATGGATGGGAATGGATAGATGAAGGAATGGAAATGGCTGGAATGGATGGTGGTGGATAGGTGGAATGGATGGATGAATGAATGAAAGGATGGGTGAATGGATGGATGGATGGTGGTGGATGGATGGTGGTGGTGGATGGAATGGAATGGAAGAGTTGGTGGATGGACAGACGAATGGATAGGTGGATGTATGAATGATGGGTGGATGAACGGATGAGTAGGTATGTGGATGCATGAGTGGATGGATGGATAAGTGCATGGATGAGTGGATGAAAGAATGAAAGTCAGGCATGCTCAAGTGATTATTATGGTCTCTTCTAAAAGATTTTTTGAGAGCTACTTAGAGATGTAAGTATCTGTGAATGTCGCCAGTTACCATCAAGTGGAGAACATTTCCCAGCTGCAGTCACAGAGAGAAATGACGGTGGAAGAAGGGTCAGAAAGATGTGGTATCGCTGGCCTCAGATATGGATAAAGGGGCCACAAGCCAAGAAATGTTGGTGGCCTCTAGACACTGGGAAAGATGAAGAAATGCATTCACCCTTTCAGCCTACAGAAGGAACACAGCCCTGCCCTACAGACACCTTGATTTTAGCCCAGTGAGCCTGAGCTGCAGTTCTGGCCAACAGAACTGTGAGGTAATCACTGCGTGCTGTCATAAGCCACTAAATGTGTGGCAATTTTCTGTAGCAGAAACAGAAAATTAATATGGGGGATTTGCTGTTTAATAGAGAAGTGGGCAAAGTGCTTGAGTGATCTCTCTGTATGGGGCCCAGGGAAAGCAGCCTTTCCTCTAAAAGGGCCTTGACCCAGTGGACCCTTCCTGGGAGGCCTGAGCACGGCTCTGTTAGCCTCCTTCGCAGGCGACACACGGCCGTGGGAAGGAAGCTGCCTTGTGTTCACTCGCATCAGTGTGCATTATTCTTCACAGTGGAAATAGGACTGTCATTTATGAAGTGGTGCTAGAGCCAGTGGGTGCAAGATCCGCCCAGGAACCAGGGCGCTGGGAGCTGGTGCCTTTCTGACCTGCAGATGGAGAGACCAGGACCAACAAAGCTCACGTGATGTGCCCAAGTGTAGAGGGCCCCAGAGAGCGACCCTTGTTGGGTAGCCCCCAAAGCCTGGGCTCCTGGGCGTGGCTGGAGTGAGGTTTTCTGCAGTGCGGTCTTATTTCAGAGACACTGGTGCGCTGGCAAGTCGGGGGAAAGCCCCCGGCCTGGAATCGCACGGCCTCTGCTCTGATGCTTTGAAAACACTGTTTATCAGGCACGCTTCCTCCATTCTCCTGTGTAAAGCCGATGTTTTTCATTTCTCATTCCTTACACCTAATATCCGAGTGCTTTCCAAGCAAAAGCACACTCCTGTCCACAGGGCATGTGAGACTGAAACAGCTGCTATATTTAACAAAAAAACACATCCTGTTGCCATGACAACCTGCGTCTAAAATTAGAAACGCCACATACCACGGGGTAGATGCCATGAAACGGGCTGCTCCCGTCACTCTCTTCAATTCTCCAGGCAGGGGTTGGGTGCTCCTGGCCCGCACCGCATCCTGCAGTGGATTTGTATCAGACGGACTCCGTGTGGGTAGACAAAAATCTCTTTCCAATTTCCTTAGACCCCTGCCAGCCCCGTGCATGGGTGGGCTCCTTGTGTTCCTGGTTCCCAACGGTTTGTCTGTCAAGCTGGTGTCGCCTCTCAGGAAGCATGGACAGAGGTATCTGGGAGGGAGGGAGGTGGTCGGGGTCCAGGACCGGAGAGCCAGCTGGGTGCCCCTGGTGACACAGCAGTCCCCTCCCTAACCGCCCTTCCCACTCTCACATGACCAGTGCTTTGCTGGCATTTCAGAGGGCTTGGCCCTCGGCACCTTCCCACATCTCAGAATCAACTCTCTGAGCACTGCCCACTCAGGCCTGACCCATCTCACCACACGGGAGGCTGCTCAGGGCCCTGGACCCTTGTGGCTCCCCCTGCCACGTCCCCGGCCAGGCAGCCTCATGGGCAATCTTCTTGCCTCTCAGATGTGCATGACTCCTTCCCTCCTTCCATGCCTGCGAGGGGCTGCCAGGCTACCACTCTCTCCTGTCCCCTGGATACCGGCCCTGCCCTCGGAGGAGGTTGCCCGCAGGCCCCGACCCCAGTCCGTCTGCCCCTCCACCACGTGTGCTTCTGAAACGAGCAAGGCTCAGATGCCTAAACCCTGCTTGGCATGCAGCCTTTGCTACCCCATGAGCTACTTGGTTGAGGTCCTGGGCATCTGGGCCCAGAAGGGAGCTCCCCTGACTGTGTAGTTGTCATTGTCTCTGATATGGTTTGGATCTGTGTCTCCGTCCAAATCTCACCTCGAATTGTAATGCCCAGTGTTGGAGATGGGGCCCGGGGGGAGGTGATCAGCTCATGGGAGTGGAGTTCCCATGACTTAGCACCATCTCCTCGGTACCGTTTAGCGGGTGAGTTCTCACAGGATGTGGTTGTTTAAGAGTGCGGCACCTCCCCGCTGTCTCTCTTGTTCCTGCTTCAGCCATGTGAGATGTGCCTGCTTGCCCTTCGCCTTCTGCTGTGACTGTAAGTTTCCTGAGGCCTCCCCAGCCACGCTTCCTGTACAGCCTGCAGAACTATGAGCCAATTAAAACTCTTTTCTTTATAAATTACCTAGTCTCAGGTATTTCTTTACAGCAGCACAAGTCTCAGGTATTTCTTTATAACAGCACTTTAGAGCCACACAGTAGCATTGATTGTTTGTGCGTGGTTCTGTGAGTTTTAACAGACATAGAGATTTGTGTAACCACCACCACATTCCATCAGCACGACACCCCCCTGCTGCCCCGTGTAGCCACACCCTCCTGCACCGAAACCCCTGGGGCTGCTGACCTGTTTAACATCCCCACAGTGGTGTCTCTTCAAGAACCGAGCAGATTCAGTCCCACAGTGCACAGCTACCTTCGCTCAGCGTGACTTCTTGAGACCCACCCCAGGTTGTTGCCTGTATCAAGTTAGTTCTTTTTTATTTCTGGGAAGTGGTCCATGACACAAACGTGCTGTCATTTATTCCACTGTTAAAGGGCATTTGGGCTTTTCAAGTGTTTGGTGATTATGACTAGAGTTGCTATAAACATCCACATTCAGGTTTTTATTTATCTAGAGAAAATGCCCAGGGACCTAGACTGCTGAGTCATATAGTGGTATGTGGCTGACATTTTAGGGCACAGCCAAGCCAGTTTCCAGGAGGGTGTCCCCCTTTTGCACTCCCCCCAGCGGCGTTCTCACCTGCACGTGTACTGTTTTACCACACTGTTCTCACAGATGTGTTTGGCTGTGCAGGTAGGGCTGTCACCCAGTTTTTAAGGGACTACACTGTCTTTCCACCCCTAGTGAAAGCTAATTTCTAGTTAACTCTTTATAAGCAAGAAATTAGCTTCCATTAGGGTTGGAAAGACAGTGCTGTCCTTTAAAAACTGGGCGACAGCCAAAGAGTTAGCTGGCTGAGTGAGGTGGCTCATGCCCGTAATCCCAGCACCTGGTGAGGCTGAGGCAAGCCGATCACCTGAGGTTAGGAATTTGAAACCGGCCTGGCCAAAGGGTGAAACCCCATCTCTACTAAAAATACAAAAAATAGCCGGGTGTGGTGGTTCACGCCTGTAGTCCCAGCTACTCGGGGGACTGAGGCAGGAGAATCACCTGAATACGGGAGGTGGAGGTTGCAGTGAGCAGAGATCGCATCACTGAACTCCAGACTGGGTGACAGAGCGAGACTCCTTCTCAAAAAACAAACAAACAAACAAACAAGAGTTAGCCAAGGTTTCCCAAGGTCTGTGTTTTGCAGGAGAACTATCCGGGCTGCTCTAACACATGCTGCCAATATTCACTTTACAGTCTTGTGGAGACATTTGCCAGGGTGTACAGCAGTAAGTAATGATAAAGCTCATCTGTATCCAGCACTTAGGAGTGGGCTGGCACCTGCACGGCCGCACTGACTCCCCACAGCCCTGTGCGGTGGGCGATGGCACAGCCCTGGCTTTGCTGCTGAGAGGCTCGCCTGCCTGGGGACACACAAGCTCGGCGAAATTTACATGAAGCTAATAAGACTGAAGTTCCAGGAGCTCTAATGTGTAGTTCCCATCCAATGGGAAAAAATTCTTAAGAGGAATTTGTAATTTTTGCCACCTGAAAACCCACTATCTGTTCAACAAAAGTGAAATTAGTTCAGAATATCAATCCGAAATTTTTAAGAACATTCACTACCCAAGAAAACATAAAAAGCATTAATATTTTACAGATCAGGTGTGAAAGAAATATGGCAGAGATTTTCCTAAATTTGACAAGAATCCTAAAATTTCTCTCGTCGTTACCAACAATAGGCTGCCAAGTTAAAATGAACTTTTCTAAACTGTCAACAACTAAGAGAAAAAAGAGGTCACTCATGCTGGAGGAGACTGGATTATCTTTCCATTTTCGTCATAGAAATGATGTTGTGTGCTTGTATGAAGAGACCATGAAAAAGTATACAGACAAAATTTGGAGAGAAATGTACAACAGGCTGATAATTAGTAAATGACTGATGCTGCTATTTTTCTTCATTTTGTGATGCTTGTGGTGTTTGTCAGTTTTTAAAGAGTCGTAATTGGTTGCAATTTTCTTCTCATTCAAAGTAACTGTTCACTTTTATGCTTAAATTTGTGTTTATAATTTTTCTCTTTTTCTTTCAGGTCTCCAAGGTTGTAGCGTCTTCAGGCCCCACACACCTGGGTCCACTGCACAGGGTAGGGGTGTCAGAGCCTGACTGTAAACATCTTTGCAGCTTCGCCTGCAGGTGGAGGTCAGGGCAGCCGAAAGTGCAGGCCAGCACAGCCTTGGGGGCTTGGGCTCTGGGGACAGCCCACAGGGCATTCCGAGTGTGGTCCAGGGCAGCAGGAGCGGCTCCTGGCAGATCGGCTGGTGACAATCTCCCGTGAGTGGGAGGAGTGGAGGTGGGGTCTGTTTCCAGAGCCCCCACAAACTTTCACTTCATTTCATTGCCTTTTCAATGCCCTTGTGCCGCTGCGCGTGAGCTGGATACAGGCCCTTCTTCCCGGAGAAGGGAGGTGTCACGTTGCACTGGGAACCTGTGCCAGAACTGCACGCCGTGAGGATGGGGGATTCTGCAGCGTCTTCACGTGCCCCTTTCTGGACACGACTTCCACTCTTCCATCCTCATTCACGGGCATGTGGCTTGATCATTATGCCCTGGTCTCCCAGGAGATCACGGTCAGAGTGCAAGACCATGGAAAAACAGTGTTAAACCAAATCTGCTTCTTTTTGGTTTCACTGGTTTATTGCCTATTGTCATCCCTTCCACTAGCAGGTGGCTCTCACTGTACACGTAACAAGTTATCCACCTGGGCCAGTGTGCTAGGAAGCATGTGCCGTGGCTATTGTCTAATGCTGTGTAACAAACCCCAACTCTTGATGCTAATAACAATGACAACCTTTATTTTGTTCATGAATCTGCTGGGTGGGACAGCTTCTCCCCGTGCCGTGGACGCCAGCGGGGAGGGTTTACAGGCTGGGTCTGAAGTGGCCTGAATGCTCACTCATGTCTGGTGGCTGATGCTGACTGTGGGCAGGGACCTTGCGGGGGCTGTCAGCCAGAGCACCTGGGCTTCCTCACACCGTGGTGGCTTGATTACAAGGTCAAGGTCCTGACAGAAAGGAAGTCCAAGAAGAAGCTGTCTCATCTTGCCTGTCCTGGCCTTGGAAGTCATATGGTGTCACTTCTGCAGCATTTTATTCAGTGAGGTGGCCCTCAAGTCTCATAAGTTCCAAGAGCAGGAGAAAGAGATTCACTACTTGGCAGGAGTGGTGGCAAGTTCTGGATGAGTGTGCAGGACTGGAGCAGTGTTGTGGGGAGACCCAAGCTGCCACGTGGCATGCGTGTCAGGCATTCTAAGATGCCCCAGTGAAGTGATTCATTGTTAGGACACATGCATTAGACACAACATTTTTTTGCATGGTGAAGATGTCTGGGGGGTGTGTTGGTTGGAGCAAGTCAACATTACTTTAAAATTACTTTCTCAGGGAACATCAACCCTGACCCACGTTCTTACCTCTGAGTGAGGCAGCCCCGCCCCGATGCTGGACTCTGTTGAGAGCCTCTGTTTCCACAGAACACACGGGTCCCACTCACTCCCAGCAGCCCAATGGAAAAGG
The DNA here is from genome assembly GCF_008728515.1 of Papio anubis. Classification (NCBI taxonomy): domain Eukaryota; kingdom Metazoa; phylum Chordata; class Mammalia; order Primates; family Cercopithecidae; genus Papio; species Papio anubis. The sequence goes on from NC_044985.1 coordinate 123,719,906, forward strand.
CACGTGGTTCCAAGACTCATCTCCCACCTGAGTAGCAAAGGCCAGGTATTTGCGGGGGACCACAAGCTTGCCTGATATCATCAGAGTCCTTGGTCGAGGGATTAGAATGTATGCTGTGTTCCCTGGAGGGCATCTATCCTTCTGCTTTTGCCCCATAATCTCTCCTTCTCTGTCCATCCTCCAATTCAAGCAGGTGGTCAGCAGCGCCAGGCTCATTGCCTTACAGAGGGTCATGACTTAGTCAAAGCAGAAATCTCATCCCCTGCGAGAATTTATGGATTTTGTTTCCAAAAACGCAAGCCCTGAGTTTCAGTGGAAGAGCAAGAATCTGAAGTACAGAGTATCTTAGACAGAAGCATGAAGGGAAAATACCTTCCAGCAAGTGAGACAGAGCATCTCCTGGGCTGGGGGAGCTGATGAGGGCAGGGAGCCTTGCAGGTCCTGGAAGAAGGGGCTTCCACCCGGTGGGGCAGAGCCTGACTGTGGTCACTCTCCTCACCATGTCCTGTGGCTCCTGGACCTTCGCTAGATCGCCTTCCCAGCGTCCTCGTGCTCAGGTGTGGTCACCTGATGAGACAGGCAAGCAGAAGTGAAATGTGCCGCCCCAGGACAGGTGGACAAGGCACAGGCCTGCCTTTGTGCCTGTGAGAGGCAGCCTCCAAGATGCCCAGCAATCCCCACCTCCTGGCATTCACACCCTTGTGGGACCCCTCTCCTTGAGTATGGAAGGGACTACACAGAACACTGCAGAAGTAATGGGGTGGGACATAAAAAGACGGTGGCTTCTGTTCTGCTCTCACTGTCCTGTCCCAGCACCCTCCCTCTCTCCCGTTCTCCCTTATTTTAATGAGGCCAGCTGCCATGCTGTGCACTACACCAGGCAGAGGCCCCCATGGCAAGGGCCTGAGCACAGACTGGAGCCAACGGTCATCCAGGGACAAAGGCTCCAAGTCCAAGAGTCCATGAGGATCTGAATTCTACCGACAACCATGAATGAGCTTAGACATGGAACCCACTCCAGTTGAACCTTTGGATAAAACCCAAGCCCCTGCTGAGGGCTTGACTCCACCCTCATCCAAGAATACAAGGTGGGGGCACTCAGCTGAGCTGTGCATGGATTTCCAACCCCCAGAAACTGTGAGATCATAACTGTTTCTGGTTTGAAGCCACTAAGTTGTGGGGGTGATTTCTTCTGCATCAGTAGATATAACTGTCGCGTGTTTCCCATCTGCTGGCTGAATGCAGCATCCTCCGCTGACCTGGGGGAGGGCAAAAGTGCAGAGGGAAGGTTTCCACGGACCAGGAGCACCTGCTGTGCGGGACAGTCAGGAGGCAACAAAGTCGACTGTGTCGAGAGACTGAAATTTGTTGTTGTTCCTGCACCTATCGCTCCCCTGAGATGGAGTGGCTGTGTGCTGCATCTCGGCAGAAAACCTGCATCATGTGGGAATAAATTAGGCTACGTGTGATAAAATACCCGGAAAACAATGGTGTAAACCAGTAAGTGTGTTTTTCTCACGGGGCAGGTGGTTTGGGGGTCAGTGCTGGTTGGTGTTGGCTCAGCAGCTGTACATCCGGGCAGAGGCTCTGTGGCTCTCCTGGCCTTTCTCTCGCCTTTGCGGGATGTCTGCTGCTTCTCCAGGCTTTGCGTCCACTCTTGAAGAGCAGTGCCAGCTGTTTTGCCATTTCCATGAGGAAAGGAAAAGGTGTCTCAGATGTCCCTGGCACGCTTCTCCTTGGTCAGAGTGTGTCACTTGGCAGCTCCTGGCTGTTTCCCTGAGTGGAAGAAGTGCCTCCTCAGCTCACTCCCTCTGCTAACTGCAGCATCTCCGGCTTGCTTCTGCTGATGTGTTATCCTTCTCCTCCAAGCTGCAAAGAAAGGTCTGGCCTGGAAACCTGAATTCCAGTCACGGTTCAGCCCTCAGCCTTGTTTGTGGCTTTGGCCACTTGTCTTTCTTCTCTGAGCTGTTATGTTCTTCTACACAAGGGATTCCGTTCCAAGGACCAGCTAAATCATTTGGGAATTTTAAGATTCATGGATAAAAGGAGGCCTGGAAAGAAATGAAAAAGAAGCAGAATTCCATTAGGAATGCCTAGCGGTGAAGCTGGGAGTGCACTCCCGCTGGCTGAGGGGCTCCTGGAAAAAGAGGTCTGTCAGATGACAGAGGTGGAGAGAGGTTGGGCAATGGGAAGGGCCACGTGGCAGGATGAGAAGGCAGTGGCAATGCCAGAGATAAGACGGGCTCTGCAGATTTTGCCTTTAGAACAACTAGAATTTCTCTTTGGCCAAAAGACATGTTTGTAGTGAGGGAGAATCTGGCCGAGGACACTTCTGCTTGTGTGCATTTCTTTTAGGCATAACATCAGCTCTCAGGGCGCGGGCAGTGCTTTCTCTCCCTCACACGGAGCAGGTGGTCCTTCCTCAGAGGACGGCCTCAGGCACCATCAGACCCGTCAGAGAATCACAGCCCAGCGCCTGCCAAGCACACCCGCCACCTCCTGGAACCTGCAGTTCTTGTCTTACTTACAAATGATACCAAATGCCTGGGCAGCCCCCTGTTCTCCACATTTTCTGGATTTGTGCGGTTTGCTTTGCTTTGCACAGTGTTTTTGCGCACAGTGTCACTTGCCCTTCATGGCAGCTCCTCTGAAGGGTGACAGCTTCCTCTGGAGACCCTTTGTGACGTGTCCATCCGGGCCCAGTGAGACCTTCTGTGACCGCCCATTGGGGTCCAGTGAAGGAGCCCCATGGATCCTGAGCACAGAGGGCCTGTTGTCCAGCTCACAAGTCAAGAAAGGAACTCCGCAGCTCCCTGGCATTCTTCCCGGGTCCCCAGCAAGATCATCCTAGGTGTGCCGAGGTCAGAGCCCACAGAAGTGACCCCATAGGTAAAGTCTGCAGGTATAGCCACCTGCTCTTTGTGACTCCAGGGACCACTGGTGGAGTCCAATGGGGACCTCCTCATACACACACGTCCACTGGAGAACATGGGGCCCTCCTATCTAGAGACAGCTGCAGAAAGGCCTTGAGCAACTAGCATATGAAGTTGAAATGCTTCACCGGCCACTCTTCTTCCTCCTATGCACTGTACTTCCTTCTCAGATGCCCCAGTTGCTGAAAAAGATCCATCCTGTAGGGTTAAGGAGTACCCAGGTGTGGAAATGAGGGATTCCTGGCCCTTTCCACTGCTGCCTGGGGGCAGAGCAGGCCCTGCCATCAACTCAGGTGCATGCGGAAGAGGCTGGAGGTTCACCGGCCTTTCAAGGATAGGCGGTAACAGACAAAATCTTAGGCTGTGCAAACGTGAGGGACAAAATACACGGCTGTGTGGGAACTAAGGTGATCTCACTGTCAGAAAAGGGGTCTCCATGCCACGCAGTGGGGCCCCGAGCATCACATGCCACTCGCCCAAGCTGGGAAGAAAGTGCAGTGATTCACCCTTTCCTAGATGAGGAAACTGAGGCTCAGGGATGTGGAGTGGCTCAGGAGAATTCATAGATGAGGTTCAGAGCCGGCAGCCTGGCCTGGGACTTCTGAATTTCAAGGGTTGACCCCTTTGCAGGCTCTAGGCCTGGCCATCCTAAGTGGGGAGTGGGGATGGCTGTTCTTCCTGCCCTCTGGCCTGGGGCTAATTCCCCCGAACTGATCTTTCTCCTCCTGGCGTCCTCTTGCCCACCCCTCCCCACTTCCACAGGCTCCCCAAGAGTCAGGCAGGGCCACAGGCCTATGGGACTTCACAGCGTGCCAGGCAACATTCAGTCTTAGCTCTTGACCTGGTCAAAGGGAGGGAGGCCTCTGGAAAGGGTTCTTCTCTCTAATGGGAAACAGCTGAGCAGCGCACCCCACCATCACCGCCATGACGGGAGGACTGCTGAGCAGCGCACCCCACCATCACCGCCATGACGGGAGGACTGCCCAGACATGTCTTCCCAGAGCAACGTGACCAGCTTCCCCTCTCTCTCTCTTTCTGTCTCTATCTCTCAGCCCCCCTTCACCCCCAAACTGCAGACTGGTGAGCTCAGGGACTGATGGTTGTTATTTCAACCGAGTTCAGGAGTCAGGTGTTACACAGCAGCAGATGCTCGGAACACCGTGTCATCCCCACACGGCAGATTCAAGTTCCTTTAGCACTTATTGAGTGCCTTCTGCATGCCGACTCGGAGCCTTCACACTCTTGCCCAGCAGCCCAGGGCAGTCGATCTCCTGTGGACGCGCAGCCTCCCCTCGTGTGCAGGGTCTGTTCACACGGCTGCTCATCTCCTGGGATGAGTTTTCAGAGTGTGTCTTTGCAGGCATCCCTGTGGGAAGCAGGTTTGAATGGGGGGTGCACAGGGAGGTACCTGGGGAGACATGTCACAGCGTCCACTCCTAGGGAGCTTTGCTTTATCCCCAGGTGTCCTTGGTTTGGGTGAAGGGACAGGATTTCAAAGCAGCCTTTCCTTCTGTCCTGCTCCCTGCCTCTCAGATGAGGATGTCCTGCCAACTGCTGGCCTCTGTAGGTGACCATGCCAGGGACAGCCGCACCCCATATGGAGCACAGAGGCTGGTGGCTGGCGGGCCTGTGACCACCATGCTGCCAAAACACGTTACTGGTGTACAGATGTTTCTCTCCACACATCCCGGAGCTGTTTGAGGGCAGGGCTGTATCAGAGTCGCCCGTGCACACTCACACGCAGCACGGTGCCCTAGGGACCTCACCAGCACCACCCAGAACCTTTTGTTGGAGAAGCCGGAGGTCATAGTGATGGGAGGTGGAGAGTATAGTCTGGCTGTTGGCCGTGCTTGAGTCCTCACCTCCATGTGTGCTGTGGCCACCTTAGCACAGAAGCACACACTGTGATTCTAAGAGGGACAACGTGTGTGTTCTGAGTCTTGCTGAAGGCTACAGGGTTCCAGGGAGGAGGCTCCTACCCACAAGGGCAGGGGTGCCCTGCAGTGGCCAACTCCTGGCCTCCAGGTGGCCAGCCACCCGGCTTCCCCCTCCTCCCTGGGTTTCCGCCAGTTTCCCGTCTGCTCCCACAGATTCATCTGCTGGGGACAGCCAGTTCAATCGTAAGAAAAGAAAGGCAGATGCTGTAGGTGACGATTTTTTGGCAGTCTCCAGAGAAAACAGGAATCTGGACTCAGGAGAAATGCTGTGTGCAATGGAAGACGCTGCTGCCCACTCACCTGGGTCAGGACTCAGGGAAGTTCGGGGGCCTCCCGTGAGACGGCGTGCCCTCAAGGGCGTGGTGGGGGCCACGTTGGGACCGGTCTTTCCTCGGGGGCTCAAGGAGCGCACGTCCGTATTTTCATATTGGTTTAACTTCATGCTGGCCATTGGCAAAGATAAATTTAAAAAAAAAAAAAATCAAAGACATTGTCAGTGGGGAAGGGAGTTTTCCAGATGAATCAGAATCCATTAATTTTATCCCCACACATTTGGTGACTGAATATTCACATGACTCATGCACAATAGAGGGATGCAAATCTGTCCCCAGCACACTCGCGTGCCGAGGTGACGTGGCAGGCGTGGTGTCTTCACCTCCCAGCACTGCCAGTCTCCCTAAGGAGCCCCCGGACTGACTGCAGACCCGGCCCGAGGCGTCAATGCCAACCAGCCCATGAGGGAGAAGTTCAGCCTGTCCAACTTGACTCCCTCCCTCTGCTCCTCTGTGTGAAGGTGCCTGTGCCTGCAGGGCTGGGGGAGGTTGGCTTAGGGACCCCACCTGATCTGGATGAAGCCTGAAGATCCACAGGCCTCTGGGGAGACCCTGGGCAGGCCCCACACCTGGTCGCTTTCCTGCATCTCCTCAGGGAGGTGTGGCACAGAGGCCTGGGCTCAGTGTCTCCTACCCACGGGCTGCTGTGCTCAGTTTCACGGTTTCACCCTCGGGGCCTCTGTGTCTGCAAGGGAGCTCAGTCAGCAGCTGTCCAGGCCTAGGGCTCCCCACCTGCCTTGCCGCTCCCATAACAGTGAGCACTCAGTACTGATGCCGGAATGGCAAGCCCTGACCCAGAGCCATGTTTCTAGCAGCTATTTGAACCCCAGGGGTTTATTGTGGCAGACGCATTCCAGAAACCATGCCTGGGCTGGGGTGTGAAGCTTGAACACTGCTCCAGGCCTGATGGACCCGGGCTATGAGGCTGCGCCATGGCCACAAGCACAGCTTTTGGGCGGTGGAGAAGGTGCACTGAGAGACCGATGCTGTGCCTTCAATGGACCTGGGCACCACCTGGCATAGGGCACCCTCAACCTGCCATCATCTACATCTCGGGAGGCTAGGCGACAGTTCCAGAACAACCACAGGAGTGGTCCCTGCCTGGTGCTCCTCCCAGGGGCAGGAGACCCCTCTCCTGGGGCCAACCTCAGGCACTACATGGCCTTCGCTGCTCCTGAAAGTGACTGGCTGGGAGAGGCTTTGGAGCTAACAAGGCCCAGAGTTGCACAGCACAAGGTTCTCTAGAAATCCCTCTCCCATGTCATGGACTGGGAAACTGAGGCAGGGAAGAGGGAGCAGAGGCAGAGTCCCATGGCTGACCATTTGTTCTGCAAATTCTGAATGCCCAGCAGTGTGCTTTTTAAAGCTTTACTGAGGTATAATTTACATGTCATAAAATTCACCCACCGAGCAAGCATACAATTGCATGTTTTTCGGTAAAATTACAGATTTGTGAAACCATCGCCACACTCCAGTTTTACAACTTTTTCATCACCCCAAAATCCTCTCGAGCCTGCTTGCCGTCAGCCCCCAGTTCCACCCTCAGCCCCACGCACTGCTGGTGTATGCTCTGTCTCTCCCAGCGGCACTTTCCGTGGATGAGAGGTGAATATCCAAACCTAATCAGGTACCAGGCAAGCATCATGGGCATTCAACCCTTGAGTGCTGACACCCATGCTCAGAAGGGCTCCATGCTTGGGGTTCAGAGCTCTGCAGTCCTGCTCCTGCAACTCCTGGTCACTTTTTCTTCAGTCTGTTTTGTAAGCACAATCTGATGAGGCCGAGTAGCATGTTCCAGGCATGGAGCCTGGGCCCACACAGCTCCCGCCCCTTCCCACTGATGTCCTTAGTCCACACTTCAACCCCCACCCTCTCCTCCCAGGGCCACTGCCCGCCTCTCCCAAAGCAGTGACTGGGTCTTGTTAGCAGGGGGTGGCCTGCCTTCCTGAGTCACTTGCCATCCTAGTGGCAGCCTGGGCCCTGTGTGGTGAGGGTCACGGTCGGGTCTGGCCCCATGCAGCATGTTGGGTGGAACCAAGAGATGACTGTCTCCCATCCTGGGCTGGACGGTGGCTCAGCAAAGTCAGTCCCTCACACATCCTCGATCCAGGTCCCGTGCGTGCCCCGGCTCTGAGGTTCAGCCTGTTGGTAATGTTGTGTCCTGGGTGCTGGGGAGACAGATGCATGGAGCTGGTGCTGACGGCACACATGCCAGGCTGTGGAGTGGGGTCCAGGGTGCCTGTGAGGGTCTGCACTCCCCAAGCATCCCACGCCACCAAAGGAGTGTGACATTCAACATCAAATAACCCCGTGGCTGCTGGCCACCCCCATCGGCACCCTCCCTTTACCTCCCTTTATGCTGCACATCTGCACATCACGCAGGACAGCTCACTGCACCGGAGCACTTTCGGGACTATGAGGCAGCTCCTGTGGCCTTCCTGGCCTCGAGGTCTCCCTGATGTCTCTTGACTCTGGGCTCCATCCACCCAGCCAAGGGCTGTTGTTGCTTGTCCCAAACACCAGGTAATTCATGAGAAGATACGTCTTGTGAGTGCTGAGACCGTCACGTGCCCAGCCAGGAACAGAGAAGAGCAGGCATGAGGAGAGCCTCATCTTCTCCTCGTCCCACCAGGAAATCTTTGAATTCAGATTTCTAATGTCAGATGACAATGAATCTGGGTTCATGTTTAAAGCAAGCATCTCTTACTATGGGCTGTTTTCATGAACTTGGGACTTGGGAAGGCTGTAGCCACTGTCTCCAGGCAAAGACCACAAAGAAGGTGAGTGGGTGAGGGCCAGGCCGAGGCTCCCAACACAGCCTATGGGCAGACGGACGTAGAACTAGGAAGGCTCCAGTTTATGTAGCGGAAAGTACATACCCATCCCTCCCCCAAACACAATAAGCTGACATCCATTTCCTAAGGGCTACTGAGTTCTGCCAAGCAGCAAATAAATCACCCGCAACACCAGCGATGGGACAGGGAAGGAATCTGAAACCGCAGGCGCAGCGGCCGTGGTGCCAGGAGACATCGCTGTCTGCCGCGGGCAGGGGACTCCGTGCCATGAACACCCCTGCCAGCTGGAGCTGGGCTCTGCAGAGGTCTTGCCCGGGTGGGGGCCCTTGCATAGCTCCTCCGAGCTGCCCTGCCGGAGTGAGGCACAGAGGCAGGGGCAGAGTGCAGGGTCTCAGTTGGCACCTGCCACCATCTGGGTTTGGACAGAAAGCATGTCAGGTCATCGCCAGACCAGTCAGAAGATGCATTTGATCACTGGTCACAGCAGCACTGTCCGCATCATTCCAAGAGACCCAGTCGACGGTGGAGGGTGAGCATGGAAAACGGCCTTTTGCAATCACTTGCTCCGGCCATCTCAGACACAAAACCCAGAGTCAGCATCTTCCCCTGACACCCTGGCCCTGGCATTTGCAGTGAGGCAGCAGATGTTATGATCCAGTTCAAGATGGCCTTGGTGGTCTCACTCAATTCAGGTCCCGCCTAAAGATAGCCTGGAGCAGAACTGCCCCCTCCAGGAGGGGAGCTGAGCCATCGGCCTCTGTGGGTCTAAGAGCAGAGGGCCTGGGATCCCTGCCACCTGGGCTTCCTGGGTCATATCGCTTGGTCCCTTGGGGTCACAGCAGCAGAGGTAGGATGGCAAAAACCCATTTGCAGCTGCCTTCAGACAGAGGCCAGAGCTCAGAGCTCACCAGCCCCGCCCCCACGCCCATCGAGGAGTCTCAGTGGAAGCTGTTCTCTCTCACATGACAGGTGTTGGGAGGCTCACATTCCCTCGCAGGTGGAAAAGTGCTTTTTCAATCTCCAGCCCCACCTGTGAGCACTGACCTCATCAGCATTTCCCGGGGCTATAAATAGACCTGAAACACAATGAAGGGATCCAGTTTAGAGAAAACAGCCATGGACCTTATGTCACCTGAAAAACGCTTTGGTAGGGCAAATGCTGTTCTGAACTCTGTCCACTTTGTAAGTGTGGACACCACCATGACCCTCTCCTAGAGCACGCATTTGAAGGGTGGGTCCAGAAAAATAGATCCAGATTCCCTGCTGGATCTAAATTTTAGACATATTTTGACTGGCTGAGCATTATTTTTTAGAGTTTAGATTGATTGTACACATTTAATAATCTAGAAATCCTAGTTTATCTTGATAAGCCAGAAGATCTGGCCACATTGGGCTCAGTGTTCCGCAGCATAATAAGCTGGGTTCACACAGCTCCTTGGGTGGGGGCTGTGTACTGCCAGTCCCTGCCAACTGGGCCACATCCAGTTGTTGACACCAATTAACCATACTGTTTTCATCAATGTCCCCTGAGAAGTGGTCGTGAGCCTGCAGGACTTAGTTAACTGCAGGTGTAAAATGGGACATCAACTCCTGGAACTACCTTTTTCATAAAAATATATTCTTAAGGTATAAGTTTTCACAGTTTCTAAAAACAGCTGATCTTTTGTGGCTGTAAAGTAGGACCCACATAACTACATATGACTTCATGTTATTGATTAAATCTTTGAGATATTGATCACAAACATTCAACTGCATTAATCTATGTTAGAAATTTGAGAACCACCTCCTCCCCAAGCAGTTTTCAGAACCTGGCTCCCCCCATACCAAAGGGCCCAGATCATAATGTCTGCAGAGATGGGCTTGGCCAATTGGTGTCAACAACTGGATGTGGCCCAGTCAGCAGGGACTGGCAGTACACAGCCCCCATCGAAAGAACCATGTGAACCCAGCTTATTGTCCTGGGGAACACTGAGCCCAATGTGGCCAGCTCTTCTGGTTCATCAAGAGAAACCAGGATTTCTAGATTATTAAATGTATTAAATCAATCTGAACTCTAAAAAATAATGCTTAGCCAGTCAAAATGTGTCTAAAATTTACATCCAGCAGGCAATCTGCCTGTTTGTGACTCTGTAGAAATTATACAACTAAGACCCCTAGGCTTCCTGCTGCATCCTGCACCCTAGTCCCCTAGGGGAGCTTCATGCTGACTGCCCCCTCCTCTCTTACTCTGTGGCTTATTCCCCTATACATTTTCCAGAACCTCATGAGCCTGCACAGATCTCCAGATTATCTTCTCCAGATGGTCAGGAGGGACAGAGAGATCAAACCATCCCTGACTGCTGGGGATTCACAGGCTGCCTCCAGAAACAAGGACACCTGGGGCTTCTAGAAGTAGTCAAGAGAATGTCATTTCACAGGTGCAGGGTAAACCAAAAAATACTACTTTGTTAGTGTAATTGGTAGGAGTGAGAGAGCAACATTTTTCCTATTGAATAATGTCAAGGAAATCACAGTCAGAGTGTGGGCCCTGCAGTTGGACCATCTGAGTTTAAAGCTCCTCCATGAAGTTTACTAGTTACATGAACAAATCTATGTCTCAAGTTTATTTACTAAAAATATTGGAGACAATATTAATATTTATCATATCATTGTTAGGAGGATAAATTGGCACATGTCAGGTTTTTAGAACACTGTCTGGCAATGAAACCCTCAATCAAGTTTGCTTACCATAATCATTATTGTTATTTCTGGTCACCACTCCTCCTTTCCAAGTCCCCAGGAGTACATAGGGACAACAGCAAAGGAGCATTTCATTTGCAGGGTTCTGGCTTCATTTGCCCAGCTGCAAGGCATACTGGTGAAAGGGCTTGTGCCAACCTAGCACCCTGGCTCATACCACATCTCAACCAGGTCATGACATCTTACCCCATCTCATAGGGAAAGTAACAGGCAGGGAATCAAAGGGAGACAAGTATCCCACAACCCACCAAAAGAAAGCTTGGAGAGGTGGCTCTGAGTATCCCCCTCCCCACTGCAGAAAACAGTGACCCCACGGTCCCACTGCACAGACCCAGGAGTGGGTCATTTCCCCCCAGAATGTCCTCTGCACAGTTCCATGCTATTGCCCTGGCCCAGACTGACAATGCAGGGAGGGGACAGGAGACAACCGGCAGCTAAGGAGGGAGCACCACCAGCCTCAGGGGCATGGAGCTGAAAACCTGCACACCAGAGCCCCTCCTAGTCAGTCACCAAGCCCCTCAAGCCACATTTCCCAGCCCTGTCTGAGGATTGGAGTGGTCATGTGACTCATTCTAGCCATTGGAGTATAAGCAGAGTTCATGACCACCATACCAAGCCTGGCCTATAATCACCTCCTCTCTCCACCAAAGCATCCCTTCTCCCTCCTCCATCCTCCTGTCCTCCCTCCTCCTCTTCTCGTTCCACCACTGGCTGGATATCCACACTCAGGGAGACCTCAGAAGCCAGTGGTTCAAGAAGGCAGAGTCTCCATCCGTGCCTGGAGCTCGGCCACCGCTGACTGGACTTCATGGGAGCAAGAATCCCATATCATTGCATTGAGCCGTTGAGGTTTCTGGGTTTATCTGTCACAGCAGTTTGCATCCCACTATCTGGTACAGCAGGGCTGCCTCTGTCCTGCAGGTACATCCCCAACTGCCCCAACCCTGCATGGAGTCCCAGTGCTGAGCCCAGTGGTGAAGGGTGTGGACTTCAGGGTTGGACTGGCTGCATCCAACCCCAGCTCTGCCACGGCTGCAGGCAAATTGCTTTAGCCCTCTGTGCCTCAGTTTTCCTGTCTGTAAAACGAGGATCAGAGTATTTCCTCCCTGTATAACAGTCATTAGAAGGATGAAATGAGTTAAACCTGCAATGTGTTTACAGCTATGTGGGGCCAGTAGTATCTGCGAGGCAGGGGCTTCCTGACAGCATATTTTATTTGTAGAGATAAGGATCTCCCACACCAGCCATAGCTGTCATCATGACACAGTCACGGTTCTTTATGCTTCCCATTAGTTAGTTTTCCTCACACTCAAGGCCGATTTGCTCAACTTAACAGGAAGTGTCCACTGAGCTGGGAGGTCATTGCTGGTCCAGCCCTGCCAGCCTGTAGCGTGGGCTCCACCCCTGCCAAGACTCCTACCTTTCAGCTCAGATATTGATCAAAGATGTAGCCTCTGCATTGAGGCAGCTCCCAGCTCCAGCCTCAGCCACAGGCTCATCAGACAGGAGGATCCCTGCCCTACTGGTAAGGTCCTTTAGGGCCCTTAGTCACCTTTTCTATCAAGACATTAGCCAGAGCTATCACAGGCGGTCAGAGAAGATGAAAAACTATTAAACACGGAGAAGAAGGAGGCTGGGGTCTCAACTTGCCTCCCAGGGCTGTAGGGACAGTGGTTTCTAGCAGGCATCAGAGCTTCCCTTTGTAACAGGTGTTTCCTCACCCTAAGCGTGAATGGCTGAGAGGAGCCGTCCACGCTTTTAGGGTAAAGTCAAGGACACATCTCCCAATGGATGCTCCACACAGCCCTGACTCGAGAGTCTGGTAGACTGTGTTTGCGTTAATGCCTCTTCCAGGACCCCTGGGACAGGAAGAGGCACTGGCATGGAAGGAGGGCACAACTATCACAGAGTCTCCAAGGGGGAAGTCCTTGCAGGAATTTAAAATGAGGGCCTTGTCTGGAGGAAGGGCCAGGCTGAAAGCAGGATTTGGAGTCCTCAAAGGAATGATGACGCCTGCAGCTTCAAGGGTAGGCTTGTTTGCTGCAGGCGTCTGAAGGCTCCTGCGGCGGAACTGGGCTGTGACCCTCAGGCTGAGGCAGGATACTGTCACAGGTGGGATGGTGCCGAGGGGGACAGGGCTAAGACTCTGTGCCTAAGGCTTGCACACGAATGGCCCGATGGTGTTGAAGGTTGGCTAGCCGATGCAGACCTTGGCTTTCTTGTCCAGCCTAAGTAATCAGTGTTAGTTTCCTGGGGCCAGTATAGAAAAGGACCACACACCAGGGGGCCTTTAAAAAAATAGAAATGGATTTCTTTACAGTTCTGGGGGACACTAGTCAGAAATGAAGGTATCTCCAAGGTTAGTTCTTCCGGAAGCTCTGGGGCACCTGTGCCATGCCTCTCTCTCCGGCTCCTGGTGGCTGTGGCGTTCCCTGGCTTGTGAACACATCGCCCTGCTCTCTGCTCCTGGTCACATCTGGGTCTGTATCCCTCCTGTCCTTATGAGGACACTGGTTACTAGATTCAGGGCCCACCCTAAATCCAGGAGGACTTGATCTCAAAATCCTTAACTAATTACATCTGCAAAGACCCTGTTTCCAAATAAGGTCACATTCTGAGGTGCTTGGAGGACATGATTTTGGGGAGAATACTGTCCAATTCACTAGTGACTTGGGGTCCTCGGGAGGGATTCTAGGCTGCTGCAGAAGTGTTGGCACAATGAAGGTGGTGGCTTTGGAAGATTAGTTCTGCCATAGTGGGGAGCCAAGGTTGGGATAGATGGGTCACTATGGAACTGGAAGCAGGGAGAGAAGAGGAGGCTGGGTGTGAGGTGCCAGAGACTGACCCAACATAGAAGCGGAGGAAAGGGGGAGGAGGAAACCTCCCAGAGGGCAGGAGGGTGGTCCTGGGACCCTTGGAACACCAGGGCCAAGACCAGTGAGTTTTGGGTTTTGGGTGTGCCATGCACAGAACCGGATGGGAAAACAGGGAAAGTTGGAAGCCAGCGTGAACTCTGATGTGGGCGAGAAAAGAAGGGAAAGGTGACAGAACTGGGAACAGAGGGCGAGACCTGCGTTCTGGGTCTAGAGCTAATCTCCCTACTATTTCAGTTTTCTCAGCTGTTCATGAAGGGAGGTGTCCCCTGTTCCTTCCACCTCCCACGCTCCTAAGAAGTACCTGAATGCTGCCACCCAGCCGCCCTGAAAAGAGAGGACCCCTCTTCGGAGGCTCCCAGCCCAAGAAAAGAGACTGGGTTTCCTGCATGAGCAAAAGGGAAAAGCTGCCTTTGGAAGAGTGGTTGGACCCGTCAGCCACATGACTCTGAAGCCATGTTGCCCTTTGGAGGCAGCGGGAAGGACATGATACAGAGGCTCCCTGGAAAGTGGGTAGGTGCAGAGCCACACCAGCTTCTGTGTGAAGAAGCTGAAAGTGTGCAGGACAGACTCCTCCGTCTCATTTCTTCACTCAAAACCACAAAGCCTATCTTGAAATAGACACCGTGTGAATAAAGCCAGAAAGTCGAATTCCCAGAAGGAGAGTGTACGTTTCCTTGAGCTGCCGTCATGGGCACAGCGCGGAGAACCCATTGCTGCTTCATAAACAGCACGTGGCTCCCATTACCCTTTGATTCCTACACAAAAAGATTATGAGAAAGCGCTGGTATGTGGGAAACGGCAGCTTTCTAGATCTCGAACATTTGCCTTGTTAATTTTTCAGAAATGCACGGGGGCTGTGACAATGGGGAAGCGACTGCCGATACGCTTTACTACAGCTCGGCTCTTCCCCAGTTTTAAACGCCACCAGAGCCTCGGCCTTCATGTTTATCACAGGCCACGGCTCTTTCATCATGGGAGGGCATTTTTCTTTATTGCATTGTGGTTGACACGTTTGCGTGCAGCTTGATTTAAATGTCCTAGTAAAATCCTAAAAGATGAGACAAAAAAATCAGCGCCGGCAGCCGAGGTGAGGCCCCTGGTAGCAGCTGGGTTATTGTGCCACGGTTTTAAGGGCGCCCTGGACCCACTTCCCTTCAGTCCAGCCTTCCCTGAGCTGGAATGCTCAGCGACATGAATTGGCCACAGTAGCAGAGGTGGCAGGCGTGCCTGCTGACTTCCCCGGGAGCCGGCAGACAGCCCAGAGGCCCCACGCCTGCCGCTGCCCCGGCCTCTCGTGACCTTCCTGTTATTCCATGTTCACACCTTCGGAGTTTGGAACAAATGAAATTGCTGTGAGAGATTCACTTACATAAGAGACAATATCCTGCCGGGCGCAGTGGCTCAAGCCTGTAATCCCAGCACTTTGGGAGGCCGAGACGGGCAGATCACGAGGTCAGGAGATCGAGACCATCCTGGCTAACACGGTGAAACCCCGTCTCTATTAAAAAAAATACAAAAAACTAGCCGGGCGCGGTGGTGGGCGCCTGTAGTCCCAGCTACTCGGGAGGCTGAGGCAGGAGAATGGCGTGAACCCAGGAGGCGGAGCTTGCAGTGAGCCGAGATCGCGCCACTGCACTCCAGCCTGGGCGACAGAGCGAGACTCCTTCTCAAAAAAAAAAAAAAAAATCCTGTCAGTCCTTGGTTCTAGCAGGGAGGACGAGACACCCCAGGGCACAAAGGAAAGACAATGAATCACAGAGTCACCACCCGAAGCCAGTGGGACCAGGCGCCCACCCAGGGAGGGATCCCTCAGGGTCAGGACCACCAGTGAGCAGTGGGCCGCAGCCCAGAGTCTGGCTCAAGCCTTCCTTGCTGAGTGACTTGGGGACTCATTTCTTCTCGAGAGAATTCAGTTCCTCTCCTCTGTCCCCACGGTTTCCATTTCTTTGTCTTTCCATCTGACTTTCTGGAAGATTTCATCAACTTTCTCCACCAAGACTTCTACCGCAGCTGGCTGTTGCTGCTTCAGTCTTGGCAAACGCATCCTGCCAGGGGCTGCTCCTGCTCTCAGCTGCGTCCTCGCACAGCACGCCGTGCTGGGTCCGGGAAGGCTCCACCCTCCCATTCCACCGAGGATGGGAATTCCCGCTTCTTCAGGGTTTTCTTCCTGCTACGTGGGCTGTGTTCATTTCCTGCAGGGTCAGCTACGTATTTGTCTGCCTCTCTTTCCTTCTGTCGTGGATTTTCTGAAACACAGGCACGGACAACCGGGGATCACTGGGTATTTTGAAGAATGAGGCAAAAGAAACGTCAGTTGGGGCACGGAGGGGACTGGTCAATGCCAGAAAGAGGACCTCGGGGACACCTTTGCTCGGAGACATCAACCGTCACACAGGCTGCTGGGGGTCTCCCTGTTCATTCCATAAATATCAATCTGCAGGCACAGCATCCTCAACGGCCCATTTAAGTTCTTTACGGAACAGCTGCCCCCTTCTTGTCTGGCTGGGAGAGATCGAAGTCTGACTGGTGGGAGTTCTGTGTCCCCGGGAGAGGGCAGGTTGGGGATGGAGACAAGTCTGTGAGGAGCCGGGCTCAGCCCCCTCCCCAGTCCACGCTGCCCTGCCTGAGGCCGCGCCTGCTTGCCAGGGGCTCCGCACTGATTCCCTTTTGCTGTCTTGATGCCATGCGAGGCGAGGAGAGAAGCCTGGTGCCCGAGCCCAGCTGTCTTAGTCACAGCTTCCTCCTGGTCTCAGCTGTGCATCCAGAAGTCCTAGGGAGCGTTTTTGTTTCTCACTAAGGCCAGAGGAGCTTCTGCCTGCGCTCAGGAGAGGTGGGAGCAAACAGGAGGCATGCACCGGGCAGAAGAAGGTGGGTACGCCCGCCCCCCACCCCTGCCCACCCCGGTCCTCTTGGGAGCTGAGATCCCCGCCTCCAGGATCTGTGCCACCCCAGTGGGTGGGTGCTCTTCAAGCACTGCTAGGACTGAGGTTCAAATCCAAGCTAGGGTCCTGACAGCGTGGAGCCTGGGGAATGCCGAGGCATCTCTGGGCCTCACTTTCCTAAGTTTAAGATGAGGATGAGGATGTGGACGGCAGGTGAGAGAAAGATGTGCTTGGTGGCCTTTCTTTCTGGGGGTCCAGCTCTGAGCAAATACTTACTGAACACATGAATCAGGGAGTAACTCCTGTCGTACCGCTGAGCTGGGCCAGGGTGAGCTTGGAGCAGTCCGGGCGCTTCTATAGGTGGTTTCCATGCACTTCTGTGGATGGGTTTACACGGATTAAGTTCACAACCTTGAAGGCAGCTAACAGATGCCCTAGATCTGCTGACAGCCTGGGAAAGAGGAGGCTGCCTGGGCCATGAACATGAGCTCAATGGGCTTCGTGAGCCTTGAGGGGTGCCGCGCTGGAAAGAGAGCTTGGAAGTGGGGCTGGCCCCAGAGAGCCACCATCAACAGGGCACAAGCTGCCCTGGGAGGGAAGCTATGACCACGCCACTCCCAGGAAAGGAGCCCAGGCCCGGAGGAGAGAAAGAATTGCCCCTGAGGTCCTGGTGCCATGGAGGGAAGACCTGGATTTGAACTCAAGCCCCCTGACCCAGAGCCCAAGCTCCTACTGACTAGACTGGACAAGCAGCCCCACTTCCGCTCCAAACCAGGTGATTTGGGGCAAGCTGCGCCCCTCCCAGGCCTCAGATTCCCGGTGCAGGAACAGGCAGGTCTGAGGGGCTGCTCCATCCTCATGGGACTGACAGCGGGATTCAGTGATCCTGGGGTTTGGTGCAGCACTGGGCACAAAGCAGACCGTGATGGGTCATGCCTGCTGCCTGGGTTGTGACCTGAAACAGAGGCCTGGACCCTGCCTGAACCCAGGAGTGGAGGTGAAACCCAGGCACCTCCCCAGCCTCCTGCCAGCACCCCCTCAGAGCCTGGAAACAGCGCTGTGAAAGGGCCGGCACCTAGGCTGGAAATCGCCCTCAGGCTGCCAAGTAATCGGTTCCACAGTTGGTGCAGGCCTGTGCTGAGACTTGAAGTCAGTCGGCATGGAACACATTTCCCATGTCGAGGCTGGGCCTGACCTCCCTTCTCACGGTAAAGGAGGAAGAAAATTGCTTCTTTGATGGCATTTGTGATAGGCTGGAAAGCGCACAGTGGAGTGAGCCAGGAGGCACTGGCCGGGCTCCCACACTGGCCGCCGTCTGCATCCATCTTGGGAGGGAAAAGGGAGGGACCACCTCGTGTCCCCACATCCCTGTGTTCCAACCCCAGCCCTCCGATCCCCGTGGCATGGTGCTAGAGGATCGAGGTGGTGGGGTCTCCATGTCCCAGAGGTAAGTCATCAAGCCCGGTCTTTATGGCAGGCATTGAGGTGACAGGACAGGTGGAAACTTCACAGTGGACGGATGCAGGAGGGGGTGGCTCTGTGTGCCCCAGGGCCCGTGTCCCCATGCCCAAGGGACTCATATACAGCACATGGTGTTGGGCTAAGTCTGTGCCATCTGTCTGGGGCTGTGCAGTGGGAGGTAGCAAAGGTGGGTTTCAACCAGGTCTATTGCCACCAGGCCCTGCCCTGGCCACACACAGCCTCCATGTTAGCTGGGATCTTGGCAGAAGACCCCCAGCAGGCAGCACCACTGCCCCAGGCCTGCTCTCCTGGAATGGCTGAAGCTGACTCCTGTGGGTGATCGCAGCAACACCCCAGACCTCACACCAAGCAGCCTGTGTGCTGCACCCACCCTTTCTTGGAACCGTTTTCTGAGTTCTCGCCGTCTTTAGGCTAAGTACAGACAAGAGAAAAAGCTCATCAGCCTCGCACTGGCCAGTTCTGCTCGCGGCCTTGCCTCCCGGGCCCTTCTCTCTGACCTCTTTCTTCTTGGTAGTCTGAAGGCAGTAGCTAACCCCTTGTGCCCCTCACACAGCCCCTCAGACACTGCCTCTGTAGCCCCCAGATCAGCTCCACCACAGGGTCCCCCACACCCCACCCCTGTCGATGCTGGAACAACAGATGCCCTGGACCACGTGTGGCCCTGTGTGCCACAGGCAGGGGGTCTGGCCAGCAGAACATGGGTGCCCATGGACAGACACCTCCTCTCCGCTCTGTGGCACTTCTCAGGGGACAGTCTCTCCCAGGAGGCTGAGCAACACTTGTACTCACCGGGGTCCAGCTCCATCACCTGCCTGAGTGTGGCTCCCTCCCTCCCTGCATCCCAGGCCTGCCCTCCTCCCTCAAAGTTAGCATCGAAGCCTGACTTTCAGATTCAGCTTTCTGGAGGGCCCAGGCTTTCCCCCTTGACAGAGAGTCCAAATGCCAAGTAGCCCAGCAGAGCGGCTCTCTGGAACTGACACCTAGACCTACAGCTTCCCCCATAGCGGGGAACCAGTGGTAAAGAGGAGATGCCAACGCCTGCAAAGACTCCTGAAAGGTGGTGGGTCCTGAGGTCACACTGGTGATGGGGAAGGGGGATCACCTGGAATAGTGAGCGTGTTCACCTTTGCTTTTTCTCTCCCCACAGGAGCAGGAGCTGGGGCCCAGCTGTGGCAGGACACCCACACGTGCCTACGGGAGGCTTCCAGGTCCCCTTCCAGTCAAGCAGAAGCCCAGGACACATGATTGCAGCTCGACCAGCGCGTGGGGTGGGTGCTGTGAGGCCGAGTGGGGGCCCAAGGTAGGGGGCCCCTTGTGAAAAGCCAGGCGGGCATCTCTCCAGGTGTGTGTGTGTGACAGGGTCGGGTCAGAGGTAATGACCAGGGTAGGATCACAAGGCAGGCACAGGGGTGATAGCCACTCACCCGAGAATGCTATCAGAAATAATCACAGTGATTAGGACGATGTGTTAATTCAACACACAGCTTTGAGTGTCTGCTACATGCCGGAAACAGACAGTTCTACGTGCTGGAGATAGAGCAGGGAGAAGACCTTTGTGAAGTGGCCGGAACTGTGCTGAGAGTTTCACACGCATGAATTCTTCCAGTGCCCAGGTGAAGTGGGGCAGTGCTGGGTGCTGTCTTAGAGTGGACACGCCAAGGCCTGGCAGGGTCCCTGTGTCTGTGACATGGCAGGACTCGGACCCCTGCCGAGATCTGCCTGTGTCCAAATCCCCTCTTTATCTCTTAGTTCTTTCGGAGTTGCCTGTGGCCATCTTAGTTCTTTGGGCTGAAATGACAAAATACCAAAAACTGGGTGTGTTATTAACAACAAACATTTACTTCTCATGGTTCTGGAGGCTGGGAAGTCCAAGATCAAACTGCCAACAGGTTGTATGTCTGCTGAGGGCTGCTTCTTGGTTCTTAGATGACGCCTTTTCACTGTGTCCTCACATGGTCAAGGGGCAAGGGAGCTCTCTGTGGCTTCTTTCATAAAAGCACTGATCCCATTCAGGATGTATCCACCCCCATGACTTTATCACCTTCCCAAGGCCCCACATCCTAACAGAATCACACTGGGGATTAGGCTTGAACATATGAATTTGGAGTACACAAACATTCAAGCCATTGCAGTTGCTTTTCCTAAGCCTCCAAAATGTCCCTCCTCACACTTTCTGGATGCCTGTCCTGGGTCAGGCTGGCAGAGGCTGTCGCTGGGCATCCCAAGGAGAAAAGCAAAGAGGCTGATCATGTGGAGGTGGGTGCACTGGGGTCAGAAAAGTGGGAGGCACATGTGCACGGAACAGGTGGTCCGATCTGGAAGAATACTTCAAACACCTGCCTCTCCATTCCACACGTTTCAGACAATGGTCACTAACATGTCCCCTTCAGGGATAGCACCGGCTCTTACATCTAAAGGAGGTGCAATGCTCAGGTGTGAGCAGGAAGGACCTCAGTCCTCCAGTGTGGATGCTGCTGCCCCTGCTGGGCACTGGCTGAGCCAGACAGTTGGGCCATGACCCAAAGCCTTGTGGTCTGTGAGATGCCCAATGGCAGGATGCTGCCACGCAGGGGAAACAGGAAACAATAGGGAAAGTATATGTGGGTTGATTTGTGTCCCCCCAGCAAAATAAGTTCAAATCTGTATCCCTAGTACCTGTGAATGTGACCTTATTTGGAAACAGGTTCTCCAAAGATGTTATCAAGTTAAGATAAGGTCATCCTGGAGTAGGGTGGGCCCTAAATCCAATAGCATGGATACTTGCATATAGAGACAAGGAGGAAACACACACAAGAAAGAAATACATAGAAAGAGAAAGGCAGAAGTTAGACGGGTCCATCTACAAGCCAAGGAACACCAAGGGCTGCTGCCATGGTAGGAGCCATAGAGGGAGGAGAAAAGAATGCACCCTCACAGCCTCCAGAAGAATCCAGCCCTACTGACACCTCAGTCTCAGACTTCTGGCCTCATGAACTGTGAGAGACATAATTTCTGCTGTTTTACGTGCTCCAATTTGTGATAAGCTGTCAGGGCAGCTCTAGAAACAAATACACATTTGCAGGGAAGTGCAAGCCAAGTGGGCCCCACTGTAGAACGTCATGGGGCACAGACTTCTGCTTTGGTGGCTTTGCCATTGTTGAATACAGGTAATTAATTTATCATTTGATAAAACTTTTTGACTTTGCAATGAATCCTTTCTATACAATAAGCTTTAAAAAGTACAAAATTAAAAATTGTGCTGTTTTTAACACAAAATTCTACGGCATTTATTTCTCAGTGACGATGAATGTGTGTAAGCTGCATGAAATGTTTATTGACATGTACCGTTCAATGTGGGGCCATGGTGATAACCCTGAACTTATAAAAAGCAGAAGACACAAATTTGCTGAAAATATATCAGCATCTACTTTAAAAAGTTAGTTGTTATTCATAAAAAACTGTGACCAAAAATCATAATGTAACACATGCAGATACAGAAGGCACATTTACATATATTCTATGAAGCATGACTTTTTATTTAGATCAATTCATTCTTGTTCTAAATTAATTTTGTTCACTTCAAATTCTAAACTTCCGTGTGCACACATGAAGAATGAGGCCCTAGCTGCTCACGTGTGGGTTCCAGTAACAGAAGAAGGGCTTTATAGACCTTCCAAGAGGCCAGCTCTTCAATTACTTGATGAGCACCACGAGATGCTGTGAACAGCAAACCCACTATGTTAATTCCAATAAAGGATTCTAATTTTCAAAATTTAGTTTATAGAATCAAAATAGGGCCTTGAGAAATTTATCCTCTTGGAAGTGAAACATCTGATATTATTGTAGATGCAGTTCAGTCAAACAATTCAACATTGAGATAAAGTTAGTTGTTTTGCAGTGATAATACAAATACAAAGTTTGGTGGAGTACAGCACTATGGTAATGTTCTTGCTAAACTAAGAAGCCTCAGGATATGTCTTAGTCTGTTTTGTGCTGCTTTACAGGACATGTGGACTGGATAATTTTTAGAGAACAGGGGTTTATTTCTTACAGTTCTAGAGGCTGGGAGATCCAAGGGACCGGCATCTGGTGAGGGCCTTCTTGCTACGTCATCCCTTAGTGGAAATTGAAGAGCAAAAGAGCACATGAGAGAGAGAGAGAGAGAGAAGGGGAGAGGGTCAGACTCATCCTTTCAATAACAGCATTAATTCATTCCTGAGGGCAGTGCCTTGTGATGTAACCTAGCACATGAACTTTGGGGAACACATTCAAACCACAGCAGGATAGAAACCAGGAGTTGGTTGTGGTGCAAATAGAATCCATAATTTTGTCAAACAAGCTATGATAGTCTACCAACTGAAATAGAAGTCATAGCCATCAAGTTTTTAAATTATGGATATTTATATATATCATTTTATGCATGTGTAAATTTGCGTGTGTGTGTGTGTGTGTGTGTGGAGAGAGAGAGAGTCAGTCCTCTGTATCTTCATATCTTTGAATGTGGAACCTGCAGATATGGAGGTTTGACTATAAAGGACTTAAGTACCCTTGAATTTCGGTATCTACTAGAGACAGAGGGGATAGAACCAATCACCTGTGTATACTGAGGAATGTCCATATATGTATGATGCATGTATGTATGTATGCATTTATTTAAGGCTCCCCAAAGAAACAGAAGCAACGGTAGATAGCTATATAGATAGATGTGTGTGTGTGTGTGTGTGTGTGTGTAGCGAGAGAGACAGAGAGAGAGTCAGTCCTCCGTATCTTCATATCTTTGAATGTGGAACCTGCAGATATGGAGGTTTGATGATAAAGGACTTGAGTACCCTTGAATTTTGGTATCTACCAGAGACAGAGGGGATAGAACCAATCACTTGTGGATACTGAGGAATGTCCATATATGTATGATGTATGTATGTATGTATGCATTTATTTAAGGCTCCCCAAAGAAACAGAAGCAACGGTAGATAGCTATATAGATAGATGTGTGTGTGTATGTGTGTGTGTGTGTGTGTAGAGAGAGAGAGAGATTTATTATGGAATTGGCTCAAGTGATTATGGAGGCTGAGAAGCGTTACAATCTGTGTCTACAAGCTGCAGACACAGGAAAGTTGTTGATGTAATTTATTCTGAGAAAGAAGTCCTGAGAACTAGGGTAGTGATGTTAACCTCTCCAGGGACAGGAGAAGATTAAATGAGTTTTCCCAGATCAAGCAATGAGGCAAGAAGATAGTGGCAAATTTCTCCTTCCTCCACCTTTTGTTCTATTCAGGCTTTTGACAGATTGGATAATGCCCACCCACACTGGGGCGGGAAATCTACTTTACTGAATTCACCAATTCAAATGATAATCCCATCTGGACACACCCTCAGACACACCCAGAAACAATGTTTAACCCGGACACCCTGTGACCCACTCAAATTGACACATAGATAGACACACACACACACACACACACACGGAATGATTGAACTATAAATGTTTTATGGTTACATTGATGTTGTATAAACATACCTATCATGGAAATACATCTCTCCTCTTATTACCTATCATAAATTTAATTTTAGGAATGTGTGAGTTCTGTAAATCAACCTAAATGTCCTGCAATGCTATCAATGATATATTATAAAAAACATTTTGAAATCTTTGCTGAAAGTGTTAACTAATTGGAGTGTCAAAGAACTTAAGCTTTTGAAGACTCAAGCAAGTACAATTATTGAAAACAAAGCCATAAATAGGAAGACATTGAAACTTAACTATCTAAAAGAAGGAAAAAGACTTTAGCTTCAATCATGATAAGTTAGCTTCCATTTCTCTGATTCTTCTGCCAATAACA
This sequence comes from Papio anubis, assembly GCF_008728515.1. Lineage (NCBI taxonomy): Eukaryota > Metazoa > Chordata > Mammalia > Primates > Cercopithecidae > Papio > Papio anubis. The sequence goes on from NC_044985.1 coordinate 123,743,701, forward strand.
ATCATAAAAGCTAAAAAAATTGTTTTTCTAATTAACTAATTTAAGATACTGAGAAGAAACTGGAAGGGATATAATTATTGAAATATGGGAGAGTAAACTGGAAATGTTAAACTCTTCGGAGGAAAAGAATGCCTTCCTCTATAATTTTTTACCCACAGACAAGAAAATCAGACTCACTGGTGATTCAGATATCAGAGTTAGCAGATAAGCTTTTAAAAATAACTATGATTAATATGTTAAGTGCCAGGGAGAGATATACTAAATGGAAAATAGAGAATTTCAACAGGGATTAAAATCTATAAAAGAAGTCAAAAAGACATTTTAGAACAGAAAAAACACAATATCCAAAATCGGAAAGCCATTCAATGGATTTTAAAAATAGCCTGGACACTGCTGAGAACAAAGTTGGTAGACTTGAAGATAAGTTAATAGAAAATATCCAAGATAAAACAGAGAAATAAAAGAAAAAAAAAGTAAAGAGCCAAACAGAACATGAAAGATGTGGAATAATAGAAGATGGTCTAGTGGAAGTCAGATAATACTGCAATGATATTTTTAAATAAAAGGGTAGAAGGGGGATCCTACCAACCTAGAAATCTATATTCAGAAAAAAAAATCAAAAATGAAGGTAAAAATAACAACACTTTCAGACAAACAAAGGCAAAGAGAATGAATTGCCATCAGACCACACGTCAAGAAAGAGTAAAAAAAATTCTTCAGATTGCAGGAAAGCAATTCTAACTGGAAATTGGAATTGCAAAAGGAACACAGAGCTGGAGAAAGAGAAAATATGTGTACAAATATGAGAGATGTTAATTGTGCAAAGCAACAACAGCAACTATGTTTGCCAAGTTTGTAAAATGCATGATATGATTTGGCTGTGTCCCTACCCCAATCTCATCTTGAATTGTGGCTCTCATAATCCCCACATGTCATGGGAGGGACCCGGTGGGAGGTAATTGAATCATGGGGGTGGGCTTTCCCATGCTGTTCTCCTGATAGTGAGTAAGTCTCATGAGATCTGATGGTTTTATAAAGGGCAGTTCCCCTGCACATGCACTCTAGCCTGCCACCATGTAAGACATACCATTGTTCATCCTTCACCTTCCACCATGATTGTAAGGCCTCCACAGTCACGTGGAACTGTGAGTTCATTAAACCTCTTTTTCTTTATAAATTATCCACTCGGATATTTCTTCATAGCAGTATGAAAATGTGCTAATACAATATATAGTAGCAAAAGGACAGAGGGCAATGAATGGAATTATATTGCTGTAAGATTCTTCTTTTGTCAGATCTGGTACCAAGAAGCAGAGTTTTTTTAAAAAAGTGAGACTTGCAGAGATGTATTGGGGATACACCTGTGAAAGACAGGTGGGAGGGGAAGGCGGGTGGGTATGCAGAACCTTCAGACCATCATGCTGGTCTGACACCTGTGAAAGAAGAGAGGAGAGAAGGAAGGACTGGGCAGGAAGAGCCCCAGACTGTGGTCTCAGTCAGGCTGCAAGGGAGCCCCAGGCAAAGATTATCTGTCGTAGGAACCCTGTTGTCAGGAACGAGCTAGTATTGCACTCCTACCATGCTCCATCATTGACTGGGAACAGCCTGGGGAGGGACCGAAGGCTTGGCGTGACACTACAGTGTGTCTGCAGGTGCACAGCTAGAACTTATCCACCAGCTACTTTCCTGACAGTGCGTTCTCTGAGCACCCTGAGAACCCTGAGAGCACCATGGCCACCACACTTGTGTTACTCTGAGTGTGATAAAAGCGGTACTTCCAGGTGCGTCTAATAAATCAATGATGCTTACTGCAATCTCTAGGCAACATCTAAAAGAAAAGTACAAAAATGTGTATTTAAATGTTCAACACAATTTGATAACTAAAAAAGCACTTTATTAATTAAAAAAAAAGGAAGACAGCAAAACAGGTGGGACAAATGGAAAGCAAATAGACTTTATTGGTAATTACGTTAAATGTAAATGGAATAAAATCAAAGAAGAAATTGAACACATTAACTTGGTGAAAGCTCTAGCCATGTATCAGGTTTAATTTTGAAATTGTATGGCTTTGCTTTAGTATATCTCAATTTGTGGGAAAAATCTTTCGAGGGAGCACCTATTTTTAATTGGATAAATTTATACTCTATACCAGAATGGAATTAAATTGAGAAGTCTTACAGTTTTGCATGATCTAAATATGGTGAGAGATTCAAAAGAACCATAAATAGACACAATTTATTTGACAAGTTTTATCTTATCTTTGCCAAAAAAATGTACTCTGAATGGAGGCATAAAGATAGTATCTATGGAAACATTTGGCCTGAAATATTTACACACTTATATATGAGAAATAGAATTAAGATTATCCTCCATTTAGCAGAAATTATGCTGCACTTACTTGATACCTCAGCAAAGTTAAAGAGAATGTTGTTTCTAACATACATTAGACTGTAGCAGCAGAGAAGAGTCCATTGAAAGTGTCTATAATTTTAAACCTATTAATGATAAAGCAGAAATTTAAAGAAGATTGTAATTTTATGAAGAGATTAAAAAGATGAGAGATAAACTATGAATTTCATGAGAAGAGAAATGGCTAAGCAGCAGATTCAAGTATAGTATATGAATATATATCAATAATAATCTGCCTGGCTATTTTTTCAGTGTTCAGATATCCAACATAAAGATTATCTTGCTTTGGTGAACACAAAAATACGTTATTTTTCACAGGAATTTTGTTTTTGAAATTTATTTATTCATAGAGCTATTTTATGGATTCAGTAATGTAATGTAATCAATTTGCTGGTCAATAAATACATATTTCAAACATTGCGTATCTTTATCATTTCTAGTGTCCTATTTACGCTGAGGACTGTCCTGTTTGAACAGTGGTTACTGTGCCTCATGTCCCTGGAGACGCAGCAACCAAAGCTCCACAGGCCACTGGAATGGCAGAGGCAGATGTAGATGAGCTGATGTGTGTCACCATGGCGAGGCTGTCCATCTCAGCCACAGCACCATGTCGTTAGAAAAAGCAATTAGAAATGAAGTCGGGGTGACCGAGGCAGGTCTGCCCCATGCACACCGGCAGGCTGGAATAAGACCCCTTCTTGGAAAGCTCTGGTCAGGATGCAGGATTGCACCCACTTCAGCCCCCAGGAGTGTTTCTGCAATTAGAAAGGCCAGTGTGGCCAGGCAGGATGACAGGGTGTCATGAAGGCTGCCGTAGTTGTAGCCAGAAAGCATCACAGTGACATATGGGATCTTGTTTGTAAACTCTACAAGACGTTTCTTTATTATCAGAACCCAGCACCTCAAGGTATTTATAAGAAGGCAAGTCAAAGGTAAAGAGATGCATTACCAAGAATCTGTGATTCCGAAGATCAAAGTTCATCTTATCACTCGCAAGTTCCTCTATTATTTGAAAAGGTTACTCACCCTACTTGGAATATCAAGCAGCAGTTGATTGGGTTTACAGCATTTTCTACCTTTACCCTTTGCAAACTGTCTGGATGCAAATGTCAGGATTGAAATGCCCAATAACTCGGATCTCTGGATCCAACAAACAAGAACTTAGTGCGATATTTTTAAATTCTGACTTGAATTAAAGTGATGGATGGGTCCTCTTAGCATAAACGTGCTTATCCTTTCTCCCTTCTCTTTCCCCTTCTAATAAACATCTCGAGCACTGGGGAAGAGGAAAAACACCTTGATATTACTTACCGCTCTCATGACTAGTCATTGGCTATGCTAGCTTGTACTTACTCTACATCAACAGAGCCACTGTTGTTAAAAATAGCCTAAGGAAATCAGTTAAGATCTAAGCATTAACATAACCACAAAGCCAGGGACCAGGCCATCGAGCTGCTTTAATTTAGTTGCTGTGCTTGAATTTTCAGGTCGTAAAAGTGTTGTATAGATTGGTGTTGTCGGTAGATTGGTTCAGGTTCTTGAGGTCGTCACACAAAAGAATTTGAGCGCGAGTTCAAAGTAAGAGTAAGCAAAGAAGTTTATTGCAAAGCAAAGGTACACTCTGAGAGGCAGGGTGGACCGCTCAAAGGGAGAGACAGCAGCCAGTGCCTTAAGAGGAATTTCCCTTGTGGGAGCCGCGTACGAATATTCATAAAACACTGGTGTGGTCAGGTATGCAAAGGTGGACCTGCGGTTGGCACATGTGCTCAGCATCTATGTCATCTAACACATATCCCATGTACCATTAGCATATGTAATCTCCACCTGTGGATGTGTTTCTACTACTAAAATGAAGAAAAGGTCACTCTAAGCTAAACCTTGAGCCTAGCATATGAGGGACCTTGGAGAAGTCCCTGGCCACCCCCTACAAGGCAAGAACTTGTAGCTAATAGCTTCTTGGGCTTTTGGTGGTGATTGGCCAGGAACTGAGGAAGCTACATCAGGGAAAACGGGCTTTTGTTCTCTTTCCCGAGCCAGGGATCAGGAAAAGGTAACCATCTGGCGGGCGGCTGGTATCCTGCAGGAGCTCTTACCTTGCAAAAGAGTCAGGTGCTGATGCACGAAGGTACAGGGAAGAGTCTGCGAGGTTTCCCACAGGGGGACCTGTCAGTATGGCCTCCTAACCTTACTCCTGCCTCATTAGTCGTGTTGGGAATTTAACCCCACAGGGCTCCTGCTGAAACCACTTGAGGCTGGGTCTCTGTGTCCTCAGTGCCAAGGTACACGGACACTGGAGGGAATACTTGATGTCCAGCATAAGGACAGCCTCAGGAGAGCACGATTACCTCCTAGGTGTGCCACAGCTGGCCTCTGTGTGGTCTTTGTCCCTTGGCACCAGGCCACATTTCTCTAGGGCTTCCAAGTCTTGGACAAGGCAATGTTTTTCTAAAAGAGAAAGTCATTGCTGTATTTTTGGAATTTCAACAGTTGTAGACATTAAGGACAGTGGAGTATGTAAAATCGCACTGCAGGCCCCTGGCCCTGGGGCACAGTGTGAATGGCAGGTCTGGGATTGGGAGGCTGGGCCCCTCACCAGGCTCTGATTCTCAGAGCAGCGCTTTCTCACCCTGCCCCAGAGCCTGGGGGCAGAGCCACCAGGCCCAGCCTGAAATTCACTTCACCTGTGAGCGGCGGGAAGCTGTGAGCCTCGTTTCCTGGCCTGGAAAGTGAAGGAGTGGAACAGGGTGACCTCTGAAGTCCCTCCCAGGAGACAGTGTCTTGGGAAGTCCAGGAGGTGGGGGCCAGGCTCACTCAGCAGTGTCCACGCCCACTTCCTCACTTTGAGAGGCAGAACCAAGGAATCAGCGGGTCTGGCCAGGCCTCAAGTGAGCTGGATGCCGGAGAGAACGATGATAAAAGAAAAGAATATCCTGGAGAAGGGGAGAAAGAGAATGCAGAGCAAGCATCTAACAACGTGTCTCTCAAACACAGGCTCCAAAGAGCAGACCAGTGCCCTCCAGGCTGATGGCACGACCTGAGGGTGGGATTGTGCCCTGCCGTCTTTGCTGCTCCTTGGCACCCAGTACCCTGCCAGCATCTTATTTTACAAACATCCCTTTACATCCTAAAGGGAGACTAGTAAAACCTGAAGTTCATGGAAGTTGGACCAGGGCAGTCAGGGGCTCAGGGACTGCTAGATGTGAAGGGGACGGGGAAGCAGTGGGCACTCCTCCTCCTGGGCACAGAGCCCTCCAGGCCCCACTGACTCCTGCTGAAGCTCCACCAGCCACCCACAGACGGGGACTCCGAAGCTGTTACCCACGACCAGCACTCGGCACACATTGTCACAGAGATGACTGATGCACGGCTCAGGCAGCTCGTAGGTTCTGTTGAAAGCCCACTCCCCAGGGGAGAAGGACAGCGTTTCGGGTCATCCCCAGGATGGTGTGGAGAGTGTGTGAGCTGAGGCAGAATTCGAACAGACTGTGGGCCAGCGAGTGTTCATGGTTAATTCTGTGGTTTCTCTTCAGTAAGAATTCTCTACCATATAATTCCACCTAGTATCATTCTGTTTCCTCATGCATAGTAGGGGAGGATACAGTGTAGATATTTTTTAAAAAGCATGAAGCCCCAGGAGGCAGCCTGGACACCCACTCACACTCGCCGACTGCTCCCTTCATGGATGAAGAGGGAGCTGAGAGCCACAGATGGAGGCTTCCTCCTCCCGCGTGCAGCGTTCTGCATACTGGAGGCAGAGGACCTGGACTGACAGCTCTGAGGACCTGGACTGAGCAGCTATGAGGACCTGGACGGCAACTATGAGGAGACCACAGACTGAGCAGCTCTGAGGACCTGAACTGGCAACTCTGAGGACCCTGGACTGAGCAGCTGGGGATCTGGACGGCAGCTGTAGCAAGGACGGGACTGAAGTAGCTCTGAGACCTGGGTGGCAACTATGAGGAGACCTGGGCTGACAGCTCTGAGGACCTGGACTGAAGCAGCTCTGAGACCCTGTAGACTGAGCTGTGAGGATCTGGACTGACAGCTCTGAGGACCTGGACTGAGCAGCTATGAGGACCTGGACTGACAGCTATGAGGACGACAGTTCTGAGGACCTGGACTGAGCAGCTATGAGGATCTGGACTGACAGTTCTGAGGTCCTAGACTGAGGCAACTCTGAGACCTGGACCCCAGCAGCTATGAGGTCCTGGACTGAGCAGCTATGAGGACCTGGACTGACAGCTATGAGGACCTGGACTGACAGTTCTGAGGACCTGGACTGAGCAACTATGAGGACCTGGACTGAGCAGCTCTGAGGATCTGGACTGACAGCTGTGAGACCTGGACTGACAGTTCTGAGGACCTGGACTGAGCAGCTCTGAGGACCTGGACTGAGCAGCTCTGAGGACCTGGACTGACAGTTCTGAGGACCTGGACTGAGCAACTATGAGGACCTGGACTGAGCAGCTATGAGGACCTGGACTGACAGCTATGAGGACCTGGACTGAGCAGTTCTGAGGACCTGGACTGAGCAACTATGAGGACCTGGACTGAGCAGCTCTGAGGACCTGGACTGAAGCAACTCTGAGATATGGACTGACAACTGTGAGACCCTGAACTGGCTGGATTCCTGAGACCTAGACTGAAAACAGCTCTGAGAATCCTGAACCCAACAACTGTGAGACGTGGACGGCAACTGTGAGACCTGAACTGAAGCAACTGTGAGATCTGGACTGACCCAGCATGAGACCTGGGCTGGCTTAGCTCTGAGACCTGAGCTGAGCAACTCCTGAGGACCTGGATTGAAGCAGCTATGAGACCTGGACTGGCAGTTCTGAGACCTGAACTGAAACAGCTAGAGACCTGAACTGACAGCTATGAGGATCTGAACTGACAACTCTGAGACCTGGACAGCTTAGCTATGAGAGACCTGAACTGAGCAACTATGAGACCTGGACGAGCAGCTATGAGACCTGAACTGAGAGCAACTATGAGGACCTGGACTGAACAGCTATGAGATCTGGACTGACAGCTATGAGGATCTGGACTGAGCAGCTATGAGGATCCTGGACTGACAGCTCTGAGGACCTGGACTGACAGCTGTGAGGACCTGGACTGACAGCTCTGAGGACCTGGACTGACAGCTATGAGGACCTGGACTGACAGCTATGAGGATCTGGACTGAGCAGCTATGAGGATCTGGACTGACAGCTCTGAGGACCTGGACTGACAGCTATGAGGGACCTGGACTGACAGCTATGAGGACCTGGACTGAGCAGCTCTGAGGACCTGGACTGAACAGCTATGAGGATCTGGACTGACAGCTATGAGGATCTGGACTGAGCAGCTATGAGGACCTGGACTGAATAGCTCTGAGACCTGGACTGACAGCTATGAGGACCTGGACTGAGCAGCTATGAGGATCTGGACTGACAGCTCACAGAGACCCTGGACTGGCTTAACTATGAGACCCTAGACTGGCTTAATATGAGAGATCTAGACTAACTGAGATCTGAACTGACAACTCTGAGACCCTGAACTGGCTTAGCTCACAGACCTGGGAATGTAGCTCCTGAGACCTAGACTGAAACGCTATAAAGAGACCTAGACTGACAGCTATGAGACCTGGACTGACAGCCTCTGAGATCTGAACTGAAACGCTCTGAGGATCTGAACTGGCTCTGAGACCCAGACTGAAACGCTCTGAGACCTGAACCCCGGCAACTCTGAGACCTGAACTGAAGCAACTCTGAGACCTGAACTGACAGCTCTGAGACCTGAACTGACTTAACTCTGAGACCTGAACTGAAGAGCAACTCCTAAAGAGACCTGAACTGAGAGCAACTCTGAGACCTAGACAGCAACTATGAGACCCTGGACCCCGGCTTAACTCTGAGACCTAGACTGAGCAGCTCTGAGACCTGAACTGTGAGAACATCTGAGGACCTGGACTGACAGTTCTGAGGACCTGGACTGAGCAGCTATGAGGATCTGGACTGACAGTTCTGAGGTCCTGGACTGAGCAGCTATGAGGACCTGGACTGACAGCTATGAGGATCTGGACTGACAGCTGTGAGGACCTGGACTGACAGTTCTGAGGACCTGGACTGAGCAGCTCTGAGGACTTGGACTGAGCAGCTATGAGGACCTGGACTGAGCAGCTCTGAGGACCTGGACTGACAGCTCTGAGGACCTGGACTGACAGCTGTGAGGATCTGCACTGACAGCTCTGAGGACCTGGACTGAGCAGCTCTGAGGACCTGGACTGACAGTTCTGAGGACCTGGACTGAGCAGCTACTTATGAGATCTGGACTGGCAGTTCTGAGGTCCTGGACTGAGCAGCTATGAGGACCTGGACTGAGAGCTATGAGGACCTGGACTGAGCAGCTATGAGACCTGGACTGACAGCTATGAGGACCTGGACTGACAGTTCTGAGGACCTGGACTGAGCAACTATGAGGACCTGGACTGAGCAGCTCTGAGGACCTGGACTGAGCAGCTCTGAGGATCTGGACTGACAGCTGTGAGGACCTGGACTGACAGTTCTGAGACCTGGACTGAGCAGCTCTGAGGACCTGGACTGAGCAGCTATGAGGATCTGGACTGACAGCTCTGAGGACCTGGACTGAGCAGCTCTGAGGACCTGGACTGAGCAGCTATGAGGACCTGGACTGACAGCTCTGAGGACCTGGACTGACAGCTATGAGGACCTGGACTGAGCAACTATGAGGACCTGGACTGAGCAGCTCTGAGGATCTGGACTGACAGCTGTGAGGACCTGGACTGACAGTTCTGAGGACCTGGACTGAGCAGCTCTGAGGATCTGGACTGACAGCTCTGAGGACCTGGACTGACAGCTGAGGATCTGGACTGAGCAGCTCTGAGGACCTGGACTGACAGCTATGAGGACCTGGACTGAGCAGCTATGAGGACCTGGACTGACAGCTCTGATGACCTGGACTGACAGCTATGAGGATCTGGACTGAGCAGCTATGAGGATCTGGACTGACAGCTCTGAGGACCTGGACTGACAGCTATGAGGACCTGGACTGAGCAGCTCTGAGGACCTGGACGAGCAGCTATGAGGACCTGGACTGAGCAGCTATGAGGACCTGGACTGACAGCTATGAGGACCTGGACTGAGCAGCTCTGAGGACCTGGACTGACAGCTCTGAGGATCTGGACCCGGCAGCTCTGAGGACCTGGACACGACAGCTCTGAGGGCCTGGACTGACAGCTATGAGGGACCTGGACTGACAGCTATGAGGACCGGGACTGAACAGCTATGAGGACCGGGACTGAGCAGCTATCAGGACCTGGACTGAACAGCTATGAACCTTGAGCAGGAAATGTCTCTGTGCCTCAGTTTCCTCGCCTGTAAAACAAGGAAGTGGAACCAGAGCCCCCCCATTCTCGCTCATGCACTCCCACGGTCCTGGACAATACTGAGCAATCTACAGATATCAACGTAGCGTAATTTGAGCCTCCTTGTTTTTCTAAAATGGGAAGGTTTTAACTGAGAAGCAGTCTTTTCAAGAAGCATACCTCAGTTATTCTATTGCATACTGGAACTCCAACTGCATTCTATTACATCAGTATTATATAATACCTCTTTCTCTCTTAAATAAAACATAAAAAGGCCTGTAAAGAGCAGAACTAAAGTATTACAGAGAGCAACAAGAGGCATTTTCCACGATTAGCCACTTAATTGTGGATTAGGACCCAAGCATAATACCGCACAGGAAGGGAGCATTGCCTAATTAAAAACAGTTTTATAAACTGCAGCATTAAAACTGCCACAGCCGGCGAGCTCGGGAGTGTTTCCATGGTGGAGCGCTATTATCAGCCTAAGGTGCTTCTCAGAAATGCAATTCTGAGTTCATAAACCCAGCAAGACCCACACTCCCAATTCCAGGCAGTTTTCGAAGCACTGTGGAAAATCCAGTGACGCAGGACTTGCCTGTTCCCCCAGCATGGGTGGTTGCCATGCTGTTGACAGGGATGGGTGTGGACGCAGAGGGAGCCCGGGCAGGCGAGGTGGGGAGCACGAGTGAGCGATGGGACTGCCGTGGAATTAAAGCGTGTGGCGCTAGGGGCTCCAGGAAGCCAGGAGGCCAGGAGTCCAACCACCCGAAACAGAGGAGGAGGAGGAGCAAGGTCATTGGGTGCTAAGGGGGTCACTGGAGCCCCTGGGACATGGCCAGCGACTGCACACCCAGACCTCTCAGTGTGCCCACGTGCTCCTGGAGTCAGAGCCTCGGCAGCTCGCCTTCCCACCCCCGCAGCAGCAGGTTCAGTCCTGCCTCCTCTCTCTCGCAAGAGGGCTCAGGGCTGCTGCGTGGAAGGAAAAGAATTGTCCCTGCAACAGTCCCTCACCCAAGAAAGCCCCACACAGCACACAGCTCGGGAGTCGGTCCTCGGGTGTTGGGGATGCGCTTCCTTCCCAGCCCCTTCTGTCCTCCCAGGAAACAAGCACAGGGGCAGCATCTGGACCCCTCTGTGTCCCCGGTGCTCCTGCCTGGTGGAGGTGCCTTGTCTGAAAGGAGAGTCTGAGAGCAGGGACCTTGTGCCTGGCTCCACTCAGTGTCTGCTGCTTTCCCACAGGAGCGGGGCCTCGCTGCCTGCAGATGTCCCCGTCCACGTCATCCACATCATCCACGTCGTCCACATCATCCACGTCATCCACGTCATCCACGTCGTCCACATCATCCACGTCGTCCACATCATCCATGTCTGGCCTGGGCTGGCTCCCAGTGCCCAAGTTGACCCTCGTGGGCTCATATGGACTACAGGTTTAGTGAATTAAAAAAAAAAAAAAATCAAGTTAGCTTAACTCTCAAGTCCAAGCAAACAAGGCCCCGTGCCAGGGGTCCTAACATGGCCAGAGTACATCCCAGCAGGTCAAGCCCCTGCACTGCCGGCATCCCGGGGTGACTGGCGGGGGCCCTCAGGGACAGGGAGGGGCCAGCGCTGTTCATGTTTGCCCCCACCCCAGCACGCAGCGCATGCCTGGCCAGGCCTTTGTGAGAGCAGTGGGAGTCTGCAGCTGCTCCTCGGCCCACCCAGGCCCTGCAGGGTCACCGCCAACATATGCATCCTCCCATCCCTCTCCTGCCCGCCCCAGGCTGGGCTCTGCTTTATCCTGGCATTGCTGCCTTATACCCGCACAGTGCTGGGACAGAATGACATCGTCTGTTCTCTAGACCATGCTTTTAATAAGGAGTTTCCTGGAATATCTGCACTTACATAACCATAACCCCCAAAATGGGCCTGGCCTCTTTTATTTTTCTAAATAAACTCTTTTATTGAAGTTTAACTTCCCTACAGAAAAGTGCCAAATCACCAGTGTACAGCATGCTGGATTTCCACAGCACCTGTCTCACCGCCTACAGACAAACAGGCAGGGCATCACCGGCATTCCCGGGCCTCCCGGGGCTGCAGCCCTCCCCAGCCTCCACCTGGCCCCTTCTCCCCACAGTACACATCCCGCTGATTTGAAGTTTGTATGAATTTGAAGATTTGAGGTTTGTATGAACTTGAAGATTTGAAGTTTGTATGAAGTTTGTATGAATTTGAAGATTTAACGTTTGCATGAAGTTTGCATGAAGTTTATGAATGTGGAGATTTGAACTTTGTATGAATGTGAAGATTGGAAGTTTGCATGAAGTTTGTATGAATGTGAAGATTGGAAGTTTGCATGAATGGAAAGATGTGGCATACATTCTCCTGGCCTGACATCTTTTGCTCACCATCGCACCTGTAAGAGTCATGCCTGGGAGTGTGCGCATGCTGTGAATGCGCTCATTGCTGTTGCTGATTGGGATTGAATTGGATGCCGCAATGCATTCGTCCTGCTGTTCAGAGACGTCTCGTCCTTGTGCCCAGGTCTGGGTATGTGTGCATGGCTTCTGGCTGGGTGTCATTCCTGAGATGGGGAGCACACATGCTAGGCCCTAGCAGTGCCCTGACTGGCCTCCAACATAGCCGTGCCGCCATAGGCTCCCCCAGCACGGAAGGGTCCGCTGCTCCACACCTGGCAGGCCCTGGTCAGCACAGGCTGCTGTCTTTGAGCCTTTCCACCATGCTGTGGGCTTCATGTGTGTTTCCCTGACAACTGGCCAGGCTGAGCACCTCGGGGTCCACTGGCCGGCTGTGTGGCCTCCTTCATCCACAGCCTGTTAGGTCTCTTGCTTGTCTCCCATTCGGCTTTCTGACATTTCCTCATTGATGTCCAGGAGTCCTTATATACTCGGGGATGAGTCATGGGTTATGTGGATGGCAAGGACGCTCTCTGTCCTTTAAAACTACTGTTAATTTATTGTTTTTCCATTTTTCCTCAGTGTTGTTTGTATCTTTTTCTCTCCTTCGGCTTATACAGTATTAATTTTCTTTTGTGAATTTTTTCCTTCCTATAAACTCCTTAATCGTACATTTCTTTATTCTTCTTTTAGAGCTTATCTTAGGCTTAGAGATTTTCAAAATGTATCCTTCACTTATAAAATTCTAAAATAAATTTTATAAAATAAAATAAAATATTTGTATTCATATAGTATACATTTACATACAAATTTATAAGATCTAATTTTATTATGTACATTTTATATAACATACAGTAAAATTTTATGAGTTTATATAATAAAAATAAAACTCCAAAATAATTTTAATATACTGCAAGGCCCTAAGACTATTTAGACTCCATTTACTTCTATACTACTGTTGCTGTGTCTTTTAATTCTACATTTATTTTGAATCTCACAGGACATGATTTTTGTTGTTCTAAACACTAAATATTCATTTAGATTGGCCCAAGTAGAATTACCTTTTTTCTCGTTATTCTTTCATTTCAAAGATTCCACCTGGGATCATCTTCCTTCTACAGAAAGAGTCCCCTTGTACTGGTCGGGCACAGTAGTTCATGTCTGTAATCCCCTGCACATTGGGAGGCTGAGGTGGGTGGATCATTTGAAGTCAGGAGTTCAAGATCGGCCTGGCCAACATGGCGAAACCCCGTCTCTACTAAAAATACAAAAGTTAGCTGGGCATGGTGGTGCATACCTGTAATCCCAGCTACTCGAGAGGCTGAGACAGGAGAATAGCTTGAACCTGGGAGGCAGAGGTTGCAATGAGCCAAGATCATGCCTCTGCACTCTAGCCTGGGCGACAGAGTGAGACTCAGTCTCAAAAAAAATAATTAATTATAAATAAATAACTAATCCCCTGTACATTACCTTTAGTTCTGTGTTTTAGTTGCAAATTTTCTCAGACTTTATTTGAAAACATCTACTTTACCTTTAGGTTTAGAAGATATTTTCACTGGGCATAGAATTCTGAGTTGGCAATTATTTTCTTTTTCGCACTTGAAAGACATCATTCAATTGTCTCCTAACTTCTATTTTTTTCTGTTGAGGAAGTAGCTGTCAGGTTTATTTCTTTGTAAATAATGTATCTTTCCCAACTCCAACCCCAGTTTCTTTTTTATCTCAGTTTCTATTATGGTAAGAGACACATAATATACAATTTTCCACAATAATCATTTTAAGTGTACAATTCCATGGTATGAAATACATTCTGAATGTGTGCAACCATCACCACCATCGTCTCCAGAAACTTTCCATCTTCCCAAACTGAAACTCTGCCCCCATTAAACACTCCCTCCCCATCCCTCTTCCCCCAGCCCCTGGAAAACCCCATTCTACTTTCTTTGAATACTTGGAGGTATTTCTTCAAAGACTTGGAATACCTTCTTCAAATGATTTCATGCAGAATTTGTCCTTTTGTGACAGTTCTGAAAGGTTGAGACTTGCATTTATTTCAACCCATTCTACAGTCAGCCACAGAGAGCTGAAATGTGAGCTTTAACCAAGAACAAAGACAGAGCAGAGTGCACACGTCCCAAATCCTCCTTTGCACTCCCCACTTGGAAAAGAGCCATAAGAAACCGATTTATCCAGAACCCCAAGAGTTCCACTGGACCCAGGCCTTCTTTCTTTGTTCTCCTTCTCATCTTGAAATCTAGCAATGACTACACAAAACGAAATATGCAGGAATGTTCCTTTTGCAGATATATTTCAAAGAATAATTATAGAAGAGGGAAATCTACAGATTGAAAGAGACTTTTAAAACATCCACCAATCACACTGCGTCAACCTTATTTGGATTCTGACTCAAACAAACAAAATGTAAGAAGGACAAATTGACATTTATGAGGCCATTGAAAACTTGAACACTGATGATATTTGATAATATTAAAGGTTTCTAAAATAGTAAAGACATACCATTATCTTGCCTAAAAACATGAGCCTTTATCTTTTAGAAATACATGCAAAAACACGTACAAAATATATTTTATAATGTCTTGGGTTTATTTCTTAAAAAAGATGGGGAAAGGGGAAGTATGAGGGAATTTCTGTATGTATGTATTTATTTTTTGAGAGAGAGTCTCTATCTGTCACCCAGGCTGGAGTGCAATGGCACAATATTGGCTCAGTGCACCCTCCGCCTCTAGGGTTCAAATGATTCTTCTGCCTCAGCCTCCTGAGTAGCTGGGATTACAGAAACCCACCACCTCACCTGGCTAGTTTTTGTACTTTTAATAGAGACAGCGTTTCACCATGTTGGCCAGGCTGAGAGAGTTTAGATTTTAAAATATGCATATTGATTTAGAACAGTACTTGAAGCTGGGTGTTAGGTACATGAAAATATACTGTAGCATTCTACATGTTCTTTATATGTTTAAAATTCTACATAATAAGAAGTTGAAAATATACCAAGAATAAATAAGCACGTTGAAGACTTCTGTCTTTGAATTGACTACTGCTTGGCCTCATTTTCTCTTTTTTCTTTCCTGAAGTTTCCTGAGTAAACAGTTAACTTCTGTACTAACTCTACTTGGTGAGCCATGCGTTTGCTGGTGCTGTCTTAGATCATCAAAGTCCTCATTTCATTCATCTTTTTTCTCATTAGGAAAATGGGCCCCCCTTCTTCACAGGTTCCCCAACACCTCAGAAGTCCAGGAAGACACAGTGATGATTCATATCTTTTGCCGAAGAGGGAAGATTTCATGGAGTCTCCAAATGATCACGATAGCATCCCAGCCATTAGGGATACTAAGCCAAGCACTGAAGTTGGCAGAGAAGCCCTCATCTTTGAGAGGAGTAGGAAGCAAAACATATACTCCATGTCTAGAATTAGGATCCATACTGGAACGCTGTTCCTATACATCAATCCGAACCCCAGCCTCCTCCCCCCACTCACTAGAGGCAGGACGGTGTGGGTTCAGCCTCAGCTCAGGTACTCACTAGCCAGAAGCCCAGAAAGCGCCCACCTCCCTGAGCACCAACCTCTTAATCTAGAACATGAAGGTCACATCCTTCTCCTTCCTCCGTCCCCAAAGTGAGCTAAGCTCAGAAGAACCAAGCCCAGGCAAGTATTTAGAAAATGGATCCACTGAACAGTTCTTCCATTGCAAGTCAGATTCTTCAACAAATTCTTTAATTGAACCATTTGTTAACTAATATCATGTATTGGCTTTTGGTTTTACTATGCTTTAGTACAAATATCCAGGGACAAACTCTTCAGCTGAATACATCTGAGGAGTAAACTGTTCAACTGCTTCTGTATTTTTCTCTATTCTGGTGATGACATCTTGAGAGGTGAAGCCAGCTGGGCTTCTGGGTTGGGGGAACTTGGAGAACTTTTCTGTCTAGCTAAAGGATTGTAAATGCACCAATCAGCACTCTGTAAAATGTACCAATTAGTGCTCTGTAAAATGGACCAATCAGCAGGACGTGGGTGGGGACAAATTAGGGAATAAAAGCTGGCCACGCCAGCCAGCAGCGGTAGCGCTGTGAGATGCTATTGCATGTTATGGAACGTCTGTTCTCTCCTCTTGGCAATAAATCTTGCTACTGCTCTGTCTTTGGGTCCGCACCACCTTTAAGAGCTGTAACACTCCCCGCAAAGGTCTGTGGCTTCATTCTTGAAGTCAGTGAGACCAAGAACCCACTGGAAGGAACCAATTCCAGACACAATTTCACGCCCAGTCAACTGCCACCTGAACCCAACTCTAGTCAGACTCATTGAAGAGGAGAATGAGCAAAACCACACTCCCTCCCTGATGCCAGTCTCCTCGTGGCTGGGCTCCTGGTTCTGCAACCAGTTCGTATGCCAATGGGGCATTAATGGTGCTGTAAAATGGGCACTAAAATACCCTAAATCATTTATTCCACTCCCTCCTGCCCTGTGAAAATGACCTGGTGAGGAGAAGCATGAAGGGAGGTGCTTGTATTTTGCTGGACCCTCGCTCTGCCCACCACCCATCACCACCTCCCCAGTGAGGTACTCGAGGAGGGGCCTTGGGAGCCAGGACTGTGGGTCAGTGCTCCGCCACAGGGATGTCTACCTCTCACGGTGGGTCAGTGAACTGGAATGCATCCAGGTCCCCACTGGCACCTCTCAGCCTTTGGGTTGGATTCTTGGGAGTGAGACCCCCTAGGCGCAGCCCCCACTCTGCCGTGCGTCTGCCACTTTCCGGGCCATGGAAACGTGTTCATGTCTACACCACCCTGGAACCATCCTCTGTCCCACCTCGGGGCTGGGTGGCACGTGAAGGTGGCCAGGGGGAGACCTCATCTGGGAAGGCACAGCTGGCGGAAGGGAGGGGCTGCCCTGGAAGATCCCTTGGGCCCAGCAACCCAGGCTGCTAGTTTTTGGTGACTCACCCTTTCTGGCAAGAGAATAATGATAAACTTTCAAGTTATCTGGAAGTAAGTTCCGTTCTTAATTGTGAGATGACTGAGGGGTAGGGGCTGAAATTCTGCCTGGGGTTGGGTTGGTCCTTTTAGTGGGGGGCCAGACCCCAGACTTTGGACTCCGCAGGTGAGCTGCAGGGAAGGCCCTCATTCAGCCAGGTGGACGGTGCGAGGAGCCGGGGAGCCCACCTGCTCTGCCTGGGAAAATGGTTTCTCTTCCAGCACAACTCGTTCTACAACCTGCACAGAGCTCCGGATTGCAGAGAGGGAGTTCGTGGTATCCATTCGTGTGCACACGTCTGTGTCTCTATATATTCATGAATGTGAATGGTATAGAGTCACTGTTCACCGTGGGATAAATGGCAATTTTTAGAAAGCATCTGTTCTGTGTTCTCAACAAGACTCAGGAAACTCTGTGAAAAGAGATGGAGAGCGAGATAACTAAGTGACAGACTAGGATGAAAATGGAATTGGCTGAGGAGTAGCAGGAAGGAACACGCAGGCTGGGCCAGGCGCTGGGGACAGCAGGGGGAGGAAGTTCCACCTGAGTGAAGCTGTGAACTCGGCTTCAAGACCTCGGGCTGCTGCAGAAACCTGCTGGGGACGGAGAGGACAAACCCCAGGCACTGTCGTGAGATGTAGAGGGGAAGGACAAAGAGCAAAATGAAAACGCCCCGCGATGGAGAAGACGAGGGGCAAGAAAGATTGGGCATGGAGCACAGGAATGGTCCCTGCGAAGACAGCGTCAGAGGGAAGGGAACAAATCCCAGCCACAGTCAGGCAGGAGGGAGAAGCCTCGGAGCTGAAGCAAGCCGTGAGTCTATTATCAACAAAGGTCACGCCGAGGCCCGGGAAACCGTGAAAT
Organism: Papio anubis; assembly: GCF_008728515.1. NCBI lineage: Eukaryota > Metazoa > Chordata > Mammalia > Primates > Cercopithecidae > Papio > Papio anubis. The sequence goes on from NC_044985.1 coordinate 123,761,726, forward strand.
GATGTGTACACACGTTGCACACTCTCATCTCAAGAAGGTTAAAAATACTGAGTATCGTAAATAGTGAGCAGCTATGCAGAAGAGCTGCTATGAGCCTCCCGTCTTTGCTTTAAACACATGAATGTTTAAGGTAACTTCTCTGGTCGGTCACGGTGGCCACGTCTGTAATCCCAGCACTCTGGGAGGCCGAGGTAGGTGATCACCTGAGGTCAGGAGTTTGAATCCAGCCTGGCCAACATGGTGAAACCCCGTCTCTACTAAAAATACAAACAAAAATATTAGCTGGGTGTGGTGGCGGGCGCCTATAATCCCAGCTACTCGGGAGGCTAAGGCATGAGAATTGCTTGAACCCGGAAGACGGAGTTTGTAGTGAGCTGAGCTCGTGCCACTGCACTCCAGCCAGGGCAACAGAGCAAATCTCTGTCTCAAAAAATATATATATATAAATAAAAAATAAAGATAAAGTCTCTTTAATCATCACCCCGAGCCCCCACCCTTCCATCCTCCCCTGCCTGAAACGCTCTTAGTGTTAGAAACAAATAATGGATTCCGTAGATTTAAAGTTGTGCTCCAGGTCCTGCTGACCGAATAGAAGATCCCTGGATGTGAACCCCACACCCTTGCTGCTCCATCCCTGCTGTCCCCTACATGCCTGTGTCATCGTCACACTTGCCGAGGCTCCAGGGACACCATGTGTGAGGAACCGGCTGTATCTTCTCTCATCCTCCCTTCTTTACCCACAATGTTCCTTTGCCCCCATTGCGGCTGCCTGGTGAGCTCCTTCTTACCCTCACAGGCCCCTCCAGTGACACCTCCTCCACGAAGCCCTGCCCGATCTCTGACTTGTGCTCACTTCTGAGTCTGACTCCCAGGAGGCCCCACATACAGGAGTGTAGCTCTCACTAGCCTCCCTAGGGCCTCACATTTGCTATTCTCACTTGAGTACTCAATGTCTTAACTGAATTTGACGGGGTTTTAAATTCCGATGTAGCATCCTTATCCTGGCACCTTTAGCATCACAGCACACCTTTCCTCGGTTCACCACCTCTGTTGCCAACGGCCACCAGGGAGGCCCCTTCAGTGCTCGAGCAGCAGCCAAAACATGTCACTGCAAATTCTTAACAAGATTCAGGAGGAACCAATGTGGTCGTCTCGAGGGCTTGACGAGCCAGTGCCTTGTTTTTGGAATCTCCATTTCCTTATTATTCCCCTGGAACAAAGCCTTCGCCACAATCCGCAGGGAGCCGCTGCTGTGCGGGAGATGGCAGCCCGCACTTCTGAAAGGACAAAGGGAACACAGGGCTCGCTGCGTGAAGCAGGGAGTGGGGACAAGGACGGCCTCGTCACATAAAGGGAAAAGAAGTTGAAGATGCTAAAGATAGAAAAAAACTAAGCTGGAGTCATGCTTCCCAAGAGAGGGACAAATTCACTGCCGGTTAGCGCTGGCCGAGGAGGCCACGCACCTGTGTGGAAGCTGCAAAGGGCAATCGCATGGCTCTGGGGTGGGTTTTGAAAAGATCCCAGGTGTGTGAAGTCCCTCAGGTGCTGGGGATGGCTGAGGTATGGACAGGTGTGTCTAAGCGAACGTGCCCCTTCCTCACGGCCACTGGGTGTGATGGCCCCAACTGGGCCCCGCTGCCCGCAGTATGCACCACGCAGGTGCTGCCCTCTGAGATGCTGCCTAGGGAGGCTCCCAGGGACATGCCTGGTGCAGCTCCAGCCGACCCACAGAGGCCCCTGAGGCCCAGCTCCGTGCCAGCAACTCCAATGTCCCTGTAGCTCATCCACTCACTCCAGGGAGGCCAGAGACCTCTGCGGGGGACACCAAGGTGCAGTGGTGAGAGTCATTGTCCAAGTACATGTGGCCGGCAAGCCACAGCAGCCTCAGCCTCAGGCTCGTTGGACACAACGGTGCTGACGGGCAGAGGACGGAGGGGCGGGGTCTCTGGAGACGGTCAGACCATGGTGGACACCACCCACCGGCAAATGGTCACTTCTGACAGCGGGCCATGTGTGTGACCAGGCCTCTTTGCAGCCCAGTATTTGCAGACACTTTTCAGGCCCCCTGGGAGCTTTCTGGGTCTCTCTGAGTGAGGGGCTATGGCCCCTAGGCATCCTCACTGTCTCGGAGGGAGCTGAGGGCCCTCCCAGGGCAGCAGTGTGCAGCAGAAGGCCCTGGGCCAGGAGCCAGACCTGTGGCCGCCAGACTCCCCAGTGCCAGGCACGCCTCCTCCACAGTCTGATCGCGTCTCCCTCCTTGTAAAACAAAGGGCTGAGTTTTCAGAGTCTCTAAGATACGATGCTCCTTTCAGCTCCATCCCGGTTTTAAAGTGAAAGAACCGGGTCTCATCCAGCCTTGCAGGCAGGTCATGGCAGGACTGGATGGAAGCGGGGGCGCCCAGTCATTTGCCCAAAGCTCCCCAGAGCCTGCGCTTCCTGAACCAGCGACAAGTAGTGGGCACTGCCTGTCCGGTCTGTGGGGCCCAGTCCTCCTGAGATCCCCAGCCCAGTGCGCCTGAGGCCGAGGGGGCAGTGGGAAGCTCGGGCCTCCAGCTCCTACAGGGGTGCTCAGTGAGGGAGAACAGGCCTCCGGGGATCTCCTGGACCTCACTCTTACACCACACGGAGAATCCCCTTTCAGAATAAATCAGTAGCTTCAACTGCTCGTATGCTGTCACTGACTGTGTAAACCAGAAAGTGTCTGAGGCAGGTCTGAATCCACTCAGAGGTTTATTTTGCCCAGGTTAAGGACGTGACCATGAAGAAAGGAACACAAAACCACAGGAACAGTCTGTGATCTGTGCTTTTTCCAAAGAGGATTTTAAGAGTTTCCATATTTTAAGAGGAAAAGGGGGCATCGAGGGAAAGCGGGAGGGTATGGTCACGTGACTGACCCCTCACGTCACACGTGAAGAGGAGCAGGTAGAGGAACGAGTGATGCATTTGTCCGGCATTTTAAAATTAGCACTTTCCGTGAGACACAGGAAGCACAGCAGAGCCACTGTGCGGACCCCTGGCCTCCTCTCCAAGCTCTCTGCTTAAGAACAAGAGAGGCCGGGCGCAGTGGCTCACGCCTGTAATCCCAGCACTTTGGGAGGCCAAGGCGAGTGGATCACGACGTCAGGAGTTCAAGACCAGCCTGGCCAAGATGGTGAAACCCCGTCTTTACTAAAAATACAAAAAAATTAGCCAGGCATGGTGTCGGGCGCCTGTAATCCCAGCTGCTCAGGAGGCAATTGCTTGAACCTGGGAGGCAGAGGTTGCAGTGAGCCACCGCCCTTCAGCCTGGTGACAGAGCAAGACTCCGCCTCAGAAAAAAAAAAAAAAAAAAAAAAAAAAAAGATGGAAGGTAGTTTCTCGCATGACAAAGCTTCCAGCTTTATTTTTCCCTTTGGCACAGTGAACTCGGGTCCTGAGATGTGCCATGACACACACTAAAAAGCAAAATACATCATGACATACCCGAGCCTTCCGGATCAGCCAGAGCAGGTGTTATGTGTTTGCGCCTCTCACTGGCTGCAGCACCACCCTCGTAGCACGTGGTGTTAACTTTGCCATGAGCTTCGTGGTTGCCTTTTTGCCTTTTAAGCCAACTTCCCCCTGCACAGAGCTCCCCGAGAGCACTCAGCAGTCCTTTATTTTATTACCACCTGCTCTTCTGCCTGATGAGGGAAGGGGAAACTTGCTAATGAGAAACGGACAGTACTGCCCGGCTCCCTGCAGCCCCGGCCCAGGGGACCTGCTTCTGGTCTCTGAGCCCTCGCTGGTCCCACCTACTCAGTGAGCAGCAGGCAAGGAAGAGGAGCCCAGTGAGCTGGGGTTGAACCAATCCTGCAGAGCGGGCAGTTAGGAAGTTCTCTCTCATCTGTTCTCTGGGGAACTTCTGAGAAGTCTCCATGGTGGGTCTCATCTTTGGTTTCTTTACTGGATCCAGAGAGATGTTGGGTCCAAACTACCTACAGAGAGTTACCAGGGATCATCAGACCTCACTCCCTCAGAGGGGAGGGTGAAAATGGGCAAATCTGGAGACACAGGCCTTGGAGGATGCAGAGAGCCAGACACAAGGGGCTTCTGGGAGACCGCACTGCACGGCCAACTTTTGCTACAACCTCTCCATGGGCCACTTGAACAACATCAAAGCAAAGTCACACAGCGTGGGGCACGTGGACAGAGCAGGGGCACATGGGGTGGAGTGGGGCACGTGCAGCAGAGAGGCCACTGCCCCGCCCAAGCCACAGGCTGTGTTCTGGAGGGAGGTGGACTCAGTGTTCAGCCCTGGCTGGTGCTCATCCTCCCACCAGTCCCTGGTAGGGACATGCACCTGCCCCGCCCAGGGGCACTGCAAGGGTCAGGGGTGGGTCCAGCTACCTTTACATCCCGCTGGCCCATCCTTGATCCTTGTCTAAGCAGCAGGGAAAGGATGAGAGGGCCAACGGAATAAAGCCAGGGTGAAACGCCGCCACTGCTGCGAGATGGAAGGTGCTCCTGGAAGGGACTCGGAAAGGCATCCTCCCCTCACGCCACCTCCAGGCTGGGTGTCCCTGAGACCAGGGCCCCCAGGCCAGCACCCAGGCCCAGTGTCCACACCTCCCGGAGGCACTGCTGGACTTTCCGAGGAATGCCGAGAGAGGCCCCTGTATGCATGCATTTCCCTCCAGGCGCCTCTGAAGCTCCCCCAGGCGATCATGGAGGAGAGCGGCTTTGAAAGCCAGAGTACAAGACGCAAACGGAAGGATCGTCAGGACCCCAGGGCTGGCAGCTCACAGCAGCTAGGCGCTCTTCTCAAATCCCGCGGTGCTTTGATAAATGCCCTGGACTTCTTCAAACACACTGTCAGGTGCAGGAATGTTCGGCTCTCCACACACCACTCCGCACCTATCTTTGAAAAGTTATTCTTTGTTTTTGAAGTTACACATGGGGGAAAAATTACACAATCCGTAAAACAGAAAGTAGAAATCCACTCAAGCTCAACCACCTAGAAATGGCTGCGGCTGCCCTGGCTCGGGGTTCCTCCATCTATCAAATTGGAACTGGGAGAGCGAAGTGCTTCCCACCAGTGCTGGACCCGCAGCAAGGTGGGGCAGGGGGCAGGCAGCTGTGGGTGCAGCGCTCACGTGGACAAACTGGGCAAGAACACGAGAGCTCCCCTCTTTCTTTCCCAAGCACGTTCCAGGGCGATGGCACTTCCGGAAGAGAGGAAAGGGATGCTTGTCCGTCTAAATGCAAGTTTACCCTGGACACATGTACACTTTATTCTGAAATCAGCTTTCTTCTATCAACAATATGTTATAGAAATAGTTCACTATCAACAAGCAGACATGTACATCATTGCTTTTAATTAGTGTGTGATCTTTCAGTGTATTTATCAGAGCTTATGTAGCCAGTGTCCATTAATGAGCATTTAGAGAGGTCGTGTTTTTCTTTCTCCCTTTGTTTAATAAACCATTTCCTACGAACATCTTCGTGCATCCCTTGTTTAACCTTGTGCAATTATCGCCTTTACAACCAATAATGACTCAGGCAGAAGCTGCAGCCATCACGCATTACAGTGCTGGTTTCTGAACTGTGTTTTAGAGGGTTCTAATGTAAGCTGCTACTAAGCACACAAGAAGACTGTCACCAGCACAGATTTCTTTAATCTTTAATATTTCTCAAGCCAATAGCTAATGTTTAAAACTCTTATTGTTATATTTGTATTCCCTTTCTGTAATTCTTGGGTGTTTTTCTTTCTTTTTTGTATGCCTGTGCATAGCCTCTTGCCATTTCTTTCTATTGGGATTTTTTCCCAATTTATTTGTAAATATCCTTTGCATAATAGACCTTGTCAATCACGTGTGTGAAAAACACCTTCCCAGTTTTTAAATTTGATTTTCATCCTGGCTGTAGGCGTTTTCTTTTTTTCCCAGCTATTTTACATTTTTATATAGTCATACTTATCAGTATTTTTCAATATGATTTCTGAAGTTGGGAACATACAAAAAAAAAGGCCTCCTTCAGTAACTCCAAGTCTTTTCAGCATCATTTGATTCTAGAACATTCACATTTTAGTTTTTAATATTTAATTCTTTGATGGATCTGAATTTACTGAGTTTTAAAGACATGAGATTCAAACTGTGTTCTTTCTCCACATGCCAAGCCATTTGGCTCAAAACATTTTTCTGAAAAATAGACTCAATCCTTGTCATGTGTCTGAAGAGCCCCTTCCCTGATGCCAGTCCGCCTGTCCGTCCAGCCTGCCCCGTGCATGCTGGGTGCAATGGCAGGAGGTTTAAGGACATTTACTCCTGACCATGTTACTTCCTTGACGTAGCTCCTTTTTACAGGTTTCCTGTTTGAAGTTTATGATTTTCATTTTTCCATTTTAAGGGAAAAGGAATCTTTGAATTTTTATAATAAGCATCATCTTATCTTGTCATTAGAATAATAGATAAGTACAGAAGTAAATCAGTCAGGATACAAAGTACCCTGTAACCCTCTTGCTACCCCAGGGAACCAGCCGAGACACCACCACAGACTCCCAGGAATCCTGGAGCCCATGGACCCTGGACGTTCTCTGAGGGCCCTTCCTGTTCTGCACCCATCCATGGTAGCTTCTTCCTTCCTTTAAAGCCAACTCTGCTCCCCCACCCAAGACCCACCCTGTGTCCTGGAGCCCAGGGACTTGCGTTCCAACCTCGTGCCTGTGTTTCCGTCTTGGGTCTGTGTAGAGTCTCAAAAGGTGCCCACCACTTCCCTCCTCCCTGTTTGGGCGCTGCTCCCTCCCCAGAGTCCGGGCTGGCCTTGGCGACTGACTTGGCCGAAGGCAAGTGGTGGGAGTGGCTGGGCAGTGACTAGGCTCCCGCCCTTCCCTCCCCTGAGACAGTCGCACCTGCCATCTCTCGCCGCTGCCTGGTGTGCCCTGCCATCCTGTGGATGGTTTCCTCTGGGGCAGCGGCACTTGACTTGTCAGTGTCTTGTGTTTGGCCCTGGCCCAGTGATCCTGCAGGAAACCAACAAAAGCCATTTCCGTCTGGGAGACTTTTCCCTCAGTGCACATCAGATCACCTGGAGTCAGCATCCCCTGTGACTATATAAAACGGGGATAGAGCAAACATGTTTTAACTTAAGGGTTGTAATGAGATCCCAGCTCATTAGGTGTTAATCAGGGCTGTTTGAGAAGGCACCAAGCCACAGCGTGGGAAAGTCTCCTTCACAATCTGCCCTTCACACTTATTTTTTTAGACAAAATCTCCCCCTGTTGTCCAGGCTAGACTGTAGCAGTGCAATCACAGCATACTGCAGCCTCAACTTCCCAGGCACAAGTGATCCTCCTGCCTCAGTCTCCAGAGTAGCTTGGACTACAGGCGTACTCCACAATGCTTGGCTAATTATTTTTAAATTTTTTTGGAGAGACAGAGTCTCACTACATTGCCCAGGCTGGTCTTGAACTCCTGGGCTCAAGGGATCCTCCTGCCCTCAGCCTCCCAAAGTGCTGGGATTACAGGCATGAGCCACCACACCTGGCCCCTTAACTCTTCCATGTTATCTAGAACAGAGCTAGTGGGGCTTCAACAGGCTCATGTGCCCCAGAGACTGTGTTGAAGTGAGAATTCTGACCCAGGAGCCGTGGGGTGGGGCCTGAGGGCCTACATTTCTGACAGCCTCCCAAGTGATGCTGATGCTGCTGGTTCCTGGACCACACACGAGCAAGCTGGGATCTAGATGTGCCTTTGCCTTCAGGGGCAGCAGGGGTGTGAGCCGTGCGCACTTCCCAGAGAGGCGCCTGTGGAGTCACGTTCTGGCTGCACCGTCCTGGTCCTGATGAGATTGCCACTCTCCTGCTTCCTCTCTCCCGTGCTTGTCTCCCCTTCGAGTCGCCTCCCCTCCTTCTTCTCTCCTCTTTCCATCCCATCAGAACTCTTGGCTCCGTTGAGAGGTGCTCTCATGAAAGGACTCCCGCTGCTGACTTGAGGGTGACCCTGGGGCCAGGCTGACCCCTCCAGCCCATGTGGCAGGGAGTCATCAGAATGTCGGTCCTGGCCCCAGCTCTGGCTCCAAGTGGGAACAGATTCCTGCTAGGCCACCTTCTTCATGGACTCCCAGCCTATGCTTGTAGGGCTCCCAGCCTATGCTTGTAGGGCTCCCGAATGGGACGCTCTTACTAATCTCTCAGGGAGCTGCAACCATCCAGGCAACCACGCACCTAGAAAGATCCCACAAAGCCTCATGCAAACGCATAATGAATTCCAAAGTCCGGCAATTAGTGGGTTCACGATAGAAGCCCCCCTTCAGGCACTAAAAAGGTGACTGTAGGCTCAGTCTGTGTCCCAGGAAGATACCCTCAGCTCAGTGCCACTTAGGAGAAGGACTCCAGGCCCCTCCTGACCCTCCCTCTTGTCAACAAAGACAAGAGCTTCTCAGTAGAGGGTGGGTCTGCGCTTCCTCAGCTCCCCAAGTCCCAGGAGCTGAGCTGGGCTCAGAAGCAATGAAAGCACAGTTCCAGCCTGGCCAGGACAGGGGCTGCTTCTCTCAGCTCCCCTCTGAGCCCAAGAGGCCCCCTTAGAGCTCGTCCAAGAGCCTCTGAGCAGAGAGCAGGGCTTATCTCTGTGGGGGTCCAGGTAGGAACCTCGAGGGGAAATGCCCGTGAGGTTGTAAATAGGGCCAGAGGAGTCTGCTCAGAGCCTTCAGCTAAGCGGAGTTGGCATCCATCGCCACTTTGAACAGGAATCAAGGAATTTCTGATGTTAGGAAAAAGTGAAATGGCTTTAGAATTTGGAAACGCAGAGGCTTTTCTCAGATCTGCTGGCAGTGATACCATAATCTGGTCAGAAGTGAACTATTAATGGACATTCTCCTTAAGCAGAGAGGAATTTCCATGTCACAGAAGAGGCACCTTCTCCCTGCCCCGTGCTGCCGTGGGTTCCAGGCGTTCAAACTCTTCTGTTCCAATGGTCTAATCTTGGCTTTCATCCCTACACCACCCTGCAACTAGAACACGCCCGGCTTAGGGAGGGGGTTCATGGGCACTGCCCACAAGGAGGAACAATCGTCCTCCTGCCCCACCTGGGACACTCCAGTGCTCCTCCGCCTCGTTTTTCCACAGAGAGAAATACTGAGCTAGACAGAGCTGCATGAGGCTCTGCCGACCAACGAGCAACGTAGCTTTGGTCTGCGCTGAGCCTGGCCTTTCTATAAAATTAAGGGGCCAGAGAGGAGGAGCTCAGGAGAGCAGAGTGAGTGTGAACGCTTTGCCTTTTGTGTTGTGCCTTTGTACCTCCTTTCACGAGGACACCAACAGCAAGTTCCTGTATGACACGCCTTCATGGATGATGGCTGCAGGTCTGTCCCATCACAGCACGCACACGGGAATCCGCAGCTGCCCCAACCCTAAAGTGTTCCGCGTTCGAGGACAGTCAGGGGCCTTGCATTTTCCATGTTTTGTTTCCTTGTACTCTTTTTTTCTTTTTTTTTTAATCCTAGCAGCAACTTCCAAATGTTGCTGCTGTAAAAAGCCTTACTCCTCCCTTTGAGCTGTGTCTGACCTGCTTCAGGAGAGCAGGTAAGCAGATGTGTTAACTTTGTGTGCGGAGCGGAAAGAGTGGGCTTCCAGGGAGGGTCTTCAGGGCCCAGCTTCCCAGTCACATGCGGGAGTTTAGTGCCTGGGGAACGCTTTGCTTTTGCGTCTTGGTTCTTGGCGGTGCTCACAGGAAAAGGTATTCCAGCGTGGCCACGTGTTTCTGTCCTGTTGTCATCAGCGCCCTTGTCTAGAGTGATGACAGACATCCACGAATGTCATTTCTGGAAATGACCCTGAAAACCAGGGCAAATTCCATCTCAGACACACAGACGCAGTCGCACACACATCACTCAAAACTCCAAAATCAATGACACACAAAAATACATGTTACAATGGTTCTTTTGAGTGCATCGCCATGTTTTAGCCCCTTTTGCACTCCCAAGAACTCCCAAAATAAGGCATATGTCCATGGACCCCTGGGGACACTTCTACCAGAGGGACGTCAACCTTGGCTTCAGACGTCTTTGGCGCGTCTGCGTTACACACCCTGGCTACCCATTCTCCTGTCATGTCCATCTTTGACTGTCCAAACACGAGCTCCCCATTTTCCAGTCAAGGAGATGGAGGCAGATAAATGTTAAGTGAACGTTGCAAACAATTGTCAACAATTTTCTGAATGAATGTGAAGGGCTCTGAATTCTTAAAACTGCGTGGGCCTGGCCTTGCCACATTGTCTCCAGGCCGTCCAGGGCCCAGGGCCGCCTTCACTGCTGCACGCTCAGGCACATCTCAAGGGAAGGCCGGGCTGCCCAGGGTCCCTGCTGAGGCCAACACGTCATCCCCACAGGCCCGGGTGACAGGTACCTTCAGCTGCTGGAGGAGCCCTGCAATTCCCAGGAGGAGGGCGTCAGATCTGCCACCAGCACACGCAGAGCATCCTTTCCAGGCACTGACGGCACCTGCTTTCCGAGTGCCTCTCAGAACCTGTGTCCCTGAGGGAGCCCTTTAAACACAGCCTCTCTCACACTCCCCGCCCCTGTCCACGGTCCTGCATGCTCCACTCAGGCTTGGCCTGAACTCCCCTTCTCATAGGCTTTCCCTGGCCACCTTTTTTTGAGACTGAGTCTCACTCTGTAGCCAGGCTGGAGTGCAGTGATGCGATCTTGGCTCACTGCAAGTTCCACCTCCCAGGTTCAAGAGATTCTCCTGCCTCAGCCTCCCAAGTAGCTGGGATTACAGGGGCCCGCCACCACGCCTGGCTAATTTTTGTGTTTTTAGTGGAGACAGGGTTTCACCGTATTGGCCAGGCTGGTCTCAAATTCCTGACCTTATGATCTGCCCGCCTCGGTGTCCCAAAGGGCTGGGATTACAGGCATAAGCCACCACGACTGGCCCTTGGCCAACTTTTTAAAGAGTCGCCTCTCCCTGCTGCCCCCTTCCCAGATTGGCTTCCTTCCTGGCACAGCCGTTCCCGGAATTCAGTATTAATCGTTCACTTGCTTTCCACATTTCCACATGCTTCCTCCATTTTTAAAGCGGGCATGATGAGACCCAGAGCATTTTAAGCAGCCAGGCACGAATGCACAGGCCTCTGATTCACCCCCATTTCCCATCCTTTTCCCCACGCTGCCTCACTGTGAGGCAGTGCTCCATTTGGAGACTCCTAGGCCACACCTGGAGCACAGGCCTTCTCGTCTGACCTCACTGTTCTCTGCCTCTCTCAGGTAAGAGGCTACCCGCCCGGCCTGGACACCTGCCACCCTGCCCCAGTGTCTCACCAGTTCTTCTGTCTTTCTGGCCCTGTCTGAGTAGTTGATGGTGACTGGGGAAGGCCCAGTTAGGTTCGCTCCCCATTGGGACCAATGCCCCCTCCACGGGAGCCCTTGTCTGGCCACTGGGGAGAGATGGATGCCTCCCTTGCTGGCCATCACAACCCAGCTCCTGTGTGAAAACGTGTTCCACAAAAGCCGAGAGAGTCTCGCTGGTTATTTTTCCCCTGTAGTGCCTCTGAAGTGCCATTACTCTTACAGTTGTTTACACATGGCACCTCTCTCAGACGTGTCAGTTAGGGTTTGTTGAGGGGGCTCTGGCCATTTTCAGACCATGAAGGGCCCTGAAATCCAAGCTGATCCTCACCAATGAGAACTGCAAAGGCCTAAGATCACAGCAGAAACAGAACATTTGGCAAACTGGTGTTAAAATTCTCCAAACAAACTTACGTATTAGTTAATGCAGGCTGTCACCATAACAACCAAACAGCACAAAAACAATCCATTAGCACACAGATTTATTACTGTGCAAGGTTTAGCTAATACCATTCCAGAGGTCTATTTTCCACTTTCAGTTATAATAATAAAAAAAAATTTTAACTAATTTAAAATTCAGCATGAGAGCACAATCAGGCACACATCTCCACACGCAGGAGCTGAAGCCACAAGTGCATGAAGCCCGCAAGTCTGTGTGCGGCTCTGTGACGTGGACCCAATGCCGTAATCCATGCACACACGGGCTCGCGGGAGGCAGAATCACAGGCACAGGCTGCGGCTCAGCCTGGCAGGCAGAAGGCTTTCAAGGAGCCATGTCAGGGGTCAGATCAGGTGCGTGGCGTGTGTAGATGTGTCCGCTACACAAGTGTGTCCACTGCACTGTTGTGTCCACTGCAGCTGGCCTCCCTCCTGGCACGGGAGGTGCTGGTTGTGACCAACAGTCCTGGCTTTAAATCAAGTCTCAGACTGGAAGCTACCATGAGCAAACTCCATCACCTTTCTCAATCTCAGCTTTGTCATCTATAAAAGCAGGAAGACAATAGAATCCACATAAATCTGGAGTGCCTCGTGGCCCTCCGGAAAATAACAGCTCTGGAATGGTGTGAGGTAAACCCTGCGCTGTGATACATTCGTGTGCTAATGGTTGGTTTTGTGCTGTCTGAACTCTGCCTTTCCTTACAAAACAGACACACAACCCCCACCCCGGCAACATCCAAAGAGCTGAGTATTGACGACTCCCCCAGAGGGATGCCACTTGGGGGCTGCACTCCCGAATCAAAACGATTTCTTCCTTACCATGATCTGGATCATGGGAGACATTTATTTTCTGTGAAGAGGCAGACAGGAAACAGTTTAGGCTTTCTGGGCAACACGGCCTCGGTCGGACAACTCACCTCCCAATGCCAGGGCAGTGGGAAAGCAGCAGACAACATACAAATGGTGGGAGGACTGTGTGCCAATAAAACTTTATTTTAAAAAGTCAGCCAGACTCAGCCCCAGGTGATCCTCTGCCAACCCCTGATGTGGATCACACAATAACAACCAGAAAGGGCGCAGGGAGCACACAGAGGGAGGACTGGCACACGTGCATGTTTATTTTACATTCTCAAGGGGGAACTGGGATGCATTTACGTTTACATTCTCAAGGCGGAGCTGGGATGCATTTATGTTTACATCTCGAGGGAGGACTGGGACGTGTGCGTGTTTGCATTCTCGAGAGAGGACTGGGACGCTTGCATGTTTACATTCTCATGGGGGAACTGAGGCACGTGCATGTTTGCATTCTCGAGGCACCTAGTGCATGAGTCATGTCTTGCCTGAGGCCTGGGAGACCACCGAGATCGCCTCTGAGGAAGTGTTTCCTGATGAAACGGAGATGCACACATGTCATGCAGCATTAATATTAGCAGCAAAACTCAGGCTACCTCCACAGAGAGAGATTGCATATCCTAGCAGTGATGTGACAGATGATGGGCAGAGATGCTGCACCCAACATCCCTTGTAGGTGATAAGGCCTGCATTTGTCACATTAAACAACTTATCACATTGAACTGAAGACACCAAGAGGGACAGCTTCAGGGACATGAGAACCGGCACCATCAGAACTTTCCGCAGGAGTTCAGGCAACTTTCCTGGGGCCTGCCTCTGTGCCCACGGATGCCAGGACCACACCTGGGCTCTCTGCACTCCCAGGGCTTCTCCCTGGTTTCTGAAGGTCCCTCGGTGACCAGCGCCACTGACCAACAAGGGTAGCTAATCTACTAAAGCCCTGTGTTCAGGAGCCCTGCCATCTCACTAATGTGGATATGATGCGATTAGTGACTGGCTTAAGCTTTTACACTGGGTAAAGAGGTGGGTGAGGCCAGACAATGAGAAGGGTCTGCCCTGTCCTGGGGAGTGGAGAGACCCAAGGGGGCCTTGGATCTCCAGAGCTGTCTCACAGCAAGCCCCAGATCTGGCTGGTGAGAAGTGGAGTCAGGGCACTCAAGGGTGTCTGTTGTCCACACTGCCAGCATGGGGTCCAGGCCATGTGGGACTCACTGTCATCCCAGGGACATCTGAGCCCCCGTGGCTGGTCACCACAGCTGGTGCCCGAGGTGGCTGAGCTGATGGACTCGGGACCAGAGAGCTTTGTAGGCTTGTCCTGGTCCTTTTCTTCCCCTTTGTGGTATTTTTCTCACCACTCGATAGATACTATATTGCATTTCCTGTTCTAAACCCTTGAGTGGGTTGTTTCCTTTCCCTGACCACTGTACTAGATGCCAACCAGCCCAGGTCCCTCTTAAGAGAAACTGCAAGTTCCTGCCCAAAGTTCTGTCCCTGCCCTCCCGGGATCCCAGCCCCGGCTACTAGCCTGGGCCGCATCTGATCCTTCACTGGCACGCTGACCTGAACCCTAAATCCCTCGGGCCCTTGACCTCTCACCACAGCCCGAGAGGGGCTGTGACTTTCCCATACGGGAACAATTGTCCAGCGGGGTGGGCGATGCTGTCCCCTCCCAGTCACGGCTCTCCAGGACATTCCAGAATTGGCAACCAGCGCACCCTACAGTCCGTATCCAGCAGACATCAGTCCACCCCTGCCCAGGGCCACCGGCTGCCATAAATGGGGCCTCTGTCTTGAATATTTGGGTTCCTGGGTCACCCGGCATTGGGTAAGGAAGGTGTGTCTCAAGATGGGGAGTGCAGTGGGGGCCACAGCTTCTTCTACGGCTGGACTCTGGCCTTCCACACCAAGGCTCTGTTTCTTCATCTGCAAACAAGGACAATTCACCCTGGAGCCCCTTCCGTGTTGACTGATGAAGCCACTGCCCGGGCCTGGTGGGAGTCCCCAGGGAGGGCGTGGACCTTCAGCTGTGCCAGGCAGGGTGCCCAGGGCCTGCAGGGGCGAAGGGGTGGAATTCAGAGTCCAAGAGACAGATGTGCCTGGAGGAGAGGGGGCCGTCTTCCAGGAACCTGCAGGGAAAGGAGGAGAGGCTCTGGCTAGGGACAGTGACCGAGTGTCAGAGTCTCTTTTTGAACCTCAGAAACAGGTTGTTTAAAGAACTTCTCCCTCGAGTTCCACTCCAGAAAGTAGCAGCAGGAACATGATCTGATCAGCAGCAGCGTCAAACTGTCTGTGTGAGGTCACCCATGCAGCCACCCACACACGTCCCCTGCCTTATCTGGTATCTGATGATTTTTTCTGGAGAGGAGCCACGTCCAAAGCTGGGCTGCCTGGCGCTCCTGGCCCAAGGCTAGGGTTAGTGCCCTTCCCCTCCTTTCATCCCCACGCAGGTGCCTGTCCAGCTTGCCCTGATCTGTGCGTATCCGTGCTCCAAGTGTTTAGGCCTTTGCTGGTACCTCCGTTCCTGTGGCCCCAGCCCCTTCTCCCCATGGTTCGATTTGGCACACGTTGCCCCTTCTCTGAATTCAGCGGGGGCATCACCTCTGCTGGGAAGCCCCCCGTGGCATTTCCAGTCCAGTTTCATGACTGCACCTTTGGAAGTCTGTCCCTGTGTTGAAATGACCCACATCCTTGTTTTCTAGATCACTTGTGCCTGGAGAGTGGGAACTCGGTGCTTCAGCTCTCTGCCGCCAGCACTGAGCACCCAGTGGGCATTTGATCCTGGCCATGACAGAAGAGGGAAAATCAAACCCACCTCCCAGGGAACCAGGAGTGGGTGGCCGAGATCAGAGAGATGGATGCTGGGAGGTCATCCAAACAAACAGCCTCAGTGTCAGGCAGGGCTTCCAGGGACAGAAGGGTGGATTCTGCTGTAATTCCAAGAAAGAGGAGAGAAGGAGGAAGCAGAGGTCTGATGGTGTCACCTTAGAAAGGCCACGTCGGGGCAAGGGCGGGGCAGAGAGCTCCCAGGCACAGATTGGAGGTAAGGCAGGACAGGGGTCATCCCAGCCAAGGCCAGGGCACCGCTGGGGCCAGAGCTGCTTCGGCTGAGGGCAAGGGAAGTCAAGGACAGTTGTGACACTTTGTGACCACCATCGTTAACTTCAGGCGGTGACTCTGACAGCACAGACACGCACAATAGCATGCTGTGCTCAGGAGGAAGAAAACACACAGGGGCCCAGGAAACATAGGCATTCCACTGTAACGCACTGGGAGGGAGCCTGACAGCTTCTATGTGAAACAGTCCTTAGCACCAGATCACCCAGCTGTCACAGGTCAGGCTATTAACACCCCGTGCAGAGGGAAAGGGCATGGTGCCTGGTCTCAGAGCTGGTGAGCTGCGAGGCTGCTGTGTGGATCTGTGCCCTTGACACTGAAGCCCAAGCGCTTCTCCAGAGGAGTGGACACTGGGTCCAAGCAGGCAGCACGGATCTGCCCAGCCCCGGCTTTCTGCCATCCGCCAGCACAGGAGTGTCTGTGGAGTAGTCCTAGAGCTCTGGCCATCTGATGCCTCTGTGTCTGGAATATACCAGGTCATATTCAAAGAGCAGATTTCCCAGCCAGCTGGAACAGATGGATCCACCCCTTTCTGCCTCCTCAACTTCCCCAAGGTCAAGAAACATCCCACACTGCTCCATTTCACCTCTCACGAACCTTCAGCCTAATGCGAGAGTCAGCCCCAGGCAAGAGGAGGTCAGACCGAAGGTAAGACCACGGGACTCCAGGACAAAGAGAAGAATCTGGAACTGAGCTCCCTCCTGGGCGAGCAAGGGCCCTACCTCAGGAGAAAAGCTGGGGTCTAAGCTGGCAATGGGAAAGTGGGGCTCTGGCTGGAAAGAAGAGGGCTGAGAGCAGAGGCAGAAAAGCCACCACGCTGGTAGGGAAGGGGCGGTTCAGGAAGACAAGGATCCGTGCAGGTGGCAGGCCCAGGAGAGTGCAACAGGACAGCTGTCGCGTGGCACAGGGAGGAGCCGGGACAACGGACCTCAGGGCTTTGGAGAGAGAACCTGAGGTGTCCCCGGATAACAGGACTCAAGGGCGCCTTAGGGGTGCTGTGCCCCTTGCACAGAGAACACTGAACACAACAGACAAGAAGGGATCATCACTGGAGAAGGGTTCTTAATAAACCAGACGGAGGGCATCGGGGCACCAGGGGAGAAGATACAGCGTGGATGCAAGTAAGTCTGTTGGGGGTTGCAGGAAGGCAAGAAGGGATTTGGGGGACGGTTCCTGTCTGCTTAGAGAAGCAGGGAGCCAGGGTATCAGCCGAGAGTGAGGGGCAGGTAGGGTGCACAGAGAGGGAAACTGAGTCACTGTGGAGGACCCAGAGGCAGAGAAGCAGGTAGCCAGGACATCAGCCGAGAGTGAGGGGCAGGTGGGGTGTGCAGGGAGGGAAAGGGAGTCACTGTGGAGAACCCACAGGCGCAGACAGGGCGTCCTGTGCAGCCCAGGGCTGCAGCCGGGATTGTGGTCCCTGCTCCCTGGGGGCCCAGCCAATTGCCTTTGCATTTTCTCCGCAGTGGGTGGCAGTCCAAAGCGTGAGTTAAAAAGGGAAGAATGGGGTACTAGCAGAGAAGGGAGCGTTGGGTGTGGCTGGTGATACGGTTTGGATCTGTGTCCCCACCCAAATCTCCTGTAGAATTGTAATCCCCAGTGTTGGAGGTGGGGCCTGGTGGGAGGTGATTGGATCATGGGGGTGGAGTTCCCCCTGGGTGCTGTTCTCATGACAGTGAGTGAGTCCTCACAAGATCTGGCTGTTTAAAAGTGTGTGGTACCTCCCCGTCTCTCCCTTCCCCCCTCCGGCCATGTGAAGTGCCGGCTTCCCCTTCACCTTCCACCATGATTGAAGCCGAGCCCGTGCTGTCATGCTTCCTGTGCAGCCTGCAGAACCCGGAGCCAGTTAAACCTCTTTCATTATAAATTACCCAGTCTCAAGTATTCCTTAACAGCAGTGGGAGAATGGACTAATACAGGTGGAGAAGGAGTGCTAGGTATGGGAGGAAAGAAGAGCTTTGGATTTGGGAGGAGAGGTGGGTGTTGGGTACTAGTAGAGAAGGGAGTGTTGGGCTGGCCCTCCATTGGTAATTTGCCAAGCCCCTGCATAAGTACCCTGGGGAGGGGGCTAACTGAGGTTCATATCCCACAGTGAGACATGGGATATGGAGGTGTGCTATGGGCAGCAGGCAGGATAAAGACTGGGGGAAGGAGAGATCTTAAGAAGTAGATAGGCAAGACCTTGCAAAGCCTCCTTGGGTCCAAGCATGATTTTCCTTTGCCCTTCTTGTAGGAGCAGTACGCAGCTTCTCCTAGGGAATGGCCACTGACCTATCTGCTGGATGTGGCTCTGGGTGAATCCAAGAAGTTCCTTTGACCTTGCCATATTTACCTGGAGACGTTTTGACTCCGTGACAGATACTCTGCCCATTTGCCACAGAGCAGATGGTTACTGGGAGTTCGTAGAGCTGTAATAAGCTTATGAAACAACCTGATGAGCCATAAAGTGGACCAGCTGTGAACAAGAGCAGTTATCAAGAGTAATGGCTCAGGATTACCTAAGAAATATAAACACATTTTTTTCAATACAAAATTAATATTACAGCAGACATAACACAAAATAAAGCCAACAAAAACTGAAGCAAAAATTGTTACAGATTTAAAAAACTACAAAACTGAAGCATACAGCAAAAGTTGTTATAGATTTAAAAACCTGTAAAACTGAAGCATACAGCAAAAGTTGTTACAGATAAAAAATTGATTGAACAGTCAGTCATTATTAACATCGAAAACTATAAAAATTGAAATTAAAAATTATCAGCGGAAAATGTAACTGACAGTATGTAAAAATACAGATGTTAAATTTAAAATTCATATTGACAGAAGAAGAAGAATTTTTTTTTAATTTAGAGCTGTGCAAATTATTTGAGAAATATGACTTTGTAGAAGTAATGGCCACAAAAAGAAAACTCATTAAAGCAGAAAATTCACTTTTTGAAATTAGACTCGGGTAAGGAAAGAACAACAAAAAGCCCACAAAAAAAAATGGATGAGTCAAGTATCACTGAAAAACAAACATGGAAACAATTTGGTTAACTGCTCTGTGTAGAAAATTGACCCAAGAACTAAACTGGGTTCACGGAATTTGCTTCAGAAAATGCTTCCTTGACAAATGTCAACAGTTGGTTTAATTCTGATTAATATGGTGGGTTATGAACTTGGAGTCAAGAACTCTCAGGGTGAAAATGTCCACTGCGTCAAAATAGCAGAGTCTGGACAGCCTCACTGTGCAGGGCCCTGCAGTCGTGGGGCTCAGTCCCCCGCCAGCCTCAGGTGGGCTGCTCGTGCCACACCATCCCCTTGTGGGGCGTCCAACGTGTGTCTGTCGAGCACAGTCCACCACAGTCCTTCAACGAGATTTAATATTTGGATTCTGCAAGGAGGACTTTTTCCTTCTAGACCATAAGCCACAAGTATCTGGCCTTGAAACTTCCAGTACTTACCATGACAGCCAGGTGGAGACACCTGTTTAAGAACAAAGCTGATATGGTTTGGATGATTTTTCTCTGCAAATCTCTTGTTCAAATGTGATCCCCAGTGTGGAAGGTGGAGCCTGGAGGGAGGTGACTGGCTCCTGGGAGTGGATCTCTCATGAATGGTTTAGCGCCATTCCCTTGGTGATGAGTGAGTCTTTTCCTGCAAGATCTGGTTGTTTAAAAGAGTGTGGTGCCTCCCCCTTCCCTCTGGCTCTGGCTCTTGCCATGTGATGCACCTGCTCCCTTCTACCTTCTGCCATGATTGGAAGCTTCCTGGGCCCTCACCAGAAGCAGATACCCATATCATGCTTCCTGTACAGTCTGCAGAATTGTGAGTCAATTAAACCTCTTTTCTTCATAAATTATCCAGTCTCGGGAATTTCTTTATACGATGCCAGAATGGACTGACACAAAAGCCAATCCAAACTGAGATGGAGAGAAGGGAGGAAGACAGAGAGAAAAGGAAAGATAGAAACTAGGAAAGATAGAAATGACTGATAGAGTCTCTTGAGCCCTTGGCTCCAGCTGGTTCCTGGATTTGCCGGTTGGGGGAACCAGTCAGAGTCTGGGGCGTGCGGGAGTTGACCTGTTTATCAAGTGATGGAGACGGTTTCAGAGGGGAGGGTTGGGAAGGTGCGGAGCAGACAGTGGAGATGAAGATTCGAGAGATGGAAAGCCCTGGGGAATGCCAAGATCTGGCCAGCCTGGGGCTAGGATGATGTATGTGCCGCCCTCTTGGGCTTCAAAGTCATCTGCAGTGGCATCTGGACTTGGGTGGAAAATTTAGTGAGTCAGGCTCCAAAGTTCCTGGGGCCTGTGGGAGGTGGTCAGGAACTCCACAGATCCACAGATGGCAACAGGAGGAGGAAAGGCTGGCACGCTCAGACATGGGGAGCCTCAAAACTGAGAAAGGCCATTCATAGCTCCAGCTGTCAGAGTTCCATCAAGGTCAAATCCACCTACACAGTGTTGAGAATCGAATTGTGTCCCACCAAAACTCATGTGTTGAAGTCCTAACCTCCTGCCCCTCAGGACATGATCTGATTTGGAAATAGGGTCATTGCCAGACTAGTTAAGATAAGGCCATGCTGGAGCACGGCAGGCTGGAATCCTCCTAAAAGGGGGACATTTGGACACAGGCAAACTGGGAGAAGGGCATGTGAAGGTGAAGGAGCAGCTCAAGGTGGTGCTTCTGCAAGCCCAGGAACACCAAGGCTGCCGGCAAAACCCAGAGGCTGGAGAGAGGCCTGGAGCCACGGCTGCCTCTCAGCCTCAGAAGGCACAGCCCCGTCGATACTGTGACTGTGGCCCTCAGGCCTCCAGCACCATGACCCAGCACACTGCTGTAGCTAAAAGCACCCAGTGGGTGGGACTTTGTTATGGCAGCCCCAGGGCACTCACACAGCTGTGAACCAACTACTCCACTCCAAGGCATTTTCCTGTGAGAAATGAGCACATGCATCCCTGCAAGGACACGTCCGTGAATGCTCACAACAGCCTTGTTCGTAGGAACCGCAAATTGGAAGCAATCCAAATGACCGTATAACATTGTTTATCCAAATGAAAAATAAACCTGCGGTGTATTTACACAAGGGATTCTACTCAGCAACAAAAAAGAACAGATTAGGCCAGGTGCAGTGGCTCACGCCTGTAATCCCAGCACTTTGGGAGGCCAAGGCGGGCGGATCACCTGAGGTCAGGAGTGCAAGACCAGCCTGACCAACATGGTGAAACCCCATCTCTACTAAAAACACAAAAATTAGCTGGGCATGGTGGCGGGCACCTGTAATCCCAGCTACTTGGGAGACTGAGGCAGGAAAATCACTTGAACCCGGGAGGCGGAGGTTGCAGTGAGCGGAGATCACGCCGCTGCACTCCAGCCTGGGCGACAAAAGCGAGACTCCATCTCCAAAAACAAAACAAAACAAAACAAAACAAAGAACAGAATACGGATTAGCAATACACACAGTGTAGATGAATCTCAGAAAACATTATGTTGAGCGAGAAGCCGGACACCAGAAGATGACAAGCCATAGGATCTCAAGACTGTGAAGTCCTAGAGCCTCCAAAACTCACTGCAAGGGGTGGAGATCTGACAGGCAGCGGGCTGCAGAGGAAGCGGCAGAACAGCATGTCTGGAGGCTGAGAACATTCTGGACCTCCAAGGAATGGAGACACACTCGTGGAATCTTCCACCAAATCTTCGTGGAATCGACACATACTCGTGTCGAACCTGCTGGATGTACTCAGACCTCAAGAACACTGCTTTAGGTTTTTAAAATAGAAATAAAAAGCAGAAGAGGTTGCTGGAGGCAGTGACCTGGGGTCCCGGGCGTGGCCGACCCTGTTTTCTGTCCCATCATAAGGGCGGGGCTCCCCGGTGTCCCTGATAGTCAGAGATTGAGAATAAGCGGGAGTCGTTCCTGGGGAGAGGCAAGCTTCAGAGCCCATCCTTCCTCCCTCCGTGCATTCAGTAGTTACCTATTGAGCACCAACCACAGCCGGGCCACGTGCCAGGCACAAAGTACGCGAGGGAACAAAACCCCATCCTGCGTTCCCGGCAGGGAGGGAGGAGAGAGCAGTGAGGAAAACCTGGAACTCATCCTCCAACAGTGATGCAAGTTAGGAAGGAATGTAAAACCGAGGGTGGGAAGACACGACCAGAGGGTTGCCACGTTAGCTCGGCCCTTCAGGAAAGGCTCTCGGATGACGTGACATCCAGGTCAAATCCTAAAGACAAAGGGAATTGAGAGGCACCAAGAGCTCCCAGGCCCACTTGGCTTCTCTGCCTCTCCTTGCCGCGGCCCTTGACCTATACGGATCCACCTGCTTGAGACCTCCTGAGGTTCTTCCCTACGTGGGATCGAGGACAAGGATTAGGCCATGGGCTCTGTCTCTTCTGTCATTGGGCCGAGCGGAGGCGCCATCCCCAGCAGCTCCTTGCCACAGGCTGCACAGCCTTAGACAACTGTCTCTGGATTGCATGTCTGAGACGGCTTCCTCATCGTGAAGGGAGATGCGGGGACCCCTGAGAGGGGCTTTCCAAGTGCCTCCTGGAGCCCCGGGACTTCTGGGGACCCCATCTCCTCCTCTTCCCATTGCATGGTTCCTATTTTTCATGCCTGTGCTGGTCTCCCCCAGCACCTGTGTCTCTCTGTGCATCCCTGGGCTTGTGGCACAGTGGAGGTTTGCTCCTGAGGGTGACTAAGCGGCAGGATTTGGGCAAGGGTTGGGCCAGGCCTGGAAAAGTTGAAATGGGTTCAGTTCCCAGCTTTCCACAAGGAACCCAAAATCCCAGCGAGGCTCCCACCACCTCGGGGCCCGGGCCACCCTCCATGCCCTCTCTGCGTCCAGCAGGCGTTTTCCTGCTCGCCTGGGAAAACCAGACCAGGAAGAAAGAGGACGCGCTCGCGAAGAATCCCTGCGCAAGGACGTCCGCATATTTTATTTTACTTAACCTGAGCATGCTTCATTTCTGGCAGGACTGCCCAGATAATTCATCACTTGGAACAATTCTCATTTTTCATTTAATGGAAAATAAAAGACAGCCCCAACCACTGGCCATAAAATTGGACAAATGTCATGTGAGGTGAAGGGAGTGGGAGGGAGGTTTTGTTATTTTGCTGTCTTGCAGTTGGCAGTCTGCTGGCTACCTTCTCCTTCAGGGGAAAACTCTTCCTTTTCATGCCAGATAAAACCCAGCCATCAGAAGTGTGTTCCTCTAGGGAAAGAGGTGCATCCGAGAGCCGGAGCTCACTGTTTCTCCCGAGAGCCCGCACCCTGAGATGCTGACTGGCCCTGAGCTCCCCCAGAGCCACCAGCCGCATGGGCTCCCGCACCGATCTCCAGCTGGTTTTGAAAAATAGTTTGAATCTCTCCAACCTGTTCTAATCTAATCTAACACAAGCAGTGGCTGCAGGGCTCGGAGCGCAGAAGGAGGCCATGGCTGGGGAGTCTCCAGGTCCTGGTGGTCCTGCTCATCAGAAGAATCTGAGAGAGAGAAACTTGAGGGCTTCGAGTTGATTCTTCAAGAGCCAACACTGCTATGAGGATACCGAAATGTGAATGGCACCGCAGGGTATATTTCCTGGGGATAATGAGAGGTCAGACAACCCCTGGGCTTCCAGCAGGGATGGAGGTCTTGGCGGGTGGGACAGAAGCACTCGCCTCTGCAGTCTCCAGGCCACTTCACTGTGTTATTCGGAGCACACATGTCTGCAGGGGGCATGAGGTGCTGTGACAACAGATAGAGCCAAGCATGGAAGGGCACCACAGGAAGGCGGGTCATTCCCCACCCCTCACCACGATGGTGGGCCAGGCCTGGGCAGGGAAGGGGTCGGCTGCATGTGGTCACTCAGGACCCGCCATCGAGAGTGGCCATCTGGAACCCAGAGCTTCCAAGAGCACCCGGGCCACCATCCCAATCTCTGGAAGAGCAGACGGCCCAGAGGAGGAACCTGGGAGGGCCTTCCGGGGTCAGGTGCAGAGGAATCCCGAGTTGCTCCCTCACACTCTCTGGGCCAGATCTCAGCCTCCCAGGTCCCTGGCAGCAGAGTGTGCTGGAAGTGCAGCCCAGCACAGCCGAGAGTTCCAGGCCAGGGGTGGCTGCCACCATCCCTTTCCCAGAGCGAGCCCTGGGAGGGGAAAGGGAGGGCTGCGGAAGCTCTGTCGTAGGAGGGCCAGACGGGGGAACTGAGGACACCCATCCTAGGAAAGAGACTCGAGCACTGAGCATCTTCAAATATTTGAAAATCGTTAGCGCTCTGACTGCCGTGAATCCAAAAGGAAGTGGAGAAAACGAGTAACGATTGCCAAGAGCTATTTTGGGTTTCCACGAGAAATAAGAGCAAGCCAAGATCTCCCGGACTGAAACGGCTTTGCGAGGCAGGGATCTTGCTGTCCTGAGACAGCTGTTGAGCCTCCGGGGGTGCGGTGGGGACGGAACCCACGGGCCACAAAGAGGTTTCAACCTTCCAGGGTGAAAATTCTGCAAAGCAGAAACTCTCCTGCATCCAAACTTCACTTTAAAAATATATTTCCATACTTTCCTCTTTCCTTTTCCAAATCCATTCTCTTCTGTCCTTTCCTAAGATCTGGGAATCCATCATCCTTCACTTCTCGGAATACAGAGGCTACAGGCCTGGGTCCAGCCTGCGGAAGGCTCGAACTCTGCCTTGGCACAGCCACACACGGAGCTCCTTTAATTCCAAGTTTCTTCACCAGAACAAAACATTTATGGGGAGAGGGGGAGTCTGTTGAAAGCCACCTACCTACCTTTAGAATGGGCAAGAGAGATTACAAAGCCATGATTGCAAGCCACTGTGAACTTTAACAAAGTACCATTTTTAATTATTACTGAGAAATATTTTCCCATGTTGTTCATGTCTGCGAATTGAGGGAGGGAGGTGGAGAGTGCGAGGGCAGGTGTGCCTGCGACCACTAGGTAGACAGCATGGGCTAAGAGCAGCTGAGGGCTGGGCCTGCTGCAGCAGCCTTCAAGAAGGAAGAAGCCCCAGACCTGCCAGCAGAGACTGCTGCCCAGACAGGGACTGTCCACCCATCTCCGGCAGGGCCAGGCAATGTGCTTCCAAGTGGGAGGTGGCGTTCAGCCCGCAGCTCTCAGACTGGACGAGATGCCTCTCAAGCCCATTGGCCTGGCATTGGCCACTGGCACACACCACATGGCAGAGGTGGCTCAGCGACAGAAAGAGCCCTGGGAAGCAAGGCCTCCATTCTTATGGGAGCTCAGCCTGGAGCTCTGGTCCCTGTGGCTGGGGCAGCACCCTCCCCGCCCTGGGCCTACACCTGCATCTTCATCTAAGAAGTGAAATGGTTGCAATGCTTTCCTCACCACTTAGGGTTGACCTATGGTCAAATGCAAGAGTGTGTGCAGAGCTTAGCCTCTGATGTGTGGTTAAGACTCAGTCATGCAAGCTATTATTAGGAGTATTAAACATCAATCACTTGGGGTCACCTTCAGCTCCAGCTGTGCAGGCCATGCCTGAGTCTCACTGCTAAACACCTCGGGGCTAATTCCAGGGTATTGTACCCCTTGAGTAAGTGTATCTTTAAAACCAGCTCCAAAATCTCCTCGTCCTATAGAAAATCACAGACTCCCGAGCCGGCTGCCTGCAGATGGGTCAAGAAAGAGGCAGACCACAACATGAACTCCCTTCTGGCAGCCAGGCACTGTCTTCCCCGGGCACCAGACCCCAAGCCCACCTGGCAGGGACCTGGGCTCCCAGCACTAGCCCAGCACATGCAGAGCTCATGGGGAGCCTCGCACCTGTCAGGGGACCGGGCCAGGTTGTGCTGTTGAGGCCAATGCAGGTCCTCTGCCTTTGCAAGCAGGGCCGGGCAGCTGCAGCGTGCCCTGTGCTGGGCCCTGGCCAGCACTTCTTGCTTCCCCCAGCAGCATTTGTTAGAACAGAGCTGCTGGCCTAATGAGTTTTAGGATGTTTATCTCTCACACCACGGAGCATACATTCCTGAGTGTGTGTGTTTAAATCCACACATTCCAAAGGGCAACCAGGGCTGTTTATCCAAGACTCACTCTCCTCAAACCATTGTTTTATGCCTCCCTGTTTTCCAAGCCATTTCCTATTTTCCTGCTGATATCATGAAAACATAAAATTTTTCCGCACATGCTAAGTGCCTGGAATGACAGCCAGCTGGTCTAAAGCGGGAAAGGGCCATTAGAGGATCAATGGCCCACAGGAAACGGGCGAGGAGGGCTTCTCGATGGCTGCTGTGGCTGACGATAGGCTCTGCACATGCTCCGTGACACATGCCTCCTGGGGGCCCTAAGAAACCAACTGCTGACCCTTTCCGGCTGGGAGGAATGTGGGGAAAGGTTAAACCAGAGGATGGGAGATAATGGCCTGGCCCCATGAGCCCAGCCCTCCTGGCCAGCTTTGCAGAGCAGCCCGGGGGACTCACATGCTGACTGCTGACCCCCCTGCTCCATCAAGGGAACTTTCACTCCCAGACAGAGCCTCTGGGCTGAGGGTGGTGTATGACTCCCTGCAGATCTTAGCGGATGCAGATGCTGACTGGTGGCCTTGGTGGGAGGTGAGTGCCGCCATTCTTCAAGCTCCTGGTGATGGTGATGTGGCTGGGCTGGGTGCATCACAGGCTCCTCGGTTGTCCTTAGTGAAAACAGTCGCTCCAGGCACAAAGCTCTGTCACCTACAAACTCACTGTCATCCCATGAGGGAAGCAGAGAATTTTCCATATTACAATTTGAGAAAATGAATAGGGAAGTAAGTAACTGTGGAAATTCACAAACCAGGTCATTTATTCACTCAACAAATATCTCTTGGGCCCTGTTGATATGGTTTGGCTGTGTCCCCACTCAGATCTCATCTTGAATTCCCACGTGTGTGGGAGGGTCCTGGTGGGAGGTAATTGAGTCATGGGGACAGGTGTTTCCCATGCTGTCCTCAAGACAGTGAATAAGTCTCATGAGATCTGATCATTTTAAAAAGCGGAGCATAAGCTCTTTCTGTTTGCCTGCCGCCATCCATGTGAGACATGATCTGCTCCTCCTTGCCTTTCACCATGATTGTGAAACCTCCCCAGCCATGTGGAACAGTAAGTCCATTAAACCTTTTTCCTGTATAGTCAGGCACGGTGGCTCACGCCTATATTCCCAGCACCTTGGGAGGCTGAGGCAGGTGGATCGCTTGGGGTCAGGAGTTCAGAGTGTGTGCAATAACATATTAGAAGCAAGTCAAAGGAAATCAGTCTCTGACAAGCAAGCATAAAAATAAAAAACAAAAAAAAAGACAGAGAAAGGAAAACCAGGAGGCCAGACTAGCACCCCAGGGTTCAGTGAGATGCACTGGGAAGCGAAGGTCTTCTCTTTCCACTGTTTTCATCACAGAAGCTATGCTTGGTGCACACTTGGTAAATAACTGGCATAGGGTATCACCAAGTCTGACAGGTGTGTGCAAAGCCAAGGAGCCTCAGATGGGAAGCACCCCTGTGATTCAGGGACAGGATCGTCACAGGAAAGGGAAGGAAGGGGCCTCATGTTGCCCTGGGGCAGGGGCGTCCTAAGACGCCAGGACAGGGAAGTTGGCGGGACCCAGGAGAGCCTGCAGGAGTGAGCGTGGGACCCCCACACATTGGCTGCTGCTCTCCCTGCCTCTGCTGTAAGTCAGGGTGGTCTGCAAACCAGTTACTGAGCACCCAGGGGCCTGGCAGTCCCTCGCTAGTGCCCTCCTCCGGGGAGACAGCCTCAGGCTAGTACAGGACAGATTCCCCATGTCCTGCGGTTGGCCTGGGATGGGAGGATCCAGAGTTACTGAGTGGCTTTCACTGCCTTTAGCCACAACAGGAGGAACATCAGAGCACTGACCTTGGTGTTAAACTGGGGAGGCCACAGGGAGGGGAGAATAAGATGGAGGAGCCTGGGCAGTTGGCCCCTCTGAAAGGCACCAGCCTCGTCCAAGCTCTTCCAATTCCAAGGCGGAAAGTGGGAGTACACAGAGGGTCGCTGGCTTCACCTAGGTCCACAGCGAGTTAGTACATCCGCAGAGGAGAGAGTGGGGAATCCACAGCAGGTCACGGGCTCCAGGGCTGAGGCACACCCAAGGACGCACACCCAGAAGAGGGCACAGATTGGAGGCAAGCACCCGGGGAGGATCTGGCTGGCAGCGGCCCCTGGAGCTGAGGCTCCCGGAGGAACGTGACTGAGAGCTCTGGCAGGAAGAGAGGAAGGTGAGGGGCCTCACGGGGGACATGGTGAATGGGGCCAGGGACAATGGCAGCAGAGGAGCAAACGAGAAGCCCATCCCCATCGAGCAGAGCCAGGAGGGGTCGGCAACGCGAAAGTCCAGGGGGAGATGGCCCTGGGGTGAAGAGAGTGAATGAGCAGAGGTGGAGGCAGTGGGCAGATCCCGGCCCTCCCGGGAAGCTGGACATGAAGATGCCATGGGTATCATGGTGGCTGCCCCAGCTATGGGCTGTCCCTGGCTGGCACAGGGGCAGCAATGGGCAGGCCATGCTCCCAGGTGGCTTGGGGCAGCTAAGATCTGTGGTCGTGCGTGTGGGTGCCTGTGAACAAGTGGAAGGGGGGAGGAGGTGGGTGGGGGAAGGGCAGGGCAGAGACACCATACACCTAAGCTGGTTGCTCAGAAATCGAGTTCTCCTCCAGCTGGGAGGGGCATGGTGCCAGGACCATCAACCCCACCGAGGAGACGGCCGGACCAGTCTTTCTCTCCCCCGTCCCTCCCTGCTGCAGAGGAGGTGGCAGTGCTGGCCATGGCAGGCCAGTGGGCCCCCCATGGAGCCCGAGTCAGACTCCCATGGCCGCTGTCCACTATGTGGGCACTCAGGACATCAGAAAACAGGTTGCCATCTGCAAAGTATTGTAGAGTATCTCCTCCGCGGCAACTGAATCTGTGAGAAGTGCCTCTAATGGACCAGAATTCATCAGGAGTTGCATCTGGATAACGGTCTTCTAGAAAAAAAATGTAGGACGAGGATTCACCAAATAGAAGCCTCTGAAGCGAGGTGGTCTGGAGCCAGAGCAGGAAAGAGAAAACAGTGGCACCAAAAGCATCCTCTTTTCACCAGTGCATCAACTCCTGACGATGACCTTACCCACGTTCCCCGGCCAGGCATCTTCAGCATCTCTGTGAGCCATCCTGGTGGCCAGAGCCTGCGCACAGGGCGAGGGGAGCGAGCAGGCAGCCTGCCGAAAGGCTGAGCCTCTGCCTGGGCGCTGAACCCCACATGGGATAGCAACTGCCAAGACTACGGGTGTGTGCAAGAGCTCAACCCGTGAGTACCAGTTCTGGAACAAGACCCTTCCCTGTTCTAAAGAGGTAGAGAACACGGTGGCAGCAGAGAGAAGCAAAACGTGCTGTAGCCGGTGTCTGGCGTGGCTGCTGCACCATTTAATTTTAACATCCGCACACTGGCAAAAGGTGAGTGCTGAAACAGCGATTTCTTGGGAAACTCAAGGTGCATTCTTTGGAAAGCCTTAATAAAGGCAGTTGAATTGTGTACTGGAAAGATGTGTAAAAGACAGGCCAGCCGAACAATTGCAAGGATGAAGAACTACACTCAGGTTATTTTGCAAGAGTCTCTAAGCTTTCGTTATAATGTTTTTTTTTTTTTTTTTTTTAAATGGCAGTGGGAAGCAGAGATGATGCACTAGGGTGGGTAGCACAAGAAACAGGGCCTGGAACACAGTCGCTGCCCCGATCCAAGAAACAGTGACGTCCCAAAGCCAAGGGCTGGCCAGAGGACGGCTTCCACAGCTCAGGTACAAGTGAAAGGGTAGGGTGCATGTGGACTTTTGCTGTGATTCCCCATACGGTCTTTTTAAATTTACTTAGTAACTCCTATCCTGGTCTTGCTGCAAGTCATTTCCTCCTCTTCATCTAACTTTAAAAAGGTAAAACTTTGAGGTGGGTGGATTACTTGAGGTTAGGAGTTTGAGACCAGCCTGGTTGGTGAAACCACAAACTACTAAAAATATAAAAAATTAGCTGAGTTTGGTGGTACGTGCCTGTAGTCCTAGCTACACGGGAGGCTGAGGCAGGAGAACCACTTGAACCTGGGAGGCAGAGGCTGCAGTGAGCTGAGATCATGCCATTGCTCTCCAGGCTGGGCAACAGAATGAGACTCGTCTCCAAAAAAAAGTGGTAAAACTTAACTGGTCTCTCAAGAGCCCCTCTTAACAAGGCCCCTCCCATGCGAACTCTGTCCCTCTCCCAACACTATTCAACCTTATGAGTTCATTATATCATCTCAGGCCTCTTAAAGCGTGTTTGCATCTTAGGAAACATACAGAATTATTTTGTGTGCATATGTGCTGCATAAATGATGCCAGGTTTTATGGGTTTATTCTACAACGTGCTTTCTTTCCTCAATTAAAAACTAACTTGAGGGTTCAGCCATGTCCATGAATCTAGTTTGTTCATACGTGTTTCAACGTATAACTGGCCATATTTTAAAATAGTTTGGGATGTAATGCACCTATACTTATGATGGTATTGATGGCAGCAGTGAGCCATCTGGAGTGGCTGCCGTTGTCACACCAGCTGCAGCAGGGAGGCACAAGCGGTGGTGGCAGGAGTGGCTGCAGGAGCAGCAGTGGTGGTGGTGAGGCCCCTGTGCCCCGTGTCTCTGAGGCAGCCAACTGCACCATCCCTACCCTTGCATGGCAGGGCGGGACCCACTCCGAGGCCCAGAGTCTCAGCCACAGCCTCAACCTCACTCCCTGAGGCGGATCTGGGCCCAGGGTAGTGCCACACTCCACACAGCCAGTGGGAGCCAGGAACAGGCAGGATCTTCACCCTCTCAGGTGTGGCTGCAGCTGCCCAAGGTGTGGCTGTGGACCCAGTCATCTCTGCACTCTCAGGGAGCCTGAGAAGGCCCCCCTTTTGCCCCCCGAGGCTCAGAAGTGTCTGGTTCCACTACCTGGCCTCTCCCTGCTGTCAACACCTGCTCCAATCATGGAGCAAAGTTGAGACTGAGCCTGGGCACTGTCACAGCCCAGCTAGGTGTGTGCATGCTTGGGGCAGCACTGACATACCAGCCCCCTGCTGCCTTGGCCCCCTCCGGACTTTGGGCACCAATGAACATGGGAGGGAGGCTGACAGTGTGCTGAGGGCAGCTCAGCACTGACCTGCAGGCACCCCTTGGCACAAACAGCCTGGGCACCATGAATGGTGGCAGAAGGCAGACAGGTTCCTGGGCAGAAGGGCCAGTCCCATGAACTGGAGTGAGAACTTGTGGTGCCTTTTCTGGGCCACCATTGGCCACCCACAGACCAATCAGCACTCACTTCCTCCCTCTGAGGCTCATAAAAGCCCCAGACTCAGCCAGAGTCGAGATGACAGGATAACCAGCTGCAGAGAGGAGCCACCCACCCCAGTGTCTCCTCTCTGCTAAGAGCTGGACACTCATCAGGATGACCTGCCTAGCAGAGGGGAGCTACCTTCTCTGCTGAGAGCTGAAGAGATGATGGATGACCAGTTGCAGAGAGGAGCTGCTCTGTCCGCTGAGAGCTGGACACTCCTCAGGACACCCTGGCTACAGAGAGGAGCTGCCCACTGTGGGTCTCCTCTGAGCTGTTCTATTGCTCAATAAAGCTCCTCTTCATCCTGCTCATCCCCCGCTTTTCCGCATACCTCATTCTTCCTGGAAGCAGGACAGGAGGGCTAAAAGAGATATAACACAAACACGGCTAAAACATGCCCTTTGCCTACCACACTGTGGGTGACAAGAGGGAGGGAAGACAGAAGGAGACAAGAGCTGTAGCCCTTCAGATATCTAAGACCTAGAAGAGCCCTGAGTCAGGGCTGTGGCATCTTCTTTAGGGCTCTGCAGTTCCTGGCATCTCCAAGCTTCTGGGTGCCACACCACGTTCCCCGGTATCAGCCGTGGAAGCTGCTTATGGTGCACCTGGTCCAGCCATTGCCTCGTAGGGAGTCAGCATGCCTCACTGTCCAATGGTAGGACCTCACACTTGCTCACACACCCCTGGTTGCTCCATGCCTGGCTCGCCCTTGGCAGGTGTGAGATTCAGGCTGGTAGTGGGAGTTGAATGCAGCCTGCCAGGCCAAGTGGGCAGAATGAGCCCAGTGGGCCAGAGCAAAAGTCAGGCAAAGGCACCAACGGCCACGGAGGTTTCCAGCTGGCAAAGTGACACCCAAGGGATCCCATAACAGTGTGAGGCACAGATGTCACACAGGACATTGAGATGACACCGGAATCTCCCCAGACCCCCACCCCAGGCTCACACCCTAGGCTGCTCCCCAAGAGGTAACCACTCCTGGAATGTTGGGGTCTAATCCCTTTTTTTTTTGCTTTTATGGATTTATACCATAAGCCTTGTCCTTAAACAATCTATTGTTTAATTTGGGCTGGTCTCAGTGGTAACTCATAAAATGATCCCATGCTCTCTGAGGGCTCCTGCATCTTGCCTTCTTTACGTGGCCTCATGCTGAGTCTCCGGGGGTGTTCATGCCATGACACAACTGCCAAGCCCTGATTGCCTCTGTTGACTGACATTCTGTCATGCACATCGTAGTGTGTTGTATACAATGTGCACAGTGTATTGCTCCTCTCTCCTGTGGATGGGCATTTGGATTTTCTTTGTTTTGTTGTTTTTAATAAACAATGCTATTGGGAACATTTTCATATAGGACCCCTGGAACACTTATCTGAGAGTTTCTATAGACTGGAGAGCTGGGAGTTGACTTGGAAGGGTACTGTCCACTTTCAAGATAATGCCATGTAACTTTCCAAAAGGATTGTCCCACATTTTGTCTGTCCACTCCTCTAATGACGAGCATTTTCCGTACCATCAGCCATGCTGTGACGAATGGCATTGTCCTCCTGGTGGTGTGTGAGAGCTTCTGGCAATATTCCTAGAAATGGAATTGCTGGGTCAGTGTATGTGAGTTCAAAATTTTAATAGGTATCTCCAAGAAACCTTTGTCCATATGCCCCATTGGCTGTGTCTAAAAGAATCAGGCACTCAAATGTCTTCTCATCCTAATATCTTCCCATCTCATATTGTAACAATATCATTTCTACAGTCAGTTGAAAGTGTCGTGTAATCATTGCTTTACTTTGCACCTCTCTGATTGCCAATGACGGTGAGCTCCTGTTTGTGTGTTTATTGGCCATTCATATTTCTTCTTCTGCAGTTTGCTACTAAGATCTTTGCCCATTTTCTGCTGGGCTGTTTGTTTGTCTCTTGGGCATGTGCAGCATCCCTTTATATGTTTTGGATCGCTCATCTTTGCCTGCATAGCAATGACATTTTATCCAGTTTGTTCTTATTTTTAGCTTAGTTTTTGATATCTTAATGTCATGCAAAATATAAATTTTATATAACCAATGTTATCAATATGTTTATTGTAGGAATTTTGCTTTGAAGTCTTTTAAATGCCGCCTTCTATATGTAAATGTGAAAAATATTGTATCTTAAATAATCTTAGAGCTCCATTTTTAAATATTTCATTTTTCAATACATATATCCGGAATTTATTTATGTCTATGGTGTGAGGTAGAAATAGAATGTTTCCCACATGGGTGCCAGTTTTCCCAGCACTTTCTGTTGAATGGCCTGTCCTTTCCCTACTGGTCTGGAAGGTTACTTACGTATGGACCCAGGTCACACATACAAACAGCCTCTTTCTGGAGCTTCTGCTTGTTCCACTGATACAGGTGTCTATGTCCACACTATGACTCAATGTTGTAAATACCAACCTTGTTCTTTCATATTTGGTAGAGTAAATTTTTAAAAACAAAACTCTTTGCTTTTCTATGTTAAGTTGCTTGAAATGTATGCTTGCATATGAATTATGGGATCACTTTGTCAAGTTCTATAAAAAATCTTTCAAAATTAATGAATTGTAATTGATGTATTATAACTGTACATACTTATGGGATATAATTTGATGTTTTGATACACATCTGTGTTGTATAATGATAATGATTCAATCAGGGTATCTAGTGTATCCAGCATCTCATGCATTTATCATTCCTTGGTGGTGAGAACATTCAAAAGCCTCCCTTCCAGGTGTTTTGTAATATACAATACCTTACTGTTAACCACCGCCACCTGGCTGTGCACAAGCACATCGTAATTTATTCCTGCTAACTGTAACTTCGTACCTGTTGACCAGCCTCTCCCCATTTCCCTCTCTTGTCTCCACCCTAGTCTCTGGCAACCATGTTCTACTCCCTACTTCTGTGGTAGCAACTTTTCTATTTGTTTTCGGTTTCACATATGAGTGAGATCATGCGGTATCCGTCTTTCTCTGTCTGGCTTATTTCACTTAACATGATGCCCTCCAGGTTCATTCATGTTGTTGCAAATGACTGGATTTCCTTCTTTCTTATGGCTGAATAGTACTCCATTGTATATAAGTCCCACATTTTATTTATCCTTTCATTCATTGTTGAGCACTTAAGTTGACTCCATATCTTGGCTATCTATTGTAAGTAGTGCTGCGATCATCATGGGAGTGCAGATATCTCTTTGACATACTGATTTCATTTCCTTTGGATATATACCCAGTAGTGGAATTGTGGGATCATCTAGTAGTACTATTTTTAATTTATTGAGGAACCGTCATACTGTTTTCCGTAACAGTTTTACTAGTTTACAATCCCACCAACAATGTGTAAGAGTTTCCTTTTCTCCACATCCTTGCCAACACTTGTTTTCTTTTGTTTTTTTGACAGGAGCCATTCTAACTGGAGTGAGTGGTATCTCACGGTGGTTTTGATTTGCATTTCCCTGATGATTACTGATGTTGAGTATTTTCCATATATCTGTTGGCTATTTGGATATTTTGCCCATTTTTAAATTTTTTTTGGCTGAATTGTATTAAATTCCTCATACAGTCTAGATATTAACTCCTTCTCAGATAAATAGACTGCAAATATTTTCTCTCATTCTGCAGGTTGTCACTTCACTCTTAATAGTTTTCACTCCGCGCAAGGTATTTTTAGTTTGATATAGTCCCACTTGTCTATTTTGATTTTTTTTCTCTTCTTTTGAGCTTTTATTTAAAAAGTCCTTGCCCAACCCAATGTTGCAAAGTGTTTCCCCTGTTTTTTCTAGTAGTCTCATAGCTTCGGGTTTTTTTAAAATTAAGTTTTTAAGTTTTAAATTTAATTTTAATTTAAGTTTTTAATCCATTTTGAGTTGATTTTTTATATGGTGAGAGGTAGGGATTTAGCCTCATTCTTTTGCATGTTGACATACAATTTTCCCAGCACTGTTTATTAAAAAGATTCTCTCTTCCTCAATGTGAGTTCTTGTCACCTTTGCCAAAAATCAATTGGCTGTCGGTGTGTGAATTTATTTCTGATCTCTCTATTCTGTTCTGGTCTATGTGTCTGTTTTTATGCCAGTACTGTGCTGTTTTAGTTGCTACAGCTTCGTAGTAAATTTCGAAGTCAGGTAGTGTGATGCCTTCAGCTTTGTTCTTTTTGTTCAGGATTGCTTTGGCTATTCAGTGTCTTTTTTTGTTCTATATTAATTTTAGGGGTTTTCTTCTATTTCTGTGAAGAATGACATTGGTATTTTGAAAGGAATTGCATTAAACCTGTAGATTGCTTTAAACAATATAACCATTTAAGAATATTCTTTCAATTTATGAATGCAGAATGTTTTTCCATTTATTTGTGTCCCATTCAATTTCTTTCATCAAAGTATTATCGTTTTCAGTGTAGAGATCTTTCACATCCTTGGTTAAGTTTATTCCCAGGTAGTTTGATTTTTGTAGCTATTCCAAATGGAATTGTTTTTTCTTCAGTTATTTTTCAGATAGGTCACTATTAGTAGAAATACTACAGATTTTTGTATGTTGATTTTATATCCTGCAAATTTACTGAATTTTTAAAATTAGGTCTAACAGGTTTTTGGTGTTTCTTAGGGGCTTCTATACATAAGATTGTATTTTATGCAAACAGGAACAATTTAACTTTCTCCTTTTCGATGTGGATGCCTTTTATTTCTTTTTCTTGCCAAATTGCTCTGGCTAAGGCTTCTAGTACTATCGTGAATAGAATTGGTGAAAGTGAGCATCCTTGTCTTGTTCCTGATATTATTTTCCTCATTCATTCTGATGTTAGCTGTGGGTTTGTCATACATGGCCTTTATCATGTTGAGGGACGTACCTTCTATACCAAATTTGTTGAGAGAAGAAATGTTAAATTTAGTCAAATGCTTTTTCTGTCTCAATTGAAATTGTCTTATGATTTTTGTCTTTATTTCTGTTAATGTGGTATATCATATTTATCGATTTGTGTGTTAAGCCATCTTTGTATCCCTAAGATGAAATGTGCTCTACCATAGTGAATGATCCTTTTAATGTGCTGTTTGATTCAGTTTGCTAGTATGTTGTTGATAATCTTTGCATCTATGTTTATCAGAGATATTGGCCTGTAGTTTTCTTTGTTGTTGTTGTTGTTGTTGTTTTTGCATCCTTGTCTGGTTTTAAAATTAAGGTAATGGTGTCTTCACAAAATAGGTTTGTACATATTCCCTCCTCTTCGGTTTTCTGGAATAGTTTGAGGAGAATTTGTGTTATTATTCTTTAAAAGCTTGGCAGAATTCAGCAGAATTCAGTGAAGCCATCAGGTCCTGGACTTTTCTTTAAAGGAAGGCTTGTTATTACTTATTTAATTTCCTCATTCATTATCAGTCTACTCTGATTTTCTATTTTTTTGTAATTTAATCTTTGGAGCTTATATGTGATTAGAAATTTATCTATTTCTTCTGAGTTATCAAATTTGTTGACCCAGCCTGGGTAATATAGCAAGACCCCATCTCTACAAAAAATAAAAAGGTTGCAGGTTGTGGTGGTGTAATCCTGTAGTCCCAGCTACTTGGGAGAATGAGGGAGGAGGATCATTTGAGCCTAGGAGTTCAAGGTTACAGTGAGCTATGGTCCAGCTCATGCCACTGCACTCCAGCCTGGTGACAGAGCGAGACCCCATCTAAAAAGAAACTGTTGGTGTAGTTATTCATAATCATTTTTTATCACACTTTGTATCTCTGTGGTGTCAAGTATAACGTCTTTTTTTTTTAACTCTGGTTTTATTTATTTGAGTCTTCTCTTTTATTTTCTTAATCTAGAAAAAACCTTGTCAATTTTGTTTATTCTTTCAAATATCTAACTCTTCGTTTTATTGATCTTAACAATTTTTTAAACCTCTTTCATTTATTTCTACTCTGAACTTTATTATTTCCGTCCTTCTACAAATTTGGGGTTAGTTTGTTCTTATTTTTCTAGTTTCTTGAAGTATATCATTAGGTTGTTTATTAGAAATCTTTCTTCTTTTTTTTTAATATAGTCATTTATTGCTACAAACTTTCCTCTTAGAACTGCTTTACTGTGTCCCATAGGTTTTTGCTATGATGTGCTTCCATTCTCATTTGTCTCAAGGAAATTTTTAATTTCTCTTTTAATTTATTCATTGACCCATTGTTTGCTTAGGAGTATGTTGATTACTTTCCATGTATTTATAAAGCTTCCAAAGTTTTTCTTATTGTTAATTTAGTTTTATACCATTGTGGTCAGAAAAGATACTTGATATGATCTCTGTCTTCTTAAATTTCTTAACTGGTTTTGTAGCCTAATGTGACCTATCCAGCAGAATATCCCATGTGCAGTTGAGAAGAATGTGCATTCTGTAGCTGTCAGGTGGAATGTTCTTTAAATATCTGTGAGGTACATTTGATCTATGGTTCAGTTTCAGTCCAATGTTTCTTTGTTGACTTTTTTGTCTAGATAATACATCCATTGTTGAAAGTAGGTGCTGACATACCCTACTATTATTGTATTGGAGTCTATCTCTCTCTTTAAGTCTAATAATATTTGCTTTATGTATCTGTGTGCTCTGGTGTTGGGTGCATATATAATTATAATTTTAATATCTTCTTGATGAATTGATCCCTGTGTATCAAATAGGGATCCCTATCATTACCTAATGACCTACTTGTTTCCTTGAACAGTTTTTGACTTAAAATTTATTTTATCTGATATAAGTATGGCTACCCCTACTTGCTTTTGGGTTCTGTTTGCATGAAAATTTTGTTTTCACATTCCTTTATTCTCAGTCTGTTTGTCTTTAACAATGAGGTGAGTCTCTTGTAGGCAACATATAGTTGGGTCTTTTTGGTTGTTAATTTTGGCTACTCTGTGTATTTTAATTATATAATTTAATCCATTTACATTCAAAGGTATTATTGATAGATAAGAACTTATTCCTGCCATTCTGTTAAGATTTCTCTGGTTGTTTTGTTGATCCTCTGTTCCTTTCTTCCTCTCTGGTTGTTTACCTTTGTGGTTTGATGGTTTTCTGGGGTACTAAGCGTTGTTCCCCTTCTCTTTCTCATTTGTGCATCTGCTGTAATTTCTTTCTTTGTGGTTATCATGGGGCTGACATAAAGGGTCTTGTAGTTATAATATGTTATTTTAAGCTGACAGCAACTAAACTTTGGTTGCATGAAAATATTCTAGATTCTTCCCTCTTTCCAAAAAATCTATATTAACGTTGCCTTAATTTACTTTTGTATGTATTGTGTGTTCCTTATCCACTAATTGTAGCTGATGCTATTTTGACTTGAAAACTTCCTAATAGACAGAGAGGGAAATAACAGATAGGAAGCAGGACTAGATTGCAGCTCCCACTCAGACAGAACAGCATGTGGAGACTCTCACTGTGAACTTTTGCTCCAGAACCAGTGCAGGAATACACCAGGAAAGCCAAGATAATCCACAGACACTCTGAAGGAAGTGGATTGCTCCTGTAGGGCCTGGGAGACAGCCCAAATACTGTGAGTGCCCAAGCTGTGAAAGTGGGAGAGGGGGATTGTCCACCCCAGAACACACACCCTCCCTGGGGAACCTGAAGATCTAGATCATGGGAGAAGGATTTGAGCTTACCTGGAGTTGAGTCAATTTAGAGAGCCAAGCCTCTACCCCTCTACCAAGGGGTAGAGGAAGCAGTGGTAAGAGCCCTGTGGGCTCTCTGGGTCCCCAGCAAAGCCATCTCTGACTTGTCTCAGGGGAGTTTTCGGGTAGGGCTGCCAGAGAAACTGGGAAAAGACCACAGGGAGAAAGAAACCTCCAGCTGAACTTGATAACAATTCCAACCAAACCTGAAGTCTCCTGGCCAGAACTTGGGTGAAGGCATAAATCCGGTGTGTAGAATCGACAGGTGGGGAGGCACAAAAGACCTGCTTGCTTTCTAAGCTGAGAGGCTGGTAGCCTGGGGCAAGTTCTCAGTCGTGTTCACCCACTACCTGGAAACAAAGTTGGTGCTGTTGGAGGGGTGGGCACAGTGGAAGTGAGACTGGCCTTTTGGGCTGTGTGGGAGCTGGGTGAGGCCTATAACTGCCAGCTTCCCCCCACTTCCCTGAAAACCCACATGACACAGCAGCAGCCATAATCCTCCTGGGAACATAACTCCATTGACCTGGGAACCACACCCCCATCCCCTACAGCAGCCTCAGAAAGCCCTACCCAAGGAGAGTCTGAGCTCAGACATTCCTAATTCTGCCCCCACCTGATGGTCCTTCCCTACCCACTCTGGTAGCTGAAGACAAAAGGCATATTCTTTTGGGAGTTCTAGGACTTGTCCACTGCCTGATCCTCCCCTATACTACCACAGCTGATGCTCTTTTGAAAGTGCCACCTCCTGGCAGGAAACCAACCAGCACAAAACTAGTGCATTAAAGAACCAAAACTAAGGACTCCCACAGAGTCCATTTCACTCTGCTGCCACCTCTACTGGGGCAGGTTCAGGTATCCATGGCTGAGAGATATAAAGATGGTTCGTATCACAGGACACTGTGCAGACAACCCCCAGTACCAGCTTGGAGCCTGGTGGCCCTGTGGGGTGGCTAGATCCAGAAGAAAGATAATAACCACTACAGCTTGGCTCTCAGGAAGCCACGTCCGTAGGAAAAAGGGGAAGAGCATTACATCATGGGAACACCCTATGGGACAAAAGAATCTGAATAGCAGCCTTGAGCTCCAGATCTTCCCTGCGACATAGCCTACCCACATGAGAAGGAACCAGAAAAAACAATTCTGGTAGTATGACAAAACAAGGTTCTCTAGCCCACCAAAAAAATCACACTAGCTCACCAGCAATGGATCCAAACCAAGAAGAAATCCCTGATTTACCTGAAAAAGAATCCAAAAAAATCACACTAGCTCACCAGCAATGGGTCCAAACAAAGAAGAAATCCCTGATTTACCTGAAAAAGAATTCAGATGGTTGATTATTAAGCAAATGAGGAGACACCAGAGAAAGGTGAAGTCCAATTTAAGGGGGAAAAAAAAGATACAAGAAATGAGGGGAGAAATAGAGAAATAGACAGCAAAAATAAAAAACAATCACAACTTCAGGAAATAAAGGACACACTTAGAGAAATGCAAAACGCTCTGCAAAGTCTCAGCAATCGAATCGAACAAGCAGAAGAAAGAACTTCAGAGCTCAAATACAAGGTTTTAAAATTCACCCAATCCAACAAGGATAAAGAAAAAAGAATTTAAAAAATGAACAAAGCCTTGAAGAAGTTTAGGATTATGTTAAATGACCAAACCCAAGAATAATTGGTGTTCCTGAGGAAAAAGAGAAATCTGAAGGTTTGGAAAACATATTTGGAGAAATAATCAAGGAAAACTTCCCCAGTCTTGCTGGAGACCAAGACATCCAAATACAAGAAGCTCAAAAAACACCTGGGAGATTCATCACAAAAACATCATTGCCTAGGCACATTGTCGTCAGATTATCTATAGTCAAGATGAAGGAAAGAATCTTAAGAGCTGTGAGGCAAAAACACCAAGTAACCTATAAAGGAAAACCTATCAGATTAACAGCAGATTTATCAGCAGAAACCCTATAAGCTATAAGGGGTTGGGGCCTTATCTTCAACCTCCTTGAACAAAACAATTATCAGCCAAGAATTTTGTAGCCAGTGAAACTAAGCTTCGTACATGAAGGAAAGATACGGTCTTTTTCAGATAAACAAATGCTGAGAGAATTTGTCCCTAACAAGCCAGCACTACAAGAACTGCTAAAAGGAGCTCTAATCTCGAATCAAATCCTGGAAACACGTGAAGACGGAACCTCTTTAAAGCATGACTCTCACAGGGCACATAAAATACAGAAAACAAATAAACAAACAAAAACCTAAGCTTTACAGGCAACAAATAGCACAATGAATGGAATAATACATCTCAATACTAATGCTGAATGTAAATGGCCTAAATGTGCCAGAATCTACAAGGAACTCAAACAAATTAGAAAAAAAAAAAAACCAGGCCGGGCGCGGTGGCTCAACCCTGTAATCCCAGCACTTTGGGAGGCCGAGGCGGGTGGATCACGAGGTCAGGAGATCGAGACCATCCTGGCTAACATGGTGAAACCCCGTCTCTACTAAAAATACAAAAAACTAGCCGGGCGTGGTGGCGGGTGCCTGTAGTCCCAGCTACTCGGAGGCTGAGGCAGGAGAATGGCGTAAACCCAGGAGGCGGAGCTTGCAGTGAGCCGAGATCGCGCCACTGCACTCCAGCCTGGGTGACACAGCGAGACTCCGTCTCAAAAAAAAAGAAAAGAAAAAAAAAAAAACCCATCAAAAATGGGCTAAGAACATGAATAGACAATTCTCAAAAGGATATATACAAATGGCCAACAAACATATGAAAAAATGCTCAACATCACTAATGATCAGAAAAATGCAAATCAAAACCACAGTGTGATACCACCTTACTCCTGCAAGAATGGCCATAATAAAAAAAGTAACAGATGTTGGTGTGAATGTAGTGAAAAGAGAACACTTCCACACTGCTGGCTGGAATGTAAACAACTACTATGGAAAACAATGTGGAGATTCCCTGAAGAACTAAAAGTAGAACTACCATTTGATCCAGCAATTCCACTACTATCTACCTAGAAGAAAAGAAGTCATTATACGAAAAAGATACATGCACATGCATGTTTATAGCAGCACAATTTGCAATTGCAAAAATGTGGAACCAGCCCAAATGCCCATCAATCAACAAGCGGATAAAGAAACTGTGGTGGTATACATACACAATGGAATACTACTCAGCCATAAAAAGAAAGAAATTAATGACATTTGCAGCAACCTTGATGGGATTGGAGACTATTATTCTTTTTTTTTTTTTTTTTTTTTTTTTTTTTAAGACAGAGTTTCACTCTTGTTGCCCAGGCTGGAGTGCAATGGTACGATCTCAACTCACTGCAACTATTACCTCCTAGGGTCAAGCAATTCTCCTGCCTCAGCCTCCCAAGTAGTGAGGATTACAGGCATGCACCACCACACCCAGCTAATTTTGTATTTTCAGTAGAGACGGGGTTTCACCATATTGGCCAGGTTGGTCTCAAACTCCTTACCTCAGTTTGATCCATCCACCTTGGCCTTCCAAATGCTGGGATTACAGGCACAAGCCACCACACCCAGCCCAGGAGACTACTATTTTAAGTGAAGTAACTCAAGAACAGAAACTCAAGCATCATATGTTCTCACTCATAAGTGGGAGCTAAACTATGAGGATGCAAAGGCATAAGAATGATACAGTGGACTTTAGGGACTAAGGGGGAAAGGATGGGAAGGGGGTGAGGGATACATGACTACAAATTTGGTTCACTGTATCACTCAGGTGATAGGTGCACCACAATCTCACAAATCACCACTAAAGAACTTACTCATGTAAGTAAACACCATCTGTTCCCAAAAAAACTATGGAAATAAAATTTTTTTTTTTAATTTGATAATAGAAGACTGATAGATTTACGTAGCACCATTATAGCACTGGGGTATTCTGAGTATAATTATGAATGCACTTATAACAGTGAGTTATATGCTTTCATGTTTTTTTCATAGTGGTAATTATCATCCTTTTGTTTCCAGCTGTAGCACTGTCTTAAGCATTTCTTGTCAGACCAGTCTAGTGGTAATAAATTATCTCAGCTTTTGCTTGACTAAGAAGATCTTTATATCTCCTGCATTTCTAAAGGATAGCTTTGCTGGATATAGTATTTTTTGTCTGAGAAACTTTTTTTTTCTTTCAGCACTTTGAATATCTCATTCTCTCCTGCCCTGAAAGGTTTCTGATGAGAAATCTCTTGATAATCTAAAGAGAATTCCCTTATATGTGACTTGATGCTTTTCTCTTG
Organism: Papio anubis; assembly: GCF_008728515.1. Classification (NCBI taxonomy): domain Eukaryota; kingdom Metazoa; phylum Chordata; class Mammalia; order Primates; family Cercopithecidae; genus Papio; species Papio anubis. The sequence continues at coordinate 123,804,607 of NC_044985.1, forward strand.
TTGCTTTTAGAATTCTCTGTCTTTAACTTTAGAGAGTTTGATTATAATATGCCTCTGAGAGGTCATTTTGGGCTGAATCTAATTCAGGACTGTTGAACTTTCTGAATCTGGATGTCCATATCTCTCCTGGTATGTGAGAAGTTTTTAGCTATTATTTTGTTAAATAAATTTCCTGTACTTTTCTTCATTCTTTTTCTCTGACATTCTTATATCATCAACATGTGTTTGCTTAATTGTTGTTTCATAAGTCCTGTAGGCTTTCTTCCTTCATTTTTGTTCTTACTTATTTTTGTCCCCTCTGACTGGGTTATTTCAAATGCCCTGTTTTTCAGTTCTGAAATTATTTTGTCTGCTTGATCTGGTCTGTTGTTGAAAATCCCAATTGTATTTTTAATTTCATTTATTGAATTATTCAGCTTTGAGATTTCTATATGGTTTTTATGTTATCTGTCTTTTTATTGAATTTCTCATTCCAATCATGAAATTGTAAAAACTATTTTATTAATTTGTCTGTATTCCCTTGTAGCTCACTGAGTTTCCTTAAGATCATTAACTTACATTGTTTTTAAGCATTCACAAATGTCTTTATCTTTGGAGTCTGTTACTGGAGATTTATTGTGTTCCTTTGAGGGTGTCCTATTTTCTTGCTTTTTCATGTTTCTACATTGATATTTGTGCATCTAGTGGAACAGCCACTTTTTCCAATTTTATGGAGTAGGTTTCATAGGGAAAGACATTTTCCTGTAGATATGTCCTAGGGTGTTGGCTTTGGTTCTGGGTGGACTTAATAGTGTAGTCTTCATATAGTTTCTTCATATCTTATAGTAATCTTCATCATCAAGGTCTGTGATTGCCTCGGTGGCATAGGCTATGGGAGTTTGTGATGGTAGTGGTGTGATTTTGCTGGCGGAGGGAGTGCTGAGCTGGTTGTTGGGATGGGCACATACGGATATGGAGGGCCAAAAAGCTGTCCATTGGGTTCTCTGGAAGAGAGAAAAAGTGACTGCCACCAGCTGACTTAAATACCAGACTCAGGCATGCATGGGCATGGCTGGCCAGGCAACTATGTATGTACTGTCTCTTTAGGGAAACAGGGCCGCTGGTGGACTGGATACTGGGCCAGGTACATGTGGATGCAGTAGGGCTCGGTGGCTTTACAGCAATCTGCCCAGCAGGGCAAGGTCACCACAGGACTGGCTGTTGGTCTATGCAGAGACATGCATAAGCTCAGAGGGCTAACTGGCTATGCATTTCAGGTGCGTGTAGGTGAGGTGACCAGCCAGCTGTTGGGTGGCTGCCCTGCTGTGCAGGCCCACCTGTTCCCTGGTGGGAGGAGATGGTGTGCCACATGGGTTCAGATGCTAGGTGGGGTCTCAGTTTTTCTGTCTGGGCTAGGCTCTGGGCAGTCGGGGTCAAGGTACTGCAGGCACCTGTGTGAACGTGGTAGAATGACAGCAGGGCCTGAAGGACGGATATAGTTGGTTGCTACTCACTCCCAGGACAGGGCATACCCTATTAGTGGGTTCAATTTCAAGATGTCCTGCTACCCAGAACAGGGCACACCCTATTAGTGGGTTCAGTTTCAAGATGGTGTTGAGTTGCAGCAGCTTAGGTGACAGGGTTGGGGGCACTCAGTGCAGGCTCCTACTCAGGTAATGTAACTGTAAAAAGTCCCAGCTACTCTCCAAACTGGATTTGGGGCCTGTGAGGACTGGGGGCCCTTTCCGTAGCAAGGATTGCTGGTGTTTGTGAAAGCAATGGGGACTGCTGTGGATCTCCGTTTCCCATAAGAAGACATCTGCCCTGACTCTGAACCAGTTCCAGATGGGGCACACAGTGTAGCAGAAGCAGGATGCCTTGCTCTCATCTCTACGGTGCTATCCTGGACTTCCGTGCTCCACAGGTTGCTCCACGCCCCTGGTGCTCTCCAGTGCACCTCCTCAGTCACGCCGGTTGACATACAGTTGCTTATTTGTTGTTTTGGTACTTTTTGTGTGTGTCGTGGGGCAGGGGATGCTGCAGGTAACTCTGATCAGCCATCTTGCTGACATCCTCTGTAAACTCTCTTTTTTCCTATTACATTTTTGGGATTTTGATTAGATTTGCATTGATTTTATAAGTTACTGTAGGGTGAACCGATACGTTTATGACAAGGAGTCTTTCCCTCCTGACATGGCATCCTTCTCGATTTTTTCTCATCCTCTTGTCTGTCATCAAAACCGTATGACTTTCTCAGGCATGTTTCTAAGGACATATTTTTGTAGGGATTTGGAACACAATCTGCTTTTGCATTATTATTTTTTAATTGATGTCTACTGGTGCATAGGCAAGATTCGGATTTTCACAGAGAGCTCATGTCAGCTGCACCGCTGAACTCTGATTAATTTCATATTTGTCAAGCCATCAGCACAAACACTTTTGAAAAATAACATCTGATTGGGAATCTCAGTAGCAAAACGGATAAAAGTGTCAAGCAGGTCTCTCATACTGCCTTACTTCTTCACCATCCGGCTGAGGAACAGGCCATTCCTTGCTGGCCCAGCTCCTTCCAGTTCAGTGTGATGATGAGAATCCTGCAGCCTCCTCCCCTGATCAGGCAGAGCCTGGCTCCACCTGGTGAGAGCCTGGGACCTCGGCACCCACAGATCAGAGGCCCTCCTGCTCCAGTCTACCAGCACACAGGGGAGGGAAGGGAGACCTGGGGAAGCCACGTGCCTTCCCCATGTTGCCCAGCAGTTAAAAGGGGTGCTGGGACTACCCAGGGACTTTGGCTTCCAGGTATGACACAACTTTGCCTTCCAGGCTGGTCTCACTTACAGGCATCCTGTGTCAACCAAGAACATTCTGTTCAGAAACAGTTATTTTTTTCTTTTTTTCCTACTTTTTCGGTCCTGACAATTAACGTGGTCTCTTTTCTGATTTTTACCGTGGGCTCTCCTTCATCTAAGAATCAAACCAGAGCTAGATTCCCAGCTGTCTATCAGTCTAGTCTGACTTTTCCCTTGAAGAAGAGAGATCTTTTTGCGCAAGCTGCTCTTTGATCCTATGATAATTTTACCATTTTCCATGACTACGTGTCCCCTGTTCTGAACAGGCTCTGGGTGGCAAAAGGGATCTTAGGTTCCCTTGACAACCTAAGCCCATACTGATCCCACTGAGTTTGATGTAAACGACATTGGTACCTGAGCAGCATTTCCTGCTGTGTTAGGCTCACAGCTGGCTCTGTTTCCCTTGCCTTAAAAAGGAAATTGGCAAAGGAAGTACACGGCTTTATCCCAGTGTCCACGAGAAACGTTTCCTTCCAGTCTTCCACTGCCCTGGTGTTTTGTCACCAGACCTGAGGCCATTTCTCCATCTCCTCCTGCTGTTTGGCCTGTGAGCCGGGATCTCTCCAAGGTGCAGGTGCATCCAGTATTAGAGAAGCCAGGCATGTGCGTGCACACACCTAGCACAGGTACCCACAGTGCTAGGCATGGCCTCTGCACTGACCCACATTAGTGCTGGTCTGCATTTATCTCTGCAGTGTTCCAGGAGAGTGGGGTGAGTCCCACACTCATTTCTGACCCCAGAGCCTTAAAGCTCATCTGCAGCATCAAATTCCTTTAAATGTCCACCTATGTGTAGCCCCTCCCTTTGCTCTGTCTCTGCGGGAGAACCCAGGCTCCCATGAGGGCGGCTGAGCCTGCTTTATCCCCTTCAGCACACCCAGAACTGAACCCTGAGCCTTGCTCCTGGGGGGACTCAGGAACGTTCACAGTAGTGGAGTGTGCAGCACCAACAACAGCATGACCCACCTACTGGGCCTCAGCAGAGGGACCATGACAGTTGCAGTGTCTCTGACTTTCACAGAAGATGGTTTTACAAAAATGCTGACAGAGGTTAGGTCAGAGAGCCAGACTTAGCTCACAGGGGACAGGCAACAAGGACAGGAACGGATCCCTGGGTCTACAGCTCACCCAGGAGATGATGCCTGGAGGGAGTGAGGCAACCTGACCCCATGTCTTACCAGCTCCTGTCAGTGTGGCAAGGGTGGGAGGCACCTGCTCCTTCTGCTCCAACTGCCTGGGACACACGGTAGCCCTGTGCTGCAGGGTCTTTGCATGTTAGAGTCCTGGGGCTGACATAACACAGTTCCATAAACTGGATGTCTCACATAATAGAAATTTACTGCCTCGCAGCTCTAGAGGCAGAAGTTCAAGATCAAGGTGTCAGCAGGGTTGGTTCCTTCTGAGGCTGTCAGGAAGAATCTGTTACTGGCCTCTCTCCTAGGTTCTGGCAGCTTGCTGGTCCCTTTTGGCATTCCTGGCTTATAAACACACCAGCCAGAATTCTGCCTTCATCTTTACATGGCATTCGCCCTGTGTGCGTATCTCTGTGTCCAAATTTTTCTCTCCATAAGGTCATTAGTCATATTAGATTAGGGACCACCCTAATGACCTTATCTTAACTTTGTGAAAATTTTCAGAATCCAAATGGAGTCACTTGTGTCAAGCCCTGACAAATGGATGTGGGCGGGACATGAAGGGCGGGTTCTCATGCACGCACGCTTGAAGAGAAGAGCTATCAAAAATACTCTGCAAAAAACACAGCCTTGCACAAAGGCCACAGCAACCACACAGAGAAAAGTCTTCTGCAAGAACATCTGGCCAGCAACTGCCCGTCCACTCTTGTTATCGATCCTTGGAGCCAAGGATAATTGTTTCAAAACAATTAGGTAATCCTCCTCATTTCTCCTCTTAAAACTCTTGTGTTACTTTTCCTCCCTGAAAATGCCCACCATGTTCCTATTGCAAAACTTACTCCTGAATAAATATCGTTTTCGTTTAGAGATCCTCTCTGTCTGCTATTTAGGCTGACAACGGGATCACCTGCAAAGATCCTATTTCCAAAAAAAGGTCACATTCACAGACACCAGAGATCAGGGCACATACATTTTGGGGGAAGGGACACAATTTAATCCACAACAGTCTGTCAAATGGGGATGGCATGAGCCGGCAGGGCTGTTTGGGATCATAGGTATCATTCCATCCTAGTGCTGACAGCTGGGTGGACACAGACTGAGTCTCCACAGGGCTGACTCCTCCAACAACTGGCCCTATCTGCCAGGAGGTTGTGTGACCTGGACTCTGGCCTGCAATTCTAGAGCACCCTCCCTGTGGCTTCAGGAACCCAGGAGCCTCTGACTGGTCCCAGCCCTGACTGGCTGGATTTCCTGCATCTCTGAAGCTAGAGGACTCCCTGACACTCTGTGGTCAGCTCCAGTTTTCATGTTCACGACCTTGTGGTTAGGGAGGAAAAAGGAAAGTCCAGCTTCCTCAGCTTCTCCATTCAGGTACCATGTTGTTGATGTAATATGAGATGTTGGTTTAGTCCAGTGACTGCATGAGGACTGAGCGGTCTCACTTTAGGTCCTCACTACTCCCTAGCTGATCCTATGGCCTCCAAGATCCAGGATCACTGGCAAGTGAAGTGGAGCCAAGGTTCATGCCTGAGCGGGAAGGGCTCCAGGCAAGGAGGGAGAGCCCTAAGGTGGCTTCAGTTGGGAGCCCAGCGAAGAGCTCCATGGCCTCGAACAAGTGAAGCTTCCTGCTTGCAGGGGCCATGGAGGTGGACAGGGGCAAGACAAGGATGTTAACAGGGAGGTTTGCACTGTGCAGAATGGGCAGGGCAGCTGCTGAAAAGAGTGGCAGGGGCCAGTTGTAAATCACACTTCTAACATTCACCCATCATGTTCCAGAAAAGGATGGGATACTAGAGAGAGGAACTGACTTTCTGGGGCATGAAGCCAGGTAATGCTAGGGCCCAACCAGAAGCAGGTCTACCATGAGTCTCATGGCACATGGAGGCCAGCACCCCCTCGTCTTAGTAGCTGGTCAAAGGCATCACCTCCAGGGGCTTCACTTGTGAAGGGCCTCGCCTCCAGGGACATCATCTCCAGCGGGGAGATACCTTCAGGGACCTCAACTCTCGATGGGAGACATCATCTCCAAGGGAACATCATCTCCAAGGAACATCACCTCCAGTAGACATCACCTCCAGGGAGCATCACCTCCAGGGGGAATCATCTCCGAGGAACATCACTTCCAGGAATATCAACTCCAAGGGGACATCATCTCCAAGGGACATCACCTCCAGTGGGGAATCATCTCTAAGGAACATCGCCTCCAGTGGGCATCACCTCCAGGGGGCACATTCCCTCTAAGGAACATCACCTCCAGGGGGCATCACCTCCAGAGGAGACATTCCGCCTAAGGAACATCACCTCCAGTGGCCATCTCCTCCAGGGGGCACATTCCCTCTAAGGAACATCACCTCCAGGGGCATTACCTCCAGGGGGAATCATCTCTAAGGAACATCATTTTCAAGGACATCATCTCCAAGGGGACATCATCTCCAAGGAACATTACCTCTAATGGACATCACCTCCAGGGTGACATCACCTCTAAGGAACATCATCTCCGGGAGGCATCACCTCCAGGGGGAATCATCTCTAAGGAACATCACTTGCAGGACCATCAACTCCAGGGTGACATCACCTTCAGGGACATCAACTCTGAGGAGGCATCACCTCCAGGGGGACATCACCTCCATGGACATCAAGTTCAGGGAAGATCATTTCCAGGGACATCAACTCTGGGGGAGCCGTCACTTCCAGGGGGCATCAACTCCAACACGATATCACCTACAAGGAGCATCACCTCCGGGGGATATCAGCTGTCAGAGATGGGGGCATCACCTCCAGGGGATATTAACTCTGAGAGATGGGGGCATCACCTCCAGGAGTCATCACCTCCTGGAACATCACCTCCAGGTCATTAACTTGGGTGGCAGGGAGTCATCACCTCCAAGGGTCTTGCTAGGGGCATTCCACCTAACACAGACCAGATGCTGCGGTCCTCTGCAACATCTGGGCAAAATCTTCCTTTTCCTTCAAATGTCAGTAACTTTCTTATATTTTTACTTTTCTTATAAGTATATTTTTTCTCACAATAAAATTGTACTGTTGTTCCTGACCCTGAACACTGCTCCTTTCATATCCTTTGAAAGTTCTGTCCTCTCTGTAAGAAATGTATATACAGAGTTGGGTGGATGGGAAGAAGGATGAACAGGTTCCTTGGCCTTTCACAGGTGGTTCTGTTTTCTTCCTTCTCCATCTCTTCCCCAGACATCCTCTGTATGTCCCAGCGCCTCCTCCCATTGCATCTCCCTGGCACTTTTCTTGTTCTCTTGAGTCCTTTCATTTCCCCATCTGTTTCCTCTGCCTTGCAACTCCCCCTCTAATCTCAGTTGACAAGCCTCTTTCAGCATCAGCAGCAAGAGTGGTGAATGCGCCTTTGTTTGCCTTTCTCGAATCCTACTCATGGAGACATCTGGACACAGCTGGGGAGAATAAATGATGGATGCCCTTGTCAGTGCTGATAGGGAAACAAACAAGGAGGGGAGTAATGAACGTAATTCTTTTGTCTCCCCATCAAAACTGCCTTCATGTAAACCTGCACGGCTTGGTATGCCTCAGACTGACCTAAGAAAGGAAAGTCAGGATAAATCCTGTGGAAAGGAGGCGTCCTTCCTTGACTGTCCCTGCACCCACTGCCCTTGGAGGTGCCTCCTTGCATCATGTCTCGGGATGGGAATTAATGCTGAGGTTGAGAATACACATCTACATGATGACCCACCTGAAGTGACCACAGTCAGAGCAAGTGCAGTCTACTGAAGTATGTACTGTGTGCTCAAGCACTCCAATGTGGGAGGGATGAGTTAGGTATGTAGTTAGGTTTTGATGTTGGAGAAGAGATAATAGACACAGAGATTGTTCCAAAAGGAGAATGAGTGCATTGCTGATGGTGCCGGGGGCTTTTTGCCTCCCAACAGTTGTTCCCCAACTTCATTTCTTCTTCCCTCCTAGAGACGGCCCACTGGGTCAGGAAGTAGGAAGAGATCCCATATACTTAGGGAGAGTACATTGTTCTGCTTATTTCAGTTGATACATTATAATGCTTTTTAGCCAATCTTGCAAAATCTTAATCCCCTTTATCAGATACTCATTCTCCAGCCTTCCTTGTACAAGGGTTGGGCCTATGACATTGACACCCCTATGCCAAAAAAGATGTAAGCAGAGAACTGCAGGAAGACTTCTGGCAAAGATCTTTTCCTCCTAATAGAAAGGATGGATGCGAGGAGAGATCCCCAGTGCTGCTCTTCTCCCTTCGTTTGGATGTGGAATGGAGACATGATTCCTGGACCAGTGTGATGTAGGCATAAGGCTGAGAGTTTCCATAGCAGGGAGATAAAAAGAGACAGAACCTGATGGCATTACTGAGCTGAAAGAATAATCCTGAGACTACTTAACTTTGGAATTCTTGTCAACATAATGATAAATATCCTGATGATTCAAATCATGCCAGTGGATTTTCTGTTGCTTGAGGTTGTAAAGATCCTAACTGTTGTGTCATTTATAAAATAATTTTCTAAGCATCAAGTAAGTACTACCACTGACACAGAGAGGTGCCATCAAAGATCTAGTGGGGAGCCGGAACTCCATCTGGCAATACTAAGGCAACCTCTCCATTTCCCCTGCAAAAGCAGCATCACAGAAAGTCAGCTAAGACAGAAGATTTAAATCAAAGTTTCCTTAGCATAATGCAAAAGAAGTATGAATTTTCATTGAAAATCACTTCCCATAGCAAGACCCAGGAAAAGCTAAAACTGAATGATAAAAGAAAATCAAAATATGTCGACAGTGAGATGACAGGTCTAAGAGTTATCTGACAAAGATTTTTAAAGAAGCCATTATGAATATATTCAACAAACAATTACAAGTGTGCTTGAAATAAACTTAAAAATAGTTTTGGCAAACAAAATATGAAGTCCCAGCAATAAAATATAAGATTCAAAGGCTGGGTGCGGTGGCTCATACCTGTAATCCAGCACTTTGAGAGGCTGTGGCGGGTGAATCGCTTGAGCTCAGGAGTTCGAAGCCAGCCTGGACAACATAACGAAACCTCATCTCTACAAAAAATACAAAAATTAGCCGAATATGGTGGCGCATGCCTGTAGTTCCAGCTACCTCGGGGGCTGAGGCAGGAGGATCACTTGAACCTCAGAAGTCAAATCTGTAGTGAGCTGAGATCGTGCCACTGCACTCCAGCCTGGGTGACAAAGCAAGACCATGTCTAAAAAAAAAAAAAAAAAAAAAAAAAAATTCAAAGAATAACCAAATGAAAATTTTAGAGCTTAAAAACATGCAATAACTAAAATGTTACAAAAATAAGTAGATAAGCCCAACAGAAAATTTGAGGAGACAAGAAGGGAAAATAAATGAACTGGAAGATAGCACAATAGTAATTACCTAATCTGAACAACAGGAAAAAAATAAACTGAAAAAAATAAACTAAAAAAAAAATAGTAGACCCTCAGGGACCTATGAGACTATAACTAAAGATCTAACATTAGGGTCACTGGAGTCCCCAGAAAGACAGGATGAAGATGGTGGGACTAAAAAAGGTGCTTGAAGAAATAGTGGCCCCAACTTTCCTAACTTAGCAAAAGATACAACTACAGAGTCGAGAGGCTGAAATCATGCCAAAAAGAATAAACTCAAAATAATCCAAACAAAGACACATCATAGTCAAACTTATAAACTCAAGACAAAGAAAAAAATGTGAAAGTTTATAGATAGAAAAAAAGTATTGCCTATAGGAGAAAACAATTCAAGTGAATTTATCAGCAAAAACTATGGGGACCAAAAACAAAACAAAACAAAACAAAAAACAGAGTGGCCAAACATTTTTATACTGAAAGAACAGAACTCCCAATCTAGAGTCCTATATGTAGTAAAAGTAACCTTCAGAGATGAAAGGGAAATCAAGACATCACAGAGGAAGAGCAAACAAGAGAATGTATCGCCAGCAGATGCAGTCTAAAAGAATGACTAAACGAAACTTTCTAAAGAGAAATGAAAACATAAAAGAAGGAAATTTGGAGATCAGGAATGAAAAAAGAATAGACAAACAAAATCAAAAATTGGAGTAAATACATCTGACTTTCCTTTTCTTCTTGAGTTTTCTAAATTGTGTTTGGCAATTTGAGAAAAAATTCTAATTCTCTGATATGGTTCTAAATGTATACAGACAGAATACTTAAGACAACTACATTGTAAGTGAAAGAGGATAAAGTGATGTAGAGGGAGATAAGGCTTCTATATTTTACTGGAAACAATGACACCAGTAGATTGTGACATTATGTGTATATAATGTAATGCCCAAAGCATCCTTTAAAAAAGCTATACAAAAATTTACACTCAAAAACACTATAGATAAATCAAAAATTAATACTAAAAATGTTTAAGTAACCCATGGAAATACAGTAAAAAGAAAACAGAGAAGCAAATCAGGACAGATTTAAAAAATGGAAATCATAGCCTTCGCATATCAATTATTGCAATAAATGTAAATGGTCTCAAAACACTAATTAAGAGACAGAGCTTGAAAGTTAAAAAGCTATGACCCAACTATAAGCTGACTATAAAAATTTACATTAATATGGAAAAGTTAAAAATAAAATAATAAACACCATGTATCATCTAAACATTAATTAAAGGTAAGGAGGAGTGACTACATAAATATTAAAGTGGACTTTATAGCAAAGAAATTCCAAAAGACAGAGAGGGACATTAAATAATGATAAAAGGTCAATTGCTCAAGAAAACAGCAATTCCAAATGTGTATGCACCAAAAACAAGGCTGTACCATACATTAAACAAAAACTGATAGAAATGAAAGAAGAAATAGATAAACTCGCAATTAGAGTTGGGGACTTTAAAACCTTTCTCTCTAGTATTGATAGATAAATGAGACAAAAAGTCAGCAAAAATATGGAAGAACTCAAAACGCATTAATCAGTAAGATATAATTGATACTTACAGAACTCTCCACTCAATCACAACAGAATATACTTTCAAGTGTCCAAGGAACACATAGTAAGAATAGACCATATCCTGTACCATAAAACAAATCCCACCAAAAGTAAGAGAATTGATCATGCAGAATGTGTTCTCCCACCACAGTGGTATCAAACTCAAGATCAGTAACACAAAGATAACAGGAAATTCTCCAAACAGTTGAAAACTAAACAGCACCCTCAAAAATAGTTCATATGTCAAAAAGGGAGTCTCAAAGGAATTTTTTTAAAAAAAACCAAAATATTAAAAAAAAAAAAAAGCTGAAAATACAACATATCAAAATGTTTGTGACAGAGCTAAAGCCATGCGAGAGGGAAATTTATAGCACTGAATGCATACATTAGAAAAGAAGCAAAGTATCCAATTAAAAATCTAACCTCCTCGCTCAGGAACCTATAAAAGAGGAGAGCAAACTAAACTCAAAAAAGGAGAAGAAAGAAAATAATGAAGAACTGAATTCAGTAAAATTGAAAACAGGAAAGCAGTAGAGAAAATCAAAGAGGTGTTTGGGAAGATAAAGAATACAACAAACCTCTAGAAAGACTGACTATGATGTACAGAATAATGCCACCTCCAATGATACTACATCTTAATTCTCAACACCTGTGAATATACTAGTTTACATGGAGAAGAGGAATTAAGTTTGCAGATGGAATTAAGGTTGCCAACAGATGACCTTAAATGAAGGAGATTATCTGGGAATACTCAGGTGGGCCCAATGCAGTCACAAGCGTCCTCACAACTGAAAGAGTTAATTGGAAGAAACAACCAGTGAAGTGGCATTGTGAGAAAGACCTAGCCTAAGGTTGCTGGTTTGGAAGATAGGGGAAGGGCAGCAGCATCCAAGCAATATGGGTGACTTCTAGAAGCTAGAAAAGTCAAGGCAACAGATTCCCCCAGAACATCTAAAAACGAGTGCATCCTGCTGACGCCTTGATCTTAGCCCGGTGAGATGCATGTTCAGTTTCTGACTTACATAACTGTAATATAACAAATGTGTGGGGTTTCTTAAAGTCACTAAGTTTGTGGTCCCTTGCCATAGTAGAAAACAGAAAATATATTCTGCAATTATACATGCGATAGAAAAAAAGTATATAGAAAGTATTATCAGCTGGTAACTTCAATCTACACAAAGGAATAAAAAAATGGTGACTATTGGGAAATTAAGAAATTTTTCTTAAATATTTTTATAATGCAATTGAAATTGAAATAATAATAGTAATATACTGTGGGGTTTATAACACAGGTGGAAGTAAAACAAAGGATGATAGCACAGAAGATGAGACAGAAATGGAAACATTTTGTAAGGATCTTACAGTATGCATAAAATTGTATGATACTATCTGAAGGTAGAATGCGACCATTTAAACACAGTTTATTTAAACCCTAGATCAACTACTAAACAACCAATTAACTCAAATGAAGGCAAAAAAAAAAAAAAAAGAGGAAAAGGAAAAAAAGATAAACAAATGATATAAAGTACAACAGTCACATAACACAATACTTTGCAAATAGTATGCCTCAACAAGCTCGCTTGCTTTTTGTGTTTGTTTGTTTTTACCAGGTTTATCTATATCCACGGGTGTTGTATATCCCAGAGGATACAGTGGGGTTGGTAGGAGAAAGTATTCTAGGTCGTGTTTACCATGAATTAATCCACAGTGATTTCAACCTGTCTCTCTCCCTTGCTAATAACTGGGTTTTGTTTTGTTTTGTTTTTGAGATCATGAACATTTTCTTAATAACCTTTATATGCCAGGCAAAGAGAAAAGGCTCAATAAATATTGATTGGATATGAAACAAATATGGGGAGGAGAAAGAGAAATCAAGGGAGAAGAAATACACCTTAGAAATAAATTTTGCTTTGAAAAAATGTATCAAAGATGGTCAGAAAAGAGGAAAATAAAATCCTATTAGCTTTTAAGTAAAAAGAATTCATGGCCAGGCGTGGGTCAATCCTAGCACTTTGGGAGGCCGAGGTGTGTGGATCACCTGTCAGGAGTTCAAGACCAGCCTTACCAATATGATGAAACCCGTCCCTACTAAAAACACAAAAATTAGCCAGGAGTGGCGGCATGCGCCTGTAATCCCAGCTACTTGGGAGTCTGAGACTGGAGAATCGCTCGAACCCGGGAGGCAGAGGTTGCAGTGAGCCAAGATTGTGCCATTGCACTGCAGCCTAGGCAAGAAGAGCGAAACTCTATCTCAAAAACAAAACAAACAAACAAACAAACAAACGAGTTCACTCAACAGCAAATCAAAGAAACTGGAGAATTGGAAAGAGGTTTTGCAGAGCGCCTCCGACCTGACCCAGCTCCTTGGTGGCCTAGCTGAGCCTCTGTCCTGCTGCCCCTGGGCTGGAGGGCTGCTCTTGTCACACACACTGAGATAACGTAACCTCGGCCCCAGAGATGCCTGGGGGGGGCAGTACGCAGGCCATCTGCGCCAAGCACAGAGGAGGAGCAATAGGACTGGAGACCATGTCCTCGCTCTGCCCCCGGAGGCTGGCACCCAGGGCGACCAGCGAGTACTGCAGCCATGGAGGGTGGGGGGAGCTCAGAGGAAGAGGCCTGAGGGGCAGGCCGACTTCAAGAAGATGGTGACCCAGAGCGCTTTGAGGACGTCTCCAGGGTCACCTGGGGAGGAACCAAGACTCCCCTGTGGTCTCCTGCCTCTTAGTCAAGTGATCTTCCCTGGGTTCTCCAATATTCATAAGTTGAAATCCAACCCCAAGGTGATGGTGTCGGGATGGGAGGCCTCCGGGAGGTGGTGAGGTCAGGCTGGAGCCCTGGTGTTGGACTGGACCCTGGAGAGCCGCCTTACTCTCTTTCCGCCATGCGGGAGTGCGGTAAAGACGGCATCAGAGCCCAAGGCCCAGAGTCCAACTAAGCTGGCACTGTGATCCTGGACTTCCAGTCTCCAGGCTGATAAATGAAAGCCTGGTGTTTTCAGCTCCTCTGAGGTCCGTTGTCACGGCGGCCGGGGCTGACCGGGACCTCTAGCCCCGGCACACAGCCTTACCCAGGACACCAGTCACTCCGATGGAGAATCCTGGACGCGCAGCCTTACCCGGGACGCCTGTCACTCCGATGGAGAATCCTGGACGCGCAGCCTTACCCGGGACGCCTGTCACTCCGATGGAGAATCCTGGAGTCGCATCCTTCTCTCGTATCTCTGATCTAATCCGCCCAGAGATCCTGATGCCCCACCTTCAAATACACCCAGAATCCTGCCATCTCATCTTTGCTGTGCTTACCTGATGCTCACCTGGAGGGACGACTCAGCCCAGCCAGGCCCTGCTCCCCAGCTCTTCACACCTGGGTTAGAGAAGCCAGCATCAAACTATGAAAACTGGAGGCCCCCATCCAGGAGCCAGAAAGGTCCAGTATGCCCCTTTGGGCATAAAATAGATGCTTTCCACAAAGGAAAACAATGTCCTCAACATTTAGGGCAACCCGCACTGACAGCTGACATTTCCAGGAAGATCTGGTGTGGCCAGACCCATCAGAATCAAGGAGCTGACACCGTAGCATCCTTGAAGATCGGTCCCAAGAATGAGGAAGAGTTTCCGGCAGCTCTGCCAGTCGCTTTAGGAGAAAATCCCCCTCTTCAGGGAAGCCTGAAGCTGCTTTCCCAGGGGCGCTGAAGGAGCGGAGTGGAGAGGGAGTAAACCTGCTGTGTGGTGGAACCTGTAAAGCGGATGGAGCAAGCCCTGGGTGCACACCAAGGGAAGACGAGAGACAGAGGGGACCTCGCGGGCTGGGGATGGGAGCTCAGGATGGCATGGAACAAATTCATGGGAACAGAGACCATGTGTAAGATAAATCAAAAGGGGTTCTGAAGACACGGTTGGTGCCGCTGAGCTAAATACTGATTTGAAACTCTTGAGGAAGAAAGAATTAACTGTACAAAATAAAAATTGATGTCCTTAAAAGATCACATGAGAAATCCCCAAGCTTCTGACTGCTTTTCCCACAATCAGAAAATCACTGTCAGAAGGGAGAGGCTCAGCTGCCTGGAAGCTCACGTCCCCATCCCCACGTCCCCCATTCCCCCTCCCTGACTTGCACCAAGGAAAAGAGTGTCCAGCAGATACTGATGGAGAGCGTCTGCCCCATGAGGGCAGAGGGGACTCTCCAGGGCACACGGCAAGATCACCACACAGGGAAAATATAATATGCCAGCCAAATCCTCCAGAAACACTGGAGAGAATCCCTGGCCATCATGGAAGGCAGCTTCCTTTCCCTGCAAGAAAAGCTCATGGGAATGAGTTGAGAGCACTTTTGGCTGAGAGGCACCTGCACAGCCTAAGAAAGGGAATGCGCTCTGAGATAAATTGTGGAGGAAGGATCGAGGGGCTCCTGAGGCATCCTCACAACCTGATGCTGCTGTGGGGCTTTCAGCAGAGAACCATGGGGATGATGGGACCCAGAGGAGCAGGAACACCAGGCCCCAGTGGGTGGGGGGTCAGGGCCCAGGGATCAAGGTGTAGCCCCTCCCAGGATCAGGCCCAAGAACGACAGCCTCCCCCAGACCCCCCAGCCCTACCCAGAGCCCGCACCAGACGGCAAGCCTCAGCTCCTATGCCCCTCAGCTAGGCTGCCCTGACCCAACCCTCCCACAGGATCGGGGTGTCCCTGGGCTGCCCTGACCCAACCCTCCCACAGGATCGGGGTGTCCCTGGGCTGCCCTGATCCAACCCTCCCATGGGATTGGGGGTCCCCCTGGGCTGCTCTGATCCAACTATCCTGCAGGAAAGGGGTGCCGCGGACCCAGCTCCATCCTCTCTTGTCAGATAACAGAGGGTCCTGAGAGTCCCCGGGGGGCAGCTCTTGGGAAGAAGACTCCATCCTTCCCCCGATTCCAGAAGAGGAGACAGACACTGCCCACGAGCCTCCCCCTGAAAGGATGTCCCTGGCCCAGAACCTCCTCCACTGGGGAGCAGAGAAATGCGTCTCAGCAGAGGTCAGTCACTTTCAAGTGACCCCACCTTCCAGCCAGCCCACTTCTGAAGATCCAGAGCTACGGCAAGACGCTTTGCTCTCTGTAAAGTAAGTATTTTTTATTCTCCTGTTTTTTTTTTTTTTTTTTTTTTTTTTGAGATAGGGTCTTGCTCTGCTTCCCAGGTTGGAGCACAGTGGCACAATCATAGCTCACTGCAGCCTTTGACTTTCTGGGCTCAAGCAATCCTCCCACCTCTGCCTCCTGAGTAGCTGGGATGACAGGTGTGGAACACTACACACAGCTAATTTTTATAAAATGCTTTTGGAAAGATGAAGTCTTGCCGTGTTGCCCAGGTTGGTCTCAAACTCCTGGGTTCCAGGGATCCTCTCATCTCAGCCTCCCAAAATGCTGGGATTATAGGAGGGAATCACTGCTGCATCCAGCCTGTTTTTTTCTTTTTTAATTTTATTGCTATTAAGTGACTATTCAATGGCTAAAGTGGAAACTGCTTATAATTCCGAGATAATGTTCTATAACTTCAGAGTATTTAAATAACTTATGTGAATTACTTACATTTTATCCTATTTATAACTAGTGTAATTACAGTATCTTTATTATTGCTAATAAACTCACTAAAAAACCCAGAAACATAGCCAGAATTTTGACTTCTAAAATGAATTTGATTTTTTTCTCTTTTAGTGCTATTCCTATTATGTAAGTGATTACACAATATCTCAAATGGAGACTTAATAAGATTACAATTTTTAGGAGAGTGTTTTATAAATGTATATTATATAATGTGTGAATCTTATTACTAAATTGTCACATCTTATTTGATTTCCAGACAGTGTAAGTAGAATATTTTTGTCACTGTGATTTAAAGAGTGTCTCCTATTGATCCAGAAACCCAATTTCCATCTCTCTTATGAGCTAATATTGAATTTTCTCTCATTTGATTTCACTGCTGTAGTTAAGTGATCACACAATTGCTCAAATTGAAGCTGGAGAGAATTCCAGTTTTTAGCACAGTGAGTTATAAATGAAGCTCATTTGGAAGATTTCCTGGTGTGCTGTTTCCTTCTGTTCTGGACAGCACAGGGGAAGGATGCTGGGACCACAGCAGGTGCCATGTTTGTGGGGTGGCTTTGGGTGTGGCCAGCTGTCTAGGCCTGCAGCAAGAACTTCAGAGAGGGTTTTCAATGGACAGTCCCGAACCTGGAGAGATGTAAAAGCAAGGTTTCTTCTGTGGCCCATGAGACAGGTTCACTCTCGTTACGAGACTAATATGTTCAACTCACTTAATTTTCATTACAAAAGAGTTTGGGAAACAGTGGTAGGACAAAGCACCTGTCCTCTCTGCTGCATCAGGCATGTGAGGGTGCCTCTCACTCTGCCTCATCTCCCCTGGCAACCTTGCAGCCAGAGTGAACTTTTTTTTGTTATTATTATACTTTAAGTTCCAGGATACATGTGCACAACGTGCAGGTTTGTTACATAGGTATACATGTGCCATGTTGGTGTGCTGCACCCACTAACTCATCATTTACATTAGGTATATCTCCTAATGCTATCCCTCCCCCTCCCCCCACAATGGGACCCAGTGTGTGATGTTCACCTTCCTGTGTCCAAGTGATCTCATTGTTCAGTTCCCACCCACGAGTGAGAACATGCGGTATTTGGCTTTCTGTTCTTGCGATAGTTTGCTGAGAATGATGGTTTCCAGCTGCATCCATGTCCCTACAAAGGACATGAACTCATCCTTTTTTATGGCTGCATAGTATTCCATGGTGCATATGTACCACATTTTCTTAATCTAGTCTGTCACTGATGGACATTTGGGTTGATTCCAAGTCTTTGCTATTGTGAATAGTGCCGCAATAAACATACGTGTGCATGTGTCTTTATAGCAGCATGACTTATAATCCTTTGTGTATATCCCCACTAATGGGATGGCTGGGTCAAATGGTATTTCTAGTTCTAGATCCTTGAGGAATCGCCACACTGTTTTCCACAATGGTTGAACTAGTTTACAGTCCCACCAACAGTGTAAAAGTGTTCCTATTTCTCCACATCCTCTCCAGCACCTGTTGTTTCCTGATTTTTTAATGATTGCCATTCTAACTGGTGTGAGATGGTATCTCATTGTGGTTTTGGTTTGCATTTTGTTGGAAGTTCTGGCTAGGGCAATAAGGCAAGAGAAAGAAATAAAGGGTATTCATTTAGGAAAAGAAGAAGTCAAATTGTTCCTGTTTGCAGATGACATGATTGTATATTTAGAAAACCCCATTGTCTCAGCCCAAAATCTCCTTAAGCTGATTAGCAACTTCAGCAAAGTCTCAGGATAAAAAATCAATGTGCAAAAATCACAAGCATTCTTATACACCAGTAACAGACAAACAGAGAGCCAATCATGAATGAACTCCCATTCACAATAGCTTCAAAGAGAATAAAATACCTAGGAATCCAACTTACAAGGGATGTAAAGGACCTCTTCAAGGAGAACTACAAACCACTGCTCAGTGAAATAAAAGAGGACACAAACAAATGGAAGAACATACCATGCTCATGGATAGGAAGAATCAGTATCGTGAAAATGGCCATACTGCCCAAGGTAATTTATAGATTCAATGCCATCCCCATTAAGCTACCAATGACTTTCTTCACAGAACTGGAAAAAACTGCTTTAAAGTTCATATGGAACCAAAAAAGACCCCACATTGCCAAGACAATCCTAAGCCAAAAGAACAAAGCTGGAGGCATCATGCTAACTGACTTCAAACTATACTACAAGCCTGCAGTAACCAAAACAGCATGGTACTGGTACCAGAGTGAACTTTTAAAACCATGAGTGAGAGCACGCAACCTCGCTGCTCACAGAACCCCCAGGGCCTCCAACCACCCTGAGCCTCAGATCTCTGCTCCCTCCTGCCAACCCACCTGCCTCTGCCTGGGCCCTCCCATCTGGCCACGGAACTTCCTCCTATCCCATCACTTCTTGGTCTCATTCCTGCCTCTTTGCATCACTCTTCCCTCTGCCCATAAGGCTTTTCCCACAGCTGTGTGCAGCTGCCTCCTCCCCGCCATTTGGATTCAGACTCGGGTCCCCTGTCAGTGGCCTCTCCTGGCTGCTGCAGCTGCATGGTGTGCTCCCTGCCTGCCTCCCCGCCCCCCTGCCCTCCTTACTGCTTCAGGGCACTCAAATCCAGAGTCATTTTATTTCCTATGTGCTCCCCATGTGCTGTCTGCATGACCCTTTGCAATGCAAGGTCTCAGGGGCAGAGGTTTCTCTCTTTCCCATTGATCCCTCTCTTGCCTAGCACATGACAGTCGCTCATCAGGGATTTGGGGAATGAGGGAATAAACAAGGCAACCAGGAGAAGGCCCCTGAGCTCTCAGACCTGCCCATTCACGAGTGTGGTTCTCCAGGCCTGCTGTGCAGCCCCTTGCCCTGTGATCCGTGGAGCCCACTTTGGGCCCACTTCCTCCCCTTGCCGGCATGCTCCCTGAGGACCCCGACTGTCCTAGCTTCCACACCAGCCTCTTGTCTGGGTTCTGCCCGTGGCAGTGAGTTCCAGGTCTCCCGTTGATGGAGGTCATTAACACTGCTGGAGAAGCCAAGGTTGCAGGAAGAGGCGGGGGATGCAGGAAGAGAACTGGCTGCTGCCCACAGTGGGAAGTGGCAAGGACTGGAGACTGCTGTGTTGAAGGAAATGCTGCTGGACCTCGTGGACCTGGGTCACTTCATTGGCCTGGATGATCCCTGGTGGAGGCAGGAATGTACAAACCCATCCCCAGGTGTGGTCACTGGTTTTTGTGGGGTCTGCAACTCACAAAACAGAGTTCCCCATAAATGCCACACTGTCTCTGGTCTATCTCAGTGAATCCTCTATGGCTGCCCTCCAGGGCAGGCTTACATTTAGAGATGGGGAAACTGAGGCCCAAAGTCCCACCCTAGAGAGGGTGGTTGACAGCCCAGGATCAAATCTCAGGTCTGAGGCTTCCCAGCTGTGTGCCTCTGATATTCAGCCCTTCATTCCCTGATGCCCTTGTCCAGAACACAGATGAGGGTTGTTGCACAGGGTATATGAAACAAAGTCATGGTAAGCCCATGGGGTGCCTTTTTAACTCGCCACCCACTAAGTTAATGACATTGATTCTGGGACCTCTGCCCCCCAAATCCCACTCACTTTCCAGTCTCGGAACACTGTTCTGCCTGGGTTTGATCTGCTGACTGCTTCACGCTGATCAGAGTGTGAGGACTCCTTGTGGAGGGAAAGGGTGAGCACCACTTGCTGAGAAGGGGTGTCCCCAGCGGGCACAGCCAGGGCCGGGTGTGTGCAGGTCCGAGGCACGCGGTCGTCCCATTCAAGAGACAGAGCGTCCAGGCACAGTGGCTCATGCTGGTAATCCCAGCACTTTGGGAGGCCTAGGCAGGCGAATCACCTGAGGTCAGGAGTTCGAAGCCAGCCTGGCCAACATGGGGAAACTCCGTCTCTACTAAAAATACAAAAATTAGCCAGGCGTGGTGGTAGGTGCCTGTAATCCCAGCTACTTGTGAGGCTGAGGCAGGAGAATCACTTGAACCCAGGAGGCAGAGTTTGCAGTGAGCTGAGATTGCACCACTGCACTCCAGCCTAGGTGACAGAGCCAGACTCCAGCTCAAAAATAAATAAATAAATAAAAAGACAGAGAGACAGATCAGGACATGGGGGGGTGCAGGGTTGAGGAGGGGCTGGGCGGCAATGCCTGGAGTGTGGATGACAGGGCCGCCCTGTGGAGAAGGCAGGGAAGGGTGGGGATACTTCAGGTTCACTACAAGCAGAGAGTGTGACACCCTTGTCAATACTAGGAGGATTCTTCCTGGAGTTGGAAAAACATTTTGGAGATCTTGGAGCTCACCTGTAAGAAAAAATGTGAGAGGAAAACCAAAGCATTGTTGGAAATAAAAGCCCCTGGGGACACCTCTGCTGTGATAGCAGCTGTGACTCCAGAGGGCTCCCCAGGCCAGTCCCGGTCTGCACCCCCGCGAGGAGCTCACCGTCTGGGACCACCGTTATCAGAGCTGGAGCCACTTCTCATACTCAGTGCGGGCAACTTCCTGCCTCACTCCTGGCCGCTGGTGAGGAACGGAACTTTGCCAAGAACACGGGTTTGTTGATATGACCTTACAACCCTTAGAGGAGCAAAAACTGAATTTCCAGGTGTCGTGGGCAGATTTCAAAACATGAAGCCTGGTATGAGTCTATCTCTTTCAAAGCATACGTCAGTATTTCTGCTGTGGCTGAGATGGGATAACAGGAATCAGAGTTACCCGTCTGTCCAAATGAACAACAAACAAAATAGACACAACATAGGAAAGAACACTTTTCAGGACTCTGGACATGAGGAAATGAAGGACGTTATGCTTGAGAAACAGAAAACAAAGATGAGCTGAGCCATGTCACAGCCCTGCATACTGCCTGGAGAGGGCCCAGCCTGCAGGACTTCCTGGGTTGAGAAGGCAGAGTCTAGCATCTGGGGAGGGGGCTGTGTGATGACACAGGAGAGACCTGCACACAGGTCAACACCAAGTTCCACGATGGGACCCACTCGAGAGTTCGATAGTGCAGAGATCAGAGCATGTGTGAGCAAACCAATATTTATCGAATGCAAAAATGCCTGGCATCCCACACGGTAAGATTCATGATGTCTGGATCCAATTAAAAATGCCCAGGCCTGCCACGAAGAAGGACAGCGTGATCTCTCATGATGAGAAAAGTCAATGGAACCTGACCTTGGTGGGCACGAATCGCAGGGTCACGATTCAAGGACACTGAGGTAGTTGTACGACGTTTGCTCTGTCGACAAAAAGATTTAAACTCGGCTGGGTGCAGTGGCTCACACCTGTAATCCCAGCACTTTGGGAGGCCAAAGCGGGTGGATCACTTGAGGTCAGGTGTTCAAGACCAGCTTGGCCAACATGGTGAAACCCCGTCTCTACTAAAAATGCAAAAATTAGCCGGGTGTAGTGGTAGGCACCTGTAATACCAGCTACCTGGGAGGCTGAGGCAGGAGAATGGTGTGAACCTGGGAGGCGGAGGTTGCAGTGAGCCGAGATAGCCCCACTGCACTCCAGCCGGGGCGACAGAACAAGACTCCATCTCAAAAAAAAAAGATTCAAACTCTGTAAGTTGTGAAGAGATTTTTTTCTGAGCTAAATATGAGTGACCAATGGCTGGTGACATGGCATCTGGAGATCCTGAGAACATGCACCCAGGGTGGTCGGGTCTCAGCTCAGTTTTATACATTTTAGGGAGACATAAGACATCAATTGATACATGCAAGATGTACATTAATTTGGTCTGGAAAGGAGGGATAACTGGAACCAGAGGTTGCCAGGTCACAGGCAGATTCAAAGATGTTCTGATTGGCAATTGGTAGAGAGTTATTAGCTAAAGACCTGGAATCAATAGAAAGGAATGTCTGGGTTAAGATAAGGGGTTGTGGAGACCACGGTTGTGTCATGCAGATGAAGCCTCCAGGTAGCAGGCTTCAGAGCTCTTACCAGACCTGAGAAGGTGCCTCCGACCAGGGAAAAGACCTAGAAAAGAATGAGGATTCTCTACGGAATGTAGACTTTCCCCACGAGAGACAGCTTTGCAGGGCCATTTCAAAATACGTCAAGGAAATATATTTTGGGGTAAAATACTTCCATTTCTTCCAGGGCCTGCAATCTGTCAAGTGATGCTATACTAGAGTCAGGCTGGAATGTGGTATCTTACTGCTACAGAGTCTGTTTCGTCTCAAGATCTGAAATCTGAAGGTCTCTGTTTTAATGTTAATGCTGGTCAGCTGTGCCTGAATTAAAACGGGAGGAGGGTAGAAGGAGGCATGCCTGACCCCCACCTTCCCACCACAGCCTGAACTAGTTTTTCAGGTTAACTTGGGAATTCTGTTGGCCAAGGGGAGGGAGGGTCCATTCGTCAGGTCAGGGGCTTAGAATTTTATATTTTGTTTACCGCTCCATATGTCCAAGGGGTGAGGGGAAAGATGGTTCCATTAAATAGAGCATTAAAGACACTAAAAAGGCCCAAATCAAAATTCTAGAGATGAAAACTGCAATGTTTGATATGAAAAGTACACAGAATGGGATCCACAGAAGATTTAAGGTTGCAGGTGAAAAAATTACTGCACCTAAAGGCAGCAATAGAAACCATCCACAATGAAACACAAAGATTTTTAAAAGACTAAAAAATGAAGAAAGGCGTGCATGCTGTGTGACTGCACTGATACAAAATTCTTGGATGTGCAACCTAATGTATAGTGACAGAAAGATGGACAGGGTGGGAGAAAGAGGCTTCAGAGAAGTGTGAGGCTTCCTGGGGTGATGGACATGGTCGCCATCCTGTGCGGTGAAGGCTGCAGAGGTGTAAACACTCAGCAAATTTACCAAACTGCACAATGCTAAAACATGCAGTTTATTCATGTCACTTATAGCTCCATAATTCTGTCATACATAGTTGGGGAGAGAAAATGAAACATACAATATATTTGGAGGACTATTCAGCAAAATATTAACAATAGTCATGTCTAGATGGTTCATTACTAGTGGTTTTCACTTTCTTTTTTTTTTCTTTTTTTTTTTTTTTTTTTGCTGTTTGATTTTTCTAATTTGGGTGCCATAGATTTGCATTGCTTTTTGTAACAGTTATACATGACTGAGTGATAAATGGTCACATGCTTAGCATCTTAATCAACACTCATTTTATAAGTTCACAGTGTTACGGGTCAGAAATTCTGCACCACATGGCTGGGCTCTCCACTTAGGGTCTCACAAGGCCAAAATCAAGATGTGGCAGGGCTGCCTTCTGTGAGGAGGTTTGGGGGCAGAATCCCTGTCCGTCTTATTCGGGATGCTGGCCATTTGTTGCCTTGTGTCTGTTTGACTGAGGTCGTTTCTTGCTTGCTGTCAGCTGGGCTGCTTCTGATCTGTGGAGGCTGCCTGCAGCTTCTTGGCTCATGGTCTCCTCAGCCAGGTGTTAAAGCAAACTAAACATGGCCTGCAATGGACTCTGTACTTCCATATTTGAGTCCTTGTGAATGAACTGTAACCTGGCTTAAAAGTCAGACAAGAGGCTGGACGTGGTGGCTCACGCCTGTAATCCCAGCACTTTGGGAGGCCAAGATGGGCAGTTCACAAGGTCAAGAGATGGAGACCATCCTGCCTAACATGATGAAACCCCATCTCTACTAAAAATACAAAAATTAGCCAGGCGTGGTGGCGGCCCCTGTAGTCCCAGCTACTCGGGAGGGTGAGGCAGGAGAATGGTGGGAACCTGGGAGGCGGAGGTTGCAGTGAGCTGAGATGGCGCCACTGCACTCCAGCCTAGCAACAAAGAGAGACTCTGTCTCAGAAAAAAAAAGAAAAGAAAGGAAAAAAAAAATTCAGACAAGATTGAAAACCTAATTTAGGAGTATGCACCTGCCTGTAACAATAGCTGAGTCTTGGCCAATCCCAGCGGCCATACTTCATAGACTGCTGAGTGTTCAAACTCTGTTCAAATGAGGCAAACACCGAGCTGTAACCAGTCCAGCCGTTCTGTCCCTCACTGCTGATTTCTGTACATCATTTCCACTTTTCTGTCTATATATCTTCTTCCACCACGTGGCTGCACGGGAGTCTCTGTGAATCTGCTGTGATTCTGGGGGCCGTTTGGTTCGCAATCGTTCATTGCCCAATTAAACTCTTTTAAATCTAATTTTAATTTAATTTAGTTTTTATTTTATTACAGGCCACAGCACAGCTTCCCCCAGGCCACAGGAGCACAAGCCTCTGACCCTGAGAACCTCATTTCCCCGTCTCTAACCCCTCAAATCAGACGTGAAGGGCTCAGGTGATTTCAATCAGCACCCAAATCATTGCCCTCTTGGTGAACTTGAACCCAGCTGATTAGTGACTTTAATTACATTTGTGAAAAATCTTCATTGCCATGTAATGTATTACACAGGTCCTGCTCACATCCCAGGGGAGGAAATAATCCAAGGCAGGTACACCAGGAGGTGGAAATCTTTGGGCCACTTTAGAATTCTGCCTACCATAAATGTGTAAAAAGATTAAAGTTTCTACAAGAGAAAAGGAAGGTCACTCTGAGTTACAAGGAACAGAGAACTCACTGAAACCCACAGGCAGAGCTTGTGGAAAGGGAGAGAGCAGAGAGAACGGCCAATCAGTAGAAAGTTACTCTTTCTGCTTGGAGGAGACATTTTCCTCTATTTTAAAGGCAGCTGTGATGTGATAAACACAAGAGAAGAGCAGCTCCCCCACCCCATGCACTGATTTCCAGGAGTAGAGCCATGAGCTGGGGGTCCCTGCTGCTTCTGCACCCACCGCCTGTGGTTCCCTGGGAGTTGGGTGACCTGCTGGGTCAGACACCAGCTCTCAGGGAGCTGCAACTCCTGGCCTAGGTGCAATGTCTTGGAGTCACAGATTTTTTCAGGCCTAGCTCTGGACTCTCCAAACACAAATCCTCCTAGAAGCCAGCACCCCTCAGTGCCTCACACTGGAGCTTTGCAATATCACCATTTATTAAGAGAGGGATGTATCTGCCCTGCACACCCTGAAGGGACAATTTCCACCCCACCAGCAAGGGGACATCAGTGTGTCCTCCCCCAGGGCCCTGCTGGAGCACCCACCAAGAGCCCCCAAGTGCCCCTGGGGAGAGGGAACTTCAGGAACTCATCACCTCTCACTGTGCCCCTCTGCTGCTCACTGGTCACTCCCCAGGTCCCATCACAGTGACCCAGCACTCCTGGAATGTGAGTTCAATGCTTCAAACTTTCTGCAATACTGACTTTTCAGGCGGATGGTTCATGGTCCCTGAATTCATGATCAGTTATTAAAAATAATAAAATACTTCATCTGTAGGGTGTTTGCAGCTCCCAACGTGTTTCCTAAGGGTGTACTACCCGAAATCAAAACAAGAAGGGCCCAAATTGTGGGCTCTAATGCTTCCCCAGTGCCTGCCCCCCAGCATTCCAACCAGACACAGAAGCCACCAGAAGCATGATCTTAACGAGCAGTGTGCCAGCAGGGTTCCCCTAGCTCACAGAGCCCAGCAACACCAGAACCTGCTTGGAGACCCAGAGGGCAGCCCAGATGCCACCTCCAGCTCTCCCACCCCCATCTGGGCCGCCCTCCCAGCAATCTCGAGTCCTGGGGATCAGGGACCACCTTATTCCTCTTTGCAGGCCCAGGTCCTGCCTGTGCCCAGCACAGTGCATCTTTGTGGGATAAATGACAGGAGTAATGAACTCACTCTCAAAGCCTGAAGATTATCGAAACAGTCAGGGTCGGGAAGAGAAAAAGGTGAGCACGCGGCGCATGGAGGGAGGGAAGCCAGGGCCGAGGGGCACCTGGCGTGGACCTGGGGGAACCTGGCCTCCCTCCTGTCCACTGCCCTGCCCCACCAGGACCTTGCACTTGAGGGTCCGGGGTCTCTCAAGCCCCGTGACCCTGTGTGGGAGCACTCTGTTCCTGTCTTCAATCTTTGTGTGTGTTTTTAATGCATATCTCTCTAATTCAGACTCTTGTTTTCTTTTCCCCTAAACCCAGTGGTACAAAAACCAAGGGGGGTGAGATTGTATCTCTGTTTGTTTTGGTGGATTGAGCATTTTCTTTCCTTGTTCGACATTTTTCAGATGTCTGGGGATTGTTTTCCACCTCTCCATGTTATCTGGGCTCTGGCCAACGGAAACACACACTCTGCCTGTGCCTGAGGGCGGGGTGCGGAAGCAGGGGGCTCAACTTTTGGCTAAATTTAGCTTCTCTTGGGCAGATTTATCTCCATTAATCATAACCAAGCAGAGTTGCTGGAAACGGTGCAGTCTGACTTCCCTCGATCCAGCCGCCTGCATGAATAAGTACTTCCATCCCAGAGAGGATTTCCTGGAGCGAGTGCCAACAGTCTCCCTAAACAGCCAGGCAAGCCACAGCAAACAAACAAAAACAACCAAAAACAAAAGGAACAGCAGCAGCTGGCACAGAGGCGGGTGCTCAGCCTTGTTTTTTCCGAAGGTCCCACACCAAGGAAGTGGAGAAGCACACGAGGCTCCCTCGGGCCGGATCCCTGTGTTCCAAGACGGCCAGAGCAGGGGACGGGGACACTGCCCAGCTGTGGGCACCTGCACTTGGAGGTCACCCCACCACTGCCTGGGAAAGCCTCAAAGCCTCATGGCACAGGGCTGGCCAGGGTGCTCCCTGAACTGCGAGTCTGGTTAGTTCTTGGTGGTGGGCACAGGTGAGTAACGTCTACCTTCCGCACTTGTCTCTATGTGTGAGATACTTGGTTATTGGAAAAAAATGAAATCCATGAGTCTTCGGATTCCTTTTGGCCCAGGAACAGGCCACCCTCTTCTTTACTGAGTCAATGCTAAAGTCACTGTTGACCCAAAGCACAGGGGGGATGTGCGGGAAACGTTTCAGACACCAACAGGTGCTCTATCTGGTGGCGACTTCAGGAACATCTTCAGAGTCAAGGTGGCAAGTGTGCATCTGTGGGCTCCGTCCTGAGGGCCGGTCCTGCAGGGACGCATCCAGGAAGGAAGTCTGAGGAACTGCAGGGAGCTGAGGGCTGGGCATGGCCACAGACCACGATGGTTTTTCTGGGCGCATCATTCAACCACTATTTCTGAGAGCCTGCCCTGGTCCAGGCACTATGTGCTGGCATTCCAAAGAGGGGGCTGTGGGCTGGGGTCTCAGTGTCAGAGAACAGCTGAGTAAAAGGTTTTAATCAGTGTTTTCCAGCACGTGAACTGTGAGACTTGCAGGCAGAGAGCTTCCTGTCTCCTGAAGGATTTAAACAAGAGCTTGGGGTGAACTGGAAGAGGGTGGGAGGTGGCTGTGCTATCCTGGAGCCCACAGTCTCCAGTCTGGACCACTGGGTCCTCTGAGGTCAGGCAAGATGGCACTAAGCCAAGCTCTGTTTCTCATACTCTGTGGAGGACCATTGGATAGGCAGATTGTGACAAGGGCTGGCAGGAGGCCCACCAAGTGCTGGTGGGGTTGGGGGATGTCAATTCTGCCCTCAGGCTGGGGCCTTACCTGAGGAGCAGGTGCTGCTGGTGACACCTGGAACCCCCCAACCTGCTCGGTACCTGGGATCAACGCCCTCTGACCTGAGTCACTCTGAGGTGCACGTCCCTGTGCTGAGCCTCAGTATCCTCAGCTGCAGAAGGAGCAGATAGACAAGAAGAACTCTAGGGTCCTCCTCCCCAGCTCTGTGACTCCATGAGTAACACACATGTATGACACACGCATAACAGGCCTGACACTGCTGCACCATCCATATGGCACACAAACCTGCCTCTTGGGCATCCCAGGACTTCCTGACAATACCCTTCCATATGCAACCAGGAACAAAGAGGCTCAGGACCTGGGTGGGACAGAGCCCAGGGGACCAGCAGAGGCTCGGTCCTCCATGGACTGTGGGGCTAGTAGGGTGTGGTAACCGACAGAGGGGCTCCTGCCACTGCACCTGTTCCCTGATAGTCCAGTTCCTCCCCAGTCAGCAGCCCTGGATCGGGGGTACCTGAAGTAGGATGGACACCCAGTACCCGGTCACATTTACTGTACAATTTGCCAGGGCAAGCTGTTTGCCTGGGAGTCAATCCCCACTTTGTGAGCCTCCCCAGAGCTGGATGCATGGCCCCAACCCAGGACCCCAACCCCACTGAGGGTGGCAACCATACTGAGGACCAGGCAGGTTCACAGCAGCACATGCTGGAGGCAAGGAAAGCCCCTTGTGCAGTCATCAGGGCTGAGCAGGGATGTGGTGCTGGCGTGAAGATGATTTTACAAGATTTCTAGGATGATTGCCCACCAGTTGCCCCACCAGGCTGTAAAAACCCACTCCCACTGCAGTGATAAGCAAAAGTATTTCCCCACAATAGAACAGACACCACCCTCTGCCCTGCTGGTAGTCACCAGGAGAGAGGCACGGGAGAATTCAGCATGAGCAGCCTCGTTTCATCATTACATAGAAAGAGGGGGATTCAAGAAGGCTGTGTCCAAACTTGGAGGCCTACCGTGGTGGTGCCCAGTGTTAGTGCAGTGGACGCAGACAATGCTCCAAGTGTCCAGTTCCTTCCCTCAGGTGCATGGAGACTGAGCCCCTCTGTGCCAGCCTCTGCAGACTGCACTGCTGGCTGCTAACCCTGGCCACAGGGCCATGGAAAGGAGAGGTGCAGGTGGCTTCTGGGAGAAAGCACTGAGGAGCTGCAGCTCTCCCTCCAGCTGTCTCTTCTCACAGTGATGATCATCTCTCCAAAGGAAGGAGTGGAGGAGCCACAGCCTGTGGTGGCCAGGCCCCTGCCATGAGGAGCTTCCATGTGGGGACAGAGCCTGGGAGCCTCGGCTGGACCAGCAGTAGTCTGTGTGCCTGCAAATATTACACTGCATGCTAAGCTATCAAGATCTGGGGAGCACACATCACTCCACTTGGTTATTACACATGCACCTGGCCTAGCCTGGGCTAGCTCCCAGGTTGGTGATGAGCAAAAAGAAAATAAAGATATAAGAACAATGTTGCATCAGAGGGAGAATATCAATAGATAGAAATTTTTTAAATAAAAGAGCCAAATGGAAATTCTGAAAACTACAAAAATTGATATTAAAAAATTCAGTAGAGGGTCTCAATAGTAGATTTAAACTGGGAGAAGAAAAAAATCACCAATTTGAAGATAGACCTATTGAGATTATGCAATATGGAGAACAAAGAGAAAAAAGAATGAATTAAAACCAACAGATCCTCAGAGAAATGTACAAGACCATTAGGTGCACCAACATATGTGTAATTCGAGTAACAGAAACTGGGGGTAGGGTAGAGATAGGGGAAGGAGAGCCAGAGAATAAGAGGAACAGAAAAAATATTCAAAGATATAATAACAAAAAAAAATCCCAAATATATTGACAAACATCAATCTACACATCCAAAAGCTCAACAAATTGCAAGTAAAAGAAACACAAAGAGATCCACAAATGAACACATCATAGTAAAAATGCTGAAAGTCAAAGCAAATAAGACAATGTTGAAAAAGCAACAAAAGAAAAGCCACTTATCACTTACAAAGGAACCACAATAAGATTAACAGCGGACTTCTCATCAGAAACAATGGAGGACTGAAGGTGATGGGATGATACATTTAAAATTCTCAAGGAAATAAACTGTCACCCAGAAATTATATTTGCAGCAAAGCTATCTTTCAAAAATTCAAATGAAATAAGAACATTCCCAAACAAGTAAAACCTGAGGAATTTGTGGGTAGCATAGCTAAGAAATACTAAAGAAAGTTCTTCAGGCTAAAAGCAAGTGACACTAGTTGGTAATTCAAATTCACACTTAAAAAAAAAGCACCAGTAAATACGATTATGCAACTATAAAAGACAGTAAAATGCATGCTAATTCTCCCTTCTTATCTTAAGTGATATAAAAGGTAATTGTATATTCTTCCTGATAACTTTCTTTAAAAAACAAAAAAGCTATTGTATAAAACGGTATGTATATAATGTATTTTGGGGTCATAACATATGGAAATGTAATATACTTAATAACAGGACAAAAGAGGTGGGTGGAAACAAAGCTGTATTGGGCTAAAGAAATTACTCCAGAGAGTAACTTGAATCCATAGGAACAAATGAAGAGTACCAGAAATAGTAAATAAAAAGTTAATATAACAAAAGCTATAAATACATACTTGCTCTCCTTCCCTCCCAGCTTTATTAAGAGACATAAAATTGTATAAGATAATGACAACAATGTGTATTGTTGGGTGAGTAACATTTATAGATGTAATCTGCATGAAAATAATACCACAAAAAAAGGAAAAATATAATATATATGAGTAGTGTTTTGGCCAAGTGCAGTAGCTCTCACCTATAATCCCAGCACTTTGGGAGGCTGAGGCAGGTAATTGCTTGAGTCCAGGAGTTTGAGACCAGCCTGAGCAACATGGCAAAAAAACATCTCCACAAAAAATACAAAAATTAGCTGGGCATGATGGCACACACCCATAATCCCAGCTACTTGGGAGGCTGACGGAGGATTGCTTGAGCTCAGAAGGTCAAGGCTGCAGTGAGCCATGATTTAGCCACTGCACTCCAGCCTGGGTGACAGAGTAAGACCCTGTCTCAAGAAGAAAGAGAGAGACAGAGAGAGAGAGAGAAATGTTTCTACATCTAATGGGAATTAAGTTACCATAAATTTGAAGGTGATTCTGTTAAGATGTATATGTATATGGTAAGACTTATGGCAACCACTAAGAAAGCAACATTTGAAACTACAGCAAAAAAAAAAAAAGATTAAAAATATAAATGTTACATTAGAAAAAAGTAACATATGTAGAGAGAAAGTCACATATATGTGAAAATAGTCACATATATAAGGAAAAGAAAGCAGTAAAGAGAAAATGAAGAACAAAAAATACATAAAATATACAAAACAAAAATCCAAATGGTAGACATAAATCCAACCGTATTACAACAGTAAATTTGAATGGATTAAACAACTCTTTCAAAAGGAAGAGATGGTCAGATAATTACAAAAAGAAAAAAGAGATCTAGCAATGATATGCTGTCCACATAGGGCACACTTTAGGTCAATGATATAGACTGAAAGTAACAAAAAGCAGCAGAAACCTCTGCAGATGTAAATGACCCTGTCTGACAGCTTTGAAGAGAGCAGTGGGTCTCGCAGCATGGAGGTTGAGATCTGAGAACGGACAGACTGCATGCTCAAGTGGGTCCCTGACCCTTGAGGAACGTAACTGGGAGACATCCCCCACTAGGTGCAGACCGACACCTCACACCTCACACGGCTGGGCACACCTCTGAGACGAAGTTTCCAGAGCAAGAATCAGACAGCAACATTCATTGTTCAGCAATATTCTATCTTCTGCAGCCTCTGCTGCTGATACCCAGGCAAACAGGGTCTGGAGTGGACCTCAAGCAAACTCCAACAGACCTGCAGCTGAGGGTCCTGACTGTTAGAAGGAAAACTAACAAACAGAAAGGACACCCACACCAAAACCCCATCAGTACGTCACCATCATCAAAGACCAAAGGCAGATAAAACCACAAAGATGGGGAAAAAGCAGGGCAGAAAAGCTGGAAATTCAAAAAATCAGAGCTCATCTCCCCCTCCAAAGGAACATAGCTCATCGCCAGCAATGGATCAAAGCTGGACGGAGAATGACTTTGACAAGTTGAGAGAAGAAGGCTTCAGTCGATCAAACTTCTCAGAGCTAAAGGAGGAACTATGTACCCAGCGCAAAGAAACTAAAATCTTGAAAAGAGAATGGAAGAATGGACAACTAGAATAATCAATGCAGAGAAGGCCATAAATGAACTGATAGAGATGAAAACCATGACACAACAAATACGCGTGACAAATGCACAAGCTTCAGTAACCAACTCAATCAATTGGAAGAAAGAGTATCAATGATTGAAGATCAAATGAATGAAATGAAGTGAGAAGAGAAGTCTAGAGAAAAAAGAGGAAAAAGAAATGAACAAAACCTCCAAGAAATATGGGATTATGTGAAAAGACCAAATCTACATCTGATTGGTGTGCCTGAAAGTGAGGGGGAAAATGGAACCAAGTTGGAAAACACGCTGCAGGATATCATCCAGGAGAACTTCCCCAACCTAGTAAGGCAGGCCAACATTCAAATTCAGGAAATACAGAGAACGCCACAAAGATACACCTCGAGAACAGCAACTCCAAGACACATAATTGTCAGATTCACCAAAGTTGAAATGAAGGAAAAAATGTTAAGGGCAGCCAGACAGAAAGGTCGGGTTACCCACAAAGGGAAGCCCATCAGACTAACAGCAGATCTCTCGGCAGAAACTCTACAAGCCAGAAGACAGTGGGGGCCAATATTCAACATTCTTAAAGAAAAGAATTTTCAACCCAGAATTTCATATCCAGCCAAACTAAGTTTCATAAGTGAAGGAGAAATAAAATCCTTTACAGACAAGCAAATGCTTAGAGATTTTGTCACCACCAGGCCTGGCCTACAAGAGACCCTGAAGGAAGCACTAAACAAGGAAAGGAACAACTGGTACCAGCCATTGCAAAAACATGCCAAAATGTAAAGACCATCGATGCTAGGAAGAAAGTGCATCAACTAACGAGCAAAATAACCAGCTAATATCACAATGACAGGATCAAGTTCACACATAACAATATTAACCTTAAATATAAATGGACTAAATGGTCCAACTAAAAGACACAGACTGGCAAATTGGATAAAGAGTCAAGACCCATCAGTGTGCTGTATTCAGGAGACCCATCTCACATGCAGAGACACACATAGGCTCAAAATAAAGGGATGGAGGAAGATCTACCAAGCAAATGGAGAACAAAAAAAAAGCAGGGGTTGCAATCCTAGTCTCTGATAAAACAGACTTTAAACCATCAAAGATCAAAAGTGACAAAGAAGGCCATTATATAATGGTAAAGGGATCAATTCAACAGGAAGAGCTAACTATCCTAAATATATATGCACCCAATACAGAAGCACCCAGAT
Organism: Papio anubis; assembly: GCF_008728515.1. Taxonomy (NCBI): domain Eukaryota; kingdom Metazoa; phylum Chordata; class Mammalia; order Primates; family Cercopithecidae; genus Papio; species Papio anubis. The sequence continues at coordinate 123,838,076 of NC_044985.1, forward strand.
TCATAAAGCAAGTCCTTAGAGACTTACAAAGAGACTTAGACTCCCATACAATAATAATGGGAGACTTCAACACCCCACTGTCAACATTAGACAGATCAACGAGACAGAAAGTTAACAAGGATATCCAGGAATTGAACTCGACTCTGCACCAAGCGAACCTAATAGACATCTACAGAATTCTCCACCCCAAATCAACAGAATATATATTCTTATCAGCACCACATCACACTTATTCTGAAATTGACCACATAGTTGGAAGTAAAGCACTCCTCAGCAAATGTAAAAGAACAGAAATTATAACAAACTGTCTCTCAGACCACAGTGCAATCAAACTAGAACTTAGGACTAAGAAACCCAATCAAAACCACTCAGCTACATGGAAACTGAACAACCTGCCCCTGAATGACTACTGGGTACATAACAAAATGAAGGCAGTAATAAAGATGTTCTTTGAAATCAATGAGAACAAAGATACAACATACCAGAATCTCTGGGACACATTTAAAGCAGTGTGTAGAGGGAAATTTATAGCACTAAATGCCCACAAGAGAAAGCTGGAAAGATCTAAAATTGACACCCTAACATCACAATTAAAAGAACTAGAGAACCAAGAGCAAACACATTCAAAAGCTAGCAGAAGGCAAGAAATAACTAAGATCAGAGCAGAACTGAAGGAGATAGAGACACAAAAAAACCTCCAAAAAATCAATGAATACAGGAGCTGGTTTTCTGAAAAGATCAACAAAATTGATAGACCACTAGCAAGACTAATAAAGAAGAAAAGAGAGAAGAATCAAATAGATGCAATAAAAAATGATAAAGGGGATATCACCACCGACCCCACAGAAATACAAACTACCATCAGAGAATACTATAAATACCTCTATGCAAATAAACTAGAAAACCTAGAAGAAATGGATAATTTCCTGGACACTTACACTCTCCCAAGACTAAACCAGGAAGAAGTTGAATCCCTGAATAGACCAATAGCAGGCTCTCAAATTGAGGCAATAATTAATAGCCTACCAACCAAAAAAAGTCCAGGATCAGACGGATTCACAGCTGAATTCTACCAGAGGTACAAGGAGGAGCTGGTATCATTCCTTCTGAAACTATTCCCATCAATAGAAAAAGATGGAATCCTCCCTAACTCATTTTATGAGGCCAACATCATCCTGATACCAAAGCCTGTCAGAGACACAACAAAAAAAGAGAATTTTAGACCAATATCCCTGATGAACATCAATGCAAAAATCCTCAATAAAATACTGGCAAACCGAATCCAGCAGCACATCAAAAAGCTCATCTACCATGATCAAGTGGGCTTCATCCCTGGGATGCAAGGCTGGTTCAACATACACAAATCAATAAATGTAATCCAGTATATAAACAGAACCAAAGACAAAAACCACACAATTATCTCAATAGATACAGAAAAGGCCTTTGACAAAATTCAACAGCCCTTCATGCTAAAAACTCTCAATACATTCGGTATTGAATGGAACATTTCTCAAAATAATAAGAGCTATTTATGACAAATCCACAGTCAATATCATACTGAATGGGCAAAAACTGGAAGCATTCCCTTTGAAAACTGGCACAAGACAGGGATGCCCTCTCTCACCAGTCCTATTCAACATAGTGTTGGAAGTTCTGGCTAGGGCAATAAGGCAAGAGAAAGAAATAAAGGGTATTCAATTAGGAAAAGAAGAAGTCAAATTGTTCCTGTTTGCAGATGACATGATTGTATATTTAGAAAACCCCATCATCTCAGCCCAAAATCTCCTTAAGCTGATTAGCAACTTCAGCAAAGTCTCAGGATACAAAATCAATGTGCAAAAATCACAAGCATTCTTATACACCAGTAACAGACAAACAGAGTGCCAAATCATGAATGAACTCCCATTCACAATAGCTTCAAAGAGAATAAAATACCTAGGAATCCAACTTACAAGGGATGTAAAGGACCTCTTCAAGGAGAACTACAAACCACTGCTCAGTGAAATAAAAGAGGACACAAACAAATGGAAGAACATACCATGCTCATGGATAGGAAGAATCAATATTGTGAAAATGGCCATTCTGCCCAAGGTAATTTATAGATTCAATGCCATCCCCATTAAGCTACCAATGACTTTCTTCACAGAACTGGAAAAAACTTGTTTAAAGTTCATATGGAACCAAAAAAGAGCCCACATTGCCAAGAAAATCCTAAGTCAAAAGAACAAAGCTGGAGACATCACGCTACCTGACTTCAAACTATACTACAAGGCTACAGTAACCAAAACAGCATGGTACTGGTACCAAAACAGAGCTATAGACCAATGGAACAGAACAGAGCCCTCAGAAATAATACCACCCATCTATAGCCATCTGATCTTTGACAAACCTGAGGAAAACAAGAAATGGGGAAAGGATTCCCTGTTTAATAAATGGTGCTGGGAAAATTGGCTAGCCATAAGTAGAAAGCTGAAACTGGATCCTCTCCTTACTCCTTATATGAAAATTAATTCAAGATGGATTAGAGACTTAAATGTTAGACCTACTACCATAAAAACCCTAGAAGAAAACCTAGGTAATACCATTCAGGACATAGGCATGGGCAAGGACTTCATGTCTAAAACACCAAAAGCAATGGCAACAAAAGCCAAAATTGACAAATGGGATCTAATTAAACTAAAGAGCTTCTGCACAGCAAAAGAAATTACCATCAGAGTGAATAGGCAACCTACAGAATGGGAGAAAATTTTTGCAATCTACTCATCTGACAAAGGGCTAATATCCAGAACCTTGTACAAATGTACAAGAAAAAAACAACCAACCCCATCAAAAAGTGGGCAAAGGATATGAACAGACATTTCTCAAAAGAAGACATTCATACAGCCAACAGACACATGAAAAAATGCTCGTCATCACTGGCCATCAGAGAAATGAAAATCAAAACCACAATGAGATACCATCTCACACCAGTTAGAATGGCAATCATTAAAAAGTCAAGAAACAACAGGTGCTGGAGAGGATGTGGAGAAATAGGAACACTTTTACACTGTTGGTGGGATTGTAAACTAGTTCAACCATTGTGGAATACAGTATGGCGATTCCTCAAGGATCTAGAACTAGAAATACCATATGACCCAGTCATCCCATTACTGGGTATATACCCAAAGGATTATAAATCATGCTGCTATAAAGACACATGCACACGTATGTTTATTGCAGCACTATTCACAATAGCAAAGACTTGGAATCAACCCAAATGTACATCGGTGACAGACTAGATTAAGAAAATGTGGCACATATACACCATGGAATACTATGCAGCCATAAAAAAGGATGAGTTCATGTCCTTTGCAGGGACATGGATGCAGCTGGAAACCATCATTCTCAGCAAACTATCGCAAGAACTGAAAACCAAACACTGCATGTTCTCACTCATAGGTGGGAATTGAACAATGAGATCACCTGGACACGGGAAGGGGAACATCACACACTGGGGCCTATTGTGGGGAGTGGGGAAGGGGGAGGGATGGCATTGGGAGTTATACCTCATGTAAATGACGAGTTGATGGGTGCAGCACACCAACATGGCACATGTATACATATGTAACAAACCTGCATGTTGTGCACATGAACTTAAAGTATAATACAAAAAAAAGAAAAGAAAGTAAAAGGATGAAAAAACATATATAATGCAAACAGTACCACAAGAAAGTTAGAGTGGCTATACTAATATCAGACAAAATAGATTTTAAAACAATAGTGTTTCTAGGCATAAACAGTAACAATAAAAGGCTGAATCCATTAAGAAGATAGAACAATTATACACATATATGCACCTAACACTATACCACTAAAATACACAAAGCAAAAACTGACAGGAATGAAGGGCAAATTAGACAATTCAATGATAATAGTTGGATATTTTATCCTCATTTCCAACAATAGATATAACAGCTAGGTAGAAGATAAACAAGGAAATAGATTTCAGTGGCACAATAAACCAACTAGATCTAGCAGACTTCAATATAACACTACACCCAACAACAGTATACATTCTTCCTGAGCGCATATGGAACATTTTTTAGGAGAGAGTATATGCTAGGCCATAAACAAATCTCAATGAATTTTAAAGCATGGAAATAATAGTATATTCTGTGATCCTGATGGAAATGAAGTCAAGAATGTAAAGAAAACTTGTGAAACTTGCAAGTACGTATTAATTAAACAAAACGCTTTTAAACAACTAAAGAGTAAAAGGATAAATCAAAAGGTAAATTATAAAAATACTTTGAGATAAATGAAAATGAAGACACAACATATCAAAACTGATGGGGTTCAAACAGTTAAAACAGTACTTAGAAAGAAATTTATAACTGACTATATTTAAAAAGTAGTAATATCTCGAATTTTTCTAACATCTTAAGGCACTGGAAAAAGTACATACAAAAACCTATGGAAGCAATGGGAAGGAAATAATACAGACTAGACTGGGATTTAGTGAAATACAAAACTAAAAAATAACAGAAAAAAAAGATCAATGAAACCAAAACCAGTTTCCTTGCAAAGATTAACAAAAATTACAAACCTTTAGCTGGACTGACAAAAAAAAAAAAAAAAAAGAGAGAGAGACTCAAACTGCTATAATCAGAAATATAAAGCAGACATATTACTACTGATCTGACAGAAATTAAAAGGATTTATAAAGGATGGCAAGAGTTGGCAAGGATGTAAAGAGACTGGAAACTTTACGATTGCTGGTGGAAATGGACCAAGGTGCTGCCACTTTAGAATATAGCATGGCACTTCCTCAAACACTTAAACAGAGAATTACCATATGATACAGAAATTTCACTCCTAGGTAAATACTCAGAGAAATGAGAACACGTCCATGCAGAAACTCATATATTAATGTTCATAGCAGCATTATTTATAACAGCCAAAGGTGGAAAAAGCCATGCCTCTCAGCCAATAAATGGATGAACAAAATGTGATCTACCCATATAATGGAGTGCTGTTTGGCCATGGAAAGGAAAGAACTACTAACACGACACGGATGAACCTTGATAACATCATTCTAAGTGAAAAAAAATCCACTCCCAAAGAAATATCCATGAGTAGATTAGCAGTTGCTTAGGTGAGGGGAGGGGAAAATAGTGAGGTTGATAACTAAAGGGCATAGGATTTCTTTTTGAGTGGATAAAATTTTCTAGAAATGGGTGATGGTTGCTGCTATGCTTTGAATGTTTGCTCCACAATTCATGTTGAAAGTTAACTGCCAATGTAATGGTTTGGGCGGTGGGGCCTTTAAGAGGTGATTAGGCCATAAGCATGTCCCCTTATGGGTGAGTTTAATGCCTTAATAAAAGGTATTTCAGGAGTGAGCTCTCTCCTGGCTCTTTCACTCTTCTGCCATGTGAGGAACAGTGTTTCTCTCCTCTGGAAGACGCAGTGTTCAATGCACCATCCTGGAAGTACAGAATGGGGCCCTCACCAAACATCAAGGCTGACAGCACCTTGAAACTGAACTTTCCAGCCTCCAGAACTGTGAACCGGTAAATTTCTGTCCATTGTACATTATCCAGCCTGTGGCATTTTGTTACAGCAGCACAAAAAGACAAAGACAGTTACATTTATTTCTGAATGTGTTAAGAACCATTGAGTTGGACACATAAACAAAACATACAAAAAGAGCCCTCACGCCTGTAATCCCAGCACTTCAGGAGGCTGAGGCGGGCAGATCACCTGAGATCAGGAGTTCGAGACCAGCCTGACCAACATGGTGAAACCCCATCTCTACTAAAAATACAAAATTAGCTGGGTGTGGTGACGCATGCCTGTAATCCCAGCTACTCAAGAGGCTGAGGCAGAATAATTGCTTGAACCCGGAAGGCGGAGGTTGCAGTGAGCCAACGTCGCGCCACTGCACTCCAGCCTGGGCAACAAGAGTGAAACTCTGACTCAAAAAAAAAAAAAAAAAAAAAAAGAGTTAGCCTAATGAGCACAGCAACACATAAATGGGAAAATAGCTTATGCCAGAAAAATATTTTTAAAGCTTATCGAGATTCCTACAGTGAAACAGAGAATGGAAAGTAACTGTAGAAACATGAGATTAGCCTGGGTAGCAAACAATAAAACCCATCAGGTGCTAAGCATTGGCTGGAATTTGGCTCTGGAATTCTGATAACCCAAGCAAAGAGCAAAACATACCCAGCTCCATCTCACCCAAAGGCCGGATGATCCTGGCTTCACAGGACACCCATTTAAAGGTGAGCCCATTCACCCACCCCATTTAATGGATGGAATCCCACTAATGTCTGACCTGGCCTCCCACTGGACATGTGTGCCTGGCCCTGAACACCTGCTGGAAGGATCCCAACCCTGACTCCTGACTTGTCTCACCTTCCTTAGGGTCAGAATCCTGCCCCTCAAACACTGAAAGTATAGTTTTCTCCAGTGAATTCTGGCAGGACAATCAGAGCCCCTACCTCTCGCACCATTAGCAACAACTGGCAGAAATCCCCCCGTCCCACTCCGTCCCCACAGTGACCCATAAGGGCTCCTTCCCCAAGCAGGAGAGGGAAATGGCAGGATTTGGGCACCCGCCCTTCTCAGTAAGGGTTTCATCAGATGCACCTCACCCACTTGCTTAGATAACTTGTAGCAATTTCTGCAGCCTGTCTTGAGTTTATTTTGGCTCAAATCATCATATTAACTTGCAAATAATAGCAATGGAGAACACAGGCTTTGGCTGGGGCCAGTCCCCCACTGACGTCCCGACACAGGAAAAACAAGCCTTCGTCTCTCCTCCCAGGTCAAAAACATTAAAGCATGAGCAGATGGAATCCTAATAGGAGTCGTCAGTCGGAGCCTTTGGGGATTTGCTGACGGTGACATCCCAAGGTCAGGGGCAGGATCCAGGGTCCAGGAGAAGCTGTCCGTCCTGTGTTCCAAGCCAGCATGGGCTCTGCTGAAACAGACGGGAGGGCAAGACGGCTGCAGTCACAGCTGCCCTGGGCCTGGCTGCTCTCTCCAATGCGCTAGCGGACAGGGAGCAGGCGACGCAGACAGCCTGGAGAGAGTGGGGCCGCAGCTTCCCATTCGGAATATGAAAGGAGAGGCCTGATGCAGCTGCCTTCAGATGGATAGAGGCCAAAAAGATGGTCTTAGGACATAAAGCAAGACAAGTCACTTCCAATCGGGGTCATCCAACAGCCATGTCTACAAGAACTAATTTGTGAATTAAACAAATGTTACTCTTAGAAAAATGAACTGGAACAGAATGTTACATTTGCATAAGAAGAATGGAAGAAAGGTGCACTTCTGTAGAAGATGGAGGAGTTGACGCTGAGAACTAGCATGAGCCTTGTGATTTCAGTGAATCGTGGTAAAAAGGAGATGTTGGAATTCACTGAGAATGATGAAGAGGCTGTGGAAAGAGATGATAAGCTGACACCTGGGCAGCTGAAATACAGACAGTGGGTGAGCAGGATCACAGCTCTCATGTGGAGGAACAAGTGGATGTTGCATTACTTCTAAAATCACCTCGTGTTTAACAGCCGTGCCGAACCCCACTGCATTTAAATAAAGCAGGGGGATGAAGCCATAGCAGAACTTTGGGGTCTCTCTGCTCCTCTCTTGCTCCTGGTGCTCACAAGCAAACAGGTGGCTTGGCAAAAGTGTTTGTTTACGACACCTGGCCTCCTCTGCAGCCCACTGCGATGCCTACGGTCTCTGTTGACTCAAGGTGTCTCTCTAGGTCAGAGGTTTTAGACTCCAGGGTTGATCTGGAATATCTCAGAGTGGAGAAGTTTTGCTGAGTTCTCATTTAACGTTTTAAGAAAGCAGTAGCACATGTTTGATTGTTGCTTATAAGATAAATACTCAATTTTTTTTTTTTTTTTTTTTTTTTTTTTGAGATGGAGTCTCGCTCTGTCACCCAAGCTCCGCCTCCCGGGTTCATGCCATTCTCCCGCCTCAGCCTCCCGTGTAGCTGGGACTACAGGCATCCACCACCACATCTGGCTAATTTTTTTGTATTTTTAGTAGAGTTCCTGACCAGGCGCGGTGGCTCACGCCTGTAATCCCAGCACTTTGGGAGGCCGACGCGGGTGGATCACCTGAGGTCAGGAGTTTGAGATCAGCCTGGCCAACATGGTGAAACCCTGTCTCTACTAAAAATACAAAAATTAGCTGGGCATGGTGGCGCGTGCCTGTGATCCCAGCTACTCTGGAGACTGAGGCAGGAGAATCGCTTGAACCCAGGAGATGGAGGTTGCAGTGAGTCGAGATGGCACCACTGCACTCCAGCCTGAACGACAAGAGTGAAACTCCATCCCGAAAAAAAGAAAAATATATATATATTCCTGATCTATCACAATGTGTGGCCCCACAGTCAGCCCTCACATGAAGAAACTGATCAAATCAGGGTCCTTGGCGTATGGTCCAGGACCCCCTTGCAACGATACACAAATATCAGTGTTGGAAACACTGGAATACAGCATTTCTTAGTACCATCTCCACAGGAAGCATAACTTCAGTTATTATTCAACATTCTCAATGGCCTCTGTGTACCTGAAAAACAAAGTTTGGCCAAGACAGATATTTTGTACTAAGTTCTTCACTGTCCAGGTTGAAAGTTACAGGTTAAGACACAGACATTTCAGAGTAAAGTTGACCCACAGAAGTCCAGTCCTGTGCCGCAAGATGGTGTTTGAGGCAACAAGAACCACATATATGGTGGCAGTTCCATATAAGATCATAATATTTTTACTACACCTTTTCTATGTCGAGATATGTTTAGATACACAAATACTTAGCATTGTGTCACAACTGCCTGTAGTATTCAGTACAGTCACACGCTGTACAGGTCTGCAGCAAGGAGCAAGAGGCTCCAGCATGCAGCCTAGGTGTGTAATAGGCTATACCACCTAGAGGAGCTGCAGGCACGCTCTATGATGTTTGTGTAATTATGAAATTGCCTAACAATGCATTTTGCAGAACATATTCTCGTCATTAAGTGATGCATGACTATAGTTTTCTCATTCACTGCCCTTCCTGTGTGCTCCAACACTAAGCATCAATGCCTTCCAAACAAGGCTGCACCAGTTCAGACACCACCAAGACCTAGTGGCCCAGGATGGATGTCAGATGGTCAGGTGAGTGAAAGGATAAGCAGAGATAATTTCTAGATGGTCTCTAGAAATTCTGCTAAAATTGCTGTGGCTCAGATACATGACAGCACGGCTGTAGTCCCGTCATCGATTTTTCTCTCTGTAAACTCTTGGAATGTCTGGATTCCATCACAGGATGCTTCTTCTCCAGTGCCCAGGGTGCATTGCCTGAGTCATCCCTGCTAAGTTCTGCTAACGACCACCTTTCTCTAACAGTACCTGAAATCAACATTTTATAGAGTGTTGGGTTTGTGAGCAAGTTGGTAGCTAGAAGGAAGAAAAAAAATTCTTACGTTTTTGTTTTAAAAACATACCGAAGTCGCCTGACGCTTTATGCTGTATGATGATGTATGGGTGAGAACTTTTGGTTGCATATAACCAAACGATCTGGGATCATTTCACAGAAAAGTGAATTTACACAGGGGATTCTGGGACAGGCTTACGTACCAGGGCTGGCACGCAGACCGGAAACGGATGGAAGCAGGGAAGGGAGAATGCTGCTGTTGGTTTGAGGCCACGTCCTCGCTCTGTATCGCCTTCATCCGCTTCACCCACAGCCCATCTATGCCACACAGTGGACATGTCTTTCGTTCCACCACCCATGCAAAACACGACTTCTCTTTCTCAGCGTTGCTTCCAATCCCAAGGGGGAGACCATGGTTCTGGCAGAAACCAGTTGGCACAATTGAGTCAGGTTTATCCCAGAAGGAATTGGTAAAGAGACTATCTACAAAAGTGTGGGCAGGGGGCAAGGAAACCACAGGGAACAGCATCATTTCTTGAGGCCAGCAACGGTGAGGCTGTTAGCCCCCCTCACCTGGAGGAGAGAGAGCAGAGAGCCTGGCCCTGAACCCCTACATGGAGAGGCTGCCTTGGGGAGCCGGGACCCTCACTGGGGGTTGTAGCCAGCAAAAGGAAACTAGCTGGGATGAAGCCAGGAGTGAGTCCCCTGCCCTGGCAGGACTCTCTGCCCCTCTGATCCCCTGCTGAGATTCCCACCAGGCAAACCCAAAAGGAAGCCAGGGCAGGGGGTGGGCTGATGCGGCTCAATCAGGCCAGCGCAGCGCAGGGTGCAGAGCACAGAGCGCAGTAGAGGACCGGAAGTATGTGCACAGAAGGGCTCTGAATGGCCCAGCATGGACCATGTGCCCACCTCTGAGCCAATCAGAGAGACTGGGGGAGGAGTCTGTGCCAATATGGCAGCCGTGCCATGAATGTGGCTGTTGGGATGTGTCTTAGTCCATCTGTGTTGTTGTAACAAAATATTGCAGACTGGATAGATTACTAAAAAATAGAACTTTATTTTTCACAGTTCTGGAGGTAGGAAGTCCAAGATCAGGGTAGGTCTGGTGTCTGCTGAGGGCTGCTCTCTGCAGCCTTATTGCTGCATCCTCCAGAGGGGAGAACTGCTGTGTCCCCACGTGGCAGACGAGATGGAAGGGGTGGAAGTGCCCCGCTCAAGCCCTTCCGTAAGGCACTAATCCATTCATGAGGACCTGATCACCTCCTAAAGGTCCCACTTCTTAACACTGCTGCATTGGGGGTTAAGTTTCAACACGAATTTTGAGGGGACACACATCATTCAAACCACAGCAGTGAGAGTGGGGGCACTGCAGGGAAGGTGCCTAAAGTCAGGTGGTCCTCAGCTCCACCATCCCAGCTTCACTCCAACTCCCTGCCTCCCATCCTCAGCTCTAACCCAGCCTCATTCCTTCTCCCTGCCTCCCGTCCTCAGCTCCATCCCAGCCTCGCTCCTTCTCCCTGCCTCCCGTCCTCAGCTCCATCCCAGCCTCGCTCCTTCTCCCTGCCTCCCGTCCTCAGCTCCATCATCCCAGGCTCACTCCTTCTCCCTGCCTCCTGTCCTCAGCTCCATTCCAGCCTCATTCCTTCTCCCTGCCTCCCTTCCTCAGCTCCATCATCCCAGTCTCATTCCTTCTCCCTGCCTTCCATCCTCAGCTCCATCATCCCATCCTCATTCCTTCTCCCTGCCTCCCTTCCTCAGTTCCACCATCCCAGCCTCACTTCCTTCTCCCTGCCTCCCGTCCTCTGCTTCCACCTCTTCCCCAAGATGAGAGCCTTGCAAGTTTCCTGCCACCTCCTCTGGATCTCCCTCTCATCAGTCCCAACACTAGATCTGTCAGTAAGATCTGTTTCCTCTGCCTCCTCCACAGCTCTCCTGCCTGGGTCCTCTTCCTTGTCCCAGTGGGCCATTTCAGGACTTGGCCCTCTTGTTCTCTGCCTTCTTGCTCTGTCAACAACCCCCACCCCAGCTTCTACTGCCATGCCCCCTCCTGCATTCCTCAGACTCTGTGGCTGTCCCTTCTCACCTTCTCTATGGAGTCCCCTTTTCTCCCTCACCAACATTGTCTCCTTGACCCTCGCCTCTTCTCCCACCATAGCTCTCTTTTGATAATGTCACATCTTTTTTGTGGCTGAAATATATGAGCCACCAACTCCCGAATCAGGAGCCCTCTTCCGTGATGAATATGGCTACAGGCATGATCCTGAGGCACCTCAAATTTAGCTGGTCCCAAGTGGAACATGAAGTCTCCTCCCACAATCCTGACCCCTTCTCTCTAGGAAGCAGCTCGGGTAAAGACACCCCATTCACCCAGTCACCCAAACTATAAACCCAGAACCCAGTTTCTCTGCCTCTCCTTCACCCCTACATCCATCTTAGCCCGACACTGGACACTGGCTTTCAGTGCCCTGTAGAGAAGAATCTTGCCTTCACCCTCTCTCCCTTATCCCCACCATCCATCACTGACCCAGTCCACATCACATCCTCCCTCTCCAGGATGCCTGCCAGGCCACTGCCCCAGCTCACTCTCCTATTCCAAGGCACTTAGGAGTCTTCTCCATGCACAGACCATACTGAGAACAGGAAGCCCAGTGGAGAACTGAGTAGGTTGACCCATCTGTGCTCCTGGTCTGCTGGGACGGACCTAGAGATGAAGAGGGCAGTGACCGCAGAGCATATGAGTGAGGAGGGGAGCCTGAGCTCTGCAGGTGCAGGTGCAGGTGCAGGTGCAGGCACAGGCGCAGGTACAGGCGCAGGTGCAGGTACAGGTGCAGGTGCAGGTGCAGGCGCAGGCGCAGGCGGGCTTTACTCCACACTCATAGGTTCTGGAGTCAGGCCAGCAACTTCATTTGTGATAGGTGGGGGGAGAAATTGCAAAATGAAAACACACAGTCCCTTGTTCACAAAACAGGGAAAACCGCTCTTAATGGTGTTAAATTTTTTTTTTTCATTTTCCTCTGTTCCCTCTAATAATTTACCATGGTTATTTGCTACTTAAGGTCATCCTAAATAAAGAAAATTTCAATTTTCATTTTTTAGCTGAATTTTACTGTTCATTTTATATTGTGCAATGTCAGTTTTAAATACAAATATAAGAGCATTAGATCCCCATGCAGAAACACAGAGATTACACGATTCCTATTTTGTAGCTCAAACATGTATGTATATTTAATTTTTACCCAAACAGTGGAAATGCTGTGCAAAACTAAATCAAGGATTTTGATTTCACTTCTTGATACTGGCCGTGCTACTGCCTTCTTCACACTGCCTTCAGCTTGCTGGTGAATATGGAAGAACTGAAAGAAGTAACTGTGGCTTTTCCTGTCTTCCCCCTTTCCGTCCATGCATTGTTTTCACTGTAAGTGCTTGACTAATACAGGAAAGTAGAATGAGTAAGAAAAAGTACAATGGGGTCCTTGGTTGTTGGTGTTATTCACAAGGCCACTGCCTTCTTTCTGTGTCTGAAGTGGACCTCACATGGAAAGTGTGGCTTTCCCACAGACTCAGTGGCAGACACACACAATGACCTGTTCCTGGCCTCGAGTCTTGCTGGTCTCCCGTGCATCCTGGGGTCACTGGAACTCTGCACTCATGGTGTCACCAATGCCACGTGTGAATGGACAGGCAAGGAATGGCAGACATGCACATCGTGCAAATCTCCTGTGCTCCTGCCCCTGCTGTGCAGTCCTTCCAAAACACAAGTTCAAAGGTAAAGTTATCAAGATACAAGGCAGACCTGACCGAGCATTAAGCCCAGCACAGAGCCCTTCTAAATGCTGGGCCCCATGAGATTGCACACCTGTGAAGCCTGCAGTCCCCTTGTCTTAACTGCAATTGACAGGAAATTCAAGGGTAGAGAAGCATGTTAAACACCACCACAAGGACACAGCAAATCCAGGGTGGGAGGCACGGCAGCCAATGACCCAGACACTGCAACCAGCCAGTGGGGGCACAGAAGGGAGGAAAGAGGCTGAAACAGGCTCCATTGAAGGAAATGAGAACTTGTTTGGCTCTTAATTCAAACAAACCAACTGTAAAAATACATCTCTGGATAATTAGGGGAACTTGGATATGAACTTGTATTTGATGCTATAGAGGTAAAGGAAGTCTTCTTAGTTTAGTTAGGAGTGAAGGGCAGTCGTACGTGTCGTGGTTACGTGGGGAAAAGGCCCGATCCGCGAAAGATGCAGACGAAGTCATCTGTAAGTCAGACAACAAGATGTTTGGGATTTGACGTATTTTAGAAAAAAACAGCAGGCAAATAGTTGGCACAAGATTGGCAAACTATTGAAAATGCTTGAATCCGAGAGGTTCATCATTTTATTCTACTTTTTAAACAGTTTTTTAAATGTTCTATAACAGAAAGAAGGAAAATTACGTATGTGTGTGTAGGTGTGTGTGTGTGTACTTATTGATTATGTATTCCTTAAACAAATATTTTCTTTTAGTTTATAAGGAATTATATTTTCAACACTGAATTAATTACCCTATTTTGCAATAAATTAGTAAGCAGTTAATGAAGAATGAACTATGATCCACTTTGGCATGGAACTTTGGCATGGAAATCACTTTTTATCTCAACTTTGTATCCCTTCTTTTCACTTCTTCAAGCAATATGGAAAATTTCCCAGCACATAAGGCACACTATAATGTTCTTTCTTGAAGATGTAACTCTATATGTTTCAGTAGCTAATTATTCAAGTTTTTACTTAGTAAAAATTCAAGAAAAATCCTATTTTATTAGAAATTCTATCACTAAAATTATATGTGATACATTGATTCTTCCCATGACTCTTTAGGGAAAAAATACATTTTTAGATCATACTTTTTATTAAAGTGAAAGAAAAAAATTAACATGCACATACAACACACATGTAAATTAGAGACAAGTTTAGACACAGGAGTAGATTGGATTTGCCTAAATATGGCCTCAGATTAATAAAACCAAAGGGGGAAAAGTTGACTATTTTTGTTGTTGTTATTGACAAGTATCCGTTATATTTTGAAAAGCATCCATACTTGATGAAGTGCTGGAGGGCCGGAGAGCGACCCAGGCTTTCGGATTCCAGGCTAGCAGCTTCCCTCTGGATTCAATCCCTCTCCTGGGCCCTCCTCCTCCTCCTCCTCTTCTTACCTAACTGCCTGTCCTCAGGCCTAAAGCCACCACACCCTGCTGTTGGGAGGCCCTGAAGACTGATGGCCACCCTGGAGGTCACTCAGCCCCCAGAGACTGCAGCACCCAGGCCGGTAGTGGGAGTGAGCCAGGTTCACCCCTGCCTCTGCCACCCCAGCCTCAGCTCCAGAAGCACGCACATCCCCTGTGGCACACGGACCCTTCCTGCATCCCTTCCATTCCCTCCTGGGATTCCCCTTCCTTTCATCAGCAGGACACTGGGAGAAGGAACCATCCCTACCAAGAACACTGGAATGGCTTCAGTATCTGGCTAAGCTGGAATACAGAGCCAGGCTGCCTGCTCTGTGAGAAAACGGAAATGCAGGAACCAGCTGGGCCACAGCTCACAGAAGAAGCAAGGACTATTCCGAAACACCCAAGGCCCAGCTCACAAATGGAATAAGGACTGTCAGGGTTATGCAGTCATGGGCATTTCTCCTCCACTTCCAAATATTCTGCAATAAAATCACGATGTTCATACCAAGGAAGTTATAAAATGAAAGACAGTGTTACTCTGAAGTCTACAGTGACATTTCCTATAGCACCTAGAAAGCCAAGTCTCTTACAGCGCTCAGGAGGTGCTCAGACTGCACCTGGGGCTGTTTGGAGGAGGCGTTGCCCCTGCCTACCAGCCTCCAGAGTCAGGAAGGGTGGCCCTGAGGGAGCTGCCTACATACACTCTGCTCTTTTTGCCAGCCCCCGGCCCACGACTGATTCCAGGACTGGGAGCTGATGCTGTATTTACGAGCTTTGCTCCTGGTGAGGTTGAACCCTGGGGCTTCCAACCTCAAAAGAGTTCAGACCCTAGAGGGCACCAGCAGGGGCAGGCAAGGAACACCTCTCCTTCCTTCTCTTGCACTGGTGAGCATGTGGGTATGTCCTGTGATTGCAGGTTCCTGCTAGTTAGTGCCATCACAGGGCAGGAGAAGAGCCAAGACGCAGGTGCCGGGCCCGACCATCTGGAAACCACTGCCCATGAGTGCACAAACTGTTCCACACAGATGGGGCAAGGACCACAGAAGAACAATTACATGAAAGCACAGCAACATGTTCTGAGAAAGAACAGGTCTGTCTCCACACAAAGGTGGAAGGAGGGGGTGTCAATGGAAGGATGGAGGGTGGAGGGGGTGGATGGATGGAGGGGTGTGATAGAGGGGTGTGAAGGGGTGGATGGATAATGGGGTGGATGGAGGGGTGGAGGGAAGGGAATGAAGGTGGAGGATGGAGGGTGGATGGAATGGAGGGATGTAAAGGACGGATGGGGCGCGTGATAAAGATCGATGACGGATGCTGACGGATAACGTGATCGATAGCGGATAAAGCGAACTATGACGCGTGATGTGCGGACGATGCTGACGGATAAAAGCATATGTATGCGATGATGGATCTGACTCGATGAACGCGATACCCAGATCGCGATCGATGAACGATGCGCAAAATGATGTGCTGACGGATAAAATCGACGGATGACGCGACGGATGTGCGATAAAGCGCATATGGCGACGAGCACGATCGATATGCGATCGATAAAGCGGACGGACGATGACGATTAAAGACGACGGATGGGCGACGGATAAGCGCGATCCGAGGTCGCATTTGATGGGCGCGATTGTCGATGACCTGATGCGACGATGCTACCGGCACGGCTATGACGATGGGGCAATGATCGATGGGCGCGACAGAGGGGTGTGATGGAGGAATGTGGAGGGCTATGATGGAGGGGAGTCATGGAGGAATGTGATGGAGGGGTGTGATGGAGTCATGAAGGGGTGTGATGGAAGGGTATGATGAGGTGTGATGGAGGGGTGTGATGGAGTCATGGAGGGGTGGATGGAGGAATGTGGAGGGGGTGGATGGAGGGGGGTGGAGGGGGTGGTGAGGGTCCCACAATTAAAGATGAAATAGAAAATGGAGTTTAGGTGGAATGGAATGGAAAGATAAAGAAAGGAAATAAATGAATAAATAAGGTGGTGGAATGAAGGAATATCCCTGAGGGGTAGAAGCCCCAGGCCCTCAATGCAACATTTAAGGGAGTGAGAAGCTGAATGGACAATGTCCAGCCCAGATGTAAAAGCAGAATTCCATGACCTGCAGCATCCACCACACAAAACCCATTATCATCCACAGTCACCAGCCCAGAAAGCCCACCAATCATCCACAGTCAGTAGGCTGGGAAGCCCGCCCATCATACAAAGTCACTAACCTGGGAAGACCACCCATTATCTACAGTTACCAGCCTGAAAAGCCCACCAATAATCCACAGGCACCAGCCCAGAAAGCCCATCCATCATCCACAGGCGCCAACCCGGAAAGCCAACCCATCTTCTGCAGTCACCAGCCCGGGAAGTCCACACATTATCCACAGTCACCAGCCTAAGAAGTTCACCCATCATCTACAGTCACCAGCCTGGGAAGCACACTCATCATCTATGGTCGCCAGACTAGGAAGCACACCCATCATCCACAGTCACTAGCTCAAGAAACTCAACCATAATCCACAGTTGCCAGGCCAAAAAGCCCACCTATCATCCACAGTCACCAACCCAAGGAGCTCATCCATCATCTACAATAACAGCCTATGAAGTGCACCCATCACCTACAGTCTCCAACCTAGAAAGCCCATCCATCATACACAATCACCAGCCCGAAAAGCCCATTCATCATCTACAGTCAACAGCTCGGGAAGCCCACCCATCATCTACAGTCACCAGCTTAGGAAGCCCACCGATCACTCACATTTACCAGCCTGAGAAGCCCACAGATTATCTACAGTCACCAGCCAAGGAAATCCACCCATCACTCACAGTCACCAGCCCACTAAGCCCACCCAATATCTATAGTCACCAGCCTATGAAGCACCCGCATCATCTACAGTCTCCAGCTAAGGAACCCACCCATCATCCACAGTCACCTGACTATGAAGCCCACCTATTATCTGCAGTCACCAACCTGGGAAGCCCACCGTCATCTACAGTCGCCAGTCCATGAAGCCCACCAATCATTCACATGCACCAGTCAAGGAAGACCACCCATGATCTAACGTCTCCAGCCCAGGAATCCCAACCATTGTCTACAGTGACCAGCACCTGAAGTACAACCAGCATCCATAGTCACCAGCCTGGGAAGCCCACCCATCAACTACATTCACCAGCCTGGGAAGCCCACCAATAATCCAGTCACCAGCCCAGGAGGCCCACATATCATCCACAGTCACCAGCCTATGAAGCCCGCCGATCATTCACAGTTACCAGCCCAAGATGCCCACCCATCATCCAGTCTCCAGCCTGGAAAGCCTTCCCATCATCTACAGTAACCAGCCCAGAAAACCTACCCATCATCCACAGTCACCAGCTCTAAAAGCCCACCCATTATCTACAGTCTCCAGCCCAGGATGCCCAACCATCATCCACAGTCAGCAGCCTATGAAACCCACTCATCATCTACAGTCACCAACTCAGGAAGCCCAACAATCTTCTAGTCACTATCTCAGGAAGCCATCATCTGAAATCATTAGCTGAGAAAGCTCATCATCATCCAGTCACTAGGCCGGTAAGCCTACCTATCATCCATAGTTGCCAGCCCAAAAAGCTCACCTATCTTCCACAGTCACCAACACAGAAAACCCGACCATCATCCACAGTCACCAGCCCGAGAGGCCAACCCCTTATCTACAGTAAAAAGCCCAGGAAGCCCACTCATCATGTATAGTAAAGAGTTTGGAAATCCCACCGATCACCTACATTAACCTGCCTCAGAAGCCCACTCATCATTGAAAGTTAGTAGCTCCAGAAGCCCACACATCCTCCACAGTTGCCAGCCCAGGAATCCCACCCATCATCCACAATCACTAGCTTGAAAAGCTCAACCAGCATCTACAGTCACCAGTCAGGGAAGCCTACCAATAATTCACAGTCCATGGTCACCAGCATGGGAAGCCACTCATCATCTACAGTCATCAGCCCAGGTAGCCCACTCATCATCTAGAGCCAACAGTCCTAAAAGCCCACCCATCATCTACAGTCACTGGCTTGGGAAGCTCAACGATCATCTACAGTCATCAGCTCAGGAAACCCACCCAACATCTTCAGTAACTAGCCCAAAAAGCCCACCCATCATTGATGTCACCAGCTCAGAAATCCCACCCACCATCTACAGTAACCAGCCCAAAACACACACCCATCATCTACAGTCCAGGAAGCCTACCCATCGTCGACAGTCACCAGAATAAAAAGCTCACCCATCATTTACAATCACCAGCCCAGGAAGCCCACCCATCATCTATAGTCTCCACAGGAAGCCCACTGACCATCAACAGATCTCAGGCAAAGGTAATCTGGTGACACCGTTTAGCGGCAGGGTGGTTCCTGAGGCAACTAAAGCACCCGGAGCTGCAGTCTAGACCCAAAGGGGCCCTGAGAGCCCGTCGTTGGAAACAGCCGGGATTCCTGTGGAAGGGGGCGGGGCTCCTGCTCCCCTGAATGCAGATTTGACTCGATTTTAATTAAAGCAAAGACACAGCATGAGCCCAGACAGTATTTGGGCTGCAGTTGTGGCCATTTCACCCAATCCACACAACACCCTTTCAGGTCGGGCCCCACCCCTCCTCCTCTCGTCCCCTTTGCCTGGCCTCCTGTAGTTTTGTGTTCCTGGAGTGAACCCATGCGCTCAGGACAGCCTGGGCTCCTGGGATGGGCAGACGCCCCCATTATCCAGGGCGTCTGGACCCTGTGCTGCCCTTCTGTTACCATTGCCCACCCCTGGTTCTCTGCAGCTCTGAGGCTGTTTCACAGACTTGGAAACGGAGGCCCGGAGCTCACACAGGCAGTGAGTGGCTGTGGTGAAAATCAAGAGCGTGTTCTTGTCTGACCCAGCTCATCTCACCTCTGCTTGGTCAGGTCACCCGGAGGCGCTGAGGCTTCCCAGGGTCACAGCTGGACACGACACAGGGCAGCTGGCGAGACACGCACTCTTTCCTCACTAAGGAACATTTCTCTAGCAAACCATTTCTCATGAGTGCTTCGGACCTTAAATCACCTTTCAGGAACGTGGCCACAGAACGCCAGCATGGTGGGCTTGTATGTTACATTGAGCACAGGGCGAGGAGGCTCCTTCTGCATTTTACTTGGAGGTGACCAGGAAGGGCCTTGGCCACCTCAGC
Source organism: Papio anubis (assembly GCF_008728515.1). Classification (NCBI taxonomy): domain Eukaryota; kingdom Metazoa; phylum Chordata; class Mammalia; order Primates; family Cercopithecidae; genus Papio; species Papio anubis. The sequence goes on from NC_044985.1 coordinate 123,857,878, forward strand.
GCCCCCAACCTGCAGTCACGGTGGACGGAATCATCCCACAGCCCCTTCCCTCCCTGGGCTGCTCTGTGTGTCCCAGGACAGGGCAGCTCCAGATGCTCCTGGAGTGAGGCTCTGGGTGCAAGTCTGTTTTTCTGTAAGGCCAGACAGAAGGCGTGAGCATGCCTGACAAATAAGGCTGGACGCTGCCCTGTTGAAAGGGGAAAAGAGATCATCTGGAAGCATTTTATAAGGAAAAGAATGTAAATTATACCTATTATATGTATATTCAGAAAATCTTTGCAGTTTGGAAAATGTGTCCCGGCTCTGCCATTTCTTCCCATTTCCTGCAATTTCCTTCCCCATTGTCAAGGTTCTGAAAGCCAGTCTCTCCCCTTCTCACAGATGGGTCCTTTTTAGTTGGCAGCTGCCGGCTTCTAACCGGGCTCTGGATGGAACAGACTCACTTTGGGCTGAGAGTGGCGTAGGGAAGATCCCGCAGCTCTTAGATGCAGGGGAGAACTTTGTGTCATTGAGATCAGGTGGGGCAGGGCCGCCTGGCCTCAGGGCTGCAGAGAACCAGGGGCGGGCAATGGTAACAGAGGGGCAGCACGGGGTCCAGACGCCCTGGATGATGGGGGCGTCTGCCCATCCCAGGGGAGCCTGTGGCTGTCCTGAACGCATGGGCCACCCAGGAACACAAAAACCACAGGAGGCTGCTAAAGGGGGGCAAGAGGAGGAGGGGTGGGGTCCTATCTCAGAGAAATCCAGGCTTTAGAGAAAGTGGCAGTGCACCCCAGAGACGGCCACACATACATACACAGACAAACACATATATACAGACACAGAGATACTCACACATACACACACACACAGAACACACACATACACAGACACACACAAATATACAGATGCACAGAGACACACACATACACAAACATACAGAATACACACATACACAGACACACAAATATGCAGATACACACAGAGAGACACAGAGATACACACACAGAGAACACACACATACACAGACACACACAAATATAGAGACACAGAGAGACACACAGAGATACACAAACATACACACACAGAACACACACATACATACTCAGACACACACTAATATACAGATACACACAGACACAGAGATACAGACACATACACACACACAGAATACACACATAGACACACAAATATACAGACACAGACACAGAGATACACACACATACACACAAGAACACACACATACACAGACACACACAAATATAGGGACACGCACAGAGAGACACACAGAGATACATACACAAACATACACACACATGCACACACAGCACACATACACAGACACACACAAATATACAGATACACACAGAGAGACACAGAGATACACATACACACACACAGAACACATACATACACAGACACATACAAATATACATACACAGACACCCAGTGATACACACACATACACACACATAATACACACACATACACATACAAATATACAGAGAGACACAGAGATACACACATACAGAACACACACACACACACACAGACACACACAAATATACAGATGCACAGAGACACACAGAGATACACATACACACACAGAACACATACATACTCAGACACACACAAATATACAGATGCACAGAGACACACAGAGATACACAAACATACCCACACACAGAACACATACATACTCAGACACACAAATATACAGATACACACAGAGAGACACAAAGATACACACACATACACATACATATACAGACACACAAATATACACACACAGAGACACAAAGATACACACACACACACATACAGAACACATATACACACACACAAATACACAGACACACACAGATACACAAACATACACACACGTACAGAACACACACATACAGACATACACAGACATGCAGATACACACTGACACACATACAAACACACACAGAGACACACACACACACACAGATGCACACACAGATACAGCCAGACACACACAGACACGCACACACAGCTACACAGACACAGACACAGCCAGACATACACAGACACACACACACACAGATACAGATACACACACACAGATGCACGCACACACAGACACAGCCAGACACACACAGAGACACAGAGACGCACCACACTGAAACCTGCAGGAGGAGCCCAAATGCCCGTCACAGGCTGAACTCAGTTCCCTGACACTTCAAGATCCAGCAAAGACCACGTCCTCATCTGCATATGTGGCTAACAAAATACCAACGCTGCACAAGTGACAAAGAGCAAACAATTATTTCCTCCCCATTCCAGAGGCTGAGAAGTCCAGGGTCCAGGCACCAGCAGGTTTGGTGTCTGTGAGGGCCACTCTCTGCTCCCAGGATGGTGCCTTGTGCTGTGACCTCTGGGGTGGAAGGTTAGGGGCAGGCGTGGGACAGGTGCTGTGTGAGCCTCCTTCACGAGAGCCTCAATCCCCTCAGGAGGAGCAGTCCTCATGGCCTCACTAGCTCTTGGTGGCCCCACCTCTTTGCACCATCCCCTTGGCCAAGAGGTCTCAACCCCTGGGGTCAGACTCAGACTTGATGCCCAAGATCTGACCAGGAGCCACGGGGTGCTGGCACTGTCCCAGGCTCTGGTGTTACAGGGCAGACATGAAACACTGTGGACATAACACTGTCTCCAGTGTGCTCACACCCAGAGAGACACACACACCTGTCACAGTCCCCGGCCAGAGCAAGGCTCTGAGCACATCCAGGCAGGAAATTGTCCTGGGAGTAGGGTCTCAGGTTAGGCCAGGGAGGGGCTGACACTGAGCACTGAGGAAGGGAAGGGTCCAGGTGGCCAGAGTGAGGTGGGAAATTAAAGAAATAAAGAGAAATAAAACTAAAAAGAGAAAGAAATAGGTTTTCCTATATTAGACTGACTCATCCCAAAGGCAGTAGCAGGCAAGGCCCAAACCCAGGAAAAGTCTTGATAAACACTGTTGAAGAAGCTAGGACAAAAAGGAATTTGCTCTGAAGACTCTCCCAGCACTCCCTCAACGTAGGGAGAAGAAAACCAAACGCTCCTGTCTCTTATGGTGTGAGTTTATAGATTCCCGTTCTCTGTAACTAGTAACTTCAAGCATTCTGTTTTATCTAAGCAGTGGGGGAAAGATCATAAACTGTCTGGGCAGGCCTGAGATACAGCGACCTGGACACCACAGTAAAGGTCATGGAATAAGCCATGCTAGGCACGAGAGAAAAACCTAGATAACAGACATCTGGGTTGCATAGCAACGGTCATGTGTAATCCTGAGTTATGAACCTGTCACAGTTTGATTAATGGTTCTGCCTCTCTATCCTTGCTTTCACACCACTGTAACTGTAAGCCTGCTTCAAGCTAGCCTACCCCCTTTTTGAAGTGTGTATAAAAGTCAAGTGCTGTCTTTGTTCTAGGCCCAGTTTTCCGGATGTTAAAGTCTGCTGGGTCTGAGTGCACTCAATAAAGATCCTCCTGCTTTACCCCAAGGTCTCTCTTGTCCTCCTGATTCCCACAACACAGCCCCTTGGGGAAGAGGGCAGCCATGGCAGGTCCCAGTGAGATGTGAGCCCTGCAGAGGTTTCAGCAGAGGAGTAGCCCCAGCCCTGGGCTGCAGGAATGGGAGGCACAGAGCCGGTCATGGTGGGGCAGCAGCCCAGCAGCCCCGGACTCCAGGTGGGGAGAGGAGGCCTGGGCTCTCCAGCTGGGCCTGCTCCTGGTCCACAGGGAAAGGGTCTCTGCCTCTGCTGCCGGGGCCTGAAGTATGGGGTCTCTGCCCTCCTTTGACCTGCTCGGGAGCCTGAGGGACCCTCTGCATCAAGGAGGGTGCCACAGATGGACCATGCGTGCTCTGGCACATGGCCAGCACCTGCCATGTTGCCAGGAAACCCCACCAGTGGGTTTTCTCCACTGAGGTCCCACAGCCCCGGGCAGCAACAGGCCAGGGAGGCCCTCGCCAAGGAGGACTGGACACAGGACGCACACACACCCCGTCGTCTTTGCTCTCAGGAAGCCCACCCCCGCAGGAGCCTTGAACCCGAGGCCTCCCCAGGCTCCCCCGCACTCCAGGCCTGGCCCTCAGTACCAGCTGAGACTTCCTCTTGGTCCCTCCACCCCTGTGCTAACCCCATCCTGTCTCCCTAGGACAGACCCTGACGCAGAGGCCAAGGAAAACCTGACTTGGCAAAATCACTTTCCCACCCATGAACACGATCTCGTACCTTCGTCCCCGGCTCCTGCAGCGGCAGCCTCATCCACAGATCCTAAGAAAGCCCCCAGCTCCCGAGAACAGCTCTCTGCCATTCACAAGTCCGCTCTCCTCCACTTTGTGGGGAAAAGAAAGAGATCAGCCTGTTACTGTGTCTATATAGAAAGAAGTAGACATAAGAGACTCCATTTTGTTCTGTATTTGAGATGCTGTTAATCTGTGACCCTACCCCCAACCTTGTCCTTGCAAGAGACATGTGCTGTGGTAACTCAAGGTTTAATGGATTTTGGGCGTGCAGGGTGTGTCTTTGTTCCTAGAAAAGCTAGGTATTGTCCAAGGTTTATCTGCATGTGATAGGATGAAACAATGCTGCTAAAAGGTTTATCTCAAGGCACAGGATTTTCCTTTAAACTTATTCATGTCACAGAGATCCTTGTTCTTATGTCTTACTGCTGATTTCCTCCCTAAAAACGATCCTATTGTCCTGCCACTCCCTGATCTTTAAGATGGTAAAGATATAGGCCGGGCGCGGTGGCTCACGCCTGTAATCCCAGCACTTTGAGAGGCCGAGGCGGGCGGATCACGAGGTCAGGAGATCGAGACCATCCTGGCTAACACGGTGAAACACCGTCTCTACTAAAAATACAAAAAATTAGCCGGGCGTGGTGGCGGGCGCCTGTAGTCCCAGCTACTGGGAGGCTGAGGCGGGAGAATGGCGTGAACCCAGGAGGCGGAGCTTGCAGTGAGCCGAGATCGCGCCACTGCACTCCAGCCTGGGGGACAAAGTGAGACTCCATTTCAAAAAAAAAAAAAAAAAAAAAAAAAAAAGATGGTAAAGATAATTATCTATAAATACTAAGGGAACTCAGAGACCGGTGCCAGCGTGGGTCCTCTGTAAGCTGAGCGCTGGTCCCCTGGGCCCCCGCTTTTCTTTCTCTATACTTTGTCTCTGTGTCTTATTTCTTTTCTCAAGTCTCTTGTTCCACCTAATGAGAAACACCCACAGGTGTGGAGGGGCAGGCCACCCCTTCACACTTCATTCCCAGGCGTGGGTAGGGGTGGAGTTGGTGCATTACCCTCACAGAACAAAGACGGACATCCAGCATTGGGACCATGTGTGATGACCAGTTACCCATGTCAGCTCCCACACCTGTGTCCCCGCTCTCCATGCTGAGGGCTGGCCAAGGACACAGCCAGTTCAGGAAGGGGTGGCCTGTGTGGCAGGGTCTCCTCCGGGTCTCGGTCCAGCTGCCTCTGATGGAGCTCACCCTCCTCCTGCTCGTCCAGCGTCCATCTGCCCATCCCCACTCACGGCAGGTGGGAGGCCGACGGCAGGGACACAGTGACTGGTGGCTTCCATCCCATGAAGGGCAGACTCCAGACTTCCATCCCGTGAAGGGCAGGGATGGGAGGTGGCACTTCTCTCTCCAGGTCTGAGCACCATCTTGGGAGGCAGCAGAGGGGCCGAGGTGGGACAGACTGACACCCACTGCTGAGGAGGAAGCCAGCCCAGGACCCCAGTCCCTGCTCCGGCCACCACGTGGACCTTCAGTGGCACAGATGGCATGCAGCTCTGGAGCCGCCAACACCAGCAGCCCTGCCCCTCTTCGGGCTGTTCCCTCTTGATGGTTTATTTCTCCTGGTTTGTCTCATGCCCCTTTGGCAGTGGGGCCTCCCACCCTTGCTTAAAATCACCCCTCCCTCCTCACTCTCTGCCCCTCCCTGACCTTCATGGCTCCTTGAATTACTCAACTAGCCTACTTCTGTCTCCTTCCAGAATGACGGCTCCTTGAGGGAAGGGGCGTCCTCAAGGCTTCTTTCTCTGCTGCATTTCCAGCTCCCAGGATGATTCCTGACACGCATTGGGCATGCGGTATGGGGTGAGCGAAGGAATAACCAAACGTAGCCTTGAGGCTCACACAGAAACAGATTCACCGACACACCTGCAGTGCCCGCTGCTGGGTGTGGGGTTATGGGTGTCTTTAGCATTCTTCCTACAGTAATCCAAGTAATTCCTGGGAACCTGTGAGGCCCCATCCCAAGAGGGTCACATTCTCAGAAACCTGACACCCAAACAAAACCATCCCTGAGAATACCTCGTTCTCCAAAGGGCTTCTCCACCTGCAGCCTCTCTCCACACTTCACCCCTCCCTGAACACATCTTCCATGAACTCTGAGTTTTCCTGCCATTCGGAGAGAACGTCGGGGGAGACACGGCCTCTAGGGAAGGAGTATAGGGCTGCCCAGCTCTGCCCGGGAGGCAAGGAGGCCAGTGCCCCTGCCTACACCAGTCCTTCCCCATCAGGATGGCCATGGTCCGAGGTCTGAAATTAAGGTGCAGTATTGTGTGTGCCCCGGCACCTGTGAGACTGGGGGCCCCCTCACCCTGCTCCCAGGGTGCTGTCCCCCATTCCTATGTTGAAGCCCTGGTCCCAGCATAATCAGCGTAATGGGATTTGGAGGTGGAGCCTTTGGGAGGTGGTCAGGGTTCAGTGAGGTCACGGAGTGGGGCCCCATGATGGGAATGGGACAGAACACTGCTTCCTTTCTCTCCAGCCCTGTGTGAGGGCTCAGCGGGAACGTGGGACTGTGGCCAGCACGAGGGCCCTCCCCAAGAACAGAACCCCCTAGCACCCTGACCGGGGATGCCGTCCTGCAGAGCTGAGAACGGAATGTCCTTGAGATATCCCATCAGTAGCAGTTTGTACAGCAGCCCAGACTGACACGTGGATAGGGTCCCCTTGTCATGGGGACTGGGCACGGTGCCTGCTCAGCCCTGGGTAGCCACAGAATTATTCCAGCAAGCTTCAGTGTCCCCTGCCCCTGGCTGTGAGAGACTGCATCCCCTCCTCGGTCCAGCACCAGGGTACTGTGCTTGGCCACACTCATAGCCCTCAGGGGGCTCCTTCTCTCACCCATGGCAGGAGGAGGGGAGACATAACCCTGCCTTCTGAGCATAGTGGGCAGACCATAGGAGAGGGCACCGTTCCCATTAAAAGACTGAGGCTGTTAATTTTCTGAGACAAGCCAGACAATAGATTGATGGGGCCGACCTTTGCTGAGCTGCCAGAACGGCCATGGCTCAGGCCCATCCTGGGGCAGATCCTGGAGGCTGAGGTCCCAGGGACAGGAGCATCCGAGGGGGAGAAAATCAAAAGGCTTCAGCAGCCAGACAGAGCCAGTTTGGGACTGGAGCTGCAGACTATTTTTAAAGTGTTTTCTCCTAAGCTAAAAATTGAGAACGGGAGTCCTTAAATAGCATCCCCGCTTGCCAAAAGGAGTTGTGTCTCCGTCTCCTTAACTTCCCTAGAGCCCAACATCCAACTGTTCCACACAGTTTCTGGAAGGAAGCAACTCTGAAGTTAAAGGAAGGGCCGTGGCCTTTAAGGGAAGGGCTCCCAGGCCTTTTGCATGAAGGCGATGGAAGCGCTGTGGTTGTGTTTCTTGTTTTTTTTTTTTTTGCAGAATCAGTCCCAGCCACACCTGTTATTGAAAGAAAGCCTGGCAGATGCAGATGGACACAGTTCCTAGAAGGGGGAGGCGTGGGGTCGTCTGAGGTGTCTGGTCATTGGCTGCCCCCTTTAATCCTTGGGCAACCCCTCTGAGTCTCCCCAGCTGGGCAGGTTTCTCCTGTCTCTCCTCAGGTATCCTGGGGAAGGCTGGATGCCTAGAGGTGATTGTCCAGGAAGCAGCATCTTCCACACAGCCACAGGGCTCTGTGGACAGAGCAACCAAGAGCCCGAGCCACTGTCCCACAGGACTGCGTGATCGTTTGTCAATCAACCAATATTATTTGCAAATCAATATGATGGCTTGAACCCAAGGAAACCTCAGGGCACATCGCAGCCTGCAGGGACTGCGGCATGAGCCATGCAGGCATGTGAGTGAGCTGCACCTCATCAGGCCCAACCCTGCTGTGTCCAGAGCTGGTTCCTTCCAGTGGGTTCGTGGTCTCATTGACTTCAAAATGAAGCTGCCAACCTTTACGGTGAGTGTTACAGCTCTTAAAGGTGGCACCAACCCAAAGAGTGAAGAAGGAAAGAACAAAGCTTCCACAGCATGGAAGGGAACCCAAGCGGGTTGCCGCTGCTGGCTGGGGTGGCCAGCTTTTATTCCCTTATTTGTCCCCACCCATGTTCCGTTTCTGTCCTATCAGAGTGCCCTTTTTTCAATCCTCCCCGCGATTGGTTACTTTTAGGATCCTGCTGATTGGTCCATTTTACAGAGTGCTGATTGGTGCATTTTACAAACCTCTTACTAGCTACAGAGCACTGATTGGTGTGTTTTTACAGAGCACTGATTGGTGCACTTTACAAACCTCTCGTTAGCTATAGAGTGCTGATTGGTGCATTTTACAGTCGCCTTGTAAGGCCAGGCCCAGGAGACCCGGGATGAGGCCAGGTCAGACATTAGTGAGGTTCTGTGGATGGAGCTCCAGCTCCCTCTGGGTGAGACCTCACGGAAGCAGGCTCAGCCAGATCTGGGGGCAGGGAGGGGATGGGGCTCTTTGCTGGCTCTTTGCTCAGGTCCATCCTCCTCACCCTCTTCCCCTCCCTCCTTCCCTCTCTCCTTCCTTTTCGCCTTTCCTCCATTTTTCTGTCTTTCCTTCCCTCTTTCTGTTTCTTCTCCCCTCCCTCCCTTCTTTCCTCCTTCTTTCCTTCCTTCCCTTCTTCCCTCCCTCCCTTCTTTCCTTCCCTCCTTGCTTCCTTCCTTCCACCCTTCCTTCCATTTTCCCCTCAATTATAAGCAATTGCCCCTACATGAGCTTTTCCTACCTTGCTGCTAAGTGTCCTGGGTGTTCCTTTGTCTTTATACCCACTTGTGCTCTGGAGTGGTTGGTTACCTTTGGGTGACTTGGATTCTGTGCTGAAAGGCAGCTAGGCACCTCAACTAGACAACCCCACCATCTGTCTTTCTGCTGACTATGCCTGGACAGCCTGGGAGCCCTCAATGCCACCACCTAGGCTCAGAGGGGCTCAAGGCAGGCAGTGAGCTGCAGGCCAAGGCATCAGGGACCCCAGGACAGAGAGGAGCACTCACAGACCACGCTCAACCTCCACCTTCCATGACAGGTACACAGAGACAGGTCTTTCTCCCTCACATGGATGTCTTTCTTGGAGAGTGACCATGTGGTCCTCCAGACAGGACAATGACTTCTCAGGGGATAAAGGCGGTGCCACCTGGGAAACATCAGAGGCTGGGCATTGCCATCACCACTGTCATCCATGAGGCTGACTTTCTTAGGCCACAGCGCCTTGGTCCTTGGGCTCATCCCAGCCCCTGTACCAACATGATACGACAGCTATGATTCCAGGGACACCTGGTTTAAAATTCATGAGGCAGACTGTGAGGGAGAGTGAAGTGGGCTTCTACCCCAGGTGTCATCCTGGAGCCATAAGCACCCTAAGAATCCCCAGTCCCATCACAGGTGTGCAGTATGCCAATGGGTAAGGTGGTTGGGTACTGATGCCACACCTTTGCAAAGCAGAAAGGACAATGATTACCATGAGGCTGCAAACCAAGGAGCAACTGGCATTGCCAGGGCTCAAGAACATCAAAGTCTGGTAAATTAGAAGTAAAGGATGGAGGCAGGTGTTGGCTTAAAAGAAGAGAAGTATGAGTAGCTATATAGCTACTCAGGTATACATTATCTGATATACATTATACATTATCAGATAAAGTAGTTGTCAGAGCAAAGAAAATTACCGAGGACAAAAGGGGCCATTACATACATCATGGTGAAAGGGTCAGTATGCAAGAAGACACAGCAGTCCAAAATACGTAGCCACTGAACAACACAGCTTCATAATATATAACACAAAAACTGAAAGTAGAAATAGACAAATCCACAAATAAAGTTGTAGACTTCAACACCCTTCTCTCAGCAATTAATGAAACTGCTAGACACAAAATCAGCAAAGATGCATAAAAACTGAGCACTATCAAACAAAAGTATCTAATATTATAGACTGTTGCACTTCAAACTGCATAATATACATTTTATACCTATGGAAAATTCCCCAAAATAGACCATATCCTGGTTCATAAAATAACTGAAACAAATTTAAAGTAACTGAAATCATACAAAATACATAATCTGACCATAATGAAACCAAAGAAGAAATCAATAACAAAAAGATAACAGGAGTATCTCAAAGCACTTGAAAATTACAAAACAAATTTATAAATAATACATGGCTTCAAGAAATATCCTAGAAGAAAATTAAATAATACAGACAAAAAGAAATAAAAACACACATACCAAAATTTGTGGGGTGCATATTAAATGCTTACATTAGAAAAGAGGAAGAGTCCCAAATCAATAATTTAAGTGCCAAAATAATCTAAATTCCTACACAAATAAACTAGGGAAAAGGGCACAATAAACACAAAGCAAGAAAAAAAAGAAAAAGAAAATTAAAAAGCAGAAATCAATGAAATTGAAAACAGAAAAATAAGAGGAAATCAAGAAAATAAAAACTTGTTTCCAAGAAAATATCAATAAAATTAATAAACCTCTAGCAAGACAGACAAAGGAAAAAGAGAGAAGACACAAATTACCAATGCTGGAAATGAAAGAGGCGATATTACTACAGACCCTGCAGCCATTAAAAGGAGCAAATATTACAAACATTCCTGCACACATAAATTTCACAACTTGGATGACATGGATCAATTACTTGAAAACTACAGCTCATCCAATATAAAATGCATTTGATCTCTAATTTAAAAGCCTCTTTAAAAGTCTCCATGCCCAGGTGGTATCAGTGGAGAATTCTACCAAACATTCAAAGAGGAATTAGCACCAATTATACACAATCTCTTCCAGAAAATAAAGGAGAAAAAAGCATATCCTTTTTCCTTTTATGGGACTGGTATTACCTTAATAAAAACCTGAAAAAGAAAGCACAAAAATGAAAAATATCAATATCCTTCATGAACTTAGATGCAAACATCCCCAGCAAAATACTAGCAAATTCAATCAAACATTACAAAAAAAAAAAAAGAATCATACCCCACAATCAAGTAGGTTTAATTGCAGGAATGCAAAGTAGGGTTCATTGAAATTAATATAATACACCATCAACAGGTAAACAGGTAAAGAAGAAAAACTCACATCATCATATCAATTGATGATGCAGAAAACGTACTTGACAAAAGCCAATGCACTCATTTATGATGTAAAAAAAAAAAACTCTCAGCAAACAGGTAGAGAGAGGAACTTCCTCAACTTGATAAAGAACATTTACCAAAAAAAGAAATCACAGCTAACATAACACTTAATAATAAAAGACTCAGATCCTGAATATCACGAAGAAGCTGGAGATGTCTACTATTACCACTCCTATTCAATGTAGGACCAAAAATCCTAACTAGAGTAATAAGTCAAGAAAAGAAAACAAATGGCATAGAGATTGGAAAAAAATAAAGAAAAGCTCTTCTTATTTGCAGATGACATGATGGTATACATAGAAATTATCTCCTCCTCAATTATTTTAAAATTCTTAGAACTAATGTGTGTTCATCAAGGCTGCAGGATACAAGAACAACACACATAAAAATTATTGTATTTCTGTATAATAGCAATAAGCCCATAGAAACTGAAATTAAAAACACACTGCAGTGTATTTACAATAACTCAAAAAATTGCCTAAGTATAAATAAACATGCCATGTGCAGGATCTGTACTTTGAAAACTACAAAATGTTAATGAGATAAGTAAAATAAAATCTAAATAAATGGACAGAAATATCATGTTCATGAATTGGAAAATTCAATTCTCCCTAAATTCATCTACAGTCTTAGTGTAGTTCCTATTAAAATCCTAGCAGAAACCTGTACAGATGTGAATAAGCATATCTTATATTTTATATGGAAAGGAAAATAAACCAGACTACCTTAAACAAATTTTGAAAAAGAAGAAAAATGTGGGAGGAATCATACTACCTGATTTTAATTTTTATTCCATCATTACGGTAATCAAGACTATAGAGAAACAGAGAGAAGAGAGAACAGAATAAAGAACCTAGAAACAGATCCATACAAGTACTTCCAACTGATGTTTGACAAACGTGCAAAAGCAATTCAATGGAGAAGGGATAGTCTTTCTACAAATAAATGGTGCTGGAGTGAGTGAACAGCCACTGGCAAAAGAAATGACAATGACAATGGCAAAAGAACTGCAACCTAAGTCTCCCTTTATGTACAAAAATTAACTCACGATGGACCACAGACTTAAATGTAAAGTGTAAAACTACTAAACTTATAGAAAACAACAGAGAAGGACATCTTTGGAATCTAGGGTTAGGTGAAGAATTCTTAGACTTGGCTTGTAAAGTATTATCAATTTTAAAACATACACAAAATTGGACTACATGAAAATTTAAATTTTTGCTCGTGAAAAGCCCTAGTGAGGGGATGAAAAGACAAGCTACAGGGTGGGAGATCACCTGGCAGAGGACAAAATCTGAAATACATAAAGAAAGTCTCAAATCTCAGCAACGATAAGCTCAATCCAGTGAGAAAATGTGCAAGACATGAACAGATAGTTCACAAAGAGGATATACAGATGGGCACGTGAAAACATGTTAACATCACCAGTCACTAGAGAAATGAAGATTAAGACCACAATGAAATACCATTATACATCTTTCAGAGCAACTCAAATTACAAACAGAGACCACACCAAAGCCTGACGAGGATGCTGAGAAATTGTGTCCTTCACACAGCGTTGGTGGGAACGGAAGGTGGTACCCCACTTTGGGAAACATTTTGGAGTCTCTGATAAAAAATTAAACATACATTTACCCTATGATCCAGCAATGACACTTCTGGGCGTTTACACCAGAGGAATGAAACTTTCTGTCTACACAGAAACTTGTATACCAATGTTCACAGTGGCTTTATTCATAATTGCCAAAATCTGGAAACAATGTCAATTTCCTCCAGTGGGTGAGTGGTTAAACAAACTGTGGTACACTGGTAACGTGAGCTGAGCGATAAACAGAAATAAACTAGCATACAATGCTCCGGTCAACAACAGACCGAATATGCCACAGTGGTGCCATACGACTACAATGAAGCTGAAAAAATCCTATCCCCTAGTGACACTGCAGCCACCATATGTCATAGCGTGTCTGTGATGAGGCTGGTGTAAGTAAACCTACTGTGTGCCAGCCATATACAAGTCTAGCACATACAAGTATATACAGTACATAATACTGATGATGAAAATAAATGACGATATTACTGGTTTATATATTTAGTATACTATACTTGTTATCATAATTTCAGAGTGTATTCCTTCTACTTACAAAAAAATATAGATACCTGTAAAACAGCCTCAGGTAAGTCCTTCAGGAGGTGTCCAGAAGAAGGCATCATTATCACAGGAAAGACCAGTTCCATCTGTGCTATTGCTCCTGAAGACCTTCCAGCAGGACAAGAGGTGGAGGTGGAAGACAGCGACATCGTATTCGTCTGTCCTCATGCTGCTAATAAAGACGTACCCAAGACTGGGTAATTCATAAAGGAATGAGGTTTAATGGACTCACAGTTCCACATGGCTCAGGAGGCCTCACAATCATGGTGGAGAGCGAAGGGGAAGCAAGACACGTCTTACATGGTGGCAGGCAGGAGAGCATGTGCAGAGGAGCTTCCCTTTCTAAAACCATCAGATCTCATGAGACTGATTCGCTGTGACAAGAACAGCACAGGAAAGACCCATCCTCACGATTCGATGACTTCCCACCAGGTCCCTCCCACGACACGTGGGGATTATGGGAGCTACAATTCAAGATGAGACTTGGGTGGGGACACAGTTATACCCTATCAGATATGGATGATCCTGACCGTATGTAGACCCAGGCTAATGTGTGCATTTGTGCCTTAGTATTTTTTTAAAATGTAATAGAAAAAAGTTTATCGAATAAGGATATGAAGAAAGAAAATACAGCTGTAACATGTATTGTAAGGTAAATGTTATGAAACAGTCAGAAAGTTAAAAAAAAATCAAAAAGTGTATAAAGTAAAAAACTTAGAGTAAGCTAAGGTTAACTTACTGAAGAAAGAAAATTTGTAACCATAAATTAAGTTTAGCCTAAGTGTGCAATGTCTATAAAGTCTGTGGCAGTGCACAGTCATGTCCCAGGCCTTCATGTTCACCCGCCACCCACTGCCTGACTCACCGACCTTACGGTGCAGTCCTCAGGATGTATCCCCGTCATTACGCAAAGCAAGACCGCACTGCCACACTCACAGCCTGGAGGGGGCTCAAGGGCATTAGGCTGAATTTTAAAAGTTAATCTCTAAAGGTCACATGCTACACAATTCCATTTACACAAAATTCTCAAACTATCAAAATCACAGAGCTACAGAACAGCTTTGTGGTTGCCGCGGTTAGGGGTGGGGCAAGGGGAGACTGGGTGGCGACAGGGGACAGCCTGAGGGAGAACCACGTGATGACGTCAGCGTGGCAGCCGCCACAGGTGGTAAAATTCCATAAAACCACATGGAAAACAAGTGAGTGTAATGAAAGCTGGAAACACTCGGCAAGGCGGGTGGGCCCATCACTGTCGGGTCCCTGGTACCCCAATAAAGTGGCTGTTGGGGGGCTGGGCAAGGGCACAGCGGTCTTCTGCATGCTGCATTTGCAATTTCTTGTGCATCTGTAGTCATTGAATTAAAAGTTAAAAACAAAGACACAAAACACCAGTACCCAGGTAAACAGGAACTGAAGTCGAGAAGGGCCCTCCCACCCCACATGGGAAAACAGCAGACCCCAACACGGCACCCACACGAACACCAGTAAGAGGCAGAAGGTCTGTACCAAGATTCCGGGATTTTTTTAAAAAAAAATAACAAAAGAAGGAAACAAATGTAACAGAAAAAAAGGCAGGTACGAATGTCACTTTGAAGGCATGATTGTTCCATAAACAGAAGAAAATGTATACTTCCAACTGCTTTTATGTTTTCCAAGAAATAAAGGAGCCCATGAATTCCATGAATCATGACTAAAGAAAAGAAGGCAAAGACAAGATGAAAAATACAGCTGGAAACAAGAACACAGAGAAAAGAGGAAAACCACTTCCGATCTGAAAACTACTTCTATTATGATGATGATTATGTGGAGTCAGTTCCCTTACGGCAGGAAATCCCTGAAATCCCCGGAATCCAGGCCAGACTCCTCGGTCCCGGCCCCCGCGAGCTGCTGCATTCCCTCCGCTGGCCTCCCACCCAAGTGACTCCACTCACTGGGGCCTCCGGGTTCCTCCAGTCCTGCCTCTGTGGCTGCCTGTCAGTCCCTGCAGCCCCTGAAGCTCCTCTCCACAGGCTCAGAGGGGAGCCACGGGGTGGCCTCCACCGGGCTGCAGGTTTTCCCTGGGGGCTCCCACTCTGGCTGCCGGGGGGGGAAGCTCAGCAGCAGAGGGCACAGCCGGGCCCAGTGACCGAGGGTGCCAGGTTTAACGCGGTCCGTCTCCCACCCTGGAGTTGTGACAGCGATGTCTTGTTTCCAACTATGCTCTCCCCACAGGTGACCTCATCCCCAGGACCCTGGGGGACACTCTCACCTGTGATTCCCAAGCTGTCTCCAAGCCCTGCCTCATCTGCTCCAGATGCACCCAGCCGACCACCGGACGTCCCGTCCCAGGTCCCTCTGTGCATGGATGTCAGACCCTTCTGCATTCCCTGCAGTGTCCCTTCCAAAGAGGTGGCATCCCTGTTCCCAGCAGCCCAGGCCCAACTCGGAGCCGGTGTGGCTGCTCCTTTACCCCATTCCTCACATCAGCAAATCCTCCCAGTCTTGACTCGGAAACGCTTCGACTCCCATCGCCCTGCGGCCACCTGGATCCCACTCCCGATGTCAGGAGCCCCCAACTCTTCCTCCTGCACCTACTCCTGTCTCTGTCCGGTGCTCCGCACTGGCGCCCGGTGAGCTCAAGACAAGAACCAAAGCAGGCTTGAACCCCTCCCGTGCCTTCCCACTGCTCTTCAAAAATGAAGAGAAAGAGAACGCTGCATCTGGCTAATGAGATCATAACAAGATCGCCACCCGGCGTCTCCACAGCCGGGATGCAGCCACCCAGGCGAGACGCTGCCCTGACGCAGGGATGTGCCTGCCTGGGCACCAACCCGTGGCCTGGCCGCTGCCCTGGAGGCAGGGACAACGGCTGCGTCAGCCACTCACGGGTTACAGAGGACGGTACAGGGGAGAGACGCAGACATCGGTAAATTGTGGAAGGTGGTTGAGAATGGGAAGAAGGTGGGGCCAGGGTCTAATGAAGCCATTTCTCTTGTGTTCTCAGGCCTCACTCCTGAGCCTCCATAAAAAGAAAAAAATGAGTCAAAAAGAGCTCTTGCAAGGAATGCAAAATAAATAAGCCATGACAGTGTTTCCTCACCTCTCAACGTTATTTAATCAGTGATTTTCCTTCTCCTTGCAGGCTAGTGCATCTCACAAGCCCCGGAAGTGCGGCAGCCTTCGCTGCCCTGGTAAGGGCTGCCCTGCCCTCGACGATTTTGCCGACGACTTTGCCGAGATTTTGAAGTCGAGGAGTTTTGTTTGAAGCCGATTATGCCGATGAGCTGGATTATGATGAAGATGGAAGTTTATGAAGCCGGATGATTTTTGAATGATGATTTTTGCCGATTTGTTTTGCCGATTTGTCGGTTTGATTGTTTTGCCGAGTTGACGACGACTTTACCTTTGTCCGTTTTATCGCTTTGGATGCCCTCCCTCAGAGACCTTTCTGGACCCCGCCCCCATGTGGGTCCAGTCTCGATTGCCACTTCATGATGAGGACCAAGTCACACCAAGCAGAAAGACGGTCCTACCTGTCTGTAGGCAGTGGTTTCCAGTTCCTCTGCACCCCACTGCTCAAGCAGCCTCTGCTGACTCTGCCTGCCTGCCACCCCCCAAAGCTCCACAGATTCCTCCTGTGGTGGCACTCCAATAATCAGTGGTGAGCACCAGGGAGGAAAGGAGTACACAGAAGCTGGGCCGCGGGAAACAGGGGGGTGGGGCGGGCAAGGACTTAATTCAGGAACCGGACCAGAGGAAGAGTCGGCAGGGGAACGTAGCAGGGCGGAGGCCCCAGTGGATGGTGCATGGCGCCAGGAGGAGCAGCAGGGTCCAGGGAGGGTGTGGGAGGGAGGGAGGTCAGGAGGTAGCAGGAGGGAGCGGCAGGGTCCAGGAGGGGTGTGGGAGGGAGGGAGGTCAGGAGGTAGCAAGGTCCTGGTGGACAGGTACAGCATGCTCAGGAGGAGGGGCAGGGTCCAGGAGGGGGTGGCAGAGAGGGAGGTCGGGGGTCAGCAGGGCCCTGTGGAGAATGGCGTTTAGCTTCTTAGGGCTGTGGGAGCCTCGGAGGGTTTTGAGCACAGCAGTGACTTGATTTGCTAAACTGGCTGTTTCTGGTCCCACTGGCTTTTCCCTGCCAGCATTTGAACAGCACCTCTCACCCTGGCCACAGGCACGAGCTCTTTGGGGCAGACCAGCTTAATCCACATGACGTAGTCTCTCTCACTTCTGCAGAAATCGAGGAGTCTGCAGGGCTGCAGGAAAGAAGCTGCTCCGGGCCTCTCTGGAGGTGCCCAGCGCCCCTGGCATGCAGGCACCTCGCTCCAGCCCCTGCCCATCCTCACACAGCCCCCTCCCTCTCCTTCTCCTTAGATGACACTTATCATTGGATGAGGGTGTGCCTGAAAGCCAAAATGAGCTCATCTCAGTATCCTTAACTAATATACCGGCAAAGATCCCTTTTCCAAATGAAGTCACATTCACAAGTCCCAAGTGGACACGTGTTCTGGGGACACCATTCGCCTCGCCACAGCGTCTTTCCACCAAGCTGGGTCTCCACCTGCACTGTGCCCTCCCAAGCAGGGTCTCCACCTGCACTGTGCCCTCCTACCAAGCCAGGTCTCCACCTGCACTGTGCCCTCCGGGTCTCCAAGTGCTTGGCACACAGCAGGTGCCCAGTCAGTGTTTACTCAGTGAATGAATACAAGCTCAATTAGATGGGAAGGCTGGCCCACAGGCCACAGCTGCCCCCCAGGCCATAATGTCTTGTGAGAAGACAGCTGCCCTCAGGCTCCCCAGGAGCCTGCATCCCTCTGGACAAATTGAACTCACAGTGCTGGGCTCCGAAGAGCTGCCCTTCATCTGCACCTCTGCTCCTTTAATCACACATGGTTCCTTTTCATGTTTATTGAATAGACATCTTTATATTTCAGGAAAAAATGGGAAACAAAAACCCAAGGACCCTTTTGGCACTTGGCACTGAGAATCTATTAATTCATTGCTTGGCTGCAAGCCCTATTTTGACACTTGTGTGCGGCCGAAAGCGTTGTACCTGTGTTTCTCTGCGTTCTGCTTTTCTTCTGACCATTTAAAAAACTACTTTCCAGGCTGGGCGCGGTGGCTCACGCCTGTAATCCCAGCACTTTGGGAGGCCAAAGCAGGCGGATAACGAGGTCAGGAGATCAAGACCATCCTTGCTAACACGGTGAAACCCTGTCTCTACTAAAAATACAAAAAATTGGCTGGGCGTGGTGGCAGGCACCCGTAGCCACAGCCACTCGGGAGACTGAGGCAGGAGAATGGCTTGAACCCCGGGAGGCGGAGTTTGTTCTGAGCTGAGATCGCGCCACTGCACTCCAACCTGGGCGACAGAGTAAGACTCTTGTCTCAAAAACAAAAACTACTTTCCAAGCACCTGCGAAGCCCACATGGTTACCATTCGACAGCAGTAAAGTATTTCTGTGCTTTGCGATTGACACGGCACCCTCGCGAGCTGGCAGGTGTGTAGATTGCTTACACGTTTCTCGCTATTTTAGAAAATGAAGCTATAAGTCCTTTTGTAAATTAGGTCTTCCTCTGGGATAAGTTTCCAAAAGTGAAACTCTCTGGTCAAAGTATTTAATAGGCTTTATTAATCCATTTATTTACAAACCATTTTTTAAGAGCCTACACTATGAGCGAGACTCCACCGTACACGCTAGACGCGGCCCTCAGTGGGGAAGGCAGGCTGTGACAAGTGACGGCAGCTGTGGTGTGTCTCCCTTGGCAGGGCCTGGGGTGGGGGCATCTTGGCACCTCCCAGCACAGAGGCAGGTCCCAGGCAGTAGCAGGACACGTCGGGGTGAGGGATAGGGGGCTGGGGAGAGATCCTGGGGAGGCAAGCAGTTTGGACACCGGGAGCCTTTGCCCTTCTCAAAGCTAACAGCAGATGAGGAATAGAGGAACTCTGCCCACCCAGGCCATATCCCTCCATCCCATCTACCTTGGGTCCTTCTTACACTGCTCAGAGATGTTCCAAGCTCAGGCCTCCATTTCTACCCTCCAGGAGTTCCCCGTCTTGCTGTCTCCTGGGGACGTCCCAGGGCCACACCAGTGATGTGTCTAGGCCTGAGGACAAAGGTTGCAGCCAGGCCTGGGGGAGTGAACTGGAGCCAGCTAGTGCTGCCAGTCCTGCCACCACTACTGTAGGCTGGGACTGCCAAGGCACAGAGCCTCCATCTTTTTTTTTTTTTTTTTTTTTTTTTTTTTTGAGTCGGAGTCTCACTCTGCCGCCCAGGCTGGAGTGCAGGGGCGCGATCTCGCAGAGCCTCCATCTTAATGCACAGCTATATTCGCAGGAAGTCCCCGCAGCCTCCTCCCAGGGCTACAGGGAGTGTCGTGGAAAACCCTGCGCATGAAAATGCTTTGATGGGCATCAAGTGCTCCAAGGATCTAAGGAATGATACGTAGGGCTCTGTACGGAACGAAGTCAGTGAAACAGGGACACATCCCAAAATTACAGGGAAGAAAGATTAATCAAGGTAACACCATTCCGTAGGAGGACTGGACCACAGCTTTGAATGATCCAGTTTTGTATTTTGAATTTTTTTGGAGATGCTCACTCTGCCACCCAGGCTGGAGTGGAGTGGCACAATCACAGCTCATTGCAGCCTCGAACATCTGGGCTCCAGCAATCCTCCTGCCTTAGCCTCCAGAGTAGCTGGGACTACAGGTGCACACTGCCAGGCCGAAATAATTTATTATTTTTTGTAGAGGTGGGGTTTCTCCATGTTGCCCAGGCTGGTCTTGAGCTCCTGGCCTCAAGTGATCCTCCTGCTGGCCTCAAGCGATTCTCCTGCCTTGGGCTCCCAAAGTGCTGGGATTACAGGTGTGAGCCACCACGCCCAGCCAGATTTATGTTAAGTGAACTAACAGGCACCATCTCCTGCCCCGGATCCCAGTCTCCACACTGTCCCATGAACTCTGCCTCCCACATGTGACGACACTGGCCACTTCTCAGCATGGTCACTGCCATGTTGGGGGGGAGTGGGGGGCAGGTGGGTCTTAACCCTCTCCTAGTTCCCACTCCACCTCCTGCCGCCCCACCCCCACCCTCAGCCTGACAAACCACGAACCAAATCTCACTCTTTGTACGTTTCACATGAAAGGAATTCTAACAATACATGGTCCTTGACGTCTGGCTTCTTTTCTCATCACTGTTTCATTTTATTTTTTTATTGACGAATTGTACATACTCATGATGTTTGGATCCATATAATGTGTAGTGATCAGATTAGGGTAATTAGCTTACCCACCATCTTAAACATTTATCCCTGTTTTGTACTGGGAGTGCTCAACACCCTCCTTGCAGCTATTGGAAGCTGCATGCGGTCAGTAAGTGCAGAGTCATCCTACAGCAGTAGAGGGCTCTGGACCTCATCCCTCCTATCAGCTGGGACTGTCCTTTGACAGGTCTGGCGCACCGTCCTCACTGTGACCTCCGTGCAGCATGAATCACTTCGCTCCTTTCTCTGGCTCTCTGCGTCCAGCGCATGGACCAGCCACCTCCACTCCTGCCCGTTCTCCACACATGGGCCTGCGACTCAGACAACCCCACTCCCTCTCGCTCACCAGGTTTCAATCCAAGCTCCCACTGGGGCCTAGGAGCGCAGTGGCTGTGGCTGCCACGTGCCCACCAACCTGGCCCTCCCCACTCTGTCTTACCCACAGCCTCGGCCCCACCTCGCACCCCTGGAATGGAGGCCTCCCCTGCGTGGACGCTGCCTGCTCTTCCTGGGACAGTCCTTCTCTCTCGCCTCTGGTCCAAAATAGCACCTACCACGTCCTTCCTGGCCCTCCCTCAGGGCTGGCTCCCAGGATGCAAAACTGAAAAGGGGTGCCTCCCTCTGCGGCCAGCCCTGCCCTGCAGGACCTGGGTAAGTACTGGAAGGCCCTCGTCTCCCCAAGTGCCTGCCTGCCCTGTGGTGTTAAGTGTAAAGTCAGAGTCAACCCAAAGGCCACTCAAACACATTTGGTGAACGGATTTTAGCTCATCCAGTGAAAAACCACTTTCATAATGTGGATGGTGACCTGTGCCATTGGATGGGGAAATCACAATTCATGGCTGGCTGGATTCCCTGGGCCCTGCAGGCCGGCAGGGCCGTGTGGGGTCAGAGCTCGGGACTCAGGGAGCAGCCCGCACTTCCCATTTCTGCATTTGTCTCCATCGCTCAGCTCATGGTGCAGAGTATTTCCCCACAGAGTTGAGGACGGGGACTCTCTGCCTGTCTCACTCCCACTGACATAACTGATCAGGATGATAGGGCTTGGCTGTGTCCCCACCCAAATCTCATCTGGAATTGTAGCCCCCACAATTCCCACATGTTGTGGGAGGGACCTGGTGGGAGATCATTAAATCATGAGAGTGGTTCCCCCATACTGTTCACATGGTAGTAAGTCTCACAAGATCTGATGGTTTTATAGAGGAAACTCCTTTCTCTTGGCTCCCATTCTCTCTTGCCTGCCGCCATGTAAGACATGCCTTTCACCTTCTGCCATGATTGTGAGGCCTCCCCAGCCACGTGGAACTGTGAGTCTATTAAATCTTTTTCTTTATAAAATACCCAGTCTTGGGTATGTCTTTATTGGCAGTATGAAAACAGACTAGTACACGGGGAAATTGTTGTTTTCAGAAATGCCCTGTGTTGCAATAACTGGAAGGTGCTCCTCCATACAGACCTTGTTGTTACTCCCTGCTCCCCCAGGGCTGGGCAGCTTGAACCCGGTGCTGGGATCCTGCAGTTATTACAAGGGCAGCTGCGGCGCCAGCCCCAGAACTTCTCCTGTTCAAGAGCACTCATGAGGGCGCAGGAAGAGAGTGAACAGTGACTGTTGGTCAGGCCAAGCGGAGGTGTGGGCAGCAGATGCCCTGTGCATGCTGGCTCACACAAGCAGCTCCCAGGCCCCAGGATCTGCCAGGGTCTCCACTGGCAGGGCAGCTGGGCATGGTAGAGACGGTGGTGTCCCCAGGCAGAGAATGGGGATCGCTCCTGGTATCTCCTTAAAGGTAAGTGGGGGCAGGGAAATAAACAGGCAGAGCACAGAGGACGTTAGGGCAGGGGGCTGCTCTGCGTGACACTGAAACGGTGAATACGTGTCATTATGCGTTTGCCCAAACCCATCGAAGGCACAACACCGAGGGGGCCCTAAAGTAAACTGCAGGCTGAGGGATGGCGACGGGTCAGTGCAGGCTCGCGCCCCTGGAATGGAGTCCTCCTC
Source organism: Papio anubis (assembly GCF_008728515.1). Taxonomy (NCBI): domain Eukaryota; kingdom Metazoa; phylum Chordata; class Mammalia; order Primates; family Cercopithecidae; genus Papio; species Papio anubis. Next base: position 123,880,635 of record NC_044985.1, read on the forward strand.
TGCGTGGACGCTGCGTGCTCTTCCTGGGAGAGTCCTCTCTCGCCTCTCGTCCGAAATAGCACCTGCCATGTCCTTCCTGGCCCTCCCTCAGGGCTGACTCCCAGGACACGGACCCTCTGGTGGGGAACAAGGGGAACAAGGATGCATGTGTGGGGCAGAGGGCATGCGGAAAATCTCTACCTTACGCTCAGGTTTGCTGGGAACCTAAAACTACTTTTAAAAAAGTAAGTCTTGGCCAGGTTGTGGTGACTCATGCCTGTAATCCCAGCACTTTGGGAGGCCCAGGCGGGCAGATCACCTGAGGTCAGGAGTTCGAGACCAGCCTGGCCAACATGGCGAAACCCTATCTCTACTAATAATAAAAAAAATTAGCTGGGCACCGGGCATTGTGGTGCATGCCTGTAATCTCAGCTACTCGGGAGACTGAGGCAGGAGAATCACCTGAACCCAGGAGGCGGAGGTTGCAGTGAGCCGCGATCGTGCCACTGGACTCCAGTCTGGGTGACAGAGTGAGACCCTGTCTCAAAAAAAAATAAAAATAAAAATAAATAAAAAAGAAATAAGTCTTAAAGAAATAAATACAAGTGATGTAATCTTTTCTGGAAGCCCCAGCTGCCCTCCCCTCGTGTGTCCGTGGCCACATGCCCCCTCTTGACCAATCAGGAGCAGAGGGGAGGGCTGGGGGCAGTCCGCAGTGGCCACCCTAGAGGCACTCACTGCACAGCTGTAATTGTGAAAAGGTCAAGAACCTGCCAACATGAGCCCATGCACTCTACTTTGCCATCGGTTTTTAAAACCAACGGGACTGAACCAAAGCTTCTATACCATAATATGCACCCATTTGGAGTGTGCAACTCAATGACGTTTTTAGGAAATTTACAGAACTGCATAACCAGCACTGCGGTACGATTTTAGAACATTTCCATCTCTGAAAAAGATGCCCCCATGCCCATGGGCAGTCACAGCCCGTTCCCCTTCCTCCCAGCCCCTGGCAACTACTCATCTACTTTCTGTTTTCCATTTGTCAATTCTGGACATTTCAAATAAGTGGCATCATACACTGTGTGCTTTTAGTGGCTGTTGTCAAGGTTCATGCACGCGGTGGCCTGGACCCCAGCTTCATTCATTTTATGGCCTAATGAGTCTGCCATGTGTATGCACCAGTCTCCTCACCCAACCCTCAGCTAACCGGTATGTGGGCTGCTCCCACTTTTTGGCTATTGTGAATCATGTGCTCTGAATATCCACAGACAAGACTCTGTGAGGACATGTGCGTTCCATGTTCTTCAGTTGATACTGATTCTCCTCATTTATTTTTTGAGGAACCACCAGGCTGTTTTCCAAAGCAGCAGGGCCATTTTACACCCACTGACAACACACAAGGGTTCCAGTTTCTCCACATCCTCGTCAGCGCCGTTACCGTCTGCCTTTTTATTACAGCCATTCTGGGGGAAGCCCAACTTTTAATGTACCAAATTATTGGTAACACACCTCACAGCTGATCATGACTGCTCACAGCACCCTAATGTGCCTCACTGTCACTGGCTGGGGCCACGGAGCCATGGTTTAAATTCTTGGAGAGCAGCCACAAATACTACCGTACTTTTGTGGCTCTGTTTGGCTGGTGGCCTTTTCCCCGGATCCCTGACGCCAAGACAGCCTAGGGGATGAGAGAAGGGGGCCCAGTGCTCGGCCGCAATCCCAGCATCCCACTCCCCAGCAGTCTCCCCTTCTCGGACAGCTCCTCCATCTCTCAGGGCCTCAGTTTCCCCATCTGCGAATGGGGGTGATAATAGCATGCAGCTCACAGCACCGTCATGTGGAATAAACAGGTTAAGGGGCAGGAGGAGCTTGGAGAGCCAGCCGGGCCATGCACACCTGAAGCGTGGTGATGGCAGTACTCTGCCCGTTACAGACACTGGCCGTCCAGGCTGGCTGCCCCGACCCTGCGCTACTCCCTGCACTGCACAGACACCCCCCGAGGACAGCCCTCACCTGCACTGAGGTGGCTGCTGGCCCGGGCAGTCACTGATGCACACGGGGTTTATACCTTTTATCTCCAACTTGTGCAACAGGTCAGTTGCTTCCTGGTTTGTCAGAGGCTGTATGATCGAGAATGATCAATGGAGAAGCCCTTCTGTGTATGATCAATGGAGAATGATCCATGGAGAATGATCCATGGAGAATGATCCATGGAGAATGATCCATGGAGAATGATCAATGGAGAATGATCAATGGAGAATGATCCATGGAGAAGCCCTTCTGTGTATGATCAATGGAGAATGATCAATGGAGAATGATCCATGGAGAATGATCAATGGAGATCAATAGAGAATGATCCATGGAGAATGATCAATGGAGAATGATCAATGGAGAAGCCCTTCTGTGTATGATCAATGGAGAATGATCAATGGAGAATGATCCATGGAGAATGATCAATGGAGATCAATAGAGAATGATCCATGGAGAATGATCAATGGAGAAGCCCTTCTGTGTATGATCAATGGAGAATGATCAATGGAGAAGGATCCATGGAGAATGATCAATGGAGAAGCCCTTCTGTGTATGATCAATGGAGAATGATCCATGGAGAATGATCCATGGAGAATGATCAATGGAGAATGATCCATGGAGAATGATCAATGGAGAAGCTCTTCTGCGTGTGTGGGCTTCAGGATGCCTCTTCCAGGATGCCCTGGGAGGCGGCTACTTCCAGGGCAGCGTCTCTTCCTGTCCAGTGCGGTCTGCTCCCGGGCAGCTGTGGTTAGTCCACTGCCGTGATCTCTGGATCTCAGTCTCCTCTCTGAGGTCTGTCTTCCCATGAGCTGCCCTGGGGGGTCTGCAGGGTGAACTCGCCCAGATGCCAGCACAGGAGACCTATGGATCAGTTTAACGGGGGCGGCTAGGAAGCGAGGCTGGGGAGGGTGCAGATCCTGGCAGGAGTGAGAAAGTTTCACAGAGAAGACGCGCGGTGAATGCACTATCCAGCGAGTATCGGTGCACAAGTGCATGAGCTGAACAACACACACTCAGCAGAGCCAGAGGGTCGGCAGCCCCCGCGGACGGCTTGGTTCCTGTTCAGCCGTTGGGTTGGAGGAAACAGTGCTCAGCGGAAAGACGCTGCCTCCCGAAGCCCCGAAATGCTCTGCTTTTGCAGGGCTTGGGCAGATGTAAGCTGGTGGCCCTGAGCGCCCAGGCGTGGGGAGGATCCTCGGACCCGCGAACAGTCAGGATCTAGCTGCCCGCGTTTCATCCCCATGAGACTCACTGAGTGGAAAGGGAGGCCTTGGGGTCTGTCGGGTTTCTGCCTTGGCGAGCCCCAACATACCAGCCAGTGTCTTCTGGACACTTTCCAAAGAGGTGATTTATCCAAACCAGCCCCAGCAGGGCACCTGCTGAAATGCTCCTGGGTTTGTGGAGAGGGTGAGTGGAACTCGGGCGAGAGAGTGGTAGAACCACAAAGGAGCAAAGCCCACATCTGTCCCAGGAAGTGACGCTGAAACAGCTTCCTGGGGGGCCACCTGCTTACTCCAACATTTCTGCCATTACTGAAGGCGTTTCTGCTCTTGCCACACTTTTTGTTTGCTTTTGTATTTTTAAGGTGAATCATTTTGGGGGGACAAAGATTATACAAGTTCATTCTGAAGGATTTGAGCCATGCAGAACATTCAAGAAATGGTGAGAGGTATTTGTAATGTCTAAAGTTTCCAAATCAGAAAGGAATTTCTCCATATCAACAAGGAAGGGACGGCTAACCTAGCCAAAGAGGAGCAAAGGATGCAAACAGGCAATGGAAAGAAGAAGTCCAGGGACTGCCAGGCACACGGAAACAGGGCACCACCCACTGGAAGCACTGGCCCTGGGGACAGTCGGGAAGCTGATAATCCCAGCTGTGGGAGACGAGGGCCACGCGGCCCCTCCTCGAAACGGCTGCAGTGCAGGCCAAGCTGCGATTCCATGGGGCAGCCAGCCCTCCTCAGTCAGGAGAGGCCTGGCAACAAGTCTGCCCAGGCTTGGCAGCTCAGCCCGGGGAAGGGTCATGTCTTGCTCAGGTGTCTGGTATGACTTGGGGGTAGGCTCTGCTTCCCACCGCCTCTGAGGAACCCAGGCGGCTGAAAGCTCCGCCTTCCACAACAGGGGTTGGCAAACCTTCTGTTAAGGGGCTGGAAGGTGAAGACATCACATCCAGCTTTGCAGGCCATACAGCCTCTGTTACAAACACTCAACTCCAGGCAAAACCAGCCACGGATGACATGTCGTGGCTGTGTTCCAATAAAGCTTTATTTACAAAAACAGGTGGTGAGTGGGATGCGGCCCCCAGGCAAGTTTGCCAGTCCTGAGCTAAAACACTGGCAGTCACCGTGGCAAGGGAAGAGAGTGTGTGGCATAAGGATCTCACCACGGCTTGTCATTGCTTTGGCCCAGAAATGACACTGTCATGGCTATTCCCAGCCTGGGGACAGAATGAGCCACACTGCTGGAAGTACAGTCTGAGTTTCCAGAAGGAGGCAAGGATTGAATATTGATGAACATGGGTAATGCCTCGCACATCCAGCAATGTTATTCTTTGATAAATTTCTCCAAGTAAATTTTTACACAGATCCATAAGGAGATACGTGTGTTAAAAGGTAATTTTCAGAAAAAAAATAAAACCATGACTCTCATAGAAATATAAAAAGGAACACATGTTTGAAATTTAGTCTATTCACTTATCAAGGAAGGGATGAGACAGATGTTATCACCAGTTCAAAATAGAATCCAAAGAATAGCCACACTTAGAGATCAGAGATATTTAAATCAATATGCAAGTGAAGGCAAACCGGGCTCTCCCCTGGGGACGGGAGGTATGAACTGGATTTCCACTACATAGCACAGAACATTCCCGTCTATCTGAATTCTTTTGGATTGCCACCGGTGACCTACAAGGAACAGAGTTATAAGATAGTTCTAAATAATGACTGAGTAGAATCAAACAACCTTGAGGAGTGTTCTCTAGGCAATGCACAGTTTCCTGTGAACCACAGATATTTTTCTCCACATGTGAGGTTCTTCCTGCAGCACTGGAAGGCCGTCTGGGTACCCACCACCCAGGAAGGGTAAGTGAAATTGGACAGCAGCAAGGACACTACAAGGTGCAGAAACGGGCAAGCCAGATGCACCCACAGCAATGACGAAGGAGCTTACAGAGGCAGTGCTGAGTGCCTCTGGGTAAGCTGGTGGCCCTGAGCGCCCAGGCGTGGGGAGGATCCTCGGACCCGTGAACAGGCAGGCCGGGCGCGGTGGCTCACGCCTGTAATCCCAGCACTTTGGGAGGCCGAGGCGGGCAGATCACGAGGTCAGGAGATCAAGACCATCCAGGCTAACAGGGTGAAACCCCATCTTTACTAAAAAATACAAAGAATTAGCCGGGCGTGGTGGTGGGCGCCTATAGTCCCAGCTATACGGGAGGCTGAGGCAGGAGAATGGCGTGAACCCTGGAGGTGGAGCTTGCAGTGAGCTGAGATCACACCACTGCACTCCAGCCTGAGCGACAGAGCCAGACTGCGTCTCAAAAACAAACAAACAAACTAACAAAAAAACACACAGGCAACAGACATATGACCCATAACCATTTATATTCCTTAAAAATGCAAACACATGAAACAACGTATTATGTCAGAACACACAAAAAGATCTATCAAGCACAGGGAATGCCAGCCTCCTGAGACAAGGGCAATAGGAGTGGCGCGTAGGGTAAAAATAAATATCATCACAAACAGGGACAGGCACTTCCCACGCCCGATGATGAGAATGCACCAGGGGCGTAGAACTGTGGCTATTCCAACCTCGCTGTCAGAGGTTCCTTCCTCTCCATCAAAACGACAAAGTTCAAGGACATGGTGGCTCACACCTGTAATCCCAGCACTTTGGAAGGCCGAGGCGGGAGATCCCCCAAGGTCAGGAGTTCGAGACCAGCCTGGCCAATATGGTAAAACCCCATCTCTACTGAAAATACAAAAATTAGCCAGGCATGATGGCGCATGTTTGTAATCCCAGCTTCTCAGGAGGCTGAGGTGGGAGAATGCTTGAACCTGAGAGGCGGAGCTTGCAGGGAGCCAAGATCGTGCCACTGCACTCCAGTCTGGGCGACAGAGTAAGACTCCGTCTCAAAAAAAAAAAAAAAAAAAAAATAAAAAAAAAGTTCTAGGAAGAAAGGAAAAAAAATTCCAAATTCCTCTCTTCAGGAAAACCACCTACATCAGTGAACAACGCCCTGATATTTTTACGCCTGTATAGCAACAGAAAGACAGGTATGATTTCATGAAATGGGATCTATCGATGCTTTTTAAATTACATTTAATATCAGTTTTCAACATAAGCAAATGAAAGTAAAACTAGTGAATTTTCTGCACCAAAACCGTATGGACCTTAGATTTTAAAATCCCCTGAAATGAGAAAAACAAATGGATTCTGTATATTGAAAGATCACACGATGTGTGCACAAACTATTTCACTTGGAATCCCTTCGGTCTAAACACCAATGAGTCTTCTACCAACTGCCTTTGTCCATCTTCCTATAAATTAGATTTACACATACAAAGTGCGTAACAGTTTTCATCCCTCTACCACGTTTACCTTTACTTACTGTGGCTGTCTTCAGCCTTTCTTCTAGGGCAGCGGTGTTCACGCTGCAGTGTGCACTGGAATCACTTTGCTAAACGCAGATGCCGCTAAGGCCCACCAGCCAGGGCGCCTGAGCCAGCAGGCCTGGGTGCGACCTAGACACCTGCATTTCCCACAAGCTCCCAGACGGAGGCTGGGGCCGCTGGTCCAGGAGCCACACGTGGAGAACGACTGATTTCTGTCAATAGCAATTTCAGCCTTGCTATGTTGTTCATTGCTGTTTGAAATGTATTGGTTCGGTACTGACACTGCTTTGGTTTTCAGTTTGCTTCCTGAGGTCTGACATCTTATTTTCATTTCTTAAGTCTTATATATTTTTAACATTTATTTTACTGAATTCATGTTCTTATCAAACTGTTCTCTTAGGCAAAGCACAGGAATGGTTTTTTCTGTTCACGAGCTGTGCGTCCTCTGCCCTCTGCACGTTTACCTTGCGCACGCTGTGGTCCCTTCTCCAGCACTGAGTCACGGGTTTCTCTGTGGGACGCTGGCCTGTCGCTTGCCCTCCCCTTCCCCGCCTTTCCATCCTATTCAAGCCTGAGCAGCTCTGACCGGGTCTTCATATGCTTTAACTGAGCCCTGGAGGGGTTTTAACTCTTTCCACAAAACCTGGCAAAGGCTCGTCTTCCCCTCTTAGACACGGGAAACCCAGGCAGTTTGTGTTCAGGCCACCTTCAGGAAGCCTGCAAGGATGGTGGTGGCAGGAGGAGCTCAGCTGAAGTCGGAGAAAGTTTGTTCAAATGCTGAGGCTCTGCCGCTGCTCTGGAATCCTGTGAAATGGCCCGGACCAGAGCTGGCTTCACCTCATGATAGGGGGAGTGGTGCGTCCAGTCCCGGCCGCAGGCCACGCCCACAGGCCAACGCATCCCTGGAGCCGCCACTTCTTACGGAGAGTTTCAACTCACTGCTATCTTCCCATGTCTGCCAGAGGCATTGCAAGACTCCTGTCTCCAGATTCGAAGCACAGAGGTGGCCTGGGCTCCGCTTGTGTCCCAGTGGGACTCGAACTTGTCGAACTTCTGCTCTGCTCTGAAATCTTCTGCTTCTTTTCTTGGCTATTTTTTTTTTTTTTTTTTTTTTTGAGGTGGGGTCTCATTGTGCCACACAGGCTGGATGGAGTGCAGTGGCACAATCAGAGCTCACTGCAGCCTCAATTTCCTGGGCTCAAGTGATCCTCCCGCCTCAGCCTCCCAAAGTGCTCGGATTACAGGTGTGAGCCACCACACCTGGCCTTTGGCTACCAATTTTCAAAGCGTATGGCCTTGTTTGTTTTCTGCTGGGATTATTTTTCTAGTTTTTCCTTTCTATTCTGTTAGGGACTGGGGGCAGGACACTGTGATTCTGCTTAATCCTGCTGTCTTTGACATTTGTTTGAATGTCCATGAGCATAAGAATGTGTCTGATTTGGGGAGCAGGCCTCGCTCAGCACCGACAGCCCCTCGTGGCACAGCACTGGCACCCCCCAGTGTTCAGTAAGCACAGTGGCTAAGAGATGAGCAGATGGGTGTGAGCACTGGATACTCCCTGCGGCCCCACTGCAGAGCTGGACCTGCAGCCCAAGACTCCTTGGGGGTGAAGGGTCTAGGGTCGGTCCCTGTCCCTGGACAGTGATGAAGTCAAGAGCATGGGGCAGCGTCTGTCCCTTTTATGGGGGGAAGCTGAGGCTGCTGGGGGCAGTGCCTGTCCCCAGATGTCCCCAGACTCAGGTGCTCTGCTCCTTCCTTCCCGTACATCCTGGGCCTCCCTGTGTCCTGAGAGCCTGCGGCCGCCTGGCTAGTCCAGTTGCTGGTCCTCCCCCAGGTGCAGGGCACCAGTGCCCGCACAATGAGCCACCCTGCCCCTGAGAGGAGGCACATGACTCAGCACACCCCCTCCTGGCATTGCTGTCCTCCTGCCAAGATCCTGAGGCCATGCCAGAAAGGACCTGGGGCTAGCCTAGACCTTTCCATCATTTCACGTAGGCAGCAGCCTTGCCAAGGTCCCCCGGGGGCAAAGTGGCTGTTTGGGCCTGGCCTCTGCTCCAGCCTGGCGTCCCCCATGCTGAGTGTGGCCCCAGGCCCAGCGCTGCAGGCTGTGATCCCAAGGCTGCGCCTCTGGCTCTGACCTCTGGCCACAGGTCAGGCTGGGTGCCTGGCTGGCCACCTCCCCTCACAGTGCTGTCAGACTCTCAGTGAACTCATGGGGGAAATGATTTCCTTTCTGTGTGAATTCAGGCTGGGTGTGGACAAGCTAGGAGGTACAGTTTCCTCCACACCTGTTTGGAGGTGATTTTCTTCAAGGAACTGGCAGCCTGGATCAAGAAAAATGACTCGCAGCCGACAAAAACCCCAGGTATTCCAAGGAAACAAAATCAAACACCAATGTGCCTAATGGAAGCCTCTGGCTGCCTGGAGAGCCCGGCTCGGCAGTCCCTGGTGGCCCCAGGGCCTCTGCTCGCTAATTAGCCAGGGTTTCCAGTTCAAGGAGCAAGCTCTGTCCATGCCAAGAGCCACCTGCCCCTGTCCCCAGAGCCTTGGGGCCATAGTAACTTGGGAGTGAACTGGTCCCCAAAGCTCAGCCAACCCACTGCCATCAGCAACAGAAGGCAGAGGCTGCAGGACCACCCTAGGTTGCGCCCCACCCAGAGCTCATCTCCAGACACAGCCACGGGGATGACTTCCCAGGGAGCCTGTGGAGGCTGTTTTTTATTGCAAGGTCCCTCCCGAGACAGAATTCCATGGTTTTGGTAGCAGCCTCCCCAGCAAACCTCCCTGCCTCTCCTCTTTCTCTATCCTCTACAGAAACCCAGGCATATGTGCAGCCGTCAGAGCCCCAGCACCCCTCCCACAGGAGGGCCTGACTGGGGAGGAAATGATAAGCTACTTCCCAGGTCAATGGCAGGCGCTGAGCAGGCGGCTCTGCAAACACTGGCCTCCTTCATTCGCACAACCTCGGCCGCAGCGCCATCATTCCTCCGCTTCGAAGCCAGGAAGACACGAGCTCACAGATCAGCAATTTGCCCAAAGTCACGCTGCTGCTGAGTGGAGACTGGAAACCAGAGCCTCCTCACTACCAAGACCAAGCTGCTCACCTCTGAGCATCGCTCTCGCTCCAAAGACTCTGGGATGCCCCTCGGGGGACGAGTGGACACCCTCTGACCGGAGCACAGGCTGCACCGCGAGGCTCCCTGCGCCCCACCAAGCCGGTCAGGGCTGCAGTCTGCTCGGTATGGCCAGGCTGGGAGGATCCTGGGGTCTGAGGCTCCCTCCACGGAGTACTTGGCCACACACTGGTCCTTCATGAACAGTTTTCTCATGGAATGGATCAGTTGGCCCTGGGATGAAAGCCAGCATGTCAGAGCAGAGGCATCTCCAGAGCTTCCACCCAGTTACTTTGTACTTTTTAAATACACAGTGAATGCACACAGCAGGAGAAGTGCTGCAACTCAACCACACATCATGGTCAAAAGTGCAGAGTGGACCACTCCAGACCCCCCTGAAGGCCGTCCCCAGGCTGCAGGGCCCACAGGGCTCTGGGACTGCAAGCCAGAAGCGTCCTGTGTGCAACCCAGGTGCCAGGAGCAGGAGGATGGGAGAGGAGACTGCGCTGAGAATGGGATCTGCTTACGGACAGAAAGCAACCCAGAGCCTCACATAATGAGCTGCACCCCAAGATCAGGACAGGAGAGGAGGGCCCCAGGGATTCCGTTCTGAACAGGGAGCCCAGGGTTCCAGGGCAGACGTGTCCCTTGCAGATTTCCAGAGAGAGGGGCCACACCTTGGCAGCTGTGTTGTTCGGCCCCTGCTCCAGTGACTTCTCGAAGTTGAAGAAGGATGGCTGCACGCTCCTCCCACCTGCTCCTCTTACCCTCCCAGGCAGGCACCCGGCCACTCGAGTCCCTCAAATCCCAGGTGGTCATGAGCCCTGCACCCCATACTGCAGCTCCGGCCCCAGCAGATGGGGCGATGGGTACAGTGATGAGCTGGGAGGGTTTCCGAAGGGTAGGGCGTTACTGGGGGAAGACGTCCCTTTCCACCAACTATGGAATTAGCTCATTAACCCGCATGCTCTGTGAGGTTCTGGGCCTGCAAATCCCTAAGCGATGCCTCCAAGGGCCCTCCCCGCAGGCACTGCGCTCAGGGCCATGGAGTGAACCTCAAGCCCAAGGGCCTCATTGCAATCACAAACACCCCCACATCGTCCAGGGATCAAGGTCAACGCTGATGGACGCTACACCTTCTCCAGCCCAGCTCCAGCTCATCTCAATGAATCCCTTTGCTGTCCACATAAAAGCTTTGAGTTCAACGGCTCCTGACGCCGGTGCAGGACCTCCCTGAAGGAGGCGGGACCAAGGTTCTGTCAGGCACACCTCACATGGATGTGTGCCCAGGCGTGCTAAGTGCACTCACTCCCTTGAGTCAGATTTTGGGGAAAGTCGGAGTGAGGCTCCTGCAGGCAGAGAGAAGGCTACAAGCACAAGCTCTGGGGCCTGAGGTCCTCATGCTGGCAATGCCTGCCGTGTGTCTCTGATGCCCTGCCTAACTTCACTGAACCTCAGGCTACCTTTGGTGAAATGAGGATAAGGCCACGGCCTCACAGGGTTGGTGGAAGGAGAGAGGGAGCCCTGTATGAACTGCCAGGGCAGTGTCCAGGAGAGGGACGCCCAGCCCATGGCAGTGGGTCCTGTGCCTCCCATGGGACTCCTCAGTCCCATAGCCCAGTGCTCAGCAGGGAGTGAGGGTGGGATCCTGAGTAAGGAACTGGGATCCAGGCTGCAGTGCAGCCCCTTCCTCTTGGGGCCAGAATCCCTGGAGACCTAGACCAGGCCACCTGGGGCCGTCCGGCCTGCTCACACCGCTTGGACCATGGCCCGGGACATTATCTGGCAGCAGGCATCCGTGCCTGGGAGTACCAAGAAGTCATGCCAGAACAGCCCTGTACCAATGCAGGTGCCTGAGGCCTGCATCCCACACCAACTCCCAGAGTCCCCAGGGACAGAGCTCCCGGGGACCACAGAGGAAAACGGCTCGGCGACTGTCCTGTGCGACTGCCTTCTCCACGCCCCACTGGGCCAAATGCTCGGCCTAAGGAAGAAGCTGGACAAAGACTGGGAGGCCCCTGCTACCAGACACAGACAGGCATGGTCCCTGCCTCTTCAGGGCCCACCAAGCCCCGCCCTCTCTGCCTACCAGACAGACAGGGACCGCCCCTGACTCTCTGGGGCCCAGAGCAAGCCCTGCCCTCTCTGCCGAGCCTCAGGCCTCCAGGCCCAGGATCCCCATGGGGCTCCTCCCCAGGGCTCCTCTCACACTCCGGCCTTCCTGGTGCCATGAGCTCCTGCTCCATCCACTGAAGGCCTCAAGGACTATGCAACAGGCCAGTCTAGTTCTTGTTGCCAGATGGCAAGAGGGGCAAGGGCTCCAGGAAGCACTGGGGGGTGCCTCAGCACGCCCACAGCAGCGATACAACCTGCAGGGCCCAGTGCAAGACAAAAACGGGAGGCTCTTGTCCAAAACTTGTCGATTCAGGACGGCCACAGCTGCACATTAAACCAAGTGTGCGCCCTTCCTGAGCGTGGGCACTGGGTGACCATGTGCACAGGTGTGCCTGCCCTTCAAGCTGGCCCTCCAAGTCCAAGTTAGCCAATTTACATCCTCAGGCGATGAGGTGGGGGAGGTGAGGTGGGGGCACAAGCTCTGCCATCACTACAGCTGTTTGAGCAAAAGCCCAGAGGTTCCATTAACAGCAAGGCTCAGGATTGTGCACAATTCTTAGGGAAAGAGAAGCTCATTTCCACCAACACCTAAGAGCTGGAACCTCCTGGCCCTGCCCACATGTCCCTCTTCCCAGCCTCAGTCATGCACTCCAGAGACGAAGCCAGGCTGTGCTCAGGACAATGGCCTCCGGGCTGCTCTTCTCCCTTTGGCCCCTCAAGGCCCTGTTCAGAGGCTCCCTGTGGTCTCATTCAAGGCTGGTTCTGCAGCTGGGTCCTGAGCCCCCACGGGACAGAAGATAACTGGGACATCTCCACAGCCTCTGCTCCACAAGTGGCAATGGAAAAGTAACAGGCTTTTGAAACACTGCACTAACTTGACCTTGTTCAGGGTCTACAGCCCACTGTCCATTTCGCAGCTGTAAGTGGAGTCGCTGGAAAACCAAATGTAAAAAGCAGCAGGACTGCCCAAGCAAAGCTGCCAAGGCTAAAAGCCCAGCCATCTTGAAAGCACGAATACACGTTGGTGGGACCTGGATCCGGACTCGAGCCTCCAGCATTCCAAATACAAAGACAAACTAGGGCTTGCAAAGGCGGCTCGGATGCCAGCCTGACAATGCAATTCAGTGTGTCCCTTCATCTTCCACAAAGCCAGGCCTCCAGTGGGTCTGGGACAGAAAAAACTAGAGCCAGCTGAAGTGGCCCTCCCTCCTTGGGGACTTCACCGAGCCTCGTGCCATCCTGGCCTAGGCAGGAGCCAGCAGAGGCCTGTGTATTTATTTTGCAGGGAACGGTTCATACAAAGATAAAGCAAGTAGGCTTCCGGCCTTGGGCAGGCTTTCTCATTGCTTAAACCCCACAAATGCAAGGACACATGTCTTTCTTTGGGATGGATGTATGAGAGCTCATCATGACCAGAATAGCATCAGGATTTTAAGGTAAAATCAAAGCAAACCAACTGCTGATTGAGTGGATTCTTCCAACACTGGTGCAGACAGAAGCCTGGGCAGGAACGAGCACCAACATTTGCGTCTGAGGAGCAAGACGCACGGCTCGGAGGGCAAAGCCAGTTAGAAATTGTACAGATCATTTGTGTCTGAGGAGCGAGATGCATGGCTCAGAGGGTGAAGCCAGTTAAAAATTGTACAGATCAGCTTCAGACGTCCAACCTGACTGGACTGCAGCTGCCCAGGTATTTGGTCAAACATGATTTTGGGGGTGTATCTGTGGGGGATGAGATCAGCATGTGACCTGGTGGATTCGGGAAGGCAGGCGGCCCTCCCCAGCGTGGGCAGGCATCCTCCAATCCGCTGAGGGTCCGGAAAGAACAGAAAGGTGGTGGAAGAAAGAATTCCCACTCTCTGCCTGTTTTTTGTTTTTGCTTTTGGTTTTGGTTTTTGGTTTTTTTAGAAACAAGGTCTTCTCTGTTGCCCAGGCTGGAGTGCAAACTCCTGGGCTCAAGCAATCCTCCCACCTCAGCCTCCCACGTAGCTGGGACAACAGGCGTGTGCCACCACACATTTTTTCACTTTTTGAAGAGACAAGGCCTCACCTATGTTGTCCAAGCTGGGATCCAACTCAGCCTCAAGCGACCCTCCCACCTCAGCCTCCCAGAGCACTGGGATTACAAGCGTGAGCCACCGTACCTGACACTGGCCTGTTGAGGTGGGACATTGGTCTTCCCTTGGACTGGAACTTGCACCACTGGCTCTCCTGGGTCTCCAGCTTGCACACAGCAGATCTTGGGGCTTCTGAGCTTCCAGAATCCTTATCATAACTGTCTCCATATCTCTACCTCCTGTGGGTCCGGTTATCAGGAGAGCCCTGACTGAGCCTGAACCTGGACCCACCACATTCCATCTGGGAGACGGGAGAGGTCCCACCCTCAGAACCCATTTTCTTATGTACATGATGGCAGAAAAATCAGGCTGTCCCAACCTGCAGCCAGGCTTGCTGTGAGAATCTAGGGAGGGGGCACACCTCAGAGTGGGCTCACGAAGTGGTGGCAGAGATTTAGAAAGGTTTCCAGTCCTTGTAGCTCCTCTGCCCCATGCTGTGTGGCTCTGGTCATTCCTCAGCAGCACAGGCTGGCCCTGTTCTAAAGAAGCTGAGATGATGCATCTCCTGCCAGCCAGACAGCTGCCCATCACTCACAGCTTCCTCAGGGATCCCTCAGGCCCCCCAGTCCGTGAGTGGACAAGAGGTCTGCTGTGGGCATGCCTTGGCCCAAGCGGGAGGCTCAGGGCTCCCGGCCCACCACCTTCTTCACACAGCTCCAGTCCACCAAGCTGCCCCCTCAGAGCACGCCCTTTGGAAGTCTGGGGAACGGTTCCTCCCTGTTCCCCGAAGACTCTGTTTTTAGGCATCTGAAATGTAGATGTAAACACTGACCTTTCCCATCTGTGTTTAGACCTGGTGCCCTCAGTGTAGGGGCCCCACACAGGCAAGGCCTGTGCATGTCACACGGCCACCATGTGCAGGTGAGTGACAGCCGCATGCCTGTCTCTGTCCCCGTGGTCGGCTGTGCAGACCCCTGCTCGTGCCTGCAGCTTCATCCCGGTGTCACAGAAACGCCACACAGCTCCGTTCTGTGATTCAAGTAGGTGCCTGTCTAGTTGTGTGACACTGTCCAACAATTACGGGGCAATTGTTCCCACTGCTCCCACGACTGCTTCAAAGAGGCTTCGAGTCAGCGTCCCACTGGCCACCTGCTGGCCAGGGCTTCCAGTACATTCCGCTTCAGCCCCTGGTTCCTTTGTCAGGTAGCTGCTGAGCTTGGAAGGAGTGCAGAAGGGCCCTGCTTCAGAGGATTATTGGCTTTTGAAGTGAAAAACCCTAAAACAATGCTGACACTTCCCGTTTCAGTCTCATCTTTGAGTCTGGATTTTCGCCGGGGCTCTGTGGCCCTTTCCTGCAAACATCTGATCACGAGTCATCAGAAGGAGAGGCTGCTATTGAGAGAGGAAACCCTGCAGCGAGGGTGACTGATGGGACTCGGGGTGCCTGTGAGGCATGCGGAGGGGTCTTGGGAGGCTGCTATTGAGAGAGGAAACCCTGCAGCGAGGGTGACCGATGGGACTCGGGGTGCCCACAGGGTGTGCGGGAGGGGCCTCGGGAGGGCCACATGCTCCTGTGCCGCTGGCACCCCTTCACCACCCCCGGCTCCCCAGTGCAGACCGTGCTGGGCAGCCATGTCCCATGGATGCCTGGTCAGGGTCCTCCTCTCACCACACCCTCCCTGGGTCCCCTCAGCACCCAGGACAGGACGTGCTGGACACTGAGAAGCAGCAGCGATGGAGGGCGGCAGGCGTGGTCACATCCGGGCGTGGAGGGTTAGGCATCTTTAAGAAACAGGGTCTAGGAAGACTCTAATGGCAAGTCACAGAAAATGTATGTAACGCTAAAGTTCTCTTCCTTGTTCCTTCCTAAAATTCCTAAATTTTAAGAAGTGATCATAAAGTATTTGTGTAACTAAAAAATGGGGAACGGGCCAGAGGGGTTCCCACGCCTGTCCCCATTGCACACCAAGGCCTCCAGCCTGGCCATCCCCTGGGCAGCAGGAAGGACAGTGGGACCCACCGACACATGGGGGCCCTGCTGACACCTGCCCGGGCTCCTGCCTGGCTCTGTCCCTCTCGAGACCTGAGATGGGGCATGCCCCTTGGTCTCTTTCCCTCGGCCAGCGCTGTCGCATGGGTCCTGGGGCGTGGGCCAGCGGGGGCTAAAGGCAGCTGCCTGCAGTCCCACATCCACTAGAGGTCTGCACAGGAGCCGCCCTGTGAGTCCACAGGATGAACCAGCAACATGTGCATCACACCTGCTCGCAGAGAGCCTGGCTGCGTCCTGGGATGGGGGCTTGGTGGGGCAGACCTGCAGGCCCAGGGAGAGGAGAGGCTGCATGAAGGGCTGGGCGGTGGGGAGGGGGATGCAGGGAGCGGGCTGGCAGGGTAGGGGCCAAAGCACAAAGGGCTCTGCAGGCAGAGTGGGGGGGCCCCAGGACAAAGGAGCAGACCTACTGGGCAGAGATGAGGACGCTGTTGTCTGTGGAAGGTGAAGGGTTCAGGAAGCCAGCGCTGTGCAGCCCACAGCAAACCCGCCCCCACTGGCCCACAGGGCCCCAGCTGTGTGGCTTGGGGCTCCTCTTGGCAGCCGGTGGGCACTCACCTGCAGGCCCCATCACGAGATCTGTAGGTGGGAAGAGCTTCTGAGCACCAACAGCTTCCAGGTACCCCTGCAGGGCTTTTTCTGGTTTTCTTGAACTTCCATGATGGGCAAAGCAGCCTCCCCTCTCTTCCTCCCAGAGGCCTCCCTCCCCTGGATGGGCAACTCCTATGCCAGACGTGGCTATGGAGACCACCTGTCACCACACATGGGACAACCTATGTCCACCTCTCCCCACAGTGTGCACCGCATGGGGACAGGGATGAGCCTGGGCCAGGGCCCCAGAGGGGTGCAGCCAGCCCACGGCAGACGCAAGGCTCTGCTGACCAAGCTGGCAAGGCAAGGCTGCTCACAGCTGCCAGAAAACACAGGGCACAGCTGCCGACGCCAGCCCCGCCGCCCCACGCCAGCCCCGCTGCTCCACGCCTCCTCTGAGGCAGAAGGCCCATCTCTGCAGTGGGTGAGACCCTCCTCTCCAGCCACCTGGGAGGTGAGAAGCAGCTGAAGGGCCACCCAGAGCAGGGCCTGTGGCTGCCAGTCTCCATGGGGCCTTCTTGTCGGCCCGAGGTGGGGACTATGGTAGACAGAAGAGTGCCCCAAGGACAGCCTCATCCTGATCCCCAGCTCCTGGGACGTGGGACCTCGGGTGGCAAAGGGGCTGAGCAAATGGGGTTGAAGATATTGATGGGGGGTTTCCTGGACTGAGTGGCCCAATGCCATCACAGGGGTCCTTGTCCGAGGGAGGCAGCAGGGGTCAGCAGAGAGAGGAGACGAGAGGAGGGGTCACAAGACCATATACGCGCGTGGCCCCTAAAAGCTGGGCAGGCCAGGAAACTGTTTCCTTGCAGAGCCTGCAGGAGGGACCAGCCCTGCTGACACCTTGATTGGAGGCCTCCTGGCCTCCAGAACTTAGGAGAGTAGATCTGTGCTGCTTTAGCCACGAAGTGCAAGGCAGCTGCTTACCGCAGCCCTAGGAAACTGCTCAGCCCCAGGGAGGGGTGCCTGCCGGGTGACCTGAGCATGGTGGTGCAGGAGGCAATCAGAAACAGGTGGGTTTCTCAACCCACCAAGGCCTGTTTCTTGGCCTGCAGGAGGAGCCCTCGGTGTCTTCTCAGAACTCCTATAGCTCTGGACACTCACTGTCCGCTCTCAAGTCCCCTTCCACCTCCTCCTGTGCCCTCTTAGGTTGGAAAACGCAACAGGCACCGCGAACGTAAGCAGCGGCTTGCCTGGACCACAGGTAGCCGGCAGAGGCTTGCCCTTAAAAGGCTGGAGGCTTCAAGGCTGTGACCACGTGGAGACAGCACGGCAAACACAGGCTTCTTCAGGAATTGCAAACTTAAAATAGACTCCACTTCCAAGCCCACACACTGGCGTCTCTCCAGGAAGAGCGAGGTGGAGGACGCCCCCGCCGCCTCAGGGCTGCGACAGTGGGGAGTGGGTTCCACCTGCTGGGCTGGGCTGGGCTGAGTGACTGACCACCTCGGAGCTGTGAGAGTGGGTTCCACCCGCAGGCTGGACTGAGTGACCGCCTCGGGGCTGTGAAGATGGGTTCTACCTGCCAGGCCAGCTGAGTGACCACCCCAGCACTGTGAGAGTGGGTTCCCCCGATGGTCGGGCTGTGACCGCCTCGGGGCTGTGAGAGTGGGCTCCACCTGACTGACCGGCAGAGTGCCAGCCAGAGATGCCGCTCTCCTGTGTCCTCAACGCGCTCCTTCACCAGAGAGACCCCAGTGAAGCTCCCTGACAACCAGCTTTCTGAGCCAAGGACATTCAGAGGAAAAGCACGCCTTAAGGAGGGCAAGATAACACACACTGCTGAGCCTTTCACTTTCCTTTAAACAGCAGAGGCTGCATATTTACCCATTAGATGAACACACACAAGTACTTTGTTAGATGCAAAAAAAAGCGGGGGCGGGGGGTTGTTTTTTGTTAACTCAACAGTCTGAGGTCTTTCAAGTCATTTCTGACCAGCTAAAAAATATCATTAGTTTTTTTGTTTTGTCTTGTTTGTTTGTACTCACTGCTAACAAACAGCTGGATAGAACCAGAGCAAGACCATCTATGCTCCCCCAACTGGGTGGCACTGTTGACAGGTGACGACTGGTTGGCCATGTTGGCGACACGCCCAGATGTGAGAGTCCCGCGTTCTCACGGCTGCTGTGCCGCCACCCAACCTGCCCCGGACAGCAACGTTTCCTCACACGAGGGGTTCCTTTCACCTGCTTTTGGCAACGGGGATTTCTACGCAGCTGGGATTCTTTCTGCATCTAAATTACATTCTCTCAACAAGACTGATTTTTCCCCTTCACAGAAGGGTTCATTTTAATATGGGCTTTGGCTGGCACATACCATGTTCTTCTCAAATTTTATTTTAATAGGAAGGAGTTCATTATATTTATCCACTAATAAGGCTTCGTGTGAAGTATACAAATACTACAGACAGAAAATATGTGAAAACTTCCCCAGGTTGAGGGTATCTAAACCACCTCAAAACACGGGCGGGGGGCGAGGTCTGCTATTCCCGCCACAAAACACGAAGGGGCCAGAGTGGGTGAGAGACCATGAAAATAGCCGTGCAAGTTCGCATGACCAATGCCGGCATTTTCCACTCTCAGGACGGCACGGAGAGGTTTCTAGAGAAGGACCATTAGACAGTCGTCCTGCGGCCAGCGCTGGATTCTGTGTTGTTCTGAGCTGAGAGCTTGTCCTCATCAGGGTCCCGGTCCACAAGGACTTTCAGGACCTGCTGCTGAACAACCAGGTGCTCAGTGGTCCAGACCCACAGAACAACCAGCTGCTCAGTGGTCCAGACCCACAGAACAACCAGCTGCCCAGTGGTCCAGACCTACTCCCCATCTTCCTAAGGTGGCTCTTGGAGAACCCAGGACATGGGGGTAGGCACGCGAGGCAAAAGGTTGAATTCAGACCCACACCTTGCCAGACACCCGTCCAGAAGTGGCCTCTGTGTGTGGGTTGCTGTTGGCTGACTCAGCCATGAGGACTGACGGGGCCGCAGGAGGACAGACCAGGGCAGGAGGGAAAGCTGGGGGCAGGCCCAAGGGGAGCCGAGTCATAGGCTGGGTTCTCAGAGAGGGGTGGCTGGCAGCTCGAAACCCAGGGCCAGGGGACGATGGACTCTGGCTCCGGACCCTGATGCTGCCTTGCCTGTGGGCATGGCTCTCGGCAGATGCAACCTCGACTCCAACCTGAGAGACCAAAGCAGGGCAGGGCAGCAGAGCCCAGAGTGGGAGACGGCGCAGGCTCTGTGACAAGTCCTCCAGAGGAAAGTTCTGCAGCCAGGGAGGCAGGGGTGACAGCAGGGACCAGCTGCCCAGAAAAGGGACAGGAAAGGGGGCAAAAACCAGCAAAAGGAGCCAGGTTCCAGGCAGGGACCGGGAATTTCCGAATGGAAACGCACGCCAGACCATTCCTGGTACACCCATCACTGGTTCCCAAGAGAAAGATACGCCTGGACCCTTCCCACAGGTGCAACCCACCTGTCAGGAACCAGCAGTGCTGCGACCCCAGGGGCTCCAGCGCCTGCACTCGGAGGTGAGGTCAGTCATCCCCACTATACATGCGAGACGCACAAAATCCAAATATAAAGTCTGACTCACGGTGCTAACTTCTGTAGAATAAGAAGATGTGAGTGGCCATCGTCACACACAGGACCACCGGCCATGACCAGCACAGCAGCTGCTTGTCCCTCTGGCTGCAGAGGGGGTAGATCCAAGGCATGGGGCCCGAGCATGTGGGGTCCTACCCGCTCCTCTTACTATGTCTGCAACAGCAGGATTCTGACGGTCTTTCGGGTCCCCAGAGTTGGACAGAAGGGCTGTGCGCTGCCTGCTGCAATACTGAGAGGAGGAAAGGCCTCCTGCGCTCGGAGTCCCGGCATTGCTCCAGCCGTCGGGACGGTCGAGCGCTCCGCACCAAGCTCGCCTTATTGCAGGAGAGGGCAGACCAGTGGAAACGCACTTTCCAGCCCGCTGCCAATCACAGCCACCTTTCTATTCGTGCTTCCTAAACAGAACAAAGCTCCATGACAAGGCGGGGAGAGCGCGGAGACAAACGCACTCATTCTGGTGGGAGGAGCGGCGTCACGGCGGAGCTGGGCAACAGAAAACTCGTGCTTTGATGGTAGTCCGGCTCTCTACCCTATGTGCTTGCTCTTTCCTTAATTCCCACACTGTGACCCCTGCCCCAGCCAGCTCAGCCCCGCTCTGCGGACACAGAGCTTGCCGAAGTCACGTCGACAGTCACTGCAGCCGCCCTCCTCTCCCTGACGCACGTGGAGCACCTGACCCGGCCCAGCCGCCTCACTCCTTCCCTCGCCTCCCAGGCCCTCTGCACTCTCCTCAGCTCTCCAATACCTACAGTGGGCTCTGGTGGGTGCCCTGCAGTTCAGGCCAGACCCTCCTCACAGCTCAGACACCCCCTCCACTGTGGGCTCGCCAAGTGGCACAGCTTTCCAATTCCGCACATGCACGGCCCTGTATCAGGGGCTTCCACCCGGGCCTCGCCCCTGAGCCGCCGCTCACATTTCTGCTCTCACTGCCACGTGTCCAGCGCTGAGATGCTGCCTGGGATGTAGGAGGCCCCATGGACATTCACTGTAAGAAAACCAACGCTACCACATGGGACGTGCCAGAGGAAACGGCTTTGTAAAAATTAAAAGCTGGGATTTTTAATATCATCACCAGGTATAGTCTCATTAAAAAATGTTTATTCAATGAAACTACACAGCACTAAAACGAGCGCTTCCCACAATGTAACCAGCAATTGGATCTAACTAGGGAGCTTCAAATTTTAATTGAAAGATATAAAGTGTTCACTTGTGAAAAATTTACTACTATTAAAATAATCTTTAAATTAAGAATTTTAAAACTATACATTAATAGTGAAAGCAAAGGAGCAAACTTACTCACATGCTTCAACACAAAATGTGATAGTTTCATCTGGCTTCCTACTGGAACCCTTAAAGCAGCCTCCTCCAAGCAAGTGTGGCCAGGCTGAGCCAGGGGACAGACACTTTCGATGGAACATCTATCACTCTGAGAACAGCACCACTCTTTTGGGGACAAGTCCATAACTGGAGCTCCCCAGCCTCCTGGAAGTCAGGTGGCAATGTCCAACATCCGAACTAACAGAGCCCAGCACTTCAATGGGGGAGGACGGAACGGCTGGGATCCTCTGCTGAGAAGAGGCTCCTCTCCCCGAGGGCAGCTCGCGGTTTCCAGTCACAGATGGGTTGCTGTTAAAAGGTACTTTGCTTTGTATAACTCAAGAGAGTATTAGAAAATCCTAGCCACGAGAGGTGACTACTGAGAATCACCTCCTCTGTTTTCTGGCTCATGATTTTCCTAAAGCAAAGCCTCAGGCTCCCAGCTTCTATTTACATCCAGATGTAAAGCCCCAGATCACTCGGGCACCTGCTTCCATTCATGGAATTCTGGCCAGCCAGTGGCTGCTGCCTACATAAGCTTTTCTTCGAAAAAGCTTCCCTCATCACGGCCTTCCCTCCACCCCTATTTTGCCAAACCCCCAAATCTTGCAGATTTGCATCCAGTGTGAGCACGGACTGTGCTTATTCCCAGAAACTAGCCTCCTGCTTGCTTCTTTGCGTTGACATGCGCACTGCTGAGAACAGCCAATCCAGAAAGCTATTAACTGGTAAGCAGGACACAGAGAGATTCAAAGTCAATTAATGGCCAAAAAATGGGACAAATGTCAAGCAAGACAAGAGCTTCTTTCACTTCTGCTGTAGTAGAGAAACCAACACGAATTCAATTGAAGCAGCGTAACTGAAGGTCCCTGGGTCCGCCTGTGGCCTGGAGGTGGCCGCCTCTTTCCCTGCTGTTCTTGCCGCAACACCTGGGCAGAACACGGGGGCTCCATGGCTGCCTGGTGGACAGCAACCAGCAGCCTGGCAGCGAGGGGCTGGTGAGCTGCTGCTGCTACCTACCCAGGCAACCCCATCTTGCTGAAGTGGTCCTAAGTAGCTGCATGTAATCTCTCCTAAGAAGCTCAATGCTCTTAACAATTTTGTTATAACAGTTGATGGAACAGAAAGATACGTTAGAAAAAAACAAGGACTTTCTCTTCAATACAAAATACTCATGCCTGTAAACACATACCTGTGTGAATAAAATCTAGACACAAAACCACACTGCTGCAACAACATGATTATTTCCTGATCTCCAAAGCACTGAGAAGTCCAACATGGAATCTTGGAAAATGCATGATTATTTTGATCCTGGTTTGTTGCTGTTGCTGTTTTAGTTGTAAGAGCTTTCGTGAGACGAACTCATGCACTGCTCTGAAATAAGGAAATCAGGGCATCTCCTCACCTCTTCTTGAGGCTTCAATGTGGAGAGAAGACTTGGACAGTGTTTATTCGTCTTTCTCTGCTGAATACGCATATCATTGAAAACACCAGAAAATGAAACAGATGAATGTCCTCAGCACTACAAATTACACACTTCCCATTCCATCCAGGGACTGCAACCACACAGGGTCAGACACAAACGCAAGGGGCAATCAGAGCACCCGAGTCCACACCATGCCGACACTGAGCCCGGTGTGGTTGGACAGCTCTGCCCCTTGCAAGGGCAATCCTGACCACACGGCAGACCTGCCCTCTCACTGCTGAGGACACTACCCGTGCAACCACCAAGGTTGAAGTAAACAGCTAGCTCTTTGCAGCCAAAGACATTAGGAACAGCTAAGATAATTAAAGATGGTTTTCTTTTTCTTTCCTCCCCTCCGCAATGGGTTTGTGAGGTGCTTAGAGCAAAAGATACTCCATGACTGGCCTAATGCCCAGCTGTGCTTTCATTTCATGATTAAAGCTGTTGGTTTCTTAGTGAAATGCAAAACTTCAGCCACTTAAATCTGGACTCCAATTCAAAACTCCTGGGAAACTTTATTTTCAATTCTTAAAACAAGGAAGGCAGGGAGAAAGGGAAAGGAGGAAAACAAGGAGAGATGGAAGGAGGGAAGGAGGAAGGGAAGGGAGGAAAGCAAGGACAGATGGAAGGAAGGAAGGAAGGAAGGAAGGAAGGAAGGAAGGAAGGAAGGAAGGAAGGAAGGAAAGGAGGGAAGGAGGAGGGAAGGAAGGAGGCAGGGAGGAAAGAAAGGGAGGAAAACAAGGACAAAGGGAAGGGAGGAAAACAAGGACAGATGGAAAGGAAAGGAAGGGGAGGGGAGGGGGAGGGGAGGGGGAGGGAAGGAAGGAGGCAAGGAAAAAGGGAAGGGAGGAAAACAAGGACAGACGGAAGGAAGGGAAGGAGGAGGGAAGGAAGGAGGGAGGGAGGAAGGGAAGGGAGGAAAACAAGGACAGACGGAAGGAAGGAAGGGAAGGAGGAGGAAAGGAGAAGGAGGGAAAAAGGCTGGCGGATGTGAGGAGGGAAGGAGGGAAGGCGGGAAGGAGGGAAGGAGTGTGCATCTTCTTTGCATGCTCCGTAGCAGCGAGGCCTGGCAGAGCTTCCGTGGGGAGCAGAGCATCGTCCCCTGCACCAGCACTGGAACTGCTGCCCATGGCGGCTACGGAGCACCTGAACTATGGCCAGTGCAACCAAGGAACCCAGTTTTAAACTGTATTACATTTTAGCTCATTTAAATTTCAATAGCCACATGTGGCTAGGAGCTACCATATTGGACACAGTGGAGCTTTACAGTGGAAAACTCACAGTTCAATAAGACTCACAACTGACAGCTCAATTCCTAAACGATGATACTGAACCACAACCAGCTTGTTTTGGTTTTCTAGGCTTTGACAGAGGTGAATAAAGAAATGTGATTTTCTTTCTCATTTCTCAGTTTTGATTGGCAACTTGATTTTCTGGGTAATAAAGAGAGTATATCATTTTGCTTTTGTATTTTATGCCATCAACAGTCTAAGCTCAAATCTCCTTCAGAGGAAGGAGTTTGAGACGCTGAGGACAGCCACCACGTGAACCTTTTCCAATGTCTCTCTTAAAACATATTATTCTGTAAATCTATGGTAATTTTCTCCTTTTGCTATTTCTTCTTCCCTTTCTTGTTATTTCTTTTCTTTTTCTCTCTCTCTCTCTTTCTTTCTTTCTTTTGAGACGGAGTCTGGCTCTGTGGCCCAGGCTGGAGTGCAGTGGCACGATCTCTGCTCACTGCAAGCTCCGCCTCCCAAGTTCATGCCATTCTCCTGCCTCAGCCTCCCAAGTAGCTGGGACTACAGGTGCCCACCACCACGCCCGGCTAATTTTTTTGTATTTTTAGTAGAGACGGGGTTTCACTGTGTTAGCCAGGATGGTCTCGACCTACTGACCTTGCGATCCGCCTGCCTCGGCCTCCCGAAGTGCTGGGATTACAGGCTTGAGTCACCGCGTCCAGCCCACTTTCTTTTTTTTTTTTCCCACTCTAATGTAGCACATTACTAAAATAAATACAGTAGGCCTTTAGAAAATCTCTTCAGCATAATGTAAGTCTCAATTAAACCACACCACACCAAACAGGGCACAGAGCAGCGTGTGTGCACGTGTGCAGCTTCGACACGACCACACGCACACAGACGCACGACGGGGAAAGTCCCACAGAAACGCTTTTATTTCTGGAAGTCGGAAGAAAAACAACGTACACAACCTGAATGGCACAGAGGGCAGCACTGAAACCACAGGGGCCGCCGAGAGCCGGCCGTTCACAGCAGACCACTGTTTTCCAGTGAGAGTGGTGGGCCATTCCAAAACAAAGCCAGAGGGTTCCAAACATCCAGAATGGACGCTGCTCCCCCGACTCCATTACCTACACTACAGGATGGATGGCTTTTTGTGAGACCACTTCTTCCACAGTGCAATTTTCGCATTATTTACCCTCCCCCGATCTTAAAGCCATATGGCGTCCAGGAGAGTGCGGCTGGTGCAGCTTGGCCGTCGCCGTCGCTGTGACGCAGCTGGAGCAGAAGGCGGCCCGTTCACTTCAGCCAGATCCACTTGTCTCCCACCTCGGTGTTGTACCCAGGGCTGTACTTGCGGCCTGGCAGCTGTGGGGGGAAACAGGCATTGGTGCACTCTGTTTAAAGTGAAAGAATGTTTTCCCAGCTCCTAGTTCAATGTTTACCCAGCAGATGCCTGTAATTCACGAGTTCATTCAACAATGCTGGTGAGCACCTATCTGTGGCAGGTCTATCCTGTGAGTGCAAGGATGCCACAGGTACACAAACCACAACCCAGCCCTGCCTGCCAGGAGCTTCCGTTCCGGGGCTGGGAGCCACAAATGGAAAGGAACCACCTGAGTGTCCTCATTAATGTCAGGAGGGCAACAAGCACCACGGGAGGAGGACAGGGACAGCCACGCAGACACAGGGATGGGGCTCGGGCCCAGAAACCACAGTTCACCAACGGAAACACCAAGTTATCTCTGAAAACCCCCCGGGTGAAATCCCCTCTGAAGAGAGTCTGCAGGGGCCCTTGGGGTCCCCGCAGGGCTGGGCCGCTGGCTGGAAGGGGCCCTTGGCGGAGTGGGAAAGTAAGTTTCATCCAGGCCTTTTAAGTAGATGTGGGCAGGGTTGAGGAAAACCAGCAAAGGAGGGGGAAGCACTGCAGGACTGACCCTAGTGGGAGCCACTGAACAGCTCCAGGAGCAACAGGAGGAAGGGACCACAGAGCCCAGGAGGAGCAGATGCTGCCGGAGAGGCCAGCAGGGACTGAGCTGGGCAGTGACAGAGCTGCAGGAGGGATGTTACAGCTCCCACTTCTCCCACCATCTGGGAGAGGTCAGGGACCCAGGTGGCGATCCACAAGGCCAACCTCACAGGGCACAGGGAGATCTAGGGGGCAACAAGAGCCCCCGCCAGCACAAAGACGCCTGTTCATGAGGGTAGGTGGCCAGCACAGGGCTGGCTGAGGCGGAAGGAGGAGTGCTGCTCCGCAGGACCACCTCACTGTGGAGCCGGGAGGAAAGCGCCCATCACAGTGTGTGTCGCCCAGCGATGGCAGGTGGGAAAATGATGAGTTTTTTCATATTTTCCAACCAGCATGGGCACACAGCCAATTTGTGTACACACACACACACCCCCCTTCCAAATTCTGCCCTTAAGAGCGGGTACTAAAACCATTTTTAAAAGAATCAGCTTTTCCTCTATCCTAACCAGCAGCAGCATTCGCAGCCAGCCGCACGGCCAAGGCTGCCTGGACCACGCCACTGAAATGTGCCTGCTCGCCTCTGCCACGGTGGCCACACAGTGACAGACGAACACACAACGTATCCTACGGAGCAGCAGAGAGGTCGCCCCAAGACCAGCCATCTCAGACATAGGACAGGCAGAGCTCTGAGGATCTTCAAGGCCCGGGAGCCACCCTCCTTCCTCCCCAGAAAGCCTCTCCTCTCCTCGGTGTGCAGCTGTGAAGTGGGCCCTGGAAGTGGAGGGGCCGGTGCTGTGTTAGTCCATTCTTGCACTGCTATAAAGACATACCTGGGGCTGAGTAACGCAGAGAGAAAAGAGGTCTAATTGGCTCACAGTTCTGCAGGCTGTGTGGGAAGCATGGTGCCAGCATCTGCTTCTGGGAAGGCCTCAGGAAGCTTCCAATCATAGCGGAAGGCAAAGCGGGGGCAGGCATGCCACATGGCGGACGCAGGAACAAGAGCAAGAGCGTGAGGGGTTGGGGGGTGGAAGCTGCCACATACTTTAAAATGAGCAGGTCTCATGTGAACTCTGTGAGAACATACTCATTACCTCAAGGAGGGCACCAAGCCATTCATGGGGGATCTACTCCCACGACCCAAACACCTCCCACCAGACCCCACCTCCAACGGGGGATCACATTTCTACTGAGATCTGGAGGGGACAGACATCCGAACTACATCAATGCTTATCTAAAGGCAGGCAGGGGTGGGTGGCACAGCCAGACTCCAGCCCTCTGGCCCAGGATACAGTGTGGATACAGACGGTTTTGTCTGGGTACCAGGAGAATTCTGGGACACAGAAGGAAAAAGAAAAGCCCAGCTCCTTCAGGAGTGTGAAATCTGAAAAGAGACTGAGGTGAAAGCACAGGTCATTCAGCCAGTGACGCCAAGACAGCCCAGGGGGTTTGCTATTGTGGGATCCCAGCAGGGAGCGCAGGCAGCTGGTCTGGCAGAGTCCAGGGAGGTGTCTGGAGAGTGAGGGACCCTCCAGGGTCAGGGGGATCCCCCAACACTGCTGCTCGAACTACAGGTGTCTACAGGCGGCAAGAAGACTGCAGGAGAGGGCCGTGACTTTCTGGCTTCACGGTCTGACGAGACCTTTGGCATAAGGTGTGACCTGTGTCAGACAGGCTGCAGGTGCTGTTCCTGGACTGGGGAGCAGTGATGGGCACCTGGGGCTGGCCTCAAAGGGCCTGACGGGGTCAGGAAGGCCTGGGTGACAGAGAGAAAGAGCTGGTCGACCCCAGGGAAGGTGAGTGTCGGGTCTGCTTACAGAATGGGTGCAGGGTGTGGGGGCTCCACGGCAGGCTGCCCCACAGAGATGACCCGTGGGCAGTTGGAAAACTGCGTCTGTGGCTTAGAAGACAGGGCTGTGCAGCCACCTCCCATTACTGAGGGAGCCAGCGCCACATGAGCCGGCCACCCAGGGTGAGGGCGAAGAGCAGAGGCTGAAGAGCAGCACCGCACGGCTGAGGCCTGAGGCTGCAGAGGGACTGAGGAGTGAGGCGCGCAGGCCACAGGAGGAGCTGGGCGTGACCACACGTGACACACGCCGCCTCGTGTCATGGTCACCAGATGGCCACGAGCTCTGCACAAGGACACGAGGAGCGGGGTGGAAGGAGACCACACTAGTGGGGAAGTAGTCAGCAGCTGAGGAAGGGGACACAACGCCCGAGCTGCCTTTCACACGCCAGGTAATGGCACATGTGTCTGCGCCTGCATGCCCATGCATGTGCAGGGGGCTGGTGGGCGGGGTCTCTGCATCAAAGAGAGGTGGAGATCTCCATCTCAAGATGCCCAGCCCCCAGAGCCTGTGAACACATGATCTCACCTGGCAAAAGGGCCTCTGCAGCAGGGGACTGGGAGATCATCTGAGGGGCCCCAGACCATCACTAGGGGACTGGGAGATCATCTGGGGGGCCCCAGACCATCACTAGGGGACTGGGAGATCATCTGAGGGGCCCCAGACCATCACTAGGGTCCTCAGAAATCAGAGAAGGAGATGTGCAATGGAAGCAACGGCCACAGAGATGTGGGGCCAGGGGCTGAGGAACATGGGCAGCCTCTAGAAACTGGAAAGGGAAAGGACATGGATCTCCCCTTAAGCCCCCAGAAGGAGGCAGCCTCGCCCACACCCTGATTTTAGAACCTCTGCCTCCAGAACTTTAGGAGGATGCACGAGTACTGTTCTAAGCCACTAGAGAGTAGTAGCTGGCAGCAGCAGCAACAGGTGACTCCCGCGGGGTGTCTGCTTTTTATGATGGGAGACACCGGGGCACGTCTGTACAACAGGAAGAAGAAAGCTGTGCAGGGGAACAGGCCGAGGATGCAGGAGAGGGTGGGTCACCCCCAAGACACAACACAAGGAAGGGGCAGGCCAGAGAGCTGCGAAAGCAGCAAGGCCCTCCAAGCACACTGGAGGCCAGGACGCCTCCAGTAGAACCGCACTCAAACAGGACTGCGGCAGCCAGGAAACAGTAACAGTGTTTGTAGTTGGTTCCACATCCAAGAGGTGGTCCTGCCAGAAATTCGTTTCTTTTTCCCTAAAGGCCCAACTGCAGAATTATGTCCAAAGAACAGAAAGTTGACATCTGAACAAAAGATTACCTGAAAGGTTTTCCCGTTTAACCAACCTGCTGCAAACCCACACGACGGCCAGTGGGCCCCTCTCTTAAGACGCCCTAGGTCAGCTTCCCCAGGGTTTTTCAATTAAAGTTGTCATTTAATGTTCTACCCAAACACAGGACCAGCCATGCAGGTTTCTTCACAGCAGTACTGACAGAGGAAGGGCTGGGTTTGGGATGGTCTGGCTCCGTTTTCATCTTTGCAAATAGAATTTTAAATCAGAGCAGATAATAGAAACTTGCAGAATACCAAACCTGCTAAGTCCAGCCAGTGGCCATTAATTGTCTTGGAAAATTTGTCTCTGGACTTCTCTGGCCTTTGATACCCAGGAGGGTTCTCAGATCCTGGGGGTCTCTTTTCAGTGTTTTAGGCCAACAGAGACCCATGCAGTGGGGAGAGGTTCATCTGGAGCATCTCACACCAGGAAAATGCAAAACCATCCCGTTTACGTTACTACTTCACGTCTGTATCTGGTAAGTTAAAATAAGCCTCAACCCCCAAACCCAGTGCTCATTCATCACTCGAGGAAAAGCGCACGGTAATGCCTCGGGGAGGAAAGCAGCACAGCCCGTTCCCTCACGGGGCAGCCCCACTCCGGGACCTGCACCAGGCCTCGCCAGACCTTCCTCCTGGGCCACGCTTTCCCGGATCTGCTCGTTCACGGTGCCTGGGTGCGTGACACACGTGTGTGGCTGTGCGTCCGAAGGCCGAGATGGAAAGGGCATGTGGTGAACTATCTCAGGCGCGGGCCGTACACCTACTTTAAAATGAAAAGAAAATCATTTTCCTCCTGACAGAAGTTGGGGCTTCTGCTGAGTGCATACCGGGTGAGCAAACCAAGAATCCTTAAGGAGCAAAAGAAGAAAGAGCGCCTAACAGAAAAAGGAACCAACCCCTCCAATGCTCATCCTCTGCAATCCCCTCTACTGCACAATGTGAACAGTTTCCCTCGCTGGATCTCTGAATTCAACGCCTTTTGGACTCATTAGATTCACGGTTATCTGGCAAGTTTAACACTTTCAGGAGGCTCTTTCCCTGCATTCCATTTTCCATTAGAAATCAAAAGTAAAGTTTACTAAAGAAAGGGAAAAAACCCTCAATAAATTACAAAGCCAAACATTCCAAGTCCTATTCCAGAGCCCAGCAGCTAAGCTGCCCTCCACCCGTGACCCTGGCATGCGTCAGTCCCTGGTGGCCCACCCAGAGTGTTCCAGGGCGAGGCTTGGAGCCGGGAAGGGATTTCAGACAGCACACTGGGAGGCTCCCTGCCCAGTCACCTCGGCAACCTGGGCTGACTCAGTGTAGAAAACGAGTTCCTTTCCCTGAGAGCTGCTGGTCATGGGGGGCTGGGCTGGAAATGACAGCTCCCTCCGCCCCCTGATGGAGCCCAGACATGGAGGACGAGCAGGGTGGGCTTCCATCCCAGGCTGCAGAGGGTGTGCACATTTGTATCAGCAAATACAGAACGACCTATGAGGGGTGTGTACGCACTGCAGCCCAGCCTGTTTGGGGATGTGGATCTGGGCTTTCTTCTCCCGGAAAACCCCACAAGACTGGACTTCTTCCTACCCACACATCCTGATTCACATACAGGAAAGACAGGAAAAGAGAGTATCAGACACTCTCATCAAACCCACTCCTGATTTCCCCCAAATATCTGTGTGCAAATCTGTGTGTCAGAAGTCCACGCTTAATGTAAACCAACATGATGATTTTCCTGACCCTCACAGTTAACGGGGTGAATGGCACACACACCCAGGTGGGTACTGCTACCCTCTCCCCCGCCAACCCAAAGGCTACACACAAAGAAACCTGAACAGGGCTGCCTGAGGGAGGCGCCCTGGGCGGCTGGGGAACAAAGGAGGAGCATTACTTTCATCTGTACACTCTGATGTATCTTTCGAATTTTACAGCATGTGCAAGGATTTCCTTTTTCTTTTTTGTTTTTCCCCTAAGGAGAGAGAGATTAAGTAACTTGCTAAGGGTGGCACATGGCCAGTCTGTTCACAGAGCTAGAATTGGAGCCATGTCCTGCTGGCTCCTGAGTCTGCTCCTAACCACTGGCCCACATTGTACGTCAGGCTGTGCCTCTTCCAGCCTATGGTCGTGTCCGTTCCCAGTTTTCCCATCATAAATAACACTGATGTGCCCCCTCTAGATTTATGTGCTTAAGATAAATTTCTAGAAATGGAACTGCTTGCTTAAGGAAAAACAATAAACAGAGCCATAGATGCTGACGCAGCCACCAGAATGGGTTTAATTTAATAATGCCAAGACGCTGCTTCAGATCATTATGCTGTTGCTTACACTTCGGGGCTGATCAGAGCCTGGGTTTCTCGTTAGGAATTTATACCAGGCTCTTGGCCTTTTAGTGCCTCATGCACGGGTCAGCAAACTATAGCCCACAGATCAAATCTGGCCACTGACTGCTTCTGTAAATGAGGCCTCACTGGCACAGCCTGGTCCATGCATTTACACACTGGCTGGTGGTGCTTTTGCACAGCGCAGAGCTGAGCGGCTGTGAGAGGCTGTGTGGCCCACAGAGCTAGGAATCTTTACTCTCTGGCTCTTTAATGGAAACCTTTGCTCATCACTGGCCTAAGAAAGACAGGAAGGTAACAAGACAGTAAAGCTGAGTCCACGACATGGTTTAAGTTCACTTAGTCCACAATTACTTCGTAAGTACCCACAGGTGCCAGGTCCTGTGCCGGGCAACAGCAGGGAACAGGGTGATTCCCCAGCTTCAGGTGGGGTTACAGAGGAAGATGAAACATGCTGTTCTTTTATTTAAAGTGACTCCACTGAGTTTATGTGATTCAACGTGAGGACTAGATTGAGTTCTGATGTTAGAAAGGTGCCCACTTCTAAATGCTACAGCCAACCTGGGATCTGTGCCATAGAGGCCGAGGCCGCATACTGAAGGCTAAGGCCGCACACTGAGGCTTCTCCCAGGTGCTTCTCTTGGGTGCACAATTTAGACATGTCCTACATTAGTGCTTCAAATGCCAGCTGTTCACACAGAAATCAGTCAAGGAAATATATATATACACACATACATACACACACACACACACACACACACACACACTCATTCTAACGCAGGAAACTCCTTGTACTCATGAACACTGGGTCCTAACTGCTTTGAGAGAGATGAACGAAGGCAATCCTCTCTTCTCTGCTCCATAAAACCTAGAAACAAGTTGGAATAGAGGCAAAGTAGAGAGCCGGAAGGTGGAGGTGAAAAGGGTGGAAAATCCCACACCGACTACAAGACCAGAGGCTTCCGAAGTAGCCGGACAGGATTCGAAAGCCGACAGGATTCAAGCGGACCAGCAGAGGATTCAGAGGACAGAGGATTCAGGGACAGAGAGCTTCAGGCGCCGACAAGAGGTTCAGAAAGCGGACGAAGGTTCAGAAGCGCGGGCGAAGTTAGAGGCGGTGAGGCTTCAGGGGCGACAAGGCTTCGAGGACAGAAGGATTAGAGGCAGACCAGAGGCTTCAGGGGCCGACAGAGGCTTCAGGGGCGGACAGAGGCTTCAGGGGCCGACAGAGGTTTCAGGGGCGGACAGGGTGCGGATCAGTAGGGAAGAGGGGGCCATTCAGGAGCAGGGAGGAGGCAGCAAAAGGACACAATGCACAAAGCACGGCCTCCGCGGAGTAGCAAGTGCAGACTTGAGCCCTATGGTCTTAAAGAAGCTCCAACATGAAAAAATGCCTCCTCCCGAAATATACCCCAGACTTCAGTCGATGTGAACTATGCAGCTCCTGGGCAATCAGTTATACCGTTAGGGCCTATGTGACAGGCATCAGGCCAAGTAACAGTCAACAGTTTCCTTCCATGAGGCAGTAACAGGGTCTGAACTTGCCTCCCAGCCAGATGCATTTAGAAGCTGGAGAAACTGAGTCTGATGGTTGCATCTGACTCTGGGCAGGACACAATTACTAGATTTTAGGGAGTACAGCACTAAAGGGGTGAGGCCTAGGGAGAAAAAGAGCTCCAGAAATCTGCACAGAGGACCCACTTGGTCTTTGGCTGAGTACCAATTAGTGTGTGCAGGGGTAAAACTCCATGAAGCTGGACCAAGTCGACTTCAGGGAAAGAACAGTTTCTGGGGAGTTGCAAGCAGATGACTCCCAGAGCTCACTTAGGGCTGAGTCGGCAAGCTCTCACTGGCCAGAGCAGAGGGGCCTCTCGCTGCACACATGCACCATTCAACAGGGACCCCACGGCCATGCCTTAGCACCGGGCTAAGCCCTTCCTGAAGAAAGCCCATTGCAGGCTCACCAGAAAGCTGATACATCAAGCCTCAAAAGGTTTACACTGACTTGCAAGTACCTTAACTGCTGTCAGAAAAAAGTTCTAACACAGTTCAAAGGAACAGAACAGGATCTAGCACTCAAAAACACAAAATATGCAACGTATGGCAAGCAATGAGACATCTCTCTGCATATGAAACAGGAAAATGTAACCCGTAACAAGGGGAAAATATCAAGCCAACTCAGAACCGACAAAGACGATGAATTAGGAAACAAAGACATTACAACAGCTGTTATAAAAATGTTCAGTACGCTCTAAGAATTAAATGAAAAACATAATAAGGAGAGAATTGGAAAACATAAAAAGCACCAAACAGAATTTCTAGAGCTAAAAAACAGGATTCCTGAAACACAATTCTACTGGGTAAGTATGGTGGCCATGAAAATGTGCTCTGCAGAGCTCCTGCCGCAGGGAGGACAGTGTGCTCCTCTGCAACGCTCCTGCTGCTCCTGACCCTGCATCTGCCGACCCTCAGGACCCGCTGCCTGCTCATGCCACGGCCACGCACGTTATAGAACATGCCCGGTCAGTGATGGAGCACAGAGGAGCTTCTGGTGCCAGCTGTTCCTGTGGACATGGGACTCCCTGACAGGCATCTTTGGCTCTAGGACACTCGTCAGTCTGGCCAAATCTTTCCTGGATTCTTTCTTCCTGTCTCCTGTCACAGTCTGGCAAGGAAGAGCAAAGGCTCTCCTGCCATCTCAGGCTTCCGCTCCCTGATCCTTCAAAGGTGTTTTCTTCCAATGGGCCTCTTCAACTTCTAATCCCTTGGCTTCTGATTCTTGGAAGACCTAAACCAACACAATGCAGTTAACAGCATAGCATACACCCACAGAAGAAAACAGAAGTGAGCTTGAAGGCAGTGCAGCAGCAACTATCCAAAATTAGGGACAGAAAGAAAAAGGCCAAAAACAAATGGGCAGAGTCACAGGGACCTGTGGAAAACAGCAAGTCACCTAATGCATGGATACATAAGAGTCCCCAAAAGGGGGAGGACAGAAAAAACTCTGAATAATAACCAAACATTTTCCATGTGTTCTGAAAATGATAATCCTGCCACCCAAGACACTCAATGAACCCCAGGCAGGATAAATACCAAGAAAACCACGCAGAGGCACGCCATAATTAAATCATGAAAAACTAATGAGAAAAAGATCACGAGAGAATCTTACAAACAACCGAAGGGAAAAAGGTTCGTGAGGCACAAGAACCAAAGTGAGGAAGAACTGCAGACTTCTCACCAGGAACTGTGCAAGCCAAGAGGCAACGGAATATCTTTTATGTGTTGGAGGGGGGAAAAACTGTCAACCTAGAATTGTACATCAAATGAAAATACCCAGCAAAATGAAGCTGAACTACGTATTTCAGAAAAGCAACAGCTAAGAGAATTCACTGCTCCCAGGTCTGTTCTGTAACAACTGCTAAAGGAAGTTATTCACACAGGAGAAAGATGACGCTGGGTGGAAACTCAGATCCACACAAGGAATAAAGCACATCAGAAATGGTGGAGGGAAGGATAAAAGACTAAAAAATTCTGTTTCAATCTCTTTAAAAGTTACTGTTTAAAGCCAAAATCACAACAGTCCATTGTGTGGTTTCCGGCAAAGCGTATGAGAATAACAGCACAAAGAACACAGAGGGCAGGAACAGCTGTGGCCTCGGGCCAGATACCTGCATTCTGTGTGAGGCAGTTAAATGCTGACAATGTGTGGGTTGACTGTGACAAGTTAGAGATGCCCATGGTGAAACCCTAAGGCAATCATCAGAAATGAAATAAAGAGGGATAGCTCATAAGTCCACAAAGGAAATAAGATGGAACTACAGTACATACCCAGTCTAAAAAGAACCCAGGAAAAGATGCAAATGTACATCTCATCTGCGATTATACATAGTTGAAATGTAAGGTAAGAAGGAGTAGGTAATTCAGCCAGAGAGGGCACCTCACCTCCCTCTAAGAAAGTTCCTATCCAAGGTTTGGCTAATGACAACAGATGTCACTGAATCATTCATTTGTATGGACAAACTTCTCTGCGTCATTATTTCAGTTTTTGCAAAGACAGCCTCTAACACTTAACAGCCCTACCTACTGCTCTATGCAGTTACTTATCGAAGAACCATGGTAATGAAAGAAGCACCACATAAAAACATTCTCAAAAGGGACTTTGTAAAAAGGAAGAAGAAAAGAACTTATTTGGTGAGTGTGATTAACTTGATAGATCTATCTCAGGAAATGTCACTCAGGAGAAAGCCAAAGAAAACTCCTGAACAAGCATCTCCCCGCCCAGGTACATCACAAAGGTCTCCAAGAAGACCTTCCTCGAGCGCGGCAGCTGACTTGCTATTCCTGGCCAAGGCCATGGCTTTTCTCTATTGAACGCCTGTGTCACTCACTCTTCTTGTGAAGTGCTACCCTGAGCCACCTCTGCCTCCTCGAATCATGCCATGAAATAATGCCCCTTCCTTCTCAGAGCTCCCTTCATCCTTCGACTTTTCCTTTAGTACTCATCAAAAAGTTATGTCCAATGCAATCACTGATATGCTCACTGATACTAGCGGGCAGCCTCTAAGTAGAAACCCTTTCACTAGTGTTATTCCATGTGACCCTGACAGCGTGAGGTAAAGGTAGGCACAGTCTCTATTTTAAAAGAGACACGGGTGTTCAGAGACTTGACTTGCCCAAGGACACGTGGCTAGCTGGTGGCAGGCTGAAAGAGAAGCCCAGGCCTTTTAATGATCAAGTCCGGGATCTTTTTCCCACTATACTATGTAAATATTCGTTGAATTAAACTGTGACTTTTAGTGTGCTCTTAAAAATAACATAATAAGCTCTTTCCTCAATCATATACTACTTATATGAGGTTTTACTGAAATCCCCTCATTCCCTCCAATTTTCCATTTATCTGTCAATCAGCACATAGTAAACGTATGTTGCTCAAGGTCTCAGCTATGAGATTTCTTGGGTGTCTGTTAGGTTATGATCCACAATCCACTCCACCCCGACAAAGGTGACTCCAATCTTTCTGTAGCTCCTTTCATAAGTAACTCAAAGAACTTCCCTTGGGGGATGTTTATATCCTAGTAGTCACCTCAGGGACATTCAAGGATGCTCACAGTTTCCCAGTTGAAAGAGTTTTCATGAAGGACGTGTGTGTGTGTGTGTGTGAACATGTATACATATATTTGTAAATATATTGATAAATATTAAACATACTTATAAATAAATATATGTATATTCCAGCAACAAATCCTTTATTGTACTACTGTAAATATAAATTAAACAAAAAAAAGGATTGAGTGAGGGCGGCCTCTCTACTGGGTCGGCTTCACTCCGCTGGGGCAAGAAATGGGTTGTGCCAGGCATGACTGGCTCCCCTCTCTCTAGATGCACTGAGGAGCTCCGAACTACTGCACAGTTCCGGGTGATTTGGAAATTCCAGTTTCCAACTCCTATTTTCCATTATAACATATAAATGCTAATGGATTCTGCTTAGAGTTTTTCATTAATTTTAAAGAAGAGGATTATAGATATTAAAGACATTTCTCTGATACACAATTTCCCTTAATTTCCGTTACTGTAGAACACAAATCCAGTATAACAAAATTGGCATCAATTTTCAAAAAATCTTTTATCAGTCAACTTTCAAAAACCATATTTTTGTTTTGAAAATGTGTGTTCTATTTTTTAGCACATAAAACTATAGCTTCCTACAAATATATCATTATTTAGCTGTCAAATTTGTTGCAATGAGTATTAACAACAGTTCAAATGTCTTAATCCTCCTTAACTCTTATTAGCTGTGAATAACAGAAAAGTTCCTAACCTAAGCGCTTGTTTTAAACCTGAAAATGGTATGCTTTCTAAAAATTCTAAAATAAATAAAATAATATGTCAACATACAGTAAAGTCAGGGCACTTGGTTTTCCAGATTGCAGGGAAGACATTATCTTATCACTTTCCATCAGTAGACAGGCAGACACCACATACCAGCAGCAATCACATACAAACCAATGTACCTGGTAAAGAGCACCCTTCAGGCCAGTCATCTTCTTCGAGTGACACATGCTGATAATTTTCTATATACAGAGATGTAAATAACTGGGGCATACAGATTAATGCTGAGTTTCAATGATTAATTTTCACAGTGCATGTGGCAGGGCACAAAGTGGAGAGAACACTGAAGGCATTATGCATTTACTTTCAAACCCAATTAAGTAACTTCTAAACTGAAAATTTGTATTTTAACACAACTAGATACCAAACTGAGTTCCAAGTAAGGTCTGAATGTCATGAGGAATCTAAAGCAATCACGTCCTGCCTTCCGTCTCCAGCATGTTTAGGTAAACTGATCCTAGTGCTTTTCTGTAAGGTGAATTTCATAAAGGCAAGAACATACAGTATTAACATTAAAGTTATTAAAAACATCTCTATTTTAAAAAATGGTAAGGGAGAACTCAATACTGAAAATGAAAACAACTTGAGATAGTAAAAGAAATAAAAATAGCAGGAGAGAAAACAGAAGATTCTGTTGTCCTAGCAACTATCTTGGACACGATCAGCTTCGAGGAGGAAGTGCAGTATCTTAACGGCATCTGGCCTCCTTCCATTGAAAAGAGACTGAATTGGTAAAGTAGAAACCAAATCACAGTTTGTCTGATCCAAGGCAGGGCTGCACAGAAATAAAAAGTGACCTGATACAATGTTTAAAACGTGACTTTAAAGAATTAGCAGCCTGTCCTGCACACATTCAGTATTTTCATGAACTTACACAGGGTCAATTCCAAGCACCCAATGAGGGTCGCCAATAAAAAAGGTGTTCATAAATATTGCTCAGACCCCAGGTACACATGCCCCTCTGAAAGTGCTGCTTTACTTATTTATTTACTTTTATTTAATTTTAGTTTTTCTGAGATGGAGCCTCACTCTGTTGCCCAGGCTAGAATGCACTGGCAATTCTGGCTCACTGCATCCTCTGCCTCCCGGGTTCAAGCGATTCTCATGCCTCAGCCTCCCGAGTAGGTGGGATTACAGGCGCTCGCCACCATGCCCGGCTAATTCTTGTGTTTTTTAGTAGAGGCAGGGTTTCTCCACGTTGGCCAGGCTGATCTCCAACTCCTGACCTCAAGTGATCTGCCCGCCTCGGCCTCCCAAAGTGCTGGGATTACAGGCGTGAGCACCGCACCCCATGAAAACGCTGTTTTAGATGAAAACTTGGATTCCTGAGGCATCAGTGCCCTAGCGCGGGGTGTCGCCTAGAGTGTGGACAGGCGCCTGAGAGCCACCAGGACACTAGCCAGACCTGCGACAGGACTGGTCAAAAACTCCAAGGTCACAGGACCAACAACACCAAAAATCATAAACCCTTCTATCCATATGAAATCTAAGATCCACTCTATTGTGAAAAGGTCTTTCTTTACTAGTCTGTGTACCCGTGTCACCAGCATGTTCATCAAATGAGTTTGGATGTCCCCTCCAAATCTCATGCTGAGATGTAATTCCCAGTGTCAGAGGTGGGGCCTGGTGGGAAGTGTCTGGATCGCGGGGGCGGATCCCTCATGAATGGCCTAGGCCATCTCCTTGGTGATGAGTGAGCTCTTACTCTGAGTTCACACAAGACCTAGTCATTTAAAAATATGTGACACTCCGCCACCAAAGACCCGGTCATTTAAAAATGTGACACTCCGCCACCAAAGACCCGGTCATTTAAAATACGTGACACTCCGCCACCAAAGACCCGGTCATTTAAAATACGTGACACTCCGCCACCAAAGACCCGGTCATTTAAAAATGTGACACTCCGCCACCAAAGACCCGGTCATTTAAAATACGTGACACTCCGCCACCAAAGACCCGGTCATTTAAATACGGATGACTCGCACCAAAGACCCGGTCATTTAAAATAATGCGGATAATCGCCACCAAAGACCCAGTCATTTAAAATGTGACACTACACTCAAAGACCCGGGTCATTTAAAAATGTGGACACTGCCACCAAAGACCAAGCCATTTAAAATGTGACACTGGCCACCAAAGACCCGTCATTTAAAAAATGTGACACTACCACCAAAGACCCGGGTCATTTAAAATGCATACCTCGCCACCAAAGACCCGGTCATTTAAAAATGTGACACTGGCCACCAAAGACCCGTCATTTAAAATGTGACACTCCGCTTCACCAAAGACCGGTCATTTAAAATGTGACACCGCCACCAAAGACCCGTCATTTAAAAATGTGACACTCCGCCACCAA
Source organism: Papio anubis (assembly GCF_008728515.1). Taxonomy (NCBI): domain Eukaryota; kingdom Metazoa; phylum Chordata; class Mammalia; order Primates; family Cercopithecidae; genus Papio; species Papio anubis. The sequence continues at coordinate 123,920,503 of NC_044985.1, forward strand.
AGACCCGGCCATTTAAAATGTGGACTACTACCAAAGACCCGGGTCATTTAAAAATGTGACACTCCGCCACCAAAGACCCGGTCATTTAAAAAATGTGACACTGGCCACCAAAGACCCTCGTCATTTTAAAATGGCACAAAAGCCTACGAAAGAACGCCACGAAACGTTAACCGTCATTTAAAAATGTGACACTGGAGCACCAAAGACCCGGGCCGGCTTAAAAATGTGACACTCCGCCACCAAAGACCCGGTCATTTAAAAATGTGACACTCCGCCACCAAAGACCCGGTCATTTAAAAATGTGACACTCCGCCACCAAAGACCCGGTCATTTAAAAATGTGACACTCTGCCACCCCATTCTCTTGCTCCTGCCATGTTAGGATGTACCTGTTTCCCCTTTACCGTCTGCCATGATTGTAAGTTTCCTGAGGCCTCCCCAGAAGCAGAAGTTGCTACGCTTCCCGTACAGCCCGCAGAACTCTGAGCCAATAAAACCCTTTTAAGTAAATTATCCAGTCTCAGATATTTCTTTATAGCAACATGAGAACAGCCTAACACAACCCCCATGCCTTAGTCTGTGCACGGTGCTCACCCCAGGGGCCCTGCAAGAAGCAGCGGAATGGGAAGCAGCACGGCCACCCGATCACACTTGCCCAAATATGAGTCCTGCCCTCCCAGAAGCTGCAGGACCTCAAAAAGCCACTGTGTCCAACTGCTCATTTGCAAATGGGAATAAGAATAATAGTGCCTTCTTGTGGCAACAGCATGGTGCCCAGCACACAGTAGGTGCTCGGGGTGACCTGGCATTGTTACCACTGTGATCAGCAGCAGAAGTGGTGCCCCTTCAGCCTCCGTCTCTCTGCTCTTTCCCCTTCCTGTCAGGTCCTATTCAGCCCATGACACTCCATTCCCCAGCCCATAATCCTTCCTTCCACCAGCCTCTCCCCACCTCACAGGCCACGGCTGCCAGATTAATCCTAAGAGCCTCCTGGCTCAAGCGTCGACACTTCCTATTGCCAACCACCCTCCCAGAACCCAGCCCGTCGGTTCTGTATCTCTTGCTGTTTCCAACCAAAGCCACGGCACCAGCCAGAAAAATGTCATCTTAACCATCACTCCACGTCATCCATTTAGTAGTCTTACCTTGAGCTAACTTCTCTGGATCTCTGTTTTCCAATCCCTTAAAATTTATCTGATAGGGTTTCTAATAGTCAAGAAGTTACTCTAAATAAAGCCCATAAATCCTCAGGATCTATGAATCTCAAATTCTGGTTCAAATTCCAACACTTCTGACAACCTTTCTTAATTATCCCATCAATGCTGATAAGAAGTTCTTTATACTGTAATTCAAGACTTGGTTATATAACAATGTGCAAGGCTAATTCGATTATATGGAACTCCTCAGGTTCATCTCATGCCTGCTGTAATCCCATGTGGCTTAGGATGAAAACTAAGCTCCACAGTCCACCCCAAGACCCTGTGCGATCTCGCCCCACTCGTCACCCTCCCACCTGCTCTGTCTCCTTTCCCTTCAGATCATGCTCGTCCCAGGGCCACTATCTCCTTTCCCCTCACATCATGGCCCTTGCCGGCCATGCCCTGCAGCCTCCGGCCTTCACAGCCATCCTCCTCCTCCCTCAACTGCCCCCGCCCAAGACTCTTCTTTTTCTACTTGGCAAACTCATACCCATCCTGTGAGATGCGAGCCTTCAGACCACAGACACAGCAGCCTACTGCACATCCCTATCCTCTCACGGGTCCCCACAGCCTCTGCGATTCCATCGCACCCTCTGCGCACGTGCCTCTGCCGAGTCTCCAGGGTGTGGAAACTGGGCTATGTCTCCAGCCCTGGTGCAGAGTCTGGCACCGAGTGCAGTGAAATGGGGGCCAGATGAATGCACAGGGAAGGTGGAGCTCCCGCCGACAGGCTGAATGGCCTTGAGAGCACTGCAGAGTGACAAGCAGGAGCCACAGCAGAAGGCGAGGCGACTCCACCATGCGGAGCCAGAAACTATGAGCTGCGGCAGAGGCTGTGAGAGCTCAGAGTGGCCCTAGGAAGGAGTTCCAGTAAAAAGACATGATTCCCTCAGTAAGAGCAGCTCCGAGAACACTAGCAACTTCTGGGGCATCACTGATTTAGACGACTGCATCCCAAACAGCAGCTGTGCTCCTCTTAATTACACAAGGGCAAACAAAGCAAAAATTACAGAACCCCAAGAAGAAAAATGAGTTGGCTGGACCCTTCCTAGACTCAGGTCTTGGTGCCTTTGACTCCATCCAGTCACAGGAAGAGCTGGGAAACCTTCCCCCCGAGGAGATCTCCCCAGACTCAGACTGGAAGCCAGGTTCAGGGACAAGGAAAGACAGACGAGAGAGACAGGAAGTCTAGAATGGGTAGCTGGAGCTTCTTCCTAACTAACGAATGCCACTGGACCCCAACTGCCATCTTCTCGCTTAGTTCAAAGTCACCCATCCATTGGCAGGTACAGGTGGGCGGGCACAGAAACCTGGGATCCAGAGCGCCACGAGCTGCCACTGTTCCTGCCAGTGTCCCGCCACCGTCCCTGAGTGTGGCATGCTAGGCCCTCTAACTCGTCCCTGATGCTGCTCCTGTTTCTGGAGTCCCCATTCAAGGGTGCAGTTGATGGGAAACAGCAGGCTTCCCAGACACCTAGAAAAGGCAGCCAGACCCTTCATGTAGGTGAGAGGATTCACAGGGACAAGAACCACTTCATGCAGGTGAGAGGATTCACACGGACAAGAACCACTGTGTGGAGATCTGACCCACTGCGAGCTCCACAGCTGGACGAGCGTGCCCCTTACAGGCCAGTCAAGACATCTCCAAGATCAATCTGTTCCAGAAAGACTCATGAGCCATCACATCCAGGATGTTCAACCATGCATATTTATTATGTTAGGCACACAAACTGCTGCTTTCACGCTAGGAGAACATAAATGTGACACATCAAATGGCTGTAATCTACTGTCTGGAACTGGCCCTGTGATGTGAAGAGCACCAGTGGATTTTAATCAAGGAATGAGATGCTTCAATGACAATGGCCAACATGGTCACTGGGCCTGGTCAACCACCCAGCATGGGTCAGCTGGCTTTCTCACCTACCCTCCCAGCACCCTGGATGTAGGTTCTGTGCCTCCACTCCACACATGGCCAATCCAACAGAGAGTGTCTCCCCATGGGAGGAAAGAGCCCTCACCCATCCCTCCACCTCCCCTCAGCAGACTAGGTTGGGGTCCTATGAAACGAGCGGTGATCTGGCCTGGCCATGCCTGCTTGGTGAACTCGGATCTCTGATGAGCCGAGAGGGCCCCCCCTGCCGCCTCTGGGATCCCTTTCCTCTCTTGCGTTTTTTCTCTCTTTCCACAAGCACTTACCCTTTTGTCTATAAACACACTGAGAATGCCTTAGCCCTTAAAAACAAGACAAAATAACAAGCTATAGAAGATGGAATCTCTAATTCCCACCAGTCTCCTGACACTTTTCTCAAGGTTCACCTACGACCTGGTCATCAACGCAGTATCCTGGGCTGGTCAGCCTTCACCACCCCGACCTTCCTGCAGCCTCTGAAAGACACTCGAGGGCCCCCACAGGGCCCTCTAAGGTGCCCAGGCCCAAGTGGTCTGGCCTGCCTCCCAACACCTGACCAAGCTTAGTCCCTCTCACTGTAGCTCCTCAGGGCCTCCCTCCTGCTGGTACCCCAGGGCCCATGCGCCCGGCCTGCTCCCTAACACCTTTGGGATGCTTTAGTCCCTCCCACCAGCTCCTCAGGCCTCCTCCTGCTGCGCCTCCTGTGGGCCCATGCGGTCTGGCCTGCCTCCTAACACTCTGACAAGCTTAGTCCCCTTCACCAGCTCCTCAGGCTCCTCTGCTGGTACCCAGGGCCCATGCGGTCTGGCCTGCCTCCTAACACTCTGACAAGCTTAGTCCCCACCAGCTCCCTCCCTCCTTTCAGCAGTGAAAGCCCCCTGGGACTAAACTCCCTGACTGGACCACTCCACAGGCCAGTTTCTACACAGCACAATTAAGTGGCAGGATCTGTCTGCTGGACTTACAGGCACTTCTATCCCTCCCACCAAGTGGTATGAGTCAGTGGTCTGTTTCCCAGCAGCGATGCCAGTTGTACTTGTCACTGCAATTACAAAATTTAATTAAATGTTATGAAAACTATGAGTCTGAAAAGGAAGAGCTGCTGTTCTGTTAAAACTAGGCTGAAACACTTTGGAACCATTTGATAAAGGTGAGTCGCTAAAATAAGTTCTATTGAAATAGGTGTGGGTGAACCACCTGTAGGTGATGTGGGGAAGAATTCTGTCTTCCCACTGTTTGTATGCTTTTTAGAAACCTAAAAAAGGAGTTTCTGCTTATAAAAGAATTTGAGCTCTAATAAAAAGTGTCTTAAAAGACATGGAACTCTTTTCATATGAAAGTTAGAATAACGGCTTTGTTTCAATGTATAAGCTCCAAACAGATTTCAGAAATTTGCTCAGACACGGGGTGGGCGAGCTTCCCCAGCATCACACCACTCCCTGAGAAGTGCTCTCCTGAGTAACCCTTTCTGGGCTCATCCATCCATCAGTAAATCAAACATAAGGGTCAGGAAAAGATCTATGAGGAAGTATGCCTGGGATTCCCAAACTAAAGCCTTTATACCAAAGTCCTGTTGTTACAAATGGCAAATTCCTATTTTAGAACCCCAACCCACAGCCCCACCCCACCCAGCTGCCCCTACCTGTCTCTAATGCGCTTTATAGCAAGACCCCAGAGTTGGGGGAACTCGCTCCACCCCTTTCCTCCAGTCACACACACAACTCTGCAGGAGAGGCAACACAGCGCTCCACCGCCCGGTGAGGAAAGGCCACCACCAGGCCCTCAGAGCCCGCTCCCCACCCTGCACCTCCTCCCTGACTCCCTCTGCTGGAATCCTTCAGCAACAGTCTGCTTAATTCTGAAAACCCAAACAGCAAAGCAGCAACTTGGCTGGGCAAGGAGGAGCGACAATGCCTCTGGTAAGTCGGGGCTCTTGGGAAAAGAGATGATGCCTACTCTCAGGGCCCCAGCCCATGGCACCAGCACTCTCACCTGCACCACCAGGATCCTCCCTGACCGCCTTGGCCCTCTGCCTTTGCCCCACAGTTGAAACTCAAGATGGCAAGCAGAGCAACCCTTTGAACCTGAAACCCAGATGCTGCCACTCTCCGGCATGCCAACGCCACCACCTCACCAGGAGTACAGCTGAACTGAGGTCCCCGCGGCAGCTGCGGACCCCGGCTGACCTTGGCCTGTTGCCTTTTCACCTCACTCCCTGCTCAAGCTCACCCCACCTGCATCACACCTCACCATGACGGGCTCTTCTCTAGCTCCAGAACGTGTCCACCTGTTCCTACCTTCCAGGGGGCGCCTGCCCCTACACCCCCACATCCCTCACTCCCCTGCAGCGCCTGCTCCCCTACACCCCCACATCCCTCAGTCCCCTGCGTCAGGTGCCTGAGACCTCTCTCCAGGGCAGTCTCCTCGGCTGTGCTTTCTCCAAGACCCTGGCGCCCTGTTACCTGTCTGTCTATCATCTGCTCTCCCTGCCCACTAGGAGGTGAGCTCCACGAGAGCAGGGCTTGGCTTCACTCTCGGGTGTGGCCCCAATGCTTGCAACAGTGCCTGGCACGATAAAGATCTGCTCAGGGCTAAGTGCAGAAGTGGTAGGACACTGAGATGACACTGTCGGGCAGGGGGTCTGAAATGTCAGGCTTGGCAGCAGGTATTGGGGTAAACTGTCATTCCTACTACCTTAGCGCTCCCAAGATGCCTGACTCTATCCCCAGGATAGAACTCTGATTAAATTAAAAGGCAAGAATTCTTTGATCAGCCAGGTTTCCCTTCTGTGCCTTCGGGTTTGGGGATTTAATCAATCCTGCATTCTGGGGGATTGTTCACTGGGTAAATACCTATTGAGTATATAAAATGTAGACTTTCTAATTCAGACAGGCCCTCCACAGAATGGCTACAGAAAGAACCAGCACCAAAACAGGCTTTCCAAATATAAAGAAAAATAGGGGAGGCTTCCATTTCTAGCAAAACAGCAGCCCTAATATGCTGAAAAACCTCTTGATATAAAAACCTCTGGAAATGCTTCTACATGTATTGCTGAGCTGCGCAAGAAATCACAAGGGGCTGAGAACGAACAGCAAGTGGAAAAGCCAGAGTGGTGAGCTGAAGCCGCAGAGCCCTGGGGACGCCCTCAGTGCGGCTGAAGAGCCACAAGACACGGCCTGGCGTCCCTGTGAGGGGACTCCTGAAGGGTCACGCCCTCAGTGCGGGGAGAAGGCCCCCTGACAGCAAGGAGACCCAGCTGGCACCCAGTGGTGAAACCACCCTCCATTGGGAATTCGTAACCAGAGCTTGTCCCCACACAGGTTCGAGGGTGGAAATTCACATTACTTCCAGGGCCTGGAATACCACAAGCAACAAAGGTGCCATCAATCCCTCCCTGCTCCTCAGGAATCTGCGGCCTGGCAGCAGCAAAGGGTCCTGTCAGGAGTAGGCTGCCAGGACTGGGAATCATATAGGATACCCGGTTAAAATCCTTGGGACATACTTATACTAAAACACTAGCTGCTCTCAATTCAAGCTTACCTTGGCATCCTGTACTTCATCCGGCAGCCTGACTCAGGAGGGACCCACTCTCACCAAATGCCCATGGATGGAGCCCCACGGGGCAGAAGCTCAGCACCCAAAGTCTCCAACACAGAGAAGAAAAGAAGTCACCATGGGTGAGAAGAAGAAACAACGAACAAGATCAAACAGTGTCCAGAGTAGCACTGCAGAGACAGAGCATAAAGTAACTAGGTTTACAATGTCCACAGAAAGAGAAGCAAGCGGGAATTACCAGCAAGGAATAAGACCCTACCAACAAGACGCAAATAGCACATAAAGAAAAATTCAAATGTAGACCCATCTTGCAAAACTGCAAAAACACTGAAGTCAGAAAAATCATGAAAATCCTGGAAGAAAAACGAAGACTATAATCCTTACTCTAAAGAATAAAGGTCAAAGCATTACTCCTTTCCCAAGAATCAGAAGTGCAACGTAATAACTCCTAACCTCCAAGTATCAACAAGGACAATACCCACCATAAAATACGCTTGCAACGTCCTGGGTGTGTTACCACACACAGACCACCTATTTATAGAAGCACAGTGCAAGTATATTTTAAGTTTCTCATGAAAGTATAAGACACAGTTTTAGTAATTTTATTATTTTTGTAACATTAATTGGGATTATAGAAATTCTCATGTTGGTGACAGAATTTGGCTAAAACACGTATTTTTAAGATTAAAAAATAAAAGGCTCCCAGAAAGCGAGAAACTGCCTACCAAGGTAATGGGCTTCTAGGAACCACTGACATGAACCATCCATGGCCTCCACTTGCTCCCGGAAATAACTGGCCGCCAAATACCTCCTGCTGTAATATTCACACGTTCTCTGTGGAATGTCCTCGAATGCTGTTTGCTCCCCTGCAGCAAACCAGTGACCTGACGCGTGTACCTGAAGACCGATAAGAAGGTCTCCTCACCTCCAAAGACCAGTGAGAAGCATTTCAGGACCCTTTCTTTCACTCCGCACAGCCCACTGCGGGTAGGGGATCCCCAGCTGCAAGGTGAGGAAGAGGCAATTCTGTTTACCTCGTCTCTGACAAAGGCTGACTTTACTCTCCTTCAGTTACTTGTCTTTTGCAATTTTCATAAAGCAAAACCTGAACTCTTTTCTAAAAAACTTGATTCTTGTCTTGATTGTATTTACGGTTTCTTCTTCCAATGTGTAATTATGGAAAACAGCATTTAATTTTGTTAGCAATTCAAACTTCACAATAATTCTTGCTAAACCTCAGAACCTCTAACTGTGACCCAACTAAAAACAACTTCAGCTGTCCTTGCCCGGTGGCCTCTGCGAGTTGAGGTGTCAGAGACTGAAGGCTCCTGGCTCTGGTATGTTCTCTGTCTGTTCTGATGAGATCAGACACACCTCCACCTGCACACATTCCTGTCTCCGGGCCCTCTCTCTTCCTACACACTTTCCATTTTCCTAGCTATGCCTGTTGTCTTCAGCGGAACTAGACAGGAATGAGATGAAGGCAAACCTGAAACACAAGTGATCCAAAAGAAAGTCCATTTTCATGAACATTTGCCTTCCTAGTACACCACGAGTATTTGTTTCCAAAGGAAGGAAAAGAGTTGGAGAAAATGGGTTTTATAGTTAGGGTTTGATTTTTAATGTGTTTTTTGTGCAACAGTTGTTTTTTCCCCTCAGCATCTGACGGAAATCGCTGCTAGCACAAGCTGCCTGTCAGATGGCCGGATAAAAGGAAGCCACTCTCGCCAGGGTGGGGCCTCTTGTTAGAAATAAAAACCTCCATCTCCTCCTGCTCCAGGGGAAGGCCTGCACTCTCAGGGGTGTGTGCAAGGAGACACACTTACAGAGGGCTTCACACAAGACATTTCGGTATTCCATTCCTTGTCTGCTAAGGGCTCTACCGAAGTCACTCAGGTCAGAATGAAGCTCCGAGGGGCCCCCTGAGCACAGGCTCAGGAGGGAGGGGACTACCCCAAGGGAGGGAGGCTTCCCTAGTGCCCAGAGAAGCCAATCTAGACAGCAGCTCTGCAACCCGTGCAGAGAGCCTTTTGTGAGAAGCCACAAACCTTCCCAGATCTGAAACCGCTGCACGTGAAACCCAGAGGAGCTTTGTTCATTCACCTCCAGGTATCCCCACAATGCTGTCTCCAGAAGGAAATGCAATGAGAACTGTTGCTGATGTCTCTGATGGACAAAAGGAATTTTATGAATTTACAGAAATGGTCATTACTATTTATTACTATTTAAATTCAACTGATAATTTTTTAAGATCAAGCAACTGAATTTCCTTAAACAAAACTCTCTAAATAGTCAGGCAATTCTTACTCAACAGAGGAACATAAAGGCTGTGGTGTGCATGAGGCTTTCTGGAAAGAGGAAGAGCAGCTTCCAGTGGAGACCCAGCAAGCATGACCTCAGCCAGGAGCCCACGGTCAGGGCCAGGGTGCCAGGTCGCACTGACAGCAAGCGCTCCTGATGCTTCATCTCTATAGATTCCTCCCCAAAACACACAGCCCAGTCTAATCGCTAGAAAACCATCAGACAACCCTCAGTTGAGGGACAGTCTACAAAATACCTCACCAGCACTCCTTATTAAAAACAAAGTCTGAGAAAATGTTACAGCCAAGAGGTACCTAAGGAGACATGAGGATCCAATGTCGTGTGATATTCTAGATGGGATATTGGAACAGAAAAAGGATATTAGGGAAAAACTAAGGTAATCTGAATGACTCAAAGTGTGGGCTTTTGTTAACAATAAGGGCCGAATGTAATGGCTCGCACCTGTAATCCCAACACTTTGGGAGGCCGAGGCGGACAGATCACTTGAGGTCAGGAGTTTGAGACCAGCCTGACCATGATGGTGCAACCCCATCTCTACTAAAAATACAAAAATTAGCTGGGCACGGTACCAGGTGCCTATAATACCAGTTACTTGAGAGGCTGAGGCACAAGAATCGTTTAAACCCGGGAGGTGGAGGTTGCAGTGAGTCGAGATCATGCCACTGCACTCCAGCCTGGGCAACAGAGTGAGCCTCGGTTTCCAAAAAAAGAACAAAAAACAAACAAACAAAAAAACCCAGTAAGTATTATTAATTCATTAATTATAACAAATGTACCACACTAACAGAAGAAGTTAATAAAATGGAAACTGGATGTGAGATATGAGAGCTCACTATTACCTTCACGATTTTTCTGTAAATCTAAAACTGTTCTAAACATTCGTTTATTTTTTTAAATGCTTAGAAATTTAAAAATCGGATTTCCCCAGTCATGTAAATACGATTCAAAATTTTAACGTTTCTAAACATTTAATTCAAACCACAAGCCCAATATCATAGATTCTCTTAGATTCTCTTCAATGCTCACAAACTGAAAAGCAGACAAAACCACACAAAACACAGTGATGAAAAACTGCTAGGTGAACTCTCCATGTAACTGGTTAAAACGGCTAACACATCTAGCTGGTGGACTAGTCATGCAGACCAACCCTCCCCTCCTGAACAACCGAACAGGGGACAAGGTAGAAAAGGACTCTACAAAGGCAACATCAGGCTGTAAAGGCAACAGGGCAGGGAGGGCCCTGGATGCCAATGTCCAGAGAAGAAACAAAAACAGCTGGGCTGTACAGGTGGCATCGTTCCCCTCCCTGAGGTGCTCCCCGGTCCCACCAGCAGAGCTGAGGGGCTAAGAAGTCCGGCAGAGCTTTCAGCAGCGGGAGTGCACTGTGGGGCCAAACATGCAGTTCAGGACCCACCAAAAAGAAAGGACCCCGGCAAAAACGGCCTCTCAGTAAGGGCAAGCTGGAAACACCCAGGCCCCACAAAACGGAAGCTCAGTGTCATCAGCGTGCTTCCTGAATGCTCTCAGGGGACCTGCCCTGACTTCCATGCCTGCCAGAAGATGGTAAAGCACATCCTCTCCAGAGTGAGACAACTCCAGGCAAAGTCTCCACAAAAAATGACTGCCACTGGAAAACAACAAAACACCAATGATGAGGCCACCAAACAACAAGACTCAACAACCCCAAACCAAACGTGAGGGACCAGACCACTCACACAGACCTACAAAAGACACAGATACTGCAATTATCACATAATTCTGTGTAACTTTGTGATGAATATGTTTAAGAAATTAGATGACAAAATAATTTCAGCAGTAAACTTGAAATTATAAAAGAATGAAAACTCTAGAATCAAAAACAAACCAGGATGAAAATTCGAAACTCAAATATAAGAAATACAGGTCTAACAACAGATTAGGAAGAGCTGAAAGGATGATTAGTAACTTGAAAGGCAGTTTAGAAGAACACATCTAGGCTGATGCACACTCAAGAACAAAAAAACAAAAACAAAAACAAAAAAACAGGATGAGAAATACAGAAAGGAGCAGATGCATGAAGAACATGGTGCATGGTGAAAAGGACCAACATATGACCGACTGGAACCAGAAAGAGCAGAGAGAAAACATGGCAAGAGGAATACAGACACACTGTGGGAGGTAAAGACAGACAGAAAATGTGGCAAGAGCGATACAGATACACTTTGGGAGGCTGAGGCGGGCAGATCACCTCAGGTCAGGAGTTTGAGACTAGCCTGGCCAACATGATGAAAACTTGTCTCTACTAAAAACACAAAAAATTAGCTGGACATAGTGGCGCATGCCTGTAGTCAGGAGGCTGAGGCAGCAGAATCGCTTGAACGTGGAAGGTAGAGGTTGCAATGAGCTGAGATCGCGCCACTGCACTCCAGCCTGGGTGACAGAGTGAGATTCTGTCTCAAAAAAAAAAAAAGTGACACAGACAATGAACACCAGCCAAAGGCTCAAAGAGTTATAGATACGAACCTCAGGCCAAGTGAGCACAGATGCACATGCACACCTACTCACACAACACACACCCCAGAGAGTATAAACGCATATGAACCTCAGGCCAAGCAAGCACAGACGCACATGCACACCTACTTACACAACACACACCCCAGAGAGTATAAATGCATGAAACCAAGTCAGAAAAATCTCTTTAAAAAAGAAGGAGAAAAAAGCTGTCAAAGAAATAAGAAGTATCTTCTGAAGAGGAACTATCATTAGAAACACAAAAGCCAGAAGTATAAAATAGCAAAGTTTGGAAGCACTGAAAGAAAATATTGGCAATTTAAAACTCAATACCCAATGAAACCAACCTGCAGGAATGAAGACAGCCTTTCTTCCTTCAAGTTCAAATGGAAAGCTGTTCTGCAGGACTGGGGAATACCTGCACTTGCCTGGGTGGCAGGGATTAGGGACGCCATAGTAGCAGAGACAGGAGACTAAGTTACGCCCTGCGGAATCCCGGCAGGTAAATACACTGAGATCACGGGGGCCGGGTTTCTCATCATCTGAGAAGGATATGGATGAGGAGAGCACTAAAATGAACCTTGTTGTGTTGCACTGGAACTGGAGACACTGGTGTGTATTCACGGTTTTCAACAAATAGACAGAAACACAGAAACAAGTATAGATGTATCTGAATAAACAGGAATCTGCGAGTCCATAGTGATATATGGAGATCAGTGAATAAATAAATGGGGAGAAGGGAAAATATTTGCTTCTAGCAGGACACTACCTGGTCATATAGAAAGAACGACAGAAACAGAAAATTATAATTTGACAATCATCATAGTAATAATTTAGCCAAGAAAAATCAACGGATGCTAAAACTACTGAGTGAAAGTTTGATGAGGAAGAGGACATTTACATATTCTCAAAGTACTTCCCCTCAAAATACTAAATAATAAGAGTAAAAGATAACTTTATAGCGAAGACACCACCTTAACAAGTAACAAAGGTAACAAAAACAGTGGTGGGACAAATGGGAACCATACGCCAAATATCCCTCAAAACCAAATTGAGGGATATTCAGCAAGGTAACCGTTCTGTAGTCTTTAAAAATGTCAAGGTCTTGAATGCCAAGAAAAGCCTGAGGAACTGAACCAGATTCACAGAGACTAGCAGAGGAAACCATTCAATGCAAGCCATCACCCTGGTTGGCTATTCTTGCTCAGAAGAACACGGCTAGGATAAATGACTGCTCATGAAGAGGGCCTGTGGATCAGACAGCAGTAGCGCGTGACACTCATTTCCTGACTCTGACAGCTGTACTGGGGTTGTGGAGAACATTCTTGTTTGTGAGAATTACACATTCAAGCTGTGATTCTCAAACCGGGCACTATATATTGACAGGAGGACTCACTCAAACACATTTCTGGGCCCCATCCCCTGTGTGTCTAATCCAGGCGGCCTGGACTGAAACCTGAGAACTTGCATTCCCAACAGCAGCTCAAACGATCCTGATGCAGACACCACCTTCTGCGAACCGTCACATCCAGGTGTTTGAAGATAACAGAGCATTATGTTAATAATTTACCTTAAATGACTCAGGAAAAGTTATTTTTCCTTTTCTTTTTTTTTTTAAGTTTGGAACGTTCCAATTGAGGAATTTTTAAGTTTGGAACATTCCAAACTTAAAAAAATAAATAAAATAGGTAAAAATGATGATCAAATAAAGACCATTTTAAATAGTAAGTGTGAGAATTTATTATTCGCAAAAAATTCTTCAGGCAGAAGACCAAGGATGCTACATACAGGCGCAGCACCCAGGGAAGGGGCGGGTGGCCGTGGGGCAAATGCACAGGCAGAGCTGCCGAGCACAGCTCAGGAACAGTCGCAAGCGTCTGTGGGGCTGACATGTATGGAGAACTAAGATGACAGAGATCATGTAAAACACGAGAGTGGGTAATTCTGCTCTGGAACTGGAAAGCTAATTGATCTTCAACATCATTAAACCAAAGATAAATATTTTAATTATCATGTTAGTCACAAAAAGCTATTAAAATGATAACTAGTAGGGAAATAGGTGGGGGTAAATGGAATAAAGAAAAAAACTTAATCAAAAAAGAAAAAAATACATAGAACAGGTAGAAAAAATATATAACAGTAAGATAAGCTATTTACAAACAGTAATTGCATTAAATGTGAATAAATATTCCAAATATTCAGACTAATAAAAATTTTTTAAATAACTGCAAATTACAAGGTAACCACATTTAATATAAAGACATAGAAAGGTTGAAATTAAAGGACATAGAAAAAGTTACATCATGCATATACTAACCAAAAGAAAGTTTCAGATGCTACATAAATATCGAAAAAACTTTACAATAAGAACCACCACTAAACGTAAAGAGGAAAATATCATAATGAAAAGGGTGACTCTACTAACAATGCAATTCTAAATTTGTATGCATCTAATAACACGGCCCTAAAACAAAAAAGAAACAAAATCTGACAGAACGGAAAGGAGGCACAAATCTATAGGGCAGCAGACTTTAACACACCTCCCATAGGAGAGGAAGGACTTCAGGCACGGGACTGAGATCGTGGGTTCTGCACTGAGATCATGGCTGCTTCTGCCTTACTGGAGAAGGACTGAGGGCAGAGACTAAACCCAAGGAGACCGGAGGGGAAGCTGCCGTACAAGCTCAGGTGGGAATGATGGCAGCCTGGATGTCAACAGGAAGAAGTAAAGCCACTTGTGAAACAGACTCAACAGGACCTGGCCACGCACGAAAGCAGACACGGGGAACCAACACCAAGTGTGGGTTTTCTGGCCTACATAAGAGCAGCAAGCAAGGCACCAGTTACAGCAATGATGCCAGGGAAGCAAATCCACAGAGCCCCACTCAAAGAGGGAGAAATGGCACATGCACTCACACGTATACAAGGACAGAAGGAGGTGTGCACAGATTATTAACCGCCAGTGCCTCTGAGAGATATGTTCATGGTTTTATGTGTTTTCCCCAAATCCTCACACTGAATAAAACCACTTCCAAAACAATCCAAAAAATTTACTTAGAAGAAAATGCCAAGTACCTCGAGTAAGAAAGAAAGCAAGGGGATCTACTCAGACTTTCAGTGGGTTCTCCAGGCAATTTGCTGGTATCAACTCAGACAATCAGAGAAATGCAAAAAAATTTAGATTTCAACTCATCTACATGTTGAAGGCATAGCCTGGAGTTCTGATTTAATACAACTATTTCACATTTACCCATAACAAACCACAGCCACCACTGCCACAGATAAGGATCGTGCTCTTCCCAGTCCACTGACATCGGGATTCGCAGCGCAGGCTGCAACTCACCCGCCGGTTCCCAACAAAACTTACACATGCCTCTAACCAATGGAATCTTGCCACAACAAATAACTCACTAAGAAGGTATGGCAATTGGATAAGAAGATCAATGACACAGTTGCCCCTACCAACTTCCACCCTCGCTGTCTGTCCCAAGCTCTGCCTGCCCTCCCTATGCCCTCCCATATGGCCTAAGGGCCTTCTGCAGGAATGGAACCCTCATTATTTACAGACAGAGTAAGCCAAGACCAAAAGTAACGCCTGACAGTAAAGAAAGTGACATAATAGCTGATGAACAGAGTGTTCCCCTATCAAGATAATATGCCTGATGACGAACATCTCTGCTCTGGGGCTGCCATCTGAGGACTTCACCAGCTTCCCATACAGAAATACGGGGAAAAGGGAGAATTATTTCAACGAAAAAGAGGCTCCTTCACTGAAACAAACAAAACACAACAACAACAACAAAACCTCCTTTCTGGAGAAGTGACTACAGTGTCCCCAGGTGCTGCAGACTCAACCCCCAGCCAGCTTTCTCCATTTCCACAGTCTTACCGCTCTGAATTGACGCAAGACACGGTCAGACTGATAAGCTCCAATGGTGATTTCCGGGAGATAGACAGGAATGCCTGTGTAATTCAGCACATCAAACTTATCCTGAACCCTGAAAAAATAAGACACATGTGGATCACACCAAACCATCAAAATAAATACAATAAAAGCAGCTTAAGTCTGATTTTTTTTTAAACATCCATATAAAAAATCTATGCATTCCAATAAATGCTGTTCGTTGCCAAGCAGTCATCCCAGAAGCAAAGCCTTCCTCCCAAAGACCACGTGGTCGATCTGGAGCTGCTTTTTAAAATTACTCTCAGAACCTGTGGTAGCATCTTTTAAAAGCCTCAGTACCTACAAATGATGACCTTCTGGGAACGGATACCGTAGAAAAAGACATAGAAAAAGGAGACAAAGTATGCTTTAAACACAGGAATAGCAGGAATCAAAAGCTAGAAGCAAATGGTTATATGACAGTGCTACACACAAAGCATGCCCCCATTAACAATTTTCCAGATGAGTGGATCTTGGGGCAGGAACGGTGCGTAGCTTCAGTCTCTCTGCAGTTGCAGCCAGTGTCTTACAGATCTGTTCTGTACGCTGAGGCCGACATAGGATGGTCTGTTGTACCACGGCTTGTAAAAGGTTTAATTCTCCACTTTTCTTGGCACCAATAAATACACAAATCATAGGATAGTCTCTTAGCTTTATCATTTCATTGTGCTGAATGTTAAAATATTTATACTTTGTTACAATTTGCTTATTTTAAATTAAATATAGTCCGAATATAGCCACTATACTTAAAGATAAAAAGCATTTCTTGAGCTTTCGAGAAAAAAAAAAAAAAATTAAAATAAAGTCTCTTTTCTTAAGGGCTCAAAACAAAGAAAATAATTATTTTCAACAGCCACATTCCCATTACTGAGTTATAAAAGCAGGAGACGTTTCTCATTTGTAATGGTTCAAATGGAAATTATGTGAGTGTATCTGGCTCTCGGCCAGACTTTGTGAGACAGTCCAGGCCCACTAAGCAAACCCAAGGCCTATTCCCCACAGTACCCAGGTAGGCTCTCCCACAAACAGAACAACCTGACCAGAACCCAAGGCTCACAGGAGCCATGAATCATGCTTCCACAGACAGCCAGAGAGCTGCGGATCTGTGGCAAGCTGAAGATGAGTGGACGGTAGGTATAGCATCAGCAGCATCCTAGTAAAAACTGTGTCACTCGTACATGGTTGGTGATCCAATAATGTAAACGCCCCCCCCCCCCCCCACCAAGAAACTGCTGCCAAGATAACAACGATCGTTTGCTTTCCTAAGCGTATTTATGTGCGTTTCCACACGGGTAGGCACATGGCTGTAATGTACACACTTACAGATAAGATCATTTTCTTAGTTTTACTATTAAGTTGGTTTTACTTGCCAAAAGATATTCAAATATTTTTTTTAAAAAAGCAAGCGAAACAGAAAGCGTGTGAAGGGCATAAAGATGCCATATTTTGTAAGACTGCATTAATTGTAAGACTACAAGTTCCCTCTCCAGAGGAAACTGCTGCTAGCTTTCCTTATGCATTCTATCTAAACACTTCCATGCATGTGTCAATAATCTACAACTACGTATCTTCTTACTGTTAACTCAAATATAAGGATAACTTTTGAAGTGATCTCACAATAAGAAATTCCAGCTAAAAATGAAGTTCATATTTTAAATGTTAACAAATATCAATGCAGGGAGGTGACATGGTTTTCTTTACAGTTTGAAAAACCTAAGAAAATGCTAGAAAATATGAAAGCAATCAGTGGCCTGGAGCATGTGTAGTAGAGAAAGCAACAGCGCCATCTATGCTTAGTTTGGCAACATTACATGTAGCCCCAGAAAATCTTTTAACAAGTACGCTTCCAACTATTTTTGAAGATTAAAAAAAGAATCTGCTGCAATGATTCTACAATGTATTTATACCTAACCAAACTACCCTTTCAATTTATTGCTATGAGCTTAATGACGACTACTAGAAAGAGTCTATGGTATATCTCCAGTAAACTTCTAGATTTAAGTAATAAAGACACAAGGAATCATTTTATGACTCAGGAAGCAAAAGGCAGTGAAAGAAAATATTCTCTTCACAAAGCACTTAGTTTCATTATGAAGAATTCAAAACTGATTGAGGATAACGTATCCTTTTAATATCATAAGTCAGTGTCTAAAGAAGAAGATAAAATATACTAGAGCTTGGTGACGATATGAGGTGTTCTGTCACATGTTTTAAAACAAAAGAGTAAGGCAGGAAGACACAAAAAGGAATAAAATTGTAAATTGTGTTTTATGACTCAAGCTGTTTCGCAATTAACAGAATGTCAGCACTTTGTCCTATAACATTTCCAAACCCTATTTTTCAGTTTCTCCTGAATTGCAAAGTTCTATCTGAAACACTGTACTTCTGATACCAAACTCACATGCTACAGTTTCTGTAGCACTGAAATTTCATGTTAAAAAGATGTGCTCCAGGAGTCATGTAAAATTCTTAGTAATCAAGCAAAAGAGGGTGGGTGTGAAGCTCTGGGCTCTGGAGAGGCAGCGATGGTCTGCGAGGAGCCCGCACAGCTGGAGGCCTGACCTGTCGTCGGAGGTCCTGACTGGACCGAAACCAGCCCAGGCAGGCGCCAGTCAGTTAGGGATGTGGATATGAATAAGACTGAAAAATACAATTACTGCCTCTCAGCACAAGCATAGCTATACACATACACATAATTAGACACTGGCAACACGTAACTGAGATGGTGCAGAAATGTTCTAAACCAATAATTTGGTCAGGTTCTGGATAAAATGAATGTCACTGGTAAATGGCATGTTTACAATAATTATGTTAGAAAATTGGTCATAATTATCACTTGAGTCCCTCAATTGACAAATGGTACTCAAATGAGAATAAACACAATTGATATTGTAAACTTACGAAACATCTTTGGGGAGGAAGAAAGGCAAAATATCAGGAGAAAACAGGACAAAACCATTCATAGTGAGCTAGATGAAAACAACTGAATGCTGTAATTGATACACTACGGGGGAATTACAGGATCCTTCTCTATGCTCTGATAAGTGCATAACTAAATAACTACACAAACGGTGCAGAATCGAATCAACACACATTTCACACCGTGTTTAGAAAATGACACTGTTACCACAGAGAGGTCAAGTCAGACAAAATCCCTTGTCTCGGTAAGTTTGTGAGATGTCATATGATGCCCAGCAGTAGCTAATACTAACAAACAAGGATACCATATACATTCATATAAGTAACAGTCTACAAGAGTTAAGGGAAAGTGTCAGGGAGAAAACACGGTCATTACGGCCAAGCTTTAAAGACCGCTAGGATTTCTAGGTAATTACTGGGCAGGTGGTGGTGGAAGAAAAGCCTGGGAGATTACCTGGTATCCCGGTAGAAGACGCAGAACCAGGGCAGACTGGGATTCTGAATTAATTCTGGGAAAGGAAATTCGGATCTATGACTAAACGAAGATAGGCCACGCAAAGATTCAAGTAAAGAGAAAACGGGGTCACTGTGACTTTTTAAAAAAATAAACCTGGTGGGAGTGGGATGAAGAAATAAAGAGGCAGAGGAACAGAGACCAAGAACCAGGGGATTACACCCCAAGGGGAGCAGAAGTGTTAGAGACATGGGAGAGAAATCACTGAAAGTGGCACACTGACCTGCAGGGTGTGACTTAGGGGAGGATTAGGATAAGGGGGTCAGCAGGGAAAAAGGAGGCTTCAAGCTAGGATTATGGTTGACGGAGGAGTCGAAGCTTCCACCAGGATTCAAGCCTGACCAGACGGCAGGAGGGAAGGCAAGACGGCCCAGGGCACAGGACGCGCACAGAGGATGCAGAGAGCAGCAGCTCCAGCTCCTGCAGCCCGAGAGGTCAGACGTCCCACACACAGTCATGCAACCTTGGCAGGCTCGAGCTCTCCGAGCTGTGGTCTCCTCCTTGTAAAATGAGGGAGTCCCGCCCCACAGGAGTGCTGTGGGACAAATTATTTCCGAAACACCTTCCAGACGCTGTGTTGACATCTACTGTTAACTATGAGATTTCAGATGTAACAGCAGAACACAGTTCAGCGGGGTCCCATCCCCAACCTCCGGGCCACAAACCTCTGCCTGTAAGGAACCTGGCCACGCAGCAGGAGGTGAGCGGCAGCTGAGTGAGCAAGCCAGCGAAGCTTCATCTGTATTTATAGCCGATTCCCCTCGCTCGCATTACTGCCTGAGCTCTGCCTGCTGTCAGACCAGTGTGCCATGAGATTCTCACGGGAGCACAAACCCTATTGTGAACTGTGCATACAAAGGATCTAAGTTGTGCACT
The DNA here is from genome assembly GCF_008728515.1 of Papio anubis. NCBI lineage: Eukaryota > Metazoa > Chordata > Mammalia > Primates > Cercopithecidae > Papio > Papio anubis. The sequence continues at coordinate 123,940,229 of NC_044985.1, forward strand.
CCTTATGAGAATCCAATGCTTGATGATCTCTCACTGTCTCCCATCACCCCCAGATGGGACCGTCTGGTTGTAGGAAAACAAGCTCGGGCTCCCACTGATTCTACATCATGGTGAGTTGCATAATTATTTCATTATATATAACAATGTAATAATAAGAGAAATAAAGTGCACAATAAATGTAATGCACTTGAATCATCCTGAAACCATCCCCCCACCCCCGCTCCAGTCTGTGAAAAAACTGTCTTCCATGAAATGAAACTGGTCCCTGGTGCCAAAAGGGTTGGGGACTGCTGCAATAGAGCAGTTAAAAGAGAAGATGGAGTTTTTTTAAAGCAAAGTTTTGAATAATAGAGTATATCATTTAGGCAAATTTACAAACACACATACAAATATAGGCATCTAGTCCAAAATGTTACCAGTTTTAAAAAACAAAGACGGAACTTCCAGCTTCAGCTCCAAAGGGTGAAGGCTGGAAGCTGTAACTTCCATCCTTCCAATAAGAAAAAACTGAAAATCAATGGCCTTTCTTGGACTAACAACAACAACGAATTGAGTGATTTTACAGCTTACAAAAAGTGGAAGAGTCCGAGTGCAGTGACTCATGTCTGTAATCCCAGCACTTTGGGAAGCTGAGGCAGGCGGATCACTTGAGTTTGTGACCAGCTGGCCAAAACGGCAAAACCCCATCCCTACTAAAAATACAAAAATGAGCCAGGTATGGTGGTGCACGCCTGTAGTATCAGCTACTTGGGAGGCTGAGACAGAAGAATTGCTCGAACCCAGGAGGGGGAAGTTGCTGTGAGCCAAGATCATGCCACTGCAGCCTGGGCGATAGGCAACAGAGTGAGACTCTGTCTCAAAGAAAAAAAAAAAAGTGGAAGGAATGGCAGCCATGTCACAGTGACAGCAGGAGGAGCCTAGAAGACTGTGCCATCGGTACCTCCAGCCCCTTGGAGCAGCAGTGCCATCGCAGAGCGGACCTCGATGGGCTGTAAATGTATACTGGAAACTCCACAGCAACCACTACAAACATTTTTAAAAAGTACAATCAATATGTTAAGAGAAAAGATAAAAGAGAATCATATAAAATGCTCAATGAAATCCAGAGAAGGCAGAAAAAAAGGCAGGGAGAAACAACCCAGGCAGCAAACAGAAAACAGGGAAAAGCAACAGTAAAATGGAACTTGATTATCCTCACGCTCGCTTCTAATGCAAATGGTCCAAACAGCAATCAAAAGACAGAGACTGTCAGAGTAGATTAAAACACAGGCCCCAGCTACTACTTACTACCTATGAGAAAACTAAAGACTGGAGATAGAAGAGGAAGAAAGACACACCATGCCCACACTAACTGAAAGCTGGAGTGGTTCTATTAAATTCAGACAGAGCTGACTTCAAACAAGGACAAACGTCAGGGAAAGCGAGGGCATTTTGCATAACGATAAAGCGGCCAATTCTTCAAGAGGATAATAACCTAAGATAATACACTATGTACCTAACAACAGTACCTCAAAATATATCATGCAAAAACTGACAGAACTCAAGGGAGAAACAGACAAATCCAGTGCTGTTGGAAATTTAAACCCAACTCTCAGTAACCAACAGACCCAGCAGAGAGAAAATCAGTAAGGATACCAACGACTTGAATACCACTATCAATCAGCTCAATCCGACATTTATACAACACTCCAGCAACAGCAGAATCTACACTCTTCTCAAGCTGAATTGGAACACTCATCAAGATAGGAAACGCTGGCCATATAAAACCTTAATAAATGTAAATGGAGAGAAATCATACACAGCGTATTCTCAGACCACAAGAGAATTAAACGAGAAATCAACAACAGAAAAATACCTAGAAAATCCCTGAACACCTGAAGATTAAACAACACACTTCTAAATAACACATAGGTCAAAGAAAAAAGTCTCAAAATAATTTAAACATTTTGAATGAAAATAAAAATACAACTTATCCACATTTGTGTGATACAGCAAGAGCAGTACCTAGAGGGAAAGTGGCAGCACTGAATGCATATGCAACCATTCTTCTGTTCTCCAGGGCTTCCTTCCAAGACCCCACTAATACCAAAATCTGAGGATGCTCAAGCCCCTTACATAAAATGACACAGTATTTGCATATAAACTATGCACACATCCACCCCCAATGCACTTTAAATGAAGCCTGTCCAACCCGCGGCTGTATCCGCCCAGGGCAGCTTTGAATGCGGCCCGACATAAATTCATCAACTTTCTTAAAACATTATGAAATTTTTTTGCCTTTTTTTTTTTAAACTCATCAGCTATTGTCAGTGTTAGTGTATTCTGTGTGTGGTCCAAGACAATTCTTCTTCTTCCAATGTGGCCCAGGGAAGCCAAAAGATTGGACACCCCTGCTTTAAATCATCTCTAGAGTATGTATAATATCCAAAACAATGTAATACAATAATATAATAGTTATAAGTATTATAATATCTAATACAATGTAAATGCTATGTAAATAGTTGTTATACTGCATTTTTACATTTTTATTATTTTTTATTGCTGTATTATTTTTATTGGCTTTTTTTTCCCCCCAAATATTTCTGATCCAAGATTGGTTGAATCCAAGGATGTGGACCCAGGGATACAAAGGGCTGACTATATTGGAAAAGAAAAAAGACCTAAAATCAAAAAGCTTAGGAATCGATAGAAAATGAAGAGTAAGAAAAGCCTAAAGAAAGCAGGGAGAAAATAATAAAACTAGGGTATACATCAATAAAATGGAAAACAACTGCATAAATCATCAAAACAAAAACCTAGTTCCCTGAAAAACTTAAATATGAAGGGAAAATTCACAAAGAGCAAATAAATAGCCAATAAAAATATAAACTTAAGTTCAGTGTTTATAAAATGCAAAGTAAAACAAATACTTGTTTTGGTATCAAAATTGAAAGCTTTTGTTTGCATTTTGTCTAATTATATTGCCTGTATAGGGAAATTCAGAGGACCAGGTACAAGTATGAATACTGGTACACATATTCTGGAGAATCATTTTGCAAAAACATAATAGCTGTAAAATGCGTTCATATACTCTGACCACTTTTATACCTTAAGTAACCTGAAACTGAACAAAAAGGGGTACAACATGCTCTTTACTGTATTAGGAACATGAAGAAACTGAAATAACCCAAGAGATTTATTTTAAAGCAATGGTAAACGGATTATGCTGTGTCTGCGGTCAAAACTTTTTCTGTAAACGGCTGGATAGCAAGTATCAGGCTTTGAGAGCTATATACAGTTTCTATCACATAATCCTTTCTTTTCCTTCCAATCCTTTAAAAATGTAAGGATCTTCTTAGCAGCTGAAGGCTAGATCTGGCCCACAGGCCAAACAGTTTGCCAAGCCCTGACTTGCATCTCAATCAATGGTAAGTGCACCTTATACGGGGAGCCATGAAAAAATCAAATTTTAAAATGTTTAACAAAACAGGAACATGCTCAATATATTGGAAGTAGAATATAAAAATACATGCAAGATATATTTAGAAGTATATGCACACACACACATTTAACTGGAAGAACCTGCATTCAGCTGTCACTCCTGGCACTGCGGCGGCAGAACCACAGGTGATTTGATTCTATATTCAACCTTTGTTCCCGACTTTCTCTTCCAAGAGGGTATGCCTTTGGCCTCTCAACCATTTTGTCATTTCAGTCCCCTCACCCCTCCCTCCTTCACTTCCCTCCTTACCCAGACTAAGTGTCATGGTTCACCACTACTCACATGCGATTTTGTCTATACTCGGTTCCCTTGCCCCTCTCTTACAAAACCCCGGTCTTGTTAAAATCCCAGGCTCTGGCCACGGTGAAAAACCACATTTCCTGGGTACGGATTTGCCTCCCCTGCCTGAAGTTCTTCTGCCGGAAGCACGGCTCTTGCACTCTCAGAAAGCCTTTCCCTCGCCACACACAGAGCAGGCCTACGCTGCTGTCTCTGCCAGGGCCACCTTGCAAGGCCAGCCCTTGGTTGGCTTCTGGAAACTCAGCTTCTAAAAAGTGCCCTACGCTGATGAGGCTGGGCAGCAACCTCAGCCCTACCAGGGTACGACAGGAGTTACAGAGAATACCCGCCTTCTTTCTGGGAGTCTGGAACCTGAATAGTTGTGAAGCGGAGGATTCCTACGTGACCAGCCCCCAATAAAAATTATGGGCACTGAATAGCTATAGGGCTTTCCAGGCAGAAATACTGCCCATATGTTACTGTATTTTTCGCTGCTAGAGAAAGTAGCTCTATCCATGTGTCAGTGTCTCTGTGTCCCTCACAAGAGGAAGAGAGCTTGGGGAGCCTGCGCATGGATTTCTCCCGAGTCCAGCAAGTCTTTTTTTTGTATTGATCTGTGTGCCTGTCCTCATTCACAGTGATGAATCTTATTCTGAACAGAGGAGACAGGCAGCTACCACAGAGGGCAGCCCCCAAGGCTCCGACCCACAGCACACAGGATCAGGATGCTGCGCCAGGTAAGGCCCACATGGAGCTGAGCTTTCTGCAGAGGGAAGGAGGCTGTGGGAACCAAGGAAGCCACCAAAGCGAACTCGGGTCTCCGAATTTGCCACAGAAGCGGGGACTGTGGCAGGTTGTTTCTCTCTCCCTCTACTTTATATGAAAAACACCCACGGTGACCAACTCAAGACTATGAATGGTCATCACTGCACAATGACATGGTGGCTGCCCCTGTCCCACATAGGGACGTACATTTTCATTCTGGCCAGAGGACAACAGTGAATGCTCACCATCTTCTGCATTCCCTGGGTGGACAGTCTGGGGCTGCTGTCCATCTGACCCTTTAGATCTCCTCTCCACCCTTCCTCCAAGGTGCTCTGTGCCCAGAGGCTGGCTCCTTGCATCAGAGGGGCTCTACTGCCCTCTGACTTCAATGAAGTATAGTTGGGTGGATGATTGTTCTGCTGGTTCCCTGCATGTGGGTTCCCCACCCCCTCGGGCTCCATCTGATGCTGGACAGCCTCTTCCACAGCAGCCCCAGCAGCTCTGGACTCCAAAGCCCAGTGCCCTTACCCTCACCCGCCAGTTTCCCACTGTGGATGGCCAGGGTGTCTCACCATCCCGGCTTTCCTCAACCCTGCCCTGCTCTTCATCAATGGCTCCTTTACTAAACCCTCTTCTGTTCTCTGGTCAAATGTGCCTTCTGTTTCCTACGAGGAACCTGACAGCTGCAGCTAAAGCTGAATATTGGGAAAATGGAAACGTGATGGCAAATTCACAAAGTCATACTGACGGACAGTGAACGACAGAGCCTTCCTGTGGCCTTCCTGTGAAACCCACGTTGTTTGTACAGTGCAGCAGGTTCCTGCCGGTTTCCAGTCACGCACAGCATGGTGCTTCAGTACACAACAGGTCACATACACAACGTGGTCCTACAAGACTCTAACGGAGCTGAACGCTTCCTATCACAGCAGCTGTCACAGTGCCATGGCTCAACGCGTGACTCCCATATTTGCGGTGATGTGGTATAAACAAACCTACTGCACCACCAGTCGTGGAAGAGTTCAGCACACACAATTATGCAGAGTACAGAATACCTGATATTCTCATCAGTGACCACGTTACTGGTTTAGGTGATTTACTATACTAGACATTTTATCGTGATTTTTAAAGTACTCATCTTACTTATTTAAAAAAGTAACCGTAAAACAGCCTCAGGCAGGTCCTTCAGGAGGCATCCAGAAGAAGGCATCATTGTCACAGGAGGTGACAGCTCCATGTGTGTTACTGCCCGTGAAGGCCTTCCAGTGAGACAGGTGTGGATGCTCCCAACTGCGTGTAGGCCTAGGCCACTGTGTTTGTATCTTAATCAACAACAACAACAACAACAAAAGTTTAAAAAGTAAAAATAAGTAATTTTAAAACTCAGAAAATACTTCTAGAATAAGGATAGAAAGAAAGAAAAAAAATTTAAGTTTATAAAGAAAGTTATAGTAAGTGAAGGTTAATCTCTTACTGAAGAAAAAAACTTGTTATATAAATTTAATGTAGCCTAATTGTACATTGTTTACAAAGTCTACCGTAGTGTACGGTCATGTCCTAGACCTTCACATTCACCCACCACTCATTCACTGACTCACCCAGAGCAACTGCCAGTCCCGCCAGCTCCACTCACGGTGCCTGCCCTAGGCAGGTGGACCATTTTTATCTTTTATACTATTTTATTTTTTATGTTTAGATACACAAACACTTACCACTGTGTCACAACTGGCGACAGTGTTCAGTACTGTACCACGCTGCACAGGTTTGCAGTCTAGGAGTAACAGGCTCTGCCACACCGCCTAGGTGTGCAGGCTACAGCATCTAGGCTTGTGTAAATACACACTACGATGTTTTCACAACGATGAAATCGCCTAACGACGCCTTTCTTAGAACATATCCCTGTTGTTAAGCAACACAGAACTACATATACAAGGCAGTGCTAAGCCCCGTGGCGCTCAACCCTGCAAGGTTGGGGGGCACATCACTCAGGTCAGCTCTCCCACCAAGGGGCGGGGCGCACTGGGAATCTGGATTACAACAACAAAACAGTAAACTGCACTGGCACATGCACAGAAAAAAATATGAATAGCATCTTCATCACGGTTGTCCTCAGCATGTGGTTTCAACTTCACTGTAGATCTCCATAATGCGTGAATTGAGGATAATATAAATTATTTTTGAGATCAGAAAAACACTACTTAAAAAGTTAAAAAAAAAAAAAAAGCTTAGGATTAAAGAACAAAAACATTAACAGAGAAATGTAAGCACATAATGAATCTACAATCAGAGTGTAATATACCACAAACAGTATAACATAGTCTCTACAACTTTAGTGCTTATGATATACACTGTTCTGAGCCTTTCAAATTATTCGCACATTGAATCCCCACAACAGTCCTATGAGGTAGCTTCTATTTTCTCCCTGCTTTACGAGAAGCAGACAGAGGCTCAGAGAGGTTAGGCCCCTTGCCCAGGGGCACAGCGACAGGTGACTGGCTGAGTTCCTCTCAAGGGATCCGTCTGACCTGGTTATGAAATGGTGAGTCTCTGGTATCACAACAATCATTTTCTTTTCAGAAATATACTTTTATTTTCCCCTCTTGGTCTCCATCACCTACGTATCTCTGTCCTAAAGTTAAAATTACTCGGAATGAACCAATGTTTGATGGCCCTTGCCACAGTTCACAGCAAAGCACACACTGACTTTGCACAAAAACGGCTGCACAGGGAATGATCAGCTGACTTTAATGACTCGGAGAAACTTCTACATTCAGACATCTCAGAGGACCCCTCTCATTTCTGGTCAGTCGCCCCATCAATCAGCGGACTCACGGCCCTCAGGCTGAGATGTGTTGTCCATGTGGAGCAGGCACTGTAACCTCTGGCCATTGTCTCCAGGAGGCAGAATACTGATTCAGAGGCCAAAAGCAGTGCTTTGTGCTTTAATTCCACCTCCTAGTAACGGCTCAGAAAGACAAGGAAGGCCGGTGCAGTGGCTCACGCCTGTAACCCCAGCACTTTCGGAGGCCGAGGCGGGCGGATCACCTGAGGTCAGGAGTTCGAGACCAGTCTGCCCAACATGGCGAAACCCTGTCTCTACTAAAAACACAAAAAATTAGCCAGGTGTGGTGGTGCATGCCTATAATCCCATCTATTCAGGAGGCTGAGGCAGAAGAATCGCTTGAACCCAGGAGGTGGAGGTTGCAGTGAGCTGAGATCACACTACCGCATTCCAGTCTTGGCAACAAGAGCAAAACTCCAACTCAAAAAAAAAAAAAAAAAAAGAAAGCAGGTTTTATTGTTTTACTTTCTAATGGAAGATTTGCTAGATTCCTTTAAAAAGACTTTCTAGAGCCAATCATTTCAGTAGGCTACTTTTAGATTAATACCATTTTATACAGTAGTGAATATATGGAATATAATATATGAAATTTATATTTGTTTTTTCCTTCAATACATACAGCCTAGCACTCTAGTTCACTGCCATAATCTTATGTATGGAGGCACAGGCAGATAAAGTAACTTGTGCCAAGTCACACAGCCAGCTAAGGGCTGACCTGACCCTTCCTGTCTCCTCAGTCTGACATGAGGACCCCACAGTATGCCTACCTCACTCACCCTTCAGTATCCATTCCACTAACTAGAAAACTGATTTTGCAAACACCATTTTAACAGTGTGGCAGGAATTGACAAACTAAGTAGAATGACTTTTTTTTTTTTTAATGTAAATCCATTTTCTGCTTATTAATGCTATACTAAAACATCAAAACAGAAGTAAACTTCTTTTGAGAGACAAGGTCTCTGTCGTCCAGGCTGGAGCACAGTGGCGTGAACACAGCTCATCACAGCCTCAAACTCCCAGGTTCAAGTGACCCTCCCACCTTAGCCTCCCAAGTAGCTGGGACCATAGGTATGCGCCACCATACCCAGGTAATTTTTAAATTGTTTGTAGAAATGGGGTCTCACTATATTGCCCGGGCTGGTCTCGAACTCCAGGGCTCTAGCAATCCTCCCACTTGAGCTTCCCAACGTGCTGGATTTACAGACGTGAACCCTGCCTGGCCAGAAGTAGACTTATTACACATTCTGTTTACATTTTGATCAGCGAACTTTTAGTGACATGTACAATGAGCCAGCTATCCCTCTGGTCATCCTAGGAGACTACTGTATCACTCATATCCCATCAGGCAGAAAAAGAAGGTAAGCACCAATGGTCTAAGAACACCAGCTTCATAGGGCCAAGAACACAGAAATCAAAGTCACTCGTTCCAGATGCATCTCCTGAGTGCGCGCTGGATATGAGGCCTGTGCCAGGCACTGGGCGTTGCAGTGATGAGCAGCAGCTGGGGTGGGCAGTAGAGGAGAGACCCAAGCAGGGTGAGATTCCCAGGCAGCCAGCACCAGCCAGGACAGAAAAGGCAGAGCTGGGGATCACTGGTGGGAAGGCTAGTGCACAGAGACACTGCAAGAGGCAACCGGGGGACATTTGCGGGGTGTGTAGGGGAAAGGTCTGGGCTAGGACCTACGGTGGTATCCATGCTATCCACAGCTGTGTGACTAGGTATGTCCTCAAGAAATCGAAGTCAACGGACAAGACCTTGCCCGGGTCACTGTGCCTGCCAGAGCCCAGTGGCAGGCAGAAGGAACCGCAAAAGGAGAGCCCGGCCCCAGAGGGCAATGGCTGGTGGAGGAGTGACAGACTGGGGGAGTCGGGGGGCATGGAACCAGGAGAAGGGAGTGGAGAAGAGGGGCAGCGGCACTGCTTCCAGGGCCAGGGAGCAGCATGAAGACAGACAAGGGTCTGCTGCATCTGGAGCTGCAAGGCCGTCTTCTTGGCAGGAGCAGTTTCAATAGAGTGATGTAGATGAAGACAGCTTTTTTTTCAACTTACCGAATTGGTACAGTTTTTGTTTTTCATTTAATAGATACCAAAGAATCCACACAATAGCTGAATGGATATAAGTCACATCGTGTTACTTCTCTGCTTCAAACCCCCAAATGGCATCTCATCTCATCAGATTAAAAACCCACCAAATGCACCATGACCTACCCGCCTTCCGCCGTGGCCTCCCCTCCCCCAACTTGTTCCAGCCACACTGGTTTGGCTGCTGGGTGCACCTTCCCATCACAGTCCTGCCTCAGAGCCTCTGCACCTGCCGAGCCCCTGTCCTTTGCTCACCCGACAGCCCACAGGACCCAATCCTGGCCTCACTTAGGCCTTGTCCCAAGACGGGCCCTTTGTCACCCCTAGCTACTCACCACCCTGTTACTCCGGGTTACTTCTCTCCCTGGCCTTTGTGACCTGACAGTTTCATCTATTTGTTTACTCTGTCTCCCCCACTAACACACATTTTCAAAGACATCAAGAATTTTATCTGACACTTAAATCCCTTATATCTGGAACGGTGTTGCACATAGTGGAAGCAAAATGCCTGTTAAATTCATAATGGCACTCAATAAATTAAGTATCAGACCAGGGGGTTCAGGAGCTGTTTGGAAGAGAAAATGCATCTAAGTATTGGTTGGTCATGCTAACACCTAACTTGAAACGTAATTATTTCAAATTTCCCTAAGTTTCCCCATTATGCAAGTAGACCCCACACGTGCAGCAGCCCCCACACAGATGCACTTACAGTAATCGCAGGTGGTGTAAAGAGCGATCGTCCTGCTGGAGCCACGGCCCTTTCTCGAACTTAAGGTATTCAATGTCCTCTACCACCTAAGACAGGAAAAATTCAGGTTAAACAGAGAACCCCATTTTAGAAATGTAAATGAAGTAGCTTGTTTTTGAGACAGAGTCTGGCTCTGTCATCCAGGCTGGAAAGTAATGGTACAATCACAGCACACTGCAGCCTTGGCCTCCTGGGCTCAAGCAATCCTCCCACCTGAGCACCTCTGCCTCCCGAGTTGCTGGGACTACAGGCGCCCGCCACCACACCTAGCTAATGTTTGTATTCTTAGTAGAGATGGGGTCTCGCCATGTTGCCCAGGCTAGTCTCTAACTCCTGGGCTCAAGCAATCCTCCTGCCTCAGCCTCCCAAAGTGCTGGGATTACAGACATGAGCCACCATGCCTGGCCAAGAGGTAACATTTTAATACATTGTAAGCTATGAATATCTAGCAGGAAGAATCACACCGTAACAGTCAGAATGAAAGTGAAGCTGGCTGACCTTTAATGAGACGGTGGGGTTGAGTGTTGCATGGCAGTATGGCCTTGCCTAGCTAACACTCAGGGATCAGGAAGTAGTGCAGACACTACCCTGCAGGCTGGGAGAAAAAGGACAGACGAGAACAATCAAGACTAGGGAGAAAGATCAGCCTTCAGGACAGGCTACTCATTTCTTCCCAAGTAAGTTCATTCTAAAAGGCAAAACCCAGCCTCTCAAAATGACAGAAGAGTAAGATATAAACCCATTTCCTAGATAGACCTAATGATCCAGGTGCCCGGCCCCAAGGCTGGCTGTCTGCACAGTCTGACCTTCCAGAGGAGTAATCCTTCCATAAGCATTCTTTCCTCAAAACAGGCCAAACTCAGGAACCCTCTTTAGTTTCGAGAATTTGAGTAGATTCAAAAACAAACTCAAATAATATAGTGTAAGAGACAAAATGTACTATTCTTCTGCTAAGATACATGCCACCTAAACAGTTTCTCAAAGGTATATAAATACTCTAAAAACAGAAACAGAAGGCCGAGGAAAAAATGAAATGTAATTTAATCAGTCTGAGTAGAATAAACCAAGGTCTCAAAAGAACTTTACAACTGGTAGTAGGAGAGCCTGGGCGAGAATGCAGGGCTTCCCTCTGCAAGGAGAATGCTCCTCTCTGTGCAGAAAAGCTCAGTTAACCTCCCTCTTCTCATCCTCCCAATGCTGAGAGGCAAATGAAGCGTGCTTGTCATCCCAGCAGCCAACTATGCAAAGCTTCTCTGTTACACGGACGCCACTCACACTTCAAGACCAGATCCTAAAATGTGTATTTTCTTCTAGAATTCTTATACCTTGTTTTGTTTTTAGTAATTTATGCTTAATACATAAAATACAAAATAAAAAACTTGTTTTTTAACAAATGGATGTTCAATTGCCTCAGTACCATGTAAGAAACCATTTTCCTCTACTTCCATTTTTGTAATTATCCTTTAAGGAACTAACTTTGCCAAACTGAAGATATACACAGGTGCATACGTGTCTCTGGACTCTTGTTTTGTTCCCTTAGGCTCTTTATTAATTCTTGCATTAACACCACAATGCTCTCCTTACTATAATCATATAGTTTGTTTTTATACGTGAGAGGGCAAATATTCTTTCGTCACTCTTCTTCAGATGTTTTAACGTTTGTCTGGCTATTATTCAAAAAGTACCCTGAAAACTACACCAAGGTTTACTAGACTTTCACAAAATACACTAATTTAGGGAAAACTGTTATCTTTACATGTAAATCTTTCCCATTAACTAATCTTTCAATTCTCCATCTCTTTAATAAAAATGGTGGAGTGGATGGCCCCCGATTCCGTGGCCTCTATAATCTTCAGATCATAGAAACTGAATTACTTAAAAGAATATCAAAACCTTATGGCCAGGGGAGTGTGGTGATGGATTTGACTGGCACTGCTTTTAGGTGATAAAATAATGATGTTTGTTAAGACCACTGGGAATCTAACTGACGATCTGATTTGCAAGAACCTTACACATGAATCAAATGTAGGAATAACTTTCAACTTTTCAACCATTTTCTTACCCTTGTTGAATCTTCAGCTTCTCTTGCAGAATACTGTAAAATCTCACATTTTTCACTGTAAGAAAAAACAAGATGAAATTCAATGTAAACTTTTCCAAGCTGAAGTTAAATGTGCTAATGAATACAAACCGCTAAAGTCTCCTGCTCGAATTTAAAACCTCACGTTCTCTGCACTGGGCACCATGCTGGGCATGTGAGGGCACATTAGAGCTTGACTGGTTCAAGAGGACATGTTGAAAGAAGCCAGAATGTTCTCATGGCTGGCTTGACAGTGACAACAGCAGGTCCATTTCCTCGTTTCCCTTCTCCTGACTACACTGCCCCCAAGCCAAGGGCGTGACAGACCACAGCCATCACTGTCCACAGGAACAAGGTACATGAGCCACGTCGGCAGCTGCACATACCATCGCCAAATGCAGTGCCCACTGCAGGGAAGGACAACGAAGCCCAGGGCCTAACCGAGGACAGGCACAGAGGGCACAAAACTGGCAAAGTGGGACACAGGTTAATTGAGCTACTAGGATTTAGAATTTACGAGACAAATGAAACCCTCAAAGTAACCTGTTTCAGCCAAACTATACAACAGGGTAGCAGCAACTCAGTTATCTTCATCCTTGATCTTTAGTCTGGCCACTGAGAATTTAGCACCAGGTCCCAGAAGGAAGGGAGCAGCAGTTCACCATGCCCGCTTCCCCCATGCCTACACTGACCATTCAGAGACCTGGCTGTCCAGCCAGGGGATGACTGAAAAGCAGCAGGTTAGCATGTCCATACCTCACCAAGTGAAGAAGCTGCCCCTGCCATCATCTCCAGACCACCCAGAGGGAGCCTATGCAGTCCCAATCCTGGCCAGAGAGGCCAGCAGACAGGCCGGAACAGGAGGCTCAATGGAGTGCCCACCACGGCAGAAATGCTGGAAACCCCTTCCAGCATAATATCAAGGGGCTACTGTGGCCCACGCATCATCTGCCCAGTATAAACAAGGGACATCTCATTTAGGTGCCGGTTGCAGGAAAGGACAACAAAACCCAGGGCCTAACCAAGCACAGGCAGAGGGCATCCTTATACCGGAGTACCCTCCACACATTTAGGATGTAAACATACAGGGTAAATAAATACTCCCAAGAATGTACAAGCTATTTATTCTCATACTGAAATCAGCATCTGACCCCTACAATGGTACCAAACAAACTTCACCTACCCTGCTGACCATCTTCAACAGACCACTGGTGAGTCACATTCCACGGTATAGGTAAAGAGCTTGTATTTTATTAAGTCTCATCATTACTGACTCGTATCACTTCCAAAGTGTAGGAAAAAGAAAAAAGTCTTCAAGCTCTACAATCACTCAGTAACACATCTGTTCCACACAAGTCTGTAACACACAATTCACAGAGTCATACAACTGGGTAACAGATTCTTACTGCAACAAGATCACTGCATCCCTCACAGCGCTCTTAAGATCAACATAAATGGTCAGAAACTGTAAGCAGAGTGAACAATAAATCCATAGTGAGGAAAGTAACTTACTGCACTTGCCATTAGGGCTGGCAAGGAAAAGGTCACGCTAAATACAGGACTTGCTGTATTGCTTCCTGAACCGTCTACAGCTACTCATTGTTATTACGAAGAGAAAGGCACAAAGTGACAAAGAAGAGTAATTCCCTCTGCAAGTCACCTAAGAGAATATTCAACTGAAGCGTACAGGAGACAGAGGTCTTAAGCATCCCTGATGAACAGGGCTGGCACAGAAACATTATTTGTTCTCACACAGCAATATGAAAGGTCACAAACTATTTGACATACTTGCACAAGAGTGGACATGAGAGATCAGGATGATGTGACAGGTACATTACACACACATAACTGAACAGACATCAGCTGAAGCCCCACCAGGAGCCAGGCGCTGTGTGGGGTACTGAAGGTAGGGAAGACAGGGCTCCTGCCCTCAATGGGCTCCAGACCCCAAACTACCTACTGAGAGCAACCTGGAGAGCCCATTTTCTATCTTCTGAGTGCCTCGATTCAGCATGCTGACAATCTCGGCAACAGACAAATAAAATCGCCTCTGTCCAGTCACATCTGCTTCTCATTCCCACTGCCTCGTGAAAGGAGGCCTAAAATAAGAAGGTATCAAGTGTAGAGTCGGGGATCTGGAGGAAACCCCACAAAGGACTGGGCCGGCAGTTCACGTGCCACCTCAATGGTGGTTATTCCTACAGGTCGCTCAGGGCCAAGGAGAGCCACAAGCTGTATTCCTGAACCTGCAAGTTACTTCAATACTTCCAGAGCCTCCCCAGCTCCTCGCCCACCTTAGAACAATCTGAAACAACGGACAGTTACAAAACTTGCTACATGTCAGGCTGGCCACTCAGTGCTTCTCTTCTTGTCTCTGAAATCTCAGAGCAGATGATTCTTTTTCAGAAAGGCCTTCCCTACCCTGTCTTGAGTACCTCTGTGTCTCAGCTAACACTGACACTGGGAGCTAGCATTGTTGGAGTTGAGTAAATAAACAGATGTTGAACAAGGGAATGGCCAAATGTTTGTGAAACTAAGTGATACTCATACTCATTAACACATTCATAATTAAGGTAATGAGGATAAAGACATGTACGCCTAAGATCTGGGTCATAAATATTGACAAAGCCAGAAAACACACATTCCTATGAGAGTTAGCTCATTGTGCCTCTTAAAATCCCACAATACAAATATTTTGGAAAAGGCTGCAATGCTCTTTAGGCATTTATAAGCAACATATACAAAAACAGTGAAGCATCACCATATATCAGCATGTGACAGAGAGAAGGGCTAACACAGGAAGAACTGCTCAGAGGAAGACAGGAGACAAAGAACTTCAGTGGAGCCATCATCTTGTCAGGTCGATCTGCTTTATTTCAAACACTAGTATTAAAACTAAACAAAACAGTTCTCTTACTTAGTTTTGATTTTACCGTTCATTAATTACCTATGATCTAGCGATATTGTCTTCTAAGGTCTAAGATCTAACAATAAAAATATTCAGTGTTTAACTAAACGATTGTTTAAATATACAAGCCCAGGAAACCTAATATTGTTTCTGTCGGGAAATAATTCCTGAATTCTAAAACACTAATGGCCAATAAATTTTAAAATACAACTCGTTATAGGCTTCTTGAAATTTTACATAAAATAGTTTCAGCCAAATTTCATAGTGAATTTCTAAGAGAAAACTTCTAAGATCCAAGTCCATCACAAAGCTGCAGTTTGATCTTGGTCTACAATTCAACACTTAAAATAATGCATACTGCACAGAGTACATCTGGTACTCATTCTTCAATGTGTGACAAACGACCCCTACACCAATTGGCTCCCATCAATCCATAGGCTTGAGCTGTCAGGTAAGATCTACTTTAACAATGAACAGAGACTGTATCTGTTCCTAAAACAAGAGCTAAAAGCACAGCAAGCCCAAGTGGTAAGAAATAAACGCCTGAGGCTTAACGAGTCTACGAGGGTGGCAAAGCAAAAGAAACTCGCCCCGTGCGCAGGCTGAAACCAGCCATCATTTTGCTGATGCTGTAGCTAGAAATTCCATTTGAGAACTTATGAGAAAGCTCATTCTCAGTGATGTTTCTGAAGCCAGAAAATCTCCAAGAGTAATTTTTGAGCCTGAAACTCTAGGGTCAACTATCTCTGTTTATGCTGTTTATTCACGTTGGCTCTAGATACTTCCCTTGGTATTGTGGCCTTGGAAATAGGGCAGTACAACAGGTTAAAAGGAAGCCAGAGGCCACCCTGTCTTCTTACCACCTAAGAAAGAAACGCTCACCACAAACAAGCAGAGATGACATAAACGTTAATACTTATGGTACAGAAAAAACTCGCTAAATAAAACATTTCTCTTACTTTTTATTGTTTATTAATTACCTACGGTCTAACAATATTATCTTCTGAGGTTGTTCATTGTAAATATTCAGTATTTAACTAAAATAAATTTTAAAATAAAACTTTTTTCTAAAATTACTATATCTTTCTTTATTTCCAACTTCACAGTTACTTTGAAATTTTAAACAACAAGAACATGAGATTTTTAGGCACCAAAAGAGGCTTAGGTTTTTAAAACGTATGAGAAATAGTATAAAAATCTTCAATTCAAGCATTATTCAAACAATCTGAGTTTAACTGGACTTGAATGAGTGTGGCAGACACTCCTTCTACACGAATATACCCCAGAAGCACAGAACGACAAGCCATAGGACAAGCGAAACCACATTTTCCGTGTGCTTTCAACAAAGAAAGAAAGGGGGAAAAGGAAGAAAGACAGTCTGGTGGTGGTTCCTTCATCTAATCCAAACATCTCTCAAGGACATCAGTGAAGAATGTCTAGAGAAAATGTTATCTTTCACGAATTTTCTCCATGAATACAATCCCAATCAATCCTTCTAGGTAAACACAAATGTTTAGTTGACACCTGAAGTAAAAATACGTAAGTTCTCTACGGTAAAACCTGTCATGGAATAGAGCTTGGTTTACTTCTAGCATCAAAAAACTTCGGAAATATAGCAGAGCAAAAGTATTGACAAGAAAACCAAAACAAACAAACCAATAAACCCCACAAAAATCAAACTGAAATGTCTTCTGTTTTTCTTATTTATAAACATCAGATTAAACATCTCAGACAATATCCACTGCAGTAAATAAGACAGAACACTGTCCGGGCTACTGGAGCCTGAGAAACGACTGGCGAAGAAGTTCTAGTCCCGTAAGTCGGTCGTGCGTTTGGCTCACCTCATCTCAGGGAGGAAGGTCTTCTTATAGGCATTCTCAATGTCCTGCAGATAGGCAGAGGTGATCTTCATTTCATGTGGCTAAACAAAAGCAGAAACATCAAACGCGAACATTTAGAGTCCATTTTCTTTGACCTGTGCATATATAAAATGCAAATCACTGGGCACTATTTTCTCACCACTCACGTCGGGCACTGTAGGGACTGTGGGGTGACAGCAAAGGGCCCCAACGTCAGCTAGAATCATTCTCCATCTACGAGAGTGAACACCTGAGCCTGCCCACGTGCTCCCACAGCGTGACTTTCTCCACACATCCTAAGATGCGTACTTAGGGCAAGAAAGAAGCCTGTTATCAAGCAGCACTGCCTGTCTTTCCTGTCTGCCTCATGCCTGAGTGTAGCAAAGAAAGAGCACCAAAAACTGGGGGCAGCGGCCTGTCTGTCCGCCACCTGTCCTCGGCACACCCTCTTCTTGTCCCCTGACTCTCCCTGCATCTCTCCAACTTGCCCTCCACCTTCATCGCTCACCCATCTCCCCGCAACCACTCCTCCCACTTTCTACAGCTCTCACCTCCCTCATCATCTGAAATGTGCTATGCCAATTTCAGAAACTTGAAAATCCAATTACGAGTAGCAAGTTTTAAAATGTAAAACTCCTTACAGTTTCACACTATCTTCTCAGCCTGTTTCATTTTCTTCACGTCATTTTCCTCTATTTGACATATTTATTATGTATCTCCTTGTTTGCTGTAGGTCTCCCCATCAGCACACGAGCTCACGGGGAGGACCTCACCCACCCTGTGCACTGATATGTCCCCAGCACCACCAGGGTCCGGTACACAGTGGATGCTCAATCAACACAGGAGAGAGGAAGGAAGAAAGAAATGAACAAGCCTGCTGTTTCAACTTACAAAATGATGAAAACATTCTAAAACTGGATTATGGCAAGAGTGGCAACAACTTGGTAAATTTACCAAAAATCATTCCATCGTACCCTTAAAATGGGTGAACTTTATGAAGCATGAATTATACCTCACTAAAGCTATTCAAAGTAAGAAAAACACTATCATTCAAAGAATATTTACTGAACACATAATTAATTCCAGTAATGAGACGGGGTACAGGGAAAGGATGATAAAGGCAATGTTGCATTTCATTGCTCTGTCAAAAGGGGGAAAGACTGTAATTGGGAGTTCTATTTTCCAATAAGAACTTGGTGTCTGAGCAGAGACCATCTTTGTTCACCTTTGCAGCCTCCAAGGTGCCTGGCACAGGTGCCTTGCATATAGGAGGTGCTCTGTATTAGAGGAGTGAGTGAAATTAACAAAAGTATAAAAGAGGTGATATGATTCTAAATCTCTATCATTAGCTATGTTCCAAGTAGAATAAGATTAAATGTTTACTGATTATAAAAGAAACTCTAGTGTAATCCAAGCCCATAACATGCAACATAACACAACCATCTCAGAAATCAGACCTGAAGTTAACTGATAAAACATGTAGTTACTGATCACTTTGACTGTTTTCTTAGAATCTAGAAATGGTTTTCGGATATTCCCATCAGTTATTCCCAAAAGCTGCAATATTGAGACACAGACTGCATTGAAATAAAAATCAAAATAAGAACACAGACTTACTAATAATGTGACATCTTTTATAAAATGGGGTAATTTCAGCTGGTGACAGTATTAAAGACTTTACTTGGAAAAATTAAAAAGTTGACAGCTCTACTTTAGACCTCAGAATTATTTTTGAAATACTGTTTTCCCAGATAACAAAAGAATTACCTAGAGAATATTAAATATATGACTTTGTTTTTCCCAATAAATGTCAGCATAATAAGCAAAAGTGTCCAGTTATTCCACTGAGAAACAAACATTTTGAACTTGCAGTTCCCTCCTTTTGCCACTTGATGGAAGGTTCTTGGAAGTCTAACTATGCAACATACTTAAAAGCATATGCTTAAACAGTAACAGGTCCAGAGCGGCAATAGAAAGGCATACACAGATGTCTTGCTGTTTCTACTGTTGCAGCAGAGAGAAGGAAAGTTAGTCTCCTGGATCTTTCAGGAGCAGCAAAAAATACCCAGAGCTTTACTGTGGCCCTCACACCATCCAGAAAGGTATTTCCTGAGCACCTACAAGAATTCCGGCAGTGAGGGTGGGCACCAGAGCGAGGAACAGGCAGGAAGTCCTGCATTTTCATCACAGTATCAAAAAGGAGACCATATTCTCCTCCAGGGAAAAATAACACAGTATTAAACAAGAACTCGCCACAGGGCAAAGACAGTCCTTGTTTCATCTCTGGATCCTCCACCAAGCCGCCAACACAGCTACCCACAGACTCAGGGTCCCTTCGAAAGGCATTGTTTCCAGGCCACCTAATTAAGATCCAACGAAAACTACAAAGAGTAAATGGATGTGTGTGGAGATCACCGCTCTACTGTGCTGGAATCAGTAAGAAAAAGGGGGAGAGGCACGATTTGCGTTAAATAGATTGAAGTGATGAGGGATAGAAGAAATTGCTTTCAATGTGAAAGAAAACGATAGGACACAAAAACCTCATCACAGAACAGAAAGGTACGTGACAGAGGGATGGAGGATGCTCTGCCAGGAGGCCCTCCCCAGTCTCCAAAGTTTAAACAGCTGAGGGGACTCGGGGACCACAGTGGGACCGCAGAGCACTGGTGGGCAGCAGGTCCTCAGGCGGCGGCACCAGGCCAAGCCCTGGGGTCTCCCCTCCACCCCTGCAGATGCCCTCTCTCGGGTGGGACCAGGGTGTGTGTCACCCCTCCTAGTGAGGACTGGTGGGAATTAGTGTGCTATTAACACAGGGCTTTTAGTGCTGATCTACATGAAAAATGGAGACGCCTGGCCTTTGGTTTCAAACTGCATTACATCTCCTTTCTTCTGAATCCTCCTCTGGACCTCTGGAACAGGCACATCGATGTAGACCACCAGGTGCGGGGGCAAGTATTCGCAGGCAGTGACGTTCTTCACTTCGTTGTAGTGGTCCACGCCTAGCACACAAGAGAAATGGGCACCGTCACCTACCAGTCCCCACACAGGTTTCTAAAACACGCTACCCCCTGAATAAAAGGGCAAACATACGTGCAATTCTCAGAGAAAGCAGCAATCTACAGACCCTAGCTCAGCCACAGTTCTAAGCACTGACCACACACGGCATGTGACTGTGCTCCAGGTGCCACAGGGCATGTGCAGACAGCAGCTGTGGTGCCCACAACCCTGCAAACGGGGCTTCTCGCCTCTACTGTATTTACAAACCAAAGGACTGAGGACCAGAGAAATTAAGCTACTTACACAAGTAAAATATCAGCATTTAAACTGTGACCTTAATCATCCTAAAAGACAGATCTTTAGCACATCTTAGCCACATTTAAGGGGTCACTTTTGCTTCTGAGGCAAGGCGTAGTTCACGCAAGATGGAGGTCACAGTTCAGTGATCTTTGAACTGAAATATATTCCATATACCTGCAGTGTATACCTGCTACTATGTTTCTTCATAGTAACAATAGATACAACAGTCTGGTCTTCTCTAGAAAATAAAAAACAGCTTTAAACACTTTATTTTTCAAATAACTCAGCTGAAAATCAAGCTACATTTATCCCGGTTCAGTAAGCATCATCAGTTGCACAGAAGTATCTACTGAGTCTGATTTAGTGACAAAATGAAATTGAAAGCAGCTAAGGCTGAGGAATAATTTTCCTAAAGTGATCACTACACAGAATGCATAATCCAGACGGCATCCGCAGGGCCCATGCCACCCAAGGGAACCCTGCCGCTCCTCAGAACACTCTACACCTGCACGTGCTCGTGCACACCCGACCTCCCGGAAGCCAGCAGAGAGTGCACACCAGTGCATGTGGAGAGGCCACGTTGAGAAGCCATCCCCTCTGCAGCTTTTCACATGTGGAACCTTCCAGAAGTGACGGATGGCCACACTAGGGTCCACAGAAAGACAGTTATTTTGAGGAAATGGGCTGGGCACAGTGGCTCACGCCTGTCATCCTGGCACTTTGGGAGGCCAAGGTGGGCACAGATCGCTGGAGCCCAGGAGTTCAGGACCAGCCTGAGCAACATGGTGAAATCCCATCTCTACCAAAAATACAAACATTAGCCAGTCTCCTAACCTAGTCTCAAAATAAATAAATAAAAATTTTAAAAGTTAAATTAAAATTAAATTTAAAGAAAAGTTCCAGTGAGTACTCCTAGTAACCCGCTCTAGAGGCGATCACGGGATGGGCCTTGGCTCATGGTCAGGGATGGCTTGAGCTAAAGAAAAAGACCACCCAGGAGGAGGTGTGACGAAGCGAAGGACGGAGGCTGCCAGTGGAGCACCGTTCCCCTGAGCATAGAAACACACCCGCAGCCAGGCAGAGCACACGGGGCCTCAGGTCTGCTTCCCGACTGCTGGGCCGGTAGCAGGCTGGGCTCTCCTGCTGCTGAGATGAAACCTTCCTTCATCGAGTCTCTGCTCTCACCTTCCTTCCCGCCGATACACTCACTTCTCAGGTGGTTCCCACCTTGCTCTATGCCACCTGTCCTTTAGCCAACATGATCTGCTTTCCCCCAGCCCAGCACTGAAACGACTCTGGCTAACGTCACCAGCCCCCACAAGGTGAAACATGACAGTCACTTCTCAGTTCTCATCACAGTTACAGCACATGTGACACCAACAACCAACTCTCCCCACATCCCTTCTGCTTCCTCCTGTGCACCTCTGATCATTCAGCTTCAATCCGTCAGGGGGGGTCTCATCTCCCCAGAAACAGTCCCCCAAGGATCTGGTCTCAGCCCTCCCCCATCACTACTTGGGCTTTCCCAAGAAAAGCATGCCCTTGGTCAGTGCTGGATCCCCAACGCCTGCAGACTACCTCCAGCCCAGGGCAGTCCTCAGACTTCAGCAGACACTCAGCAGACGCCAACAGGTGTCTCCTGCCACCTTGCCATGGGAACCTCACACTCAGGAATCCGACCTACCCAAACATGAAGCCACCTGGGTCCATTGCCCCTGTGCGTCCTTCCCCCTTAGCAGCCCACCAGCCAGGGCAGGTCCACACCACTCCCCACTGTGCACGCAGGAAGCCACCCACCCAGGCCTGCCCAGTGTCCCTCCTGAGCAGCAACTCCCATTGCCCAGCGCAGCCTCCCTGCTGGGGATGCCTGTCCCACCCCAATTTCCTCCCAGATAGGCTCCTTCCACTTCCGTCTCTCCTCACCAAATGCATCCTTCAGACGAAGGCCTGCAACCATTTTAAACTCACATCTAACCACCTCTGCTATGCTAAAGACGTTCCAGTGGTCCCTCACTAGTTTCAGGACAGAAGCCAGCATCCTCGCCAAGGCACAGCTCCTTCCTCGTGCAGCCTCAGCCAGCATCATTCTCCCCCAGCACCCAGCCCTCACTACAGGACACCACCACCAGCCTGCGGCACACGCGGGCTTCTCCACCATCCCCACGCCTCCCTCACTCCTGCTGCGCTACAGATGACAGGCCATTCGTCAAAACAGCTGTCCCTGACACTATCCCATCTCCCAGTTGGTTACACATTTCTCCTATGTGCCCCTAAAGCAGCCAGGAGTAATGCTCAGGAGCTGCTATTAACCATCTTGATTGCAATTGATTGCAATTAACCATCTCCACTGGTTCAACAGCCCCCCCAACCCTGGGCCTGTGGGAGCCTTGTCTTACGTTTCTTCATATTCATATCCCGAGCACCTAAGAGAACCTGGCACACCACAGGCACTCCAGAAACACCTGCTGGTGACCTGACCCGCTGCTCAGCATACCCAGGGAGGATCAGCCCCCATCAGAAGCAAGGGCTTGCAGTGCTCTTGTGGACAGCAAGCTCACAGGTGGAATACCCGCAACACCAGGACACACGAGCAGCCAGGAGCAGGCGTCTCCTCCGCAGAATCGTCACCTGGCTTGCTTTGGCCTCCTCTTTCACTCACTAACCAATAGTACTTCCTCTGAGTTCCCAGATTCCAGTTTTCCACTGGCTCCAGCCACCTCAGTCTACAGATGAAAACGCCGTCAGTCAGGCTGTCCACCAGGCCTGTTCAACACACCACCCAACAGAGTCCTAGTCACGGACACCCCAACCCCACCCTGACTCCTCAAGGTCAGCCTGCTTCAAACCACATGGTCTTTGTTCCTTTCCACTTGCCACTTGTCAGACCTTCCCCAATACAGCAACACAAAGCTACTGTCCTGAAAAATGGCAACGTGTCAGAGGGAAGGACTGTGGTGATGCCGGCAACTGGCAGGGCCAACATCCCAATTCATCAAAATCATACACTAGAAACTGGAGCGTTTATTACAATTAGAGCTACAGCCTAGGTATTGCTAGGGCAGGCTGAGCGCGGGGCAGGTTCTAACGAGAGGCTGTGGGGACTGCAGTTTAAGCTGTGTGTGTTTGAGGTCCAGGGCTCCAATCTGCTTTTACAGGGAGACATGATAGCACAAAAGACACCTATTTTAGGAGGGAGAAAGGGTGGAAGACACCTTAGGAAGTCCCTTTTTCCAGTGGAGACCGATTAAGTAATGGCATTTATTCATCAACAAACATTCATAAACACAGTAAGTGCAAGGTGAGTCTATTACAGCCTTTGCAAAGACACACCACACACCCAGAAGCCTGTCTGCAACCCTGACTCACACTGCTTTCGGATGAATCCCTGGTTGTACATCGCCTCCAGGAACACAAAGTCACTGAAGATGGAGCGCTCCAATACAACACCTTGTCCTGTTTAAAAACAAGCAAACAGAAACCGAAAATCAGACACAGAGCATAGCACTGTCAACTGATCACTGTATTTCAGAAAAAAGAAAATCACAGTCATTTACAATTCCATTTCCACACCAAAATACTGAAAAGAACATACACATATTTAAAAGTGGAAAGTCATTTTCAAAAACTGAAATTGTCTTTTCAGTTTTGAGCAATATAACATTGTTTCATTCAGTCAGCTATAAGGGAAAGCATCCAGTTAATACAAAAAGTGCTTTGTTTTTAAATAATGTATTCCATCCCTACAGTGTCCACCCCCATCCTGCTCCTGCCCCCACCATTCCAGTCAGGTCTACCAATGCTGGGCTACTTCTCAACCTCACCTCCGTCCACTCCCAGCCTCACTGGCTGTGTTACTATCACAGCAGCCCCGTCGGAGACTGATGCAGCTCAGAGCACTGGTCCCCGGTTCCCAGCCAGCCTCCCTGTGGTCAACCCTGCTGTGTCTGGGCAGAGGCTTCCCCTAATCTTCCTACCTAGCCTCTCGCCGTGGCCTCCTTCCTCAGAGCACCCACCACTCACGTGGGACAAGACATTCTTGTTTCCACATCGAGTCTTCGCCCCCTACTAAAACACAGGCTTCCCTCCCTGTGGCACCCGTAGCTCCCAGAATGGGTCTGGCACACAGCAGTCATGCACTAAATATTTAATGAATACATTAACCCAGCGCCAATGTGCCCCAAGAACACTGAGATGGGAGCAAGCTGCACCTTTTTTTTCTAAACGGGAAATAGGTTACTATAGCACACAAAAAAGCAAGGTTTTATTTAACAAGTAAAATGTTTCTTTTTCATTTTAAGAAATGAATAGTCAGAAGACAGGGTTGAAGAATGCTTCAAAAAGAACGTGGAGTAAGCCTGGATGTCAGTATAAGTCCATGCTACGACATCAGCTCCTGGATTGGCTCCTGGTAAAGCACCTCAAAACAGAAACAGCAGACCACATTGTTTTCTTAGGAGTAACACTAACTAAGATCAGGGCTTACGTTCATATAAGAAAAGAAAGAATCACTAATAAAATGTTGAAAAAGCAAGACAATAACTCCACCACTGTACAACTGTGTAGATACGTGTCATGGACACACACTGCATCCGTGGAGACCTGAAGGAGCACAGGCAG
This sequence comes from Papio anubis, assembly GCF_008728515.1. Classification (NCBI taxonomy): domain Eukaryota; kingdom Metazoa; phylum Chordata; class Mammalia; order Primates; family Cercopithecidae; genus Papio; species Papio anubis. The sequence goes on from NC_044985.1 coordinate 123,965,184, forward strand.
CGGCTCCTGAGCACAGCTCTGAGAAGGAGCCCTGTCAGCCGGCCACTCTTGGTGAAAACCACATTCTTGTTCTCACAGCTCAGACCCCATGAAGCCAACCCTAGTGGGAGCTGAGCTTGTGTGTGAGAAGCTCATCAGAGGCACTGCCAATCGATGAGCGTGGCAAGCACTGCAATGTAAAACAGACACACAGGCCCCAAGAACCCACCCAGCTCCCTCTCTCTGCACACAGATGTGCCCTTTGCTGCCACCTGTGAATTCAGGACTGCCGTGGCATGGTAGCTTTGACCACAACTCGGCAGTGCATCTGCGGTCCAACTCTCAGGATGTCTAGCATGCACTGCTGTTTCCCAGGATGATTACAGTCGCCCCTGGCTGGACCCTAACCTCGTTCTGCACACAAGTAGTCCATGTTCCTGCCCTTTCATCCACATTCCCTTCCTCTCCTAACTATACTTTCTGATCCCTGTTCTCCATCTCCCCGGCTCCCCAGTACACAGCTCCACTTTCTGGTCCCTGTCTCCATCTCCCCGGCTCCCCAGTACACAGCTCCACTTTCTGGTCCCTGTCTCCATCTCCCAGCCTCCCCAGTACACAGCTCCTGCCCATTTCCTTCCTGTTTGGACATCTTCAAGGGAAGCATCCTCTCCTCCTGCACTGGCCTATGGGACTCTGCGTGTTCTCCCTACCCCCGTCATCTTATCAAGGTTAACGTCTACCTTGTGGCTTTATGGTGAATTCCAGCCTATCTCTGGGCCCTCCAGAACAACCCTATTTTGTTGGCATCCACATCTCTGTCTGTATGGCACATGCACAATCTTCATAAGTGTGATCCCATTTCCTCCTGGACACTTCTATGCTCTCTTTTCCCCTTTGTTTTGACACATTTCATATATAAATGAATATGTAAGTATAGAAGCCTAAAGCAGTGCCTTGAGAATTCTATACAATCCATAAATCTCACTCCAGTATCCACAGTGAAATAGCATTAAATTAATTCTGAAGCAAAAATAACACAATCTCAAGAAATTCATGATCTTGTTGGAAAGACAGAGCTTACTTCATCAAACACCCTTAAAGGAAAGCTCGACTCAGTGGCAATTTAACGTGGCTGAATTCTAGAACAGCATTCAAGTACAGAACAAGTCTAACTGCCCAGAAATACTGCACCTGTTGTCAGCAAGTGCTCCAAGGCATCCGAGTACTGCAGGAGGCGACTGCTGTACAACCAGGACTGCAGGCGGTAACTGTGGCCATCACTGCTTCTCGGATCATCATAAAATTTCTCCAAACTAAGATTGCCACTATAGTCTTCGGCGAGGGGCTTCCCATCTCCTGTGGTACTGTCTGCATAATGAATCCCCGCTTCAGGAAAGTGCTTGAAGCCTGAAAAGAGAAACAATCGATGCAGTCTCATGTACATCACTCACTTCCCGCAGGGAGCAGTGTGGCCTAGCCAAAACACACAGCCTGCCCGATTATCACCACCAGGGATGGCGTCAAAGACCTAGAGAAAGTCACCTTCATGCCTGGGTTTCATCATGTATGAAGGGAATACACAACATATACGAGCAAGCATGTGAGCGAAGGAGCTTGCACCGTGCCCTTATCTAGGTTCCTCCTGAAAGCACTGCTCCCTGTAACCACAGGAGCCCCCTCTAGCGGGCAGCTGCTGTCATGCAGGTGCTACAGAAAGGTACGAGGGACACACAGCTGCACTAGGAGTCCGGAAGGGGCTCTAACCTTGGCTGTGGGACCCAGCTATGTGGCAGCCGCTCACTTAGGAGTATACCCATCTGTGAGTGAGTACCATCCTCAGCTCTATTTCAGAGGCTGTCGCAAAGTTCAAACACAACAGTTTACGTGGAAGTGCCCTGCTTACACTGTCCACATAAAATTCCAATTCAAACTGACAACCAGCATGGATTTTTACAAATTTTCCAAACACAAAAGATTAAAAACAGCTTTTTCTTGTTTTATAAAACAGCTTTTTCAATAAACAAAAATGTGAAATACCCATCTTAGGTCCAATTATTAAACATTTAATATTATTTAATATTAATATTGAAGAAACACCAGTGAAATAAGCAACCATATATCTGAGAAAAACGTATCATTCTGTATAACATAAAATCATACCTAGTTTCTCTGCTACTTCTTTTGCAAGTCTGCCTTTTCCGGTACATATATTGCCATCTACAGTTATCACCTTGCTGTGCTCTGTCAGTCTTGTGCTTGTTTTATCCCCAAATAGGAAATGCCACATTCCATAGCGCAGCTTGCACTGCACACTGCTATGAATTCCTCTCTGAAAAACACAAAATCACACAGCAGCACGTTGTGACCACTCTGGTTCCTGTAGGCATTAGCAATTATTAGGTAAAAATACTGAGAAATCTCTTGGTGATAAAAATGCCAACATCTACATCTTTATTGCCTATTAATTTGTTTAATTAGCTGTCTATCCCCCACCACTCTGTACATGCAAGTTTCATTAAGGGCAGATATATTGTCTGTTTGTTCACTGCTAAATCCTCAGGCCCTGGAACAGTGTCTGAAATTTTTATTAAATGTATTTACTATGTTCAATAAAAATTGGAGGGAGGGAGGGAGGGGGGATGGATGGATGGATGGGTGGATGGATGGACGGACGGACGGACGGACGGAAGGAAGAAAGACAGGGATGGAGGGGAGCTTGAGAGTGAAGGGAAGGGAATAAAAAATATTTCTCTAATCCAAGCTTCTGTCCCCAGCTCCTGACCTAGTTACTCCACTGCCTATTAAACAGCTCCACCTAGATGTCCTGAAGGCACCTGAAGGTAACAGAGCTAAGGTGAAAAGCCCCCAAATCTGCTTTCCCTCACAGCAGGGAATATCCACTACCTAACAAGCAAAAGAGAGCAAATTTGAGTGACACCTTCCTTCAACTGCAGAATTACGCACAAAATCCTAACTCTTCAAACTCTCTGGACACTGCATCACCTCCCTATGCTATGTGCTGACTCTGTAGACATCCTCACACCTCTCATCCATAAGGCAAAGGCCTGCTTCAACTCCTGTCTCCGGCGTCCCAATTTATTCTCCACGCTAAAACCAAAACAATCCTTCCAAAAAAGGAAAAAAAACATAAACAAAAGTAAAATAAACTGAAAAAGTTCAACACGTATGATGGGATAATAGCCTTATTATATACAGAGATTGTATAGCACAAGAAGCAAAACAAAGAAAACACATAGCTTATTTTAAAATTATAAAATACAGCTAAAAACCACATGAAAAAGTGGTTAATCTTGCTACAAAAAAAAAAAAGACTATCATCAAGAGACATTAGTTTTTCATGTATCAAAATGAGAAATAATTTTTAAAATGATTACAGAGTTAGGACAACACAATGAGTACCATCCTAAACTGCTAATGGTAATGAAACCCAGAGGACACTGGGTCTACAGCATTAGGAATCCATTCAAAGGCTATATACATAAGACTGACCTATAAGGATGCTCAATGAAGTATGATATGGGACATCAAAAATGCAAATAGAAACCCTTAAATGTCCAACAACGAAGGAATAGTGAAAAAAATTTAAGGCATATCCATATTATGGAATACTAAGTACTCAAGAAAATATAAAAATATTAAAATACTTCTTTGTGAAATTTAAATAAAACAGGAGAATATAAAATATCAAGATATTTTTCGATCCTGATTTATTTGATAACTGAAGAGTAAGGAAGAAACAAGTTACAAAACAATGCAGAGCAGACAACCCAATTTAAAAATGGGCAAAAGATGTGAACACCTCTCGCAAATGAAATTAACTCAGATAGCAAATAAGCATATGAAAAGATGCTGAACACTGTATGTCATGAGATATTCCAAAGTTAAAACAAGATACCACTACGCATCTATCAGAATGGATAGCAATCCAAAGTAACTGACAGCCCCGCCCGCTGGCAAGCATGCAGAGCAACAAGGAGAGCCTTCACTGCTGGTGGGAGTCAAATGGCACAGTCACTCTGGAAGATGGCTTGGCACCTACTTAGAAAACTAGTCTTACTACATGATCCGGTAATCACTCTTCCAGGTATTACCCAACTGATATAAAAATGTGTTTCCAAAAACAATCTGCACATACATGATTACAGCAGCTTTATTCATAATTGCCAAAAACTTGAAGCGACCAAGATGCCCTTCAACTGCTGAATGGATTAACTGAAGTACATCCATGCAATGAGATATTATTCAGTGATTAAAAAGAAATGAGTTATCAAGCCACGAAGACATAAGTGAATCTTACACAGATACTTCCAAGTATTCAAGGCGTCTGAAAAGGCAATATATTGTATAATTCTAGTTATATGACATTCCACAAAAGGCAACTATGGAAATGGTAATGATACCTGTGGTTGTCAGGGGTTCGAGGAAAAGAAGGGTTTAATAGGTAAAGCAGAGGCGAATTTTTTAAGGCAGGGAAGCTACTCTGTATGAACCTATAACAGTGGAGACATGCCATCATACACTTGTCAGAACCCATAGAACCTTATAGCACAAAGAAAAAGATCCATAGAACCTTATAGCACAAATAATGCATGCAATGTATGCACACTTTTGAAAACTCTTAGGTAGAAGGATCCCAGGATGTAAAGCAGAGTATGACAAAGCAATCCAACTGTGTTACAAATGTATGAAACAATTTCACTGAAAAAGGCGGGGGCAAACTGCTAAGAAATGAGTAGTCAGTAAGAGTAAAGGCAGAAGGAAGAGAACACAAGCACTGGACTCCGTTTCTGCTCAACATCGCATCACCCCAGCACCTAGCAGGGCCCGACCTTTAAATGGCTCTTGACAGGGCTGCTACGTGAATTATCGAATGACAAGCGCGCGTGCCCCCGGCCTGCCACCTGCACACTGGCCTCCCGCATCAGGGCAGCCTCCGGGCGGATCACCTCCGCGCTCCAGCGTTTTGCTTAAAGCTGAGATAAAATGGCCTGCAGAAGCTCGTGGCCCCCCTGAAGTCTGTCCACGACCAAAGACCAAACAGTTCCGGAGGCCGGAGGGGTCCCCCAAACCCACCCCGAGAGCGACCCTGGGAGCCGCCGCCAGAGGCCGGGTGAGATGTGGAACTGCCCCCCTCCCCCACCTCGCCCGCCGCCGCCCGCTGCCCGCTCACCACGCGCTGGGCGCCAGCCGCCAGGACCCGGACGGACGCGGACGTCTGGGCCAGTTTCAGGAGCCGGAAGGCCATGGCTACCCCGTCAGCTCAGGCTCAAGGACCCAAGGAGACGCGGTCGCGGCGGGGCCCTTTCCCGCGGCAGGCGCGCTGCCGTGACGTCACGGCTGGGGTGCCCGCGGCGCCTGTCTGGAACCTTCTAGCGGCGCGTCGGGGCGGTGCTGCGCCGAAGCCCTCGGGGGCTTCCGCGGAGATCGCCAGCGGGCTGCCGGGGTCCTGCGGGTTGGGCTGAGGACTGAGAGCCGGGGGTTGGAGGGGAGGGTGGGGGCAGCAGGCTCGCTGCCCGGCCCCTGCCTAGGTTCTGAGTTGCTGCAGTGTCGGGAGAGCTGAGGCAGCCCCGGGCGTGGAGCGACCTCTGCGTCTCAGGGTCCTGTGCTCCCCGCGTCCCCGAATCCCGCAGGCGCGGTGTGGACGTCAAAGCGACCTCCTAGGGAACGTTCCTAGCTCTCAGAACGTTCTAGCTGGGGAGGGAAAGGGGGAAAGCGGGGCGAGGAGCGGAGGGACGGGGTGGAACCCCTGCCGCGGGGCGCCAGTCCGGGACAGGGACCTGGCAAGGACGGCCTGGGTCGCCTCTGGGGCTGAAGGCTGAGTGGTCTCATCCAGGGGACCTGCTGTGAACACATTGAATAGAGTGGAAAACAAACGGAAAAGCACACGCTCCAAGTCCATCTCAAACCTGTGCTCCCGTCAGGACCTGGGCTCTGGGCTCCACGTAGGAACCTTGCGTGTGAGATTTCCTTCCAAGTACGCCTGCTGTTTGGAAGGGTTTTTATGATCTTTTGTGTTCCTCGGGCTTTTTGTTCTTAACCCCTGAAATACTCTTTAACTTTGTTTTCAACTTTTCAGAAATGATCATGCGATTGTAAAACAGTGGGAATGCGGCTGTGTAAACTAAGGCCGGTTCTATGGATGTTTCCATAATTGAAGAATTGCTTTTTGTCAGAAATACGGATTCGCCGTCCCCAACGCAGGGGGGGCCTGGTTTTCAGATCCTGGAGGGACCCTGAAATCCATTTAACAATCTTCCAACTAATTCTGATGCAAATAGTCCACATGAGAGAAATACTGGTCTAGACTATGTTTTCCGTGAGCAGGGACCACGTCCACATCCTTCGCTGTGCCCCCAGCCCCATGCAAAGCTCCTGACACATCACATATGCCACAAAGAAAGTTGTATGAACACACATACAACTGGAGGGTGTAACCAGACAGCCCTGAATCCTCCAGCCCCACTGAGTCACAGCTTATAATCTTCAAATAGAAGGACTCAAGGCCTCCCTTCAGATCTCCCTATCTCTAGAAAGCCCAGCATCTTTTTCGGTGTTTCTGAGAATTCTGGGAAATGAATAGGGGATGGGGGGCCGTTTTCAGATTTTTCTCATCTCGATCATTATCCGTCCTAGCCACATCTCGCCTCCGGTGGTCCAGTTGTCTTTCCCAGCTTTACCCCAGGTGAAGACACGCCTTTATCTTATTTTCTAAGGCAAGATTCTAGTGTTTCACCTTTTTCTGATGGTATAAGAAAAGGAGAGAGATCACCATAGGAAACAATATAAAATTAAATAATTACCGGACGTCGCCGTCCTAAAGCTTCTTTTGAACATTTGGTATTATTTATTACCTACCATTATATTTTGGAAATTGGCTCCCCGTGTCAGGCACTTCTCACACTGCCTTCTCCCTGGACATACTCATCGGGAGCTGGATTCCAGGGCCTCAGGACTGAAGGAGATAAAATCCATGGAGGCGGGGCTTCTGGTTGATGGTTCCTGGCTCACCTGGTGGTGGTGGAGGGCTCGTCAATCCAGAGGAACAAGGAGCCCCGCTGGGCAGCAAATCCTACACCCAGCAAAACCATTCTTTGGTGGGTGGGGGGGATGAGAGAAACTAAGGCATTCTCAGGTGATGAAAAATCTAAGAGACTTTGTTTCCAGTGAACTCTTCCCCCCTTTAAAGTTTGGCTAAAGGAAGCTTTCAAACAGAAAATAACACAAGAACGCTGGGGCCTTCAGAAGGAAGGAAGAACAACAGAATAGGTAAAATAGAAAAATATAGTAAACAATCCCTCACTGAGTTTTTAAAATTATATTTGGTGGTTAAAACAAAAATCATAACATCGTCGATGTAGTGCTTACTGCACATACAGGAAATACGACCATCACTATATAAAAAATGGGGAGGGTAAAAGCACCTACATGAAAGAATTCTGTGATACTCCCCTTGAAGCAGTAAAACATCCACGCAAATAGGTTGTGAGAAGTTACATCTGCGTGCTGTGATACCTAGAGCAACCACTACAAAAACTATACCTAATGATATTTCCCAAGACATTATCAGTAAATCAAGATTGAATTCTAAAAAAATGTACTGTATTCATTGGAAGGTTAAAAAAAAAAAAAAAGGCAAAGGAAACAAGACAAAACACAGCAGACATGAGCCCTAATCTGTTAATTATTTGATAACCTGAACAGTCCTGTACCCATTAAAGAAGCTGAATCTGTAATTTTAACACACAACCCACTTCCCACCCCCCGCCAGAGAAGATTCCCGGTTCCAGATAATCTCACTGGAGAATTTTAGCGAATGTTTAAACAACTTTATACAATCTTCTTCAGAAAACAGAAGAGGCTTTTCAACTTGTTTTATGATACCAAAACCATACAAAGACAGGATGAAAATAACTTCAAACCCCAATAGACTACTATCTCTCATAAACATAGACACAAAAATCATTAACAAAATGTTAGCAAATTGAATCCAACACTAAATGAAATGAATAATACACCACAACCCAAGGTGATTTATTCAAAAGATGCAAAGCTAATCTGGTGTTTGAAAATCAATCAATGTAATACACCTTATCAGCAGGTGAAAGAAAAAATCTATGACCAGATTGCCTGATGCAGTTTTTTGCATCACTTGACGAAACTAAATACTCATTTATGGTAAAAACAAAAACTGCTCTCAGCAAACTGCTTCAGCTTGATAAGCACATGCACGAAAACTCTGCATCATTGTACGTAATCATGAAAGACTGAGTGCTTGTCTTCTAAGTAGGAAACAAGGCAAGGATTTCTGCTCTGCCCACTCTTACTCAACAGAGCACTGGAAGTTCTGGTAATAGGCCATGCAAGAAGGCAAAAAATAAAATTCATGCAGATCAGAAAGGAAGAAATAAAACTCTGTTTTTAGTTGACATGACTGTTCACATAGAAAACCCAAAGGAATCTACAAACAATTCCTAGAACTAATGAGTGAGCGCAGCAAGTTTGCAGACTGAAACGTCAACATATGAAAATCAACTGCATCCTACATACTAACAACAAACAGACGGAAACTGAAATAAAAGATGGAATACCATTTACAGTTGCTTCAAAGAAAATATAATATTTAGGTCTAAATCCAGCAACACATACACAGAATCTGCATACTAAAAACTACAAAACACTGATTAAAACAATGAAGAAGACCGCAGTGATTGGAGGGGCTTACGATGTTCATGGATTGAAAGACTCAACAGAGTCATGAAGTCAGTTCTTCCCAAATTGATTTTTAGATTTAATGGAATTTCTAGGAAAATCTCAGCAAGGTTTTCTTGTAGACATAGACAGGCTTACTATAAAAGTTGTATAAAAATGTAAAGGCCCTACAATAGTCACAAGAATTTTGAAACAGAGTAATAAAGTGGGAGGAGTCATTCTTCCAGTGTTAAGATTTACTACATAATCATATCAATCAAGACTGTGTAGTGTGGACGGAGGGTGTGACATTGATAGATACAGAGATCAATTTAACAGAACAGAGAATCCAGAAATCAGCCAGCACAAATATTCTCAACTGACACAGTAGCGCACCACATAACGACATTTGGTGAATGATGAACCGAACAGCATATAAGATGGTGGTCCCATAAGATTATGATACTATATTTTTACTTACCTTTTCTATATTTAGATACCTAAATTGTGGCCAAGCACAGTGGCTTATGCCTGCTGGGAGAGGCAGGACAGGGTTTCTCCCAGCATAATGTATTATGTATACATAATACATAATACAGTATATGCATTATTACAGTATAGGTATTATCCAGTTTAAATGTATTATGCTTTATGTACTATGCAGCATAAATGTATTGTGAATTATGAATATTGGACAGCCATGAGAATGCATGAATTACTGTTACATGCAAAAACATCAAGGATTCGGGCAGGCAGCACAGTGAATGAAAGAAGCTGAACATAACAGGGTGCATACTTTATGCATAAACCCTTCAAAAACACCAATGCTAGCATCTGGTTTTGGAAGTCAGGATAGTGCTTCTCGTGGAGGAGGGATAATGACTGGGAGAGGGCATGAAGGCAGCTTCTAGTTCTTGATCTGGGAGCTGGTTCCATGAGCACGGTCCTTTTGTGAAAACGTATGTAGACGAAGGCTAATTACTTGTGCACAGTTCTGTAGGTTTGTTAAATTTCACTTAAAAATTAATTCAAAGAGCACAAAGTGCCGTATACAATGTTGTTTCATCACTACAGATTTTTACCCTAGGACATTTAGTTGTCTTAGTATGAAGTTTGACCCAAGCCCAAGGCCTTTTTCAATTCGTCCTTAAATTCCTTGTTCCTCAGGCAGTAGATCAACGGGTTAATTATTGGCGTGACAACAGTGTACACGGCAGAGATGAGCTTGTTGGAGCTCCGGGAATCAATGGCTTGGGGCCGGACATACGTGAAAATCATAGCCATGTAGAAGATGGTGACCACGGTGAGGTGAGAGGCGCAGGTGGAGAAGGCTCTCCAGCGGCCAGTGGCTGAGGGGATGCACAGGACAGCCAGGGTGATGTGCCCATATGACAGCACGGTGGCCAGGAGTGGAAACACCAGGATGATGAAGGCCAGGATGAAATCTACCAGCTCCGCAGTGGAGAAGTCCGTGCAGGCCAGCTTGAGGATAGGGGAAATGTCACAAAAGAAGTGGTTCAAGATGTTGGAGCCACAGAACGTGACGCTGGAGATAAAATAGACCTTGATCATGGAGATGGTGAAGCCGCTCACGAAGGAGAAGCCCACCAGCTGGAGGCACAGCCCCGGGGTCATGAGGACGTGGTAGCGCAGCGGGTGGCAGATGGCCACGTAGCGGTCGTAGGCCATGGAGGCCAGAAGCACACACTCGGTGCACACCAGGGAGCTGAAGAAGTAGAGCTGCGTCATGCACCCGACGAAAGAGATGCATTTCCGCTGGAGGAGGAAGCCCTCCAGCATCTTGGGGGTGATGTCAGACACATACCAGATCTCCAGGAAAGACATGGAGCTCAGAAAGTAGTACATGGGCCTGCGGAGGGAGGCGCTGCTCCAGACAGTCAGGATGATGGCCAGGTTCTCCACCAGGACGAAGAGGTAAGTGAACAGGAAGAGGAGGAAGAGCAGGTACTGCAGCCCCAGGGCCGTGGGGAAGCCCACCAGGATGAAGGTGCTGACCTTGGTGACATTCTCCCCGCTCATGCCTCTGTGCTTGGGAGCTGTGGGCCTGCAAAACAGCAAAGAGCAAGAGGAAAGGGCTGCAGGGCAGCTGGGGCACAGAGAGAATGGTGCTGGACTTGGATGGGGAGTTTGGGTACAAAGAGAGGCCAGACGGTTCCTGAGAACACCAGGAGAGAGCAGTGATCTGCTGATCTTCTGAGTTTTAAAGTAGAAAACTTCTGTGTGCTTGCATTTAGATATAACCATGAAGTAGGAATGAGGAAGAGAATATGCTGAGGAACAGAGCCGGGCAGCTCCTGGGTGGGTGAAACCCAAACCTCTAAGTCTAGGGGCACTACCAGTCCACACATGCTCGGGGCAGCTCTCAGAATCCAAGTGGGCATGGACACAGAGCTGGCCCTCCTTAGGGTCCTTCACCTGAGGGTTCCTGCAAGTCACAGCAGCAACCTTGGCCCGAGGTGAGGGGCTATCAGCCTACCAGGGCAGGACCCCAAACCGGGCTAACCAGCCAGAGGAATGCAGGGAGGGCTCCCAGGAGAGGGCTGCCTGGCTCTCGGGGACCTGGTCCACAGGCGAGGGAGAGAGAGGGTAGCCGCAGCCCCTTGCCCCACAGGGCACCTGGTGGTTGCTTCACTGGCAGTCTAGGTGGTTGAATGGCAGACTTCCACCAGCTCACAGCTGGGGAGGGTGACCCCAGGTTTCTGGCCCAGAATGCTGAAAATTGATGAGAAGACTAGGAGAGGGCCAGGTGGGTACCGAATAATCGGGAGGCCGTGCTGGGGAAGTGTGGTGCGCGGCACTTCCTGGAGAGCCTCACGGTGACATGTAGGGGGTTGGCTATACGAGTCTGGAGTTCATGGATGAGTTCCAGGCTGAAAAACGAAATTCTAGAAAGGAATTGCGCAGGGACAGGTTTATACTCGGAAACGCGCCTGTTCTCCTGCTGTCTAGGGTGAGCATTCTGTGGGAACCCAAGATCACCCACTGGGGCGGCATGGCCATTCCCTGCTTTAAAATGCCAGCGTGCAGTTCAGAGTTTAGGATCCATTTCACAAGCATTTGCTACTCACTCCAGTCACTGCCTACTATCTCCCCAAAACAAAAGCAGTAAGAACCCCTGCCGTTAAAGGGATCTCCAGATATGAGTCTGAATGTTGCCTCTTTAGACACCATCCAGGGTGGTGACTGTGTGCTTTTCCCAGCTAAGTGGCCACAGAGGGCTTTAAAGTCCACAAGGAGGAAAGTTGGGGGCCACAGAAGCTCCTTGGAAGGCCAGTGGCCCCCACCTGTCAAATGGGTTTGCTGGGGAGAGCTGGCGGTGGGGGTAGCGAGCTTTGGTTCTTATGCTTTTAACCCAGGACAGTGGAGGCCCCTATAGATTTTTCTTGATTTAGATAGTGGTAACTGATCTTTAATGGGTTGGCTAGTTAATACCAGATTGATTCGTTAAATTGAAACTGTGTTACTTGACAAATTCAGGGACCTTTACAACACACTCTCTCCATCCCCTGAACTTTAGACAATGGCTGCATTTTCTTTTAAATAAACTTTTTATTTTGGAATCATTTCAGATTTACAGAAAAGTTACAAAGAGAGTGCAGAGAGCCCCGGGAGCCCCTGCATTCGGCTTCCTCCTACATGAGGAGGGTTTGTTCATCAAAGTAAGGGATTGACATTGGTATTACAGTGGACTGAACTCCAGACTGAACTTTGGCGTTCATCTTTTTTTCCTCAAATGCCCATTTCTGTTCCAGGGTCCCCCATGGCTACGGGCACGGCTGCCTTTTTAACTTGGCTGTGCCGCCCTGGTTTCTGTAGACAGACTGAAAGGCCAAGCGGATGCTGCCGAGGGAGGCTGGCATCCTCTCATCGTAAACAAGGTTCTCCAATGTGTTACAAAGACTGTTTTTGCCCAGTCACAAATTCAAACCTAGATCTCCAATCTGAGAGAGGAAAGTGAAGCTTTCCATGCCACAGAGCGGACGTATTTTGGGGTGGTCCATGAGACGGGTACTACGGTAGCTCCTCCCGGCTGCACCTACCATCAGCCTGCAGCCATTTACTCTGATGCCTTCCCTGGTGCCTGGCAGAGCCACCTAGAACCAATCCTCATCAACGATGAGTGAGCAGATGCTCTCTGCCCCATTCAGCCACCTGAGGCTGCTGGCTAATTCTGGGTGAGATGTTAGACATCAGGGCATAACCCGATGCCTATGAATATGTGCTCAGCACAGTACTCAAAAATGCAAGGGCCACTTATGGAGCATCCATGAGCCATCCTGCTTGGTGCTGGCCATGAGACTGCAGAGGGGAATCCCTGCCCCAGATTGTATGTGGGGGGCATGTGGAGTGGGGAGTGTCAATCACACACACAAACGAAGAGCTCTCTCCCCAAGCAAGGAATACATCGTACCCTAAAATCACAGCAAAATGAGCCCATCAGCAACTTGGAAAGTGCTGGACCCTACCTGGCCTGTCGGGAAGCCTCACTGCAAATGGCTGCAGCTGCCTGCAGGAGTGAAGAGTGGCTTCTGCCTGTGTCCAGCAACTCCCAGGCTGGCCACAGTGACCAGACAAGCCTTGAACGTGCTCTTGAGAAGTGGGCTGCCTGAGGCACTGGGGAGACACCACTGTGGCTTTTTCTGATGAGCACAGGGACTCCAGGGTCCAATTATCCCCCTGCTGATGGAAAGGCCCACACTGCCAATTAGGTGAGCCTGTGCCTCTGGGGCCAGGCTGGCCCCTGCCTCGCTGAGGGCATCCAAGCAGAGGCTGTTGAGCCACTCCTGGCCCCCCCGTTTGGGCCCTTCACCCTCCTCAGTGGCTATCTCCCACACTCCCTACTGAAGGCGCTGCTGTCCATGGGTCACCCTTGTTCCTGTGCAGCCCACACCCTCTGAGGGAAGGATTTGTCCCACCTGACTTCTGTTTCCTCTCTGGTCCAGTTCTTCTGACCTCCCCTGTTCTCTCCACTTTAATTCTATGGCCCCAGGTGCTCCTCAAGTAGGCTGGCTCCTGCCACCCCGCTTGGGGCTTTGGGACTCACTGTGCCCTCCGGAGTGTTCTCCCTCTGCATCAGCCCACCCCCTCCCTCACTTCCTACAATCCCACACCCAGCTAGGACATTCCTTTTTCCTCTCCTGCCAGATGAGTCAGCTTGGGCTGCCAGGGGAGAAGCCCTGTTCAGCCTCTCCCAGCTCTAGGGGCTCCTGGCTTCAGGGTCTGTGGCACCAACACTTCGATCTCTGCATCTCAGGTCACGTCGCCTCCCCATGGTCTGTGTGTCAGATCTCTCCTGTGTGTCTCCTTGAGTGTGCGTTTATTATTTTCAAATTTATGCATAATAGATGTATACATTTTTGGAGTACATACGATTGAATGCAATTATAATTTGTAAATATCAAATCAGTATAAATGGGCTATTCATCACCTTAAATATTTGTCTTTTCTTTATACCAGAAACATTCAAATTATGGCTATTTTGATATATGCAATAGATTACTGAAAACTATAGTCACCTTACTGATCTCTAACCTCAGTCTTATTTCTTCTATCAAACTATATATCTGCATCCATTAATCAACCTCGCTTCACCCCAGTCCCCCGTACCCTTCCTTGCCTCTCATAACCACCAATCTACTATTTCCATGAGATCCACTTTTTAAGCTCCCACATATGAGTGAGAACATGCAATATGTGTCTTTGTGCCTGGCTTATGTCACTTAACATAATGACATCCAGTTCCTGCAAATAACAAGATGTCATTCTTTTTTATGGCTGAATAATATTCCACTGCATATAGTACCACTTTTTTATTCATTCATTCATTCAGATGGACACTTAGGTTGATTCTATATTTTGGTTATTGTGAATAGTGCTGCAATAAACATGGGAGTGCAGATATTCAGTGTATTGATTTCCTTTCTTTTGGATATATATACAGTAGTGGAAATGTTGGATTATATGGTAGTTCTGTTTTTAGTTTGTTGAGAAACCTCCATACTGTTGCCTATGGTGGCTGTACTAATTTACATTCTCATCAACAACGAATGAGGGTTCTCCTTTCTCTACATTCTTACCAAAAACTATTATTCCCTGTCTTTTTAAAAATAAAAGCCATTTTAAATGGGATGAGATGGCATCTCACTGTGGTTTTGATTCACATTTCTGTGATTATTAGTGATGTTGAGCATTTTTTTTACATACCTGTTTGCCATTTGTATGTATGCTTTTGAGAAATATCTATTCAGATATTTTATCCATTTTTAAATGAGATCATTTGGGTGTTTTGCTTTTTTTTTGCCATTGAGTTGTTTGAGTTCCTCATATATTCTGGTTATTAATCCCTTGTCAGATAGATAGTTTGTAATTATTTTCTGTGGGTTGCCTTTTCACTCTGTTGCTTGTTTCCTTTGTTGTGTAGAAACTTTTTAGTTTGATGTAATCCTGTTTGTCTGTTTTTGCTTTGGTTGCCTGTTCTTTTGAGGTCTTACACAAAATCATTCTTTGCCCAGACCAGTGTCCTGGAGTGGTTCCGCAATGTTTTCTTCTAGTGATTTTGTAGTTTTGAGTCTTAGATTTAAGTATTTAATCCATTTGGATTGAATTTTCTTATGTGGTGAGAGATGGGGGTCCAGTTTCATTCTTCTGCACATGGATATCCAGTTTTCCCAGCACCATTTATTGACGAATCTATCCTTTCCTCATCATATGTCCTTGGCACCTTTGTTGAAAATGAGTTCACTGTAAATGTGTGGATTTATATCTGGGTTCTCTGTCCTGTTCCATTGGTCTATGTGTCTGTTTCTATGCTAGTAACATGCTGGTTTGGTTACTGTAGCTTTGTAGTATAATTGGAAGTCAGGTGGTATGCCTGCCATGCCTGGGAACTCTTGGGTCCTGATCCGCCTGCCATGCCTGGGAGCTCTCGGGTCCTGATCTGCCTGCCATGCCTGGGAGCTCCTGGGGCTCTGATCTGCCTGTCACGCAGGCTCTTATGAGGACACTTGTCACTGCATTTAGGGCCCACCTGGTTAATCCACACTGATCTCCCCATCTCCAGATCCTTAATTTAGTTACATCTGCAAAGACCCTTTTTCCAAATAAAGTTGTATTCACAGGTTCCAGAGATTTGACATAGACCTATATTTTGGGGCCATTTTTCAGCTGACTAGAGCTGATGTATTTTTTTTTTCGTTAGCATGTATCCCTGAATACCATTCGAGTATTTTACCTATTTATTTTGTGTATTTCTCTGTCATCTAATAGAATGTAAAGTGTATGAGGGCTGAGATTTTTGTCAATGTTGTTCATCGTTTACCTTGAGTGTCTGGCACATAGTAGGTGCTTGGATGAATAAATGAGTAAATGAATGAATGACTCAGTTAGTTGTGACCAGAGAAGGGTGTGGACAGAGGATATGGAGTAATTTTACTGGAGACAAACCATGTCTTGGCCCAGCTGCCTGGGATGGAAAATCGGCTCTCTACAGCCCCGAGAATGGCACCAGTAGCATCGCTCTGAGCCTGTGCCTGGGTCCCTGGGCTGGCTACCCAGCCTAGTGCCCTTCCTCCAAATAAGGCAGGGACATGGGCTCTGACCCAGCCGGCTAAGTAGGGGTGGAGACCCAGATGATCAATTGCACACAAAGGAGGTGAACTCAAGGTCATGACACCCAGGAGGCCCAGGAGGGAGGTCCTGACTGTGGGTGGCAGGAAGTCTCGGCACTCCCTCTGTACCAACTTAGAGGGGGCCAGAGAAGAACAGTGGACTCTGGAAAGGACATGAGCTGGAGGTGGACAGTCAGTGGACGGTGGTGCTTCTGTACAACAACATGGGTGTCAAGCATGGGGCTGGCAGATGTGGAAGTGACAAGTGGGTTTTAATGGGGTGGACACGAGCTCTGCAAACAGATCCAAACTCAGTCAGAATGAGTACAGAGGAGGAAAAGCAACTTCTCCATAACTCAGATACAGGCAGATTTTAGACCTTCATCATTTCCCGGTGGTGGACGTACAGTGGTGGTTGACGCACGACTGTGCAACCTTCCTGCCCAGACAGCTGCTCCAAGCCAACTGGGTTCCCAGGGGTCTGAGTGGCCCTCCTCCCAGAGGGTGAGAGCAGACCTGGCCACCTGGGAGCTGGCAGGGAACTGGCCGGTACAGAGGAGGATGGGCTTCAGGGTTCTGTGCAGTCTGAGGATGCTGCGATCAGCTACAAAACAGTTTCTATATTAAAACCAGACTCACAAGGTCAATTCTAGAGTGGGATGAAACTTACAGTATGAGCTGAAGAAGGTTTTCTTGGTTGTCTCTGGCTCAAAAATGTGCAGAGGACTGGATGGATGCCAGAGTTGATTAAGATAGATTTAGTAAGAGCTTATTAGAAAGTATGTGTTTGAAACAAGAAGACAGGTGTTGAAGGTGGCCCTGGCAGACAGCAGCAAGGAGAGGGATGGTAGGAAGACGTCGCCCTGCTGTGAGCAGCCCACCAGGCAAGAGCTGTGGCTGAAGAAGCATGGATGAAGAGACGTGGATGAAGAGGCATGGATGAAGGGCTGTGGGTGAAGAGACGTGGATGAAGGGCCGTGGGTGAAGAGACGTGGATGAAGAGGCATGGATGAAGGGCCGTGTGTAAAGAGCCATGGGTGAAGAGGCATGGATGAAGGGCCGTGGATGAAGAGACGTGGATGAAGGGCCATGGATGAAGAGGTGTGGATGAAGGGCCGTGGATGAAGAGGCGTGGATAAAGGACCGTGGATGAAGAGACATGGATGAAGGAACGTGGGCAAAGAGCCATGGATTAAGAGACATGGATGAAGGGCCATAGGTGAAGAGCTGTGGATGAAAAGTTATGAACGAAAAGCCATGGATGAAGGGCTGTGGATGAAGAGCTGTGGATGAACAGGTGTGCATGTGGCCAAGGCACCACCAGCCTTCACTGGGAGCAAGCAAAACCCAAGCCCGATGCCCTTTCCTGCTCACACCTGCTGAGAGGCAGGCTCTAAATTCCTGACCCCAAGTCAGCCTGATCCCTTAAATCAGACCCCATGAAGCCCTTTGCTACCCCATCCTGCCCTCCCATGAAATCCTACATCTCCCTTGGCCTTGGAACAAGTCTTCACCTGGATCTGATTTCTACCCATTTGATAGGAATTACCCCTTTGCCTACTGTAAGATCAGGTGCGACCAGTTCTGACTCCCTGGGGCCCTCTGTGGCAGTTACAGCCCAAACCCGCTCCCTCAGCCCCCAACAGCCTTCACTCGTCTGCACGTCCTCCTTCAGCTCTGGCGTCCACTGGGTCCCCAGCAGATATCTGGATGCACTCCTCAGTTCCTTGTGTTCCCGCTCTAACCCCAAATGCTGATTTGAACACTTACATGGCTCTCAAACGGGCCCGGCCACTATATCCAGCTCCTGCATCCATTGCTCAACTCAGGGTAGTGCTCATCCCTCACGTGGACAATCCCGGCAGCCTCCTCCACAGCCTCCTTGCCTCCCACGGGGTCCCCTCTACATCTCTCACACACCTGCCAAGTAGCCTGTCCAAGGCAGGAAACTGAACGTACCTCTGCCCCCACCTTAATTGCCAGACGAGTCCATGCTGCCTGCCACACCCGGGAGCTCTCAGGGTCCTGATCAGCCTACCACGCCTGGGAGCTCTCGGGGTTCTGATCTGCCTGCCACGCCTGGGAGCTCTCGGGGTCCTGATCCGCCCGCCACACCTGTGAGCTCTCGGGTCACAGTCCGCCCGCCACGCCTGCTTGAGGCTCGGGGTCCTGATCTAGCCGCCCACACCTGCTTGAGCTCTTTCGGGGTCCTGATCAGCCCTTCACCACTCCCGCCACCCCCATGAGCTCTAATCTACCCGTCCGCCACCCTACACGGGCCTCTCAGGGCTCTTCCACCATACATGTGAGCTCTTGGGGCTCTGTCCTCTTCTTGTCTCAGGTCTCCCCCTTGGTGAACACCAGGCTCCCGTGATGCTGCATCTTTGAACTCTGCACAGCTCCATGCTGCTTCATGCCTCTGAGGCTTTGCTATCATCGAAATTGAACACCCTTCCTCTTTTCCACTCTTTAAATTGGATAACCTCTATTCCTGTTTTAAGGTGTAAATATCATGCCATCCAGGTGACCCTCTTCCACCCCTCCCTGCAGCCCCCACTTGGGTTTGCTTTATCTCTCCTTGCACTGTGGATCCCTTACACGTCCAACCCAGCCCATACCCAGCCTCTGTCTCCTGCATGCCCATTGGGCACCAGACGCTGTGCTGGGCTGCCAGGTCCAACAGTGAACAGGACAGAGGTGGCCCTGCCTGCCTGGGCATCTGCGTGTATTTAGGTTCAATCAGAATTAACTCATGCAGTAATAAAACACTTCTTATTTTCTCAGCAGCTGACTGGGCACGGAGTAGGGGTTTACGTAGGAAAAAGGCAGAGGGGCGTCCATCGAGGACAATCAGAGAACATTCCTTGGGTATAAAACAGAAAGCTACGTGTCCTTACTCTTCCGAGACACATTTTGCTTTGAGGACATGTGGAGCTCATTTTGCCACATGGTTAAACATTTCAGTGCTTTAACACATTGCAATTTATTGGGGACTTTACGATCTCAGATGACCTGGCATGTTTTGCTGCTTTCTGAAATGTGCGTGGTCATTTTAAAGGCGAGGAAAATTTATTAAGCTTTACTAAGTACTGCTTTGCGCATCTATAAAAAGAAGAAAGTACTGGTATTACAACACCAACAACAATACCTATGATATTAACCTCAACCTCAGTTTTTTTCTGGAAAGAGAAAAATGGATTTGGAAGTAATTTTTAAATGAATGCGGTACTACAATAATGCAGACAGTCGAATGGCCTCCTCAGAGGGGCTGGTTGTGTGTGCCGAGATGGAGTTCCAGAAAGGTAGAAAGCTTGCCCTCTATGGCACAGCTCAAGCCAAGCCGGAGGCTTTTTTCAAGGCATTCTTAAATTCCTTATTCCTCAGGCAGTATATCAAGGGGTTCAAGACGGGGGTGAGAACTGTGTACAAAACAGAGATGAGCTTGTTGGAGCTCCGGGAATCAATGGCCTGGGGCCGGACATACATGAAAAGCAAGGCTGTGTAGAAGATGGTGACCACGGTGAGGTGAGAGGCGCAGGTGGAGAAGGCTCTCCAGCGGCTGGTGGCCGAGGGGATGCACAGGACAGCCAGGGTGATGTGCCCATATGACAGCACGGTGGCCAGGAGCGGAAACACCAGGATGATGAAGGCCAGGATGAAATCCACCAGCTCTGCAGTGGAGAAGTCCGTGCAGGCCAGCTTGAGGATAGGGGAAATGTCACAAACAAAGTGGTTCAAGACGTTGGAGCCACAGAATGTGACGCTGGAGATAAAATAGACCTTGATCATGGAGATGGTGAAGCCGCTCACGAAGGAGAAGCCCACCAGCTGGAGGCACAGCCCTGGGGTCATGAGGACGTGGTAGCGCAGCGGGTGGCAGATGGCCACGTAGCGATCGTAGGCCATGGAGGCCAGAAGCACACACTCGGTGCACACCAGGGAGCTGAAGAAGTAGAGCTGCGTCATGCACCCGACGAAAGAGATGCGTTTCCGCTGGAGGAGGAAGCCCTCCAGCATCTTGGGGGTGATGTCAGACACATACCAGATCTCCAGGAAAGACATGGAGCTCAGAAAGTAGTACATGGGCCTGTGGAGGGAGGCGCTGCTCCAGACAGTCAGGATGATGGCCAGGTTCTCCACCAGGACGAAGAGGTAAGTGAGCAGGAAGAGGAGGAAGAGCAGGTACTGCAGCCCCGGGGCCGTGGGGAAGCCCACCAGGATGAAGGTGCTGACCTTGGTGACATTCTCCCCGCTCATGCCTCTGTGTTTGGGAGCTGTGGGCCTGCAAAACAGCAAAGAGCAAGAGGAAAGGGCTGCAGGGCAGCTGGGGCACAGAGAGAATGGAGCTGGACTTGGATGGGGAGTTTGGGTGCAAAGAGAGACCACGCGGCTCCCCAGAGCACCAGTGGGGAACAAAAGCAGCTCCCCACCCTGATGCATGTTAAGCATTAACCTCCAATGATATAGATTCTAGGTCTCAGAGCCTCTAACACTGGGTCTGGAACACCCTCCTGAGCCTGCCACCACCAGTCTCCCTCATCCGTCTCAAAACTATGTCCTATTTTTCACCATCTGGACTTCTCCAAGGGACCTAATAACCATGAAGGGGGTCCACAGGGTGTCTGGTGTCCTCCAGGTGATGAGCCCAGACTTCCCCAGGCTTCTGGGTGTATTGTTTGAGTCTGATGCGTTCTTTGTAAATTGTTAGATATATGTATGACCTGTCACCCGGTTTTAGGGTTGATTTTACAGAAGGAAGAGACACCATAGCAGGGGTAAGGCCCAGGTCCAAGTTAGCCAGACCCCAGACCCAGCCACACCCACAGCGGCAGCCGGAGCCTCCCAGGCCAAGAAGGGAAAGTGGCCACCTCCTTATCCCCGTAGATCTGAGGGGAATATCAGCGAGGGAGAGATTGCAACGCAATCCCAGAAGAGAGAAAACAGATGGCAGCAGAGAGGAGGAAGTCTAGAACATTTTCAAGGGGCCTGTCGCTGAGGGAGGAGCTGTCCACCCACACCTGCATGTGTATTTTAACATAAATCACAACTGTTAATCACTACAGTCATGGGAAAAACAAAGCTTACATCTCTATGTTGAGATGGAAAGTCTAAGACTCAAAAAGAAAGGTTCATGGACTTACCCAGGGTCGGGGCAGCACCAGGACACAGACTGGAATCTTCTAACACCAGGGCCACTGCCCTTTCAATGCGGTTTCCACAACAGAAGCAGTGAACTCATGTGGATGTGGGCTAGAACACTTGAATTATACAGATGTGTAGATACAGTTGTTGGTTGCCCTGTGACACTAACAGGCAATGAAAACAAAAGTCACAAAACAAATAGTATTATTCAGAAAAAAAGGCAGAGAAGACCCCTTCAGAAGGAAATACGGGGATATAGGGCATCGGTTGGTTTAACGAACCTAAAGCCAATATTTGAATTAATAAGCAAAAGACTTGGAAGCAACCATATTTTTCATGAATAAGAGGTGGGCTAAGTAAGTTTTGTCACATCCATATTATGAACACTATGTGGTCATTGAAGAAGGGGCAGGTTTGTCTGTCAATATGGAATGGTTTCCAAGGTCTGTAGTTACAGTTTTAAATGTTCGAAACAGCACGGATCGTATGCCTCTGCTCATACAAGTAAAAGTATGTAAATAGGGCAGACGACCTGTGACAGTCACACAAGGCGGTGGGGACAGTTACCGTCCCTGAGGGGGAGAGCAGGATACTGGAACACAGATGGCAGGGAAATGTTTTTATGGCAACCCTTTTTCTGTCTTTCGAATTTTGCTTCACGTGAGTGTATTATTTATTCAAAATAGTGAACCATTACTTATTTGCAAATACTACATTCTCCTTTAAAAAGAAAAGGTTACACACTGGATTAGCAATTCACTAAGTCAGCACTTTCCCAGACCATAGTTCTGAATCTATACTGAAAAATATACATAGATTAAATGGCTGAATGAGCATAAAGTGTATTGTGCAGTATATCATGTGCCTTTAAAATGACAAAGGTTTCAATTATGATATTGCACAGAGTAATGAAAACAGAGGATGGATCAGAAACTGCAGAATAATATCAACAGCAATTTTCTTCCCCAAATAGTAGAGAAATTGAAATACAGAAAACAAAACTGAAACTAAAGATGAAATAGAACTATATTGATGGCATCTATTAGAGCGTGAATAAGTAGGTAAATTATTAAGAATATAAATAAGTAATATGAATTTAACAGATCCTTAAAGAAAACACATAGGAAATGTAGGGAGTTGCTAAAACGCCTGATTCATGTTGGCATGCAGTAGTCATTCCATAAATGGTAGCAAGATTGTGCATAGAAGTTACATGAATGAAATCTAATAAAACAGCTTTCTTTTACATATACCGATTAAACACAAAACGAACTTAAACCACAGTAGTGTGTGTCGTAGAACTGCATGAAGTGGAGTCCCTGGCCCTTTGCTGACATCCTTTCTTGCACCTGGAATGCCCCCCAGCCCCGACCCCACTCTGGCTGCTTCTGCTGTGGCCGTCCTCTGGGCTCCCATCACCCCACACCTACCCCCATCTCTGCCCTCTCTCTCCTGGTTGCACTTGCTATGTTCATGAGGGAGGAGGGATGTGGGTTGGGTGCGACCGGGCTGTACGACTGATGGAAACTCTCTATTTGGAAGGTGCTCGTGAAGTGCCTTTTGCTGCCCACCCACTGGGCTGCATGCTTCAGAGGACAGGAGCTATACCTCTCTCACCACGGACCAAGGCACCAAGAGCACTTCCCACCACGCAGCAGAAACTCCACAAGCCGTAGGGGAATGAATGTCGATGGGAAAGTTAAAGGAGTGACAAGGGTCTGCCCAAACTAACATGGTACAGCAAAAGCTGGCAGAGTGGGTGGTGCCGCGTGTTTATTTTCACCACCACAACCACCTGCTTCCTCCTCTCTCTCCTCTTAGTCTTCAAATCCCAGATCTTTAAAGAAAAAGAGAAATTCCACATAAAATGTAAAACTAGAGGGCTATCCTCGTGACACAAAAGCTAGTGAAGAAAGGCGGCCCAGAGCCAAGAGTCTTTGAGGATGTCACCACCCTCCTGCCCATGGGAGGAAAGAAGGTGTCCAGAAAGCCTCATCAGGGTGCCCGGAGAGCTCTGTGGCCCAGGGGACATGGATGGTGGGAGTCTGGATCTCACAGTTCTCTGGGTCGGCAGGGAGGAAGGCTGAGGGCTGGGTGTGAGTAGGGTGTATGGCTGATGGAAGCTGTATTTGGAAGTCCTTTTGTGGCTCCAAACCAGCAAAATTTAAGAAGGGCGGAGGCAACTGGCTGGGCAGCTTGGTGGCTGTAAACAGAGTAAGGATAGCAGCATTATCAGCAGGTACCAGGGAGATCATGGCTAGTTTTGGAACTTCAAGGAAAAAGAACCCTAAAGGCATCCAGCCAGAATGAAATATATATAATTTTGTATATAAAATAGAACATCCGTTGAGTTAGCTTTAGTTTTCATCAAAAACTTAAGAGTCCAGAAAACAGCAGAGAAACCTCTAGAGAGGGCTGGAGGGTATGAAACTCGAATATTGTGTCCAGACCTGGAAGTATTCACGCCTGAGGGTAACAGAGAGGCAGCCTGCACAAGCACCTGATTTGAACGTAGGAGTTTTAAACTCTTCCTCAATATGAAACTCAAAATGTCACAGGTATTAACTTGAGACATAATAACAATCCTTGACCAAGACGTTCACGGCATAAAAACACGGGCAGTGAAGAAAAACACATTCAAACACAGCATCTGAAGAAAAACACATTCAAACACAGCGTATACAATTCCAGCAAATGTGTCCAGATAGCTACAGAACAAAATGCAAAGGTCTGTCCTTGTTTATTGAGATAATATATAATGAAAAATAGTAATTGTTTGGAAAAAGAAAAAAGGGAAACTGGGCTTAAATACAGTTAAAGCCAGTAACTATATTTAAACCAGTTTCTCTTCTTTTCCCAAACAATTACTGATTATCTAATTGTTTTTCCATGAGGAAAAACTTGGGAGAAGATAAGATTGTAATAAGAAAAAAAGTGTGTTTTGCCTCATTTTCAGATGAGATAATCAAAAGGCTATGTTTTATTCCTGGAGTTTATTGTTAGAGTAATATGAGTCCTTAAAATTTTTAATAGTAAATCATGGTTTTTAAAAGGATATAGATCCTATAAATCTTGAAAGAACAAAAAATATAGAAATAAAGGAAATCATAAGAAAGCACCTAAAACTAACTACAACAAAAAAAGAAAAAAGAAAAAAGAAAAAAAACAAGAAAAAAAAAACAACAAGAAAAAAGTCAGTTGTGACAATAAATGTAAGCAGGATAAACTCACCTAGTAAAAGGAAAAAACGCCCAAGTCATAGAAAAAGAATCTATTTTATTAGGTCGGTGCAAACGTAGTTGTGGTAATATGCCAAGATACATAACAAAAAACTTCAACTCAGGTTGAAATGACAACCATAGGTTCAGATGTATAATCAAACAAAAAGAAAGCATGATTGCAGAATTAACATTTGATCAAGTAAAATTTCAGACCCCAAATGGTCTGTTTTATTTATGAATCTTTTAGTGAATAATACATCCTCAACACAGAGTCAGCAAAAACCTGACTTTAGTATCAGAAGAAATAGACAGGGGCTCATGCCTGTAATCCCAGCACTTTGGGAGGCCAAGGCGGGCAGATCACCTGACGTCAGTAGTTCGAGACTACCCTGGCCAACATGGTGAAATCCGTCTCTACTAAAAATACAAAACTTAGCCTGGCGTCATGGTGGGCACCTGTAATTCCAGCTACTCCAAAGGCTGAGATATGAGAATCACTTGAACCCTGGAGACGGAGGTTGCAGTGGACGGAGATTGCACCACTGCACTCTAGGCTGGGTGATAGAGCAAGACTCCATCTGAAAGAGACCAAAAAAAAAAAAAAAAAAAAAAAGAAGAAGAAGAAGAAGAAATAGACAGAAATAAAGTAGCAGCAGCAGACTCTAGTACATACCTCTCACTACTTGACAGATCTCAAAGGTAAAAGCAAATTAGAATGCCAAGTATTAGAATTAGAATAATATAATTTTTGAAAGGTTGATTTGAGGGATAATAAACTCACAGCCCTGAGAAAACATACACCTTTGTTTAGAAAACGTGGAGAAATCATCTGCAATAGCATCAAAAAATGTTCAATCTCTCTCCAAAGCAGAATCACAGATAACACATTTTCTTAAAAACAATGGCATAAAAATCATTTTTCATGAATTAGAAAAAATAATAGAATTGATTGATAGCAGCAAAAACTTGTTCTGAAGTAGGCTGAGTTGAGGACAGTAAAATGATGGAACTCTAGCTAGTTTAACGAGCAGGAGAATATGAGCATGCAACCCAATTTCAGAGACTATAAAAAGTAAACTGCAGATGGAGATGCACCAAATGACAGGAAGGGTTGGCGCTATTTACTAAGCACCTCATATGTGTTCTATTCAGTGGTCCTCTTACAGCTTCAGTTTACAGATGACAAGAAAGACTGGGGGCTTAGACGATTATTAGAAGCAATCATGTAAGAGTAAATGTTAAAGTCAAGAAAAAGGTCTATTTCTGAGAAAACGGAGTGAAGTGAAGACAGCTCAACAGCATCATGATGTTAAAATTGCTTCAGAGAAAACCGACAGGCCCAGATACTTGACCTGTGCCCAGCTTCTAGCTACGCCAGGAGTAGATCTTTCCTACCTTAGGTAAACCCTTAGAGAGCGTGGGAGAGTCTCCATTCATTTTACAAAATAGCAAACTCCTGATACAAAAGGTTGATGAAGATTGCAGGGAAGAAAAACTATGCATCAATGATTTTTTTTTTAACTATCGTTACAAAACTCAAATAAAATGTCAGCAATCAGGACCCAGCAGCACATTAAAAGAGCTCATGTCGCACTGGCATGATTATTTCCACAGTGCAAAGAGACTTCGAGGTCAGCAAATCTGCTGAAAGAATCACATTTCTGGCTTCTTTTGAAAAGTTGGAAGATCTGAGGCAACACCGTTCACAGTCCTGCACTCACAGTGCACCCTGTGGACAGTGCAAGATGCACCCTGCTCCCAGCATGGCCCTTCTCTCTGGCAGCACCTGCCCCGTCTGCGCACCGGGTACCTGATTGCAGCTGCAGAGCAGGGCACGAGTCAGGCAATGATGTGTCTCTGCTCCTGCTCAGATACCCCTGGGTCCCCATGTCTCCTGTCTTCTTGGGGTGCACATTCCCACGAATGCCTCTGACGTGCCCCGCTTCCTCCCATACATGAAGACTCACTGGCAGTCATACTCCCTCCTCCCACTGCCATGTGGCTTCTGTCGCCGCGTACCTCAGGGACTGACTGTTCCCAGATGCCAGCAACGTTTGGCTCATTTCTGGCCCCACATTTTGGCTCTTGTTCTGCTCCCTTTTCCTTCAGTGTCTGGTGCTGTGGCCCCAGCCTTCCGTTCCCACTGTCCATACTCAGAGCAATGTACTCACCCCTGTGGTTCCTGTGGTCACCTCCAGCTGACGACCCCCAGGCCGCCCCTGACCCCTCTGCAGAACCAACTCCTGTGTCCAGCCCCTGCCCCCGTGCTCTTCCTCTCAGGGAGTGGTGCGGCCTCCACTCTACCCAGATGCCCCACGGAGTTCCATCATCCTCCCCTCTCCTTCCTCCACACCTGAGCAGGCGCTGAGTCCTTCTCCCCCACATCTTAAATGCCTCCAGAATCAGGTCTGCTGTCTCCACGCTCACGGGCTGCTGTCCAGCCTGTCCTTGTTCAGTTCCGTCCCTCCCAGGCTGGATTATTGTCACCGGTCACCGCTCTCTCACTGGTCTTCCTCCAGTCTCTCCTGACTGTCTGATCCATCATCTGAGTGACAGGGAATGACACGCAGCCCTGTCTCCTGGCCACGCCCATCACATGTTCTTAGCGTAAACCCCTTGCTCCCGAGTCAGCCTCTCTGTGGCCTCACTGCCTGTCTTGCTCCTGCCCCTCCTGGAACCCCTGGCTGCTGCAGGACGCCCCTCTTCAGCGCCATGAGAGCACCGGGCTGATTCGGTCCCCACTGCTGCCAGTTGCCCTTCAGGACTTGCCCCAGGCGTCGCTTCCTCCCGATAGGCTCACCTAAGCTCCCGATGCTGTTAGATGCTCCCAGACATGGAGAATTTCAGGGTCTCCAGGCTTCTGCTTGCATTAGGGTTTCCCTGTAGAGGGCAAAAGTGCATTTGTGGAGAGAGAGGAAGATGAGGCGCTTAGTTTGGGGCACGGTGGGTTTGCAGCGCCCACGAACACCCTGTAGAGAGCTGCAGGAGTATCCCTGACATCCAGAACGCCCACCAGAGACTGAGGTCAGATGTCAAGATCGGGGGCGGGAGGGGCGTCCTGTCCAAGCTGTAGTAAGTGTCTAATATGTGCCAGTCATTGCTTCAGGCAATTGAGATAAATCAGGAGAAAAAAAAAAAAAACAGTCCCAAACTCTGGCCTGCATGAAATGTAAATTCTAGTGAAGCCAGGAAAGAAGTCAGAAAAATAAACAATACCCATGACATGTAAGGAAATTATTTGGAGTGTGAGAGGTGGTGAGCAGATGGGAAGAGGTCAAGGTGGGCATGACTGGGCAGCCTGGGCATGGTGGAATATGCCAGAGAAGAGGTGACGCCAGGGCAGAGTCTTGAAGAAGATGTGAGTTAGCCTGTGTCTGTCTGTTGAACACACCTAGGTGGAGAGAAGACGAGGTGCAAAGGCTGCAGGCTGGGGAGTGCAAGAAGGGGTTACGGGGCTGGGGCAAGGCTGGCTGCAGCAGAGTGATAGGGAGTGGATGGAGACAGTGTCAACCAAGAGCGCGAGGAGCCCACTCAGAGCCTCCTGGCCATGGTGAGGACGTTGGCTTTCACTCTGACAGCAGTGGCATGACACCACCCACACTGTAAATGGCTGGCTCTGATCACTGCATTGAGGTCAGGCTGGAGGGGTCAGGTGAGGAGGGAGAGCCCGTGCAGAGACCCTGAGGTCATCAGGGCAAGAGGCTGCAGGAGCGCAGGCCAGGGCAGGAGGCGTGGTAAAAGCAAACCTCTCTGGTGTGTGCTGAAGGCAGCCTCAACAAGACTTCCCGGTTGGGTCCCTGAGAATCAAAGTGACACCAGCAAGTCAATCTGTGCTGACTGCGGGGATGTGGATGAGATTGACCAAGGAAAGTGTGAAGACGAAGAGGGCAAAGAATAAAGGTTGAGAAGCCTCCCCCTCTAGAAGCAGGAAGAGAGGAGGAAGAGGAGCTGGTGAAGGTGGTGGGAGAGGTGGGGCGACACTCAACACTCGGGGACGTGTGGCCCAAGCCAGGACATGGGGGCTCCTCCAAGAGGCAGGCGCCTGATTGGCAGGTAGGAGGCCATTGGTAACCGCAGAGGGAAAACGTATCAGGGAGGGTTTGGGAGCAGAAGCTCAATGTTAACAGGGCAGGCAGAATTGGAAAGGAAGTGGCACAGAGCTAGCAGGAACAGACGCCTCTCAGGACGAAGGAAAACAATGATACAATTTAGTGTAATTTTGCAATTTACCATTTCCCAAAACATTTCATCCTTTTACTTCTGGTATCTTGAAGTGTAAGTAGGTATTTTACTTGAAAGCTTTTCTGAATCCAGTTCTGTGGAGTTAATATCACAATGGAAAGTATAAACACCAGACAACAGTCCTCCAGAATGTTTTTGGGGAAGATCCGTCCCCAGGGACGATGCCTGGAGTGCATGCTTCTGAGCTGCAGTGGAGATGAGTGTGCTGGCTGGAGGGGATGCAGCAGCAAGGTCTGGGGGGTGGAGGGGCTTAGAAACCTATGTCTTCCTGCCCATCCCTTATCACGCCTGTCCCCAAAATCACCAAGACGGCGAAGTCTGGCCCAGGCCCATTGTGAGAGGATGAGGGGAGCCTCTCAGCTGCTAGTTGGCGATGGGATTTGGGGTGAGCCTGGGATTGGATACAGGTTTGAGTCTGGGGCCTCGTGTGATGGTTAAGGACCATCCTTCCCCGTGGGAGTCAGGCAGGGGGACTGGTCAGGCCCGTGGCTGGATCAGGGTCAGGGAAACGGACACTTCCCTGGCACCTTGATCCACTCGGCTGAAGCAGCTTGTTTGTGGGAAGCGATGCCCAGGGCTTTTTTGAGTCTGTTTGCCTTTCTCGCAGTCCTCAAACCTCACAATTGCAAGGAAAACCTCCTTTCATTTTCAGCCTCATCAAAGATGGGGTAAGAGGAAGTTCGAATGAGGGAGGCAGAAGAGGAGAGAAGAAGACAGAGAGTGAGCAGGAAGAGTAGAGAAGAGGAGGTGGAGCAGGCGAGAGGTGGTCCTGACCCCTGAGTTCTGGTCCCTCCGTGTCCCAAGGGGAGGGCACAGGCACAGGTGGGTGTTGTGGCAGCAGCTCTAGCCCACCACCTCCCACGCCTGCCCCCCAGCACAGCCCTGGCTGCTCAGGGCCTGCAGCCGGCAGGGAACCAGTCACTGGCATGAGACCCAGCCAATGTAGCCTTTCGGAAATGTGCCTGCTAGTGTCCTTTCAGCAGCCTGCAGCAGGAGGGAGGGAGAGGCGGTGTGCAGTGGACAGGCAGGACGGGCGTGAGGGCAGAGCAGGTGCCACCCACATGCTTGGCACAGATGCAGGGTGAGCAGACCTGCAGTGACTTCTCCCATCTTTCTACATTGGGGGTCAGGCAGGCAAACCAGGGGGTGGGCACATGGGAATAGGAATCCTGCCTGTGCCCCTGGGTGAAGATTTCAGGCTGCAGAGGGAGAGGAAGCTGAGGTGGGAGGTGGGGCCCTGTGACGGGGAGTCCCACATTGTGTAGTCACATCCTGGCCAGTCATGGGGCAGGATCCCAACCCCGACCACTGCCCTTGAGGGACAAGATCCCAGGGCTGACCCGCAGACCAGTCACTTCGCTGGCAGAAGGAACCTACCCTGGAGAGCTGTGGGTCACGGTGGTTGTCCTCAGCCTGACGCAGCCCAGCGCTTCCCTCTGTCCTGCCCACTGGCACCTCCGACCCATTGGCCTCTGATGCAGCCCGGCCAGTCCTAAGAGCCAGTTGGTTTGTAGGTGGCACCAGGGAAGAAGGGACTGTGTCTTCCTTCCCCATTATGCACAGATGTGGGGACTCCAGGGTCCAATTATCCTGCCATGGAGAAGTCACTGCCCCACACTGCCAATTAGCCTGGAATCTCATGTGTGGGGTGGTGCCTGGCTGAGGAGCGGCCCCAACCCTGGATGGAATAAACTCACCCCATTTACTGCTGACCATCCTTGGTGCCCTGTCCAGACATTCAGGCCTCTTGACCAACCTTCCTCCCCTGTCCATTCAGAGTCTACCCATACAGCCCTGTCTCCACCCCGACTTCTGCTACCCTCTCTCTTTGGGGTCAGAGAGGACTGTGACCTCTGCCTGGGGACAGAGGCGTTTTCTAGACTCAGTGGCCATGGCCTGGTCCAGGGAACATGGACTGGGAGGGACCCTACTCTATTCCAGAATCCAGGAATGTTGTCACTCTCAAGGGGACAGGGAAATGTGAGTTGCTGACATAAGATAATAATTTCTTTTCTCAAATAGACGACCAACATAGACACCATTGTATCAGTCTTAACCCAAACAGGCCTGCCTTACAAATATTTCCAAAAGATAGTTTTCTGGTGGCAAAAGAAATGGGAGCACCTAGAGGCCTGTCCCTGCCCAGGAAGTCTGGGAGCTACACTGTTTGGAGAGAAGCCCAACCCAAGAGAGGAGAATGCAGTGGGGGAGGGTTGACATTCCTGTAAAGAAATAGTCCAACTTGCCAAGGTCTTTCTGCCTCTGAGGAAGGCTAGTAGAGCAAAGGAGGGCTCAATTAAGAAATAGAAGCCTCAGCAACACAGTAGACCCCATATCTACAAAAAAAGAAAACAGGTGTGGCGGCATGCACCTGTAGTCCCAGCTACTCGGGAGGCAGAGGTGGGAGGATCACCTGAGCAAGCAGGGGAGTAGAGGCTGCAGTGAGCTGTGATTGTGCCACTGCACTCCAGCCTCAGCAATGGAGCAAGACCTTGTCAAAAAAAAAAAAAAAAAGAAAGAAAGAATAAAAGAAATGGGCAGACGACTGGAACAGACACTTCATCAAAGAGGATTTATATGATGTGTATCACCATTAGCCACAAGGGAAATGCAAATCAAAGCCATCATGAGACACCACTGCATGCCCATTAGAGTGGCTGAAATAAAACACAGGGACAGCACTACGTCCTGTCTGGGGGGCAGGGAAGCTGGGGCCTCGCACGCTGCTGGTGTGGATGCAGAGAATACTGCTGCTCTGGAAAATGGTCTCACAGCTTCTCACGCAGTTACTGAGTTAAACATATATTCACACAAAAGCCTGCACACGAATGTTTATAGCAGCCCCATCCATCATCTTCCAAAGCTGGCAATGGCCCTGCTGCCCTTTGGCAGGTCAATGGATAAGCACACTGGAGTGCATCTGTATGCTGGGGTCCTGTTTGGCAATCAGAACAAATGAATATCGATCCACACGATATGGATGATTTCACATTTTCTATCTTTATTGTCCATCTGGGCACCTGCCTGTGTTTCCAGTGTGCATTCCCCTCATTGCTAATAACACTGGCACCTGGTCACATGCTGCTTGGCCAGTGGTTCCTTCCCTGATGTGCCTGCTCAAGCCTTTCACCTGTTTTAAGTTGGGTCTGTTATTGGGAAAAAAGGGCCTTGATCCGGACCCCATGAGAGGATTCTTGGGTCTCACGCAGGAAGGAATTCAAGGTCAGTCACAGAGTGCAGTGAGAAGAGAGTTCATTGAAAGCTGCTCTGTTACAGATTAGGGTATCCTCAGAAAGCAAGACGGAGGCTGGGCACAGTGGCTCACCCCTGTAATCCCAACATTTTGGGAGGCAGAGGTGGGTGGATCACCTGAGGTCAGGAGTTCAAGACCAGCCTGACCAACATGGTGAAACCCCATCTCTACTAAAAATACAAAAATCAGTCGGGCATGGTGGCGTGCACCTGTAGTGCCAGCTACTCAGGAAGCTGAGGCAGGAGAATTGCTTGAACCTGGGAGGTGGAGGTTGCAGTGAGCCAAGATCGTGCCACTACACTGCAGCCTGGTCGACAGAGCAAGACTTTGTCTCAAAAAAAAAAAGCAAGATGGGGAGCACCTCAGCTTTGTTTTAAATTTTTCTTATATGAGGGTCTCGTCTACGCAATGACTAAGATAAGCTGTGTCTGTGTGCGGGTGAGCTGACAGCATGACAAAATGCATTCTTCTATTGATTTAAAGAAAACTGTCCTTGACATTTTCATGTGTGAGTCCATCGAAGCGTAGCTAGAATTATCTAGAAAGCCTATATTGTTACGGGCTTTGGCACACCTGGACTTTCTGTTGTTGGAGGAGTGTGTTTTTGCAGGCGGTACCAAGCTGCCTCCTTAGCTGTGAACATCTTAGGACCGTGGGTTGTGACTGGCAAGGAGTGTTCCTTGCTAGTTTTAAGATGGAGTAGATTTTAAAATGATGTCACTCTGGCTCTCCTAGGCTCTTGCTTGAGGAAATGTAACTCCGTGGAGCAAACTGGTGTAGCATCTTCTCTTCCAATCCTTTCATCGTATTTTGAGCATTCGCATTTACCACTGGGTATGCAATGCCCAGTCCAGAGCACGTGTCTCCTCCTGCATGGCCAATTTAATGTGTAATGCCCTGGACTGACCCGGAGTGCTGTGACAGTCTACTGCTTGGCTATGTGTGGGGCCTTCCCCTGCCCACCCAGGGAGTCCGCTTCACACTGTATGCACTCTCCATCCCTCTTGTTTGAAGACAGGACAGTTGTTGCTGGAATCTTGTGCCTCAGAGGGTGCAGGGGGCACATATCCAGGTGCACTCCCTCCTTGCACAGCTCCAGCCCCCACGTCCACTCATTCCATGGACCCTGGTGGCCACCTCAAGTGAGTGCACCAGGTTTTCCATTTGCTGGTTCCAATCACGTTCTGATCCTGGAAGGGGGTTCTTCTGACAGACACTGATATGTCCTTCAACGCACCCCCTGAAATTCCCATTTTTAAAGAATTACCCAATTCTTTAATAGTGCAGTTTCCATGACCCACCTGCCTGCCCTCATGGGTGGTCACTGGCCACCACCCATGAGTCAGTAAACACCCAAACACAAGGGCTCTTATTGTTGTTCAATTCTTCCAATACCACAAGGAAAACAGCATGCACTTCCACCCACTGAGCTGATTTATTCTTAACTTCTTCAAGCAGTTTTTCCATCAGTTGGTCATAGGGTGGCAGCCTTCCAAACAGGATGCTACCCATCCTCCTGGGAACTGCTGTCCCTAAACCAAACAGCTTATCCTTGGCCAATCCAGAGCTGCTCACAGGGCACCTCCCATGTGGCAGTGGGATCTAGCAGTCCCTCAGGTGGTCCTAAAGTCAGCCATGGAGGAAAAGAGGCTGCTGTTTTGTTAATACGACGAGTACTTTCCAGGCATCCCCTTGTAGCATGCTCTTGTGTAAACCATTTCCATTTTATTCTGGAACTCTTCTGGGAGTGGCTCTCCTGATGAGAGTGTCTCTCTGACATCAGCCAAGACATTATGGGCATTTCAGGTTTCAAGATTGTTTCCTGTCATTCAATCACAGAAGCAGTATCAATGAATGCCCAATAGCAAACTAGTTACTATCTCTCAAATGGTCTATGTCTATGATGCATCTGGAAATATTCTGGTTCAAAATCCCTGTGTTTGCCACTGGGTGGCACTCCTAGGCTTTAACTATAAGCTCCTGCCTGCATGCAGTGTGAGTGGCAGATAATTCCGGAATTATGTCTGAGTGTGTCTCATTAGGGCTCCTAAGAACATCGATAGAGCTACTGCTTTTTGTTCAGGTCCCTGTTCAAATGTGGCCTCCTTCAGGCAGTCTCATGGATTGGAGCTACCAATATTCCTAGCTGCGGAATATGCATCCTTGAAAATCCAAATGCCCCAATCATGCACTGTGTAGGCAATGACAGCAATTAATTTTTAGTTGCCTGTGGAGTGTCAAGGGTGATTTCTGCCCATGTTATTCCTAAGAATTTCACCCTTTGGACAGGCCCTTCTATTGTTGCTGGATTTATCAACCAGCCTCTGCTAGTCATCTGTATCAGCATCCTCTTTAGGTCAGTTCTAGCTTGCTTTTCAGTTTCTGATATTATTGCGATATCAATTTTTTATGTTTTATTACACTCAACACCTGCATCAATTTGAAATCTCTTCTAACTAAATTGTAACAGCAAGCTGGTAAATTCAAACAACCCTGTAGCAGTACAATAAATGTAAATTGAGATCCTTTCTACAAGAAAGATAAAGCAGTTGGCTCTTTTCTGAGATTGAGATTGAGAAAAAAGCCCCTCCAAGACAAGTCACTGAGCACAATCTCCTTTTGCTTGCTGTATTTTTTTTGCATTATTGGAACCATATTAAGAACTGATGAAGTTATTGGCTTCACCACTTTATTTAAGGGTTGATTATCTACTGATAGTGTCCATGATCCATCTACCTTTTCACAGGCCCCACAAAGCTATAGAACGAACAATCTGTTTATAACCATTCCAGCTTCTGTTGTCAATTAAAATGGTAATCTCTTTTAGTCTACCAGGTGTTCTATATTGTTTCAAATTAATAACCTCTATGAGTTCAGGCAATTCTATGGAGTCTCATTTAGTGTGTCCAATATACTCAATCTAACTGTAGCTCCCCTTTGGACTTTACCAACAGGTTTGAAGCCACAGTGCATTGGACTCCTGTGCCAAGGGGTCCCAGAAAAATTAGTCTCACTTTTCAGCCATTTTACCTACACATGTACATATGACTTTGGGTCTCCAACCAGTTGTTGAACCAGAAGACCCTACTGATTTGTCAATTCTCAGCCTGAGTACTGCAAAATATTGATAAGCGAAACACCAAAAACTAAAACAAACTGTCGAAAGAAAATGACAAAGGCCTAAAATAAAATATACCATACTAAACTAAGATATACCATGTTTATGGATTAAAAATTTCAATATTGTTAAGATATTAATTCTTCCCAAATGGTCCATAGATTAATGCACTCCCAATAAAAATACTAGCAGGCTTTACAAATTGAAAATCTGGGCCGGGCGCGGTGGCTCAAGCCTGTAATCCCAGCACTTTGGGAGGCCGAGATGGGCGGATCACGAGGTCAGGAGATCGAGACCATCCTGGCTAACAAGGTGAAACCCCGTCTCTACTAAAAAATACAAAAAACTAGCCGGGCGAAGTGGCGGGCGCCTGTGGTCCCAGCTACTCGGGAGGCTGAGGCAGGAGAATGGTGTGAACCCGGGAGGCGGAGCTTGCAGTGAGCTGAGATCCGGCCACCGCACTCCAGCCTGGGCGACAGAGCCAGACTCAGTCTCAAAAAAAAAAAAAAAAAAAAAAAAGAAAATCTGACTCTAGATTTGTATAGAAAGGAAAGGACTTTGAAGAGTTCAAACCATTTTGAAAAAAAAAAAAGAAAAGAAAAACAACATTGGAGGATATCTACTGCCTGATTTCAACACCTAGTATAAAGTTACAGTAATTAAGTCAGTGTGAGATTGGCATGATGACAGATAATGTAGTCCAGTGGTATAGAATATGCTGTGATTCAGAAATTGACCACATATAAATGGTAAATTGATTTTTGGTAAAAGTACTAAGGTAGCTTGATGGGGAAAGATAGCCTCTTCAACAAATTATCTTGAAACAATGGATATAAGAATAAATTAACCTGAATGTTTTTGTGTGTGGGGTGTGTGTGTGGGGGGGGTAGGAGAATATATAATATTTGACCAAGTATCGAATTGCTGTAGATTTTTCTTATTGGAACGTTCCTTTTGATACAAACTTATGAGCTATAGTGTATTAAAATACTCTATTTTAAGTGTAAAGTTTTATGAATTTTGTCAAATGTATACAATTGTGTAATACTACCACAATCAAGATAGAATATTCAGTCATCCCAAACAAGTTCATTTATGTCTATTTGCAGCAAATGATCTCTGCCTACTGTCTCAAGGAACTATCGATGTGCTTTTGGTCACTATAGGTTATGTTTGCCTTTTCTAGAACTTTGTATAAGTGGAATCATACAGTATGGCTTCATTTGCTCAACATGTTTCTGAGGTTCATCCATATTGTTGGGTGGATAATTTGTTCCTTTTTTATTGTTGAACAGTATCCCCAGCATACGAATATACTACACACTTTAATCTCCTTACCTGTTGATTGATATTTGAGTTGTTTCTATATTTTGGCTATTATGAATAAAGCTGTTATGAATATTTGTTTATATATCTGTGTGTACAGAGATTTATTTCTGTTGGATAAATAAGGCATGCAATTTCTGGGTTATGTAGAAATTGTATTTTGAGCTATATAAGAAACTTACAAATTTTCATGGGCTGTACCATTTTACATTCTCAACAATATATGAGAGTTTTAGTTGCTCTGCATCCTAATCTAGATTTAGTAATGCCATTCTTTAGCTTTTCAAGTGAATGTGCCAGGTCTTTTATTGTGATTTTAATTTCCTTTTCTCTACTAACAATGTTGAGTGTGTTTTCATGGGTTTATTGGCCATCCATATATGTCAGGAATTGTGAAGAATTTGAAATTTTACCTAATTATGAGCTACCAATTACGTCTGCCACACTTTCATGGATGCCGACAGAAGGTAGAGACAACAGAGTTTACTACTCATGACGTGGGAGAAAGTATAAACTTCATGCTTGCATCATTTCCCCTTGCCTATTCCCAGGTGCCACAAGGATAATGTTAAGTGGTTCAAGTGGATACTGCATCAGGTGAGTTTCCATCACTGCCAAGAAATTCTGAGCTCATAAAGGGCTATAAGACAACCTGCCTAGGTTGCACAACATACAAACCCACCTCTATCATTGTAACATTTCTCTTGATTTCTTGAATGGCTTCTCGCTTTAAGGTAGAATCATCTGATATTGGTACACCTGTCCAAGATTTCTTTTGGTTAACTTTATGACATAGATTTTCCCCTTACTTCTGCTTCCATCTTTTCTGTGTCCTTATATTTAAGGCGTGTCTTAGCCAACCTGATAATCTCAGTCTTTTAAACAGAATATTTAAATAATTTAACATAAATGCTGACATAATTTTCTTGACATCTTTTGCCTATTTTTTAAAAATTGGCCTCTCTTTTATATCCCCATTTTTACATTTATCTGCTTTCAATTGAATTAACTTTTTTTGTATTTCAATTTTTCCTTTATTAAATTTTTATATATTCTTTATTATTTTCTGGCTATCCTACAAAAGACAACATGCATTATTCTCTTACTACAATCTATTAAGAATGATTACATTTATAACCACTAAGATAATATTAGATCTTTAAAACAGTTTAATTTCATTTCATCTTTCTCAACTTTTGCAAAATTCTACATAAATCTTAAAGTATGTATCCTTACTCTTATTGTTCGAACAGCTGATAATTGTTTACCTACTTATAAATACTTCAATTACTCTTTATTAATTTTTATATTTTGATGGTTCCATCTGGGATCACTAGGGGGAATTCACATTTAGATAATATAAACATTATACATTTCT
This sequence comes from Papio anubis, assembly GCF_008728515.1. NCBI lineage: Eukaryota > Metazoa > Chordata > Mammalia > Primates > Cercopithecidae > Papio > Papio anubis. The sequence goes on from NC_044985.1 coordinate 124,003,180, forward strand.
CTATTTAGGACTTCTTTAATTTCTCTTACCAAAGTTTTGCATTCTTAGTGTAGGCATCTTCCATACTTTTAGAAATTTTTATTTTTCCTATTTGTTTGTTGCTAATAGACAGAAAAAGAGTTCATTTTTGTATAATCATGTCCTGTGGCCTTACCAAATTTACTTACTAGATTTAATAGTTGAATTATAGATTCTTGAGTATTTTATATGTAGAAAATTGTGTTATTTGTGAAAAAACAACATATAATTCTTTTTTTTGGTCCAGTCTCTATGTGGTTTTTTCCCCTTGCCTTATGCATTTGCTGAAACCTTCAGCACAATGTTAACTACAAGTAGTAGAAGCAGATATCTTTGCCTTATTGCTGATCTTAGGGGAAAAACATTCAGTTTTTCAACATCATGCATGATGTCAATTTTAACTTTTGTCGATGCTTTTTTTCGGGCTTGAGACAGTTTTATTCAATTTTTCTGTTCCTATTTTCTGAAATATTTACTTCGAATGTGTGTTGAATTTTTGCCAAAGGTCTTTTTTCTTCTGAATTTATTGAGATGATCATATGGTGTTTTTCTTTTATTCTATTGACACGGTAAGTTATGGGTATTCGAATGGTGAATTCATAGAGAAACCCTACTTGGTCATGATGAGATGCCCTATTTTGGATTGCTGGATTTGTTTGCTAATATTTTTAGAGCCTCTTGTGTCTATGCCTATGTTAATGAAGGCTTGGTCTGAAGTCTTCTTCTCTTGTAGCGTCTTCTTTATGTTTCGATAGCAGGGTTTTACTAGCTTCAACCACGAGTTGGAAAAGAGCACCTCGTTTATTTTCTGAAACAGTTTCTGAAAGATTCGTGTTATTTCTCATTAATTTTTTTGTTAACAATTTCAGTGAAACCACATAGTCCTGGCATTTTCTTGGTAAGAAGGTTTTGTTTACAAATTCCATTTATTTAATAGATGCATGGCTTTTTCAGGTTTTCTATTGTGCTTGTTTCAGTTTTGATTAGGTACATTTTAAAAATATTTGCACTTTTCACTGAAGTTTTTGAATTTCGGTTGGGCCTAGTGGCACGTGCCTGTAGTCCCAGCTACTCAGGAGGCTGAGGCAGGAGGATTGCTTGAGCCCAGGAGTTCAAAGTGGCAGTGAGTAATGATAGTGCCACTGCAGCCTAGGTGATGGAGACACTGGCTCTATTTTAAAAATAATAAGTTGTTGAATTTATTGGCATACTATTATTATAATTCCAGTCATCTTCAATATTGGTTGTCCTTGACACAGACAAAAAAAGGCCATTTTAATTTTTTTCACTTTTTATAACTGCCTAAATCAGAGAAACTCATTAATGATTTTTGCAACATCTAGAAATCCTGCTGCAAATAAAAGTAATGTGATTGTCAATTATGAGCTCAGAAGCTAGAAAGTAAACATTACATCAAGAAGGCAAATCATAGTATGAGGTCTTCAGCTCTAATTGGAATGACTACTAACTACTTGGAAAAGAGTCACCTCTGAGGTGGAGAGAAATATTTGCTGTCTTGGGAAAGAGTCGCTCATGAGAAAAATATCATATATTCTACCTTGGAAAGGAAGGGATTCCAACTGCAACTAAGACATTGAAGAATAGGAATTTGCTGGAAGGTTTCTGGAAGGGCAGGTAGAGCAGGTGATCAGCTGGTCTCAAGGGTACCTGGGTACAAGGCTCAAGGGATGTTCGAATTTCATACAGTCTGTTAATCAGTTGGCCTTTTTTGTCCCAGAGGTCTTTCTCTACACAGCAAAAAAGTTGCCAACAGTTTCCATGCTTTGTTTATCCTGCTTCACCTCCTCAGGGGGTTGTGGGTTGCTCGTCTGGTTATCAGCTTCAAAAAATCTCAAGGAAGTCCTCTAGGTCCCACTTGCTGTTAGGTACCTTCTTCTGGCAAAACACAAGTGACAAAGATTCCAAACGTGTCAGAAGATGGCAGCATCCATCCAAACCACACAGTGTTGCGGGAAGGCATTTTTCAGAAAGGTAAGACATTCCATGCTGGCAAAAATATGGATAAGCACCACAAAATGTCTGAGGTGATTTGTTTTCCACTAACTTTCCTTTCTGCTACCTTTCTGAAATAATCTTTTGCTAAATTTAAATATTCCTTGGATCTCTGTGAGGTTCCTGCTCTCAGAAAAAGAGAGAATTCTGTTGGAACAGCTTTCCTTCTAAGCAATGCAATACCAATATTAACCATAAGGATTACTTTAGTTTGTCTATTTAGTCTTTGAGTTTTAGAGCTAATTATAGGATGAAAATTATTTTGACTGGTCAACCTGTCAACAGTCAAGCATTTCTGGAAAATTCTTCTGCTTTGCTTGGCCTACATCCCCCATTCTTCCTGGGAAAGGGAAAATGCTAATTTAATACTCTTCAGCCTTTGCAATGGATATTTGAGGAGAAAGATGCTTGTTCCTATTAGAACTCAGGAAACCACTAAGGAAATGAGACAGGCCTCCTTGAATTCAACAGAGAAGTTTAGTCAACAGCACTCAGCTTCATTGTTTCAAAACAATTTGCTTCTTTAAAGCAAAGTTACGTATTTTAAAATTATAAAATGCTTTTTAAAAATAAAGTTAACTCTTTTGTTTCAAGTATTTACTCAATTTACACTTAATATAATAAATGACATGTTTTAAGTTTCCCATTTTAATGTCTTTCTATTTCCTTTGTTCATTGTTTCTTTGTTTCTCTTTTACTCTCCTCTTTTGGATAAATTATGCACTTTAAAAATGTTCTGCTTTATATTCCATATTGATATTTTAGCTACATTTATTTTGTTAGTGTGGTAGACAGAATAATAATCCCCTAATGATGTTCACATTTTAATCTCCAGATTATGATGTCCACATTTTAATCTCCAGAATCTGCTAAAGTTACCCTACATGGCAAAAAGACTTTGGAGATGTGACTAAGACAAGGATCCTTAGATAGGAAAATTACCCTGGATTATCTTGGTGGGTTCAATGTGATCACGGGACCCTTAAAATATGGAAGGGGGAGGCAAGAATCACAGAAGGAGATGTAATGGTGGAAACCCAAGCCAGTGTGATGCAACCAAGAGCCAAGGTATGTGGGCAGCCTCTCAATGCAGGAAAACCCAGACTCTTCTGAATTGACTCCAGAAGAAATGCAGCTCTTTTCACACCTTGATTGTAGCTCCGTAAGACCTGTTTTAGACTTTACGACCTCTAGAACTGTAAGATAATAGAGCTTGTTACAGCAGCAATAGGAAGTTAATACAGTGAGTTTCAGGGCTTATTCCAGAAGTTGAAATATGCACCTTTACCATATTACAGTCTATCTCCAATTAATATTATGCTATAAGATGAACTATATGGAAATGTTACATTTGTACAATTTCATTTACTCCCCTCCTGAACTTTTTGCTTTTTTTGTCTTATGCTTTCTAAAAAAATTCTTTTATCTTTGTTCGTATGTTCACTCTTACCCTTTCAAGTCTCTCTTTATTCCTTCTTTGAAGATTCAGGGCTCCAATTAATATCATTCTCTTTATGCTGGGAGATCTTCCTCTAGAATTTCTCTTAGTGCAGGTCTGAAGGTTCCAAATGATCTCAGCTTCTCTGTGCCTAATAATGTCTTCATTTAGCATTCATTTTGAAGAACATTTTTGCTGGGCATAGAATTCTATGTTGACCGTGTTTTCCTTTCAATACCTTAAAAATGTTGTTCCATTGTTTTCTAACCTCCATTGTGTACAATGAAAAGTCAGATGCCATTTTTCATGTTATTCCAGTGTTAGATTAGGTTATTCCAGCGTTATATAATTTTTCTTTCAGCAGTTTGAATATGTTATTCCACTACCTTCTGGCTTCATCATTTCTGATGATATTAGACATTAATCTGATTGAGTATTAGATATATGGAGTCATTTTTTGTCTTGCTGCTTTCTCTTATTTTTGAAAGTTTGACTATGATATGTTTAGGAGTGGATCCCTTTGGATTTATTGTAATTGAAATTCATTAAGCTTCTTCTATTTATAGATTAATGTTTTTCATCAAGTTTGGGATGTTTTCCACCATTATTTCCTCAAATCTTTTTCATGCTTAATTTGCTCCTCTCCTTCTGGGTCTCCTAGTATGCATGGGTTGGTACACTTGATGGTGTCCTATAAGTCTCTGAAGCTCTGATTATTCTGAATCATTGTCTAGTCTTTCTGTTTCTTAATCTGAATAATCTCTGTTGACCTATCTTCAAGTCTGCTGATTCTTTTTTCTATAGTTGAGCACCTCTAGTAAATTATTTTATTTCAGTTATTGTACTTTTCGTCCCCAAAATTTCTATTTGTGAATGTACATATACATATATATCTTTATATATAATGTGTATTATATATAATAATATGATGTGTAATTTCTATCTCTGTATTGGTATTTTCTATTTGATAAGACATCATTGTACATACTTTCCTTTAATTCTTTAAACATGATTTTCCTCAGTTCTTTGAACACGTTTGCAATGGCTGATTTCATGTGTTTGTCTAGTAAGTTTTAGACAAACCACCATCTAGGTCCCATTAAGAACAGTTTTAACTGACTGCTTTATTTTTCTGTGTGAGACATACTATCCTGTTTCTTTGTGTCTCATCATTTTTCATTGATACATTGACATTTTAGATAATATAATGTGACAACTCTGGAATAAGCCCACCCTTGGTTTGTTGTAGGTGGTTTTGTTGCTGTTTGTTTGATGACCTTCCTCAGATTATTCTATAGAGTCTGTTTTCTCTACAGTTTATGGCCACTGAAACCTCTGGATATTTTTTGAATTCTGGTTTTTATTTTTAAGCTTGGCTTTCTAAGAGTCACCCTTGACTCACCTTGACTTATTTGTCAGTCAACGTTCATTTAGATTTCCTTAAATGCCATCAGCCAGTAGGTCTTCCACCCTTTCCTAAGGATATCTGTGTGTGTTTGGGGTCAGTCCTTCAAATCTGTCTTAACCTTTACTTTCTGCTTGTACAGGGCCTCAAGGTCAGTCAGAGGTGACTGACGGGGCTGCTCTAGTCTTTCCTGGGCAGGTATGCAGACATATGCTTGTATGCAGTCTTAGAAACCCCCAGGAATACATAGGAGCTTTTCAAAGCCTCTGGATATCTTACACCCCATATCTTTCCTTTAAATTTTTTGCCCTAGAAATAATGATATTGCAGCATTAGGGAATTGCAAAGGTAAACAATTGCTACTGACTCATCAACAATGCCCTGTGGATACAGCTTAGCTCTCTGGGTCAGATCCAATAGCCATGACATGAATATGGATTTCTCAGGGAACTGTAGGTCACAGAGGCAATGCTCTAGGATTGAGGCTTCTTGAGAAGTTTCAAAACCAGCCTTCCCCTTTTGGTGGCTGTAAGGCTGCTGGTTTTCAAGGCTACCACATCATGGTGGTAGGAAAGATGAGATGAGAGATATCAACTTAAAACGCCATAGCCCTTGCTACTCTAACCAAGTTTCAGTCATTTTTTTCTTTAGTAAACACTTTCAGAGTGTCACAAACTTTGGCTAATTTCTGGAATTTTGAAAAAGTTGACTTTGATAATTTTGCCAGTATTCTGGTTACTTTAATGGAGGCTTTTATTTTTTTTATTTTATTTTATTTTATTTTTTTGGAGACAGAGTCTGTCTCTGTCCCCCAGGCTGGAGTATAATGACACAATCTCGGCTCACTGCAACCTCTCCCTCCTGGGTTCAAGCAATTCTCCTGCCTCAGCCTCCCAAGTAGCTGGAATTACAGGCATTTGTCACCTTGCCCAGCTAATTTTTTGTATTATTTTGTAGAGATGGGGGTTTCACCACGTTGGCCAGGCCAGACTCCTGACCTCAAGTGATCTGCCCGCCTCGGCCTCCCGAAGTGCTGGGATTACAGGCATAAGCCACTGCACCTGGCCTGGAGGATCAGGTTTATAGAAACCCTCAGGCCACCATTTTGGAAGTTCTGCCTCTGAATCACTGCTGTGTTTCTTGAACATTTATTTTCCTTAAATTGATGTTTTATCCCAAGTCAAGCTTCATTTGGTCAAATTTCTAGTAATTAAAAAAAATGGATTTATGAGAGGTAAACTTTCCAACAGCTTCTGTGTTCCAAGATAAATACTGAATATGAATTAAAACTTCAAAAAAAGAATTATCAGTGGCCAAGAAATGCAAGAAAATATGATTGACATCACTCAAAAGTGAATATGGTTTGACAAATAACACTGAAGTATCATTTTTTCTTCGGGCCTGTCAGAGTAGCTGAAATTCAAAAATACGAATTAAATTTAATCATCACAGGTTGTGGGGAAATAGGCCAACTCAGCACTTTGAAGTGTTAATTAGCATTCATGTTTGGAGGATAATTTAATCAGTCCATGAAAAAGGAACCTATCTTCTGACACTTTTCATCTATTATTATGAATCTCACTTCCAAAAATCATTGTTCTGGTGCAGACAGAGTTTTGTTACAGTCCCTTAGGAAACAATGGAAATAAAGAAACAAATTATAAGTATATAAGAAACAACTTATAAATCTTTCAATAGGGGCCGGGCATGGAGGCTCACTCACGCCTGGAATCCCAGCACTTTGGGAGGCTGAGGCCGGCAGATCACCTGAGGTCAGGAGTTTGAGACCAGCTTGGCCAACATGGTGAAACCTCGACTCTACTAAAAATACAAAAATTAGCCGGGCATGGGGATGTGCATCTGTAATCCCAGCTACTCGGGAGGCTGATGCAGGAGAATCACTTGAACCCGGGAGGCAAAGGTTGCAGTGAATCAAGATCAGGCCACTGCACTCCAGCCTGGGTGACAGAGTGAGACCCTGCCAAAAAAAAAAAAAAATCTTTCAATAGGACATTGGTTAAATAAAGCATATAAACTGTAGTCCCCCCATACAGAGAAAAACTGTGAATCTATCAGAAAAAGAGTGGGAGAAAATAACAGACAGACACAGAGATAGGCACCCAGAAATATAAAAATCTGGAAGAATATGCAACAAAGTGTTTAGAACAGATAAGTAAAAAATGGAAAATGGGTTTGGGTATTTATGGGGAATTGTCATAATAGCTATAGCCTTCTGTGTAGTTCATATTTTTTAAAATAATAAGTTTATTGATTCAGCTATCTTATTTCTTGGGAACACAGTCACGTGGAAAGAAGTCTATAAATATATAAGAATAAGAAATGAGACACTGAAGCCTCCTCTTACTTTCCAATCTACCTTCTCCTTCTCCATTATGCTTGTCAGAGGTAAGTGATGTAAATAGACTTACATCACCCAGTTCTTTCCCTTTGCATTTATATACATTGATTTTCACATGGGTATGTATTGAATGTTTCTAATATGAATGAAGTTATCCTACATATGTTAAAACTTGTGTTATTGTTTTCACTTTTCTTTTTTTTCTTTTTTTTTTTTTGAGTTAGGGTCTCACTCTGCTGCCCAGGCCAAAGTGCAGTGGCATGATCACGGTTCACTGCAGCCTCAACCTCCTGGGCTCAAGCGATCCTCCCACCTCAATCTCCCAAGTAGCTGGGACGACAGGTGTGCACCACCATGCCCAGCCAATTTTTGTATTTTTTGTAGAGGTGGGGTTTTGCCATGTTGCCCAGGCTGGTCTCGAACTCCTAAGCTCAAGCAATCTGCCCACCTCGGCCTCCCAAAGTGCTGAGATTACAGGCAGGAGCTACGGTGCTGGGCTTTGTTTCCACTTTTAAATGTCTTAATGATGCAGGTTAAGACTGGAAATAAGTTAGATATCGTAAGAGAAAGAAAAATAAATTTTTAAGAATTTCAGGTTTTTGGCTTGAGTGATGAATGGAAGATCCAGAAATGAAATAAGAGATTGGGAAGAAAAGATTAAGAGAGGATTTTTTGGATAGGTCCATTTTGAGAGATCTCTGAGATAGCCAAGTGAAGATGACATTCTTATCAAAAACCAGGTGCCAGCGATCCTTTTAATGTTTGACAAACTTATGAACAAAACATAACTATTTGGGGTTTTATTTTCCCCAATCATTGGAATTTAACGTCTCTTCATTGAGGTTGAGCATATTTAACCTCATAGTTTGTTCCCGGATAATTGACGTTTATCATTGAGACTTACAATCTTTTCATGTTGATCATTCATTTGTATTTTCTCTCCTGTATTTGTGCATTTCTAACCTTTGTCCATTTCCAGTTAGTTTAGTTTTGTTTTTGTTTTGAGATGGAGTCATTCTGTCACCAGGCTGGAGTGCAGTGGTGCGATCTCGGCTCACTGCAACCTCTGCCTCCTGGGTTCAAGCAATTCTCCTGCCTCAGCCTCCCAAGCGTGTGGGACTACAGTTGCCCGCCACCACGCCCAGCTAATTTTTTGTATTTTAGTAGAGATGGAGTTTCACCATGTTGGCCAGGATGGTCTCGATCTCCTGACATAATCCACCCTGCTCGGCCTCCCAAAATGATGGGATTACAGGCGTGAGCCACTGCGCCCAGCTTCCAGTTAGTTTTTTAAAAACCTTTTTCTTATTGATGTGTAGGAACTCTCGATATATCCCAATAATTATTCTTCACTTGCCTGGCATGTTTTGGATATTGTTTCCAGGTTTTCTATTTATCTACCAACTTCATTTCTGGTGTCCTTCATTATAGAGAAGCTTAAATTTTTTTTATTGCCTTTAAGATTTGTAGTTTTATTAAAAAAAACTTCTCTATTCCAAGACCATAAAAATATTCTTCTATTTATTTACATTACTTTTATATTTTGATTTCAATCCCTCTGGAGTTTAATCTTTGTATTATGTGAGGTAGGATTCTAACTTTTCCCCGCAAGTAAAAAGCCTATTGCCCCAAACTCCACTGGTTTGAAATCCCATGTTTATAAACATCTGTTTTGGACTCTAGAGGTTATTCTACTGATCTGTTTGTCTATTTCTCCACTAACAATTCAGTTTCAATTAACATATCTGACTCATTTAGGATGTTTTTGGCTGAAAGTAACCAATATTTGACTAAAAGTAGTTTAAAATTAATAGTGTTATTACCATGCATAACAAGTCCAGGACTAGTTGGTCTGAAGTTTGCTTCAAGTGCTCAGAGGTGCAGGTTTCTTCCTTCCTCCTCCTCGCTGCCCCTCAGAGTGTTGACTTTCACGCTCAGGGTGGTTGACTCATGGCAGAAGATGGCTACTGTAGCTCTGGACATCATACTTCACTCCCACATAGCCACAGACAGAAAGGCAGGGCACATGGAGAAAAGTCATGTTACTTACAGTTCAAGTAGCTGCGAGTGATGGAAAACCCAAACAACTGTGGCTTAAATAAAAAAAAGGGTCATTTTCTTTTTTCTTTTTTTCTTTTTTTTTTTTTTTTTTGAGATGGATTCTCAATCTGTTGCCCAGGCTGGAGTGCAGTGGCGCAATCTCAGCTCACTGCAACCTCCATCTCCTAGGTTCAAGCGATTCTCTCGCCTCAGCCTCCCGAGTAGCTGGGACGTGACACCACACCCAGCTAATTTTCGTATTTTTAGTAGAGACGGGGTTTCATCATGTTGGCCAGAATTGTCTCAATCTCTTGACCTCATGATCCGCCCGCCTCAGCTTCCCAAAGTGCTGCGATTACAGACGTGAGCCAACACGCCCGGCCAGGGTCGTTTATTTTTATGTGAAGTTCCTGGCAGGTGGTGCAGCACAGGTGCATGATGGTAACTCACATTCCTTCTGCCTTTTTGCTCCACCAATGTTAAACTTGATGACATGGTGACATCTGCCTAATAAATAGCAGGATAAAGGAAGAGAAAAATGAGAGGGCAGCAGACATATCATGCTGTGTCTTAGGAAGGTTCTGGGACGCTGTTGTGTGACACTTTGGCTATACTACTTTAACCACAACTTGGTTACACGGCCACAGTGTTTTGCAGGAGGATGAAAGCTCCTGTCTTTATTCTGGGGGAATACGGAACAGCTATCAACAAGGATTCTATTACAACAGCACACAAGGAAATCAGTGTTAAAGGACAGCCATTAATCTCTTCTACAGAGTCTATCTTGCCCTACGGTCTCTTTCAGTCACGAGGAAAGTATTTCCCAGATGATTTCCAAATGATGAATCACAACTGCATCAAATATGGGTACTCCAGCTGCAAGGGGGATGGAGCGCTAGCATCTGCATGTCTGGTCTCTGTCATGGAAGGGTGGCGATGCTAATCACTTGATAACAGACGAAATGGCTGACTTTCTAGGCAGCCAACAGTGCCAGAAATCACTGCTTTTATAATAAATGTCAACATCTGGTTGAAAAAAAATCCCACCTCATTGTTCTTTTTCTAACTTTTGTCATTTTTACACCTTTTCTGTTTATGATTAACATTGGAATTTATGTGGCTTGTGAAATGCACGCAGCTTGTAAAATTTTGGTTTGTCTAGGCTTCATTTTATGACAGGATTGGACTAAGTGAACTTTTGAATATTTCCAGGTTCTCTGATTCTAGTCCCATGAGATATTGAGCTATGTGGACCCCAGTGTTTTGATGGTTTAGACAAAGGAGGAGCTTTGCGTGGGAATGGGTTGCTTATCTGGGCCTGTGGATGGTGAAACCTGCCTTTGCAGATGTGGGTGGTTTGACAACTTGAATCCCTTAGAAGATGCAGGTGGCCAAGCTAGTTCACTAGAGGCTGGGGCCAAAAGTCCAGGCTCATTATGATCTGCTGTCTGACTGCACGTACTCACTGAACTGGCTGCCAGCCAGGCTCAGCTCATTAGGATTCTCATGTTGTCTAGGCTGAGGTCTCCAGGGTTTACTTCCCTCTCCTTTCTGTCTCAGAATCCAGATTCTCCAAGGGCCTTTCTTTGGCCAAACTCTATCCATGTTTGATTAGCTCATTAGAAACTCTTTAATGAGGCAAGAGTTTCAAGCCTGTTAGCAGCAGAGTTAGTTTGAAGGTAGGACCCCGGGGGAGTATGTTACTTTCGGGTTGCAACAAATAAGTTCTGGGATTCTTAGTAAACAGTTCAAAGTGATGGCGGACTCACTTCTGATAGGGCTAGAATAGAGACCAGATAGCAAAGGACAGCTTTAATTCATTTGAAAGGTAATAAAAAATTCATAATAAAAATCAAAATACTTGACTGACATTGGCTGACATAAGTGTCATTGATTATGTCATTATACAAATGAATGCTGTATTGTATCAAGATGGCTGAATATGCATATTTTCTTTTCTCTCTCCCACACCAGATCCCAGTAGATAATACAAAAGATAGTTTCTGAATGTAATAAATCCATAATAATTTGGAAAATCAAGAAAGAATGTAATCAGCAAGAAGGCACTTTGAAGAATTCTTCAGAAAGGAAAAAAAAATCTCTGGAGTAAGTAATACAGTACAAAGCCCCAAACGTATACAGAAGATTGCTAAGGGATAGGCATGGCTGGGATGTATGAACAGATGCAGGACACAGGAAGAGACTCCGGGCCATCCACCAGGTGATGCTCTTGGGCGCTACTTTTGGACCAGTCTAGATCAGCCAGCTCCTCCCCAGTTTTCTCATAGCATATGGGAAGGTGCCTGTCCACAGGTTTGAAGAGTGATGCTTTGCAGGAACTGGAGGCAGAGAGAGGTATATCCCCAGATGGGTGGCAAAGATGTCACAAGACAAGATTCTGGTCCATCCCCTTTATCAAATAAACAATGAGACACTTGTGCATGGTGTGTTCCAGAAAAATAAATGTTTTCAAGAAAGATAAAGACAGGTAAAAGAAATCATGGTGAAAAACAAAAAAGTAAAATATATTTTAAGCCTCATGACTTTTGATATAGAATGTAATACAATGTGTGTATTTTTAAATCTAAGCTGCTTGAAGGATGTTAATATTACGGTGGTGGTCTAAGGGGAAGATCATTTTAATGTTCTGGGTTTCTTGAGGAATGGAGATTCTGATTCACTCCAGACATCAATACAAAGTTTATATTTAACATGTATATTAAAAATGTAAGAGTAACTACTGGAAAAATAGAAATAAATGTATAATATACAAATACTGAGAATAAAAAGTGGAAGTAAAAACTCAATGATTTGTACACAAATTAGTAAGAAAAGAGGTAAGTAAGATGGCCAACACAAAATACAAGAAAATATATGAGTTATAAATTTAAAAATATCAAAAGCCCAACAAAGATAAATGTAGTAAATTAGCCTATTCAGAGGAAATGGCTCCCAGAATGGTAAAACAAACAAACAAACAAACAACTACTTGTTTTTGATGCTTTATACATGAGATATATTTAAAACAAAATGACACAGAAAGTTCAAAAAGAATGGAAAATGATAAAACAGGAATTCTGTTCCTAGCAATGGAAAAAAAGAACTACTTTACACAAATCCTCTTGATGAAATATGAAATACTTAAAAATATTTTTACATTGTTTAAAATAATTAGACAGTGACTAGGATAGCAATGATTAGGGGACTGAGATAGAAATGTAGATGAAACCAAGATAGGTGAGAATAAAATGTACTGGGCTTTTTCCTTTGTGAAAATTGGCAACAGCTAAAGTTGCTACTGAGATGCTGAAGAGTAACTAGCATTCATGGGTTTAGTGAACAAAAATTGGCACCTAATAGAAGGGTGTTTGAAGAGCAATATCCTAGAAGTAGCAGAAAACTAAAAGCAGACTAGCTTTCACAAGGTTTCACACTATCTCCCAAATTCAAATCTTATCAATTTCAGATTGAATTAGTGTAGTCAGAGATTGCTTGTCTGGATGCTGACATCATCCAGAGCCTGAGATTATCCACACATTTTAAGATATACAATATTTGGTATATAATCAAAAATAACCAGTCTCACAGGAAAATGACAAAAAACAAGGAGAAACAGTAGCCATTAGAAGCAGATTCACAGAATCCTTCAGACATGTACTTCAAAATAAGTATGATCAGTATGTTCCAGGAATTAAAAAATAAAGTAATTGTAATTAAGAACTCAATGAATCAGTTTAACAACAGATTAGATGTAGCTATAGAGAGATTTAGTTAGCTGGAATATAGATCAAAAGAAAATATCCACACTTAAGCATGAAGAAACAAAAGAATTTTAAAATGCTGAAAAAGTAGAAAAGACACAGGGAATAATATGGTAATAAGGCTTAACATATGTAAGAGTGGAGTCCTTGAGTGCAGGAGTGAGGGAATGGGCTGGAAGCAATGTTTGAAAAAAATAATAGGTGAGAGTTTTCCAAAATTGATGAAACCTCAAGTAAGATATTTATTACCAAAAACTGATAGTTGGGTATGTCAGTTAAGATTATGGAAACTAAATTTTTATGGAAAATCTAAAAGCAGCAACAGAAAAAATTTCATATCATCTTATGAAAGACAACTATCTCTTTCAATGACATTCCATCTCAAGAAATTAGTAAAAGGGCAAATGTAACCCAAATAATGTAGAAAGGAAGAAATAATGATGAGTATAAATTAATAAAATAAAAAATAAACACCCAATATAAAGGATCAATCAAGTTAAAATTTGTTCTTTTTAAAGGTTAATGAGAATGATAAACACATGGCCAGGTGGATTAAGCAAAAAGAAAACAGCATCAGGGACCAATGTCAGGAATGAAAGAGGGCATCACACAGAGACTACTAATGTTAAAACAGTGGTGAGAGGATGTTATGAGCAACATCAAATCAACCGAAAATTTAGATGCAAAGGACAAATATTTCTACAGCAATGCAACCTTAACAAAGCCAACATAAGATGAAATTAAAAAGCTGAGTGATTATACAGAAAGCAAAGACACTAAATTCAAAATTACAAATTTTGTTTGTGTATTAATTCTGGACCCAGAAAACTCTGCCAATGAGTTTCCTGAACTTTTAAGAAAAAAACATGACCATGGCATTCCCAAGATTAGAAATAGAAAGAACGCTAATGAATTCATTTTATAAGGCCAGCATTATCTTGATTTCTGAATCTGACAAAGACATTAGAGAACTGCAGGCCCTCCTCTCTCACGAATACAGATAGAAAATTTTTCAAATAAACAAACAAAAAAAATCTTATGCTTTGGGAGGCTAAGATGAAAATATCACGTGAGCCTAGAGGTTTGTGACTAGCCTAGGTAATATTGGGAGACCCTGTCTCTCTCTCTCTCTCAAGAAAAAAAAAAAAAAAAAAAAAAGCTGTGCATGGTGGCACACATCTGTGTCTCAGCTATTTGGCAGACGGAGGATCACTTGAACCTAGGAGGTTGAAGCTGCAATGAGCTGTGGCTGCACCACTGCATTCCAGCCTGGGTGACAGAGCAAGACCCTGTCTCAAAAAAGAAACAAAGAAAGGAAAACAACAAAAGTCTTAAAAGTCTCACTCTGTGTGTGTGTGTGTGTGTTCACATGCATACATATAGATATAGACAAATATCATATATTACAACCAACTTGTGTTTACATCAGAAATGTAAGGTTGTTAAATACTTAAAAATCAATTTTTGTACCTTAAATTATGAGCAGAATGAAAAAGAAAATACATCTGATCATCTCAAGAGCTGCAGTAAAAGCATCTGGGGAAATTCAACATTCATTTTGAAAAAAACTCTTAGCAAACTAGGAATAGGAGTTTCCTAAAACTTCTACTTAGAAATACTGAAAGTATTTTCCTTAAAATTGAAAACAAGTCAAGGATGCAACACCTTCTATTGCCACTTAAATGCAACATTGTTTTGGAGCTCCGAGCAAGTGCAATAAGTTAAAAACTAACTAAAATGTAAATTCGAGGCCCAGGGATAGCAAAAACAGGACTCAGAAAATAATCAAAATGACCATTATTTGCAGACAACATAATCATGTTCATAGATCAGAAAAAAGTAATATATTTAAATACAATATTTTATTTTATTTGTATTTATGTTTTTTATTATACTTTAAGTTCTGGAATAGATGTGCAGAACATGCAGGTTTGTTACATAGATATACATGTGCCATGGTGGTTTGCTGCACCCATCAACCTATCATCTACATTAGATATTTCTCCTAATTCTATCCCTCCCCGAGCCACCTACTCTGCAACAGACCCCAGTGTGTGATGTTCACCTCCCTGTGTCCATGTGTTCTCATTGTTCAACTTCCACTTATGAGTGAGAACATGTGGTGTTTCGTTTTCTGTTCCTGTGTTAGTTTGCTGAGTGATGGTTTCCAGCTTCATCCATGTCCCTGCAAAGGACATGAACTCATCCTTTTTATGGCTGCATAGTATATTATGGTGTATATGTGCCACATTTTCTTTATCCAGTCTATCATTGATGGGCATTTGGGTTGGTTCCAAGTCCTTGCTGTTGTGAACAGTGCTGCAATAAACATATGTGTGCATGTGTCTTTATAGTAGAATGATTTATAACCCTTTGGGTATATACCTAGTAATGGGATTGCTGGGTCAAATGGTATTTCTGATTCTAGATCCTTGAGGAATCGCCAAGGCAAATATGTCACGACTAAAACACCAAAAGCAATGGCAACAAAAGCCAAAATAGACAAATGAGATCTAATTAAAGAGCTTCTGTACAGCAAAAGAAACCATCATCAGAGTGAACAGGCAAACTATAGAATGGGAGAAAATTTTGTAATCTATCCATCTGACAAAGGACTAATATCCAGAATCTACAAAGAACTTAAACAAATGTACAAGAAAAAAAAAACCCATCAAAAATGGGTGAAGGATATGAATAGAAACTTCCCAAAAGAAGACATTTATGTGGCCAACAAGCATATGAAAAAAAGCTGATCATTACTGGTCATTAGAGAAATGTAAATCAAAACCACAATGAGATACCATCTCATGCCAGTTAGAAAGGCAATCATTAAAAAGCCAGGAAACAACAGATGCTGGAGAGGATGTGGAGAAATAGGAACGCTTTTACACTGTTGGTGGTATTTTAACAGAAAGTTGAATAAAACCAAAATATAGAGCTCAATAAATTTTTAAAAACTAAGCACTCTATATAAACTATCTTGCAGACAAGGAAAAATTAATACTGTCATCCAGAATTCCTCTGATCTTCCCTTTTTTGTCTCTAAAATTAGTCACTACCCTAACTTTTAATGCTGAAGATTAACTTTGTCTGTTCTTTAGTTTAACTAAGAGGAATCATATGGTGGGTATTCTTACATGTCTGCCTTCCTCTATTCATTATTGTACTTAGGATATTCATCTCTTTGTTGCTTACAGCAAGTTTCATTTTCATTGCTGTAAAGTATCCCAATGTATTATTAATAATACATAAAGAGTAAGATTGGCCAGGCTTGGTGGTTCACACCTGTAATCCCAGCACTATGGTAGGCGGAGGCGGGAGGATCACTTGTAGAAAATTTGTAGAAAAAGTGAGAGGGATTATCAATAGCAGACAAAAACTTAAGGGCAAAAGTTCTAAACAGGATAAAGAGTTAGAAAATAATAATAGGTAAATTCATGCATATGATATAGCAATCATAAAATTCTATGCAGCAAAAATTGAGTTAAATGCATAAAGTTAAAGCTATTAGATAGGAGAGATTTTTTACAGAATTGGAAAAATATGGCAGCAAAAATATAAGGACATAGATAATAAGAATAAACCAGTCAACAAACTTGTTTAATAAATATTTTTATAGAAACCTTGGATTCTTTGAACAAATAATATGCTGAGTTTATTTTGTTTGTTCGTGGAATGTTTCAGAAATGGCTCATGACTAGGTGAAATTGAAATCTTAATAAATTACAAAAAATAATGATTTTTAAAACAAGGGTCTTTCCTCTTCTGCAATCAAATGAAAAATATTTATTAGAAAGAACCAAAGAATTATAACTTTTAAAGATTAAGAATCATATTTCTACCTATGCCTTGGGCCAAAGGGGAAAATCAAAAGAGGAATCATAAATTATCTGGGAAACAAAATAAGAAAACCTCAAACCAAATCTATGAAACACTGCGAAAACTGCACTCAGAGGATATTTTAAAACCTTAAATATCTTTATAATAAAAAATAAAGTCTGAGCTCAGTGGCTCACACCTGCAATCCTAGCACTTTGGAGACCGAGGCAGGAAGATCGCTTGAGCCCAGGAATTTAAGGCTGCGGTGAGCTATGACCGCCCCACTGCACTCCAGCCTGGGTGACAGAGTAAGACTGTCTCAAACATATTTTATATATATATAAATTTTAAAATATGCCTATATAAATTAAAAAATAAATATGTACATAAATATATACAAATTTTAAAAACTAAATAAGTATAAATATACATATAAATTAAAAAGTAAAGATATAAAATTTACAAACCAAATGTTTGTTTTAAGAAATTAGAAATATTGGAGAAGCTGGCAGGCTGGTGCACTGCAGAGGTGGCAGAGTCTCACCTAATTGGCTGCCAGAGGCCCCGAGTCCCAGCCCTGCCAGATGCAGAGGCTCTTCCCCAGCACAGCAATCCCAGGTGCAGGCACCCTGACCAGCTGCCAGACTGGACTGACAGGATGAGGTGAGGAGGAAGGTGCATGAGCCCATTCCCTCCCCTCTTCCACCAGAGACCCAGGATCTTCTTGCAGCCAGAACCTGGAGCAGCCAGGCCATGCTTACTGGGACCCCAGGTGCCACCTCTGCCCCTTCCTACCCTCACTTCCTTGCACAGGAAGCCATAGCTGAAGTGCAGAGTGGCCGGTGATCCTCCATGCCCACATCATTATCATCAGCCTAGAACAGAGTCAGGAGCCCGGGTCACCCTGGGAAAGCAGGTCCTGACTGTGTGGCCTTGGGTGAGTCATGACTTTCCCTGGAAAAGGTTGAGGTCAAGGTGCCCACCTGTCATGGTTGCCAGGAGTCGAATGGGCTCATGTCTCTAAGGAGGCAGCAGGGCTGAAGTATGCAGTAAGCACTCAGGGATTGCTCTCTGCAGGTGGAGCAGTGACCACTCTCCTGTCCTGGACAGCCCTGGCCTCGTCTGCAGAGTCATTTATACTGAGGGGACAGCTTTTCATTATAAACAGAGGGGCACAGTGAGTACCACCCTTTCTTCGTCACCAGCCACACATTCCTCAGGCTCCAGCAGCACCACCAGGCTTCTGAGCGCAGCACCACGGTCAGGTGTTGTCAGGGATGCAGAAATAAATTAGACCAATTCCAGCCCTTGGGACCTCATGGTTCTGTGGGAATGCAGAATGCAAACAAAGACATGGAATTCAAAATGACAAGGGCAGTAAGAAGGTCCTGAGCAGGCTCCAGATGAGCACGGTCCCCCAGGCTGGGGCAGACTTGGAGTGGAGCAAGGTCCTTCCACGGCTTCCCTTTCCTGCATTCTGCAGACTGTGGGGAAGTTATTGCCTGTTTGCATTAGGGGCAATACAAATCTGAATCACAGATTGTTTGACTCAATTGTGTGTGAGGGGGCTGTGTGGCAAACAAATCGGGGAATGGACAAGCTGGAACTCGTATGCAAACCATGACAGCTACCCGATTGACAGGTACAAAAAACCAAAGCCAAACAGGAGAGGTGGAGGGAGGAAGATTGAATGTGGAGAATGTCAGGAGGTAGTGCAGCTTGGAGGTGGTACAGGTGGGAGGTGGTACAGGTTGGAGGCGGTGCAGGTTGGAGGTGGTGCAGTTGGAGGTGGAACAGGTTGCAGGCGGTGCAGATTGGATGTTGCCAGGAGGAAAGCGAACTGGGTTTGGGGTGGCTGGTGGGTGGCACTGCCCCTAACCTAGACAGAAAGTTCTTTCATAAGGATATAGATGAACAGTTTTGAACCCGATGAATTGGTGTTCTGGTGGAGTTACTGCATTAGTCCGTTCTCACACTGCTATAAAGAACTACCCGAGACTGGGTAATTTATGAAGAAAAGAGGTTTAATTGACTCACAGTTCCACAGGCTTAACAGGAAGCATGACTGAGAGGACTCAGAAAACTTATCATCATGACGGAAAGCGCGGGGAAAACAAGTGCCTTCTAAGGTGGCAAGAGAGAGAGAGAGAGAGAAGGTGGAAGTACCCACACTTTTAAACAACCGGATCGCATGAGAACTCACTCACTATCACAAGAACAGCAAGAGGGAAGTCTGCCCCCATGATCCAATCACTTCCCACTGGGTCCCTGCCCTGACACATGGGGATTACAATTCAACGTGAGATTTGGGTAGGGACACAGAGCTAAACCATATCAGCTACCAATCTCCATTTGGAATTATGAATCTTGAGGGTAACGGAGACATGAGCTGGAGATTTAATTAGCAGCTGCTCTCAAAGCGTGGTCTCTGGGGCCAGCATCATCAGCATCTCCTGCAGACTTGTTAGAAATGCCAATTCTCAGGCCCTGCCTCTGACCTGCTGAATTAAACACCCTCAGTGTGGGGTCTGGTGATCATGTTTTCACAAGCTCTCTGGGCGATTCCAGCAAATGGTGACATTGAGAACCCCTTAATTAAGGAAGGGACACCACCTTCGTGGTAGAAGATACCACCATTAAATGTGTGCTCAGGGAATGGTTGACCTGAAAAGGTGATGAGGAAAAGCAGCCAGAGATCTAGGTCAGGAACCAAGGAAAGACAGACGGGTTACCAAGACCAAGATGAATCCTTGCTACGAAGTTGTGAGTGGCGGTTAGAGCTGCTAGTACACCCCAAGCAATTTGAGGCAGGGGAATTTCTAAGTCATCCTGGCATCTCTCTGACCCTCAACAAAGCAGGTGATTAATAGGTATCTGCAAAGTAAATAAAGTGCAGTGGACATTTTCCTTTCAGTTTGATCTGAGCTCCTTTAGGAAGGAGGAAGTGGTGGCAGCTGACCATGGGTCAGCAAAGGGCCAGGCTCCTGTGGACTCTGATCTGCACTGCCATAGCCTTGGTGACAGTGACATCCTTGACTATGATACTTATGCAAAAATATGCCCATGAGATACATCCCTGTTGTTTCATGTACCAGTGGTGTGTTCATTTTCACGGTTGTGTAGAATTCCATCAGACAAGTATATCACACTCTATTTATTCCTCAGGAATTGGTATTTGCATTTTTCCCCATGTGCAGCTCTCACAATCAATGCTACAGGCTTGGACAGATCTTCTGGCTCACCGGTGTGTGCATTTCTGTTGGGTAGATACCTTCGAGAGGGTAAGTTAAGTCATAGGTAAGGCTAGGTATCTTCAACTTCAGAAGAAAATATCAAACTTGTACTGATTCACATTCCCTTCCAGTTGCTCCCGTCCTCAACAACCCTGGTAACAGCCCATCTGTTCAATGTTAAGGGTAGGCAGTGGTATTACTGTAAAGTTTTAGTTGGTCCTTTTCTGATGATTAAAGGATGATGCGTGTTTTCAAATGTTTATTGGCCATTTGGATATTCTCTCCTGTGCAGCACTTCTACACGTGTCTTGCCATATTTCTACTGGGTTGTCTTTTTCTTATTTGCCTGTAGGATTATTCACACAGTCAGCACATGCCTTGTTAGTCTGTTGTGTAGATTGCAGGTATAGACAAGTATATCGTACTCTATTTATTCCTTTCCTTTCTCACACTGTGGTCTGGCTTTTCACACTGAAGAACATCTCCTTTTTCATGTGGCTCCCATCACCAAGTGCTTCCGATGTGTTGTGTACTTTTCGCTTCCTGTTTGCAAAATTTGAGAAGTCCTTCCCTGCATGGAGGCTGTGAAAATAGTCTCCTGTGTTGCCTTCCAGGACCTTCACTGTTTGGCCTTCACATTGAGTTCTACACGCAGCCTGTAATTGCTTTTCGTGTAGAGTGGGGGTGAGAGTCAAAGTTCACCATTTAACACGCGGAGATCCAATCTTCCTAGATTTCCCCACTTTTCCATAGACTGCCTTTCTCATAAGTGTGGTGTCTATATCAACATAGGGTTGAATCGTGCTAGGCTCTCCATTCTATTCATTAGTATACTTCTCTATCCTCATGGCACTACCACAATTTCATTGCTGTGAATTTAAGTCCGGAGCTCATTGAGCAAATCCTCTCGCTGGTTTTTCTTCTTCAAGAATGTCTTGGACATACTTGGTTTTGCACGTTTTGATATACATTTTAGGATCTGCTTCTTAAGTTCTGCAAATAAACACTATTGAGATTGCATTAACTCCGTTTGGTTTGAGGAGAACTGACCTCTATGCAAAATTGAGTTTCCCAGTTTATAAAGATAGCACATACTGTCATGGTATTTAAGTCTACTTTGGCTTCTCTCAAATGTTTGCAGCAAAGAGGTTTTTGCAATACTTTGTATCTCTTTGTTAGTTTAAGTGATGTCACTTTTGAATGTCCGTTTTCTGGTTGTTGCTGATACATAAATATAAAACAAATTTCCTACATTACCCTGCTATTCAGCAAACTTTCTAAATGAACTTATTGATTTCAATAATTTTGAAATATAAAATAATTCATATGTTGTTAATTTAATTATTGATAATTATTAAAATTAATTTAATAATCAGATTTAACAATTTTGTTGCATATTATGGATCGCCTATCTACACAATCATATCACCTGTTATAAATGACAGTTTTAAATTCTTTCTTTCTAACCCTCATAATTATTTCTTCTTCTTGCCTCTCTGCACTGGCTAGGATTCCTGCACAGCATTGAATGGAAGTGGTGAGAGTGAACAATGTTGTCTTGCTCCCATTTCAAGGCAAAGCTGTCAATAGTCCACCATGAAAGATGTGTGCCATTAGCTCTGCAGAGTGACTCTCTCAGGGCCTCTTCTAGACTGGATGTTGATATTTTTTAGTGCTTTTTCTACATCTATTCAAATTACATGATTTTTCTCTTTATTCTGCTACAGGAGTGAAGTAAATTGATTTTCAAATGTTAACCTTGCATTCCTGGAATACAGACAATTGGGTTGTGGATATATTATTATTTTTATATGTTGTTGAATTACGTTTTCTGATATTTTGTTTGGGAAATTTACGTATATGTTTATGAGTAAGAACACCATGTATTTTCTTTTTTTATAGTGTCCTTGTCAGATTTTGGTACTATAATCTTAATAGTACCAACTTTCCATAACAATGTGAAAAAGCACAGAAAAAGAAGAATGTTCCTTCCTTCCTTCCCTCCCTTCCTCCTTCCTCTCTCCCTCCTTCCTTCCTTCCATCCCTCCCTCCTTCCTTCCTTCTCTCCCTCCCTCCTTCCTTCCATCCCTCCCTCCCTCCCTCCCTCCTTCCTTCCTTCCTTCCTTCAGAAGTAAGGAGGAGAGGGAGGGAGGGAGGGAGACAGCGTCAGGCCATATTAAAAGGGCCTTATACCAGTCACAGAGTGTGAACCATTTTTGACTGATTAAAACAGGCTCTATTTTAAAAATCTATTACATTTAATTTATGACAAAATGAACATTTGAGCACTGATGAATATTTGATATTAAGAAATTATATTTCTTTAGGTATTATAGATATTTTTAGGAGAAATGGTCTTTTTAAAGAAATGCATGCTAAATATTTACAGATAAAACTCTTATTTGTCTAATATTTGCTTCAAAATACTACAGAGACTGTGGGTGTAGGGTAAGGAGGATGCAAGATTGGCCAGGAGTTGGTTGCTATGAAAGCTGGGTGGTGGCTGCTTGAGGTGCATTATACTGTACTCTCTACTTTTGCATATATTTAAATTTTCTATCTTCATCATCACCATCATGCTGTTAGGGTACATCTCAGAGTTGGCTTCTGCATCAATTTTTCCCCAAAACCAAATTCTCAGTGTGGTTCCTTCTTCAATGCCATAAAATTCCCTTCTACTATCTTTCTGAAAACATTTTTTTTTTCCATTGTTGGTTTCTCTATTTCAAAATTTGTTAACTTCGCATTGAATTTTATGTATCTGTCCTCCATTCCTACTCACTTTGCTCTAAGAAGTCTCTTTCTTTATTCTCTACACTAACCAGGATGGACTCAGGACTTTACGCCAGGAATCCCTTTCCACACCATGCTGTTTCCACTGTAAAACTTTTTTAAACCTATTTTGACTCTGAAATTCTCTTAGTTCTATGAGTTTTCTTTATATTTCTCCCTATTGTTATAGAACTCCTATTTTATAAAAAGTGATTGTCCAATTTCCTGTAATGCTAACTGTACTTAACACATTTATCTGTATCTTACACAATATTTTTCCTGTTTGGTGCAAATGACCTGCTGATACCTTTTAAAATTCCTTTTTGTTGTGCTCACGGATGTCACCGGCAGCTCTTCCAGACCTTGTCTGTGAGCTGGTACATTATGGGCCGACATACTCTCTGATATGAATAGAAAACCAGCGGCCTGCAGGCTGAGTCTGGGTCAAAGACGTATTTTCTTTGGCCACACAGTATTAAAAATAAAATCTTCACCCCAACACGGCGGATTAGAGGCATGACTAGCACATCACTCCCGCTTGGAAGGACACACGTGTGTAGAGATTCACCTTGTGAAACGTTTTTCAACAAGAGATGCCATCACTGAACGGGAAAACCGCAGGGTTCTAGGGACCTTTGAAGGAAGCGGGAGGCTGCAGCCCACGCTGTGAGTCAGGCAGGGGCTGGTGAGGGGGGAGTTTGCCTCTGGGATACACAACACCCCTGGGGACCCCGAAAGTCCAGGAGGACGCGGAGGAAGGCCCTAACCCCACCCGGAGCAGGAACTGACTTGGGGAGGGTGGTGGGGAGGGCGGTGGGATGGAAAAGTAGGAGCGGCGCTGGGAAGGCCTCTCCCGCACTCCCAGAGCCCAGGCAGACCGAGGTCAGTCGTTTCCTGCTGTGCCTCACGGGGCACCCTGCGGACGGCCAAGAAGTTCAGGTGCGGTCTCAGGTTGAAACAAGCTCCCAATGGGGCGTTTCACGACATAACCCCAAGTGGGGGAGAGTAAAAAGAAGGTTTCAAGGTTCGGGAGCCTTTGTGCAGGGGTCCCGGGTGCAGGAGCTTTTGGTTCAGGGGCCTTTGGTGCAGGCGCCCCGGGTACAGGAACCCCAGTGTAGGAGCCTTGGGTGCAGAGGACTCGGATGCAGGAGCCCTGGGTGCAAAAGCCTTGGGTTCAAGGGCTGCGGGTGCAGGCGCCTTGGGTGCAGGGGCTGCGGTTGCAGGCGCCCCGACTGCAGGACCCTTGGGTTCAGGGGCCGCGGGTGCAGGAGCTGCGGGTGCGGGAGTCTCGGGTGCAGGGGCCCCAGGTGCAGGAGCTGCGGGTGCAGGGTCCAGGGTGCAGGGACAGCAGGTGCAGGAGCCTTGGACGCAGGGCCCGTGGGTGCAGGGGCTGGACGCCCACCTTTGCAGAAGACAAGGAGGGGCGTGGCTTGAAGGCGGCGGTTGCTACCTCCGGGGGAAAAGCTTATGACTCCAGGCAGTGGAAGGTCTGACTACAGGCGACTGGAACTCAGTTCGCCGCTGCCAGTGAACACTGTAGGAGTGGATCCGACTCTAAGCGCGTGGGAACTGTGGGGCTGGCCACCGCCTGCCACTCCCCACTCCCTGCACAAACTCTTCTGTGCCGCAGAGGCAGCAGCGCTCCCCCTGGAACGTCAACCCCGTAGCGTGAGGACCGCTCTCGTGCCCCGACACTCACAGGGGCTACTGCTTACCCTGCACAGGGAGCATCAGCGAAACCCGCCCCGACCAGCCCCCTCCTGGCTTTGCCCCGCCACCTGCCCTGGTAGCTTCACACAAGGGACAGAATCTCTTGGGGGCTACATGACCCTGCCCATTGCCTAAGAAACCAGAGTATCTCCCTGAGCAACCTAAGGCGAGCACAAATCCCACTGCTGCTCTTTTGCAAGCACCACCTCCTGGCTGAAGGCCAATCAACACAGTCCAGGACAGCATCTCCTGGTAGCACAACACTTCACCCAGGAAGGAGAAAACCGCTGTGCAATCTCAGCTATCACCTCGGCCTGCACCATTCCAGCTAACCACGAGGTCCTAAGTCTGTCTACACGACCAGTTCGTTACCATTATAACCCATGTTCAAGAAAGCCAAGACACTGAGGCCATCCATAACCAAGGAATTTCAGAGTCTGCCTCATTCCTGAAAGTACCAAGAACTGAATCAGGCTGTAATTAATTATAAGCATTAAAGTCTCATCCTTAAGGGGGAAAAAACAAATTTAAAAACCATGAAATACAGTCAAAGCAAACATAAATTCAAGAATAATTAGAAGAAATAGTCTACCCAAATGAGATGAAGCCAGAAAAATAACTCTGGTAATGTAACAAAACAGGGGACATAATACATCCAAAAGATCACACTAGTTCTCCAGCAATGGACTCAAACCAAGATGAAATCTTTGAAATACCAGGTAAGGAATTCAGAAGGTCGATCATTAAGCTACTCAAAATATCAGAGAAAGGTAAAAACCATCATAAAGAAATTTTAAAAACAGTTCAGGATATGAATAAACATTTTCTAGAGAGACAGATATCATCAAGAAAACTCAATCAGAACTTCTGGAAACAAAAGACACACTGAGGGAATTACAAAATGCAGTGGAAAGTTTAAAAAATAGACTAGAACAAATGGAAGAAAGAATTTCAGAGCTCGAAGACAAGGCTTTTGGATTAACCCAATCAGACAAAGAAAAAAAATCAAAAGAAATTAACAAAGTCTCCAAGAAATACGGGATTATGTAAAGTGGCCAAGTCCAAGAATAATTGGTGTTCCTGAGGGAGAAGAGAAAATAGTAAGTCTGGAAAACTTATTTGAGGGAATAACTGAAGAAAACTTCCCTGGCTTGGCAAGAGATCTGGATATCCAAATTCAAGAAGCTCAGAAAACTCCTGGGAAATTAATTGCAAAAAAGATATTCACCCAGGCATATAGTCATCAGGCTACCTAAAGTCAACATGAAGGAAAGAATTCTAAGAGCAGTATGACAAAGCAGCAGATAACCTACAAAGGAAAACCTATTAGACTAACAGGAGACTTCTCAGCAGAAACTTTACAAGCCAGAAGGGATTGGGGTCTTATCTTCAACCTCCTTAAACAGAACAACTGTCAGCCAAGAATTTTGTACCCCACAAAATTAAGTTTCATAAATGAAGGGGAAATGAAGTCATTTTCAGACAAACAAATCCTGATGGAATTTGTCACTACCAAACCAGCACTACAAGAAATGCTAAAAGGAGTTCTAAATCTTGAAACAAAAGCCTAATATACACCAAAATAGAACCTCTTGAAAGCTTAAAACTCACTGTTCCTATAAAACAGTAACACGCACACACACACACACACAAACTATGTAGGTAACAATTAACATGATGAAGAGAACAGTACCTCATATCTCAATATTAACGTTGAATGTAAATGGTCTGGGAGACTGAGGCAGGAGAAATCACTTGAATCTGGGAGGTGGAGTTTGCAGTGAGCCGAGATTGCACCACTGCATTCCAACCTGGGCAACAGAGTGAAAAAATAAAATAAAATAAAAAGATACAGAATGGCAGTATGGATAACAAATCACAACCCAAATATCTGCTGTCTTTAAGAGACTCACTTAACAACAGAATGACTTAAACAAACTCAAGGTAAAAGGGTGAAAAAAGGTATGCCACACAAATGGAAATCAAAAGTGAGCAGGAGTAGCTATTCTTATATCAGACAATACAGACTTTGAAGCAAAAATAACAAAAAGAAAAAATTTGTCACTATATAATGATAAAAGGATCAATTTGACGAGAAGATGTTACAATTCTAAATTTATATGCACCTAACACTGGAGCTCCTAAATTCATAAAACAATTACAACTAGATCTAAAAAATGAGATAGACAGCAAAACAGTAACAATGGGAGACTTCAATACACCACTAACAACACTACACAGATCTTCAAGACAGAAAGTCAATAGAGAAACAATGGACTTAAATGACATGCTAGAACAAATAGACTTCACAATATTTACAGAACATTCTACCCGAGATCTGAAGAATACACATTCCTCTCATTAACACATGGAACATTCTTCAAGATAGACCATATGATAAGCCATAAAACAAATCTCAATAATTTCTTTTTTTTTTTTTTTAAGAAAGAACCTCACTCTATCAGCCAGGCTGGAGTGCAGTAGCGAGATCTTTGCTCACTGCAACCTCCACCTCCCAGACTCAAGCAATCCTCCCACTTCAGCCTCCTGAGTAGCTGGGCCACAGACATGCGCCACCATACCCAGCTAATTTTTTTTTTTTTTTTGGTAGACATGGGGTTTCACCATGTTGCCCATGCTTGTCTTGAACTCCTGAGCATAAGCAATACACCCGCCTTGGCCTCCCAAAGTGTTGGGATTATAGGCATGGGCCCCCATGCCCAGCCAAGTTTCAATATATTTAAAAAATCAAAATCATATCAGATATCTTCTGAGACCACAGTGGAATAAAACTAGAAATCAGCTCCAAAAGAAATGCTCAAAACTATACAAATACATGGAAATTAAGTAATCTGCTCTTGAATGAGTTAACAATGGAATAAAGATAACATTTTAAAATTCTTTGAATTAAATGATAATACTGAGACAAGTTATCAAAACCTCTGGGATACAACAAAAGCAGTGCTAAAAGAAAAGTTTATAGCACTAAATGCCTGCATCAAAAAGTCCGAATGTCACACCTCAAGGAACTGGAGAAAAAAGAACAAATGAAACCTAAAGCTAGAAGAAGAAAAGAAATAACAAATATCAGAGCAGAACTAAATTAAATTCAAACAAAAAAAATACAAAAGATCAATGAAACAAAAATCTGGTTTCTTTGAAACAATAAACAAAATTGATAGACCATTAGCTAGATTAATCAAGAAAAGAAGAGAGAAGACCCAAATAAGCTCAATTAAAATGAAACTAGAGACATTACAACCAACACAACAGAAATTCAAAAGATCACTTGAGACAACTATGAAGATCCTTATGCACATAAATGAGAAAACCCAGAGGGATTCGACAAGTTCCTGAAAACATATAACCCTCCTAGATTAAATAAGGAAGGAATAGAAACCTTAAACAGACCAAAAACAAGCAGCAAGAATGAATCAGTAATTTAAGACTTTGCCAACAACAACAACAAAAAAAGCCCAGGACCAGATGGATTCACAGCTTTCTACCAGACATTCAAAGAAAAAGTACCAGTCCTACCAAAATTATTCCAAAAGACTGAGAAAGAAGGAATCCTCCCTAAATCATTCTATGATGCTAGCATCACGCCGATGCCCAAACCAGGAAAGGACATAACAACAAAAAAAAGAAAACTATAGACCCTGATGTACATAAATACAAAAATCCTCAACAAAATATTAGCTAACTGAATCCAACAGCACATCAAAAAGATAACTCATCATGATTGAGTGGGTTTCATCCCCAGAATGCAGGGACGCTTTAACATATGCAAGTCTATAAATGTGATACATCGCATAAACAGAATTAAAAACTATATGATCATCTAAATATATGTGGAAAAAGCATTTGGCAAAATCCAGCACCCCTTTATGATAAAAAGTCTCAGCAAATTAGGTGTAAAAGGGACCTACCTCAAAATAATGGAAAGCAAACCCACAATTGACATCATACTGAATGGGGAAAAGTTTAAAGCATCCCCCTGCCTGAGAACAGGGACAAGGATGCCCACTTTCACCACTTCTATTCAACATAGTTCTGGAAGTACTAACCACAGCAGTCAGACAAGAGAAAAAAACAGAGGGAATTTAAACTGGAAAAGCAGAAGTCAAACTATCACTGTTTGTATACGATATGATTGTATATCTAGAAAATCCTGAAGACTCCTCCAAAAGACATGTAGATTTGATGAACAAATTCAGTAAAGTCTCAGGTTACAAAATCAATGTACACAAATCAGTAGCATTGCTATACACTAACCGTGACCAAGCTGAGAATCAAATCAAGAACATAATCCCCTTTACAACAGCTGCAAAAAATAAAATAAAATACATAGGAATATCCTAACCAGAGGTGAAAGACCTCTACAAGGAGAACTACAAAACACTGCTGAAAGAAATCATAGATCACACAAACAAATGGAAATGCATCCCATGCTCATAGATTGGAAGAATGAGTATTGTGAAAGGGACCAAATTGCCCAACTCAATCCACAGATTCAATGCAATGCTCATCAAAATACCATCATCATTCTTTAGAGAATTAGAAAAAAAAAATCCAAAAATTCATATGGAACCAGAAGAGAGCCTGAATAGCCAAAGCAATCCTAAGCAAAAAGAACAAATCTGGAGGCATCACATTATCAGACTTCAAATTACACTACAAGGCTATAGTTACTAAAACAGCATGGTACTGGTATAAAAGTAGGTAAGTAGGTACATATATCAATTTAACAGAATAGAGAAGCCAGAAATAAAGCCAAATACCTACAGCCAACTGATCCTCAACAAAGCACCCAAAAACATAAATTGGGGAATGGATACTCTATTTAATAAATGGAACTGGGAAAACTGGCTTGCCACATGTAGAAGAATGAAACTGGATCCCTATCTGTCTCTCACCACACACAAAAATCAACTCCATATGGAACAAAGATTTAAATATAAGGCCTGAAACCATAAAAATTCTAGAAGACAATGTTGGAAAAACTCTTCCTGACATTATCCTAGGCAAAGAATTCATGACTAAGACCCCAAAAGCAAATGCAATAAAAACAAAAATAAATAAATGGGATCTAATCAAACTAAAAAATTTCTGCACAGCAAAAAAAAAAAAAAAAAAAATCATAATAATCATCAGAGGAAACGGACAACCCACAGAATGGGAGAAAATATTAGCAAACTATACATCCAATAAAGAACTATCCAGAAACTATAACTCAAACAAATCAGCAAGAAAGAACAAATAATTCCATTAAAAAGTGGGCAAAGGATATGGATAGACATTTCTCAAAAGAAGATATACAAATGGCCAAAAACATATGGAAAAATACTCAACATTACTAATCATCAGGGAAATGCAAATTAAAACCACTATGAGATACCACCTTACTCTTGCAAGGATGGCCTTTATTAAAAAGTCAAAAGACAATAGATGCTGGCGCAGATGTAGGAGAAAGGGAATGCTTATACATTGCTGGTGGGAATGTAAATTAGTACAACCTCTATGGAAAACAGTATTGAGATTCCTTAAAGAGCTAAAAGTAGATCTACCATTCGATCCAGCAATTCCATTACTGGGTATCTACCCAAAGAAAAAGAAGCCATTATATGAAAAGACACTTGTGCACACATGTTTATAACAGCACAATTCTCAGTTGCAAAGATGTGAAACCAACCTAAATGTCCACTAACTTATGATAAAGAAAATGCAGTAAATGTACACCATGGAATACTACTCAGCCACTAAAAGGAATAAAATAATGTCTTTTGCAGAAACTTGGGTGGAGTTGCAGGCAGAAGTAACACAGTAGTGGAAAACCGAAATCATATTTTCTCACTTATCAATTGGAGCTAAGCTATGAGTATGCAAAGTCATACAGAGTGACATAATGGACTTTAGAGACTCAGAAGGGGGAGGGTGGGAGAGGAGCCAGGGAAAAAACTACACATGAGGTACATCATACACTACCCAGGTGATGGGTGCACTAAAATCTCAGAATTCACCATATATAATTCATCCATGTAACCAAAAACCACTTGTACCCCAAATGCTATTGAAATAAAAATAAAATAAAATAAAACTTCGATTGGTTTCCAGTATCTAAAAAATATAAAATCAAGACTTCTGTTTTGTTTGGCAATTCAGAAGAGCTAGTAACACAGAGCCTGTGTTGATAGCCAGCAATAGTTGGCTGGAGGCAAGCTGTAGTTACAGCCTTTATTTGACGTTTATCCCAGTCTACACCTCTCTCGTCTTTCAACTCTAAACTCATGTCAATTGGCACTTACCATTAAAGTTGTATTGAAGTGTTTCATGTGGTTAAGTGAAATGCCATATTTCTCTTACCCCTGGTTCAAGAAAAATGGGAGCCTCCATTTTTATTTGTAAAAGTGAAAAATATCCTTACATATTTACTCTGAGGAGTATAAAGGACCCATAAGGCTCTTTTATGTAAAGAGCTCATACAATTCAATAAGAAGAAACTCAGCAATCCAGTGGGAAAGTGAAACATTATCGCAAAAGAAAAAGTAGACAATGGAACGGCAAAGATGGAGCACTACATGGAAAATTTTCTTGCCCAGCTGGGAACTGGACCCAGTGTGGAGTCCAGGATTTACTCCTGCATAAGGTCGGGTAGAACTTTTAAAGCCCCAAACTAAAACAAAAGGAAACAGCTCTGCCCCAGGGTGAGAAAGCAACTCTGCAAAGCCGGTGACCCCAGTGACATGGCTGTTGTGCCTGGGCCTGGGGCTAGGGTCTGCAGGGAAGGAGGCACTCCCTGGGCGTAGCCTCCCGTCCCCATCTGATTCCAGTCATGGTCCCCAAGCAGGACTGCATCACCATCAGACAGAATGTGTGAATGTACAGGAGCAAATGACAGAAGTAGAAACACGAATGGCCCAGAAGTATAGAAAAGACAACCAGCCACACTAACGAATACAGTTACGTTCATTAAAAATGAGGTACCATGCATATTAGGGTTCCCCAGAGAAAGAGAATATATGTGTCTTATATATCTATGGGTATATCTTACGGTGTATATGTCCATATATTTATGTACACACACACACACACACACACACACACACAGATTTATTGTCAGAAATTGACTCAGAGTTTTGGAGCTGACAAGTCTGCAGACTGGCAGTCAGCAA
Organism: Papio anubis; assembly: GCF_008728515.1. Classification (NCBI taxonomy): domain Eukaryota; kingdom Metazoa; phylum Chordata; class Mammalia; order Primates; family Cercopithecidae; genus Papio; species Papio anubis. The sequence continues at coordinate 124,034,920 of NC_044985.1, forward strand.
GCTGATGATCCAGGAAGAGCTGATGTTTCCATTTGCATTTGAAGGCAGTAAAAAAACCAGATGTCCCTGCTCAAAGGTAGCTGGGCAGGAGAAATTCCCTCCTACATGGAGAAGGGTCAGCTTTTTTGTTCTATTTAGACCTTCAATTAATTGAATGAGGCCCACCCACATTATGGAGGTCAGTCTACTTTACTTAGCTACAGATTTAATTGTTAAACACATCTGATGCCCCTTCACGGAAACACTCAGAATAATTCTTGACCAAGTATCTGGGCACCCAGTAGCCCAGTCATGTTGATACACAAAATTAACCATCACACTATGTTAGATGCATACATTTTTCTCCTGAGAGTTGGGGTCTTGCTGTTGTGCCAGCTGGATGGAGTGCAGTGGCACAATCACAGTGTGTTGCAGCCTTGAACTCCAAGGCTCAAGCAATCCTCCTGCCTCAGCCTCCCAAGTATCTGGGACTACAAGGCATATGCCACCACACCTGGTTAAGTTTTTAAAATTTTGTAGAGATGGCCTAAAACTTCTGGCTCAATTGATCCTCCCACCCCGGCCTCCCAATACATACAAATTTCTTAAACTGGTGATATGACATACTAGTGAGGGGAGACAAATCCATGTTTTTATGTGCCAATGGCAGAAGTTGCACTAATTATTTGGAGTGCAAGAGAGAATTGGCATGAAAGTCAATTGCTGGCCTTTGGGAATGTTACCATGAGAACATCATGAACACGCTTTGCAATATCATTTATGACAGGGAAAAAAATCACCCCAAGGTCCATAAATATGATACATAAATAAATTATAATAGACCATTCAAAGGCAGAAAAAACTAAGATGTGCATGGCATCCAGTTAAGTGAAAAAAGAATCAAACTGAAGATATAATGAATATCGTCATCCAGTTTTTTAAAAAGACAAAAGTAAAACTCACGTGCACACACACACACCCCCCTGCAGAGTCAGCCTAATTGTTAAGAGGGCTAACTTTTTGTAGGGAAAGGTGGGAAGGTCTCTTTTCACTTAGTCACTTCTTTATAGCTTGGATTTTTTCAAGCAGGTGCTTGTTTTGAATTTTTTAGAAATAGAGAACTTGGCCGGGCACAGTGGCTCACGCCTATAATCCCAGCACTTTGGGAGGCCGAGGCAGGTGGATCACCTGAGGTCAGGAGTTCGAGACCAGCCCGGCCAACATGGTGAAACCCTGTCTCTACTAAAAATACAAAAATTAGCCAGGTGTGGTGGTGCATGCCTGTAATCCCAGCTCCTCGGGAGGCTAAGGCAGGAGCATCCCTGGAACCCGGGCGGCAGAGGCTGCAATGAGCTGAGATGTGCCATTGCACTCCAGCCTGGATGACAAGAGCGAAACTCTGTCTCAAAAAAAAAAAAAATAGAGAATTTTAAGCATGTTTGCTGGCCATAAAAAATGCAGAGAAGAATTTAGAGATGACCTTATTTAATTACTGGATATATGACAATGAAAGAGTGACTTGCCCAAGGCATGGGCCTTTTGGATGGAGAACTTGGGGTGGAGCCGAGGGATCCAGTTCCCCAAGTTCCCCAAAGCAAGAGTTGTTCCATTAGGTCACTTTTCCTCAGCCAGAATGTTGGGGCTGCGTCAGGAGGGGTTGGTCCAAGAGAGGAGCTCTGCACCCAGGAGTTTACATCCGCGCCTGGAGGACAGTTTGCTGAGGCCACTGGGTCTGCTCCTAGATCCTCTGCTTGTCTCCTGTTTGCCCCACTGGGCCCCCTGAGGGACTTCTGGGCTTTGGTCCCGTCCTGTGGGTAAGGAGGATCAGACAGGGTGGTAACAGAGGACCCTGGAGAACCCGGAGTCCTGGTGCTCAGCAGAGGCAGAGTCTCAACTAATTGGCCACTGTAGGCCAGGAAGACTGCATAATTTTTTGCATAGAAAATCTCTTAAAAATCTAAAAAAAAAAACAACTCCTAGAAAAATAAGTAATTTAACAGAATCTCAGGATAGAAAATCAGCAAGCAAAATCAATAATATTTCCATATACTAGCAATAAACAATTGCAATTTGAATGTTTTAAAAGTACCAATTACAATAGAATCAAAGAAATGGAATGCCTCAGAATAAACTTAACAAAGGATATTTAGTTTATGGAAAATTATAAAACAATAAAAAAAATTAAAGAAGGCCTACATAAATGGAGAGATAAATTGTGTTCATAAATTGGAATATTCTACATTATGATATCAATTATTTCAAATTTGATCTACAGATTTAGTGTAATCCTAATCAAAGTCCCAGCAGGCATTTTTTGTGGATACTGATGAGCTAATTATTACATTTACATGGAAAGAAAAAGGAACTAGAATAGTGCTATTAGTTATCTATTGCTGCTTAACAAATTACCTCCAAAACTTAGGGGATGAACAGAATAAAACATTATTGCCTTATAATTTCTGTGTCAAGAACATAGGAGAAACTTAGCAGCTTTGTTCTGACTCAAGGTCTTTCTTGATTGGAGTGTCAGTGCAGACTGCAGTCATCTCAAGTTTCAATTGTGGAGAATCCACTTCCAAACTCACACATTGGCCGTGGTCGGGCCTCAGAAAATCTACTTCCAAGGTCACTTATGCAGCATATAAGGACTGACCCATGAAATTGAAGTTAACTTGTTCCAGAATAAGCAATGAGAGAGAGAGAAAGAGAGAGAGAGACAGAGAACCTCAATACAGAAGTTACAGTCCTTTTAATTGTCCAAAAACAGAAGTAACAGTACATAACATAATTTCTGCTGTATTTTATTCATTTGATTTATTTCTCTCCCCCATAAAGAATGCATTCACTCCACACTAAGATTCTCCAAAATTTTATCTCATTATTACACCAACTCAAAGTCTAAAAGTTTATTATATATATTAGGTCCAGGTGTGGATGAGGCTTCTCAGGTGTAATTTCCTAATTACAGCTTCTTGAGTACAGTTTTTCTCAATCTGTAGAACTGTGAAACTTAAGAGACGAGTTATCTGATCCCAACATCCAATACAACAATGGTTGGACAGGCACAGGATAACATCTATAGGTATTCCTGTTCAGAAAGTGTAGACGGCAGCGAGAAGGGGAGGCACAGAGGGGCCATCGGACCACAGTAATTTCAAAATCCAGCTAGAAAAAGTTGGACATTCCTTATGTCTCAAGGCCTCCAGACGTAATTTTGAAAGAGTACTCAAATTAGAAGCCTCAGTCTTCACAAAACCACCCTAATCCTGGGAGAGACATACCATCGCCTTTGCCATATTCTATTTATTACAGAAAAATAACCGACTCCAGCCCACCTTTGAGGAGAGTGGGCTAAACAACAGTGGGAATACCAGGAGGCAGGGATCTTTGGGGGCTTTACTGGAAGCTGTCCACCTATCGCACAAGTCACAGATTGGAAGAAAATATTTGTAAATTTGTAAATTATATATTTGACGAAGGACTTACATCTATATATACACACACACACACAATTTGAAATAAGAAAACAAACAACCAAATAAACAAATGAATAATTTTAACATACATTTACTTAATCGAAGAAGGAATATCGATAGCAAATAAGCACATAACAATAGTATTAACATTGTTAGTAATTAGGAAATACAAATTAAAACCATAATAAGATACCATAAAATACTAAGTGAAGTGGTTAAGTAAAAAAGTCTAATCACAGAGAGCAACTGGAACTCTCATAGACTGCCGATGAGAATGTAAAGTGGTGCAGCTTCTTTGGGAAACAGCCTATTTAAAAAGTTATAAATCTACCATGTGACCCAGCCAATCCATTCCTGGATATTTTCCCAAGAGAAATGAGAGTGTATGTCCATACAAAGACTTGTACATGAATGGTCACAGCATCCGTAATTGTAATAGCCCCAAACTGGCAGCAGCCAAAGCCCTAGAACCTGCATTCATTTGCTAGGGCTGCCGTAAGAACAAAGTGAAGTGCAGGGTCTGGCTGGCTTACACGAAACACATTTTTTTTCTCACAGTTCTGTAGGCTAGAAGTCTAAGATCAACGGGTCAGTGGAGTTGGTTTCTTCTGAGGCTTCTCTCCTTGGCTTGCAGATGGCTACCCCCGAGTTTGTGTGTTGTTTGTGTCCAAACGCCTCCTCACATAAGAACACCAGCCCATCCATACATCCATATAACCTCATTTTACTTTTTTTTTTTTTTTGAGATGGAGTTTCACTCTTGTTGCCCAGGCTGGAGTGCAGTGGAGCAATCTCAGCTGTCTGCAACCTCTGCCTCCCAGGTTCAAGCGATTCTCCTGCCTCAGCCTCCTGAGTAGCTGGGATTGCAAGTGTACGCCACCATGTCCAGCTTATTTTTTGTATTTTAAGTAGAGACAGGGTTTCACCATGTTGGCCAGGCTGGCCTTGAACTCCTGACCTCAGGTAATCCACCCGCCTTGGCCTCCCAAAGTGCTGGGATTACAGGCGTGAGTCACTGTGCCCGAGCTCATTTTACCTTAGTTGCTTCTTTAAGGTCGTAACTCCAAATACAGTCCTCTCTGAGGTAGTGGGGATTAAGACTTCAAAATATAAATTTAGGGGGAAGACAATTCAGTCCATAACACTGTACTCTTGCCACTCTGAAACTGATGTCCTTCTTATATTCAAAATATATGAACCCCATCCAAACAGTCTCAAAAGCTTAACCAATTCTAACATACACCCTAAGTCCAAATCAGGTATACGTAAGAACCAAAGTATGATTTACTATGAAGCTAAATTCCTCTCCTGCTATAAAACCAAATGCATTACCTGCTTCCAAAATACCGTGGCTGGATAAGCATAGGACAAACATCCCCATTCCAAAAGGGACAAATCAGAAAGAAGAAGGAAGTGACAGGTCTCAACCAAGTGTGAAACCTAGCCAAAGAAAAAAAAAAAATCATTAGACTTTTAAGACTCAAGAATAATTGTCATTGACTCCATTCCCTTACCTCTGGGCCCACTGTGTCTGGTATATTTTGCTGAGATCACATTTCTGAGAATCATCCATGTTGATATTTGCATCAGCAGCTAACTTATTTATTGCTGTGTACTATTCCATTGGATGGACACACTACACTTTTTTTTATACATTCTATCTGCTGACGGACATTTGACCACCAGTTTTTTTTTTGTTTCTGTATATTATGGATAAAGTTGCTATGAACATTGTGTATAAGATTTTTTGTGACATACGTTTTTATTTCTCTTAAATAAATGCCACGAAGTGAAATTGCTAGGTCATACTGGAAGTGTATGTTTGACTTGTAAGAACCTGGTAAATGCTTTTCCAAAGCGGCTGTACAATATACACTTCCACCAGTAGTGTATCAGTTACAACAGTTGCATGTACTCCTCAGCATTTAGGATTGCTGGACTTTCTGAATTTTAGCGAGCCTGGCGGGTGTATAATAGTAGGTGTCGCACTGCAGTGTTGCTTTGGCGTTTCTGTGATGAGTTTTGACGTGGAGTATCTTGTTATGTGTTGATTGGCCATCTGTACATCATCTTTGGTAGTATCTATTCAACGTCTGACCAATTTGAAGGGGAGATGCTTGTCTTCTGACAGAGTTTTGAGAGTTCTTTATATGGTCACATACATGTATTAAAATATATTCTCCCAATCTGTGGTTTGCCTTTCCATTTTATTAAGTGCTTTTTAAAGAGAAGTTTTTAATTTTGATGGAATCTAATTTTTTTTCTCCCTTTGTTTTCGATGTTCACATTGTTGATTCCCAAAGCCTTTGCTTTCTGCAAGGCTCTGAAGATTTGCTCCTATGATTTTTTTTCTAGAAGTTACGTAGCTTTACATCTATGATCCATTTCAAATTAACATGTATGTACAGTGTAAGGTCAGCACTGGGGATCATTTTATATTTCCACATGGATATCTAGTTCTTCCGATTGAATTTCCTTAGCCCCTTTGTCACAATTCATCTGACCAAGAGTGCGTGAGTTTATTTCTGGACTCTAATATTCTGTTTTGGTGTCCAGTGTGGAGCTATAATGAATAAGGCTGCTGGGCATTATCGGACACATCTGTGTTTGTGTATGTGTGTGTGTGTGTGTGCACGCGCGTGCACATATGTATCCATTTTTCTTAGGCAGGTACCTAAAAGTGGAAGCTGGGGGGGGGTGTTCCACAGGGTAGACACAGGTTTCACCGGGGAGGGGTGTTCCACAGAATAGATACAGGTTTCACTGGGGAGGGGTGTTCCACAGAATAGATACAGGTTTCACTGGGGAGGGGTGTTCCACAGGGTAGATACAGGTTTCACTGGGGAAGGGTGTTCCACAGGGTAGACACAGGTTTCACTGGGGAGGGGTGTTCCACAGGGTAGATACAGGTTTCACTGGGGAGGGGTGTTCCACAGGGTAGATACAGGTTTCACCGGGGAGGGGTGTTCCATAGGGTAGATACAGGTTTCACTTAGGAAACTGCCAAACTTTTCCCCGGTGTGGTCAGACCCTTTTACATCCCCACCCACGGCCACCGTTCCAGGAGAGACTCCACATCACTGATGACATTCAGTGCTGTGATCTTCATCTTAGACTTTCGCTGCAGACAGAAATGTGAAGCGATGCCTCACTGCAGTTTTGATTTGCATTTCTCTGATAAGTGAGGGTACTGCCATCCTTTTAAGGTGCTTACTGATCCCTTTAAGGTGCTTACTGATCATTTGCATACATTCATTTCTAAACGAGTTATCAATCAAATACATTTTGCCCACCTTTTCATTAGTCTCTGCATGTTTTTATTGTTGATGTATGGGAATTCCTGCTATAGGCAACATGTTCTGGACAAAGTGAGTCCTCTGTCAGATTCCTGTACTGTGCAGATCCCACCACAGTCTGTTCCTTCACTGCTGCATTTTTGGCCGAGCAGGCATTTTTAATGTTTTGAGGTAGGTATTGTCATAATTCTCATTTATGCAAATGGAAAACCCAGGCAAAAAAAAGGGTGATAACTTGCTCCAGGTCACACCTCGAGAGGGCAGACCTGGGAGCTGAGCTTGTGCTTCCTGCACAGGGCCCGCACTGCACTGCTGCTCTCAGCCTCACCCTGTCCTACCTCACATGGCCAGGCCAGGCTGCAGGAGTCACTGCGCTGCAGGGAGCTTCAGTTTGTTTATCGGCAAAGCCAGCGCACCAGGCACGTCTTGGGAACTTTCTGAGGCTGAAATGATAGAATCTGAATGCTGGGCTCAACGCTGGCTTGCAATGAATGGCATCTTTTGAGATTGTTATGATCACTGGCAGGATACTAAATAAATAAAAAACAGAACTAACCGTTCCAAATGTTATTTTCATGGCAGGGTTGGTGGTTTTCCTGCCTCAGCAAGAGGGTCAGCACTGCCTTCAACATTTCCTTAGCTGTACTGGGCACAGTTGGGGACACGGAGGTGAGCCTGCCAAGTGACAGGATAAAGTTAAAATGGCCAAAGGGGAAAAAAATAAAAAACAAAACACAACCACCACCACACCACCCAAGGACTGCTGACTGGAACAAATCATCCAGGCCTCCTGCCCTGCAGGAAGCCTCAATCTGCAGATCCACCAGAGACCTCCAAATTGTATACATTCACATCTATGTTGCCATGATGTATGCAATTCTTATGCAATGCTCAGCTGAGCAGAAAGCACTGATGTCCGGGGCAGATTCCAGCCGAGACCAGCCTGTTTCCAGGCCAGCAGCCGCACTCATTCTCTAGGCAAACTGCCCCTCTGCAGGCCCCACTGGGGCCCTGATACCAGCAAGGCTTCCTCCAGCTCAGAGGACTGACCCTGCAGTCGGCCCCTCTTTTCAGGCCTGTGCTGACGAACAGCCCTGGGCCTTGAAGGCCAGGCTTTCCTTCTCTGCTTCAGCCGCAAACAGGGAGCCTAAGGAAATGGAGAGGGATCCCCACTGGGGGCAGTCCCCAGGTCTGGGGAGAAAAGCCATCTAAGCGGCAGCCTCCGCCCAGCCCCTCACTGATGCTCGGGTCCCTTGCCCACCCCAGATGGCCCCTCCCCTCCATCGCGACTGTGCAGGATGCACAAGGATGTGTGGTCTCCCAGGGTTCTCCATCCACACTCCCTCAGACCCCTCCAGAGTGGGGCCGGGGCCTGCACCCACCCCGAGCACCTGCCCTGCCCTCGTGCTTTACAATGGGTTCTCACAGCAGCCTTAGTGTTTGGCCTTCCCCACAGGGCTGTAGGCACAGTCTTTCATGAAACATTCACATACACACACATACCTGTATGATCATATGCACGGGGTGTGATCAGGGTCTGTGGGCCTAGGTGAGCCGCACAGTACAAGTGTGTGGCGTTTCATACAGACTGATGCACACGCCACATTTACAGTCATCTAAAAAGTGTCTATGCACACACACAAAATGTCGATTTTAGGTGTATGTAAATAGGTATGAATACCTAACACCTACGTCTCTGTATCCCACATTTCCCAGCCACATGGCCTTGTGGAATCCCCTCTACATCAATGGTTGAAACTCCAGCCCCTCTGCCCAGTGGGTGCAGGACTCCACGGTAGAGACACTCCGCCCAGAGGGTGTGGGACCCCATGGTGGGGACGCTCTGCCCGGTGGGTGTGGGACCCCGTGGTAGGGACACTCTTCCCGGTGGCTGCGGGACCCCATGGCAAGGACGCTTTGCCCAGTGGGTGCGGGACCCCATGGCAGGGATGCTCTGCCCAGTGGGTATGGGACCCTGTGGAAGGGACGCTCTGCCCGGTGGGTACAGGACCCCGTGGTAAGGATGCACCATAATTTCCTCTTTCATGAATGAGCATTCATTTTGTTTCCATGTTTTTTGTTGTATGGAAAACATGCTGCAAACCCCACTTCCTTGTGTATCTTCAGTTTCATCGCCATTACCATATTGCCTAAACGAGCTGGTGGCAGCACACACAGGTCGGCGGGAGAATGTTTGTCAGGTCCGCTGGGTCTGCAGTGGTGTGTAAGTCGGCTGTTTCCTCATTGACTTTCTGTCCAGATGGTCTGCCTGTGACTGTAGTGGGGTTCTGGAGTCTCCCACATTGTAGTGTTGCTATTTCTCCCCCTGGATCTGTCCATGTTTGCTTTACAGTCACGCCCCCCATAATGCCACTTTGGGCAAAAATAGACGGCATATGCACCAGTGGCTTCATCAGATTATAACAGCACATTTTAACCATTCCTTTTCTATGCTTAGATATGTTTAGATACTGTTGATGGAAGAAAAGAAGTCAAGCTTTGAAGGCATTTAAACTAGTGCTATTTGGAAGTCTTTCTCAGGACTCCAGACTGAGTCCTCTAGCCTGGGAGTGGCCCCTTCGCGAGGTCCTGTTCGACTGTCCCACACAGGGTGCCAGCGCACTGCGGAGATGCAGGTGGTGGGGTTCAGGACAGTCACGTCGAACCCGCTCAGAAGTTACCTGAGAGCAGAATCACATCAAGGTTTGTGCAGGAGGACATCAGGTTGTAGATTACACAGGCACAATCACTAACTCACAGGCGTTATCTCGTGCAGGAAAGACAAGGAACGCAGTGACTCAGGCGGGAGATGTGGGGGTGGCGTGTGCTCTGCCCTGTTTTGCCTTCAAAGCATCTTTGGAGCACTGCGCGCAGGGGCTCTGGGAAGCGGTGCTGGCAAGCAGAAACGAGCAAAGAGGGCTCCTTAGGTTTGACACTTTGTCTCACAACACACAAATGGTCAGCGTTGTGTTCCTGTTGTCTACAGGATTTAGCACAGTCACGAGCTGTGCAGTGTGTACTAGAACAACAGGCTCCACCACCCAGCCTAGGTGTGTGGCAGGCTAAACCATCTAGGTTTGTGTCAGTCACTCCGTGATGTTGGAACAATGACGGGATCACCGAATGAGGCATTTCTCAGAAGGGACCACCGTCGCTAAGCGACAGAGGACTCTAGGTAGGTGCTCCGATGTTGGGTGCATATAGATAGGGGCGTACGCCACATTTACACTCATCTAAAAAGCATGTATCTCTGCACACACACGAACACAACGGTTATCTGATGTTTATGTAAACAGATGTCAAAATACACACCTCTCTGCATCCTACCTGACATCTATACATGGCTGTGTTGTCTTCTTCCCCTCTCCACCAGCAATGGACGGTTATTCATCACTCTTAAAACGTCCATCACTCCAGCGAGTGGAAACAGATACTGTGCTGTCTTAGTTGACCTCTCGCCTGCTTCTTGTGGGTCTGAGCACCTCTAGCTAACTTCCCAGCCACTTGGATTGGTTCTTCTGTAAACTGTGTTTCTTAAGTGTCCTGTGTCCATTTTTCCCTAACTTGCTGCTTTGTTTATGCCACGTAGGGAAAGTTCTATGCATCTGGTAAACATAAGCGCTTCTGCCCCTTGCTCACGGCCTGTGCTCTCAAACACTCTGTCCAAAGCTGCTACCTGTCTCCCGTTTAGTTCACCACCTCTGGAGGAACAGAAGGAAGCTCGTGACACTAGAATGAGGTCTGGTACATTTGCCTCTGGAATTCCGAGTCACCTGGGACAAGTCACTCTGTCCAATGAGAAGACAAGCATTTCTACAAGGTATAGGAACTTAGGACAGACAGGGGAAGGCCAACTACAAGGACACAGGGTTCCTGTGACGCACAGACTTGCTAATAATAATTAACAGCGAATACTCAGGCAGCGCTTGGGCTACCATGCAGGGTGCTGCCGGAGCATTTCAGAGCATTTCCCATAGGAGCTCGCCGACCCCCACCCAGTGTCATTGTGACCCCACTTCACAAGCTCAGGCACAGGGAAATTCCAGACCACCCAGAGGCAGTTGGGCTTAGGTCGCTCCCCAGGGCCCCTGTTAAGCAGTCTCTCACACACTTTGCTGACCAGGCAGTGCATCCCAGATGTGTTCAGGCGCCTGCCTCTTGGTGATGTGGCACTGCCCACATCGGGCCACGTCTGCTCACCCTCCAATTCTGAGGTGCTACTGTCCAGAAATTTGTGCTCCCCCAAATTCACGTTGAATCCTCACCCCCCTCACCGGTGATGGTGTTAGGAGGTTGGAACTCTGGAGGGTGATTAGGTCATGGTGGTGGAGCCTTCATGAGTGGGATCAGCATCCGTACAGGAGAGATCTGAGAGACCCCACGCCTCTTCCACAGTGAGGCACCACCTATGAGCCACGCAGGCTCAGCGCTCTCTGGGCAGCTTTCTCTCCTCTCCAAAGGAGCCCAGGATTCGGTCATTTTCGAAGTCCCTCTGTTGTTGCTGATTTACATGTAACAAACGCCTGCTGAGCACCTTGACAAAGGGACCAGGCATCCCTTGAGCACAGTCGCCCAGCCAGCTGAGCAACCTTCCCTGGATTCACTGCCCCCAAGTGACAGCCAGCTCTGATGGCAGGCCACTCACGCCTCCTCAAAAATCACCCAGGAACCATTAAAAACCATTCAAGACATACTTGAGGGTAGTATTTTGGGACTAATTGGAGGTAATGATTATTCACACAAGACCTGCACTGTGTGGCCAAGACAACACCTCAAAGACGTACTGAGAGCCCGGATGCTGATCCAGGGCTGGATGCAGCAAAGCCCATGGATTCCGGAAGGTGGGCCAATCACAGCCCTTCCTCAAACCTTTCCCTTGGGACACAGTCCCCTTCGCCACCCCGGGAGGCGTGTTACCGGAGACGTAATAAGGAAACTGCTGGAACCACGGTGGAGAAAGAAACTGCTGTGGAGAAAGATTTTCTAGGCCCATGAAGCCAGTGGGCAGGCAGAAACAGGAAGTGGTTGAGTCCAGGGATCTTTAAGCCCTGGGGCCAGCTGTCCTTCTGTGAGCCTTCCAGCAAATTCCTCTCTTGTATGGATTTTAATGGACAGTGCTTCCTTCTTTTCTCACGGAAGAGTCTTCTCCAAGACCCCAGAAGACGCCCTCGCCCTCGGCTGATTCTGCTCCAAGGAGCAGGCAGGCATTCCCCGCAGAGCTGTGCTGCCTTGCTGAAGTGCGATATCTGGCTGGCAGTTGAGCCTGTGGTCCCCCAGCAGCTTTCTCAGTGTGGCAGAGATCAGTATAGAGATCTCTGTGATTAAGGCGATCAGGTGTAAAAACAGAAAATACACGTCTTTGTCAGTGTAGGTGACGACACGTCACTGACAATGGCTAGAGTTTTGCACGGGAGTGGGCATGGCTGGGCCAGTCAGCTGCAGTCCGATCACCCGGGTGATCACCCTTCCTGACAGCCTCACAGTGACAGCCGAGTCACGGGGAGATGAGGAAGAAAAACACGTGGCAATGCTTGTGGCCTCATGGTACTGAGGAAGCTGCAAGGATTCTGTGAAGACAAAGGGAGGCCTCCTAGAGCCCACACAGGTCTAAACACGAGCAGAAGACACTGACATGCACACACGTGCAGACTGGTGTTCACAAAGCAGCTTGGATCAGACGAGTCTGAAATTCTACGGCCCACAGGAGCGCCTGGGGCTCACAGGCCTTGGTCTAGAAGGGGTGTGCCAATCTCCACTCTGCCTGAGTTCCTGTGCAGCAGCTGTCTTCTTCACCTGGGATCGTTCCTTCCTGCTGAAGGCCAGAGGCTGATATCCCCATTCACCAATGAGGAAACAGAGGCCCAAATAAACATTTTTAGTTTTGTTTAGAGACAGGGTTTCCCTGGCCCAGGCTGGAGTGCAGTGGTGCGATCACAGCTCGCTGAAGTGATCCTCCTGCCCCAGCCTCCCGAATAGCTAGGACTATGGGCACATGCCACCATGCTCAGCTAATTTTTTTATTTTTTTATAGAAAGGGGGGTCTTATTCTATTGCCCAGGCTGGTCTCAAACTCTTGGCCTCAAGTGATCCTCCCATCTCACCCTCCCAAAGAGCCTGGATTACCGGAGTGAGCCACTGTCCCCAGCCCTCCAAAGAAAGGAACTGATTCAGCAGGAGCCTACAACTCGTTGGCAGTGGTGTTTGCCACTGGCCAGCCTGAGCTGTAGCCACAGCCCTTATCACTGTGTATTGTAGGCCCTGTGGGACTGTGATAAACCTCAACTGAGGGGATCTGCAGGGTAACCACCTGATACGACAGAATTCACCAAAATACCTAGTTGTTCCCCACAGAGCCTTCTATGCCTGCTTTGAGGAATCCACTTAGGAAACTGTGAACACGACTCTCATGAATGAACCACAAGAACACAGCACTGAGAAGCCCCACCCTCTCAAAGTGCAGACGGCATGCAGCCTGGCCGCTGGAAACCCTGCTCCCGGCCTGCAGATAAGCCACGTGGATCTCAGACACAAAGCGGCAGCCTCAACGTGCAGCCCAGTGCAGAGCTTCCAACTGAGGGTCTTCTGACACCGCAGTCCACTCTCCTGCCTTCCCACGCACCCTGTGCTCTGGCTGCCCTCGCTGCAGCTCGGGAACCACGGAGGACTGCTAACTTGTCCCCGGCAGTCCCCAGCTGCTGAGCCCCAACAAAGGATAGGAGCTCCATCAGGATGACAGGGTGGAAATCTACTCACCACTCACGAGAAAATGAGGCAGGGCTGACATTCAGTTCTGCTTAAAATCTCACCTGGCCTCCAGTACAAATGTCTCTTCCGTAAACATGACAAGGCGACACCCTTCAGCGGGTTCTCAGTAGCGGGGGCAGCAGGTCCCTCGTCCACTGAGGGGCTTTAACTGAAAATGGGAACTGCTGCAGTCCTGGGACTGGGCATCCCCTGGTCTGAGGAACACTCTTCACTGTGAGATGGATATGAAACAGCAACTTCACTGTTTTACAGTCATTATCAATCACCGAGCTGGGCCTACAGGAAACAAAACCCCTCCCCCCACACGGGTGTTACACTCTCCTTCGAAACGGACCAACGTGCATTCCTCGCATAGAAGGCTCCTCCCGTCATCCTTAAGCCTCGAGTTTGTGGGGCAGCGGCCCTGACGTGGCGGCCGGAGGACAGCATAGGGCCCGCTGTGCTGACAGACACACACGGTGCGAACCTGCCCACGCAGCGGAGGGGTGGCCCCGGGGCAAGGTCCTCCCAGTGCCGTCAGCAGGGCCAGCTGTGCTCGGCCCGCACTGCCTCCTGGTCTAGTACATACAGCACCATAACACCCAGTATTTGCTAGCAGACAAACATGGTTCTCTCAGCTGACACATGCGTGACACACACACAGACTTTTAGGGACTGCAACACTCACTCAAAAGTGCGAGAAGAGATCACTCTGCATGTGACGTTGCTTTCTTTTAATTGGAGTGAGGACACAACCTGGTCATGTTCAGAGACGAACAGCCTCATCTAGGTGGTGAAGAACACTCTTATGTTTCTTGGTTAACCAGGTCCTAAATTCAAGGGATTTCCACGTGTTCTTTAAAACCACCTGAAACTGTCCTGCGCAGGCTCACACTGCGACTCTGTACCAAGGGCCTGGCCCCGCCTGCAGCCAGAGGTCATCTCACTGGATGTCATCATCATCGAAAAGATCTTCAAAATCTAGAGAAATAAGCAAAACCACGTATTTACACATACAAGGGTAAGAGCTGAAGAAATCACTTCAAAATGAATTATATGGTCGTCCAAAATACAGACATAATCGTCAATGATCTAATGAAATAAAAGACTTTTCCCGTAACAGACTTTCAGTCTCAGCCAACCAGGACTCAAACACACAGTCCAAGGGGAGAGTGCTGGCCAGAGAGCTTTCTTGCTTTCATTTAAAAGACAATCCTAAGAAAATGCTTGCAGGGCTGTTCTGGGTCCCACGGACACCACTGCACAGCCATAACTCAGCACTCAGGACACATCAGTGCCATGTCTGCACCCATGAGTGCACGGCGCCCAAGATGCTGCCCTCGCTGCCAGGGCCAGGCAGAGACGAAGCTGGGAGGCCCGTGCTGGGTCCTTGAGAGCAGAGGGAAACCGGCCGGCTGCCGCTGTGAGAATGAGAAAGCTGGACTGAGCTGCAGAAAGGTGAAGCCTCCAGTAAGGCAGTGTGAATGACACTCAAGCCTGAGAAACACCCGTTAAGGCCCGTTCCCGCTGGAAAAAACGCAGCAAACGTCTAGTGCACTGCTTTGGGTGATCAAAATCAGGCCCCCCAGCAAAGATTTTGTCCTGTTTAGTTTTCTACATTCCCTACTACAGGCAATCATTACTTTCACAACAGGAGAAGAAAGTAAAACTAAGAGCCCACCCACACGAACTGTGCACTGAAAACGTGCAGGATGAATCATGAACTAGAAAGAGGAGGTTCCACTCCTGGAGGGTGAGACAGAGTGAAGAGCCAGGAGCCTGCTGGCACCACGGCATCCAGCCTTCCTGGGGAGGGTGGCGTCCCTGAGGCATCTCTGGCCACTCAGAGGGTCCCGGCTCTCCCCAGCCACACTGACGCACCCCCACATCCTCACTGCCTCCCGACTGCTGTTTGTGGTTCTGCCACTCAGAGCACTTTTGCGCAGTCCCAGGCCCAGCTGACTCCACACCTTCCAACCTCTGCTCTGCTGCCCGCTCTGGAGAAACCTCCCTCTGCTGTGCTCCCGGAAATAATACCGTCCACGCTTTGCCAGGGCTCTCGTCACAGTCCAGCCCCTGCCTGCTGACTTGTCTGGACCCACAATTTTGTAAGACACGGCGAGGGAAGGGAGTGAGTCTCGTTCATGGCTAGAACCCCGGTGCCCAGGGGATAACTGCCCAGCAAAACCCATCTGTTTGATGAGTAAAAAGGACTCAGCAGAAGCCCCATCCACAGCCTACAGGTCTCTCAAAGTAAATGGCTCCTTGAACACACGGGGTTGTCACAACCTGACGGGACAGTGAGTGCTTTGTGAACTCAGTGGGTGGGCAGGCAGGGGACACAGAGCTCTCCCGCGTTCCCTCCCTGACCAGCCGTGGCTCAAAGGTAGACACACGCCCACAATGCTCAGGCTGCTGGGCGCTCACCTGACGGGTCAGGCCTGGGTCCCTCTCAGAGATGCTTTCCCGTCAGGATTCAGGGACTGACTCTGGAAGCCACGTGAACTCAAACACTAGAACACAGCAGTCGCCTCTCACCAATGGGCTGGCAGAGGATAAACGGGACTTTGAAGGAGATCATCAAAATGCAAGTGCATGGTGCCAGCATTAGCCACTGCCCAATCCTGCCCACGTGAAGAAGCTTCAAAGTCGCCCTGGTGAGCTGGTGTTTTCGCAGGCCAGCTCTGGAGAGCACTCCGCAGTTTCGCACAATTTGTTCCCTCTGAAGGCAACACCCTTCTCCCATCTCACTCCGGCATAAAGAATTGAAAGAAATGCTATTCAGTCCTCCAGGCCCGTCTCAAATGTCACCTGCCCCAGTTCTGACTCCAGCTGGTAGCAGCAAGAATGCTGCCTCAGGGGCATGGCCAGGCACCCTGGGAAAGCCCGCACCCCAACTCAGCAGCTTGGCTGCTCCCCTCAGGCAATGGCTGGCTGACAGTCAGCCTGATAAAGCAGCAGGGACTCGGGATGGCAGGGGTCTCCGGTCAGTTAGAAACCGATGTGGTAAGGTCACATCCTAGCTGTTAACTGGTAACAAGAGCTTTCTGTAGAGGCCAGCACCACGGGTTAAAACGGGACGGAAAACGCCGCCTCGCTCTCTGGAGTGAGAAACTATCTTGTTTATTATTTGAACGCTTAGTAAAGGTTAATATGAACTAGAGGAACAAGGCCTGAAGAAATCAGAAGAGAATGGGAGAAACATGCCCTCTAGCAGGTCTGAAGATCTTACAGAAAGTTTGCTTTTCATTGTTTATTTGCTTTACCAATGTTTTATTTGGTTTACCCATGTTTTTGGTAACTAGCACTGAAGCCCTTAAATCAAGAGGGAAACGCATCCTGCGTCCTGATTTCAGAGCTGGGCAAGAGCTGGAGTGTGGCTGCCCCTCTGCAAAGGCAGCTGAGGGTACGAGAACCCAGGCAGGCAAACACAGGTGGGCTGGGAGAGGAAAGGAAACCGGCTGCCCGGAGAGGAAAGAGACAGGGAGCCAGACAGGGTTCCTATGGCTGTGTCTGGGGCAAGGGGCCAGACCCAGCTACAGTCTGAGGTGTCTGTAGGCACGTGTAACACACAGGCCAGAGCTCAAACTCAACTACTGGGCTGCAAGCTGGGAACAATTTCATGCTACTTTTCTCCTGAAAAAGAAGGCTGCCTGCCAGGGGCCGCAGCCCACGTCATCGCTCCATAGAGACTGCACTGCGTTCCGAGAGGAGCGCAGGGGCTCTACCCCCTTATGACCCAAATTATTCATGTCACCAAGTTGCTTCACTGCCTTAACCTACAGAAGAAATACTCAGATTAAATCTGGCATCCCATTCCAAGCATCCTTACCATTAAAAAAGTCTGCATGAACGGCCTTTTCATTGGCTGCCAAGTCCATCAAGAGCCCGGTGCTGCCTCCCGCCTGGGGAATGGAAAGGCAAGGTTATGTCAGCTGCGTTTTCCAAAAGAACAGGTGATAAGTGCATTGCAGTGTCCGCCACCCCCACAGAAAAGGAAGATGGGTGAGGGGAAACAGGCTCAAGCTGGAGTCAACATTTTAGCTCCAGACAAAGGAATATGTATGGGCGGAGGGGGAGGGAGAAATTCAAAGGAATGATTTTTAAGGTCTCTCAAGGGCTTCTGTTCCTTGATTCCTCTCTGCCGTTAAAAATTAGAAACCTACCACTGCTCTAAGCACCACTACTTCTCTGTAACCCTCAAGGAGAGGTTTCCAATGCCCCCCCCGACATTGCCACAGAGGCCACAAATACGCAAAACTGAGCCCATCGACTCCGCTCAGGATCCCTTCCCGCTCTCTTCTGGGAATGAAACCACTTCCCCAAGGAAACTGACCTGCTCTGCCTCTGAGGTTCTGGTGCCGGCTGCCATCATGGACCGTCCACTGCCACAACTCCACGGCAGTGGAAAAACCATGTCACAACCCAAGCTGGGCAATCTGAAGCCCTCAGGATTTTGGATCCTGTTTAGAGTCACCTGGTGACAGTGGGAGCAGATTCCTCTGACAGCAGCACCCTGGACAGCTGGCCACAGGTCCTGCTGCTGCCCTGGCCCCAGCATTCACAAGGCCACTTGCTCAACCTTGCCCTCATCCCCACGAAGCTGCATGCCCTTGTTCCCTTTCACAGACACTCTCAGAAAAGCCAGAACGCTCAGCCTCCTCCTCTGGCTTCTCAGCCTCCCTCCCTGTCCCCAACACCACAGTAAGTCTTGCGCATTCTACCACTTAAACACTGGGCTGAGCTTGTCCCTACCTCCATCTGCCTCATTCACACCCTCTTCGGCTGTCCTGTTCTCCCTGCTGCCATTTTTCTACCCTCTCATCCCTAAATGCCGCCACCCTACAGAGCAAGTCAGAGCCTCTCACTCCCCACTGTAAAGCCCTCACGTGGCTCCACATCGCCTAGGGCTGTGACTTTAAAACAGGACCGAGAGGCCTGGGTTTAGTGGAAGTGCTTCAGGAGTGGGGTGCACAGAGCCACCCTCTTACCGTGATTCCAGATGGTTTCATGATGTGGTCCCTGCCCACTGTCTCCCCTCTCTCTGGCACTGCACGCTCAACCATGTTAAACGACATGAGCCAGTGGGCATCCCCCCAACCCAGGACTCTGCTCCTGCCGGGCCTTCATCCCCGCCTACCTGGCAAAAACCAATGTGTCCCCCAGCATTGAGCCACAGAGTCGACTCCTCAGCTGCACCTTTGCTGAGCCCCCTCAAAGCCCTGAGGGCCCATCCGTTGGTGTGTCTTCGGCTTTCTATGACACCTGGTGTTTGCAATCAGCCTCTCTGCCATGTTATTACCTCCACAGGCACAAGGGCTGCCTCTGACCACCTCTGTACCCCCTAAGCTTTCAGAAAGAGGACATGAGGCCCTGACGTGCGGGAGCTGGCCTACCACTCCGAGCTAGGCTGTGGTGCTTTCTTGCTGACCATAAACCATCTCAGAACATCAGCTCACATCAGACAAGGTCACTCTGTGAACACAACAGAGACCAAAAAAATCCCAAGACGACTGTATAATCCTGTATAATTAAAAAGAAGAACGAGGCCACTACACAAAGCACATAAATGCCAGACATCCCCCTTTTCCACTATGACAAGAATGACGGCTGCTCCAGTCTTCCCTCATTCCAGTTCAGTTTAAGAAGCCCAGTCGGAAAATTACCCTCGTTTCCAAGGCACAGCAAAGCCCACTTTCTTTCCCCAAATCCCCGAACGCTAGGTCAAATCCCACACGAGGTGAGTCCCCCCGCACTATGGAAACGCACCGCGGGCCCCCACCGAGTGCTGCCGCCATCGAAGAGCAGCAAACGTAACTCCTTTAACCACGAGTGTGTTCCCAGGGGCCGTGGGGGCACCCAGCAGGCACTCAACCCTCAGGCTGCGCCTCCTGGTCCCCCGGGCTAGGGCACACACTTCCCGCCGCGGTCGGTGGCCGCCTTTCACCAGAAGCTCGGAGAAGCCGGGATTTGCTCTCCGCGGGGCAGGGAGCCTGGGAGCCTGGGAACCGCGCCCATCGCCCACCCGCCCCGCCTCCCCTCCCCGGGACCCGCGCACCAGGACACCGCCCTTCCGCTCCCCCTTCCCCGCTCCCCACGCTCGGAGACTCCCGCCGGGCCCGTGCCACCTCGTCCAGGTCCACGTAAGGCCCGGCGCCCTCGGGGAACATCTCGTCCACCGCCGGCTTCATCTCGGGCCCGCGGCGCTCTAGGCCCACTTCCGGCCGCAGGGCCGCTTCCGGCGCGCGCCACATGGCAGCTCTAGACGCCGGAGGACCGCGCCTCTGTGGTGCCCGCCTGCCCGCCCGCGGTCAGCGGTCTCGCATCCGGGGTGCTCGGGGCCGCTCGTGCGTCCGCGGCCACCGGCGTCTGTCTTTGCGCTGGCGAGGGCGGGCGTCTGCAACGCCTCTGAGGGGCGGCCGGGCGGCCACGGAGAGAAAAGGCCGCCAGCAATGGGAGCAGTGCCTGCCGAGCACGCCTCCGACAAGGGGCCAGATCCAGAATAAAGAGGGAGCCTCAGACTCAGCCGCAGGGACGGCCGGGTTCACAGGAGCCCAGGGCCTGACCTTCAGACGTTTGTCTGGAGAAGACACACTCGCGGCCAGTGAGCAGATGAAAAGGTGCAAGCAAACCAGGGCCCCGCCGAGGGGCCGCTGCACCCCTGGGACGCCCAGAGTCAAAAAACAGCAAAACGGGTGGAAGGGTGGGGAGTGAGACGCGGCAGCCGGGGCGGGAGACGGGGAGGCAGGTCCCAGAAAATCAAACACGGACGCCCACGTGGCCCAGCACTCCCCTTCCGGGCACAAGCCCAGAGGACGGAAAGCGGAGGCTCCAAGGGACGTCTGTACCCCACGTTCACAGCAGCATTATTTATAATAAATGAAAAAGGGGAGCGTCCCCCACTGTCCCTGCCCATTGATGGATACGTGCATAAGCAAATGTGGTCCGTGCACACTGTGGAACATTACTCAGCCTTTAAAAGGAAGGGAATGCCGACACCTGCTGCCACGCGCATGAACGTTGAGGACGCTCTGCCGAGGGAGACGAGCCAGTCCTAATGCAAACACCGCGTGATTCCTCTCAGCCGAGGCCCCTAGAGGAGTCAAAGTCACAGAGACAGAGAGTAGAAGGGAGGTGGTCAGGGTCTGGGGAAGGGGAAATGGGGAGTTTGTGTTTAGTGGAGACAGAGTTTCAGTCTTGAAAGATGAAAAAGATCTGTAGAGGGCTGATGGTGATGACTGCACAGTCCCGTGAATGTGCTTAATGCCACTTAAATGTGGTTAAGATGGAAACGAATGTGACAGAAAAGCAAGGGAAAGGAGAAGGAAAGGGGAAAGAGGAGGGAGAAGGTTAGAGGAAGGAAGGGAGAGAGGAAGAACAGGGGAGGGAAGGAGAGAAGCAAGAGGTCCTGGAACAAGACTTTGCCAAAGGTTCTTTGCTCAACCAGACTTCGGTGGCCTCCTAACCTCCTCCCAGGCCCATCTGTGCACGTCTTTGTCAGGTTCAGTTTTTGCAGAGAGCCGTGCTAAGTTGGTTTAGCCAGAGCCCTCCACCCTGAATATTTGATGAGGTTCCTGGTCCCCAGCATCCCCAGGATGTCTGATCGCCCAGGCCTGTCTTCAGCGAGAGCCCTGCGGGGTCTGCGGAGCCAGCATCCCCTTCCCGCACTGTGTTCCTCCTAGTCATTTTCCACCCCCGACCCCACCTGCTCCTCAGCCGCAAACCCCCACTGCCTGTGCTGTTCAGAGCTGAGCCTGTCTCCCTCCCCCACTGCAAGACCCCGTTGCAGTGGTCCCCACACCTGTCTCCAGGGTTCAGCACAACTTCTGAAACTTTCTAGTAAGTTTTCTTCAACAGACCTTAAAGGAGGTGGGTTTTGGGGTTAGGCTGCAGAGAAGGGGGAGCGGCATGGAGGAGGGTAGTTCCAGGGACAGGAATTGAGCTGAAATGTGAGGGGTGAGGGTGTGGCCTGAAAAGGGTCCGCCTGGCCTGAGTGGACAGTGTGGGATGCAGGGAGAAGCAGGCAGTGGGCATCCCGTGAGCCTCATGCCATGCCAAAGTGCGTCACTCTGAAAGACCCAAGTGAAAGTCAGTCCGATGGAACAGGGGCTTGGCAGTGACCAAGAGGAGTGGCCCATTAAGTCAAGGTCTTTCCTAGCTAAGGGGTGGAGCCGTGGGTCTCCACGGTCTGCTTGTATACCCTACAGGGATGGGGAGCTCACCACCTGTGCAGAGGCCATCCCATTGCTGGAGGCCCACCCCTGAGATGCCATCATGCTGCCTGCCCAGCCTTCCGGTGCCCCAGGGTGCCCAGGTGAAGCCCCCTTCCTCCCAGCATCCTCAAAACCTAGAGCCGTCCCTGGAAGACAGAGCCTGCCCAGGCCCCGCTGTCCCTGACTGATGACAGATACAGACGGGGTTTCCCACTTCCATGTCCTGCTGCCTCCTGGGTCCTGCTCCCAGGGGAGTGTCGTGGTGTGGAGTCAGCCGAGCCCTGACTGTGGGTTTGCCTGTTGCCCAGCTTAGTGGCCCAGAGCGAGGGTGCCTGGACTGGAGTCTAGCTCCCCCCTAACCAGCTGTGTGACCTTAACAAATCAGGCAGTGGCCTCTTGTCTCTGCCTCAGTTTCCTCAGCTGTAATCTGGGGGAACTGCAGCACCCCCAGGATCATTGTGGGAAATGGATGAGAGGGAGACACAGAAAGCCAGTCCTGAGTCCGCCCAGGATATAAGATCCCTTGTTGATGCCAGTGTGGATGGAAATGGTGCACATTTATGAAAGAGTGTATGAAAGTGCTCCCCAGGAATCAAAATAAAACCCGCTTCATTTGTGAAATAAAGTAAATGGGGCCTGAGCGCAGCCGTCCTTGAAAGACCACCCACAACGCTGATTGTACATCTTCAGTCCGGAGTTTATTGAGCATGAGACCAGGCCTGACTCCCCGCAGGGGCCAGGTTTTTGCTGGGACTCCATGCCTGCAGAGGCTCGACCTGATGCAGCCTGGCGGGGCGGGCGGGCACCAGACTGGACACCATTCAGTCCTCCTGATAGGGAACATGGAAGCCCAGGGTGCTCCCCAGGGGGAAGTGTGCAAAGAAGGTGCGGGCCATGTCCTCGATCTGGGGGTAGGCCCCCAGGGCCTGGAAGTGCTGCACGTAGTTCCAGAAGTCAGAGGTGGAGAAAGGCCAGTAGGGCATGGCCGGCAGCTCCGCGTAAGGGTCTGAAAGACACATGACACCTGTCTTGGGGACTGCCCCCACGGTCCTGCCTGGAGACACCGTCCTCGGAGGCTTCAAGGCAAGTGGATGGTTCCCAGCTGTGCCCACATGCTCACAGTGATTCAACCTTCCCAGAGTGGGGGCCTGAGCCCATCCCCTCTCATCAGTGGGGTGATGACCTAGGTCCTTGGGGATGCCTGGTCTGGGAGACAGAGGAAGAAGGGGAAGAGACGGAGCGGGGAGGCCTGTCCTGTTTGAGGAGGGAGTTGTATGGGGATGGTGTGGGGCACCGGCAGTCTCCTGCTGGGATTTCTGAAGGAAGCACAGACACCCCCGTCCACTACCCCCCACATAACCTGTCGTAAAGCTTGGGCAAGGGTGGCCCTGAAGATACTGGACTGAGTTAGGGCTCAGAGTTGGGAGGGCCTGGGGGCTGGAGCCCAGGTAGGAGGGTGAGAATGTCAGGGGTCATGGGGCCCTGGCTCCCCCTGCCCAGTGTGTTCCCTGGTGGCTGGAGGGCAGGGTCGCAGCTGGAAGGAGCTCAGAGACCCTCTGCTTGCACAGCTCCAAGCTGGCTCTCGAGGGCCATGTTTTCCATGCTCAGGCCTGAGCTGAGCCAGGGCCCCTGATGCGTCTGCTTGGGATAGGAAGCCACTGCCCTCCCCAGCAGTTTCTCCCCGCTGCACACCAGTTACTTATGCAAATGAAAGGAAAGAAATCGGAGAACGGTACCTCCTTCCTCCTGCACAGGCTTGGCCCCTGCAAAGGAAGAGAAGAGCTGTCACCCAGAAGGACCACCCAGGTGCCAGTTGGGCCCACCCCACACCAGCCGCAGGGCTCTGAGGTTTCCCAGCAGTCTGGAGATGTGTATGGAAGGGGAGAGAACAGGAGGGTTGTCGGGGGTCCTGGTGGCTGCCTCCCTCCAGAGCGGCCCCTCACCTGCGAGAGACCCCAGCAGGAGGCAGAGGGCCAGCCCCAGCACCATGCAGGCCTGCATCTTCCCGGTGCTTCCTGATCTGCGACTCAGGCTCACCTGCAGCAGGACGAACCCAGGAAGGGCGAGACCACCCATCTGTCAGGGCCGGCTTCCTCTACCAGCCCCAGTGGGGGCAGCCCTGGGGAAAATGGCATGGATTTAAAAAAAAAAAAATTCTTACGGTTTTCCTAGCAATTTCCATTTCAGTGGTTTCAAACCACTATTTGGAGGTGAAATCCCTGCCTCAATTGGCCTTAATTTGCACGACTTAAGAAATTGCTCACCCACCCCCCCCCAACCCTGCCTGGCCTCTCCAGAGCTTACCTTGTCTCTGCTCAGCCCCCGTGCTGCCTGGATGGGCTCTGCTGCCAGCTCAAGGGTCCTCTTTATAGAAGGGCTGTAGATGAGGAAGGACACGTCACCTGCCTCAACAGTCAAACTGAATATTTCATCCCCACCAGAGGATGTGGGCTCCTGTCGCCCTGCTGGCAGGCAGAATCAGAGTGTCAGCTTCTGGAAATCTGATCCGAAGATCCAACTGAGAGAAAAACATCTTGGCTAGGCCATTTCTGAAATTGTTAGGACTGAATTCAGCATTGGTACTTGAAACAAACCCAGTTTCCTCTCCACAAGGAGAGATCCTACGTCCAATACTGGGGCTGGCTGAGATTTCCTCCCCCGTGAGATGGAGCTGAATAATTCCAGCGCTCCTTCCACTTAAACCAGCCGGCAGGAGGAGCCCCAGGTCAGCAGGACCTGGCTGCAGGACGTCCATTGAGCAGAGTCACAGCAGGAAGTGTGGGGTCAAGATGGACTTCTGTCTCCAGGCGGGAGCTTCCCTGTGATCCGAAGTGTCAGTCTGCAGGTGGGCAGGAGGCTGTCCCCACCCTGGGACACCAGCAGCTGGCACCAAGGGTCTCTGCGGGTCAGGCCATTCTGACTACACAGCAGTCCCACTGACCACATCAGTTCCTGTGTTCACCTGTCTCTCCAGTAAGTACAGCTTTCTCCTGGTACTGCCCCTTGGGGTCCCACCACCCCACTGAATTCAGGGCCGAATTTGGTGTGGCAGTCTCCCCTGTCATTCCTGGTCACCCTGGGGGCTCTGCAAGGATTCTGGGAAACTCCTCACCCATGCGTCCCACGGTTCTGGAGTTCAGGGTCCCCAACTTCATCACAGTCTGCCCACATGCCCCCATCCAAATGATTAAGGACTTATTTTTTCCCGCACAATGCCATACATTTAACCAAAGATACCCAAAGGTTAATTTAATTCAGATTGTAAGGCAGCCACCCACGGATTTGATTTTGGGTTTCCTTTTCAGAAATCTGGAGCCTGTGGCTATAGGAGGCAATGGATTCTTACAGGGCAGTTGTATTGGGGGCCCCCAAGAGCACCCAGGTCAATGATTCACTAGGAAGATGCCCTAGGAGGACTCACGCCATTCCGCAGCACCACGCTGTGTCGACACATGTGAAATTTCCCCACAAGGGGAGCCCTTCAGAACCTCAGTGCCCAGGGCTGGTCGTGCAGCCCCCTCTGCCTGGTGCGTGTGCAGATCTCCGACCCCCAGGAGGAAGCAGGTGCTCAGCATAACCGATTGTTTGCACATAGGGCTTAGGGGCAGTGGCCCCTCTGAAATCTGGGTGCTGAGGCGAGCACCCAGGCCTGCTTGTCGCCCTTCCCTGCACAGCACAGAAGCTCTCTGGTTCCTTATCTGCCCCCTGAGCTGGGAATTTAAGCTCTGAGCTCATCATTTTCTTTTCCCAGATTCGACAGCACACTTTTCCAGCCACCAACCAAGCCCACGGTCCTTATTTCCACGGTGGCATCAGCTGCTTGGTCACCCAGAGTCCTGCCCTCTACCGGTCTGTTTTGCACTGGGTGGGCAGCAGTTCCGTGGGAAATGGAGCCACTGAAGTCTTCGATCTACTCAAGTCAGAGATCCAATTCCAGATTCCACCCTGAGCATTCCCATCCCTGGGCCCCTCTCCCAGCACCAATACTGTGTCCAGCCGGGTTGCGGGGAGTGTGGCCAGAGACAGAGTGAGCTTGCTACAGGAATGGACCTTCCACAACTGTGGGAGGCGCCGAGGAAGGGAGGGCCTGGGAGGGCAAGCCGGGAAACAGTCTGGGAGGCTCTGTCTGAAAATGCACGACCCAGCATCGGTGGTGGGCCCAGGACCTCCGTGTCCAGCAGGGAAGGTGGGAGCCAGATGCAGAGGGCAGGAGCGTGAGGGTGAGCCGGGCCCTGCTGCAGCCTCTGACCGTGATGGGGCTGCCAGAGAGGACGGACCCATCATCCTTCTGTTAATAACCACATGTCTGAAGATGATGTGAAAATATGCCTACGACGTTAGGAAAGATGGTATGATAGCATGTACCGTATCTTTATAATGACCGAATAAAAGACTATACGTGGAAAAAGTCCGGAAGTAGTAAGCAGTGATGGTGTTGGACGGTGGACCTATGGGCATATATATGTGGTTTTTCTTCATTCTGGGTATATGTATGTTGCTTAATTTATTATTTTTATGTAAGGAAAAAATATCTTAAAAAGAAACCACCCAGTACCACCAATAGCTGTGGGCTGCTGATCACTCGGGCCATCCTGGTCCATCTTGCCACTCCCACTGCCCCACCGCCACGCACTGTCCCGCTTCCTGGGTCCTGCAGGGACACTGTCCCTCGTTGGCCTGGACACAGCCTTCCCTGGCTGTACCCGGAGGTCCCCGGCTCCCCTGCGCTCTGGAGGGCGCCATCCTGGCCACTCACCCATCATTCCTTTCTCACCTGCTCTCTTGCAGCCCACCCGGAATGGCCTCTGTAGGGGTTTACACACCAAGGCGTGTATTGTTCTTGTTCAGTGACAGCCACTGGAGCAATGGTTCTCAAACTGTAAGAATCCCCCAGGGGTCCTGTTAAAATGCAGGTTTAATTCAACAGGTGGAGGGCCTTGGACTCTGTATCCCTAACCAGCTCCCAAGAGCTGAGGATACTACTGGTCCCCCAGCACACTTTGGGCAGCGAGGCACGGGCAGCGGTTCTCAGCCTGAGGGGGTGAGTCCCCGGGGGCCTGACATCAGATTCCTGTAGGGCTTGTTAAAATGCAGGTCTCTTTCTGGCCCCTCCCACTCAGAGTTCTGATTCAAGTGCTTCGGGGAGCTGAGAATCTGCATTTCCAATACGTCTCTAGGTGGTGCTGGGCAGGTCCAGGGCCACCATCTCAAGCAGTGGCTCTTAACCCTGGCGGCACATTGGGACCACCTGGGAGCTTTTGAATAGTCGGGATTTCCAGCCTCCTAATGTGAGATTCTGATTTAATGGGTCCAGGTCTCCGTAGTTTTGAAATTTCTCCAGGTGACTCTGCAGGGTCCCTGCTCCCCGGCCCCAGCTCCTGCCCCTGCTCCACACAGTCCCCACCCATCGAAGATGCATCGGAGGCCTCTGGAAGTCTCATCTGCCTGGGGCAAGAACATGCTCACATGCACAAGACGGTCTTGGGGGACACTGGTGGGTCCTAAGACAACCAGGCAGAGCTGGGCTGCGGGTGCCGCTGGTAGTGCAGAGATCGGGCGGTCTCTGGTGCCCCCTGCTGTCCAGCTTGGGAACACCAAGCCTGGGCTATTGCGGGTGTCACTGAGCCAGGGTTGCCCAGGCCTGTGCCCAGCCCACCTGTTTCCTGGAGGAACAGGCCAAGCACAGACTCTTGTTCGTGATTTAAAGTCCTAAAGACACAGTTCACCTGGACATGGGCTCCGGACGGCTGTGCCTCCTCCGTGTTCCTCCCTGTCCCCTTGTCTGGGTCTTCACTGAATGCCACAGACTGGGCATTTATAAAGGACAGGGGTTTGTTCAGCTCACGCTTCCGGAGGCTGGAGAGTCCGAGCCTGGGCAGCCACCTCGCGGGAGGGCCTCGGGCTGCTCCACAGCATGGCTGAGAATCAGAGGGGCCCCGCGGCGAGAGGAAGCCGAGCTTGCCTTTGTAACAGCCGTGCTCCCGAGAGGGTCCACCCGCTCCCGACAGGCAGAGGCACCAGCCCCTCTTCACGGACAGACCCCTCTCAAAGGCCCCATCACGACACTGCCATCATGGTGACCAGACTTGGGCCGTGTTCTGGAGCAGACAGACTATGTTCAAACCACCCTCCCCTCGGCTGCCAGGGAAGCTTCTGGAAAGTCCACGCTGCTCCCACATCTGGCCTCAGAGCCCAGGCTCCTGCTGGTGACTCACTTCCCAGGTCCTCTCTCGCCAGCCCGCCATCAGGGCCCTAGGAACGTGCCCCCTGCTTCGGCACTGGGGCTCTGCTCGCTGCCTGGAACCTGTCCACCCCTCCCAGAGCCCAGGACCCTCAGACAGCCTCCTCGGCAGCCCACACCAGCCCCCATCCCTCTGTCCTGTGTTCTCATTGTCCTCAGTGCCAGCAGGTGACACAGCCTCCTCGCAGCCCATCCCAGCCCCTGTCACCCTGTCCTGTGTCCTTGGCATCCTCGGTCTCAGTGGGGGACGTGGCCTCCTCCTCACAGCCCACCCAGCCCCCCTATCCCCCAGCTGGTGTCCTCGGTGTCCTCGGTCTCAGCAAAGATGTGGCCTCCTGCCTGGCTGTGTCCTGCCTGCCTCCTCTCCGAGCCTATGTGAGTGCCTAGTCCAGGTCCACCCAACCAGTCAGTGTCAGAGTCCATCGTGCCTGCAGGCCGGCCACCCTGCTGTCCTCGCTGAGCCACAGGGAACGTGGCCCTCCCCACCCTCACTGCCCACTTGCTTCTCAGCTGCTGTCTTCTGCCCCCTCCGTAAACCCGAGGACCGAGCCCAAATACCCAAGGAGTGAGGATAACGGCGCCCTCTGACAGTCACCTACGTGAGTTCCCAACTCCACCGGTGCCGATTGTCCTTGTTATTTTAATAAAATAACTAAATGTCTAGAATTCTAATGAACATGAAAAGAAAGAGCTTTTTGGATTAAAACTAAGTTGACTTGGAGAGGCCTACTTACAGTGAAAGTCACTAAAAACTGTCCAATTAGATGTGGGTGTGAGGGCTTTAAAAAATTAGAACCAAAGTAGTGAAAATCCAGCCAGACCTGACTTCAGATTGCAGATCACGGACATCCGAAGGCTTCATTCTCAGGAACCCAAGCTGGGAATGAGGAGGAGGCATGGCGGAGGTGCATTCCAGGGGCGCTGTTCTTACCAGATTCTGCACGGCTGGGCCTCCTGGGGTACCATGCAGGGCAGGAGATGGTCAGAGAAAAGCCCCCCACCGTGTCACAAGACTGTCCTGTAAAGATGGCAGATTTGAAAGCTAAATTGTTTAAGGCCCATTTGGTTCTTCTTTTTAAAAAAGATATAATTCCTTCCTTTAACCAACTCAGAATTCCTGACTAGTCCCCAGTTCAGGGCCTGAGGGGCTTCTTCTGAAACAAAGGGGAACCTGGCCTGGGGTCAAGTGGGGCTGGGGCTGTGAGGGGCCTTTGGGACCCTAGTTGTCCTGAAAAAAATATGGGATGCCATGTTAGATGCAAATTTCAAATAATCAATGAATACTTTTTAAAGTATAAGTGTGTCCCAAATATTGCCAGGGACATATTTATACTGGTAAGTATCCTTGTTTAACTGAAATTCCGATTTTACCTGTTTTTCTTTCTTTTTCTTTCTTTCTTTTTTTTTTTTTTTTTTGCCAAATCTGGCAACCCTGTGCAGGACAGAAGCATGTGGACCTGCCTGACCTCTGGCTCCATGCCCAGGTCTGGCCAAAAGCCAAGGCTTTGAGCACAGGCTGGCAGGGAGAAGGGGCTCCAGGCTCCTGACCACCCACGTGGCCCCAGCCCTGGGGGCAAGGCAGGCAGCTCCCCATGCCCACAAGGGCCTTTTCTGAGATGCTTCCTCCTGGAACTCTAGGGTCATGGTCATTACACAATGTGAGCAGATGGGCTGCAGCCCTGAACCTCCCTGTCAGCTGAGGGACTCATGGTCCAGGGACTCATGGCTGTCTGGAACTCGCCTGGGCTGGGCTCATCACAGAGAGAAGCTGATAGAGCCAGAGAGGCAGGCAGGGCAGAGCCTCCTTCTCTCAAGCTTGGAGCCAGGGGTGGGGACACAGGGCCGAGGGAGCCCTCCCATGACTCGGGGAGAGAAGCACCAGCTTTCCAGGTGGGCTGTAACAAGTGCCTGAATCCCATGACAGGACCCACCCTCCACGTGCCATGACATAGGCACCTGAGGGCCTGGCGCTTCTCAGTGGAAACATCACCTGAGAGGCCAGCCAGGGCCCCAGTGCCTTGAAGCAGGAAGGATCTCCATGGGCACCAGGCTGGGCTGGGGTGGCCTGGCCTGACTGCGTGGGAGGAAGGGGACCCGGGAAAGGGAAGGGCCCACGGCCCCCACAGCCTTGGAGCAACAGAAGGCGGGAGGTGCGCGCTCATCTTCCTCTTTCCAGAGGACCCAGAGCCTCCAACAGCCACACCCGAACACTGCATCAACATTTAGCCAGTGTTGTCTTATCCTGAAGAATGTGTGTGTGCGTGTGTGTGTGTGTGTGCATGTCCACGTGTGGTTTGGTGTGTGTATGTCTGTGCACACGTGTGTGCATGTGTATTTGTGTTTGTGTGCTTGGATGCATGTGTGGAATGTGGTGTGGCATGTGCATGGGTGTATGTCTGTGTGTGTGGGCCTGTTTGGTGGCTGTGTGCTGTCTTGAGGGTGGGAGTTATTAGGGGTGTAGCATGCATGTGTGTATGTCTGTGTATTGTGTGTGTGGGGGCTGTGTGGTATGCCGTATGTGGGGTGAGTGCTTGGTTCTGTGCTGGTGGGGTGTGTGTTAGGGTGTGTGGTACTTTTTCTGTCTGTGTGCGTGTGTGTGGTGTGTGCTATGCAGATGGGTGTGGGATGTGGGGAGGTGGGGTGTGTGTGTGCATGTATTAATGGTCGTGCTATGTTGTGTGTGTCCCGATGATGCATCATTAATGGTGTATATTCTGGGTGTGTATGTGTGGCCATGTGGTGTGTGGCAATATGTGTGTGGTGTGTGTGTGTGTATCGTATTATTAGATGCGTCACATATGTAGCATGTCATGCATGTGGAGATAATGGCATGTGTATTAATGTAGCATGTATGTGTGTGGAGTAATGTGCCCATGTATATGGGGTGTGTGGTACTTAATGGCAGCCTGGGTATGTCGTGCATGTGTGTGATGTATGCATGTAGAGGGGTGTACAAGCATGTGTGTATTGGTGTAATGCATGTGTGTGTCCTGTATATTAATGGTAGTGTGTATGTATGTGGGATGTGTCTGTGTGCATGTGTTATAGAGATTATTAATGGCATGTCATGTGTGATGTGTGCATGTATGTGGGGGTGTGTGGCATGTATGTGTTATGTGTGTGGCTGTGGTTGTTGCACCAAGCAACCTATCTGAGGTAGCTCAGAGCGAGGTAGAGATGGGCTGCACGGAGCAAGACAGAGAGGAAGAGCAGGGGTGGAGGCCGGGTCTTGGTGCTGCTGCTTGAACCCAGCGGGAGCATGTCCCGGGACTTCTGATCGTCAGCCTAGAAGGAGGTGTGTGTATCCACTCCACTGTCTCCCATCTCCATTGGCTGGGGGTTGCCCCGTGGGATAAACTGCCCCACTTCAGGTTTGGGGTGCTCACTGGGCTCCTGCAGGCTTCCAGAGCAGTGATCTCATAGAAGTCAGGGAGGAAGCAGGAAGTAGGAGCAGGGGCTGCAGGTGAGGTGAGGACTGTGCCACAGGGCAGGTGAGGCCTGGGCGGAGCGTGTTGCTGCAGCTGAGGCTGGAGTCAGAAGGACCATGAGGAGTGAGGTGGACGAGGAGTTACCCCTGTCCGTGCATCCCTCAGTCCTCCTGACATACAGGTCTCTGAGGACACACGGGCCAGCTCCAACAGGGACCTAGAGCCAAGCCAAAGATAGAACACAAGAGATCTGCCTGCCAGAAGGCACAGCGTGACCCTCGGAAGGCCATGAGTTACCTCCGTGTTTGATCAAATAGGCAGATACTTGCTTTAGGTGACCTGTCCCTGGAGGGAGATCTCTTCCCACCACAGCATCACCTCTTGGTGAGAAAGGTCTGCACCATTCCAGCTCATGTCCCCAGCAGCTGCTTGGTGCCACACCCCTTCAAAGACTGTCCCCTGAAGTCCTCGGCTCCCAGAAGGGTCAGCGCTGTTCTTATCATCCGCATCTCCCTGGAGAGGAAACAGGCTCTGCAAGGGAAGGCACCTGCCCAGAGTGCACAACAAAGGCTGGAGAGGGATAATGAGCCCAGTCTCAGGGCGGCCCCAGCAGGTAAGGGTCAGATCACCCTCCCTGGCTCTTCCAAGGCACTCCAGGTGTGCCCCTCTGTCACCTGTACAGAGGCCCACTGAGAAGGCCTGGGCGGGGCCCAGGGACTGAGGGTCGCTGATGTCTCCAGAGGCCTCCCGGATGGAACTGTGCGGCCCGTGCTGTAAGGCCAACCCTGCGAGTGCTGCTGCTTCCTCACTGCGGTGCAGGGGTCTGGGGCTCCATTCGTCCAGGTGTCTGTCCATAAGAATGCCCGGGGGCTCTCTAAGCCACGGTTCTCGAAGACGAACAGTGACAAGACAACTGCAGCAGCTTATCAGGGGTACTTGATTCTAAATTTGCTCACACTCTGGGTCCTCGACCACGGGGCCAGGATGCCTGTTTCCAGGAAGAGGAGAAGGCAGAGGAGCCCGTAAAGACTCGGTTGGAAGGGAAGGGAGGTGCTCTCATCCCAGCTGCTTGCCTCCTTCACAGCTGGCCAAGCACAAGGCCGAGGCTCATGGGCAGCACTTGGGGTGAGACCATCCACCCTGGACATTTAGCAAATGGGCATTTGGGTTCTCCAAAAAAGAAGAAATTCCTATCGCACAACCCATATGCATTTGTCCAAGACAAACTTTTCTCCCTGCGTTAGTTTACCACCTGGAAAAAGATTCCCGAGGAACACAGGTGAGGAAGGGCTAGTTCCAGACCCAGCCCGGAAGGACACCGTCATCCTCTGTCACTGGACATGTGTCCCCTGCCCATCCCCACAGTCGCCCTGTGTGCCCACTGGCTCTTGCCATCCCCTCCTGAACCTGCCGATATGGGTCTCAGTCCACAGCAGGATGCCTGGAGACACAGAAAACCAGAGTGTACAGGGGAGGTGGCCCCCGCCTGGTGACAGACATCTCAACCTTTGGAGAGAGCTCAGTGGACTCGCAGTCAGCTGACACCTGGGCCGATTGAGACCTCCACCCCTCCCTGTCTCCCCTGGGAGACTCTTGGTAAGGTCTTTCCAGCTTCTGATTATCTGGGCTTTCAGGAAACAGAAAGTCCGGAACAGGGACGGAAGTGCACCAGCACACCAGAACCAGGAGGGGGCAGCCCTGGGCAGGCAGCCTCTGCCCAAGGCCACAGATCCCAGTGGGTGGGCGGGTGAGGTGGGGAGGCGGGACTGCAAGCTCCCTGGGGCACTTGTGGTGCTGCGCTGCCTGCAGGTAAGGGGTGAGGGTCCAGGTGTCCTATCCAGGTCTGTTGCTCAGCTCCTGGGGCCGTGCACTGACTGGTCCCGCCTTGCAGATGAGAATGGAGGCTCAGAGGGGTGAAAACCTGATGGACGAGAGCTCTGGAGGTCCCCCCCACCCCCAGCTAGGTCCCTCCTCTGGGAGAGGCACTCTCCAACTTTGACCCCAGCCCCTCAAACCCAGTCCTCCCAAGCCATTTTCCCACTGGGGTAACTCAGCCAGACTCAAAGAAGTGCTCTAAACCATTTCCAGTTCAGGATCTTGGAGTGCCCTGATTTCTTGTGAGATCTCAGGCCAGCTCCTGGGGTCTGGCAAGCAGGTGACAAATGGCCAGGCTCACTCCACCCAGGCTGCATCACTCCTGCCCACCCAGAGCCCACATCCTGGAAAACCGCATCTGTCTCCACCTCTGGCCAGATCCTTCCCAGCGACTGCCACTTCAGTCCCTGAGTTGTGTTTAGGCCACAAGTGTCTCATGTGAGAGCATCTTGGCTTCTGGCTCTGCCTCTTACTAGCTGTGGGACCCTGGGCAAGTTACTTAACACTTCTGTGCCTCAGTTTCCCCATCTGTTAAATGTTGGTGACCCTGGGTTGTGAAGGAAACTGAAGAGGAGGGGTCCCTGGCACACAGGAAGCCCTCAACAAAGATTAGCCTTGTTGTTGTCAGAGCTCACCATCTGCAGCTCATATCACCACCTCCCAGGCAGTGACACACGAGGCCCTGCAGTGGCCAATGGAGATTGGGACTCAGGGGTTCTTCCCAGCCCTGTGATGCTTCTGAGAGGAATCACTGCCACCTCTCAGAGGCCTGGGACACTTCCATGGGTCACAGCTCAGGGCCTGCCCCTAGCTAGGGTGGGTAGAAGGACTTGTGCTCTGGTGGGGTGGGGTGTGAGCCTCGAGGAGGGGGTGCTCAGAAGGATCCTTGCAGGGAGAATTGCGACGGTTCTTCCACCCCACCAAGAAGACACGTGAGAGGCACCAGGCAGATGTGCAGGGAGGTAGGGGCTGAGCCTCCTAGGCTGGCTCACACCCCAGGCTTGGAAGGGATCCCTGCCGGTGAGTCTGGCCCCGGCTGTGACAGGCTGTGTGACTGGGTAGGACACTCACCATCTCCGTACCTCAGCTTCCGTATCTGAGAAGAGTAAAATGATAGGATTGTGTCTAGGAAGCTCCTGGCATGTGGTGTCAGCTCTCAGTGATATCCACAAGGTTCAAGGTACAAGTCTGCATTTAGGGAGGACGGGGGAAACACCGTGGCAGGATCGGGGTTAGAAAGCACTGGCGTTAGACAGCATCGGCTGAGACAGCATTGGGGTTAGACAGGCGTTCTGTTCATGAAACAAAACAGGAGGCCACAATGAAAGCTGCATTCTGAAACAAGGAACATTACTGGCAATTGAAAATGCAATAATCTAAATTTTAAAAGTTAGCAGAAAGGTAAGAAGATAAAAGTTTCTTGTAAAATAGAACAAAAAGACAAAAATATGGAAAATTGCTGAGACAAGTAGAAACATTAGAGGCTCAACTCAGCAGAACCAATGTCCACAGCAATCATGGAAATACAGCAAGACTCCTCCCGGTGAAGGAGAAGAGCATCTCTGATGACCAGACTCACTCTCTGCCCTTTTCCTCTCTTCCTTTTTCTCTTGTTCTGTCTCTGAAGTCAGAACCCTCACTCTGGGAGAGGCCAGCAGAGGAAAAAACCCACAAGAAGGCACAGCTTTGGACATTTCAGGACACTGGAAACCGAATAAAACTTACAGGTGTCCAACCTGCAAGGACAGTTCGCATAAAAAGGGCAGGAACTCAAAAGGCATCGGATCCCTTTATGGTCACACTGGAAGCTGGAACATATGGCAAGATGCCCTGAGTTGAGTACTTCAGGAAAAATCTAGAATATCACACCTAAAAAGTGGATTGAAAAGGGTATTTTCAGACCGACCAGGACTCAACATTTTATTTCCCATGTTCTCTTTCTTAAGACTCTACTAGAACTGTATTTGGGTGACATAGTGTACAGAGAAACTATGGGATACAGAAAACAGGTTGCACAACTCAGAAGAGAAGTGAAGAAAGTCTCTCAGACTAGCAGGTGCAACTCGGGTCCAGAGAATCAAGACTCCAGAGGAAGGGGCAAAGGTCCAAAGAGGGAAACTGCCAGGAGAAAAGGAAAATGGAAACAATGGATTGTCTGGTGTATTTCAGCATTTGAAAATGTATTGCTGGCATTTGAGACTTGTGTTAGAACATTTGGAATATAAATAGGCACATCGAAAGCTAACTTTTTGTTTTTAAATAAAAGCAAGGCAATAACTAACTCCAGGAAAATAAAAATGTGCAGAGAAAGAAATACCATTAGAATGCACTACCTAGCTCAGTGTTACATTTTACTTACATGATCATGATCCCATGAGGCATGAATATTGATTTAACCCAAACCATGATATGGCTATATTGGGAAGAAGAGGAAAGGAAAATTAGTGTGAGACAGCAACAATTCAACAGATAAGGTCTAAGATGACAAAGAGAGAGCGGTACACTATTTACCTGTTTCAGAGTAACAAATTACTCCCAAAATACATTGGCTCAAGGTAACAGACCCCAAATCACAAATGCTTATTATTTCATGAGTGGGTCAGGAATCCAGGCACAGGACCGCTGGGTCTTCGGACTTGGTGCAAGTTATCGACTGGAGACAGTCACCTGAAGGCCCGACTGGGGAAAAATCCACTTCACTCACACGCCTGTTACCAGGATTCAGATCCCTAATGCCTGGTGGCCTCCTTGCCACATGGTCTCTCCATAGGGCAGCCCCTGTGGGGTCCACTACCTCTCCAGAGTGAGGGTTCTGACTTCAGACAGAGACAAGAGAGGGAGAGCAAGACGGAAGTATTTTTGTAACCCATTACATTTGCCATACTCCGCACAATTGAGCCATCATGAGGCCCTGCCCTCACTCAAGGGGAGAGAATTACACAAGGGTGTGAACACCAGGAGCCAGAGGTCAGTGGGGACCATTGCAGAGGCTCCCTTCACTGGAGATGTGTGTTCGTCAGGGTTTTCCAGAGAAACAGAACCAACAGAATATCAATAGGAGATGTGTGTGTGTAGAGAGAGAGAGACTTATTTAAGGAACTAATCCATGCAATCATGGAGGCTGGCAAACTCAAAGTCCATAGAGCAGCAGCAGACTGGAGACCCAGAGATGAGTTGATGTTGCCATCTTGGGTCTAAAGACTGTTTGGAGGCAGAATTCCTTCTCTGGGGAAAGTCAGTCTTTTCTCTGAAAGCCTTCAAGTAATTGGATGAGGGCCACTCCCATTATAAAGAGAGATCTGTTTTAATCAGTCAACTGATGTAAATGTTAATCTCTTTTCTTCTTCTTTTTTTTTTTTAAGACAGACTCTTGCTCTGTTGCCCAGGCTGGAGTGCAGTGGTGTGATCTCAGCTCGCTGCAACCTCTGACTCCCTGATTCAAGAGATTCTCCTGCCTCAGCCTCCTGAGTAGCTGGGATTACAGGCATGTGCCACCACGCCCAGTTAATTTTTGTATTTTTAGTAGAGATGGAGTTTGACCATGTTGGCCAGGCTGGTTTCCATCTCCTGACCTCACGATCTGACCTCCTCAGCCTCCCAAAGTGCTGGGATTACAGGCGTGAGCCACCACACCTGGCCAATCTCATTTTTAAAATGCCTTCGCATTGATATCTAGACTGGAGTTTGGCCAAACAACTGGGTACCACAGACTTGCCCAGTTGACACATAAAATTCATGCCAATAAAGCTGCTCTTTGGAAATACTGCATGTAGGTGAAGACTAGGAGAACAGCTGGCAGAGGTGGGAGTGGGTGCTTGGGCATTGTGGAGGGTGGGACCGCAACACAGATCCCGTGCTGTAGGTGCAGAGGGCTGGGGGCTGAGTGGGCACAGATGAGCCAGTGAGGCCCTGGGCTCAGGAAGTGCAGGGTGAGGCTGAGATTCCTCTGTATGCCCAGCCCCCACTGGATGTGATGCCCCAGATACCAGCAGGAGGAAAAGTGTTTGAACAGCGGGAGTCACTGTGTGGAAGGGGAGAAGGGGGTCCCATCCTGAGGGAAACTGGAAGACATGACCCAAAGCCACGGGCCAAGCCTGAGCCCACAGCAATGTGAACGGTGCAGTAACCACCGTCTAGGTTGCAGGGCAGCTGGGGAGGCCAGAGAACTTCCTCCTGTGCCAGGGAAGGGGTCTGGCCAGCAACAGACCCCATGGGATGGTGGCATCTCCTCCCACAAATTCAAGCAGCCGGTGGTGTTTATGAGGCTTACAGGCAGGCCAGGGGCTCCAGAACCCTGCCATGCCAAGGCTCCTAATTGCGGGAGGGAGACCCAGGCTGGGCCAATTCTGTGCAGCCTGCAATAGATCCATTGTTCACCCCTATTCACCGCCACATAAAAGCCGAATTTATGGGAACCAGGGCTCAGTGTGTTTCTCAGCCTGGCTGAGGCATCCGGGCGGTGTGGCCCCGTCATGCTGCCGTTGGGGGCCCCCCGGGCTCTGCAGCCTTTGAGGGTCTCTGCTGGGAGTCGGGCACCAGCCCATCGCCCTCCTCCCTCTAACTTTTTGGCTCTCCCCTCCCTGATGTTGTTGGAAACGGGGAGATAAAGGAGCAGGTTGCCTGTTTCACTTCTGGCTGCTTGTCCTAGATTCGTTGATTCATCCCAGAAGCAGGTATTGTGAGCCCACAGGGTGGGGAGTCAGAGACGCTTGCTGGGCCAATAACCGCATCTCGGAATTAAAGGGATGGAGATGCCTTTGAAATGTGTGCTGAATCACTCTGGATGGCTGGGAGGCAGCTCTCCAGCCCACTGGCCTTGAAGGCAGAAGCTTGACCCCTGCTCTGCTCCCAGGGAGATGCCAGCCACTCACCTCACAGCCGGGTCAAATGATCGTACACACTGCAAAAGGATATATATATATATATATATATATAAAAATGAAAAAAAGACAATTGCCTCTCATTTCCCCTCCAGGTCCCCTCTCTGAGCAAATGCTCAGTGCTAATGGCCCAGTGTGGACAGATCCTGTCCCCTTCCCCCCTGGGCCGGGCTGAGCACTGCAGGCAGATCAGACCACACACATTCATCCACGGCTGCATTTTCTCATTCAAGGATACATTCTGGACATCTGCCAGGTCAATATCTATTAGACTCATCCACTCTTTCTTAGGAAAAAAATTGGGATGGGTTTGGTCATCATTGTGGACAGAGCTCCCGTATGAGGCCCCAACAGACTGGATCAAACCAAAATGAAGGCACTCATGCTCAACGCCACATAATGAAACTGAAACTTTAAAGAAGCAGACAGGTCCCAAGCAGACCAGTACTTCCTGAAAACAGGAGAGTCCAGTCTACCTGAGTCAGCGTGATATGTACGTCTCCTCTGCTCTACCCGTTACACAAAAAGCCGTCGCCGTCTGCCTCTTGCTCTGATTCTTTGTTCCCACCTTACAAAACCTGCTGTTCTGCCATTGCCCCGTGGGAGCTCTCATTCTGTTTTGTAGAAGGGAGGCTGCCCCGATTCATGAACAGTGAATAAAAGCCAATTCGATCTATAAGCAGATGTGTTGTCATTTTGTCTTCTGACATTTCTGACAGCTGATAAACCTTAGTACAGGGTTTCTCGGCCTCAGCACTGTAGACACTTGAGGTGAAACAAGTCTCTGTGGTGGGGCCGTCCTGTGCCCTGCGGGGCGTTCGGCAGCATCTCCCGTCTCCGCCCACGATGTTCAGGAGCACTCTCCGGTCTAGACAACCCAAATGGTCTCCAGACATCGTTGCACCCCCGTGGGGCCCTGCTCAATTGTGTGCACACACCCACATGCATTGGGCGAGTCTCTGCAGATGCGTGCCCAGGTTTCCAGGACCCTGCGGTTCTAAGCAGTGAATCTCCTGGGGATGAGTGCCCAGGTTTCCAGGACCTCGCACCTCTAAGCGGCGAATCTCTGCAGTGTGTGCCCAGGTTACTTCCAGGACCTCGCAGCTCTAAGCGACGATGCTGGAAACATCTTGAAATATACCTGACATTCATGATTTTACTTTCATACAATTGATCCCTCCCAGTGAACCTGCTGTGGAAAGGCAGACTTACCTTTTCACCATGCCTAAGCTGCAGGACTTGTGCAAAGCTGTCCCCGTGATCTGGAAAGCCCAGCAGTGTGTTCACAGTCACGTGCTTTGATAGATTTTTGCAAAACAAATCAAATAAAACCAAACCTTGATGTTTTCAGGCAACCAGTTAAGCCCATTGTCTTTGCTTTGCCTGCCCTGGCATGGCTGTGTGGTGGGCTGGCTGCGTGGGGCTCTTTACTGCGGGTTTGGTGGAACATCTTTATGAGGTTTGCAATCACTTCTGGGCAGAGCCAAGCCACTGTAAGCTGTCCCAGGTCCCGCCCACCATGCTGGTTGGCTGGGGACGGTGACATGAAGGAGCAGGCCTGAGGTCACATCACCAATGAAAGTGTTCCGCAGCTCACGGTACCAGAAGTGTGAGCACAAGGAGGGCAGACCGTGCACACAGGGAGCCGGAAGTGACTCCGGAAAAGGGTCTGCAGTGGAGGGAGGGTGCAGTTCTTATCAGTGCATTAGCAAAAGGCAGTCGTCTTCTGCCACAGGCCAGTTGCACAATTAGAAACGCACCACACGCTTTTCCCCACCTTTTCAAAAAATAAGAAATGGGGAAAATAGAATCCCTGTGTTTGTAGAACAGAAACCTGCAGTGACATGGCAAAGTCCAGGACACCTGAATGTGGGGTACATGTCACACGCGGCTCCCCCCACAGTACCACATCCTGACACATCTTGGCCTGAATAGGTCTGGGGCATCCAGACACAAGAGAAGCAAAGTTCCTAGAGTGATGTGAGGTCGCTGATCAGCCACACGACGCATAGCCCATCAGAGAAACTCTGAGGCTTCTTGAAGAGGTGTTCAGCCGAGCCCCGCACTTCTACCTCCGGGATATTCCCCAACCTGGTCGGCTCACGGCCCTCCTGCTGCCACCCCATCCCATGCCCACCCTGGGAACACCCCAGATCAGTTTACCCAGCAGCCGCGGAGTGACACTTAGACACTCCTGCCCTTCCCCAAACCCCTGCGGGGCTTCTCATGGGGCTTCTGATGGCCCGGGACAAAACCCCGAACCTCAGCCCTGCCAGCCTCTAGGGCCTTCCTCGTCTTCCCTCAGTCCCTCAGCATCAGGGTCCCCAGGCTTTGTCCAGCAGTTCCCTCTGCCAGACACTCCTCTGCCTGCCCCTGCCTGATGCCTGCCTGCCCGATATCTCAGCTCGAGCATCAGAAACCTAGGGGTAGTTTCATCAGGTCTGCTGGCTCTGCTTGGCGTTTTACTTTTATTTATATTTATTATTAGTAGTAGTATTTTTAGATAGAGTCTCACTCTATTGCCCAGGCTGGAGTGCAGTGGCGCAGTCTTAACTCACTGCAACCTCCGCCTCCCAGGTTCAAGCGATTCTCCTGCCTCAGCCTCCCCAGCAGCTGGGGTTACAGGCATGCACCATCACACCCAGTTGATTTTTGTATTTTTTAGTACAGATGGGGTTTCGTCATATTGGACAGGCTGGTCTCAAACTCCTGACCTCAGGTGATCTACCCCCCTTGGCCTCCCAAAGTGCTGGAATTATAGGCGTGAGCCACCATGCCCAGCCTCTGCTTGCTTTTGGTCACTGGATTTTGTTTTGTTTTGTTTTTTTCTTCCCTTTTCCATAAATCTGAAGACCACAGTAGTTGAAGGTCACACCACTGGGCACTGAAACTCACCCTTCATTGGCCACTTTAGAAATAAATTTCATCGGGCACCATGGTAACGGTTGCTTCTGCTTTTTTTCAGGAACGTGGGCCAGCTCCTGTTCAGTTCAAGTCAGGTGAGACCACTGACCCTTCCACTGTGCAGACACCATGGACAGCTGCGAAAGTGCAGTGTTCACCAAGGAGCCCTGCCTCCCACCCAGGCTCCGGCCACCTGCTGCACTGCCTGATGGTCCTGTGCAGCCTTGTGGTCCTGTGCGGCCTCATGGCCCTGTACCACCTTGTGGTCCTGTGTGGCCTTGTGGTCCTGTGTGGCCTTGTGGCCCTGTACCAGCTCGTGGTCCTGTGCGGCCTCGTGGTCCTATGCTGTCAGCTCACAGCTTGTCTCTAGTTCCCTATGTTCACATTTGTCCACCATCTGACCCCCAACTAGAGTGTCTGCTTCTGGAGCAGGACCAGGTCTGGCTTGTCCCTCACTGTGTCTCCATGTTTGACCTGTCACCTGGCTCACCCCAGAGACCAGGGGGCAGGGTGGAGTGAGTGGATGGATTGCAGCAGGGATGGTGGCCTGAGTGGACCCAGGGTGACGGGATGCAGGAGCAGCAGGCAACATTGGCACGGGCCTGGCAGGTGTGGTGAGGCATTGCTCTGGGGCGTCCTTGGCCTTGCCACCTCCTGGGCACCTTGACATGGGCCTCTGGCCCCCATGGTGTGACGTCATCCCTGCGTGAGAGAGGAAGGTCGTGACCCAGGCACCACTGCCAGGCTTCTTAGGAGGCTGGACCCTCAGGCACCACGAGGACACAGGAGCTGCGACCCATGGGCCTTGTGGGAACTTGAGTACCAGCCGTCTCTGCTGCCTGTGTGCACATCAGAGGGAGGGGTCCCTTCACCCTTGCCCCCTGAAAACCACCTTAGTGCTGCCAAGGAATGCATCTGAATTCATGTCCCAGGCTGCCACTGCAAAGGCCTGCAGGCTGGGCGGCTTAGCCTCACAGTTCTGGGGGCTGCAAGTCTGGGATCAAGGTGTGGGCAGGGCTGGCTCCTTCTGCGGCTGTGGGAAGCACCTGTCCCAGGTCCCTCTCCTTGGCTTATAGACGGCTGTCTTCTCCCTTTGTCTCTTCACATCGTCTTCCCTCAGTGCTTTCCTCGTATCCAAAAAGGGGACATTTGGATTAGGGTTCACCCCAATGACCTCATCTTAACCTCATTACCTGTGTAAAGATCCCATCTCCAAACAAGGTCACTAGGTGAAGCGCTGGGGATTAGAACTTCAGCATGTGAATTTTGGGGACACAAATCAGCCCAGAAAACAGCATCCACCCCGCCTTGCGAGCTGCAGAGTAACAGGCTCCCGTGTCTGAAGGCCCGGTGCTTTATCTCCCTTGCCTCATGGGATTTGACTCCTGTGATCACAGCCCCGAGATCCGCGTCCTAATCTCTGGACCCTGTGAATGCCACTTTCGACGGCAAAGGGGACTTTGCAGATGTGATTGTATTAAGGATTTTGAGACGGGAGGTGACCCTGGATTACCTGGGTGGGCTCTGGATGCCATCATGGGTGTTCCCATAGCAGAGAGCCAGAGGGAGAGCGGACACACAGGAGGCCACACGCTGCAGAGGCCAGGGTCGGGGCGATGCGGCCACAAGCCAAGGACTGGCCACCTCCTGACCCTGGAGGAGGCAGAAAGGACTCTCCCTGGAGCCTCTGGGGCGAGAGTGGCCCTGCAGGCACCGTACTCAGCCTGCTGGTCTGGAGGGCATGGGGAGGAGGACAAAGAGCGTGGGTAACTATTAGTAACGTTAGTGATAATATTGGCATTACTATTTTGGCATTATTATATGTATGTTGTGGGACAATGCAATTTTAAAATTATGTTAACGTTGTTAGGAACCAAGATTTTCCACAAAGGATGAAAGAGATGCTGGCATAGAAGGACATACATGTCATCAACCATTTGGATCGGAAATACCAAGATGAACTCACGACTTAGCGGGGACAGGCAGTGTCTCAGGGCAGGTGGAGGGAGGCAGGCGGCAGCACCCGGAGTCCTCTGCCTGCGGCTCCTTCCCAGAAGGGCCTCCCAGCCAATACTCCCCGAGCACCTGCTCTGTGCCAGCCCT
Organism: Papio anubis; assembly: GCF_008728515.1. NCBI lineage: Eukaryota > Metazoa > Chordata > Mammalia > Primates > Cercopithecidae > Papio > Papio anubis. Next base: position 124,078,059 of record NC_044985.1, read on the forward strand.
GGCTTCCGGAACCACTCTGGACTCACATGGAGGTGCCTGTGAATGGTGCTGCCCGTCTCTCAATGTCCCCAGGCTCCTGCTGGACCGATGGACCTCCTCCCACACTCCAGGGCCTCACCATGATGAGACCCAGCCGCCTCCTCCTCCAGCCACCTCCTCCCCTCCCTGCTCCCCTCCTGTGCTGGGCTGGTGCCTGCCTCAGCTCCAGAATCGGCTGCTTCTCTCCCAAGAATCACCCTCCCCACCCTCCTGTCCATTCACACCACATCCATCGTGCCAGGCCCAGAGAAATCCTTCCTCTGCCAGGCATTCCTCACTTCCCCCTCGCTTGTCATCCCTTCCTTGAGGGTGTGCCCCCAGTGGGGGGGGGGTAGGGGCTGGCACAGTTGTGGGAGGGCGTCTCAGTGAGGGAGCCAGACTTGTCTCTCGCCCGCATCCCCAGAGCCCCAGCATAGGGCTGTGCCACGTAGGGGTCGCCAGCCTTCTGTCGCATTCTAAATGGGACATCTGGGTAATGACCGTTTACTTCTCAGACACATCATTTTTGCCTCCCCTTGGGGGTGGGGAAAGCAAGTGCAGGTCACAGAAAATGACAAGGTTAGCAAGGAAGCAACAGAAAACCGCCAGGCACAGTCCCGAGCCAGGACTCTGCAGGATGGACGGCTTTAACTCTTCATCTTGTTACTGTTGTGAGGACAGAGTTTCCTGTGCCTTAGTGAAAGCCAGCACCTCTCTCACCTCCTCCCATCCCATATCCCCAGGGTAACTGGGGTGGGAACCCAGTGTTCACAGATAAGGAAAGAAACGCTACTGCCTTCTGCACCACAGGCTCTCTCTATGCTCCTCTGGTCAGTAACGCCCATGAGGCCAAATGTTCGAGAAATGCTACATGCATGAGCTATGGCCATGCAGGCCAACCCAAGGGGCCATTTCTTAATCTTTGGAGGGAAAAGATGAACTCCTGGCAGCCATGCTGATGGGATGAGCACTTGGGCAGGCCTTTGAGAAGTAAAGGGAGAACACTTCGGTCATCACTAGCCGGTGTGTTCTCAGATGATGGACTCTTTCAGAGAAGGGGCTCACACAGGGCAAGGAAAAGAGAAGTCCTCGGTGGCCATGGCTGGAGAGCTCTTCTGCAGGGAATTGGCCTGCCCCCCACAGGCCTTGCCTGGGGTGCATACATACGTATATACATGTGCACAGTCACACACATGCAAGCAGAGATTTGTACAGGCACACATGCACATACCTACACACATACACATTCATGTGCCTGCATGCACACACACACATGCATACACACATACACAACCACACACACATATACACATTTGCACACCTACACATTTGTGCACATGTGCACATTAGCACACACGTGCATGTATGCATGCAGGCATACATACAACACACATGTAAACACGCACACACACACATGCACACACATACATGCACACAAATGCACACACACATACACACATACGTATACACACATGCACACATAAACACACGTACATGCATATGCCTGCACACATATACACACATGCACATGAACACACACATGCACACACACACATGCACACAGATGCACACACATACACACATACACATGTATACATATACATGCACAAACATGCACACAGATATACTTACACATGCACACACATATACATGCACACACATGCACACACATACACTTACACATGCACACACATGCATGCATACACATGCACACATATACATGCATACACACATATACACATATATACACACACGCATATGCACACACATACATGCATACACATGCACACACACATACACACACATACATGCATACACATGCACACACACACACACATACACACACGCCCTCATCCCACATGTCCCTCAAGGTGAGCTGACCATTTTCCTGCATCTGTTGATTCATTTATTGGGTGACTCTGAAAGGTTCATCTGTCACCCACAATGTGCCTGGCCCTCTTTTTAAGCAAAGAACAAAACAAAGGCTCTGCTTTTCCATGCAGTGGGAGCCAGGCACAGTCTCGGCTACAGCCCCCAGTGTGAGCACAGCCCACTCCGGCCTGCAGGGCCTCCCCAGCACAGGGCTGGGCACAGGGCACAGAGCAGGGTGGCTCACTCCGCTCTGGCTTCATGAACAGACAAATGACCTAGGGTTCCCTGGACAGAGGAAGAAGTGAGTTGTGGGTCAAAGATGGAGTCAAGTTTAAAGAAAGAAAAAAAAAATCTGCAGTCTTTGAGCCTGTGCATACCCACAGTACCACCCCCCGCACCCTCACTAGTGCAGACACTCAGCTGACTCGGTGCTTGGGTCCTGGTCCAGGGTCAGGAGCCCAGGGATCAGGGAACAGGGGTCAGAGGACACAGGAACAAAAGTGGTCCAGGGTCAGGAGCCCAGGGGTCAGGGAACAGGGGTCAGAGGACACAGGAACAAAGGTGGTCCAGGGTCAGGAGCCCAGGGGTCTGGGAACAGGGGTCAGGGGACACAGGAACAAAGGTGGGAGGCCCCACGGGGACAGGGATCCCTTGGCCGGCAGGGAAGGGTGGGTGTGATCCCCCTGTGTGAGGCAGCACCTGCAGGCCTGCAGCACGTTTACTGACAGTCCTTTTCACTTTCGGAGGTGTGGGGACAGGTGATCAGTTAAAGGTGTCCCTAGCGGGTGGGATGTAGAATTTAGGCCTGTTGGCTGGAGGAGAGGCCAGGAAGCTCAACACAGCCACCGCCATCTGTCCCTTCACTCCCCTTCCTCAGTGCAGAGTTCCAGACTCCATCGTCCTGGCAAGCAGCCTCCAGTTTCTGAAAGGATCCGTCAGGCCCCAAGTGGGCAGGCATGGGGACGTTCTGCCTCTTGGACAAGCTCTGCCAGTGGGCGTGTCAGCCAGGGACCCGCGTGTCTGTTTTCTCTCTCCTGCTCTCACAGAAATGCAGGGAGATTAGAGAGATCTTCGGGGAGGCAGTGCTTTGTTTCCTTTAGTCTCAAGTGGCCAGTGGTTAAAGATGTGATTACAAGGTTGTTTATTAAGTTGAGATTTATTTTACCACTTTATTAAGTCAACATGATTGAGTCCATTGAGAATTTGATTTTCAGGGCTGATGCAGAAGCTTGTTTATACAACTAAGACAATCACGAAAAAATGAATCAGTGGTTAATATATTTTAACTTAGCTTTGGTTAAAAGATTAAAGACACCACTATGATCAAATTACTTTCTCGTTGCTGGCTTGGTTTTTGCTGGTAGTTCCTTGAATCATGCCACATTATTTCAAATACTGGTGCCTCAATTGGATTATTAAAAGAAAACTATGCTATTAATTGGATTGTGCAGGAAATAATAAGCCCTCTTGGACTTAGCAAAGGGTGGCTGCCAGGGCCCTCTTTCCTGTGCAGAGAACAGACTGGCTGCTTGATCCAAGGTTGAATTTGTGGAGACCTCTGTGTGTTTTCTAGGAGCCAGGCTGCCATGGAATAGATGTCTATTTCAGAGAACAAACTTTCATGATAGGATGATAAGCGCTGCTCCCCTAACACAGGCATTGACCATTTCAGTCTTTACCTACCAATCTCCTTGCATCTTAAATATAGTTCTTCCATCCCTTCCTGTGATGTCCTCTTGTAGGAGAGTCTGTTCTGTAGGACGCATCAGCTGACCAAGCTTTGGCTGAAGTTCCAGCGCTGTGGGAGACTACTGGGGACTGAGTCCCTGGCTCTGCTGCACCCTGGACTTAATTGAGTTGGGCTGTGCCCTTAAGAGCCCCCGTGGGAGACAAGCGGGGTCAGCTTTCCATGCTGTAAACAAATGACCACAAACATGGCACGTATAATACCACCACTAAGTAAACATTCAAAGCATGGCTTAGCAAGGTCCTCTGCTGAGGGTCTCACAGGATGCAATCCGGGGTCACCTGGGCTGTGTTCTCATCTGCAGGCTAAACTCAGGAAGGACATGCTTCCAACTCCTGCAGGTTGTCGGCAGGATTCACTTCCTTTGCCTTGCAGACGTCATGGCATCTGCTCTTTTAAAGCCACTGGAGAATCTCTCACTCTACTCTGCTAAGACTCTGGAGTCTTACAAAACACAATTGCAGAGTGACGCCCATCACCCATGTCATATCGTGTGACCTAGAAGAAAGTCACAGCCTCCACCACTCTCAAGAGGCGTAGATTACACAGGGTGTCACTCACTGGGGGTCACTTTAGGCTGTGTGACATGCGGCGATTAAAATAAAGGGGCATTTTTAACCAGGAAGGACAGGCAGGATTTGACACCAGCCATGTGAAAGGTGGCTGGGAGGTGGAGAGAGAGGGGTCTGGAGGGCAGTGGCGAGCAGAACTGAAAGCTCGAGGTAGAGGAATTTTGATGTCATGTTCTATACAGTGGGAGACAATCATTGTTTCTGAAGTTGCGTTTTTTCTTTGAATATTGATATGTAGGTAGGTGGATAATGGGATTGGGCTGACCTCTTGACTTTCCTCAGCTTATAGAACCTCCAAAGAGTGGTCCCCACCCCTGCCCCACCTCCAGTCAGGCCTGTGCAGTGGCCTGACACCCACTGGGCAGTTCTCACCAGCGTCCTGGCCTGGTCACCTCCTTGGGTAATCACGCTGTGGCAGTGCACATGGCTTCAAAGTCTCCAGGTGGTCCAAACCTTAGGGAGAATAAACTGAGCAGGCTGTGGCAGCTGCACGTCCTAGCCCTTCTGGCATAGACCCTTCTCATTTGCCCAAGTGAGGCTTCTGTCACAGAATTTCAAGCATCCCTGCTGTGGAAGTGTTTAGGTGAATGGGGCTTCCAGAAATTCCCATCATACCACGGTCAGCTGCCTTGGACTCCTGGCTCCCCCTGGGCTGGCCTCACCTGCAAGGACAACTTCTGTTGACCAAAGCATTCTGTGGTACGAGGCCATGCTGGGAGGAGAGCTCTGGAATTTTCACACTTCTCCCCTGGGTGCCCCGTGGAAGAACAGGCATTCTTCCTGATTCTGAACTCATCTTTGGCACACGTGTCTGTCCTGTCCTGGCTAGCACCGTGTAAACTAGTGCTCGCCAAGAGGGAGAGAATACCTGCCAAATGAGATGTTCGGGGGGACTGAGATGATTTCAGCACTTAGTTTTCAAGCATTCTTAAAATAACAGAGGTCTGAGAAACAACAACAAAGTAATCTTCTAGTTCTTAGTTTATTCAAATAAGTTGCTGTATTCGTCCGTTTTCATGCTGCTGATAAAGACATATCCAAGATTGGGTAATTTATAAGGAAAAAGAAGTTTACTGAACTCACAGTTCCACGTGGCTGGGGAGGCCTCACAATCATGGCAGAAGGTGAAAGGCATGGCTTACATGGCGGCAGGCAAGAGAGAATGAGAGACAAGTGAAAGAGGAAACCTGTTATAAAAACATCAGGTCTCTTGAGACTTATTCACTTCCATGAGGACAGTGTGGGGGAAACTGCCCCCATGATTCAAGTATGTCCCACCAGGTCCCCCCACCACACATGGGAATTACAGGAGCTATAATCAAGATGAGATTTGGGTGGGGACACAGCCATATCAGTTGCCTACCTGGAATATTCAGAAGGCCCAGAATAACTGCAAATGTTTCCTTCCCCCACTTGGTGTGTGGGGTTTTCCCCCAAGATGGAAATACTGTTACTATTCAGCGATTATAAATGTAATACACGTTTGAAGTTAAATGTTCAAACTTTACAGAGGTGTATAACATAAAAAAGAAAGTCCTCCACAATTTCCACTCTCATCTAGTTAATCACTATTACAATTATCAACATGTTCTTTTGTGCTTGTACAATTTATTTTATGTACCTGAAACCTGCTTTCTGTATTTGCTCTCTACCCTGTCTAATTTACTTAGCACACCTTGGATATCTTCATATGTGTAGAGATAGCATTTTAGGGGTTGTTTGGGCCTCAGCTAAACTTGGAGTTGAAATAAATTTAGGAAAGTGGATTTTTAACCTGATTGAGTAAATTTTTTCCTTTAGATTTGTTTTCCCTCTTACTAATGTTCAGGTTTGGAGAGAGAGAGTACAGTTTTACTAAAAATGCATCACAAGTGAGCCAGAAAAATTTCTGATATATTAAACTTTTCTGATTAAAATTAAAACACTAGTGGAAACTAATATAATGATAAATGGGTCTCTTCCCATGCTTCACTTGCCACCTCCGTTTCTGACCTAACACTTTAGGAGCTTTAAAGGAAGAGACAGTGGGATAAAGGGTGGGCGCTGCTTCAGGCTCACACATGGGGAGGCATTGCTGGTGTTCTGCTTCCTGTCTGCTCAGGGCCCCGGGACAGACTGGGGCTGCGGCAGATGCAGACACCTCGAGCTTTCAGCAGGATGCCCTGCCTTCATGAGGCCTCCCTAGGATGGGGCCATGGGAACCCATGCATGGAGTCCAGCAGATGTTGAAATAAAGACAACTTTGAGCCTCATTCATGCTGACAGGAAGGTCAATATAAATAAACCCATTTCATCCTTTCTTAACAGTTGTATAATATCCCCCTGTGTCAAGGTACATCTTTAGGGATGTCCAAGAAGCATTAATTCCAACATCATTTTAAGCTTTTCTTTCAAAATTGAATAACTAAATTCTGATAAACTGATCAACCCTATGTGCCAAATGACCTCTGCATCTTTGTCATAAGTCAGTTGATCATATGTATGTGGGTTTATTTTTTACACTATTCTGTTTCATCGATTTGATCATCTGTGTTTACAGTAATATCACAGTCTTGGTTACAATAGCTTTATAATAAGTCTCGAAGCCAGGTAGTGTTGGTCTTCTGATTTCATTCTTCTTTTTCTACGTTGTTTTGGCCATCCTTGTCCCTTTATGCGTCCAAATGATTCAGCTTGTCAACTTCTTCAAATGATCCCGATGGGACCTCTGATTAAGATTGCACCAACAATACAGATCTAAATGAGAAGGATCAGCATCTTGACAACACTGAGTCTTCTGGCCCATAAACATGGGGTCTCACTCCATTTTTTAGTTTTTAAATGTCTCTCAGCAATGTTTTGTGGTTTCAGAGTACAGGTTTTATACATTGTCAGATTTGTCCCTAAACATTTCATATTTTGATACTATTGAAAATGAAATTTTAAAATTTCAAGTTCCAATTATTTGTTTCCAGGATATAGAAATCCAGTTTATTTTGATATGTCGATTTTCTATCCTGCCACTTTGATGGCTTAATTACTTGCTATAGTGACTTTTTCTTAGCCTCCATTGGATTTTCTACAGAGATGATCAGGTTGTCTACAAAGAAAGACAGTTTAATTTCTTTTCCAATCTAGATCCCTTTAATTTCTCTTTCTTGACTTATTAGACAGACAAGAACCTCCAGTGTAATGTTGAATAGACAGGATGAGAGCAGGTATCCTATTTCTGATTTTAGGGAGAAAATATTGTTATTCCCTGTTTAAGTGTGGTGTTAGCTATGGTTTTTCATAGATGTGCTTTACAGGTTGTGAGCATTCTATTTCATTATTAACTTGCTCAGAGGTTGTTTTTTTTTTTAATCAGAGATGAATATTGGATTTTGTCAAATGCATTTTCAGCATCTATCAAGGTAGTCATATGGTTTGTTTTTTTTACTTTTTTAGTTTAATATTAATTTTCCAATGTTAAACCAAACTAGCAAGTCTGGGGTAAACCATACTTGGTAATATTTTTATATTACCTTTTTATATATTATTGAGTCCTTTTTATATATTATTTTATATATTATTGAGTCTGGTTGACTAAAATTTGGCTAAGAATTGTAACGTTTGTAGTGACCTATAGTAGAAAGATAGCAGTTTGTAGTTTTCTTGTGTTTTTGTTTTTGTTTTTTTGAGACAGGATCTTACTCTGTCGCCCAGGCTGGAGTGCAGCGGTGCCATCTCTGGTTCACTGCAGCCTCAACTTCCCAGGCCCAGGTGACCCTTCTACCTCTGCCTTCCAAGTAGCTGGGACTACAAGTGTGCGCCACCACGCCAGGATAACTTTTTTGTGTTTTTTTGTAGAGACAAGATTTTGCCACGTTGTCCAGGCTGGTCTTGAATTCCTGGGCTCAAGTGATCAGCCCGCCTTGGCCTCCCAAAGTGCTGGGATTACAGGTGTGAGCCACTGCACCTGTCTTTGTCAGATTTTAGTCACAGGGTAATGTTGGTTTCACAGGATGAGGGGGGAAATGCTCTCTCCTTTTCAGTATTCTGGGGAGTTGGGTGTGGAAAGGCTTGATTTCCTCCTTTCATATTTGGTTGAATTCTTTGGTGAAGACATCTGGACTTGGAGTTCTGTTGGTGGGGAGGCTTTTAACTATAAATAAAATTTGTTTAACAGATATATGGTTATAAAGGTATTTCTGTTTAAGTGAGCTTTTGTAATTTCGGGAATTTGTTCATTTTATCTAAGGTGTCAGATTTATTAGCATAAAGCTTTTCATCAAATTCCTTTATTATCCTTTTGGTATCTGTAGAATCTGTCATGATGTCATCTCCTCATTCCTGATATTGGTAATTTGTGTCTTCTCTCTTTTTTCCTGAGAAGTCTGGGCAGAGATTTATCATTTTTATTGATCTACGCTAAGAACTAGCTTTTGGTTTCATCGATTTTTCTCTATTTTTTTCTGTTTTCTATTTCATTGATTTCCACTCTAATTGTGAGTCTTTTTCTTCTCTTTACACTGGGTTAGTTCACTCTACTTTTCTAGTTTTTTAAAGTGGAAGATTAGGTCATTGATCTGAAACCTTTCTTCTTTTCTAATACAGGCATTTAGTGCCATATAAATACTACATTAGCAGCACCTACACAATTTGACATAATGTGTTTTCACTTTCACTTAGTTCAAACTTTTTTGTTGTTTTCCTTTGATTTCTTCTTTGAATCATGGGGTACTAAAAGGTGTGTTATTTAGTTTCCAAATACTTGTGAATTTCCAGATATCTTCCTGTTATTGAATTATATTTTAATTCCATTTTTGCTAAGGAACATGCTCTGTATTCTTTAAATGCTTTCAAATTCAAGCCATTTTCTTATGGTTCAGAATATGGCCTATACTGGTTAAAATGTGCACTTGAAAAGAATATGTGTTCTGCTGTTGTTGAGTGGAGGGGTCTCCAAATGTTAGTTGTCGGGTTTTTCGATAAGGGGATTCAAGTATTCTATGTCCTTACTGGTTTTCTGTTTGTTTGTGGGTATTTAACATGGGAAGGGAGCACTGAAATGCCTATTAGACATTTTCACTTATGTCAGTATTCTGAATAATGCTGCAGTGACCATCATACATACTTGCCTGGCACCTGTTTCACTCAGGTGCATTTCTAGAAGCCCTTCCACTTTGTTACAGAGCTTATCTTCCAGAAAGCTTGTTTCACTTCGTGTTTCTGCCAACAATGTGGGAGCATGCCATCTCCCTGACCTCTCCCCCTTTAACGTCCCACCAGGAAAGCTCATGTTTTCTGTCCGTATTATGTGTTTCCCGGAACAATCTCTATTCTGGGCCCCTCTTTATTCTCCACCTTTCCAGTATCTCCACATTGTAAGGTCTCTGAACGGCAATCTCTCTGCTTTACAGTTGCCGAGATGCTGGGCTCGGTATGCTGGTCTGGGCGCCTTCAGGGGAAATGAGGCATTCCCGTTATAGAGCTTCTGCTGGGCCTCATGGATGCTCTTCCATGATCTCCTGGCTCATTGATTCTCATCCTTGCTCTGTCCTGCCTTCTTATCTCACGTTCACTTATTGGGGGAAGAGCAAACCAGACATGTGGAAGGTCTCCAGCTCTTCTCTCCCCTTTAGAGAGCAGCTTCTTCAGCTTCCAATGCATCCTATACTCACAACGCTTCCCCGGTGTCTCTCAGTGTCTGGGACCCTCTCTGCAGGCAGCATGAAGAGGGGCCCCAGGAGCTCATGGTCTAGATACTGACAATGTGACCACCTGGCCTTATAATTAAGAAGCCTGCAGGAGCAGATGAGGGCACAGATGAGGGCACCAGCTAACAATCCCCAGAGAGGAGCCACTTGCAGCCATCAGCAGGGATTAGAAGATCCCTAATCTTCCCAGGGAAGATTCTATATGTTGGAGTAAAACAAATATCTCATTTTCTCACCAGCTGTCGGATGCAAATATGTTACCAGCTGTGTTCACAGTGCCCAAGCCTCCATAGAGGACTAGGCAGAGTCTTCCGGAAGGTCATGGTTTCACGTCTCTCTGTGTGAGTAGTGAGTTAGCTGTGACAGAAATAGCCCAACAGATCTTCTCTCTCTGCAACCACTGGGGAGCGCATGTCTTGTCCAGGTGTGAGCTTCCTAATTCCTGCTGATGGCTGCAAGTGGTTCCTCTCTTGGGGCTGTTGGCTGGTTCCTTGGAAGTGTTTTCAGCCACTGCAGTAGGATTTGAGTGAGTGGCCAGGGAGATGTCCATTTTCATTGCAGAAGCCTCAAGGAGACAGAGAAGCAACTCTGGGCAAATAAACCATGTTCTGAGAGAAAACTGGGTATGGGAGCCTGCGTGGCCACATCCACCGAGGGGAGTGCAGTCAGCGCCATGGATGTTCCAGAATAAGATTAATCAACACACGGGGTCAGAGAGTCCCTCCAGGGAGGTCCAGTATTTCAAACCAGCCAGCACCTTCAACCTTTCCACCATCAAAGCTTCTCAGAGGGGAATATTATGAATAGCAAGAAATGTGCAGGAAGACTGTTTCTTCTGTTCTATTTCTGCTCCTTTAAAATAACTCTGTATGTCCAGCAGCTTCCCTGGGTAACAAGACCCAACCTTAGAATAAAATGCACTGCGTTCTTCAAATCGCGAGGCCAACTCGGCAGCCGTGAGAGGAGGCGGGACCCCCTGGAAGTGTTTCCTCCTTTGTTAGGAGGCTGTAACGATTATGGGGCCACGGGATGGAGCTCTAGAAGAAGGCTGGGTAAATACTGGGATGTTCCATCTCACAAGCTCTTGGCGAAGGTTTAGATCAGGTTTAGACTTGGAGTCAGGCTTAGACCAGGCCATGAAACAACTCCCACATCTAGGTGGGTCTCCAGGCCCAGACATCTTCCCAAGGCTCATGGCCCCAGGGCCCCTGGCTGGGTGATGCAGGCCCAGACCCCGCATTAGGGCTCCAAGGCAAGAGGTCCTTCTGGCCATGAGCCCTGGGCCAGCACAAGGGCGGGAGTGCCCTGGAAACAGCCGCACACACCGGAAACGGAAGCACAGATGGACACAGGAGCCCCACGCCGCCTGACTTTCTCTGACGCCCCCTGCAGCCCAGGAGAAGCCAGTGCAGGATGAGAGAGGTCTTCCCCAGCCCCATGCCCTGGGCGGGCTCCTGCTGCACTCCAGTCTAAGGGAAGATTTGTTTTGGCCCCACCCGTGCCAGCCCTAGGATGGAACTGCTGACAGTCTGTTGGGAAGCCCAGACAGAGATTTATGAAAAGCTGTTTCCACCAGTGAGGACCACATAAAAACAGGATCCATAAAGTATTGAGTGAAAAAATAAGATTGCAGACTGATTTACATCGATTCTCTTTTCCATGTGCACGTTCTCATTTTTTAATTCCTGTCCAAGAAACTGAACGAGTCCTCCTCCCTAAAGGCACCCCCTCCCGTCCAGGCCTGTGCTTCTCCTCCCTCCCCCACCTCCCCAACTCCCCAGTGCCTCCTCAGCCCACCACTGAGATGGGGTCTTAAGCCCCTGCCCTGTGGTATCCCAGGCCCTCGTGTAATCCACACCCCTGGGGTGTGAGCCGGACCTAGTGACTCACTTCTAAAGAGCAGAATAGGTCACTTCCTGGATTAGGTTACAAGAAGACAGGTGCTGTCTTGCTGGCCCTCCAAGTGCTGTCTTATCCTCTCCTCCCTCTCCTCTCCCTCTTTCTCCCTCACTCCCTCTGAGGGTAGCCAGTAGTCACAATGTGAGCAGCCCTATGGAGAGGTCCACATGGAAAGGAACAAGTGCCTCTGGCCGTAGCCCATAAGAACCCAGATCCTAGCAGCAGACATGGATGTGAGCTCAGAAGCAGATGCCCCCATACCAGCCCTGTGATGACTGTAGCAGCAGCAGCCAATGCCTGGATTACAGCCTTGACAGACACCAAGAGGCACCAAGCTAAGCTGCACTCAGATTCCAGACCCACAGGAGCTGTAAGCTTATAGGCATGTGTTGGGCCTGGCACAGTGGCTCATGCCCATAATCCCAGCACTTTGGGTGACCAAGGCGGGTGGATTGCTTGAGCCCAGGAGTTTGAGACCAGCCTAGGTAACATGGCAAAACCCCGCCTCTACAAAAAATACAAAAATTAGCCAGGCGTGATGGTGTTCGCTTGTGGTCCCAGGTACTCAGGAGGCTGAGGTGAGAGGATGGCTTGAGCCCTGGTTGCTGAGGTTGTAATGAGCTGAGATCAGGCCACTGCCCTGCAGCCTTGGCAACCGTGCAAGACCCTGCCTCAAAAAAACAGAGTTTTAAGCACTATATTTTGGAGTAATTTGTTACACAGCCATAGATAACTAATACACAAAATGAAACTTCCCTAACTCTGCTGTGTTTTAAATTATTTGCATATGTCTTCATTCCTTCACACTTCAGAGAAGTCTGTTTTGCTGCCTTGATTTCCCTCCATCCACCCTCCTTGATCACCTTCAACCTGGCCATGTCCTCCCGCTTCCCTCCTGAAACTCTCCTCTGCAAGGTCCCTGAGGACCATGCAGCCACTGCACACCTGCTCCTCTTCTTTCTGATATTAATGGAACATTAACATGCTACCACCAGCGGCTCTAGGGGAGAATCTTTCCTTGATTCTTCCAACTTCTGGTGATTTCCAGCAGTTTTCAGTGTTCCTTGGTTTGTGGCAGCATCACTCCAATCTCTGCCTCCGTCTTCACATGGCTGTCTTCCCTCTGTATGTCTGTGTCCAAGGACACAACTGTAATGGGCCACCCTAATTCAGTATGACCTCAGGTTAACTAATTATATCTGCAATGACCATGACCATGTATTAGTTTGTTCTCACACTGCTATGAAGAAATACCTGAAACTCAGTAATTTGTAAAGGAAAGAGGTTCAGCTGACTCACAATTCTGCAGACGGTACATGAAGCATGGCTGAGGGAGGCCTCAGGAAACTTACAATCATGGTAGAAAGCAAAGGGGAAGCAGGCAAGTCTTACATGGCTGGAGCAGGAGGAAGAGAGCAAAGGGGAAAGTGCCACGTACGTAAACAACCAGATCTCATGAGAACTCACTCACTATGAAGAGAACAAGGGAGAAATCCACTCCCCTGCTCCAATCACCTCCCACCAGGCCCCTTCTCCAACACTGAGATTTGGGTGGGGACACAAAGCCAAACCATATCAGACCCTGTTTCCAAATGACGTTACGGTCACAGGATCCAGGTAGACACGAATTTGAGGGACATTCAACCTAGTACAGCATTCGGGGGCCAATCACGGGGCCCTGTTCAGCCCACCTTTATCTTCTGTCATTACCCAGCCTTCAGGTGTGCCCCCATGACCTTACCCCGGGGGAGGTGGCCTGCTTGGCCCCAGCACATTGCATATTCTTGCTGTTCGAAAGTGCACTTCTTCCACATCCAGCCCCAATGCCAGCCTCTCCTAGCATCCCCTACGCCTCTGGAGGGCCCATGTGTTCTCCCTCGAGGGCCCCCAACCCTGCATCCTGAGAGCATCTGTCCCTCTTATGGTGTTTTCATCTTTGCTGTCTCCCCTGCTATGCTCACTGAGAGTGGGCAGAAGTGCGGCATGATGATGTGACTTGTGAGTAGACCCCGATGCCCACCCTGGAGGTACAGGTGGAATTCCTGCTGGAAGGGAAGGACATGAAAAGGGATGCCACGGCGGAGAGCAGCCTGGTCTGGGTCTGAGAACATTTGTGCTCACATCCCTGCTCCTCTCCTTGTCATCACTGTGACTGTGGAAGGCCAGCTTTTCTCCCTGACCCTCAGTTTCCATGCCTGTCATGTGAGAATAATCAGATTCCTCCCTGGCTATCTGACCTGGGCTGGAGTCTCTCCACAGGCTTAGGGGACTCAGTCTGTGAAGTGCCAGGTCACCTGGGAAGACCCCACACATCAACAGCTGGAGCTTCTCTGCCACAGCACTGCTGAGTGTCTGGGGACTTCAAGGGCTCAGTCAGTGCCCCAAGCTCTGCCGTGATCCTATCTCCCATCTAAACTGCAGGCCCAGATCTCACTGAGGTGGCAGTGAGTTGCAACTCCTTCCAGAAAACAGACTTCACAGAGGGAAGGGCCTGGCTGGGGCCGGGTGGGGAATCTCCCGGGAGAAGGAAGGGCCAGGTCTAAGCAGGACCTGAAGCCCAGTGGGATTCAAGTCACAGCCTCGCATGGGAGGCCCTGAGGGAGCGGGTGCTGTGCACTGTGGAGCTGAGATTTCTAGTTTTCTTTTCCAATCTGGGGCTGCCCTGGGAACACCGTGTGCTTCTCACCATGCATGATTTCCAGTGGCTTCCCACATGTGCTGTGGCTAGCAGTTGGGTGGAAATCATCTGTGACTGGCCTCCCCACAGGACTCTGGGCTTCTACAGGGCAGCAATGCTAAGCAACCTGAGGACCCAGGAGGGAATCAGAGGGCAGCGGCTGCTCAGTGGCCCTGTGGGTGCTGTGCACTTCTCCCTCTCCAGCTAAGGACAAGGTCTGGGCCTCCAAGCCATCCTGGAAAGTAATCAAGCCTGGCCATGTGTCCCTACTGCCACCTCCCAGGGGAGCCCTGAGCTCTTTAATCACAGACACAGCAGATCCTCCAGCTTCTGCAGGATGGCAGCATGGGAGGTTCTCAGCCAACACTGGAAAACGTGATTTTCTTCTCCTCCTAACTCCTCAGAGAAACAGTGTTCCCAAGGGCCACACCGAAGTCTTTGTGGGTGACTATAGAGTCAGTGCTCTGGCTGCATTTGGACCTGATGGGCCAGATGAGCCACCATATGGTGCCTCCAGTCAGTACTTCTGCCCGCAGCCTCTCCCGGGGCTGCCCACCCCACCTCTGCTGCCTAATCCTGCCCAACCAACCTTCCCCACGCACTCCCCTCCACCTTTTTGTACCAGCCCATCACCTGGGCTGTACCATGCAGCTCTTGTCCACCTCTCTGCCCTGAGCAAACCAGGCACATCCTCTCTTTCACTGCATCCTGGGCCATTCTAAGTGAAGTTCTGCCTGGGTGCAACCAACGAGAACCCCGAGCATGTGTCCTTGGCCTTCAGAGGTGGCAGAGCAAAGACAATTTCCAAACCTGGAGGAAGCTGCTGGGAAGTAGAGGGCCAACTGCCCAGTCAGGAAGGGTGGGGCAGGGCTAGAATGGAGGGTCCTTGGGTGGGTAAGAGGGTAGGGTGTGTGAGGGAAGGGAGAGCGAAGAAGGAGGAAAGGGGAGCCGGAGGGGAGAGTGGCTGTGGTGGCCGAGACACTGTGTTGAGTAGTCCTGATCAGGGAGCAGCTACTCTGTGGGCCCTGGCGGTTTTCACAGATCTAACGAAGTCTCCCCAGGACCTTGGCCTTGGCAAGTGCTCTGCAGAATAACTGGGCAGGTATTCTCCAGTGGATGCCACCTTGATTAAAAAGAAAATTGAAAATCTCCATGCCTGCCTTGCCATTGTGAGGGATGGGAGCCCTGGAAATCTTTCCACTCCAATTCCCCAAAGTCACATCTCAGACAGCCCCGTAGCCAGTGGGCCTGGAAACAGTGCCAACCCTGAAGATGGGAGGGCATCGGGGGGCTGCCTTGACTGAGTCATACTGTGGACCAAGGGGAAAGCATTTGCCGGTTCTGTCTGCCTCCCCAGATGCAGGACCCCTGTGGTGACACCTCTGGAACGATGCCCGTGCCAGGGTTTACCACCTGGAGGAGCCATTTGTCTGAGGGGTTGACCATATGACAAAGGCCCCTGATGATCCCCTCCTGGTGTCCATCCCCTACCTTCTTCCCTGACGTGTCTGGACCTGGGACTTGCCTCTAACAAGACAGTTTGGCCATGGCGATGAGATGTCACTTCGAAGGTACATTTAACGACCCCAGCTGCTGTCCTGCTTGCCCTTGTTAGTGCTGTTACTTGCTCGTTCTAATGGGGCTGCTGCCACGCTGTGAGCTGCCCCATGGAGAGACCCACAGGTGGGGAGATGGAGGAGGACTCCAGCCAACAGCCCACAAAGAACACATTCCTGCTGAGAACCATGTGTGAACTTGGAAGTCATTACCTCCCAGTTGAGCTTTCTGATGAGAGCATAGCCCCAGCCAACGGCTCCACTGCAGCCTGAGGAGGGCCCTGGAGCCAGAGGCACCCACCCAGCTGTGTCCGGATCCCTGTCCCACAGAGGCAGCAAAGTAAGAGATGCTTATCACTTTATGCTGCCGTGTTTGGGAACACTTTATTATGTAGAAATAAATACGTAGGTTCTGAGACCTGAAAATGAGGAAGGGTGTCAGGGAGCCCCCTTGAGTGAGGGAGACATGATGTGGATGGACATGAGAGACTTCAAGCTCTGTATTTCCAGGTCCCTTAACATAGACACTCCCTTAGGGGCACCTTGGCCCCAGTGCCCGGGGAGCAACTGCTCCATGGAGGGTGGGTAGCCCTGTTACCCAGTCCTTTCCTAGATGAAGGGCGAGTTTCAAGGTTAGCCAGTCCTTTCCTAGATGAAGGGTGAGTTGCACGGTTACCCAGTCCTTTCCTAAATGAAGGGTGAGTTTCAAGTTTACCCAGTTCTTTCCTAGATGAAGGGTGAGTTGCAAGGTTACCCAGTTCTTTCCTAGATGAAGGGCGAGTTTCAAGGTTACCCAGTTCTTTCCTAGATGAAGGGTGAATTGCACGGTTACCCAGTCCATTCTTAGATGAAGCCCAAACTGCCTTTCCAGAAATGACTGGCACTTGACTCCTTCCTCCTACTCCTCAGGGTGGCACCCCTGATGAGACTGTGGGTTTTCGCTGCTCATGCGAGGCTGCAGAAGGGAAGTGAAAAGGTTGAGGGGTGCAGTGGGGTGGAGCTGTGAGAAGTAAGCAGGGCCTCATGGGAGTTTGTGGAGGAGAAGCGGGGTGGAGATATGTCCGCACAGTGATGACCTGGCCCACGGGGTCCTGGAGCCCACTGCTCACAGGCTGCAGACTGGAAGGAAGTGGGGCCTGGTGGCCTGGGCATTTCTTCTCTCCATCCACAGCATGGAGGGGCTGGCGGAGGGTCCTTTACACTCCAGCCTCCTGTCTTAGAAGCAGATACACCATTCAGGGTCAGCAGTAGGCAGGGCCTCTGATCAGGCAGGTGAGGCAGTGGAAAGAGGTCTCAGTCTCAGTTGGCTTTGCAGCCTGTTCTCACTCAGCCTCATCCTGGAGTGACCTGGGATGCAGGTTAGATCGGGTCCCCAGCCCACAACAGACTCCCAGGGCAGCCCGCTGCCCACTGCAGGAGGAACAGCCTTGAGGGTGCAGAGACCGAGAGCTCCCAGCACCCCAGGTCCTGATGCCCCCAGGAACCGTCAGGAGAAACAAGGTCATACGTGAAAAGGTACAGAACAGCCTGGAGATATGGAAGACATCTTAAACATAGAGGCTTGGGATGTTCCAAGTTGAAATAGCAAAATGAATAAAAATATAAACTCTTTTCTGAATTAATTTATGGCATTTTAATAAAATTCGACTATAATTCCAGTGAATTTTCAGATGGACTTCAAAGCAATGTTGTGAAGCGTAAGCAGGTGTGTTATAAAACCACAATTCCTTATTTGAAAAGGGTCGTGAGGAAAGACCAGCCCCAGTAGATATTGGAGCATTTTCATAATGCAGTAATTAGACGTGTGTAGCATTTGTATGTGATTAACTGTGAGACCAGCAGGATGTGTAGACAGTCCAGGAGCTGACCAGAAGCCGACACTGTACTTCTAGTATGGAAGGCACCCCAAATCAATGGAGCAGAGATTTAGTCAATAAATGTTACTGAGATGACAGGTTAATTGTTTGGAACAAAATTTGAAATTAGATTTCCTTCCCCTCACAGAGTTTTGCAGGGAAAAAAAAGCAGAAGAAAAATTACAGTCAACCTAGCCACCAAAGGAAGGGGTCCAGGGCATGCCCAAGGTGGGAGAAGCCGGGTGGGAGGGAGGAAACGGGGAGGAAGGAGGGAAGACAGGCAGACCTTCAAAAGGAGACACACACCTGCAGTGACTGCAGGGTAGCAGACTGGCTGGTGGAAATAAAATGTATTTCTCATTTATTAGTCCCAAACTAGGCCTGGAGACAATACTTACAGAAAACATGACACCGAGAAGAGGAACTTGAAAAAAACATAACAAGTGCTCAGATCAATGTGCACAAAAAACAAAACTCAGAGAAAAAGCGATATTCCTGATGTATTTTGCATGTGAGGCAAGTGTCCTGTGACTCTTTTGTGAGGAATAATCCCTGCTTCAATGGGAGGGAAGTCACTCCCCGACTCTACTGCTGGATTCTGAATGTCCTTGGTTCATGCATGAACACATTGTCATTGTTCGAGTTCCCAGGCATGGGGCTCCTGGGTTGGGGATTTACATTTATTCAGCTTATAGATGTGGTTGAAAGGTTTTCCCAGTGGCCATGCCAGTGATGCCCCTGCCAGTCTGCGCTGTTCCACACTCATCTTGCCAGCTGGGGCTTGCTGCTGGACATCTCACGGGGCCACATCCGTGGGTGGGTGGTGGTTCCGGGGCCACATCCGTGGGTGGTGGTTCTGGGGCCACATCAGTGGGTGGTGGTTCCGGCTGCATCCGCAAGTGGTGGTCTTAAATACACTCAGTGGGTGGTGGTTCTAATAAGCATCCCAGGTGGCAGTGGTCTGGGGCTACACCAGTGGGTGGTGGTCTCTAAATACACGGGTAGGAGTTCTGGGCCAAGACCCGTGGGTGGTGGTTCTGGGTCACATCCTGGGGTGGGTGGTTCCAAATACATCAGTGGGTGGTGGTTCCGGGGCCATCAGTGGTGGTGGAGCCCCCATGGTCCGGTGGGTGGTGGTCTGGGGCCACATCAGTGGGTGGTGGTTCTGGGGCCACATCAGTGGGTGGGTGGTTCTGGGGCCACATCCGTGGGTGGTGGTTCTGGGCTGGCATCAGTGGTGGGTGGGGACCAGTGGTGGAAGACCATGGGTGGTCTTGGGGCCAGACCAGGGAGCCTTGGGACAACTGGGTGGTGGTCTCTGGGCCACACTGTGTGGGTAGGGACCTGGGGCCACATCAGTGGTGGTTCTTAAATAAGACCACAGTGGGTGGTGGTTCTAAATAAGAATGTGGTGGTGGTGGTTCTGGGGCTGGGCATCAGTGGTGGAAAATGAAGCAGACTAGTGGTGGTGGAAATGGAGGACCCGTGGTGGTGGAAGAATGGAAATGGAAGGGAGCACAGGGAAGGACAGGGAATGGAATGGGAGCCTGGACAGTGGGGAATGGAAGACCAGGTGGTTGGTTCCAAATACACTCAGTGGGTGGCCCAAATACATCAGTGGGTGGGTGGTGGTTCTGGGGCCACATCAGTGGGTGGTGGTTCTGGGGCCACAAGTGGGTGGGTGGTGGTTCCGGGGCCACATCAGTGGGTGGGTGGTGGTTCCGGGGCCACATCCGTGGGTGGGTGGTGGCCCTGGGGGCCACACTGGTGTGTGGTTCTGGGGCCACTGGTGGGTGGGTGGTGGCTCTAGCTGCTACTCAGTGGATAGGGATATTTACCAGCAATTGCCTTGGTTTCTGTTCCTGGATGGTAGTGAGGTTGAGTGCCTGAGTTTGGATCCCTAGTTTGTCCTTTAAACTCTTCACCTAAGTTCATGCATTAGATTGTTCTCAGTCCTTGATATGGTTTGACTGTGTCCCCACCCAAATCTCATCTTGAACTGTAGCTCCCACAGCTCCTGTGTGTCGTGTAGGGGACCCAGTGGGAGGTGGTTGAATCATGGGGGCGGGTCTTTCCCGTGCTGTTCTCGTGATAGTGAACGGGTCTCACCAGATCTGCTGGTTTTATAAAGGGGAGTTTCCCTATACAAGATCTCTCTTGCCTGCCGCCATGTAAGACATGCCTTTCGCCTTCTGCCACGACTGTGAGGCTTCCCCAGCCACGTGGAACTGTGAGCCCTTTAAACCTCGTTTTCTTATAAATTACCCAGTCTCGGGTATGTCTGTATGGGCAGCGTGAGAACAGACTAATACAGTCTTCATCCAACTCTCCTTCCTTGGCTTGGGCCGGGCAATCCTCCACTTTGTGTGTGCTAGAGACGGACCCACACTGTGAGAACGGGCGGCTCTTCGCCTCACATCTGTCTCACAGTGGAAATACCAGGAGCGTGTGGTGTGGGTAAAGGACGCTCTGTCTGTTTGCCACATAAATTGATTCTGAAAATCGCCACCGCAACCTCCAAGTAGGGGCTTGTTCTCCTTCCTCCATTCCTCCCTGGTCAGAGCTGAAATTTCCTGCTGAAATCAGTTTTGGAAGATGTGTTTGTTCACTAAATGTGCCAATGCCAAGAACTTCCAGTATAAGTAAAATTACAATATCTATATTTTAATTGCAACATAACATGATCATGGTGGGAAAATTAGAATAATCCATAAGGGAAAAAGAATAAAATGATAATACAACACCTGTAACCCCATCTCCCAGAGATCATC
Organism: Papio anubis; assembly: GCF_008728515.1. Lineage (NCBI taxonomy): Eukaryota > Metazoa > Chordata > Mammalia > Primates > Cercopithecidae > Papio > Papio anubis. The sequence goes on from NC_044985.1 coordinate 124,098,705, forward strand.
CCCAGTGATTGTTCATGTGTATTTACCCAGGCTTTTATTTATATTCTTTTTTACAAATTGTTCATAGATACTCCATACGCTTCAATTACTTACTTCATATTTTGTTTTGAAATACCCTTTTTTTCCTCTTAGGATATATTGTGAACAACTTCCTAAGTGAATGAGTCCCCCTTCCCATCTAGACTCCTTGGATTTTTGGGCATCCTTGGATTTATTCATTGTTTAGTCCATGGTTCATTTCATTCCTCAATCAATCTCTTTTATGATTTCCTAAAAGAGAAATGGCTGAGGAAAGCCATTTTTATTTTTTCCTCCTGTACTGCCAGGTGGTCTTCCAGAAAACATGTGCCAACTTTTAGTCCTAGGAGCAGCGCACGACGCCCATTTCTGAGCACACCTTGTACTCTGGCTGTACATGAGACAGAAACCTACGCCATTGTTGTCCTAAAACCTTTTTTATTTTCACGTTCACTGGTATTGATACTGTTTTTCCCATTTGCCCCACTTTTTTCCCCAGATCTTTGGAGAGCTAATGTTTTCCAGCAGATTTGAAAAAATTCTCTTCTGAAATGGCTCTGGGAGGGGCCTCTCATGCCTCATACCCCAACACAATGTTCTTTCTCTTCCTGGTTTGTAAGTTTTTTTTCTTTATATATTTGTTTATTCAAAAATGAATATTGATTTTTTGCAAATGTCTTTGGCACCTATCACTCTTACGTTGTTTTTATTTTTTTAACTATTGACGGCATACAGCTTTTTTTAACCCATTTCTAACTTAAATCTCAGTTCACAATCTTCTCAATAAAATCAAAGAGGAGTAGAATCTTTGTCGTGCAAAGCCTGTGAGAGCAGTCCAGCTCCTCCATCTCAGGGTATGGTGGTCAGGCGGACTCTCTGCACAGCCTGCAATTTATTCACCTGTCAAGGCCAAGTCCAGGATGGAGGCTCAGGGCTTGGGAATGTGGGCAGCTCGGGGGTGGTGGGACAGGTGGTAGGGACGGCTGGGGACTGGAAGAGAGCTTCACTCAGAGCTAGCTCCCTCAATGCCCCATAGAAGTGCACAGTACGGATGGACTTGTCTGCTGGGCCAGCATTCCCCAGTTCCCTGTACAGGGAGCCTGTCCCTGCAGAGGCCACCAGGGCCTGGTTGGGGCAGACCTGGGCCAGGGTTCACATTCCCACCATACCCTCTGGCCAGAAGAGGAGAAGAGACAGGTGTGCTGGGTTAGGGGTGGAGGCAGGCCGGTTCTGAGGAAGACAGGGCAGGCCAGTGTGAAAGGAAAATTAATCTTGAGACTCCCCAAAATGCTAAGCCAAGGGGAAAGGTCAAGATGGGAACTGGTTAGGGCAAACCTGCCTCCCATTCTGTTCCTAAAAAAGATAGCTATTAAGATAAAAAAGCTACACACCTCCCTCACAATGTGTCTACAAGGAAGTTCCTTTCAGACAAAGGACAGACAGAACTCAAAAGTCACCCCGCTGCTCACTGAGACGAATGCATATCTGGTTGCTTCCTTTAGGAAGGCTCATCAGAAATTTAGAAGAATGCAACCGTTTGTCTCTTTATCTTCCTATGACCTGGAAGCCTCCTGCCTACTTCGAGTTGTCCCCGCCTTTCCAGACCAAACCGATGTTCATCTTACATACGTTGATTGATGTCTCACACCTTCCTAAAATGTATCAAACCAAGCTGTGCCCCATCACCTTGGGTGCACGTCATCAGGACCTCCTGAGGCTATATCACAGGTGCGTCCCTAACCTTGGCAAAATAAACCTCCTAAATTGATTGAGACGTTTTGGTTTACGGCAGGGAGGCGGTGGAGGGCAGGCGGGGAGCCACCCTTCCTGCGAGTCTCCTGCTTGCCTCTGGAGGCTGGAGTCCTGGGGAATGGGCAGGCATTTCAGCATCTTGGGGGAGGCAAGAATACATCCAGGCTGAGGCTCTGACTTCTGCCCAGAAACTGCCACCCGCCCTCCTGGACGTGGCTCCACCTCACTCCAATGACAATTACGCATCTTTAAAACACTATTTTTTGGAAATCATTTCCAATATAAGTCCACGGCCCCCATTCCCCACCCTTCCTATTCCCTCCCAACCCCCAAAGTCGGGGGCTTGGGGCATCTGGGTGGCTCTGGGACCAGCCCACCCAACATAGGAGGGTTCACCCAGGGGTTCTAGATTTATTGTATCCCCGGGCAGCTCACCCAGGACCCACACTCATTCAAGCTCCTCCCCTCATTCAGCCAACACTTGCTGAGCACTGCCTTGGCACTGGAGTAGTGGTTCCAGTCCACGCTGGTTGCTAGTGGCCTGTAGAGCAGCAGGGACAAGACGGCAGCTTCAGGGAAGACAGAAATCAGTGTCAAGCGTGGGTTCCATGGGGAAGGTAGGAAAGGCTCCCTAAGGGGTGGTGTCCAAGCTGAGAGCTGGAGTGGAATTCGGCAAAGAGAAGAGAGAGAAGAGGATGCAGGAGAGGGGCCCAGAGGAGGAAACACACCTGCAAAGACCTCCCCTCCCCGAAGGCTGAAGCCATCGCTGATAGGCCTGCTCCACGCCAAGCCCTTTCTCCTTTCCAGAGGTACCTGTGAACAACCACCTCTGTTATTTGTCATTCTCACCTCAGTTTATTCCAGCCCTGGTCATTCCTGTATCTACCACTCATGACAGCAGCATCATTGAGGCTCCTGTCTCCTGTTCTTTTCCCACCTGTGAACAGAAAACACTTTCCCCCCTTTCTCCCCTTCCCCCCCTTCCCCCCCTCCCCCCTTTCTCCCCTTCCCCCCTTTCTCCCCTCCCCCCCTTTCTCCCCTTCCCCCCTTTCTCCCCTTCCCCCCTTTCTCCCCTTCCCTCCTTTCTCCCCTTCCCCTTCGTCCTTCTTTCTCCATCTCTCTCATGCACAGCAGGCATCAGAATAGGGCTGTGGGCAGCCCTTTGCCCAGGTCAGGAGAGCCTGACGTCAATGTGAAGGCAAAGTTCCCAAGTGCTGGCCCCTCTGCACCTGTTGCCTTTGAGGAGAGACCCTGAAGCCCCTACATGTCTACAGGTGTCTCTCCACCAGCTGCCAATGGCTTCTGCTTTCTCCTAGAAACAAGTTTGGAGAAGGATGTTATTTTATTTTCTTGCAAATTCTAGTTTTGTTTTACACTTGTTTTACTGGAAATAGACTATTTTTTAAACGGACAATGGCAAGGATTCAGTGGCTGATACAGTTTGGCTCTGCACCCACCCAAATCTTGTGTTCAGTTGTAATCCTCAGTGTTGGAGGTGTTGGAGATGGGGCGTGGTGGGAGGTGATTGGATTAGTGGGGTGGTTTCTAATGGTTTAACACCATGCCCGTGGGTGCTGTTCCCATGACAGTGAGTGAGTTCTCATGAGATCTGGTCATTTAAATGTGTGTGGCATCCACCCCCTCGCCACTTCCTGCTCTGGCCACGTAAGACGTGCCTGCTTTCTCTTTGCCCTCTACCATGATTAAAAGTTTCCTGAGGCCACTCCAGAAGCTGGCATGCTTCCTTACAGCCTGCAGAACTGTGATCCAGTTAAACTTCTTTACTTTATAAATTACCCAGTCAGAGGTATTTATTTATAGCAGTGCAAGAACTGACGAATACAATCATGATCCTGTTCCTCAAAGCCAAGACATCAGAGTGGCCACACTCGAGACTGCGAGTGACCTTCAGGCACCGCCTGTGCCTCCTTTATGGACCACACGGGTGTGTGCACTTTGCACCATGTGGCGAGCTAGCATCCGATTGCAGCAATCGTTGTCTGAATATTTGTTCTCATATGACACAGGTGACTACAGAAGGATCTGCACGGATTTCTTTAATGGAGACTATTTGTAAAAGATAAGCTGTAAACAAGGGAAATGGTTTGGAATAAAATCGATCATTGTTTATTGTTGTTGACAAACACTGAGAAGTTTATATTACATAATTGTACACAACAATTATAAACAAACACCCCTGAGCCTACCTCCCAGGTCAAGTCCTCGAACATGGCCAGAATCTCAGAATCTGCCGGTCCATCTCCCCAGATGCCCGACTTCGCCACTGCCTGCCCCTTTCGATTCACAGCCGCACCCTGTGCCTGGTGGCAACTGTCTTTTAACTTTTGGAACAACCACGTCATTGCTTTTCTAAAGTTTTTCCACTTCCATTTGCATCCCGAAACAGTGTGACAGGAACTTTATATGAAAAGCTTCATTTCCTCACGCCTGTAATCCCAGCACTTTGGGAGGCTGAGGCGGTTGGATCATGAGGTCAGGAGTTTGAGACCAACCTGACCAACATGGTGAAACCCCGTCTCTACTAAAAATACAAAAATTAGCTGGGCGTGGAGGCGCACGCCTGTAATCCCAGCTACTCAGGAGGCTGAGGCAAGAGAATTGCTTGAACCCGAGAGGCGGAGGTTGCAGTGAGCGGAGATTTCACCATGGCACTCCAACCTGGGTGATAGAGGGAGACTCTGTCTCAAGAAAGAAAAAAAAAAAGCTTCTTTCCTTATTTAATCTTTCGTGACTTTCTTCTTACTCTCATAGATACATTTAGGAGATTTATCTATGTGGAAGCATGTGATTATAGTTGCTTTTTTTGTTAGTGCGGTATAATATTCAACTGAATATGCACCCACTTGACCCAGAACTGGATATTCGCTCTATTTGAGATTCCCGTTTTTGGTAATGGCACGCAGTACAGCCACGAGCATTCCTGTATATGTATCCCGGGCTCAGGGCATGCATCTCTGCAGGTGGATGGTCAGAAGTACCATTGTGGGGCCATAGAGCCCATGTAACCTCAATTTTCGAGATAAAGCCAAAGTGGTGTGCCCTCACCCGTGGTGTCTGAAGCTTCCTTTCTCCAGCCTTGCAGCAGCTCATGTGTTGGCCTTTCAAATTCCAGTCATTCAGTAGATTGGTTGGAGGTGAATTTTTGTTTTGTTTTCATTGAAAACATTTTCAATTGAGGTAAAATGCACCTAAAATAGAATTTACCATTTAACCTTTTTTTTTTTTTTTTTTTTTTTGAGGAGTCTTGCTCTGTCACCAGGCTGGAGTGCAGTGGGGCAATCTCCACTCTCTGCAACTTTTGACTCCCTGGTTCAAGCGATTCTACTGTCTCAACCTCCCGAGTAGCTGGGACTACAGGCACCCGCCACCACACCTGGCTAATTTTTGTATTTTTAGTAGAGACGGGGTTTCACCATGTTAGCCAGGATGGTCTTGATCTCCTGACCTCGTGATCCACCTGCCTCAGTCTCCCAAAGTGCTGGGATTACAGGCGTGAGCCACCGTGCCCAGCTTCATTTTAACCATTTTTAAGTGTACACTTTGGTGGCACTAAGTACATTCACATTGCTGTGCAGCCATCACCATCCATCTCCAGAACTCTTCATCTTGAAAAGCTGAAACTCTGCAGCCAAGAAACACAGCCCCTGGCACTCACCATTCCACTTTCTTTCTCCGTGAATGTTACTCCAGGAATCTCATAAACGAAATCATGCAGAGGTATCTGTCCTTTTGTAAATGGCTTATTTCATTTAGCATAATTCTTCAAGGTTCATCCATGTTGTATGATGTATCAGAATTTCCATCCTTTTGCAGGCTGAGGAACAGCCCATTTGCTATGGCTTGGATGCGGCTTGTTTCCACCGAAAGTCATGTTGAAATTTCATCTGCTGTGGGGCAGCGTTGGGAGGTGGAGCGTAGTCGGGGGTGCCTGGGTCCTGGGGGGCAGACCTCTCATAAATAGATTAATGCCATTTCTCGGGAGTGTGTGAGCGCTTGCTCTTCCAAAACTGGATTAGTTACCAGAGAGCAGGTTGTTGTCAAAGCGAGTCTGGCTCGCTCACCTCTCGTGCTTCCTCTCTCACCAGGTGACCTCTTTGCTCACCCCTGCTTCCACTTTCCATCATGAGAGGACGCAGCAGGAGCCCCCTACCAGATGCATCTGCCTCATTTTAGGCTTTGGAGCCACCAGAATCGTGAGCCAAACAAACCTCTGTTCTTTGTAAATTACCCAGCTTCAAGTATTCTGTGATGGCAACACAAAATGGACTAAGACAGCTCTGTGTGTGTGCTCCACGTCTATCCATTCATTCCTCAGTGGACAAGCGGGTTACTTTCATCTTTTGGGTGCTGTGAACATGGGTGTACAAATACCTGTTTGAGCTCCTGTTTCACATTTTTGAGTAGATATCCAGAGGAGGGATTGATGGTCATCTGGTAGCTCTCCGATTAAGTTTTTGAGAAATTTTTTTACAGTTGCTGCACCATTTTACATCCTCACCAGCAGTGCACTGGGTTCCAATGTCTCCACATTCTTGCTAGTGCTTGTTACTTTCTGCTCTTGTTTGTTTGCTTTTGAGGGTTTGTTGTTGTTGTTAATAGTAGTCACCCTAATCGGTGTCCTGGGACTGGTGTCCCTGTAAGCAGAGCCTGAGATGATGGTTCTTATTCAAGTGGCTCTCAGGAGACAGGAGGCGAATTAAAGCAATAAGGGGCAGGAGCTGACCTCAGAGGGAGTTCACCTCAAGCCCGATTCCATGGGAGCTCTGGATTGTGAATGTACCCGGGACCTGGCCCCGCTGTGAGGCAGGGGCTGCCCTATAGTATCCTCATGCCAGCTAGTCCTTGTCCTTTGTCTGCCCTGGGTGCGGGACACAGCCCCTTGATGAAGCGGCTTCTGCTGGGCCAAGGGCAATTCTTTACACGAGTGTCAGCGTGAGTTGTTGGCCAGTACAAGCTGCTGCCAGGGGTGGAAATGGCAGCCAGTTAAGTGAATCTGAGCTGAGCATGGCAGTAGCTACTGCAGGGTGCAATTCTGTGATTACCATTGAGGGGGACGATCCATCTGCCGTTGGACTTGTTCTCCGTGACGTGCCTGTTCAAACATTTCCCCACGTTTCCATCGTGTTTTCTGGCTTTATGTTTATTATTTGTCTTTGACTATCTTTTGTCATTAGGTGCCTTGCAAACATCTTCTCCCACACTTTGGCGTACTGTTGACTTTTTAACCAGTGGAAGGAATCGGTCTTATTAAAGACACCCTCCTCTTTCTTTATGGGAGCCACTGATGAGATTTGGAGAGAGTCCTCCCAACTCAATCTCTAAACAAACAGTCTTTTCACCAGCATGTCCACTTGAAAATTATGAAATCTGATTAAAATAAGAGAGAATACACTTCTCACAATACCTTCCACTGGAAAATCATAGTTAAAGTAATTCAGTGTGGTGCAGATTTAATTAAGATTGGATTGCGAATACTGGAAATGGTATTAGCATTCAGCATTTAGCCCCTGGAAACTCAATGAATGTGACAGTTAAGATTTAGGGGATTTGAAATGAATTTTTTTTGCAAGCTGGGCTTCCATGTGCTATTAATTTGATAAATTTCGGAAGTTATTCACATCCCCTCTGATTTTCTTTTTAAAAATTGTCTCTGATGGGAGAGAAAAGCTCCCTCTTCACGTGCTGCTTCCTCAGGCATAAGCGGAGAGCACAGGGCCTGAGCCCTGCCCCCAGCCAGGCCGTTCCTCCTGCCTGCGCTCTTCTGCATGACCAGAAGCGGGTTGAATAGCAGCATTTACCCAGAACCCCAGGGTGCAACTATACTTGGAATAGGGTCTTTGTAGATGTAATTAGCAAAGAATCTTGAGATGAAATCATCTTAGATTTAGGGTGGTCCCTAGATCCAACGGCGAGTGTCCTTATAAGATGGGGAGAGACACAGACACACAGAGGAGAGGCCATGTGAAGACGGAAGCAGAGGTTAGAGCAACACAGCCACAAGCTAAGGAAGCCAGAGGCCACCAGAACCTGGAAGAGGCAGGAAAGCTCCTCCCCTAGAGCCTCTGAAGGCAGCACAGTCCTGCTGGCACCTCACTTTTGGACTTGTGGCCTCAAGAACTGTGGGAGGATAATGCCTGAATCTGTTCTGGAGCTTTCCACACCCTACGGTGAACCCCTGCAGCCCACCTGCCTGTCTCTGTCTCCAGGCTGAAGTTCAGGGGTCAGGGGCTGGCTATGGCTCTGCTCCCAGCCTCTGATGTTGTCAACCGCAGGGCGGGACATCTGGCTGACACTTGGCAGTTCAGGTGCACAGAATACCTTGCAACAATGATCAGCCGCTCCTGGGGTGAGAATCCCACAAGGGAGATCCCACAAGGTTGGAGGAGCCTGTGCAGAAGCCCCCTCCACTCATGCTGGCTCCAGGCTTGCTGATGTCTTCAGCTGTCTTGTCCTCTGTTGGATCAGCTGGGACTGAGGATGGGACTTCAGGGAGGATGAAACAGGAACCGGCTGGCAGCTCTAGGACCTCCCCTGTCCTGGCCTGCCTCTGTTCCCAGCTGGAGCAGCAGACTTGCAGGCCAAGAGTGTCCCAGACCAGACTCCTGCTACCTGCAGGCCCACACTCCATCCTGTCCTTGTGCTGGATGTGTCCCTGGGTCTTGCTTCTCCTCTGTCCCTCCCTGCCAGCTGCTTGGGACTTGGCCTGTCTTCTGAGTCTGCCTGGACCCTTACTCCAAGCCTCTCTCTGTTCCATGCCCTGCAGCCCCAGGTCAAGCTAGGTCCACCAGAGTACTGGCAATGCCTGATGGTGGAGGTGGATGCACAGTCACTGACTCCTGGCCAGGCTCACAGGCTTCAGAGGCCTCGTGGTGATGTCACAAGGAAAGGGGCTGAGTGAGTCATGCCCCATCAGTGCTCGTCACTGCCCCATCATGTCCCATCACTGTCCATCACCACCCATCACTGCCCATCACTGTCCATCACTGCCCATCACTGCCCATCACTGCCCATCACCGTCCATCACTGTGTATGACCATCCATCACCGCCTATCACTGTCCATCACTGTCCATCACCGTCCATCACTGCCCATCACTGTCCATCACCATCCATCACCGTCCATCAATGTCCATCACCACTCATCACTGTCCATCACTGTCCATCACTACTCATCACTGTCCATCACTGTCCATCACTGTCCATCACCGCCCATCACCGTCCATCACCGTCCATCACTGTCCATCACCGCCCATCACTGTCCATCCCTGTCCATCCCTGCCCATCACTGTCCATCACCGCCCATCACCATCCATCACTGTTCATCACTGTCCATCACTGTCCATCACCGCCCATCACTGTCCATCACCGTCCATCACTGCCCATCACCGCCCATCACTGCCCATCACTGCCCATCACTGCTTATCATTTTCACTGAATTCCTTCCCCAGGGTATGCACCCATTCCTGATCATAGCTTTTGGCCATCCGGGGGATGTGACCATGAGTCCTGACTGGCCCCTGAGGAGTCCCTGGTTACTTCTAAGTCAGCCAGACTGGAGCTAACATTAATGCAGTGATTCTTAACGTTTTGTGCTGTCTGGAGACATTTTTGGTTGCCACACCTTGGAGAAGGGTGTTCTGGAATCTGGCGAGTAGAGGCCAGGGTGTGCAGGGCAGCCCCCACAACAAAGAACGGTCCAGGCCAGGACATTGCTGGTGCAGGAGGGAAGCTCTGCTTCCCGCCTCCCCCACCACCCTACCTGACCAATGCCCATCTTTTGCCCCTGCCATCGCCCATTCCTCATGGTTACAGGCCTCTGCAAACTGCTGCAAACTCGTGGCATTTCCAGGGGCTTCCCTGTCCCCAAACTAGGCTCTGAATTGACTGGGAAGGAGCTGTGGCTGGCACAGCAGGGCTGAGGCTATGGCTTGGATGTGAGGGCTTCCACCACACCCCCAAGCCTTGGCTGGAACCCTTGTGGGAGAGTCGGGTCACTTTGTTTCGAGGAACATCTGAAAGTTGCAGGTTCTGGCACAAGGGAAGGGAGTGGATCCAGCCTGACTGGCAGCTCTGAGAGTTGTGGCCACACGGGTCACCCAGGCCCATCCCTCCTCTGCACCCCTCACATGAGGCATCCCTGGGCAGCCCCTCACCTGGCCCCAGGGGCCAGCTCGTGTGCACCAAGACCCAGGCCTCTGTGGCCTTCCGCCCACCATGGCCAGTCCTCATCTCCTGCAGGATGACCGATGTCAGGAAACCCACCCTCGCCTGGCCCAGCCTGCCTTCCTGCCCCCCAGCAGACCCCAGCAGGAGAACAGAAGCACCTCAGGAGCACACTTGGGGGTCCAGCAGTCCACTTCTCTGGGACCCCCAGGGCTTCCCAGGGACTTTCAGAGCACTGGCTTGACATGATGGCAATAAGGGGCCCTTACCTAAGTGACTAGGGGCACCACAAGGGAACAGGAATGTCTCCCCCAGAACAAAGACAGTCTTTTCCCCTGAAGAGAGCAGGTCTGGTCCCCACCTCCTTTTATTCTCAGATCCACCTGTGACCACATAAGCCACACTAATAGAATTCAAGCAATGGCTTTAATCCAGGTCCAGTCATTTCCCAGACTTTGCCTTCACTCCCACCATCATTCATCCGTAGGCTACACTTAGTGGGGCACTGGCTGCTGATTTTTAATAATAGAATACATAATTCATGTTATATTGAGAAAGATTTCTTCATTTTCTACTTCTCACAAGAAGCTGTAACACCAAAAGCCGGTGTGATGGTTTTAAAAGTAGGCCCACAAATTATCTGAAACGCTCTCCTGAAGGGTGCAAGGTGGAATTGAGTTCTCTTCCCTTGAGCGTGGCTGCTCGTGATGAGCTTCTAACAATAGCACAAAGCAGAAGCGATGGTGGAGGTGAAAACCCGACTCGCACAGTTTGTGAAAACGCTGCAGCGTCTATCTCGGGCAAGCTCTCTCACTCTCTCTCCCTCTTTCTCTCTTTTTCTCTCTCTAGGCCAGATTCCTGACCACAGATGCTGTGAGATAGTAAACGTCTATTGTGTAAAGCTGCTAAGTTTTGGGATGATTTGTTAGGAGCATTGATAACTAACACAGCTGTCGAACATCACCAGATGCCTTTTGCGCATGCATCTGTTTAAAAATACCAGTCGTTTAGTGCAATGAAATGTTTCTTCACAGTTCCTAGACTAAAAACTCCATGTCGCTGGATAGGCGCTACTTCCTCAAGGCTCTGCTTCCAGCCCCTGCTTTCCACCCTGCTCATCGCCTGCCGGGTCAGTGTGGGGCTTCACCGGCCGCACTGTGGGAAGGGACAGGCCACCTCTGACCACCAGCCTGCCCGGGATGCACTCACATCCCAAGGGAGGAGCCAATTGCACAGCCACACCTAGCTGCTCCGGATGCAGGGGAGGACAGGCCAGTGCCTGCTGAGGGTAGCGAGGCTTCTGCTACAAACCAGCTGTGCCAACTTAATCCCTCTACCCCCAGCTACTCCCAGCTGCAGCTTCTCCCAGCCTCTAGCCATTCCTGTCGCTGGCTACGTGGCGGTACTGACTTGAGTTTTCAATGTCGGACATTGCCCCCAATTTTTACTCCAAAAGCTAAAGGTTCAGCCATCTTGTGCCATCTTCCCTTTCCCACACCACACTTTGCCTTTCCCACCAGGCCCCCGCTGAGTTAGATCACAGTTGGGTTAACTCTGCATTCACTGTTTGCATTACTCTTTGCAAATATTCCCCATGGCTGCTTTTCTGACACAGATCTTCTTCCGTGGTTAATCACTGCCTTGCTCTGTCTGCTTAATTTCTATGTGCCTGTCATGAGTGCTTCCCCAGAGCTTTGGCTCTATGCTTGTTACTCCTGGGGCTGTCCATGCCCCTGTTCCAGAGCTGCTGCCCCAGGACCTCCCGTCCTCCCAGGAATTCCCTCCGCCTTTGTCTAGGGAGCACGGAGCCCTGGTCCTCCACCGCCCCTGATCTCTTGGCTTATCCTCCTTGAGCCTCCTGGGAAAGGAGCAAATGAGGCAAATTTACTTTATCAGTTGCATGTTCATGCCCCTTCTCCCTATATTCTGCTGGATTTTTATCATTTTTCATTTAAAATTTGTAATTTTTTATTAGCTTGTGTGTGCATTAGGAACCCTTATTGTTTCTCTTTCAACTTCTTTATGAGGTTTTTTTTTTTTTTTAAACCTTACTGACTTAAAAAATGCAATCAAATTTCTGTTTTTAAAAAATACTTTCTGGCCTTGTTAGGCTAAGAAGGGACTTTCCCTCCCTCCTCAACATAACGTTACATAGCAGTACTGCATGAGTTTTTAAATGTATGGACCTTTTGCCTATTTAAAAGTAGTTTTTGTGAGGCTGCAGAACATCTAGTTTTTGCTTCTTTGGCCGGAAAATATAGTCAACAAACACATGAGAATATTGTCATCTCACTGAAGAATTAAAAATTCAAATGGAAACAGTGAGCAGGCATTTTCTGCTTCCCAGAGCACCCTGTGTGACAGAGGTTGGCGTTGCCTGATGACGGCTGGGTGAGGGGCTATGCCTGCCTGTGTGCCATGGATGGAAACACAGGGCACCGCTGACAGGGAGACGGCGTGAGGACGCCCATCAGACGCTAATGCATGCAGGCTTCTGGCCCAGCAGTGCCACTGTGAGAACTTACTCTCCAGAAGCACTCACACAAGAATACAAACATGCTCACTGCAGCATTATTTTTAAATTCTAAATAACTAGAACCAAACCAGTGTCCATCAAAATGAAGTTGGTTAAGTAAACCAGTGCACATCCATTATTTATTATAGCCCTCACAATAAATGGAAAACTCTGTGTGTGTGTGTGTGTGTGTGTGTGTGTGTGTGTGTGTGTGTAGAGAGAGAAAGGAAGTTGTATCTATATTTATCAACATAGACTACTCTCCAAGATAATTTCTGTGCACAAATGCAAACAGTAAGTGACAGAATACTGTAAGTTATATAATTCCATTCTCGAAAAAAATGTAGAGTTTGAAAGGAAATACACCAAACTCTTCTCTGGATGGTGAAATTTCAGGTGATTCTTTTTTCCTCTTTTTCTTGCTCTTTCTGAATTTGTGACTTTCTAAAAGTTACAGTGAACAAAGATCATTTAAAAAATAAAAACAATAAAGCAATTTTTCCAAGGAGCTATTAAATTGTAAACCAGAATAACAAGAGACCAATAGACACCAAATAAGGTTTCCCCTGGCAACTGGGAAAACGCCAGCTGGGACTGGCTCTGTGCGGGCCATGTTCTGTCCACCTCACCCTTGCAGAGGGAGCTGGCTCTGGTCCCTCCGTCCCTCCAGCTACTGCTGTGGTTTTGGGCGTCTGAGAACAGAGGCTAAGGGTGAAACCCCAGTATCCCCCTGGCATTCACTTCACACCTGCTCCACGCTGGACAATGTCTGTCCACGCCATTGAGTGATCCTTTTTGCTCTCACTAGGGCCTCTGGGAGGAGCCCAGCCTCGGAGATAACCGAGACCTGAGCCTGCACTCTGGGAAGGGAAGGGTCACAGGATGGCACCATCCCCCGGGTGCAGTAAATTTTCCCAGGGTGCAGTAAATTTTCCCAGGGTGCAGTGGGGGTGCAGGGTGGTCATTGGCCTGAGCTGGGATCTGGAAGGCTTCCTGGAGGAGGTGGCAGCTGAGCCTTGCAGGAAGGGCAGGAGTGTGGCAGATGGAGAGGCAGGTGGTGTCAGGGCAGAGACCACGCTGAGAATTGCCAGGTAAGCTGTCATATGTGAATATTCACTGAGCCCCCACTCTGCACAGGGCTAGTGCAAAACGCTGAGCATTACAAGGGGCCAGGAAGAGACACCCTCTGCCTGCACAGTGTGTTAAGAAGAGAGGAGGGCTGGATGCCCACCCCCTTGGGTGTCCCGTGTGGTCTGCAGCATGTGGGGAATGTGCATCGGGGCACAAGAAGGCCTGAGGCACAGAGCACTGCGTGCAGGTGTTGGCGTGACCTCTGCAAGGGTGGTCAGCCATCCAGGACAGCTGTCGGTTTCTGCTTTGAGCCTGTGTGGACCAGAAGGAGAAAGGGAATACTGGAGGGAAGGAGTGTAGAGAGGAGGTGAGAGCCAGAGAAATGTGTTGGGGAATCTCATTAATTCCAGCATGCCCTGCTCTTAATTACATAGAAATTAAATTGGCAATAACTCAAGCAGAAAGCTTTCATGTGACATCGCTCCACATTCCTCGCCGAGGTGCCAACTTGCTCTAATTAGCACAAGGATTCCCGGTCCTTTGTCATCTCTGGTACCCGGCTGTTGCTTGGGCCTGGCCTGTGTCTCGGCTTCCTCAGCCCCCAGGCTCACTCATCCGTGTCAGTGACTTGCATCTTTAGAGTCCAAACTTGGAAACCTCCGAACGTGGAGGAATGAAATCCAAGCTGGGGAGAAGGTGGGAGGTGAACCTCCCTCTTGTTGGGGGCTGTAACTGAGAGGGTAGGGAAGCAGAGGGCTGAGGGACTCCTAGGAGTCGGAGCTGCTCTGCTCTGCTCTGTGGGCCCGCCTGGGTCCTGAGGTCAGGGGCCCTCTGCTCTGCTGCTGCCAAGCTGCCGCCAGGAGCCACATTGCAGGCGACTTTCAGTGCAGCTGAAGTGTGTAGGTGCCCACTCTCCACATGGTGCCCAGTCAGGGCTTCTGGAATCAGAGGGGCCCTGAGCTCCGGTCAGCAAGGCCAGTGGTCACCCGGTCTGCCATTTTCCCAGCACAGCCAGCCCACAGGCCTGCTTCTGCCCCTTCCCGTGCCTTTCTGGGGAGGAAATAGCAGGGGATTATCCAAAACTCCGACTACCCCTGGTAATGCTGGTAATTTTCCTTCTCTCTCAGCATTTCTACTTGATGCTCTGAAAGCTGAACCTCCAATTTTGCCTGGTTGGCTCCTCCTCCAACTGCCTATGATAATGTGATTGTCCCTAATGGAACCAGCCTTGAATAATTGAGCAGAGCTGGAATAGGGGCTGTGGAAGTTATGATTGCCTTCACTCCTATATTTAGTGCAAAGGGGAAACCGAATTCATGTGTGGTCAGGGCTCTGTTGTGCCCGAGGCTCAGGACACTCTTAGACTCTGGTCTGGGACCGGGTTGAATAGAGGCCCCGTACTCTGTGCCTCTGGGCTTGGCCCCATCCTCACCCCACGCTCCCCTGAGCATGCTCTGCTGTACTGGGCCTCAAAGTTTGGCTGTGTGATGGCAGGGTCCTGGCTCCATCTGTCCCGACTCTGCCTCCTGAGTCCTGGGTGCTTCTCAAGGGGTGCTCCCTCTTCCCCAACCTCAGGGCCAAGGTTGCCAGTCTCAGCTCCCAAATCCATCTGCTTCCCACCCCTTGTCACCACCCCCAAGCCAAAGCCTCCCTGTCCTCATCCACACTTGCTGCCATCCTCCCCTCTGGCTTCTTCCTCTCCTGTCTGACTTTCTGGCGTATGCCAGCCGTGTTCCTCAACAGGAGCACAGACATTCCTCTGTCCTTCTCAGTGTTCCCCCAGGCTGTGCCATTGCCTGGAGCAAAACACAAACTCCTGAGCGTGATCTGTGATCCTGGCCGTTTTGCAGAAGCACAGGCTGGCCAGAGCCTGCGGCTATCAGCCTGGCTCCAAGGGCATCTCCTAACCTCCCTGGCAGGTGCCGCAGTATCCATGCCAAGGGGTGGGAGCAGGGCTAGGCGGCTACCAGGGATGTCAGCCCTGGCTCTAGCAGAGGATGCGGGAGCTCCTCCCTCCAGACTTCGGGTAGATGCTTTCCCTGAGAAAATGTCCCGAATAAAGTCGACATAATTACCTCCTTCTTCAGAAGGAAGGGGCTTCATTGTTTGCAGCAACTACATACTCAGCTGTGTTTGTGTGAAGTGTGGGCTGAGAGTGAGGAGAGGGAAAGAAAGGGAGAGAGGGAGACAGAGAGAGGGAAGGAGGGAGAGGGAAAGGAAAGAGACGGACAACCCCCAGGAAGCCTGTGACTAGGAGCTGCTTCAGCTAAAGGCCAACCGTCTCTTCCCTGTGAGCAACACTTTCAAAGCATCTCTGGTTCTGCAAACTCGAAGGGAAAATCCTAAGCAGTCGCCAAAACTGCTCTCATCACCACAGGCCATGCCCACACCTGCCCCGCCCCTCCAGGAGGACCGGCTGCTGGCAGACCTGCACAGGGTCAGAGCCCAGGCCAGCTTCTGTGTGAGTCTGTGGTGCACCCCGGGCACAGAGGGATGGACAGTGGCTGGGGAAGGCAGCTCAAGTGCCCAGGGCCACTCAGCTGCAGACCCTCTTCCCACCTGCTGGGGACTCTTTCAGGAATTGTTCTGGGGAAAAAAAAAAAAAGAAAGAAAAAAAACAGTTTCCAACCAAGAGGAGCTTTGCTGGTAGTTCTTAAAATAAAAATGTTTACCCTTACAGGAGGATGAGTTTACCATCAAGAATGAAGACTCTCCAGTTTGCATCTGAACACATGAATACAACAATATAGTTGTTTAGAACAAAGTCATTTAGTTTAGAACAAAGAGGGGCCCTGGTAGGCTGATGTCCACACTCACAGCAGGCAAATGCAAACGGCCCTCCATTACTGAGGAGAAAAGGCAGGGCCGTGATATGAATTTCAGGCTGATTTGCATTGAAAGAAAAGAAAAAGCATTCACCCTAAAGAAATCAGTTTCTAATGATCAGGGTTACAATCCACTTCAAAGCTGTTATTCAAAAACAAAATATGGCAAATAAATGACATTAAGCTACATAAACAGCCGGAAACTCTACAAAGAAAAATCCACAAAAATCCAACAGGAGTGGAAGACATCTCTCAATCCTTAACAGGTCAAGTAGATTTTACAAAATGATTAAGAATTTAGAATATGAGCAAAATGAAATTAATGAGAAGTCTAAACATCTAAGTATGTATCCTGCATACAGAAAATACATTCATTTAAATACCCAGGAAATATTTACAAACATACAGCATGCACTGGACCTGTGAGGTCTGAACATTTTTTATCATGTGCCCTCAATCTGGATACCTATTAATTTTACTTATAAATTATCATTCACAATATATGATATGGATATATAATATATCATGTCCATTATAAAACATATGAAATGCTTGACATTTGAAAAGCTTGGATAACAGTATGCATGCACAGAAGTTTTATCTTTTCTCCCTCTGGTAGATTGATGTGTGCACCTGCTGGAAGGCACACCTTACTTAAAATACATAAAGCACTATTTTTTTGCAGCCAGAATAACATTCTACTAAAATCTGTCAAGCACATTACAAAAAAGGAAAAACTGCAGATTTTTGATATAAACATCTTAAGCAAAATATTATCAAGTAAAATTTATTACTAATTGAAAAACAAAATCCCTGAGTCATTCACTCTAAGAATGCAAGGATGGTTCAATGTTAACAAACCTATTAATTTCACATATTAATAGGTAAAAGGGGAAAAGCATGTATTCTTTGCAGTACTTTTGACAAAGTGGAAAATTGGATATGGACCAAGTACCCATCAAAGAAGATGAATAAATGATAGGCCATCCTCATGATGACCTGCTGTGCAGCTATCCAAAAGAAGTAAAGAGAGCTAGATGTCCTGTATCGAAAGAATTTCAGCATTAATTATTAACTGAAAACAAAAAGCAGAAAAGCAGCATATTAATATATAAATACATGAGCCATATGATAAAACACTGTATTTATATCTAAATATGATGTATAATTTATATATAAATTGTATATGCATAATTCACAAACAGTTGATACATAATATAATATATAATTTACATCCATAATTTATATGCATATGTGTGTTTTTCCCCCATGTAGTCCAGGCCTCAGCAGCCTGGGCACACAGCAGAAAGCCACTCTTACTGTTCTACCCAAACGATGCCCCCAGCCCTCACCCAGGCCCCGTCCCAGAAAAGCTCCCTCTCCAGAGGCCTCAGGCTGCTTGGAGGCTCAGCCCCACCCTGGCAGCCTGGTGTGCTGGCTGCTGGGCAGGGCACCGTTCTCCCAGGGAGGGTCTCTGTTCTCCTCTTGTCCAGCGGTCAGTCCTGTGGTCTCTACACCTGGCCCAAGGGTGGCCTTGCTGCAGAGCACAGTTCAGGACCTGTCTCACCTGAATGGGCAACCCACACCTCTCCCTGTTTCCACGGGGACAGGAATCCTCCTGGAAGCAGGAGGCTTGTCTATTGTTTGAAGGGTGCCTGTGGGCCCTTCAGGTGTGCAGGTGCTCAGGTGCACCCTGGGCCCTTGTACATGTAAGTGGTGACACCCTGCCTTTCTGGTCGCATGCTAAACCCACAGGACTAATGACATGCTGAGCACCAACTTGCACACAAAGACCTCCCTCCTCCCTCCATCCAAAAGGCCTCTTCTTTTCTGTCGCTAAAATTGATTGCCACACTGGACAGCCAGCCATGGGTGCTCTCAGCCCCCTTCTAAGGGGAGTCCTCCTGGACCCCACCCGACATGGGCCCTCTTCTGAGAGTCACTGCTGGGAGTCAGGACCTTGCTCTGGGGGAGGATGGAGGCTGCTGGCAACCTTCTACTATAAAGAAGTCTAGAACAGGCCTCATGGCAGGGAGAAAGCAGTGGTCCTGGCAGGCCCGTGGTTTTCATAGTCCAGGGTCTGGCATTTAGAGAAAGGAAGAAGTACTGAATAGGGCCACCAGCAGGGGCCGCAGAACAGTTTACCGCTGTAAGGGCAGGGACAATGTGGGGAAAGTGACCTAGAAATGAACCTTTGATCAGGCCCACACCACAGTCCTCGCCCTCGTCTTGGCCCCTGGGCATTCACCGTCCAAGGGCTGTCTTGAGCCCCTGTGGCTGTCTTGGTGCTAAATTCCTGGCCCAGAGGTTTCTGCAGCCTTTTTTGGAGGAGCTACTTCTGTGCTCACAGGGTCTCCTTTGCCTCCACAGGGGTTGTGGCTGTGAGCCTGAATCCAGACCCCATGTGCCTCCTGGGCTCCCCACATGCCCGCCCTGGCTGGACACACCCAGCACCGCTGCTGGTAGGCTGCTGCCACCTGGGCCCTTGCATGGCAGGAAGTAAGGGAGGTTCCATGGCACCCTCAGCCCAGAGACACCAGGGCCCCCAATGGATTCAGCATCCTGGCTGCCTCCACCCCAATTCACCCCAATTGAAGACTAAAGAGGCAGTGGGGCACCTGCCTGGCAGAGCTGAGGCTCTGAGCAGCCTGAGGAGAGAGGGAGGCCCAAGGCCTCAGCAGGACAGGAGAGGCCGGAGGGCACTTTGGCCAGCGGCAGGAGGAGTCGCTGGGGAAGCAGCTCTTGCCCTTGGCAGGCACTGCAAACATGCCATAAATGCCACTTAAGATCTGAATCATCACTATGCAGCCTCAAAAGCCTGACATCCATCATTCTGCTGGCCAGTCCTCCCTGAAGGCAGAGTGACCACGCTCGGAATATGACTGCCTTTCACCTGAGTTATGCCCCGACAAGGATTACAAACGGTTTCCTAGAACAAGAGAGTCCATTCCACACAGGACATTGCTCCTCACTGCACAGGTGGAGCAGACCCCTGCCCTCTGGGCGCTCCTGGCTGCAGGCTGGCTCTCTTAATCACTTCCATGGACCGAGGACATCAGGATGCTGTTGGGATGCGTTGTGAATGATGACTTCTGTCCCAGGTCACTCCAGTGGCAACAGTTTCTATTTCCTATTTCTATTTCACGTGATTCCAATTCTTGCTGTCCGAGGCAGCAGGCGAGGTGGCTGGCCCTCCTCTCCCGGCCGGGGAACCTGCTTACGTGGCCTTCAAGGAAGCGTTGGCGTTCTCCTCCAGGTGTGCCCTGCCTGAGGGCGTCTGCACTGGCTTGGGCCCCAGTCAGTGGCCCTCGAGGCCTAAACCCTGCCCAGACCCCCCGTGTGTGCCCAGGCATAGTGGGAGGCTGGCTTAGCAGAGGCACTCTGCAGGTTGCCAGAGTCAGGTCACAGCTCCGTCCCTCAGCTCTGTCCCGGCTGGGAGTCTGACCTAAGAGCTGAGCGGAAGCCACAACATTCTTTATTATTATTATTATACTTCCTGTTCTAGGGTACGTGTGTACAACGTGCAGGTTTGTTACATATGTATACGTGTGCCATGCTGGTGTGCTGCACCCATTAACTCATCATTTACATTAGGTATATCTCCTAATGCTATCCCTCTCCACTTCCCCACCCCACAACAGGCCCCAGTGTGTGATGTTCCCCTTCCCATGTCCAGGTGTTCTCATTGTTCAATTCCCACCTATGAGTGAGAACATGCGGTGTTTGGTTTTCAGTTCTTGCAATAGTTTGCAGAGAATGATGGTTTCCAGCTTCATCCATGTCCCTACAAAGGACACGAACTCATCCTTTTTTATGGCTGCATAGTATTCCATGGTGTATATGTGCCACATTTTCTTAATCCAGTCTGTCACTGATGGACATTTGGGTTGGTTCCTTTTGCTTAGTTGTCTTCTGTTCTATGCCAGGCACCCCCAGAGGTTGATCAGAAGGCACTTCCCTTCTCTTCCCAAGCCTCTCCTGCCAGAGTGCGCGTCTCTCTTTGCGGGCAGTGAAAGTGAGCGCTACCTACACGTCCTCGCAGGTGTGTCTTCCCCTCCATATCACTTCTCACAGCTGCAGTGAGAGAGAGGGTGCTCAACAAATACCTTTTCAAATAAATACACGAAGAGTTTTGATAAATACACACCTGCTGTATCAGGAGAAAAACACATCCCAACTTGCTCCCGAGGTGCTGTGCCCACAGTCTAAGCTTCTGCCAGGACCCTCCAGGGCAGCTCTCCCCTGATCTTCTGAGGGGTTCTGCTGCTCCCACTTGTCCCCAAGTCTATGCAGATTCTACCTTCCAGGCCCCGAGGCCTTCAGCAGACCCCCAAGTGGCCACATCCCCCACCTCCTCACCCCTACTCAGTGCCTGGTGCAGCCTCTTTTAGCTCACCGACCCACTGGGCAAACCCTGCCAGCATGTGTCTGTGCTCGGCAAAACCAAGTTGACCCTGCCAGGGTCCTTGTGCCCCCACCCAACCACCCTTTCATGGCACCCAAATCTCTTCTGGTGCTGCTGCCCAGGATCCCATCACAGCCCTCCCTCCAACCCGGCCCCAGCCCCATTCTCTATGGAGGGCAGGGCTGGTGCACTGGGGCTCCCCTTCCCCTGCACTATGGGCCAGTCTGAGTCTCTGGATCCCAGGGGTGAGGGCAGAAGGCACAGGGCTGTGGGACACTGGGCAGGTACTGAGTTGGGCAGGGGACGACTGTCCCTCTTGGTCTGTGCCCACAGAGAGGCCTGATCTCCCAGGGACCTTTGTTGGCCGTAGCAGAGGACAGCTGTGTCCAGCATGCACTGGCTCACCTGGGGAGCCTGCCACGCCCCCAGATGGGGCTGCATGGAACCCTATTGCCTGCCAAGGGGACACTCAGCCTTCGTGGCAATGGACAGAGCTCAGGGGTGGGGATAGACTGCAGCGACCTTCTGAAGACGAACAGACAGGGGAGGAAGCCATGACTCTCGAGGCCTTGGCCCTAAGCCAAGTAGAAGGAAACTTCTGGCAGAAAAGGAAGGTTGATGCAAGTGGCTGATGTTCAGCCTACACAGCGTCCCTGGGTGGAGATTAGAAACCATTGCTGAATAGAGTGTGTGGCCCCACCCCATGCAGGAATCTGTGTTTCACGGACAGAGTGGTCCCCCCTTGAATTTCCAGTCTTAGCCAGTATTTTCTTCTCCATATCCTTGTATTGACCTTGGCGTGATTTCTCTGACCTTTGTGTGAACCGTCTTTCTGGTTTTTCTCCTTGGCACAGGTGGGGCCAATAGCAGCAGCACCTCCCATAGTGTTTGCAATGAATGGGGGTGTGGGGTAGTTGGTTGGAGCGAGGGGCCAGTGACCCCTGGGGCACGGAGCTGGTCTTTCCTCCCAGCCTCACAGGATGGCTCCACTGCCCTGCAGTGAGGGTCACTGGCCACAAGGGAGGAGGGGACAGTCAGGCGTGGTACCCAGGCCACAGAGGTTCCCTCGTCCTGGTTCTCCACCAGAGTTCAGGCCCCACTACAGAGCAGTGGCTGTTCTGAAGATGAGAGACAAAGGGTTCTAAAGAGATGCAGAGAGGGGTGAGACCACAGTCCTATGGGCCCAAGAATGTAGGGGACTCTGTCCTTAAAACTCCAGCAGTGGGTGGATGTGGGTCTCGCCTCCCCCGTGGTCTTTCCCACTGCCTGTTTTTCACCTTCTTCCCTGACGCAGGACCAGGCGAAGGCCTGGGGAGAGGAGGCAGAGGAGGAGCTGGTGCCTGTGCCTGGCTGTCCTCAGGACATCAGAAGAGGCAGAAAGCAGGGGGCCTGGCCCCAGCTCTGAGCAAGGTGTCCCTCAGCCACCCAGGGTTTATGTACACTTCTAGACAGGCTGACGGCTGTCTTTGCACCTCCAGATAGGCTGACGGCTGGTCGCCGCCCCAGCCACCCGTTGACCCTGGCAGCTGCTGAGTGACAGCTGCGCCTGTGCGCTCGCCTCTTGGAGTGTGGCAGAGGCGGCTGCGTTGATTTTCCTGGAGGTGTTTCTGCTGACCCTGCGGAAACGGACAGGTGGGGCATAGTCAGCAGGCAGCCGCCCGCCTCCCTCCCCAGGGCAGCAAGGCCAGGACCGGGGAGGAGAGTCTTCCAGAAAGTCACACATGGCTGCACCCAGCCCAGGACGTGGCTGTGTCCTGCCCGGGGGGCTTCTCTGAAGGGCCTAGTTGGTTCTCCAGGGACCTTAGGTTCTGGAAAACAAGAGGGGCTCATGGGGTTCTGGAAAATCAGAGGTGGCTGGTGTGGACGGGGATGTCCTCCTGAGGCCCCACAGGAATAGCCCCTTGGTCACAGTGGGGAAAAGTAAGGCCCTCCCAAAGTGGCCACCCCTGGCAACCTGGCCTGCCTCCTAGAGTGCCTTGGGTCAGGGGTCAACAAGCTGCTGCATCCCAAGGGCCAAAGCTGGGCCCCTGTTTTCTTGAGTATCTGCTTGAATGACCCTCCCCTTCCCTGCTCATCCCTGTGCCCAGGAGAAGCTGCATCGTAGGAGGTTATACTGCACCTGCGCTCAGCACTGAGCCACTGTCCAAGCCACACCTTTCTGGCCAGGGCCCTGAGCCTCAGCCAGCAGCCTCAGGCCCCAGTGTCAGCACCTCCCTTGGTCCTGCAGGGAGGCTGGGCCCTTCCTGGGTTGGGCTGTCCTGAGGCAGGGGCTCCCCTCGACCACAACCTGCACTTGGAAGCTCCAGGGGTGCAGTTACAGGGAAGCCGTGGGGTCTCTGCCCCTTGGCTCCTGGAAGATTCTGACTCTCCAGGCAGGTGTCCAGCACTGCAGCCTCCCCACCCAGCCCCATGCCCTCGAGAGCATGGCCTTGGATAAGCAGCATTTCTCAGGGACACCCCCAGGACACCCCCTGCTCTCCTAAGTTCTAGTCTTTTCCTTCACTCAGAGTGATGAATGTGTGTTTTCCTTACAATTCCTTTATTAAAAGAAGTGGTTCAGGGGTCTCACCCCAGAACAAAGCAAGCCCTCAGTGGGCCATAGGGTAGCCTGCTGTCTCCCCGAGACAGGCGCACTGGAGCTCAGGGTGCACAAGGCTGGCTGGGTCACAGGGCCCGGGGAGGCGGTCAGCAACCTCTTAACCACAGAGGAGGGGGGTGGGGAGAACACTCCGACCTTACTCCCAGTCCACCTGAATCACCTGGCATGATTTTAGCTCACAAATTTAAAAAAACTGCCTGTGAGAATACTGTCTGTGTGAGGAGAGGGGTCTTGCTATTCCTGGCTCCAATGTGTCCAAGGGAAGGAGAGTTGGGCCTCTGTCCCCCTGGGGTCCCCAGCTGCCAGGCAGCTGCACTTGGGGTCCTGCCCACCAGGGAGTAGGAGGCTGCTGCCAGCTCTGTGTCCAGATCTGGGTCCAGTGCTGTGTCTGAGCCCTCCGCTCCCATGAGCCAAGGTCTATGGGGACTGACCTAGGGTGAACGGGCCTGAGTCGTTGAAATACCAGACCTCATTTTGAAACATGTGAAAGAGCTGCAGGAGACAGCACTGGAGAGAGCACTGGCTTGCATCCCGGGAGGCGGCTGTACGTGGCCAGCATGCCTCGCAGGAGGTAATGACATGTGTCACTGGTGTGGCTTAATGACAGAAGTCTGAGGCTTTACAGGACAACAAGAATCGGGGTTCATGCATCCAGATGTTTCCCCAACACATGCAGGGACTGTCAAGACCAGGAAGGGGGTCACAGAGAGCAGCAAACGGGTTACTGGGGGTGGTAAAGGGGCCACTGGGGGTGGTTCTTCAGCCAGGCCCAGCCCCTCTGAGCCCTGCCAGCCCCTCTGAGCCTCTCTGGGGGGATCCTAGGGGCTCCTCTCCAGGCCACTGGATTTCCCAGCACCTGGCACCATGGAGCCCAGGCCACGGTAGTACCCGCTACCCAGACCTGCCCCGCATCAGGGACACCTGGGCTGCCTGCTTCTGACCTTGATGTGACTTGTTTCCATCAGCTGGTTGTTCACCAAGCTGAGTCTGAGTAGTCGGGAGGGCACAGAATACTACAGAATTCCGCCTGGGTAGTGATCAAGACACAGCACAGGGTGCTTGCTCTGTAGACATGAATGCGTCTCTCACAGGGTGCTTGCTGTGTAGACAGGAACGCGCCCCTCACAGGGTGCTTGCTGTGTAGACAGGAACGCGCCCCTCACAGGGTGCTTGCTGTGTAGACAGGAATGTGCCCCTCACGTGGGCTTCCACCAGTGTGTGAGAGAGTGGGCAAGCACAGGCTCCCAGGCCAGGCCACACGACCACATCCTTAAACGAACAGCCACTTCCCAGTCCTTCAACAGATAAGAACCCAGATACGACCTCTGGGGTACTGACCAGGGTATCATCCCTTAGAGTGGCCTGGTACAGGCCTGCCCTGCACGGAGGTGCTGTCTCTCATTAGCATTCAGTCCGTCCAGCTCCTGCTCTCCTCATCAGCATTCCAGCCACGCCGACCAGCTCGGCCTGAGAGCAGGAGCCTGCCTGGAGATGGCCCCTCTCACCCAGCCTGAAGGCACTGCCTGCCCTTGCCTCGGGGCACAGCCGCAGTGGGCTCCCATCTGCAGGGATGCTGGTGTCCACCTAAAAGGAAGAGGCTGAGGCATAAAACGTAGCTGAGAGATTGACTTGAGCCAAGATGAGGGCAGCTGCCAGGAAGACTCGGACTGAAGCAGCCTGGATCGGAGCCCTATTCGGCCTTTATTACAGGCAGGTTTTTAAAGACAAAAAATGGGGACAGAGAGTGCCTGATACAAAGTTGTTTGTTGGGAATTCCCGTTGGCTTACAGAAATAATATTGGTGAGTGATTGGCCATCCACTGTTCAGCTACAGGACATGAGTTACAGCGTCCTGTGTGGCATTATTAGGTTACTTTACAGCTACTGTGGTGGTCACAAGCAGCTTCAAGAGGTGGACACGCAGCTCAAAGCGGGAGGGGATGTGACTGCTGTCTCATCTTAACGTCTTTCTGGGACTGACAATTTCAAAAGACTCCATTCCTTGAATAAAAGCGTTTTTCCTTTTCGCACTAGGCAGAGAGAGGCTGGCTGACCCCAGGCTGTGGCCTCCTGACTAGATACAGATGCAGAGCCCGTGGTGGGCTCCCACCCAGCCCATGGTGGATCTGAGCCGGGACAGGCCTGGAGCTTCAAGCACATCCTTGGGGAGGAACTCCAGGGTGCCCCCGGATGTGAGAGAGGGAACTGCAGGATCCTTGGAGGCCATGCATCCCAGAACTGGTCTCACAGTCCATCAGCTGCCTCGGGCACCTTCACTGCCTAACAAGATGGCTCCCAGCTTGCTGGCCGCCTCTGGCAGGGTCTCCAAGCACCGAGCTGGGGAAGCCAGGTTGCTGCTGGTCTGTGAACTCAGGCAGTTAACCTGACCACGTGTTTCACAGCTATGGACCAGGAAACCATGGCCTCTGTCTGGTCTGGTTTGCAGCAGCTTTGGGCCCTGGGTGTGGGCCAGGCTCCCAGCTCATGCACAGCTGTGCAGCAGGTGGCCTGGTGGGAGCGTCAGTGTCTGGTACCCTGGTGCCCCGCAGAGATTCTCTCAAACTCAATGTGCTGCCCTCTTGCGGGTCAGGACCCATGACTCTCGGAGAAAAGACCAATCCTCCCCCGACAAGGTCTGGCAATCAGGCAGGCCAGGTCTCCCTTTGGGCCCCCATCCCGCAGGCCCTGCCCCTGCCCCTGGTCACTGTACCAGCCTGTCCCTCGGCATAGTCCCCTTCCCTCCTCCTAAGGACCAGGGCCCAGAATCCTGCCCCAGACCCTGCTAAGCAGCTGCTCCTTCCCTTCCAGGACCACCCCAGTCCCCCACCATTGCATAACCCCTGAGTGTCCAGACAGAGCCCTGGGGTCAAGTGCAGGTTTCAGAGTGTGATGTGGGTGCATCACCGTCAGGACCCCCAGTTCTCCTGCCTGAAAAAACAGGTGACAGTGATGCCACTCATGGCTATCAGCAAAGCAGCATGTCACGGCCTTGAGCCATCCCTGCCGGCTTCGATGGGAACAGGGTCAGGGAATGGAGCCTGGCTGGGGCCTCCCTGGCCCTTGAGGAGAGGTCTTGGTTCTGGTCTGGAGACCTTTGCTGGGGCAGGGGCAGTCCAGGGGAGGCCTCATACTGGCCCCAGGCACACACTGGAGGTCTGCAGGAACTGACCAGGAGAGCCTCAGAGCTGTCAGCTCCTGTCTGCCTCCTGACCTGAGAGGGCTGGGGGCTGCAGTGGGCATCTCTACATCAGGTCCCCTTGGGGTCCTGGCTGGGATCAGTTGGGCACAGCTCAGCCAGGCAGCATCAGTTTCCTGTCTTCCTCTTGCAGCCCGGCCAGCCAGATCCCCACACCTGTGGGGGGGTCAGTCTATACCAGACCAGTGCCCTAGAAACACAACCCAAGAAGAAGGGTGCATGGAAAGCAGATGGCACTTACCTCTGGAATGCGCCAACAGATTTGCTAGGCAGGACAGCCTCATCAGACACCCACACTCACCTGCTGGGCTCTGCTGCAACCGCTGGCCTCAGAGAGCTGCATGGTCCCTGAGCACCCCCACTTCACAGAGACGAGCAACCTCTCCACAGTCAGACACTGCCCTGTGGGGAGGCAGAGAGGTGCTGGGAACAAAGGGGCCCTGAGGGGAGGAACGGTGGAGGAACTGGGAAGCAGGGGCCGGGAGGTTGGGGGAGGTGGGAGGCTGGGGATGGAGGTGGATGCAGGGTGAGGGTGGGTGGGGTGGAGGGATAGGGGGGTGGGGGGTGGATGCTGGGGGAGGGTGGGTGGGGGTGGTGGAGGACGGGGGTGGAGGTGGATTGCGGGGTGAGGGGTGGTGGGGTGGAGGGATGGGGGGGTGGGGTGGATGCAGGGGTGGGGAGAATTAAGGTGGGAGTGGAAGGGACAAGAGGTGGGAGATTGAGAGTAGAGGGTGAGGGGTGGGTGGGGTGGGGTGGAGGGACAGGGAGTGGAGGTGGATGCAAGATGAGGGGTGGGTGGGGTGGGGGGACAGGGGGTGGGAGTGGATGCAGGGTGAGGGGTGGGTGGGGTGGGGTGGGGTGTAGGGACAGGGGGTGAAGGTGCTGGGCCCCTGGGTGAGCTGGTGCCTCCTGGCTGTGGAGTTCATGTTCCTAAGGGGAAGATGGAGGTTAGAGGCCTGGGGTTTTGAGGCCGTCTCTGTCAACAGAAACTCAGGCAAGCAGAGGTCAGGGTCAGGGCTAGGGCTTAGCTTTAAGGTTGGGATTTGAAGGAGATCAGGAAAGAAAATGGGTTGGAGGGTGGAATGTTGTGCCATGGTATTTGGGTCACCAGGGGCTCTGAGCAAAGGCAACCTCCATCTCTGAGGAGCACCAAGGGCAGGACTCCAGGTGGGACTGAACCCTTAGGAGACTAGTCAGAAAGCAACTCTACTCAAGCTCCGCCCACCGTCCACCTGCACCAGCTCCACCCACCTCCACCAGCTCAGCCCACCCCTTTAGCTGCTCCCACTTCCACCAGCTCTGCCCACCCCTTCAGCCCCACCCACCTCCATCAGCTCCATTCACTCCTTCAGCTCCACCCTCAGCCCCACCCACCTCCACCTACCTTTTCAGCTCCTCCCAACCCCACCAGCTCCACCCACCCTTTCAATTCCACCCACCTTCACCAGCTCCACCCACACCCTCAGACCTGCTCACCTCCACCAGCTCCACCCACCCCTCAGCTCAGCTCACTTCCACCAGCTCAGCCCACCCCTTCAGCTCCACCCACCTCCACCATCTCCACCCACCACCAGCTCTACCCACTCTGCCTCTGCCCCACTTATCACTTTGGTTCTGCCCACTTCTGCCAACTCCACCCACCACCCACCTCTGCTCTGCAAACAGGTGTTATACACAGCCTTTCCTCACACTGGCACAGGGCGGTGGCCTCGATCTCAGTCCCCATTGCTCACGGGGTCTCAGATCCCACCTTTGAGGGGCTGTGCTGACCCAAGGCCCCTTCCAGGAGCTGCGGGATTTGCCACTCAGGTGACTCAGGCCCTGGAAGGCTTGTACCATACAAGTGCAGGTTGAGGCCCCACAGCAGGGCTCACAGCTTTGCGCTGTTCTAGATCCAGAATGGCAGCAGAGCTCATCCTACAGTAGAGGCTGCCATGTGCTGGGGCGTATGCCTCGTTGGATTAGTGATGTACAGCACAGGCATGGGATAGGGACATGTGGTGTGACTGGAGGGATCCCTCACCAGAGCTGGAAGCTCTTCTGAGACACCCTCCGCCACCCTCGCAGTTCTCTACCCAGTGGGCTACTCAGGGGTACCTGTCAGGAGGCTTTTCCTGAAGCTCAGGCTGGTCAGGATCTGTAAGCCCCACACTGCCAGGTGGTGACTTGCGCAGGTTCTGTGTCTTTTCACTTGAGGAGGACACCAGGAGGGGGGCAAAATATCAGGGGCTGTCCTCCACCCTCCAGCATAACATGGTTTTCCTGATCCCTCTCAGCACTCACCTCTACCCTGTTCTTTTGGAAAGAACAGCTTGAAACAGGTTGATGCTCCATATTCTCTTCCTTTAGGTGGATGTTGACTTCTGAGTCCAGTGAGTCACACAACAAAACCAGGCAGTGAAGATCACTGTTTCTTTCCTCCGCTAAAATAAAACCTGAGTGTTAGGAAAAGGCACAGCTTCCCCTAGAGATCCCCAACCCGGTTGGGATGTTTCTGCCAGCTTTTCCTTCCTGGTCTACCTTTGAGTAAGGTGATGCAAACCTGCCTGCTCCAAGCTGCAAGTTCACTTCCGTAGACAGCGGAAACTCCCTTGACCCCGTGGCAGAAGACATGGATACAGTCCTGCCTAGACAGAACACACAAAATTAGGTGCAGACTTTCACCTGACTATTTCTGCATACCAGAAAAGCAAAACAGTGTTGAAATGCACACCCCAACCTCCAGGGAAGGTGGATTTCAGCTTCTGGTGAGTCTGTGCATAAAACCAACCTCTTGAGCTCAGAATCCTGGTGAGGCAGCCCAGGGGTGGTTTGGAACCACACGGGCCTGGCTCAAAGGTCCTTCTGCACCACTCACTAAAGCACAAAACTTCAGGTGAGTGTCTTACCTTCTTTGAGATTGTTTTTTCCTCAATCAAAGGGAGAAGGTTCATTCATTCCTTCATTCATTCAACAACAAATTGAACTTTCCGTGAGGGTGCAGCTAAGCCCCACTTGGCAGAACTAGGCAGAGCTCAGTTTTAAACGAGAACGTGTGCGACGCTCTTGGATCCTGCCTGGGACAGAGGGAGTGTCAGAATTCAGCATCTGATGAGGACCCGTTTCCTGGTTCATAGACGCTGTCTTCTCGCATCTCACATGGCAGAAGGGGTAAGGGGTCTGTCTTCACCTCTGTTGTAGGTCACTCAACCCCCCACGAGGGCTCCACATCCATGACCCAATCTGGGTCAATCATGACCCAATCATGACTCACTCTGACCTTCCCAAAAGGTTCCACCTCCCAATACCATCACACTGGGGGTTGAAATCTCAACATAGGAATTATGGGGGACACATTCATACCGTAGCACCCTCATTCTGGATATTCCAGAGTTTGTTTAAGCAAATCCTTTTTTTTATTGGGCCTCCTTCTCATGTGTCCCCGACATTCAGCCTGGACTCCAATTTCCGTGGAATCTGGCCTCCACAGGTGCTCCGCTCTGTCCCATCGTCTCCATTCCTGCCGACACCCCAGGTCATCGCCATCATCTCTTGCCTGATCTCTCCAGTGGCCTCCTCCCTGAACTCCTCGCCCCCATCCTGCCTCATCCGAGGAGCAGGCAGAGGACACAACAGCCGGTCTGTTTCCATCTTCAGCAAAGTAGACATGTACGTAGTTTAAAGAAGAAAACAGTTCTACAAGTCTTGTAAAAACGACAGTTCCTACTTCCCTTCCCCTAAATTCCATTATGTTAGCAGGGCCCTTTTGCCATTTAACTCCTTATTTAACATGTATACTTGCTACTTCTTGATGACTGGTTCTAGGCATTCTCTCTAGATGTCCTCTATGGAAGATGAAGGACGCAGCTCTTCTGCACATGCCCCTCACATACACAGGTATGCTCTCTCTCTCTCGCTCTCTCTCTCTCTTTCACACACACACACACACACACTCACGCATACATGCACGTTGCTCTCCTCCCATTCTCTCAATTTAATCATTGCTTGACTAGATCAGTATTTTGTTTCTTCATTGTAAGACATGTAAATGTTATTTCTAGTCGAGCCACAGCATATACTACGCTGTTTTCCTTTCTTGCACAACATTTTTGTTTGTGTTTTTCCTGGAGTTTGTGTGTGCATGTGTATGTTAGATTTTCTATGCATATGACCACCAATTCAACCTCGAACTCTCCACCAGTTGTCTAAATTTTCATGCAAACATCTCAGATCTTGTATTAATTTCACCTTCTTGAAGGAATCTCCCTTGAGCCTTCTGGCCACCCTCGAGGCAGGTCTTTTCCTGGTACTTCCCTTCACTGTCTCCTGGAGATTCCCTTCGCCCCTCCTGTCTAGTTCTGCTGCTTCTCACTTCCTGACTCACTCTTGCTTTGCAGGAGCACCTCCTCCCACATTCACTGAGAGCTGGTATTTGAGAAGCAACTTTTTTGAAAGAACTTGCTTATCTGCAAATGTCTCGGGTTTTTTTTTTTTTTTTTTCAAGTTTGTTAAGAAAACTTTCAAATCTTCAGTGAACACCCACCGAGATTCTACCAGAAACATTTTACTATATTTGCTTTCTCACATATCTATCCACCTATCCAGCCCTCTAATTGTCCATTAACCCAGTTTATTAATTACAGACGTCAGCACACTTCCCCAAATGAAACACCTTAGCACACACAGCACTAACAAGATTTCAGTATTAATAGTTTTCAGTGTAGTAAACTTACACATTTTTTTAACTTTAATCCTAAGTCTTTTATGCGTTTGATCCTACTGTAAATGGATTTTTAAATTTTCATTTTCCAATTGTTTGCTGCTAGTTTATTTAAAAAACTATTTTTGCACCATAACTTTATATCCTTTGATTTTGCTAAATACACTGTGTAGCTTGATTGATTGTTTTGTATATTCCTTAAGATTTTCTATATAAGCAATCATATTGTCTGTGAACAAAGGCGACTTTATTTCCTTTTGGAACTTAATGACTTTTATTTTTCTTTCTTAATTTATGGCAATGGCTAGGACCCTTGTTACAATGTTGGATTGAAGTGATGAGAAAAGTCATCTTGCTTTGTCCCCAATCTTAGTGGGAAAGTATTTAATTATTCACTCATTATTAAGTAACTAATTATTCACTCCCTAGTAAGCATGGATTTTTTGTAAATTTTTTTTTTTTTATCAGATTGATGTTCCTTTCTCTTCCCAGTTTGCTGAGGGTTTTTATCATCAATATGGGTTGAATTTTGTCAAATGTTTTTTTAGCTTCTGTTGAAAAGATCGTTTGGTTTTTCTGTTTTATTTTGCAGAATTGTATTGCTTGATTTCTACATGTTAAGCCAATTCGATTACATTATATTTTCATGTATATATGTGAAACATATCTATAACATACACATATACATATTTAGGTTAGATTTGCTAATATTTTGCAGTGTTTTTTAATGTACACGTATAGATGTATGTATATGTAGATACATATACATATTGTATTTATTTATATAAATTATTTATAAATATAGATAATATATAAATATATAATATGTCTAAATTAAATTTACTAATACTTTGTAGAATATTTTTAAAATTTTTTCATGAGAAATATTGCTCTGAAATTGTCTCTTTTTTGTGACATCTTTGCCAGGTTATAGCACTAGGATTATGCGGCCTGGTTAGGGTTAGGGTTAGTTCAGGAGTTTCCTTCCTTCTGTATTTTCAAAGAGTTTGTGTAAACCTAGTGCTATTTTATCTCTAAACTTTGTTTTAATTCACTGATGGAAGCATATAGTCCTGAAGATGTTTTCATAGAAAGGTTCTTAAAAATAAATGTAATGTATTTATTAAGTACATGGGCCATTCATATTTTCTGTTTTATCATGCATTCGCTTTGTCATATTTCAAGAAATCTATTTTATGTAAGCCAAGTTTATAGGCGTAAAGGTATTCACACTAATCTCTAGATAGTCTTTTAATGTCTATAGCATCTGTAGTGCTGCTTTCTCATTCCTAAAATTGGCAGTTTATATTCTTTTTTGCTTGCTTGATTACTTGATTTTTTTTTTTATGAGTCTAGCTGGGAAGTTTATCAATTTTGTACATCTAGTCAAAGAACCAATCTTGGGCTTTGTTACTTTTCTCTAATGTATACATCATATTTTATTGATTTCTGCCCTTGTCTTTGTTACTTCCTTCTACTTATTCTCAGTTAATTTACTTCCTTTCTTGTTTCCTTCCTTCCTTCCTTCCTTCCTTGCACTCTTCCTTCTTTCCTTCTTTTCTTCCTTCCTTCCTTCCACTCTTCCTTCTTTCCTTCTTTCCTTCTTTTCTTCCTTCCTTCCTTCCTCTCTTCCTTTCTTTTCTTTCCTCTCTTTCTTCTTTTTCCCTTTTCCTTTCTCCTTTCCTTTCCTTGACAGGGTCACCCAGGCCGAATGCAGTAGCAGCCTTGAACTACTGGGCTCAAGCGATCCTCCTGCCTTTGCTTCCCAAACTGCTGAGATTACAGCCATGAACTGCCTTACCGGGCCTCTATTTTCTTAAGGAGAAAGCTGAGGCCATCATTTGATACCTTTTTTTCTTTTCTAATATAGGCATCTGTCTACATATATATATATTCATATATATTCTGTCTTCTTATCATTCAGCTCAGAACATTTTTTGATTTTCTTTCTGAGTTTTTCTTTGATCCATGGATTATTAAGAAGTGTATTATTTAGTTTCCAAATCTTTGGAGCTTTTCTATCAGAGTCACTCATCCACCCTGTATAGTGCTGTCTTTGGCCTGCTCTCAGCATAAACACTAGAAAAACAAAGAGAACCAGAAGCTTCCCCTTCTCTCAGCTCTGCATGTTCATTTGTTTATTTATTTATTTGACTTTCCAGTGCCTTCAAATTTCTGGGGATTTTTTCTTTTGCCTCATTTCCAGAGTTTGTTAGTGTTTTCTTTTTTCCCTTTATTAGCAGGAAGATTGAGTCCAGCAGGAGCGTCTTCAGCCATGCCAGACTCAGGAGGCTACAATGTCAATGGCTCGGCTAAATACATTTTTCTAGCTTGCAAATGATTTTCCCTCGGCCTCGTGAAGGCATGGCCCCTTTGGTAACTCCTAAGGTTGCCACTGAAACACGTGAAATCATCCTAATTCCCAGTTGTTTATTTCTGATCTGAAACTTCTAGGTGCCTTGTTTTGCCCACCATTGTGAAACCTCAGCTCACAAGCCTTGATGTGAATACGTTTTCACCGACTGTGCTGGATACTTTCGGGACTTTCATCTGGAAACCGCTACCCTGCCTTTCTGGGGACTTTGTTGAGTTACTTCTTTGGTTTCCTCACCCCCTCCTTCCCAGGGGTGCCATACCCAGCCCCTCTCCTGCCGTAAGAATGTCGCTGTGCTCTCTCTCCATGTTCTTTGTAGTTGTGAGTTTGTGCCATTTGAAAAATCTCTTTACTGTCATTTCAGGGGGATATCAGAAGGGAGAAGAAGGAAGAAAGTAAATGTATGTGTTAAATCTGTCCTTTCTACTTGGATGACTCCATTCTTAGAGTAATTTTTCTTCAAGGCACATCTCCTGTCTCTCCCACCTGGTCAGGGCAACTGCCCACCTTGGTACCCTCCTTCCTCAGTGATGTGGCCTCCACCAGCTCTTCTGGTGTGAAATCACTTGTACCTGCACAGACGCTGGCTTGGCCACACCAGGCCTCTGAGCTTTGGTGTCTCTGCCCCTGTGCCTGGAACACTCACTCCTCTGTCTGGTTAGTTCCTTCTGGTCTATAAAACTCAACTTGAACAGCACCTCCGTGAAGACTTCCAGGACCCTCCACCGGATTTTCAAGCCCTTCTGTGTGGTCCCAAAGCACCCTGGGCGGTTGCCCATCATAGCTTTGGCCACGTCGCCCTGCAGTCTCTCATCTCTCTGACTGCCTTGTAGACACGGCTTGGCACACAGCAGGTGCTCAATAAGTGAATGAAAAAATAAATCTGGAAAACGGGAGGTCAAAAACAACATGTCTTACTGTGTGCGAGACATTCTGTGACGAGCATTGTGGGATGAAGGATACAATTTTATGGGAAACCGTCTTGGAGAATCATGTGAAAGCACCTATATATCCTGGTCCAGCTTAAGGCTCCAGGTCTTGGCTGTATCTCTGCTACCCGAGGGTATGGCGTGTCTCTGGTGCCTCACTTTGGGATGTGCAGACAGTAGGACCTCAGTTAATGCTCCTGAGCAAAACACAAAGGGGTGAACTGTTCATCTGCTCTGCCACCTCCGTGTAACTCTGGGGAAATCATCTTATCCCCGTCAAAGGAAGGACATGAGAAATAGAAGTGCTTCTTGTTTTTTCTCAACAAGGATCACACAGAAGTGTGTAAAGAAATCACCCGCGAGCTCCTCCCCCCTCATCCATCCTTTCCAGGGGTAATCATTTAGTTTTTCATTGCTTATTCTTCCTCACCTCTCTCTGTGTTCATAAAAGATGAACACACCCCTTTCTCTACATAGGTGTTGCTTTTTGTCAAAATGGGACCCCTCTGAACACACAAGTCAGCACCTTGCTACTACAAGCACTTTCAAAATTAAACTTTCCTATATGTCTGGGGGTTATTGCCTTCTAAAATCAGGAGACTTTTCCTATTGCCTTTAGCAATGCATGCCTGCAACTTGCAAAAATAAATCATGGGAGCGTCAGCTTCCAGAGTGGAAGGAACAGTTTCCTTGCTATGCACTGCAGCCCAGCCCTCGGTCACCACTTGGAAACCTCATGAATAAGCATCAAACCATGACGGCAAAGTGCCATTCTGGAAACTCAGTATTTACTTCTCTTGAGGATATGGTCATGCATTTCCCAGTTGAGATTCCAAAAAAGCCTTTAAATATTACAGGTATGTGCAATAGCTGGGCTTGCTGAGATAGGAATTGGGGAAGGTGGAAACCCAGGTCAGTGCCGTCCCGCACGGCATCCTGTCTGTCACTGTGCAGAAAATTCAGCTTTTGTTGAACCGTGCTGACTGGGAGTCAGAGGATCTTACAGTCCACACTATATCCACTCGATTCTGGCCTGCCTGGACCTTGTGTCTTTATCTGTCTTTATCTGTACACCACAGTCTGTTGAAGGCCTCTTCCTCGTGTGTGCCTCCTGAGGCTCTGTGTGTCCTAAGCATTCCTGGGCTAAGCCCCACCCAGACATGGCCGACCGTGCCAGGAAGCCCAGGGGGGTTCGAGAGGACCAGGCCAAGAGCCTCCCAAGAGAGGACATCCCATGCCCACAGCAGGGGCCCCAGTGTCCCATTCAAATAGGCTGCTCCAGAGGCAGGGCCCACGTAGCCATCTTTGACCCTGCTTGCGTTCGCCCATGGTTGGGTGAGGGGGGGACAGGTGTCCTCAACATGAGGCACTTCTGCAGATAGGGGTTTCTCTCCAGGCTTCGAGCTGCAGCACTAAACTTCTGTCTAGTTCAGAAGAGTCCTGAGGGTTCAGGATGAGGCATGTCAGGAGCTTCTAGTCGGGAGAAGGGCTGGGTAGAAAGGACAGGGAGGGTAAGGATGAGAGCAGCGGCGGTGCTGGGCGGGGGGGGGGGGTCGCTCCTTGATGAGGACTCTCCCCCGACTCTAACTCTCACATCTCTTCCCAGAGCTTGAGGCTGCTCAGGGAAAATGGCTTGTTGGCAGTGCTTAGCAGTCATTGGCAACAGTTGGCAATGATTGGCAGTGTCTAGCAGTGGTTGGCAATGATTGGCAATGGTTGGTAGTGGTTGATAGTGGTTAGCAACGATTAGCAGTGGTTAGCAATGATTGGTAGTGGTTATCAACGGTTGGCAGTGGTCAGCAATGGTTGGCAGTCATTGGCAGTGCTCAGAAGTGGTTAGTAATGCTTAACAGTGGTTATCAGTAGTTGACAGTAGTTGGCAGTGGTTGGCACTGGTTGGCAGTGGCTAGAAATGGTTAGCAGTGGTTGGCAATTATTTGCAGTTGTTGGCAGTGGTTAGCAGTGGTTAGCAGTGGTTGGCAGTGGTGGGCAATGGTCAGCAGTGGTCAGCAGTGGTTAGCAGTAGTTAGCAGTGGTTGGCAATGATGGGCAGTGGTTGGCAGTGGCTAACAGCTATTCCTGGGCTCCTTGCCTCATTTCTCAGCAGCATAGGGCCCAGCAGGCAGAGGGGCATGTGCACAGCTCACCTGTGAAATGTTGGTTCCTCTCTGTAGGACTGTAAAGAACCCTACTTTGAATGGAGACCAAGAAAGACCCTGGGAAGTGGCATGTGGAGGTGACCCCCTGGACTGGCCCGAAGACCAGCTCTGGAGAACAGACGGACCCTCCAGGGCTGGACTGTGATGGCAGGAGCTGACTCTCCTCCTCAACAGCCCGTCCAAGGGGGCCTGAGAAGAGCCTGAGTCCCCGGGCCTGCAGCTCCTGCACGGCTCCTGCCAGCCTGCCTTGCCCCTCAGCAGGCAGATCCAGGGAGGGGGACAGGGAAGGCAGGCTCAGGGGAGAGCTCTGTTTCCAAGATGCCCCAGGAGAGATGAGGCTCTCAGTTGGAAAGGAGCGAGGTAGGGCCACAGCAGGATGGGAATGCTGTGGGGAGGGGCACAGACCACAGACGGAGGCCTGCAAGTTCCACACACCCTTTGGGGAGGGTGTCAGCAAAGACAAGCAGGGCCTCCCTGGGCCTCCAAGCCCAGTGCTGTGTGGCCCTGAGTGATCACCTCCAGTCCCTGAGGCCTCCAGTGCAGGCTTCTGGGTAGGAGTGAGGCCAGCAGGGGCCTTCGCACCTGCCAGGGCACCAGCACACCAGGCGGGCCTCGGGACAGCTGCAGCGTGGTGGGAAGTGTGGTGGGGACTGAGGTTGCTGACAGTAGGGCTGGCTGACAGAGCAGCTCCCAGGGCTGTGGTGAGGTGGGAGGGTACATGGCCTCCTTCTTCTTTGACACTTGGCAGGGAGCTGCAGCCACACAGATGCCGCTGGACTGGAGCCCCAGGCAGAGCGCTGTGGGCAGAGAAGGCGGCAAAGCAGGCTGCATTCTAGGACCCGCTCAGACGGGGCTGATGTGGACGTGGGAGGAGCTGTTCGGTCTCTGCGGTCCTCACCCTTCTCTAGGCAGTGGCTGCCTGCCTTTCTGTAGTCCAGCTGAAGAAAGAAGGCAACAGCAAAGAGAAAAATAAAGAGTATCATTCCAAGGGGCCCTATGTCTTGAGGCACTGCCAGGTGCAATAGGGAGATACTAAGAGCTGCCTTTGATGGGCAGTAACTGCAGGCCTGGCCCAGAATCACACCACTTAAACCTGTCCCCGCCCTCCCAGGAGGCATCATTGCAGCCTTCCAGGGGAGGTTTTGGAGGCCCTGAGAGGTTATCTGATGTGCCTGAAGCCCCACATCTAAGACAGACGGACACCTTGAAGACAGCGAGTTTTTCCTGGTGGAACAGATTCAAATGAGGATCTATCTCATCCACGCTGGGTGCAGCTCTTCCAGCCAGAGGTGTTGGTCTGGACCCACTTCCTGAGCAGTCTTCAGACTGGGGACCCTCCAGATTCCTGAGGGGATGTTATGAGGGTCTCCACCCCACTGTGATACCCCAGCTGTAGAGTGTGGTGGGGTCTGGGTGTCATGCTGCAGAGTGGGGAACACATCAGAAACAGGCAGTGTGGGCAAGGCTGGCAGAGTTGCTGCTCCCCGGAAGCCCGTGCAGTGCCTCGAGCCCAGGGCCAGGGGGTGCCAGCTATGGCTGACTTTCAGGAAGGGGATGACACCCGTTGATGGGCACATCATGGATTCTGGGTGGAAAAAGTTTTCCTAAATAATCAGACCCCAGGCTTGTCTCTTAAGCATATGAGGGATCCAGATTTATACCACATGGCATTCTAAGCTAAGAAGTTAACATTTAGTCCCTTTGCTGAGCTCGAGCTCAGGTCAACCCAAGGTGTTTGTCACAAACAAAGGCAAAATCATACCACAGGCTCCCAATGTGGTCCCCAGAGCATGAGGATGGGGGCTTCCGGATTGGGCTCAGGGGTTCAGCATTTACCAGATATAGGAAGATCTGCACCTTTCAGCACTTCATCTAAACAACCTGAAAGTAAACAGCAAGGAAAGGGTTAAATACATTTCAAAATGAAGAAATCTAAATTCTGAGAACCAGATTGTGAGTGTGTAAATAAGATGTGTGTGTGTGTCTGTGTGTGTGTGTGAGAGAGAGAGACAGGGTCTCACTCTGTTTCCCAGGCTGGAGTATAATCACGGTTCACTACAACCTCAGCCTCCCAGGCTCAAGTGATCCTCCCACCTCAGCCTCCCAAGTAGCTGGGAGTACAGGCATGCACCATCACATCTGGCTAATTCTTAAATTTTTTTTTGTACAGATGGGATCTCACTTTGTTGCCTAGGTTAGTCTTGGACTCCTGGGCTCAAGCAATCCTCCTGCCTCAGCCTCACAAAGTGTTGAGTTTACAGGCATGAGCCATCATGCCTGGCAAATAAGATTTTATTCAAAATAGAACCAAAACAAACCTTTACAAATGACTATATAGGTATTCAGAATTGAAACTTAGTGGAATACTTAAAAAGCAAATTAGATTCAGCTGAAGAGAGAATTAGTGAACTGGAAAACAGACATTCTAGGCTGAAGTGTGTCCCCCCACAATTCATGTTGAAGTCTTGCCCCCAGTACCCTCAATACCTCAGGATGTGAATGTATTTGGAGATAGGTCTTTAAAGGAGTAATTAATTTAAACTGAGGTCATTACGGTGGGCCTTAATCCAATATGACTAGTGCTCTTATAATAGGAGATTAGGACACACACAGTGAGGTGATCACATAAAGACAGGAAGAAGACAAGCCAAGGAGAGAGGCCCCAGAGGAACGAGTCTTGCCAGCACCTTGATCTCAGACTTCCAGTCTCCAGAACTGCGGGAAAATGAATTTCTGTTGTTTAAACTGCCCTATCTGTAGTACTTTGTTGGAGGAGCCTTAGCAGATGAATGCAATAGATTTAATAAATTACCCAGGATATGCATGGGAAAATAAAGAGATAGGAGGCAGAATAAAGTGAGAGGGATGATGCAAAGGGCTAGAAGGACCAATACGTCAATCACCAAAGTCCCAAAGGGAGAGAGAGACTGGCCACTGGGGCAGAGGAAATGCATGCACATTTTCCAGAACTGATAAACATGAATCCTCAGATTCAAGAAGCACAAGAAAGCCAGAGTAGAACATAGAAAACTAAAACCCCACCCAGACACATGATTGTGAAACTGCATGTGTCATACTCTGTAAATCATCTGCTCAGCTCCCACGCTAACCCTCTTTTAGCTTTTCCTCTCTATCTTTCCATCTCTATCTGAAATGTGTGCTTCCTCAACTCCTTAGCAGTGGGGATACAGGCATGGGATATTGATTCTCTGGAATATTGCACATGCCCATTTCTTGGATGCCAATGTGGGAAGTATCAGTGGCAGCTGCAGGTAGAGAGGCTGGGCCCTGTGACAACCTGACAGCAGAGGTGTGGCTGGTCACCAGTCTCAAAGGTACCAGTGCTAATGGCAAGCAGGATGACAACATGATGCCACTGCAATGGTTGGGTTGGATATTTTTCCAGACAAACATTTGGAATGATAAAGAATGGACTGTTCCCAGTGGACTTGAGGGGAAAATTGACAAGGGTGAAGACGATGGGGAAAGAGGCTGGGCTGCAAGGAAGCCATGGTGGAAAGGAAAAGTCACAGGAGACGCAGCCAGTGAACAGTGAGGCTGGGGGTCCCAGCAGAGGGGAGAGGTGCCTCAGCGATGGCCCAGGGAGGGAGAGCAGAAATGACAGAACAGTGAGTTGCTGGAACAGAGGGGTCCAGCTGGTGTGCTGAGAGTTCCCAGGGAGGGCACCACCCTCTCTCAGAATGACAGGAGGAGTCAGATACAGAGGAAGACTAGGAGGGTCTAGGGCATCTCTCAGAGTCTCAGCAGGGAAAGTGACACTCAGATTGGAGGGGGAAGTGTGTCTTAGCAGATGGCCCTAGGTGCAGGGAAACGGCTGGCTTCATTCAACTGTGAAGAAGTGAAGAAGGGAAGGGGCCTGGGAGCAGGCAAGGTCTTCCCCTTTCTGAATTCTGCAGAGTGAGAAACAGGCTTTGGTACAGCAGGAGCTGGGGATAGACTGCAGGGAAGGCAGTGCATTTTCCACAGAAACTGCATCCCTGGGACATCCAGGGCTGCACGGAAGGAAGCAGAGCAGTAGGCCCAGCTCTGCTGGGGGTCCAGGGACGGGCTAAGGGGTCAGCAGATCTTCCACCAGGGGGAAGGACAGGGGTGTCCACCAAAGGAACTGGCCCCAACTGGGTTGACTGGACCTCCATGGAAACCTCCCTGGCTCTGACACTAGAAAAGGTTTTAGTAAAGATAGACACCTACTGCTTCCTGGAAAAATAAAAGTCAGGGTGCAGAGGAGCTGCTTTCATATGATGAATATCCCTTAACATAACACCCCACATTATACCTAACAGTGAACTCCAGGGAAATGGCCCTTAAAATCAGAAACTAAAAACAGGTGTTTGCCAACTGCATTAAGATTTAACAGGCTGGAGGGTTCGATGCCATGAGTCATGAACCCATCCTGCCTTTCACCCTGGCAACAGGACCTCCAAAAGCAGGAGGTAATGGCTTTGGCACCCAGAAAAGCGCAAGACAGAGAGCTGTGGCTTCCCCAGTGTCTGGTCCTTGGAGGCTCCACATGACCTAATTACATGCTGCCTTCCAAGCCTGATCGAGAGTAGACGTGGTCAGGATGCTCAAAGCCCCTCCCAGACCTTCTGTCTAGCCAGCAGCAGACCCACCAGCCCCTGCCCACCTATGCATATGAGTGGCACCGTGTCACTTGCTCAGATGGAGCAGTCGTTGAGCAGGCAAGGGCATCTGGGTTGCAGACTTCAGTTTGAAGAAAAAGGGATGCAGGCGTTCATCCAACATCACCCAGTACTGAAGACGCACCTTCCCTGTGCCAGGCATTGCCCTGGAGCTGAGCACCTCACTGACCAAAACAGACCAACAGTACCACCCTGGAGGGGCTCATCTGTCTCCCAGGGAGTCGGTGTTGCTGGGGCCAGGAACCAGCAACCTTCAGGACACTCCAGTAGCCAAGCCTGTCACCCTCTCCCAGGTGCCACCTGCCTGGGGACTGAGCAGCAGTGCTGAGTGAAGGTGACGTTTGTGAAACCTCTCCCACAGGTGAGGCTATGTTGTTCTGCAAATCTACAAAGACAGAAGACCAGGAGGGACCGCGGCAGGCAGCCCTCGCAGGCTGGGCGCAGACCCTTGAGTGTGAGCAGCAAGGAATCCATGGGAACAGACTGGGAGAAGGGTCCTGCACGCCCGCAGGTCTGCCCCGCACCTTCTGTTCGGAGATCATTTCTCATCAGGAGGCTGCGAAGGGAACTGGTGTTCCAGCTAAGGGTGGTCCCACAGGGTGACCTTGTCTGTCCCGAAACCGAAGCCGTTGTACCAGGCTGGGTGCCACAGAATTTATCGTATACCCAATGGCCATGCCCAGGCCTGCAGGTTTATTTCCCCGTGACTTTCAGTATGCCCAGCTTGTCCTAGCTGCTTCACTAGGAAGTCCTGAGCCTCTGACAGGACACTTTCTGGGAGAATCACAGAGCCGTGTCTCTAGCGAGCAGCTTCCACGCTTTCTTCCAGACAGCCCGATTTCCCCTCATGCATGTGGGCTTTGAGAGCCGTCCCTGGAGAGCATCCGACGCTAGCAGGCCCAGGAGGACCACATCAGTCCCTCCCTTTGGGCAGCAGCCCTCCCCCTTCTGGGCTGGACTCAGCCCTCGTGGCAGGGCGGGCAATTCTGAGTCAAAGCCAGAATGCCAGCTCCCAGCCTCCTAGGAAGGACGGGTCTGTGCGGAAGGCTCTGCCACCGGCTCTGCCGTCGGGGCTCCCAGCAGCGGGCTCTCGAGGCCTGGCTTCTCCTGGAGGAGACCCTAGCTTCTCCGGCGTTCTTACATTTCTGGATTTCAGACCCAAATAGGCCTTGCTCCAGGTTCTCAACGTCCTCCCCAGGGTAGTGCTGGGGGCGGCCTCCAGGTCCTGGGGTGCGGGTGGGCCGCCGGAGGGCAGGCCCGAGACCCAGAGGCGCGCCTCCCTCACCCGCCTTGCCGACACCAGGGGGCGCTGGAGCTCAGCAAAGGGCCGGGAGGCCGCTCTGAAACTCAGGCCTTAAAATACAGGCAGGATCAGCCTCTGGAGCCCTCCCTGCCGGCCCGGCACGCCGGGCGCCGAGTCAGCGTGCTGCCGGGCCTGTGCCCCTGACGGACCTGGCACAAGGGGGCACCCAGGGGTCTGCAGCCGGATGGTGCGGTTCCCCCACCTGGGGTGAGACGCCCCCATCCCATTAGCGCACCCCTGCAGGAGAGCGGCATAAGCCTGGCTGCGGCCCCGCCCACTGCACCTCTCCCGTCCGGCCCCGCCCACAGCATCTCCTTTCTCCACCCCGACCACAGCACCTCCCCGACTTCAACCCCAGTCCACAGCACCTCCCTCCTCCTCGCCGGCTGCAGCTCCCCCCCATCAAGCCCTGCCCACAGCACCTCCCCCAGCACTGCCCAGAGCATTTCCCCCTCCAGCCCCACCCACAGCACCTCCCCCTCAGACCCCGCCCACAGCACCTCCCCACAAGCCCCGCCCACAGCACCTCCCCCTCAGACCCCGCCCACAGCACCTCCCCCATCAGACCCCGCCCACAGCACCTCCCCCCTCAGACTCTGCCCACAGCACCTTCACCACCAGCCCCGCCCACAGTGCCTCCCCCCTTCCACCCCACCCACAGTGCTTCTTTCCTCTGGCCCCGCCCACAGCACCCCAATCCTCTGGCCCCACCCACAGTCCTCCCCCACTCCGTGGCTGCAGCCCTGTCCACAGCACCTTCCTCCTCTAGGAGGGTGCCGCGGGACCGGGGACGCACCTGATGTCTCTGGTGGGGAAGGGGCACCCCTCTGCAGTTTGTATTGGTCACCTTAACAGTGGGGCACTGTGGTCACAGATCGAG
The DNA here is from genome assembly GCF_008728515.1 of Papio anubis. Taxonomy (NCBI): domain Eukaryota; kingdom Metazoa; phylum Chordata; class Mammalia; order Primates; family Cercopithecidae; genus Papio; species Papio anubis. Next base: position 124,142,276 of record NC_044985.1, read on the forward strand.
TCCTAAACGAAAGTAAACCTCTGTTCAGTAGCCAGGGAGGAAGCAGGTTGTGAGAAATAATGGAACGTTCTTCAGACAGGAAACCAGTTTGGAGTCTGACACCATCCCAGGTTTTTTGACACCAGGGCTGTCCCCACGGTGCTCTCCCTGGGCCTGTGGCACCCACCTGCTGGCTAAGGTTAAGACCTGCCCTGGAGCGCCTGCCCAGCGGTGACTGTGTCCACAGCACTCTGGGTGGCACCTGCCCAGCCCCTTCTGGCTGTGCCCTGATCACAGGCATAGTTGGAGCAGAGTGTGGCGGGTGCTGCCTGCACCAGGGGCTCCCCATGTGCCAGGCTTGGTGCCCACGTGTGCTGGGGATGCTCTCACCTGGTTCTCAGGGCAGTGGAATGCGGGGCACACTGTCACAGCCTCAATTTACAGCTGGGGAAGCTGAACCCCAGAGGAGTTTGGTGACCTATCCAAAGTCACACAGTCTGGAAGTGACTGAGCCAGCGTCTACCAGTGCCTGCGAGCTTGAGCTCACGTCTCCAAGAGGGTGCGAGCCTGGGTAAGCAGGGACTTGCTCAGCCTCCAAGGAAAACCGACACCTGCAGCAAATGACTGCAGGTTCAGGCTGGCCCCCCACTCTGTGAAACCACAATGACGAGCCCTGGGATGTTAAGCTCTGGATTGGAAGAGGAGAGGTCAGGAGAGCAAACTCCTGCAAGCCCATGAGCCGTGGGAAATGAGTGAGGTGCTGGTTATTACGGAATGCGCCCAGCCTGACGTGATCACACACAGACACAGGCCTCTAGGGGTGGTGCTGCCAGCTGACCTCTGCAGGATCTCTGCACCCCGAACGGCAGGTCCACGTATCATTGCTCTTGCATGTCCCTCACTACCCCAGGAAACGGCCACCAAATCCCCCAAATCACCCTGCACACCAACACTGAACACAGAATTGTTTTTGGATTCCCTAATGTACAAGGGAAATCCTGGTGACTTCTTTCCCCAGGTTGCCTTAGCTTTCAGGGTTTCCGTGAGCTGTGAGCCCTGCCGTCCATCCTGGCCAGCCGCAGAGCACGGCAAGACCTAAGAGGAGGGAGAAGAACGGGGTTGTGGGGCATGGCTGGGCTGTGGCTCTATATGCAGCAGTCAGTAGATTGCATCGTGGCCTTGGGCTGCAGACCGCGGCCTCCTGGCATTTCTCGTGCATCCTCCTGGGCCCCAGGTGCCAGGTTACGTGTCAGTGTGGAGACTACACCCCCTGACCCAGGCACATGTCCTCGAAGGCTGGTTCTTGAGGGCCAGCTTTGAGAGGACAGGTGAGGGCTCAGGGGTGACAGAACACCTGCCTGGGGTTCAACAGGCCACCCCCAGGCCTGGAGCCCCTGCTGCTGTCACCCTACCGGCCCAGGCCAAGGACTGCACTTCTCCTTGCAGTGGGCCCCTGTGAGTGTGTTGTGACCCCCTGACAAGGTCACCGTGCCTGTCTGGCCCCAGCTGCAGCCTGCCTGTGAGCAGGCCTAAAAACAGCCCTTGTTGTGGGGTGACTGGACAACCGATCCGGGTTGGGGCGAGGGTGTGGTCACCACCCAAGGCTGCCCCGTGTCTGGGCAGGTCTCAGCTCTTCCTCTGATTCTCCCTCTGTCCCAGAGCCTGGTCAATACCTGGGCCAGGCATTCTTAACCTCCTGTGCACCGAGGCCCCATGGCAGATAGTGAAAGTTAGAGACCCCTCATCAGAATAACGTTTTCAAGTGCATAAAATACAATGCATAGAATCGCAAAGGAAACGCATTGCATTGAAATTGTTAGCACAGGTGAGAGCTGAGTTTTCCATACAGCGAGGTGCAGGTTCTTGCATCAATGCATCGCCTGGGACTTGCTCAGCAGTTGGAGCAGTGCTGGGCACCTCGCCGCCTGGGGACCCCGGCCACAGCTGCAGTGATGGGAAGACACCATGGCTTCTTCTGGGACCGAGTCACTTTCTTCCATGCTCACAATGGAAGGAGTACCATGTCAGCTCAGCTGAGCAATGGGACAGTTTCTCCCCATGCATGCTCAGGGGAGTGCCCACCCGGAACCTTCTCCCTCCAGCTCCCCTCCCTCATCCTTTGGGTGCACTGAGACCCTGAACCAGCTCTGTGGGGTGACTCCCAGCCCAGAACCCTCAGGCCCAGGATCCCCACCACCATGGGTGGTACACAACCAAGCTCCTTGGCCCCCCAAGAAGGTCTATGGGAATTGCCTGTTCCGGGTCTGCCTTCCAGCCTGGCCCTCACTGGCCTGGGACACCCATTGTCCTCCTGTTTGCACCTCTGCTCCTCCTGGGTAGAACACATCCTTCCTCAGCCAGCATGTCTCTCCTGCCTCCTCCCCCAGTGACCTCCCCACCAGCAGCCATCCCCTCATCCCATCTCCCTAGGGACATCTCTCTCTAGCCATCCATCCCATTCCAGGCCTCATCCCCGCTCCCATCAGGGCCTCCTCCATCCTGGATCCCTGGGGACAGCAGGAGCCAGGAACATGTGTTGACCCTAGTATTAGAAGAAGTCCTGCTTGGAGGGGGCTGGGTTAAGAAACAGGAGCTCCAAGTGGGCCTGACTGTCCTTGGCCTGAAGCACTGCTGACAGGAAGCAGCTGGTTTCCAGTGACAGGCGGGCTGGGGGTGGTGGCACCTGTCATCATTTCTGCGCTGCCTGCTGAGCTGAGCTCAAGTGTCTGTGCCTGGGAGGGGCTGGGCCGGAATGGGCACCACGCAAGCCTGCAGCAGAGGGCCAAAGGGCTGCCCAGCCTCAGCCCGAAGCTCCCAGAAATCACCGAGCACAGAGGGTCCCTCCTGCCCCTCCCCTGAACCCCTGTGCCTCTGACAGTTCCCAGGCTCACTCCACCCAGAGGCCCCAGCCCCGTGGAAAGACCCCCGGAAGCCCCTACGGACACCTGGCAGCAGAGACTGGTGCCCTCCCAGGCCTACTTGTCAGTCAATCTCGGGCCCAGCTCCTGTCACCTCTGTCCCCTGAAGGACTCAGATCGCTGTGTGTGTATGTGTGGGGGGACTGGGGAAGGCTGGGGGGAGGGGGGTTGGGCTTGATGTCCTTCCATTTCCCATCAGAGAAGAGAATATTTTCTTATTTTCCCCTTCTGCTATTCCTTGTTTTAAGATAACTTCTTTTTTTAAGGAATTATTATTTTGTTCTTAGTGAGAATATATCTCCCTAAAATTCTATACTCAAAATACTGTTTATTTTTTAAGGCACATGAAGATTTCTTAGCACCAATTTAGTAAACAGGTTTGCTTGTTCCTGACAGTTTCCAATTTGTAGGGATTTCTTTCTTGTTCTTTAGGATTTGTTGTTGTTGTTTAGTAAAGCATTTGTATGGTTCCAGAGGAGACATGACCCACGTGAAGCTCAAGGTCAGCCCCAGAATCGGCTTCCCTTCCCCTCCCGCACCACCTTCTCTCCCCACCCCCACTGGAGGCCATTTTTATTAGGTCAGGGTTTACGCATTCCTTGGTTCTTTTATATGAGAAGACCATGCATACCCGTCTCCAAGCCATTCTAGAAGCCTCTCTGACATGTCCTGCCTCTTACTGCATTTACGCGACACTGCCTTCCACATGGCACACACGGCTCCCTTCATGACTTCCGATTCCTACAACGCACTCCTTATGGGACTGACCTGGGTTTAATCAAACAGTTGCCCTGGATGGGCAATTGGGAGTTTTCCGTTTTTGCTATCACCATGAAAGAGCAGCCTGTGCCAATGTCGCTGTTTCCCTAGCGTTTTCTTGGCAGAGATTCATGGAACTGACATCGGTAGGTTGAAGGCCATGTGTATCTGCAACTTGGCCAACTATTTCCCTCCCTAGGAACTGCCTCATTGTGCATTCCCACCAGTAATCAATAAGAACACCTGTTTCTCCACAGCCTCACCAACACAATAAGTTGTCAAATCTTTGGATTTTTGCCAAGCTGATCAGTGAGAAATGGAATCTCAGTGTTGTTTGAATTCACATTTCTTTTATATGAGCAAGATTGAGTCATGTTTTCCTATGTTTAAGAGGCATTTGCACCTTTTCCTATGTTTAAGAGGCATTTGTTTATATCTTGTACCTATTTTCCCACAGATCTTTGGATATTTTCTTCATTTTGGGAACTTTTTGTATATCACTGATATACAAAAAGTGATTAACCTTGCATCTGTAATATTAGTTGCAAATATTGTCTTATGTGTCCTTTGACTTTGAAGATGGTGTATTTTGCCAGACAAAGGTCTTAATTTTGTGAAGGCAAATTTGTTCATCTTGCCTGATTGCTTCTGGATTTTGAGTCAAGGTTATAAAAGCTTTTCTCTGTCTTAGGTTGTAAAGGAAATAACCTGAATTATTTTCTAATACTTGTATAACTCCATCTCTGATTCACTTGGTGTCCACTGTGAGAAGTGGATCCAATTTTCTATTTTTCCATGCGGCTCTGCTGCGTCCCAAACCCCTTGGTTACAGAGTCCATCTTCTCCCACTCACTTGGGATGCCACCTTGACAACAGCCCACTGCTTGTGGGTCTATCTCCGGATTCTCTATTCCACTGGTATGTTCGTCTGTAAGTGAATGAATGTCATGCTGTTGTGCTCACAGAGCTTTATAACATGTATTACATGGGGTAGTCGACTCCCTGAGCCCAACTTCACCCTGTCCTCCTTTTCCAGGGATTTCCTGGCTATTCCTGCTTTTTAATTCTTCCCTGTGAAAGATAACATTTACCTGCCTGGTCTTCCTGGACATAACCAAGTCCCTTCCTATCCCCAGGACTCCTTGTATGCTCTTCTCACCTGCTCTGCTTGCCAAACTCACTCTAAGAGACCCTGCACGATGGCCCCTTCCCTCAGAGTCCCAAGTCCTGGCCTCAGCCAAGCTCAATCTTGCCTTTGGATGCTCCCGAGTTGGCTCTTCTGCCTAGAGCCCCTAATCCCCAGAACTTTGCATGGATGGTTCTTCCCCATAAACCTCAGCACAAAATGACCAGCCCCCAGCGAAGGCATCCCTGGCTCCCAGACCTTCTCCATCCATTACTCTGTTTTATTTCCTCATGGTTATCATCCATATCTAAAATAATCTCACATGGTTGTTTGATGTTATATATGCTGGAAAGCATGAGAGAATGGCCTTAACTTGTCTAATTCTGTGATGAATCTTCAGCATCAACAACAGTATAGTGAAAAGAGCTCCAGATGGGTGGGTGGATGGATGGATGGATGGACGGACAGATGGAGAGATGAGCAGATGGATGGACAAATGGATGGACAGATATGGATGGTTGGATGGACAGTTGAATGGATGGATGAGTGGATGAATGAATGAATGAATGAATGAATGAATGAATGAATGAATGGAAGAATGGATGTTCAGTTGGATGGATAGGTAGATGGGTGGATGAATGGATGAGCAGATGGATAGATGGATGGATGGATGGATGGATAGATGGCAGATGGGTGGATGGATGGATGGATGAGTAGAAGGATAGATGGGCCAAGAGATGGATGGCTGGGTGGATGGATGGATGGCTGGGTGGATAGATGGTTGGGTGGATGGATGGACAAATAGATAATTGGGTGTATGGGTGGATGGGCAGAGGGATGGATGGCTGGGAGGATGGATGGATAATTGGGTGGATGGATGGACAGATGGTTGGATAGTTGAGTGGATGGATGGATGGATGGATGGATGGAGACTGTCCTGCCTCTCTAGTCAGTTAGTTACCTTTCCTGTGTGCTCTCAGAGTACTCTAAACATCAGTTATAGATCAGGTCTAAGCTAAACACCTGCGAAAGGTATTTGGCACATGTCCCCACCTACTCGGGTGTGAGCTCTGTGGGGGCAGATCTATGTCTGATTGTTGTCCCCATCCAGAGGATGTGGACAGTAATAAACACAGGTGAAATAGTGACAAGGCAGAGAGTCATGGCACAGGGTAGCATCCTGGGTTCAAGATTTTGAGGGACTTTAATGGTTCTTAGGGAACTGACAGATGATGTATTGAACCCATGGCCAAAGATCTAACACAGCCAGGCTCTCTGGAGTCTGTGGTACCAGTGGTCCTGTCTCAAGATTTTCTTACACTGACTTTGGCTGAGAAAGCATGTGTTGTTTTCTAAGCATGGGTTCCGGCATTACCTTCCTAGTCGTAAACTAGCAGCTGCTGAGGTAGGAGAAAGAGGGCAAGAGGACTGAGAGTGCAAACAGACTTGGGCTTTATAGGCTCAGCCATTGTGGATTTTGAGACCATAGTGACCTGATCCTTACAGATGAGAATGTCATGCCCACACTTAGAGCTGTGCTAAGGACTAAATGAGCAAAACAGGCAAAGCCTTGAGCTCACCTTTTGAGCTCAATGGTGGCCTGGTAGGGGTGTTGCTTCCCTTCCTTCCCTGCCTTTTCCTTCCCTTCTTTTCTCTACCTGTGCTTTTGTATTTGTAATTTTTGTATACTTTTTAAAACTTAATTGAGATATGATTTCTGTATTATACATTCATCCATTTAAATTGTAAAATTCAATGGCTTTTTATATATTCAGAGTTGTGCATCACCCCATTCTAATTTTAAAACATTTTCGTCACCCCCCTCCAAAAAAACTACACGTCCTGTTAAGTCTCTCCTCAGGTCCCTCCCCCACCCCCTAGGCGTCCCCTAATTTACTTTCTAGCTTCATAGATTTGCCCATTTTGGACATTGCACATAAATAAAATCATGCAAAATATGGTTTTGTGTGACAGTCTTCTTTCCTTTAGTAGAATATGTCCAAGGTCCATCTACCGCTGTGTCATGTGTCAGTACCGCATTCCTTTTTATTGCCAAACAGTATTACATTGTGTGTTACCACACATAATCTATCCATTCCTCAGTTGGTGAAAAATTGGGTTGTTTACACTTTTTCGATATTATGAACACTGTTACAAACATTTTATGCAAGTTTTTTTGTGTGGACATTTGTTTCAGTTTCTCTTGAGCACATACATACCTAGTAGTAAAATCACTGGGTCATATGGTAACTCTATGTTTTGCATTTTAAAGAACTTCAAGACTGTTTTCCAGAGCAGCTGCACAATTTTAGATTCCCACCAGCCACGTCTGAATATTCCAGTTTCTTCATAACTTTGTCAACACTTGTTATTGTCTGTTTTTTTTAATTGCAGTTATCCTACTCAGTCTGAAGTGGCATCTTGTGATTTTGATTTGCATTTTTTAAATGGCTAATGAAACATCTTTTAGTGTGTTTAGGAGACATTCGTGTATCTTCTTCGGAGAAATGTCTATTCAGATCCTTTGCCCATTTTTAAATTGGGTTATTTATCTTTTTATTGTTGAGGTCTAAGAGTTCTTCATATATTCTGAATACACGTCTCTTACCAGATAAATGATTTGAAAATATTTTCTCTCATTCTGTGGATTTTCTTTCATTGGTGGTATTTTTTCAGCACAGAGGTTTTAAATTTTGATGAAATTCAGTTTACCTATTTTTTTTCTTTTGTCACTTGTATTTTTGGTGTCTTTTCTAACCCAAGGCCATAAAGATTTACTCCTATACTTTGTTCTAAGATTTATATAGTTTTAGCTCTTGCACTAGGTCTCTGTTCCATTTTGACTTAAATTTTGTGCATGCTGGGGTGGGAGTCCCGCTTCATTCTTTTACCTGTGGAGATCCAGTTGGCTTCTCATATTTGTTGAAATGTCCTTTTTGTTTTTTAAGTGAGCTTTGATTTTCTTTTCTGATTCTCAAAGTAATACACATTTTTTATATAAAACTTGGATTTTGAAAAATACAAAGAAGAAAACAAATGTTGCCCATAATTCTGCCATCTGGACACATGGTGAGCATCATTTGCAGTTAAGAGGTTTGTACAAAAATGAGATCCTCTCTTATGTTGCTCTAGCAGTTTTGGTTACTACCTTTGGTGACATTAAACACGTCCATACCATTAATACATCAAATATTCCATGTCATTAAATACTTTCCTCCCATGTCATTTTTAAAGATTGCATAGCATTCTCGTAGCTGGATTTGTCATATATGCTCTCCTATATTTTTGGAAATTTGGGTTGTTTCTGTATCTTGTTATTACAGCCAGTGTTGTTTTTAACATCAAAAATGTCTCATAAAGGAAGGGGAAGCTCAAACTCTAGTAGCTTGGTGTATTAGTAGGGTTCTCTTAGAGAAACAGAACTAATAGTGTATATATATATATACACACACACACACACAATACATACGCATATATATACACACTATATATATACACATATATATGTGAGTTTATTAACTTACACAATCACAAGGTCCCACAATAGGCTGTTTGCAAGCTGAGGAGCAAGGAGAGCCATTCCGAGTTCCAAAATTGAAGAGCTTGGAGTCCGATGTTCTAGGGCAGGAAGCATCTAGCACAGGAGAAAGACGTAGGTTGGGAGGTTAGGCCAGTCTCTCTTTTTCACGTTTTTCTGCCTGCCTCATATTCACTGGCGCTGATTAGATTATGCCCACTAGATTAAGGGTGGATCTGCCGTCCCCAGCCACTGACTCAAGTATTAATCTCTTTGCTTACCTTCACAGGCCACCCAGGATCAGCCA